>NC_030822.1:10799916-12049916 GCF_001704415.2 Capra hircus | reverse complement strand
ATTTGCCATGAAGTGATGGGACCAGATGCCATGATCTTAGTTTTCTAAATGTTGAGCTTTACGCCAACTTTTTCACTCTCTTTCACTTTCATCAAGAGGTTCTTCAATTGTACTTCGCTTTCTGCCATAAGGCTATTGTAATCTGCATATCTGAGGTTATTGATATTTCTCTTGGCAATCTTTATTCCAAGTTCTGCTTCATCCAGTCAAGCATTTCTCATGATGTACTCTGCATATAGGTTAAATAAGCAGGGTGATAATATACAGCCTTGACATCCTCCTTTCCCAATTTGGAACCAATCTGTTGTTCCATGCCCAGTTCTAACTGTTGCTTCTTTGACTGTTGCTTCTTGTCCCGCATACAGATTTCTCAGGAGGCAGGTAAGGTGGTCTGGTATTCCCATCTCTTTAAGAATTTTCAACGATTTGTTGTGATACACACAGTCAAATGCTTTGGTGTAGTCAATAAAGCAGAAGTAGATGTTTTTCTGGAACTCTTGTGCTTTTTCTTTTCTTTTTTTTTTTTTTGATTATTACTTTTTATTTTTTATTTATTTATTTTTTTAAATTTTAAAATCTTTAATTCTTACATGCGTTCCCAAACATGAACCCCCCTCCCTCCTCCCTCCCCATAACATCTCTCTGGGTCATCCCCATGCACCAGCTCCAAGCATGCTGTATCCTGCATCAGACATAGACTGGCGATTCAATTCTTACATGATAGTATACATGTTAGAATGCCATTCTCCCAAATCATCCCACCCTCTCCCTCTCCCTCTGAGTCCAAAAGTCCATTATACACATCTGTGTCTCTTTTAATCCAGTGTATGTTGGAAATTTAATCTCTGGTTCCTCTCTCTGCCTTTTCTAAATACAGCTTGAACATCTGGAAGTTCATGGTTCACGTACTTTTGGAGCCTGGCTTGGAGAATTTTGAGCATTAATTTGCTAGCATGTGAGATGAGTGCAACTGTGTTGTATTTTGAACATTCTCTGTTATTGCTTTTCTTTGGGATTGGAATGAAAACTGACCTTTTCCAGTCTTGTGGCCACTGCTGAGTTTTCCATATTTGTTGGCATTTTGCTGGCACTGTCACAGCATCATCTTTCAGGATTTGAAATAGCTCAAATAGAATTCCATCACCTCCACTAGCTTTGTTTGTAGTGATGCTTCCTAAGGCCCACTTGACTTCACATTCCAGGTTGTCTGGCTCTAGGTGAGTGATCACACCATCTTGGTTATATGGGTCATGAATATCTTTTTTGTATAGTTTTTCTGTGATTCTTGCCACCTCTTATTAATATCTTCTGCTTATGTTAGGTGCATACAATTTCTGTCCTTTATTGTGCCCATCTTTACATGAAAAATTACCTTGGTATCTCTGATTTTCTTGAAGAGATCTCTAGTCTTTTCCATTCTATTGTTTTCTGCTATTTCTTTGCATTAATAACTGAAGAAGGCTTTCTTATCTCTCCTTGCTATTCTTTGGAACTCTGCACTCAAGTGAGAATATCTTTCCTTTTCTCCTTGGCCTTTCACTTCTCTTCTTCTCTCAGCTGTTTGTAAGGCCTCCTTGGACACCATTTTGCCTTTTTGCATTTCTTTTTCTTGGGGATGGTCTTGATCCCTGTCCCCTGTACAATGTCATGAACCTCTGCCCATAGTTCATCAGGCACTCTGTTTATCAGATCTGACCCTTTGAATCTGTTAATCAACTTCAACTGTGTAATCATAAGGGATTTGATTTAGGTCATACCTGAATGGTCTAGTGGTTTTCCCTACTTTCTTCAATTTAAGTCTGAATTTGGCAATAAGGAGTTCATGATCTGAGCCACAGTCAGCTCCTGGTCTTGTTTTTTCTGACTGTATAGAGCTTCTCCATCGTTGGCTGCAAAGAATATAATCAATCTGATTTCAGTATTGACCATCTGGTGATGTCCATGTGTAGAGTCTTCTCTTGTGTTGTTGGAAGAGGGTGTTTGTGTTCTCTTTGTAAAACTCTGTTAGCCTTTGCCCTGCTTCATTTTGTACTTCAAGGTCAAATTTGCCTGTTACTCCAGGTATTTCTTGACTTCCTACTTTTGCATTCCAGTCCCCTATAATGAATAGGACATCTTTTTTGGTTTGTTAGTTCTAGATGGTCTTGTAAGTCTTCACAGAACTGTTCAACTTCAGCTTCTTCAGTGTTATTGCTTGGGGCATAGACTTGGATTATTGTGATATTATATGGTTTGCTGGAAATGAGCAGAAATCATTCTGTCATTTTTGTGACTGCATCCAAGTACTGCATTTTGGACTGTTTTGTTGACTATGATGGCTACCTCATTTCTTCTAAGGGATTCTTGCCCACAGTAGTCGATATAGTGGTCATCTGAGTTAAATTCACCCGTTCCAGTCCATTTTAGTTCACTGATTCCTAAATTTCGATGTTCACTCCTGCCATGTCCTGTTTGACCACTTCCAACTTACCTTGATTCATGGACCTAACATTCCAGGTTTCTATGCAATATTGTTCTTTATAGCATCGGACTTTACTTCGGTCACCAGTCACATCCACAACTGAGTGTTGATTTTGCTTTTGTTCCATCTCTTCGTTCTTTCTGGAGTTATTTCTCCACTGATCTCCAGCAGCATATTGGGTACCTACTAACCTGGGGAGTTAACCTTTCATTGTCCTAATTTTTTGCCCTTTCATACTGTTTATGGGGTTCTTAGGGCAAGAATACTGAAGTGGCTTGCCATTCCCTTCTCCAGTAGATCATGTTTTGTCAGAATTCTACACCATGACCCATCCGTCTTGGGTGGCCCTACAGGGCATGGCTCATAGTTTGATTGAGTAAGACAAGGCTGTGGTCCATGTGATCAGTTTTATTAGTTTTCTGTGATTGTGGTTTTCATTCTGTTTGCCCTCTGATGGAGAAGGATAAGAGGCTTTTGGAAGCTTCCTGATGGGAGAGATTGACTGAGAAGGAAACTAGGTCTTGTTCTGATGGGCAGGGCCATACTCTGTAAATCTTTAATCCAATTTTCTATTGATAGGTGGGGCTGTGTTCCCTCCCTATTACTTGACCTGAGACCAAACTGTGGTGGAGGTAATGAAGATAATGGTGACCCTCTTCAAAAGGTCCCATGCTGTACTCAGTGCCTCCTATCCTGTAGCAGGCCACCGCTGACCCATGCGTCTCCCAGAGACTCCTGGACACTCATGGGTGAGTCTGGGTCAGTCTCTTGTGGGGTCGCTGCTCCTTTCTCCTGGGTCCTGTTGCACACAGGTTTTGTTTGTGCTCCCCAGGAGTCTGTTTCCCCAGTCCTGTGTAAGTTCTGGCGGCTCTGTGGTGGGGCTAATGGTGACCTCCCATAAGAGGGCTTATGTCATACCCAGGTCTGCTGGTCTCAGAGCTCATGCCCCTGAGGCAGGGCACTTATAAGAGGTATATGAAATAATCAAATTCAGAGAAGCAGAAAGTTGAATGGTAGTTGCCAGGGGCCACAGGGAGGTAGAAAGGGGAGTTGTTCAATACAGAATTTAGTCATGCAAGATGCAAAATTTCCAGGTTTCTTCTGTATGATGATATAAATATAGTAAAAATGCTGTGCAGTACACATAAAAATCTGTTAAGATTTCATGCTATTTGTATTTTAGCACAGTTTTTAAAAAGAATATTAATTGAAAAACACACTTTAGAATAAAATTCAGTGTATACATTGTCAAAGAAAAGCACGTAAATATGAGAACATGAAACATGAGTAATTTTTTCAGGATTGACGGCTTGCATACATTAAACATTCATATGAGTGAACACATATACACACATGCATACACACACCTATACATACACACACTTTTTATCACATTGATGCTTATTTTTTGGACATGTTCTAATCTATTTTCCTAAAATGCAAGATTCAGAATAAGCAGAATAGTTGACAGTGTCTGGTCATGCAGAGGACTTTATTACAGACACCATACTTGTTTTAAACCTTGGTAAATCAATCTATATTTGTTAATTTTAACTGCATATATTTCTGTAACTTCTTTATCAGTCCAAGTTAGTGTGTCATCATATCAAGCTTGGGGTATAGTTCTTAGACATGAGATTCCACCAACCTGAATTCTGTGTCCAGTCTCTTTACAAAATAAATCTGGCATATACTGCTTTTGATCACTAGTTTCATTAATATTGGGTTGAAATGTGTCTCTAGTTACCCATCCCAAGCTATTTGGAACATCACAGTCTTACTCACACCAGTATTTGCTGGCTGACCTTAATCTTCATTTGATTAAAATAAACAAACCCCAACAGACACTAATTTCTCTCTATAATAAGTTGAGCGAAGTGCTTTCATAGCATTAAATAAATCTGCTAAGTTAGAAAGGTGAAGGCATTTAAATTTTATGCCTGATAGAACCTGTTAAAATTGGTTTTAATTGACAGTCTTCAAAAGTTGCATAAAAATTTAATGTAATTCCCTGCTATATTAGAAGAAACATTCTATAAATCTAGAAATTTGAGAGAATCTATTCTAATGGATCTCTGTGGTTCTTTGGATCTTTGCTGGAGCATTAATAAATGTCTGTCACAATAAATGTTGGATACATAAACATCCCACCACTCAAATAAGTGAAGTAAAGTCTGTATATAATTATCTAAGCCTGGAGTCTAATTCTATTTGAAATATAAATTAAAACATTCTTGCAAGCTTTAAAAATGCATGAACTTTAAAGGGAATGAAACCACCATATAATTCAGAGGAACATGGTATCCTGTTGTGTTCAGATAACCAATAGTTATCTATTACTTCAAAAATCCTGCTCATGATTTTTCTATCATGACTACCGTGGACTTGCATTTGCAGTTGTCTTATTTTCAGCAACTCTGTATCTAAGTGGAGGCATCTGATTGTTCTATTGTATTTTCTAGGATGGAAGAGTCTAGATATTTATACATCAACATAATAATATTTACTTTTTAAATGTTCAAATATTTTTGATGTGGACTATTTTTAAAGTATTTATTGAATTTGTTACAATATTGTTCCATTTTATGGTTTGTTTTTTCTGGTTCTCAAGGCATATGGGACCTTAGCTCTCTGATCAGGGATTGAGTCCATATCTCCTGTATTTGAACACAAAGCTTAACCACTGGACAGCCAGGGATGTCCTTTAACACACATTTTTAAAACTTAATTTTCTTCATTTCTTCTCTAATTACAGTTAGATGGCTATGTTTATTATTCATTATTATGTGTGTGAGTTAGATAACAGAAACCAAGTATTTCACTTTAACATAGGAAAAGGAGTAGTTTATTTGATACTTGTTATATAAAGGGGGCATTAGGGCTCAAAGACCCCATAAGTATATGGCTTACATATTGTGTTATGGCTGTACTAAGGTCTGGAATCTATTCAAAATTACTGTAGCATCCTAGTCAAGGAAGTGATCATCAGTTCAACATCTTTCCTGGCCTTATGTGATCTACTTGTTTGCGAATTATCTTAAAATATTTCTTAATTCTGGATTCTTCATTATGAGATAGATGGAGCATATGATCATACTTGCCCAGGACAGATTAGTGTACAACTTTTATAAATAATACAATTCCTGTAATATTTTAGCATCTTTTTCTCACAGTCATAACGGTATGGATTTGAAAGGTAAATATTAGTGTCATCCTTCTTATTGACAAACAAGTAAAGAATATAACTTACTGAGGACTCAAGAGCTCTTTTGCAATAAAGAGTCAGACTCTATTTTCAATGTTTAATTACTGATAAAATGCGAAATCCCATACCACCATTTTTCCCACTTGCCCCAACTGAACAAGTCAATAAGAAAATTCATGCACTTTCTTGTTTGGCACAGGCAGGAAGTTCTTAGCACATGCACTGGGCTGAATTTGTGTCCATCAGGAACCTCAGGATGTGACTCTTTTCTGAAATGGGGTCTTTGCAGATGTAATTGACTAAGTTGAAATGAGTTCATACTGGATTAGGGTAGGCCCTTAATGCAGTAAGGCTGAGGTCTTTATAAGAAAAGGGGAAAGAAGGCCATATGATGATGGAGACATAGATTGGAGTTAGGCAGTTACTAGCCCAAAATGCCAAGATTTTCTAGCAACCACCAGAGACTGGGAGAGAGGCATGGAACAGATTTTCTCTGATTCCCCACAATGAACTAACTGTGCTGTCACTGACATCACAGAAGTGATTTTAAACTTCTAGCCTCCTTAAATGTTAGAGAAAAAGTTTCTGGTGCTTAAACCACCTGGTTTCTGACCATTTGTTATAACAATAAAGGACTAAGATACCATGCATTCCCTGGCCCTTGCATAAGAAAGCTTACCCTGGACACATCATCTAAGCACAAGAAATCCAAACCAGAGTCTTCCATTTTCTTTCAAGTCATTTTTGGATTTGCTTGGGAGCCTGCTCTGCTAGCCCCAGAAAGCCTCATTACATGATGAAGTTGGTAAATCTCTTCATACCCTCTTGGTAGGATGATGTATGGCACTATCATCCTCAATACATGAACCAAACTTGGGTGGAGGTTTATCCCACTTCCACCCCAATGACTACATTGCTGTTGTTATTGAGTCGCTAAGTCATATCTGACTCTTTGTGACCACATGGATTGCAACACACCAGGCCTCTCTGTCCTTCACTATCTCTGGGAATTTGTTCAGAGTTCATGTCCATTGTGTTGATGATGCTATGTAACCATCTCATCCTCTGTCGACTCCCCCACACCACCCTCAAGCTTTCCCAGCATCAGAGTCTTTTCTGATGAGTCAGCACTGTGCATCAGACGGCCAAAGTATTAGAGCTTTAGCGTCAGTCTTGCCAATGAATATTCAGGGCTGATTTCTTTTAGGATTGACTGATTTGATCTCCTTGTGGTTCAAGGGACTCTCCAGAATCTTCTCCAGTATCACAGTTTAAAAGCACCAATTCTTCGACGCTACGTTACCTGTCTTCTAAGTCAAGTTCTGACACTGAATGACTAAGATAAGTCCCCTGCGTATTATTAAGTTCCATTCTGAGTGCAAATCCATGAAGCCCAATTGTTCATAAGTCCAACAAACTTAGCCTAGGTACCCAACTAACACAATTGGCTATATAGTACTGTACTGTAATAGGTTTATAATAATATTCACACTAATAATGCATAAAAACAAACTCAAAAAATAGAGAAAATAGTTTTAATTTTAAAATATCTTGTAACCATCCCCATGAAAAAGAAATGCAAAAAAGCAAAATGGCTGTCTGAAGAGGCCTTACAAATAGCTGAGAAAAGAAGAGAAGTGAAAAGCAAAGGAGAAAAGGAAAGATATACCCACATGAATGCAGAGTTCCAAAGAATAGCAAGGAGAGATAAGAAAGCCTTCCCCAGTGATCAGTGCAAAGAAATAGAGGAAAACAATAGAATGGGAAAGACTAGAGATCTCCTCAAGAAAATTAGAGATACCAAGGGAACATTTTATGCAAAGATGGGCTCAATAAAGGTCAGAAATGGTATAGACCTAACAGAAGCAGAAGATATTAAGAAGAGGTGGCAAGAATACACAGAAGACCTATGCAAAAGAGATCTTCACAACCCAGATAATCACAATGATGTGATCACTCACATATAACCAGACATCCTGGAATGTGAAGTCAAGTGGGCCTTAGAAAGCATCACTACAAACAAAGTTAATGGAGGTGATGGATTCCAGTTGAGCTATTTCAAATACTAAAAGATGTTGCTGTCAAAATGCTGCACTCAATATGCCAGCAAATTTGGAAAACTCAATAGTGGCCACAGGGCTGGAACAAGTGAGTTTTCATTCCAATCCCAAAGAAAATGCCAAAGAATGCTCAAACTACCACACAATTGCACTCATCTCACACACTAGTAAAGTAATGCTCAAAATTCTCCAAGCCAGGCTTCAACAGTATGTGAACTACAAAATTCCAGATGTTCAAGCTGGTTTTAGAAAAGACAGAGGAACCAGAGATCAAATTTCCAACATCCATTGGATTATTAAAAAAGCAAGAGAGTTCCAGAAAAACATCTACTTCTGCTTTATTGACTATATCAAAGCCTTTGACTGTGTGGATCACCACAAACAGTGGAGAATGCTTAAAGAGATGGGAATACCAGACCTGCCTCTTGAGAAATCTGTGTGCAGGACAAGAACCAACAGTTAGAATTGGACATGCAACAATAGACTGGTTCCAAATAGGGGGAGGAGTATGTCAAGGCTGTATACTGTCACCCTGCTTATTTAACTTATATGCAGAGTACAGCATGAGAAATACTGGGCTGAATGAAACACAAGCTGGAATCAAGATTGCTGGGAAAAACATAAATAACCTCAGATATGCAGATGATACCACCCTTATGGCAGAAAGTGAAGAAGAACTATAGAGCCTCTTGATGAAAGTGAAAGAGGAGAGTGAAAAAGTTGGCTTAAAACTCAACATTCAGAAAACTAAGATCACAGCATCTGGCCCCATCACTTCATGGGAAATAGATGGGGAAACAGTGGAAACAGTGACAGACCTTTTATATTTGGGCTCCACAATCACTGCAGACAGTGACTGCAGCCATGAAATTAAAAGATACTTACACTTTGAAAGAAAAGTTATGACTAACCTAGATAGCATATTAAAAAGCAGAGACATTATTTTGCCAACAAATTTCATTCAAGGCTATGATTTTTCCAGTAGTCATGTATGGATGTGAGAGCTGGACTATAATGAAAGCTGAGCACTGAAGAACTGATGCTTTAGAACTGTGGTGTTGGAGAAGACTCTTGAGAGCCCCTTGGATAGCAAGGAGATCAAACCAGTCCATCCTAAAGGAAATCAGTCCTGAATATTCATTGGAAAGACTGATGCTGAAGCTGAATCTCCAATACTTTGGCCCCCTGATATGAAGAATGAACTCATTTAAAAAGACCCTGATGCTAGGAACGATTGAAGGCAGGAGGAGAAGGGGATGACAGAGGATGAGATTGTTGGATGGCCTCACTGACTCAGTGGACATGAATCTGAGTGAACTTCAGGAGTTGGTGATATACAGAGAGGCCTGGCATGCTGCAGGCCATGGGGTCGCAAAGAGTCAGACACTACTGAGCAACTGAGCTGAACAGAATATCTTGCAAAGTATAGTACTGTGCATCATCACTGCTTTTATACTTGCTTCTGGACATACCCGGCTTGGAATAAAGATACTCTACTACTGTCCTCTATACGGTACTGGACACTAAAATGCATAAAAGTACAACCACTTGTAGAGGATGCATGCACATGATAACGTACTCCAGATATGTGAACTAAATTTCATGTTTGGACATGCGAATGCACATTTGCATCTTTGGGAGTTTGCAACTTGAAGGTTCGTATATAGGAGAATTACAGTACTTCGATTTTAGGAAGGCAAATAGCATTTCTCTTTTTTTCATCTACAAACGGGTAGTTTGAACAATAATTACAGTTGCCAAATATGAGAACTAAGGGTTATAAGTTTCCATTCTGAGGTTCATGACAGATAGCTTTGTGAAATCTTTCTAGCTAAGCATAGGATGGAGTTTCATTTTCCTTCTCAACAGAGTTGCTGCTAAGTCACTTCAGTCGTGTCTGACTCTGTGCAACCCAACAGATGGCAGCCCACCAGGCTCCCCCATCCCTGGGATTCTCCAGGCAAGAACACTGGAGTGGGTTGCCATTTCCTTCTCCAATGCATCAAACTGAAAATTGAAAGTGAAGTCACTCAGTCATGTCCAACTCTTTGTGACCCCATGGACTGCAGCCTACCAGGCTCCATCCATGGGATTTTCCAGGCAAGAGTACTGGATTGGGGGTGCCATCGACTTCTCTGTCTCAATGGAGTAGCATGAGAAATTAGCCCAGTAGCTTTTCAACCCCGGAAGTCTATGAAAAGTATGGATGCCCATCACTAGTAATTTATCATTCAATTTCTGACTAGTTTCATTCTGTCTATTGTGTTGGTGGTCTTCCTTCCCTGAACCTCACAGCTTTATTCGTGCCTTCTTCTACTGCTTCTTCTTTAGTCTTGAAGACCTGGTCTACAACCTCATCCTTCTCAGTATTTACTTTTGCTTCCAAATTGACCTGCAATTATCAGGATGAAAACTTTCAATATTTAGTAATATATCAGTAAGTCTTATCTTAACCTGGCTTGCTGTAGGGTGAAGTAATATCGAATGCAGAGAAATGTCAAGGCCTGCTTATTGAATTCTTCAAACCATGCATAATGGTGGTATTTAATATTCTTTGCAGGTGGTTTACATTCTATGCAAAAATAGGCTGTGATGTGTGCATCAGCCAAGAAATGAAAATGTCTGCTACATGTATAGGATCTTCTGATGTGAACAATTGAAGTTTAAAGGAAACCTTTATGAAAGGAAAAGAAAGAGTTGAACTGAGAGATGAACTGACTCTGTGTTAATATGTTTTCTGTTAGCTTTTGCAATCTGCTTTTGCATTCAGAAATGAAAGGAATTTCCTGGTGTGACCTCTTCTATGCATTCCATTCCATTTTACGTGCTAACACAAATATCAGAAATTAACTATGAGTGTGTTCAGTTGCTTCAGTTGTGTCTGACTCTTTGCCACCTGATAGACTGTAACTCACCAGGCTCCTCTGTCCATGGGACTTTCCCAGCAAGAATACTGGAGCGGGTTGCTGTTCTTTCCTCCAGGGGGTCTTCCAGACCCAGGGTTCTAACCCGTGTTTCCTACATCTCCTGCACTGCAGGCGGATTCTTTACCTCTGAGCCATTGGGGAAGGCCTAACTATAAGAGACTACAATAATAAAGGATGAAGACTTGGTGAAGTGGACAAAAAAAAAAAAAAAT
The DNA here is from genome assembly GCF_001704415.2 of Capra hircus. Lineage (NCBI taxonomy): Eukaryota > Metazoa > Chordata > Mammalia > Artiodactyla > Bovidae > Capra > Capra hircus. The sequence continues at coordinate 12,039,051 of NC_030822.1, read as the reverse complement.
CTACAGCTCAATGAGTCTCTGTTTTTCTCTTGCTTAATAGTCTCAAGCCAATCACTAAACTTCTCTGAGCCATAAAGCTGTTCCTCTTTGACAAGAAGAAGGTAAACTAGAAAGCACTCTAACCTTTACAGCCTTCTGCATTTCTTTGATTTAATTGGTGTTGTATTGGGCTCACGGAGGGACTGGATCCAATAAAAATAAACCTTCCATTCAAAACTCACCTCCATTATAGAACATGAAATGATGTTAGAACTACAAATACAAAGAAAAGGAAGTAGGAATGAGACTTCATCATTTTTCACTGGACTAAAAGGAATTCAGACTAAAAGCAGACTCACTCAAACTGCTACTAATTATATATTCAGTTAAGGTGCATTTAATAAAATGATATTGTCCTCTATTACACCTTGATCATTAAGAAACATCTTTGCAGTCACTAAAGTTTTCATATAAATATCCTAAAACTGCCTAACTTTGTGTTTTCATTGGTAGGGAAAGTATAAAAATATTTGAGACTTTGCATTATAAAATGTGGAATGAAATAAGTAACACTATTTATCCTCAATTTGCAACTATCTTTCAGAGAATACATAGTTGAGGAGGAGATTTATGCCCCATTGCTTCATGCATTCTGTTGTTGTTGTTGTGGTGGTGTCAGTAAGTCGTGTCTGACTCTTTGTGACCCCATGGACTGTAGTTTGTCAGGCTTCTCTGTCCATGGGGTTATCCAGGCAAGAATATTGGAATAGGTTGCCATTTCCTTCTCCAGGAGATCTTCCCAACATAGGGATTGAACCTGGGTCTCCTGCATTGGCAGGTGAATTCTTTAACCACTTAGCCACCAGGAAAGCCGTCATGCAATATAGAGTTTGTGGGGTTTCTTAACCCTACAAGGACGTGATGGGTGCAGAATGTGCCTCCCACTGAAATTTATCATGTAAACTGAGGTCTTAATTCTCACCTTTTTCTTTGTTCTCTACTGCTCTTTTCATCTTTGTTATGAATCAAAAGAACATCCTCTTAGAAAGTGGCTCTCTTCTCTATTTTCTTCATCCAGTTCTAAACCCAGTGTATCTTATTTCTCATTCACCACTCCCTCTCCACCAACAATACCAACTGCCTCTAGCTGTGCAGACACTAGGAAGCTTTATACTCCATCACTTTGTACCTGCTGTTTATTCAGTGTCAACCCAAAGCCTTTCTCCCCATTGCTCACCTGTCATCAGTTAAAATCATGTTCAGTTATGAAAATCTGTTGTAAAATCTTAAGGGTGGTTTCTTGCTCATCCAAATGCCTTCTGTATCACGGGGCACTTTTAGTTTGTGCCTAGTATAGTGTTTGTTTCACATCAGATCAAATCTAGCCATATCAGTATCTGGTTACATGTTACACCCTAAACTATAAGCAACACAAAGGATGAGACTTGGTCTTGTTCTATGTACTAGCCTCAGTTCCTTGCTCAGTGTGTCACATAGCATATGTTCAATTATTAGTGGATGGATCTAAATATTAATAGAATTTATTGCATACTTAAAATTTGCCAGGCACTATTGTCTGTTCTGGGAGATTTTCATGTATTCACTTAATTAATTTGCACACAAACTTTGGGAGATGTATACTTTTTTGTCTTGACTATTTACAAAATGATTCTGAGACATCAAGAAGTTATAGACATTGCCTAGGCCACATAGTTGGGGTGGAGACCTTGGATTTAAATCTGGGAAGTCCAATTCAAGAGCTTGAGCTCTCATAGACCATAAGATAGCATGTGTAAGCATCCTGATTTAAGTTTATTTTAACATTTAATGGTAAAGTAACTAAAGATAATTTCTCATGGTTTTCAATCCAGTGGTATTTCTACTTTATTATAGTACATATAGTACATATTACCATATCTACTTGCATGCTCAGTCACTCGGTCATGTCTGATTCTTTGCAACCCCATGGACTGTAGCCCACAAGCTCCTCTGTCTGTGGAATTTTCCAAGCAACAATAGTGGATTGCCATTTTCTACCCCAGTGGATCTTCCTGACCCAGAGATAGAACCCGCATATCTTGCATCTCCTGCATTGGCAGGGAGATTCTTTACCACTGTACTACCTACTTAATCACACACTAAACAATTTTCTGATTTCTTAAGCATGCTTCCTTTCATCCATTTCCTTTCCTTTCATTTTTTTTAAAATAACATTTAAATATAATAAATTAAAATTTTTAATAAAATTGCATTTTCATTTCCAAATTTCTATGATGAAATCAATTTTCTCAATGAGAAAGAGTCCTATTTCTTTATAATTACATATAAGCAACTATAGCAAAATGTATGGTCCATAATGACAATGAATGTGACAACAAGGTATAAGAACAGACTTTTATACAAAAGATTCTATAAGAATCACAAGAGCAGATATACGACCAGTTCCAATGAATCCAGTCTTCTGCCTTTTGCCCATAATATATGTAGTCCATGCCTAGAACAGCTAGACTTGTCTCTTGGCCATGAAAGAAAAGAGACTAAAAAAGATCAGTAGGGGAGGAGATCACATTCCATTTCACGTTTCTGGAAAGTTTCCGAGCATAGAGGAAACATCTATTCTTCACTGTAACTATTTCAGTTCCTAGAATCATACTTTAGAGGATCATCTGAATGAATTAATGCAATCTCATATTGGTTCAACTTTATGCTAAAGGAAGCCATAATCAGAGTAAGAAGAGCATTGGGTTTAAGCCCTAGCTCCATTGCTTTCTAAATATGAAGCTTTGGGCAGAGGACTTAGCTCCATTTCTATTTTTTTTTTTTTTCATTTTTGTAAAATAGAGTAAAGATAATATCTATATCTTAGAGCATTTTAAATGTACTTAGCTAATGAATAATTTTATTACAGATAGTGAATCCTAACAGTGAGTATTTTAAACAAGTATTTCAATAATCATATAATAAAAATGATAAACTCAATTTGGGTAAGATCTACTGTTAAAACTCACATTAAAAAAAATCCATACACATATCTACCATTCGCATTTTTCTTTACCCAATCTTTAAGTATGATCTCTAAGTGTGTTGAGTTTATTTTATGGACATTTATTTTGTGGCACAATATTCTGGATGTAGGAGCTTTATAGTCTGTTTTAAGATCTGCCAGGATCTTGTTAGCACAGTTCAGTTCAGTAGTTCAGTCATGTCTGACTCTTTGCGACCTCATGGACTGCAGCACGCCAGGCTTCCCTGTCCATCATCAACTCCCAGAGCTTACTCAAACTCATGTCCATTGAGTAGGTGATGCCATCCAACCATCTCATCCTCTGTTGTCCCCTTCTCTTCCTGCCTTCAATCTTTCCCAGCATCAGGGTCTTTTCAAATGAGTCATTTATTCACATCAGGTGGCCAAAGTATTGGAGATTCAGCTTCAGCATCAGTCCTTCCAATGAATATTCAGGACTGATTTCCTTTAGGATGGCCTAGTTGGAATTCCCTGCAGTGCAAAGGACTCTCAAGAGTCTTCTCCAACACCACAGTTCAAAAGCATCAATTCTTTGGTGTCCAGCCTTCTTTATAGTCCAACTCTCACATCCATACATGACCACTGGAAAAACCATAGCCTTGACTAGATGGACCTTTGTTGGCAAAGTAATGTCTCTGCTTCTTACTATGCTGTCAGCTAGGTCATAGCTTTTCTTCCAAAGAGCAAGCATCTTTTAATTTCATGGCTGCAGTCACCATCTGCAGTGATTATGGAGCCCCCCCAAAAATAAAGTCTGTCACTGTTTCCATTGTTTCCCCATCTATTTGCCATGAAGTGATGTGGCCAGATGCCATGATCTTAGTTTTCTGAATGTTGAGCTTTAAGTCAACTTTCTTTTACTCTCCTCTTTCACTTTCATCAAGAGGCTCTTTAGTTCTTCTTCACTTTCTGCCACAAGGGTGGTGTCATCTGCCTATCTGAGGTTATTGATATTTCTCCTTGAAATTTTGATTCCAGCTTGTGCTTCATCCAGCCCAGCATGTCTCAAGATATACTCTGCATATAAGTTAAATAAGCAGGGTGACAATATACAGCCTTGATGTACTCCTTTCCCAATTTGGAACCAGTTAGCTAAGAAGAGATAAATCTATGTTTCCTCATTTATAAAATGAGTTGGAGAGGGTGGTCACTAAACTGAAAATAAATGACTTGGTATGTTTATATTCATATTATATTAGCATTGTAAAAGTCACACAAATTTATTTTGTTTCCATTTTCTCATCCATAAAGTAGTGATAATAATTGTGTCTACCTTAAAGTGTTGTTGGATCAATGAAAACTTTTAAAAACTTTAAAAAAAATAATGTAGTTAGTATATGTGAAGCATCTTAAAATGGGACCTGGCATATATTAGAAAATGTTCCTAATAAGCAGTGGTAATATCGCACATTTGAAATGATTTTTGAAGAATTTAAACAGAAGCCTGTCCCCTTTGAAGGAATACAGGAGATATTCAGGCAGTGTCTATACTGGGCTACCAGTTATAGCCATTGAATCAAATCAGATCATTTTGGACAAACACTTTTACTGAATTAACAAAATTAACAAACTTTATTGGCATCATAGACACCAGTTTTTCCAAATTGTCTTCTAAGGAGCATGGATTCTGTCCAATGTTAAGAACAATAGAAAAGAAACAAAAGATAAAGGGTTTCATTGTTGAATATACTCTGTGGTCTACTAGAGACTCAGAAAGGTTTATCAGTTAAAATATTTACAGACAGTATTTAACTAACAGGTGGTAACATTTCTTGACCTAAAAAAGAAAATTCTGGAGGGAGGGGGTAACATCTTAACCTTTTCTTCAAGAAAGCATCTATTGATATTTCATAGAATAGTGGTTACAGGGAAAGACAGTTCAGAAAATGCTGAGGCATGTAAACCACAGTCTCTGTTTTAACTTTAAATGATCTTCTTGATGATTTTCCAGCAACAGCCAATCTCTTTGGCCTATTTTTTCCTTAATTATGCAGCCATAACAATAAATTTCTTGGTTTGAACTTATATTCTTGCCAGTTCCTTCAATTCTAACAGAAATTTAGAATGTCCAAATAACTCCTATGATCCATAAAGTAATATTATTTTGGAATTCACCATCCTAATTTGCAGTGGTACTACACACCAAAGCTTTGATCATGAGTAACAAAATTAATTTCTTCTGCTCATCAGAGGCTACATGAACACACCACATACTCAAGAAAACCTACTGAGGTGCTAGCCTGTTCTAACAATATCCTGGGCTGTGGATAGCAAGCTGAGCCACACAACTGTTATCACTGCATAATACCACACAAGCGATACTCTTATAAACTTCATGATGCCACACAAGTGTTACCTCTTCACCACAGGAGCTCCCACTTCTCCCCTTGAAATTCTGCCCAGGAACCACATGGGAATGCATTTCCTCATGAGAGGTTCTACTTTTTAACAAAAGTTTTGATATCCTCCTCCTACCCCAACAGAGAATATGAAAAATAATCTATCCAAGCTCCATACATTGTAGAAACTAACAAATTAAACACAGCTGCTTCAAATGGTGAAAGACTTTATGAAATTTAAAATTTCTTTAAATTTGTTTCCAATATTGCCTGATTGTATACAGAATATCTTTTGGTAGAGAAGGTATTGTTTCTCTGTGTGTCAGTATATCAAAAGCCACTTGAATATTCAAATATAAATTCATTCATCCATTCAAAAATAAACAGAAAGCTGGCTAATACCATGTTTGGTCAATGCATCCCATTTCTGAGCATTAAGTTAGAAACATGTTCTAGGACCATACAGTTTCCATATTGCTATTCTGCAATCACTGTAAGATATTTGCTTGATCTAGAGTTACTTTGATGATACGAAGAGGCTTGTAAAACTTGGTTAAGAAGAAGCTGCCTTAGTATGTTTACATTAGACTCCAGTTGATTTATTTTCCCATCACTAAGTCCAACTGGACTAAAAAGAACATATGAAGACAGTATTTTTTTTTTCTTTGTAGTCTGTAGCAGTTTGTGGTCAAGGCAAAAAGTCCAAATTTGGTAACTAACTGTATTTTCAGAATCCTTGCCCCTGCCCCTTGCCTCCCACCCCCACCAAATAACTCTGGTAACTTGAGAAGTAGTTCAGTGATGCAAAATCAGTCTGGGTGTATTCCAAATGGCTTTTCCTTTGACACTTCCGGGTCTTCAGTTTGGCTCTCTAATGTGCCAACAAGATTCACAGACATCAACTCTGTGTCAAAAAGTGAGGCTGATTGCTTTGGTCAGACCCAGAGATTCCTGCCTAGTGAAGAATAAATTTGCCTGATGTGCAGGACTTTGGACCCTTGTTGGGTATAATGTTTCCTGTGTTCCTGAGAAATATGAGCACAGTAGGAAAAGCACTAGATTGAAGTCATGAGATGCATATTAGTGATTATATCTACAAACCATATAGCTGGATAAATGATCTTCACATTTGAAGTGAAGTGTTTTAATTTCAAGTCCAGTGTTTTTCTATTCTAATACAAGGTTTTTAAGGTCATATATTACTGTCTAACCCAACAAATTTCTGAAACCATCACAAATTTGTTGAAATGTATAATATTCATCATCCATCATCACTCATTAGAGTCCATTTATTGATGTCAAAATACTATGTATTCCTTTGATTCTTATTTACATTTGTGTTCACTTAAATCAAGGATAATTCTATGAGAACTGTTGTTGACCATAGCACCCTGAATAACTATAATGTGCTTCCTATATCATAGATTTTAAATAAACACTTAATAAATGAATGAATGAATTAATTAATTAATGTCTCCGCTTGGTCGAGTTCTGTGTAGTCCTTTTTGTTCTTCTTCTTCCCTGGTGGTCAGAGGTTAAAGTGTCTGCCTCCAATGTGGGAGACCCGGGTTCAATCTCTGGGTCGGGAAGATCCCCTGGAGAAGGAAATGGTAACCCACTCCAGTATTCTTGCCTGGAGAATCCCATGGATGGAGAAGCCTGGTAGGCTACAGTCCACGGGGTCACAAGAGTCGGACACGACTGAGCGACTACATCTACACACCTTTAGTCACTATATCAGGCACCAAGCATTAGATAAGAAAGAAGTGCTAAGACTTGTTCACCTTTAACATCTAGCTCCAAAAGTTTTGTCCGACTCTTGTTAGTCTCCACACATAGTCCTGATTGCCAGCAGTATCCAGATGTGCTAATCCCTTCTCCTGTATCTACCTTGGTTGTGCCATGTACATTCTACTTAAATGAGAACAATTTGGGATCACTTTTAACCCACAACATTTTCAGGAGAATGCCCCTTCTACCCTAACCCAGCAAGATGCTCTCCATTCAAGAGCCACATCAGCAGGAGTGATACATCCCCTCAATTTGCAAAAGATAAACCAAACATACTTTCTTCTTCATGTAACAAGACTGCTTTCACCTGCTTTCTTAGTTCCACATCTCCACTGTTTTTATTTCAGTTTCCTAGATCCGACACCACTTTATTTCTTAATCATTCATTTCCCAGGTAACTCATGGTTTTCTATTTTATTTAAACCATGAGCTCTACTTTTTCATGTACCATGTTCTTGGATGGGTCTTAAAATTTCTCAACAAATGTAGATGTAGGCATCACCCCATGGGGTCCAGTTCAGTTCAGTCACTCAGTTGTGTCTGACTCTTTGCAACCCCATGGACCATAGCATGTCAGGCGTCCTTGTCCATCATCAACTCCCGGAGTTTACGTAAACTCATCTCCATTGAGTTGGTGATGCCATCCAACCATCTCATCCTCTGTTGTCCCCTTCTCCTCCTGCCTTCAATCTTTCCTAGCATCTGGGTCTTTTCAGGGTTACATTTATCCTAAGAGGAGTTCTCATAATAACACAGAATGACAAGAGGAATATATTTTCCTTTAGGAGACAGCACTAAGGACCAACAGAGGTCCAGCTAGTCAAAGCTATGGTTTTTCCAATAGTCATGTATGGATGTGAGAGTTGGATTATAAAGAAGGCTGAGTGCTGAAGAATTGATGCTTTAGATTTGTGGCTCTGGAGAAAACTCTTGAGAGTCTCTTGGATTGCAAGGAGATCAAACCAGTTAATCCTAAAGAGAATCAACCCTGAATGTTCATTGGGAGGACTGATGCTGAAGTGAAAGCTCCAATACTTTGGCCACCTGATGTGAAGAGTTGATTCACTGGAAAAGACTCTGATGCTGGGGAAGATTGAGGGCAGAAGGAGAAAGGGGTGACAGAGGATGAGATGGCTGGATGGTATCACTGACTCAATGAACATGAATTTGAGCAAACTCCAGGAGATAGTGGAGGACAGAGAAGCCTTGTGTGCTACAGTTCATGGGATTGCAAAGAGTCAGATACAACTTAGTCACTGAATAACAACAAAGGAGAGAGCTATTTCCAGAGAGAGGAAGAGAAGGAAGGAGGGAAAGAGAGAAGGAGGAGAGAGATAGCATTAATTAAATGAAGCGGTAGAGGAAGTAGCTTGATATTAAAAGAGAAATGATGTTTTCAATATTGGAAACTAAGGGAGTTGATAGCTGAATGTCTGTAGTGTGTGTTTATCAACCACTATGAAACTGTGTGTCTGATTTTGGAAATGAAGTATTAAGCATGTCTCATTTTGTAAAATATACTTTTTAAAGGATTTTGCTTTAAGGAATAAAACTCTGGTAAAACTCCTCAGGGGGAAAAAACTATATCGTGAGCTGCATTTTCCTAGAAAGGACGTGGCACTCTAATCCTAAAACCTGCTTCAAGATGGCAAATGAAGAAGAATCTGCCCTTCTGTGTTTATGATTGATGAAAGTCAGCCTGTGATTGCCTCCCTAGGGAGAATATATAATCAAGAAAGTAAAATTCCTTCTCTGCCTCTATGCTGCCATTTGAGCACTTAGATATTAAGAAACTCAAACATGAAGAAATCTTTCTCTAAATTCAAACTGTTTTTCAGAATTTCATCCCTCTGGTCAATTATTCCTCCTATAGAAAGGCTTCAGTTCTATTTCAAGCCAAGGCAGCAACTGTGGACACAGAGTCATGTACTTTTGTAATGATGTCCCAAATTGATCATTAGGAGCATTTGGGGTCCTACTGTGTCTTAATTTTCTTACATGTAAAACAGAGGTTCCCAACCTATCCACGCTGATTTGAGTATCAAATCTTTTAATGTGCATAATGACACTTGAAAATTATAAAGCTCTCTAGTGAATGCAACATTTTATAATTGAAATAGTTATTTGAAACTGAGTTCTAGCTTTATCATAATCATATAAAAGACATTGCATGATGTTAGCAGAGATTATAGGACGTAGAGATCAAAGAGCAGGGATCAAGACCTAATTCAGCCTTTTTTAGGGTAAAAGAACCATAGGAACATCACTTAATCATGCTTGTGTTTAGTCGCTCAGTCATGTCTGACTCGTTGAGACCCTATGGACTGTAGGTCGCCAGGCTCCTCTGTCCATGGGGATTTTCCAGGCAAGACTACTGGAGTGGGTTGCCATGCCCTCCTCCAGGGGATCGTTCCAACCCAAGGGTCAAACCCAGGTCTCCTACGTTGCAGGTGGATTCTTTACCATCTGAATGACCAGGGAAGCCCTGACCATGCTTGCTTTCCCTAATATATAAATTAGAGGCAATAGTACTACCTACTGCACAGTGATGTGTTCATGCCTGCTCAGTTGTGTCTGACTCTTTGAGACCCTATGGACTATAGCCCACCAGGCTCCTCTCTTCATGGGATTCTCCAGGCAAGAATACTAGATCGGATGGCCATTTCTCCTCCAGGGGATCTTCCCGACCCAGAGATCGAACCCATGTCTCCCACATATCCTGCACTGATAGGTGGATTCTTTATCACTGAGTCAATGATAGTAGTCAATTCTTGTAAATGTACTACGGTGATTTTTAAGTGTTAAATTCACACACTTTCAGCAACACATTGATGACTTAACTGAAAAACTGTAGGAAGTAGACGTGACTATTTCAGAGATCTTTGCAAGGCTGCCATATTTCTATTGCTATTTTCTTGATCTCTAGTAAGAAAAAAAAAATCTAGCTCTAATCAGAAGTTAGATGATCCTTGGACAAATTTGAGAGATTTCCAGTGAGTCTGATGGATTTTGAAAATTTAAGCCTTAAGTAAATGCAATGCTCATTTTTCTTATACTTGTTTGCTTATATAAAGTAGAAAAAAAATGTATTTGCTGGTGTCATTATGAAATTACACTTTTATTTCATGTATTCTCTAAATAAACTTTGGCCTGATTTGGTAAAAATACAAACAAAAACATCACTCATCTTTTGACTAACTTATATGCTATAGCAAGTTATAATTAAACCATCTGTGTCCTTTGTTATTAACTTTAGGAAATTTTTTAAAAGTTGATTTTATGAAACAGTGTAAAATTTGGTTCTGATTTCAGCTTGCTGATAACAATTAGTCATTCAAATGTTGTTATTGATTGCTGACAATTCACTCTACTAAAAAGAAAATTATTTGAGTAGCTATTCTTTTTTCTCTCAAAAACACTATTTTAAAAGGCCTACTAGCTAATGTGTAAGGAAATGTCAACAAATGCTTATGGAAAAAGGCTCTGATGCCCTTGTCCACATATCCCGTAAATGCCCAGGCTGAATTTTTCATATAAGGTGACTTATACCATCTAGGTATCTTTGTGCATATTCTGCCTAATTCCAATTCCTTTCTCCAAACTAAGATACGTGTTGGTCTGTTGAAATAACTATCATGAAGAAGAACATGCTGGGCACTCAAGGACGTGTGCTTGTCACTCATGTCACTTTCTGGTGACGAGAATGGATTCCCACAACGTCGCATGTTCCTACTTGCTAGGTCCCTTACCCATGTCCCCATCCAGAGCTCCGAAAACAGGACGGGTATTTCACAGAGCACAGATTTCCCATGCACATGCAAACAGAATGGAATTGACCTTATGGAGCCTTCTCATTGATCTAGTGCTCACAGCAGTTTTGGGCTTCCCAGATGTCTCAACGGCTCTCAGATTGCATAAATAATCTGCCTGCAATGCACAGACACAGGTTTGATTCTGAGGTCAGGAAGATCCCCTAGAGAAGGAAATTGAAACCCACTCCAGTATTATTGCCTGGGAAATCTCATGGACAGAGGAACCTGGCGGGCTATATTCCATGGGGTCCAGAAAGACTTGGGTTTGATTTAGTGACCAAACTGCAATAGTACAATAACAATTACCTTTAACTCTGTTTAATACAAACACCTTTGTTTATGTGACTATAGAGCCTATATCACTATTCTTTGAGATATATAGATAGAAATAGAACATACTTGGACACTTAGTTAATATATTTGATGGGAATATAGTGTACTGTAAGTTGCTCAGTTGTGTTAGACTCTTTGCAAACCTACGGACTAGAACCCATCAGGTTCCTCTCTCCATTCTCCAGGCAAGAATACTGAAGTGGGTTGTCATTTCCTTCTCCAGAGGATCTTCCAAACCCAGGTATCGAACCCAGGTCTCCTGCATAGGAGTCAGATTCTTTTTTTTTTTTCAAGCAGAGTATTTTTATTTATTTATTTTTTGCTTTACAATATTGTATTGGTTTTGCCATACATCAACATGAATCCACCACGGGTGTACATGTGTTGCCAATCCTGAACCCCCCTCCCACCTCCCTCCCCGTACCATCCCTCTGGGTCATCCCAGTGCACCAGCCCCAAGCATCCTGTATTATGCGTTGAACCTGGACTGGCGATTTGTTTCTTATATGATATTATACATGTTTCAATGCCATTCCCCCAAATCATCCCACCCTCTCCCTCTCCCACAGAGTCCAAAAGACTGTTCTATACATCTGTGTCTCTTTTGCTATCTCACATACAGGGTTATCATTACCATCTTTCTAAATTCCATATATACGCATTAGTATACTGTATTGGTGTTTTTCTTTCTGGCTTACTTCACTCTGTATAATAGGCTCCAGTTTCATCCACCTCATTAGAACTGATTCAAATGGATTCTTTACCCTCTGAACCAAGAGAGAAGCCCCTACATCAGATATCAAATTAGGTCTTCCCTCTAAAATGTTTCCTCAACCCTGAAATCACCAATACCACTCATGTAACATTTTGAAGCAAAATTGATTATCCTTTATTTTTTTCAACTTCTGGTTGTAGACACTGTGAAATTTATGATGTGGTCTTATAAAAGTTTTTATATTTGAAAGTGAAAGTGAAAGTCACTCAGTTGCTGCAGACTCTGTGACTTCATAGACTATACAGTCTATAGAATTTTCCAGGCCAGAATGCTGGAGTGTGTAGCCTTTTGCTTCTCCAGGGGATCTTCCTAACTCAGGGATCAAACCAAAGTCTCCCATGTTGCAGGCAGATTCTTTACTAGCTGAGCCACAAAGGAAGCACAAGAATACTGGAGTGGGTAGCCTATCCCTACTCCAGCAGATCTTGTAGACCACCCAGGAGTCGAACCAGGGTCTCCTGCGTTTCAGGTGGCTTCTTTATCAACTCAGCTATTGGGGGAGCTCTGTTCTTATATTTGTGATCAGTGGAGAAATAACTCCAGAAAGAACGAAGGGATGCAGCCAAAGCAAAAACAACACCCAGTTGTGGATGTGACTGGTGATAGAAGCAAGGTCTGATGCTGTAAAGAGCAATATTGCATAGGAACCTGGAACGTCAGGTCCATGAGTCAAGGCAAATTGGAAGTGGTCAAACGAGATGGCAAGAGTGAACATCGACATTCTAGGAATCAGTGAACTAAGATGGACTGGAATGGGAGAATTTAATTCAGATGACCATTGTATCTACTACTGTGGGCAGGAATCCCTTACAAGAAATTGAGTAGCCATCATGGTCAACAAAAGAGTCAGAAATGCAGTACTTGGATGCAATCTCAAAAACGACAGAATGATCTCTGTTCGTTTCCAAGGCAAACCATTCAATATCACGGTAATCAAAGTCTATGCCCCAACCAGTAACACTGAAGAAGCTGAAGTTGAACAGTTCTTTGAAGACCTACAAGACCTTCTAGAAACACCCAAAGAAGGTGTCCTTTTCATTATAGGGGACTGGAATGCAAAAGTAGGAAGTCAAGAAACACCTGGAGTAACAGGCAAATTTGGCCTTTGAGTACGGAATAAAGCAAGGCAAAGGCTAATAGAGTTCTGCCAAGAGAATGCACTAGTCATAGCAAACACCTTCTTCCAACAACACAAGAGAAGACTCTACACATGGATATCACCAGATGGTCAACACCAAAATCAGATTGATTATAGTCTTTGCAGCCAAAGATGGAGAAGTTCTCTACAGTCAGCAAAAACAAGACTGGGAGCTGACTGTGGCTCAGATCAGGAACTCCTTATTGCCACATTCAGACTGAAATTGAAGAAAGTGGAGAAAACCACTACACCATTCAGGTATGACCTAAATCGAATCCCAGATTGGTTCCAAATAGGAAAAGGAGTACATTAAGGTTGTATATTTTCACCCTGCTTATTTAACTTATATGCAGAGTACATCATGAGAAACGCTGGGCTGGAGGAAGCAGAAGCTGGAATCAAGATTGCTGGGAAAAATATCAATAACCTCAGATATGCAGATGGCACCGCCATTATGGCAGAAAGTGAACAGGAACTAAAGAGCCTCTTGATGAAAGTGAAAGAGGAGAGTGAAAATGTTGGCTTAAGGCTCAACATTCAGAAAACTAAGATCATGGCATCCAGTCCCATCACTTCATGGGAAATAGATGGGGAAACAGTAGCTGACTTTATTTTTCTGGGCTCCAAAGTCACTGCAGATGGTGATTGAAGCCATGAAATTATAAGATGCTTTCTCCTTGGGAGAAAAGTTATGCAAACCTAGACAGCATGTTGAAAAGTAGAGATATTACGTTGTCAACAAAGGTCCATCTAGTCAAGGCTATGGTTTTTCCAGTGGTCATGTATGGATGTGAGAGTTGGACTATAAAAAAAGCTGAGTGCAGAAGAATTGATGCTTTTGAACTGTGGTGTTGGAGAAGACTCTTGAGAGTCCCTTGGACTGCAAGGAGATCCAACCAGTCCATCCTAAAGGAGATCAGTCCTGGGTGTTCACTGGAAGGACTGATGTTGAACCTGAAACTCCAGCACTTTGGCCACCTGATGTGAAAAGTCAATTCATTTGAAAAGACTGTGCTGCTGAGAAAGATTGAGGGCAGGAGAAGAAAGGGACGACAGAGGAAGAGATGGTTGGATGGCATCACCAACTCAATGGACGTGGGTTTGGGTGGACTCTGGAAGTTGATGATGGACAGGGGGCCTGGCGTGCTGCGGTTCATGGGGTTGTGAGGAGTCAGACACGACTGAGTGAGTGAACTGAACTGAAAACCATATTTAAGAAAATCTCATGATCATTTTTTTTTTTTCAGAAAGGACAAATACAAGAATCACAATGGGATAAAAAAATCTACATATTAAGATCAGATATGATTTGGAGATCTGGAGCTTTAAGATATTCCCTTGATTTTACTACTTGTTGGTTTCGTTTGCCTGTTTTTCATATTCAGATTACCACTACTAGCACTTTGCCACTAGCTGATATTTACTGAAAGCTTATTATACAGCAAGCATTAAACTAAATATTTCATATGGTTACTTTATACAATCAGAACAATGCTGTATGAATCATGTTCTCTCACTACCACCATTTGGTAGATAGTTCCTATTACTGGATTCCAGAAAGGTTAAAAAGAAATAGTCTGAAGTCACACAACATAAACCTGTTAGGCTGGCATTCTGACCTCAGAATAACATCTCAGTCTGATTCAGTTTTCAATAGATCCTCTAAAAATAGTCTCACCAAAATACACCCAAATCTAGTATTTTGGCTTCTTGCCTTTCAGAATCTAAAGTGGACTCTGGCTACCATGATCAAAGCATCAGTGATCTTAATATTCTCAAACTTTCCCACAATTCTAAGCTATTTCACTTTGTAACAGACAGAGATTTTTATGATATGAAATGTGCTTTATACCTTCATAGCCCACTCATGAATATACTCATTTTCCCTGGGGGCGTAGCTTCTAAAACAGAGGAATTTAAAAGAAATTCCATTTCGATGAGTAATTCTTCCATGTGAAATAATAACGACATTTAAAAATTAAATATAACACCCTTAAACTGATTTAACTGTGCCTCCTCTAGAGAATAAAGGGAGTTTTCTGACTTTTCTAATCTGTTTCTTGAATGTCTGGTGTGTTTTTCCACTGTGAAGAGGAAGCAGCTTTGGCTTTTACTCTCTATAATGAACTGGACTCTCTTCTGCCTATCTGATGCTCTTTGCCAGGTCCTTATCATGGTTCAAAATGGAGACGAAGCTGATTGGGTTTTTCTATGCGTGCCAAATGTTGGCTGATACACACACGTTAAATCACACTCGAGATGTATCCACTATGGAGCACACAGATTCTCTTAAGCTTCCAGGGAGATGAGGCAGTGGAGCAAAGGTGGTAACCCCAGAATTGCTGGAGCTGTTTTAGGCTAGAGCCAGTTTGAAACTATGAAGATGTCACACTAGCAATTTCAGTATGTGACAGCTCAAATTTCTGACAGACATATGGATGCAAAATGAGAAAGGCAATTATAACTTTACCCTGGGAACCCTTAAGTCGACTGCTATTTGCATATGGGAGTCTTCAAAAAGTTTTTAGGCTCTCTTTCTTCAATTCTCTCCTCTCCTCACTCCAATTTCATTTTTTTTTTCCCCCTAACACATAATGGATTGCCTGAGTATTACATTAACACTATGGCACCAAAGCATCAGTCAAGTAGTTAGACAACTGTCTACCTAAAAGCAGACTCTGGACATATTGCCTGGGATCCACAGTAGTTTAATTAGCACAGAATCATTTGACCATGTTAGTTTTCTGTTGTTCACCAGTCATGTCATGCATGCAGTGTATCTGCCCCAGTATGTAACTGATTTGGGCTTCACAAGCCATAACATGACCTCACTGGTAGAGTGTGATATTTTCTTACAACCTACAACTAATACTTGACACAAAGCTATCAGTGAAGGCTTTTATCTAATATTGTTTTATTTAATGCTCATAATAACCATGCAAGGGAGGTATTATTAGCACCATTTCAACAAAGAAAATTTTGAGGGTTTTTTTTTTTTTCCAGAAACTTGAGGTTCAGATAAGTTAAATGACTTGGCCAAGTTCATAAAATAAATGACAGCCCTAGACCTGCATTTCAGAACTACCAATTTTAATTACTGATTGATATTAATTCTGCTCCCCAGGCAGTGCAGTGGTAACGAATCCACCTGCCAATGCAAGAGGTGCGGGTTCAATCCCTTGGTCGGGAAGGTCCCCTGGAGTAGGAAATGGCAACCTGCTCCACTATTCTTGCCTGGAGAATTCCATGGATGAAGCTGTAGCATAGCCTACAGTCCATGGAGGTCTCAAAGAGTTGGACATGGCTGAGAACAACAGAACAGCACCACTCTACACCTCTAGAAAAAATGTTTGTTAAATGAGTTCATATTCGAGATAAATGTCACTATATATTGGAAAATGAAGTCAAAATTCAGTATTTGGTTTTGAAAAGGTTGGCCCAGGCTCAAAAATGAAATATTATGTGTGATCTTTTAGGCTGGAGACATATTTTTGAATTGGTTAAAAGAACATCTCCAAAGGCAGACTGACTCAAGAGAATCATGTGTGAGCCTGGGAACTCACTCAAAGCTTCTGAAGAGTGGCCAGGGTCAGGAAAGAAGACGGATGGGATTGTTTCCTGATGTTTCCCAGGCAGACATTCTCCTTCTATTGGCCCTGTGGTATCTATACTTTAAAGGCACTAGAATTGGTTCAAGCTCTGAACCCAGTGGAATGAAGATGAAAAGAAGGCAGGAATGGAATAAGGAGATAAGGACAAAGAGAGGAAGACAGTCTATATTTTAGATGTCTACTTAAATACTGCAGCTGAAACTCTTTCACAGTCTAGGGAAGCTGTCGTAAAACCTCACAGACAAGTGCCATGGAGGGCTCCCCATTACTGAACTTGGACACCACAAAGTCAGAGATTTCATCTGCTTTATCTTTGAATCTGATATCAGGCATAGCGTGTGGTACTTAACTTGCGTTGCTTTCCCCCTCTAGTGGATTGTGACTCTGGAGGGTCTGAGCAATAAAGATACTTTAATAATGAAAACCTTCAGGGGAACATACCAATCGGATAGCACATCAGCGGTGAGACACACTGCACAGTGCTTACGAGCATGTAGTTTAGGACGGGAATTTATTTTAATCTAGACTCAGCTCCTTCTTTTCTCATTGAAATTCAATCCCTTTATCTTTGCCAAGGTTATTCCCTTTTCTCAACCACTGTAACTCCTGTTTCCTCTTTTTATGTCCTTTATTCTTCTCATTCCTACTCAGATTTATTATCCAGGAAGTGGTACTATGAATATATGGATGAGCAATGGAATGAGTGATCAAGTAGAGTCCCTAGCATGTTACCAAACCAGACAAGAGAATATGTCTTTGTCTATCGAATGTGAAAGGGATGGAAATACACACACACTGGGATGCTTGCCACAGGTTTGGCAATAAGGAGCCAGGATTTAAATCATGGTGTGGCCAAGTTACACTTTCTGAGTAGCAGTTACTTCTTCAAAATAGGGACAAGACTATATTTAACAGAAATAGACAAATATTATATACAATGATGGGGATTTGGAGCTAGGACTCCCAATTTCCCAATGATGGTAGACATTTTTATAATTGCACTTCAATAAGATTTGACTTTTATTTTATGTGAGCACTTTACAGAAGAAAATTGATGAAAAGAAAGAATGGGAGGGAAGAAAGAAAAAGAGAGTGAAGGAGTAAGAGGAAGGAAGGAAAATATTCTTAAATTAAAAACTCATTTTGCAGATTAAATGAAGTTGTGTAAAATGTGGTGTAAGTAATGTGTGTCCCCCTCTCCCCTCCTGTATACAATGATGCGTGGAGTATCGTGTCAGGTCATAGTTACACTCTGAAGAGCTTCAATTTCTTACAATTAATTGCCAGAATTTTAGTGTTTTTGTCTATTTTTTAGGGCAGACGATAGCATTCGTATGAGGTGAAAGCTTCAGAATAAAGAATACCTGACTAGTAAAGGATGGAAATTTGTTAGGAAAGGAGTACTGAATATTGCTCTCATAATTTATAAGTCCTAGCAGTTTCAACCGAAAGGCCACTGAATTCATTCTTATGTCTTATGCTGAAAGGAGCTTGGTTTCTTACCACTGAAGATACTACAACTGTATATAGATATGTGTGTGTGTGTCTCAAAGAATCTTTAAGTTTATTATAGCTGAAAGGAAATTATTTTCAGGGTTCATAGACTTTAATAAATACATGTGTTATTTTTTCAAGTGATCTATGAAAAATCACCCAAATCAAATATTTGTTTTATTGATTTCACTGTCTCCAAGGCCAGAAAATTATGATGTTTTGTTCAACATTTAGACATAGTTTGTTTTAGAAATTATTTTGTTGTGTTTGTAGCTAGAAACAAAACCTGGATTCTATTTTTTTAGTTTTATTTTGTCTCATTCTAGTCAATTTAAAGAAAAAGGGGGAAGGGTTTCTGTGACTAATTATAAGATATATTATCAAAATTATCAAAGTACAAATTGAAAAGCTTTTGTCTTTGGCCACAGACCTTGTCTTATAGTCTAAGGCAGTCTTATAAATATATTCCCAGCACCCCTACCTCTCTCTTCCAAATAAAAGAAGTCAAGCTGATAATCTTAACAGCCTACTAGTATTTACCAGCTCTTTCTCGTCTTGCTGGTTTTGCCCTGGTGATTCATGATAAAATTTGCAACCTTGAACTCTAGCACCCTAAATGAATGCATGTTACCAAAATTAATTTAAATCTCTATTATAACTGAAGCTGGTTGTCTACAGAAAAAATTTTTCTTTGGCCTTTACTAATACACCCCCAGCTCCTGCTCTATGATCCTCATTAAATTTCTCAGTTCCATTAGTGATTTTCAGAGTTTGGACAGCTAAGGGATGCTTACTATTCAAGCCTTATTGAAGGAACTTACCTTCAAGGAGAAGAGAAATAACATATACACAAATATATATGAATTATTGTCAAAGCTATGGTTTTTCCAGTCATGTATGGATATGAGAGCTGGGCAGTAAAGAAGGATGAGAGCCAAAGGATTGATGCTTTTGAACTATGGTGTTGGGAAAGACTCTTGAGAGTCACTTGGGTACCAAAGGGATTAAACCAGTCAATCTTAAAGGAAACCAATCCTAAATATTCACTGGAAGGACTGATGCTGAAGCTGAAGCCTCAATAGTTTCGCCACCTTATGTAAAGCCAGCTCATTGGACAAGACCCTGATCTTGGGAAAGATTGAATGCCGGAAGAGAAGTGGGTGACAGAGAATTAGATGGTTGGATGGCATCATCAACTCAATGGACATGAATCTAAGCAAACTCTGGGAAATAGTGAAGGATAGGGAAGCGTGGCATGAAGAGTTGGACATGGCTTAACAACTGAATGGGCTTCCCTGGTAGCTCAGATGGTAAAGAATCTGCCTGCAATTCAGGAAGCTCGGGTTCAATCCATGGGTCAGGAAGATCCTCTGAAAAGGAAATGGCAACCCACTCCAGTATTCTTGCCTAGAGAATCCCATGGACAGAGGAGCCTGGCAGGCTACAGTCCATAGCGTCCCAAAAAGCTGGACATAGTGAGAGGCTAGTACTTTCACTTTTCACTTTAGTGACTGGACAACAACAACAAGTGTATTTAGGACATGATCTGACATGGCCACTGAAATGCAGTGGCAATTCCAGGAACTCACATGCAATAGACAAGAATTAGAAGATGCTTCATAAAGATGATAGTGACCCTAGTACTGAGGAAAAGGCTGGATTCTCAGGCAGAAGTGGGGAGAAGACACTTCAGGAAAAAGGAACCACGTATCAGTTAAAAGCAGTTATGAGAAAAGTGTAGTGTTGGTCTGCCTTCGCCTGAAAAGCAGCAAAGCCGTGACTGCTCAGGTCTCGGGGCACTTAGTAGAAGCTAGGGTGGCCCCGCTCCCAGGGAAAGTATGCTGATCCATGCCTGGCACTCACTGCTCAGCTAAGCTGTAGAAGTGAACCCAAGGAAATACTCCCAACAGGCAAGACATCTGTTTCAACAGCCAGCTGCCAACAGTCTCCACTCATGGAAAATCAGCTCTGAGAAGAACTAAAGCAGCTTGCATGGCAGTAGTCCAACACACTCAACTCAAGTAGTATGCCACTTGGGTAAGGCAAGGTCAGATGGTAGCATCTTTTTTCTTTTTTTTTTTCAGGAAGAGTAAGTAAAATCAGAGCTGGGGAAACTGCATCATCTTAGGGCCAATCATGAGTATGAAAACAGGGGGGTGGGGAATGACATCTCAGGAAATAAATGGCAACCAACTAAAGCCCTAAAGCATGAGAAAGCTACCACATGGCATACAAGGAGCAGGCTTAGGACAGAGAAGGCGTACTGGATGTAAGGCTTCTTCCCAGGTGGCTCAGGGAATGGATTCCACCAGACAATGCAAGAGACATGGGTTCAATCCTTGGGTCGGGAAGAATCCCTGGAGAAGGAAATGACAACCAACTCCAGTATTCTTGCCTAAAAATTCCATAGACAGAGGAGCCCTGGTGGGTTATGGTTCTTGGAGTCACAAAGAATGAGACAATACTGAATGATTGAGCGTGCACATCATCCCATCGGATTTAGCTTTCAAAGTGCCCACCAAGGTCCCTATTGCCTCCAGATGGGCAGGCCACCATTCAGCACACCAGGACTGCTTGGAGAAATGGCTATCCTATACAACACATCACAAAAGTAATCTTTGGCATCTTCAACCAGAGAGGGAAAATAAGCCTCATTAATGGCTAGATGAGATACTTTCTAACTTGTTCAGAGTCCAGGTGGCTCAGCTGGTAAAGAATTCACCTGCAATGGGGGAGACCTAGGTTAGATCCCTGGGTTGGGAAGATCCCCTGGAGGAGGGAACAGCTATCCACTCCAGAATCCTGGCCTGGAGAATTCCATGGACTATAGTCCATGGGGTCACAAACAGTCGGACATGACTGACTTACTTTCACTTTCAGAGTCCAAGGCTCACTTTCTTTCTGAAAATGTTCACTTATTCCTGAAAATGTCTAGGACATCTCACATTGCTCAGGAAATAACTCATTCTGTCTTCTTGGTCTAGATCCTGTGTTACAGCCTCCACATGGTAGTGGACCCCCTAAGTATGTGACTTTGAGGCACAACAATCTTGTTCTGATGGCTCTTTAACACCTTCAGTTGACAGCACTGCCCTTGTGTCTCAGGAAAGAGAGTCACTGCCTCCCAAACTCTGCATCTGATACCAGCCTCTGGACTCCCAGAGCAGCATGGCTCAGATCCAAGGTCAGTTACTCTTTCAGTCACCCAGATTCCTCAGGTTTTGTTCTTAACAACTCTATAGACATTTAAAAAAAATGTTTTTTAATTGAAGTGTAGTTGTGCTGTTTCAGGTATGCGGCAAAATGATTCAGTTATTGGTACAGCCACTAGGGAAAACTATGTGGAGTTTCCTTATAAAACTAAAAATAGAGCTACCATATTATTCTGCAGTTCCACTCCTGGGCATATATCCGGAGAAACTCATCATCCAAAAAGATACATGTGCCCTAATGTTCACTACAACACTATTTACAATAGCCAAGACATGGAAGCAACCTAAATATCCATGACAGATGAGTAGATAAAAAAAGATGAGGTATATTTATATAATGGAATATTGGTCAGTGGATGGCATCACCGACTCAATGGACATGAGTTTGAGTAAACTCTGGGAGTTGGTGATGGGCAGGGAAGCCTGGTGTGCTGTACTCCATGGGGTCACAAAGAGTCAGACAGGACTGAGCAACTGAACTGAACTGAACTGAATACTAGTCACTAGAAAGAACAAAATAATGACATTTGTAGTAACATGAATGGACCTAGAAATTATCATATTAAGTGAAATAAGTCACACAAAGATAACATGATATCACATATGCGGAATCTAAAAAAAATACAAATGAACTCATATACAAAATGGAAATACACCCACAGACATAGAAAACAAACATGGTTACCAAAGGGGAAAGGGGATTAAAGATAAAGTGGGAGATTTAGATTAACATATACACACTACTATACATGAAATGTCCTTCCCAGGTGTTGTTAGTGGTGAAGAATCTGTCTGCCAATGCAGGAGATGTGAGTTCTATCCCTGAGTTGGGAAGATCCCCTGGAATAGGAAATGGCAATCCACTCCAATATTCTTGCCTGGGAAATTCCATGGGCAGAGGAGTCTGGTGGGCTGCAGTCCATGTGGTTGCAAAAGTCAGACATGACTAAGAGCCTAAACCACCACATATAAAATAAATAACCAACAAGGAAAACCGACAACCTTACTTTATAAGACTGGAACTATCCTCAACATTTTGTAGCAATTTATAAGGAAGAAGAATCCGAGAAAAGTAGACATGTACGTATGAACATTTAAAAATGACTTCAGCAGAACCAAATCCATACCCATTTCTTTATCTGTTTTGACTCTTTTCTCCTATGAAATCTGGCCTAACAAGTAGGAAACAGACTCATCTGATTTTTTTTTTTTTAAATCCAAGTTTAAGAACTCTTCCTTTTCTTGTCTACAGTCCACCAATTCTATTATAACTGGTCTTTAAATCTTAGTCTTAACATAATTATATCACCTAGTTGAGACTAGAGTGAAGACAAAAACCTAACTAACATTGATAGCGCTTTTATATAGATTAGCTTTATTGAGACTTATACTTTAAATAATTTTCTGTATTCTTGCATCTCCTCCATCTCACCACATTGAAAAAACAAGTTCTTTATCTTCCCAAACCTCTTTATCTACCCTAAATCTCTCCTTCTATAATCCTCACCATCACTGTAAAGGGAAGCTTCTCTTTATTCAGAAAATCTCACTTCCACTCACAGTCTACTTCTAATCATTCCACAGATTATGTCTACTCAAAGTATATTCAGAATCCAACCAGTTCTTATCAGTTGCATCTCTACTGTCGTGGCACAAGAGATTACTATTCTTCACATGGGTTATTGCAGCAGCCTGTTCATTGTTCTCTTTTCTCTCACCTGCTCCTCCCTTCAGTCTATACTCATCACAGAAGTTAAAGGAATTGAGCATCTTCTTCCATACCTCCCATGCCTAGGACCACAACTCCCATCCCTTTCTCCCAAGCTTGCTTCTGATTAGCTGCCTATAAACCTTGATGCTCCTCCAATGCACTAAGTCTGCTCACTTGAAGTCCTCTACATGTGTTTCATCTTGGAACTCAGATATTTGCACATCTAAGGTCTCTCACAATCTAATTTTTCTCACCTTCTTAGTGATGCCTTCTCTGATTATTGGTTTAAAATTTCAATGCACTCCCATATCTATATTATCTGTTCCTTCCCTACTTTGTATTTTTCTATATAACTTGTTACCATCCAACATAGCATTGATTTAATACTATTCTGTTTGTTTGTTGATTTTCTCTGCCAACTAAAATGTGGATTGGTGAGAGCTGAAATTTGTATTGGTGTAGTTCTCTGCTATAGCCCTGAAGCCAAGAAGAATGGCTGAATCTTAGTGGGTGCTCAATAAACATTTGTGGACTGCCTGAATTAACACATGTAAAGCAACAAATCCAAAGAAACACTGACTTGTGATCCAGTTTTTCCTCTTTATTAGTTCATGACCTCATGCATAACACTCAGCCGCAGTCACGTTTATTCCATCTATAAAATAGAAATATTGTTGATTATTAACTACAATGGTAAATGAGAATTGTCTAGGGCATAGTAGATATTTAACAGATTGTTATAGTTAGTAAAATATTTTTTAATAACTCTAGAGATGCCCTTTTCCATCTTCATTAAATGAAAGAATTTCCGCTTTTACCCTAAAGAGTAAACACACAAATTAAATACAAATATAAAATAAGTAAGACTTTCTAGCTCAGAGTTTGACCCATAAGAGTTCTAAAATGAATAATTATTTTAATCATAAACTATCCTCAAGAATTCTTTAGTTTTTTTCCTGCATTTCTGTGCACTAAATTTCTTGACTTCAAAAATAGTTCAGCAACATGGGGGACTGGAAGGATTTTATAAATTCTAAGAGTTAATATACCATGCTACTAAAGAGCGCTTTGCCTAAAGCTTTCCTATTCAGTTTTTGAGCTAAGAGTGGCTAAGAATAAGAATTCTTCATGGCATGCTTAACAGTGCCCAGGCCCCAAAGTAGGTGGCCCTAGTTAAAGAGATTTCTTTTTCAACTTCAGGAAAATCTTCAAGGTCTTCCTTGGTTTTTATCTGCTTTCAAAAGCATGGGAACTCCTGGGGAGATATTCTTACAACTTTTTTTCCTACAAGTAGCCTACCTGGGAAAAAGTAACACTTTGTCATCATTGTGAAAAGTGAAAGTTAGACTGTAAGTCACTCAGCTGTGTCCGACTCTGTGAATTCTCTAGGCTAGAATACTGGAGTGGGTAGCCTTTCCCTTCTCCAGGGGATCTTCCCAACACAGGGATCAAACCCAGGTCTCCCACATTGCAGGTGGATTCTTTACCAGATAAGCTACAAGGGAAGCCAAAGATACTGGAATGGGTAACCTATCCGTTCTCCAGTGGATCTTCCTGACCCAGGAATCAAACCGGGGTCTCTTGTATTGCCGTGAAAAGTCCACGTCAAAATCAAGTCAGCTAATTAACCTACAGGAAGTCGGTGGCATGATTTTCTTTTGCCAAATCAAATGAATGCAAATCTAGGGGACTTAACCAGTAGGGGACTGGAGCCAGCCTGTACCAGCCTGTAAGAGAACATTGTGCCCCTCTTTTCCCACCTCTGTGCCGTGAAACACATTAAAATGGTAATTGGTAATTAAAATTGGTATTAAAATGGGCCATAGGGCAAGTATTTATACCACCAAAAGAGGAAAACACTACAAACCAGAGTTTTTTGCCTTTTTTTTTTTCTTTTCTTTTCTTTCCCTCATAGCGCTGGTTTTCCAGCACATCTTGGTTCTACTTTGTAATTTCCAAGTGTATATATATATATATAAATCATTCTACAATTTGTTACTGCTGTGCCATCTCTGTGCAAGACACTCAATTTAGGAGTTGCTCTCTGAAATAGAAGCATACCACTCAGTTGAGTAGAATGCTCATCCCAAATTGCTTTACTGCCTTGAAATTTCTGGTTTCTGGTTTGGTTTCTTGAACAGTCAATGTGCACAGTGAAACATTTTGCTTTACTGCAGTGATATTTCATTGTATTTGCACCAGGAATACAGACCTTAAAGATGTAAAATGTGAGAAATCAAGCATAAGGAATACCCATGATATTTAGCACATTTGTCACTTTAGAAAAAGTTGAGAAAATTGAGGTGCTGCCAATAATATGATCGTTCTACTTACTTGGACAGACAGGATAGGAGACTTAGCATACATGGGCTGATTTTTCTTTCAAAACGTGCTTCTAACACACCTGGAAACTTCTGAGTTATGTTTAATAAACTGAAAGATGGCAAGAAGATGCAAGCTCTCTGATTGCGTTCTCTGTTTCTTACCTCTACTCTCAACCCTCAACTATGTCATGTGAAGGTGGCTCAGAAAAATTGGCTAAATCTATATTATGCAGTCAGAAAAACTGCAGAAATCCCATTTAGGATGATGGCAATAAGAAGAAACTTCCATTTTCATCCATCTTTTTGATGTTTTTAATCTCTTTTCCTTAATGAAGTGATTGTTATCACATTAGTTTATTGCTGAATTTCTAACAACAAAACATGTTTTGCTTATGCTAATGCTAATATATTTTTAAAGGTATTTAAGTTCATATTTTAAAAGAAATAATAACAATACATAAGAAAATTTTTAAATGTAATAAACTTTGTGGAGCTTAAAACTCATCAAATAGTACAATTTTCTGCTAATTCAGGCTATTTTCTATGTTGAATACTATACAGCACCCTGATCATTTCAATTTGTGGCAACTATAAACTTTAAATGAGAGATAGAATCTGCCATAAGTTTGTAAATTCTTGGAAGTTTTAAGGGTGTGAGTTCCAAGCGTAGTTTTCTGTCTCAGGAATCTATTAAAATGGATTTCCATGAAAACAGGTGTATCACGGGAAAACAACACCTTTCCAGTTCAACATGCCATCCTTATTCTTCACTGAAAAATCACATAAAATAGAACTCACTGCACTTCACACTTAGCTCTTTCTTTTTATTTTACAGAACTAGGCATTCATGGAGAGCTCTTCATCCAAAGCGCTAGACTCTTATGAAAAAGCCAACCAAACAAAAAACAGGAAGCTGTTTTTAAAACTTGATCCTGTTCATAATCATTATTGAGAAAGCCTACTGCTGCTTTATCAAATACACAAGTCAAAGTTCATATCCTCTGAGTGTCTGTTATGTAAGTCAGGAAGCCGTCTTTTCATCTGCCTGTGATGAGCAGAACTTTTTGCCCTCGCAGGAGGCCCCTTGGCTTGCATTAACCATGTTTTTGTTGCCTCAAGATTCCTAACATCAGGGTTCTTGTTGGTTTCCCTAAGCCTCTTGCATCCCCTGATCCAGGACTGAAATGTTAGAGAGTTCATTAACTGTGACACTGACTTTCTGCCAAGGATCTTTTATATTTGTGGAATTCTGCCCTTAGGTAACTGAAGAGCCATTGTTTATGTGATGTCCAGACTGTTGGATTTTACAATAAATTGATGACATTCAGAGCTCTTCTTTGGGTTATGTTTAAGGATGGAATTCATGCCTGTCTAAAGGACAGTGAAGTTAAATCATCTTGTTACCATATGCTGCCATTTTTATTTATTCATTATAATTATTTGTTTGTTTGTTTTTTTTTCTCCTTTGTGCATGTTCAGATGAGTGGATTGACACTTAACTCCCAGGCCACCAGTATACATATACCTTGTTAAACATGAAGCTATTTTGGTTGGTATTTGGGGTTACAGAAGGATAGAGGGAGCACTTGATCTTAAACATTTTAAAATATATGTATGAAAAATGATACTTTGCTCTGCTCTGCTTCTGCCAAGGTCAGAACAATAAATACCTGTTCATTGGCAGGGATAGGATTCACACAAAGAATTCTCTGAGTTGGTAAAGGAATGTATACTTTGCTTAGTAATACTTTGTGTCCTCTGTCTGACTCTTTTGCAACTCCATGGACTGTAGTCCACAAGGCTCCTTTGTCCATGGGATTTCCCAGGCAAGAATACTGGAGTGGGTTGCCATGCCCTCCTGCAGGGGATCTTTCCAACACAGGGACTGAATCCATGTCTTCTTAAGCTCTTGCATTGGCAGGCGGATCTCCTGGGAGAAAGGGAACATCTTTTCTGCATAGCTTTTGGAAAATACAAGACAGATTATTTCCCAGCAGCTCCAAGTGCTCTCTCCTTCTCTGCTAAACTCATAGAGAAAGCCATGCATGACGACTAATGTGCTCCATTAGGCACTAGCAGCAGACGAAGATGAACAAGACCCTGCCTGCTCCAGGAGATGAAAGGCAACGTTCAACCCTTATGTATTATAGCTATGCTCGACTTTTCATTTTAGCAGTGTTACTGGTTTGTATATAACTTGGTAGTTAGGTCTACATTATAAATATATATGTGATATACCTTCATTGCTGCCTAGAATATTGTTTCACATGTAGGAGACAATTCAGCAGATTAACTCATTTGATAGTTATTCCTTCGTTCAATAATTATGTGTAAACTTCTACTGTGGAAGTAATCCTCTCCTTGAGATGGGTTTGCATGTATTTCTACTCAAATACAGGAGACTGGACTTAGTAAAAGCTTAAGTTTGTTTACTTGCTTGCTTTGTTTTCTTTGTATTTCCACCTTTACAGTTCTACCTGAATTATTATTTTTAAAATTTAACTATAAAAGTGGACCCAGCAGAATGTCTTCAAAAACATTTCCAAGGGGCTCTATTTTCAGGAGGATAGATTAGACTATCAGTTTCCTATTCACCC
Organism: Capra hircus; assembly: GCF_001704415.2. Taxonomy (NCBI): domain Eukaryota; kingdom Metazoa; phylum Chordata; class Mammalia; order Artiodactyla; family Bovidae; genus Capra; species Capra hircus. The sequence goes on along the minus strand of NC_030822.1, from coordinate 12,010,910 downwards.
CACTAAGTACAATTAAAACCCCTGGATAGTATATATTAAAAATAAATATATAAGAAGGAGCTGAAAGGTAGAGAGTAGGAAACAGTCTAGGAAGCTTAGATCTAAGTAATTACACAATAGTGAGTGCCTGGGATTTCCTTTTGTCACATACACACCAGACCTGAAGGAGAAGAGACCACACACCCAGAAATGCTGACATGTGCAGACTAAAAAGGGACTTCCCTGCTGGCTTAGTGTGAAGCATCTACGTGCAATGCGGGAGACTTGCAGGAGACATGGATTCGATCCCTGGGTCAGAAAGATCCCCTGGAGAAGGAAATGCCAACCTGCTCCACTATTCTTGCTTGGGAAATCCCATGGACTGGTGAGCTACAGTCCTGGAGTCTTACAGAGTTGAACACAACTAAGCAACTAAACACGACAGACTGAAAAACAAACCAAATCAAAAGTCTGTTGTCTCGCCCCAAAAGACACAGAAAAGGCAGTTTAGCAACATGGAAAACTCCAAGACAATTCCCTTTATCCAGCTGACCATCTCCAAAAAATATTGCTTTATCCTTAACCAATACCAAGAAAGCTTTCAACTTTCACCTTCCACCTTCACCAAGTTATGACAAGGTCCCTTAAACTCCCCACCAAGGTGCAATCAGACAAGGCCAAGGAGGAAACTAGAACATTCTTCTCTGCCAGGTAGCACCAAGGCCACCTTCCATCTCTTGCTTTCTCTGTGCAAGTGATATGGGGAGCCTGGACTTCTGCGTTCACTCAGCAGTAACAGGGACCTTCCCCAACATGCTCAAAATGTATCACAGTTGGCTTAATGGAGAGTCAGGACTTGGACCACTTCCCAGAAGTCATGAAGCTACTCTTCTACCCATAGAGTCAGTGGTGGCCAAGTGGGTAGCTGTTACAGTCCCTCCTATACCTCCCAGCCAGAGATGTATCAATGGATATCTGGTAAGAGCTGGAACACCTGCCCACACTCAGAATAATGAAAAGCTCCATCCACAGAGGCCAAATAAGGACAATGAATATGGATTTCTACTCTGACTTGATGTCAACTTACCCCACTTTCCTTGCTGAAGCAATATCAGAAAAAGGCAGCTAAAACTGAAGGTTTCAGAATATAATACCCAAATTCCTCATTATACCAATAACCAAGAAGATTTCCAAATGGATGTAAAATTCAATCAATAGATGTTAGTGCCAAGAAGAGCAAGTGGATATCCATAAACATGTCCTTAATGTGACTTGAGTTCATGTCTTTTACAAAAGTTAACACAAAATGGGTTGTGGGTTATGAACTTGAATAAAATAAATAAGACTAAAAAAGGGAAAAAAAAAAAGAAAAATAAAAACTTTGGGGTTTACAGATAGGAAAAGAGTTCTAATACTGGACACTGAACTATGACCCACAAAGGGAAAATCTGATAAATTGGACTCTACTGAAATTCAAAATGTTTTCTCTGAAAATTAAAACCACAGTGGATATTAACTTTTACCTGTTAGACTATTTTCAACAAGCCAAATGCTGATGAAGACATAGAGAAAAGGGAATCTTGGTAAACTGTTGGTGGGGGTGCAAATTTGTGTAGCCATTATGGAAAATTGTATGAAAGTTTCTCAAAAAAATGAAAAGCAGTACTCTATATGATCCAGGTACCACACTTCTAGGTGTAAATACAAAGGAAATGACATCAGTATCTTGGACAGATATCTATATTCTCATGTTCATTGTAGCACTGTTCACAGTAACCAAGTGTCAATGAATAAATTGATCAAGAAGGTATTGTGTACATAGATACAAATGTCATATATATGATATATATATATCATGTCACATATATATTTGATGTATGTTGTTGTTCAGTCATGTCCAATTCTGCGTGACCCCATGGACTGCAGCATACCAGGCTCCTCTGTCCTTCACTATTAATCTTTCCCAGCATCAGGGTCTTTTTCAGTCAGTCAGATCTTTGCATCAGGTGGCCAGACTTCTTGAGCATCAGTTTCAGCTTCAGCATCCGTTCTTCTAATGAATATCCAGGGAAATTTTGTCATTTATAATAACATGGGTGAACCTTGAGGGCATTATGCTAAGTGAAATAAGTCAGACAGGGAAAGACAAATACTGTATAATCTCACTTATATTTGAAATCTAAAAACAGATCAATCTCAAAAAAAATCTAAACACAGATAAAAAATATACTATTTCTTTCTATTTGTTTCACAGAAGCAACGTGTTAGTCACTCAGTCATGTCTGACTCTTTGTGACTCCATGGACTATGGCCTGACTCTGGAATTTTCCAGGCAAGAATACTGGAGTGGGTTGCCATTTCCTACTCCATCACAGAAACAAAGAATATATTAACTATTACTGGGGTAGGAGGTGGGAGCAATAGACATTGGTCATAAAGTACAAATTTTCTCTTATGTGATGAGTAAGTTCTAGGGATCTAAAGTAAAGCATGATGACTATACTGCTTTGATATTTGGGGATGTAAACTCTAGATATCTCAAATGTGAGGTTTGCATCCTTCTTGGGGAATTAAAACCCTTCTTCCTTCATAGAAAAGTTTATATTTTGTTCTAAAATAGAAACCTCAGTGAATATGAAGGCCCTATAATCTCTCGAGTTGGCAACATGGCAGTGACTAGAGGTTAGGTTTGATCATAACTCTGTCTATAATACAGCTTCCCAAGTGGTGCCAGTGGTAAAGAACCCACCTGCCAATGAAGAAGACACAAGAGATGTGGGTTCCATCCCTGGGTCAGGACTATCCCCTGGAGAAGAGCATGGCAACCCACACCATTATTGTTGTCTGGAGAATCCCATGAACAGACGAGCCTGGCAGGCTACAGTCCATATGGTCAGAAAGAGTTGGACACAACTGAAGTGACTTAGCATGTACACACAGTATAATCAAAGCTATGGTTTTTCCAGTAGTCATATGAATGTGAGCATTGGACCATAAAAAATACTGAGAGCCAAGGAATTGTTGCTTTTGAATGGTGGCATTGAAGAAGACTCTTGAGAGTCCCTTGGACTGTAAGGAGATCAAACCAGTCAATCTTAAAGGAAATAAACCCTGAATATTCACTGAAGGACTGATACTGAAGCTGAAGCTCCAAAACTTTGACCACATGATGTGAAGAGAAAGCTCATTTGCAAGACCTTGATGCTGAAAGGATTGAGGGCAGGAGGAGAAGGGAGCAATGGAGGATGAGATGGTTGGATGGCATCACTGACTCAATGGACACAAGTTTGAGCAAACTCCAGGAGATGGTGAAGGACAGGGAATCCTGGCGTGCTGCAGTCCATTGGGTCACAGAGAGTCAGACATGACTTAGAGACTGAACAACAATAACAGCAGTGATCTTTGCATCACAGTGTGCCAGATACTTTTATTAGTACTCTGTAATTAAGGACTGATTTTCATTTGCTTGTTTCTATTTATCCTATACTGTGGTGTTGGAGAAGACTCTTGAGAGTCCCTTGGACTGCAAGGAAATCCAACCTGTCCATTCTGAAGGAGATCAGCCCTGGGATTTCTTTGGAAGGAATGATGCTAAAGCTGAAGCTCCAGTACTTTGGCCACCTCATGTGAAGAGTTGACTCATTGGAAAAGACTCTGATGCTGGGAGGGGTTGGGGGCAGGAGAAGAAGGGGATGACCGAGGATGAGACGGCTGGATGGCATCACTGACTCGATGGATGTGAGTCTGAGTGAACTCCGGGAGATGGTGATGGACAGGGAGGCCTGGCGTGCTGCGATTCATAGGGTCACAAAGAGTTGGACACGACCGAGCAACTGAACTGAACTGATTTATCCTATTTATGTTTCATCCAGATTAAGCTTACTATATTCTCCCCTCCCCCAAAATACACTGTATTATATAGTGTATTTTGCTGTTTTTTTTTTTAATTTAAGAGTCCTTAAATGTTTTCACCACAAAACAATAACAAAATGGCAATTTGAGATGAAGCATGTGTTACCTAACCTTACTGTGGTGAACATTTCACAGTGTGTATCTGTATCAACTCATCACGCTGTATACGTTAAACTCATGCAATGTTATATGTCAATTATCTCCAAATAAAACTGGGAAAAAACCTACTATATATATATACAACCATCATATAATCTAGCAACTGCTCTTTGGGACAATTAAATGAAATCTTATGTTCACAGAAAAAGCTGTACATGAATGCTTCTAGCCATTTTGCAATAGCTTCAAACTGGAAATAATCAAGACATCCTTCAGAAGGTAAATGGTAAAATAAACTGTTATGTATCTTTACCATAAATTAGTACAGTTGGAAAAATCATTGAACTGCTGATGCAGTCAAGAACTTGGATGAATCTTCTGAGAATTATGTTGGGTGAAAAAAGCCTATCCCCAAATGTTACGTACTGTATGATTCCATTTACATAACATTTTTGTAAAGACGAAAGTATAAAAATGCCCTGTGCTTAGGGAAATGAAGTGGGTGTGGCTATAAAAGGACAACAGGAGAGACCCTTGTGGTGACAGAAAATCTCTTGACTGTAGAATGTCAGTATCATGTTAGTCATACTGTCCTATAGTTTTATAAGATATTATCATTAGGGAGAATGCAGGAAGAGGACACTGAGGTCTCTCCATGTTATTTCCTAACACTACATGTTAATGTAGAATCATTTCACAAAAAAAAGCTTAATTTAAAAGTTGATCATTAACATTATCACATTTACATATTTTATATCTATGCACTTTCAATGACATGAAAGCCCTTAGTTGTTTTTTCAGAAAAATAGATTAAGGCCCTAAGAGGAAAGCTTAGAAATTTATTCTTTTATAATCCATCATCTTATGTCACTTGTTGAAGCCAAAATGGCACTGGACTGGTCAGGTGAATCTGTTAACTGAGTCAAAATTTGTGATCAAAGTGATGAGATGAATCAAGCCAATCAGATTCTTGCATTTGAAATTAAACATATACACACGCATACTTTTACATGCAAACAGGGACAGGCTGTGTGCTCACTGTTAAGGTGCTATCTCAGTTCAAATCCATACTCCTCCATCTTGCTTTGAAATGCTGATCCTGGGGCTCTGCAAAGCACAAGTTTCTTTTGCTACCTGATTTCCTGTTTCTGTCAATAGACACAGTTAGAGGGAGACTGGAGAGCTGGAGGGAAAACTGCTCATGACCTACACCCTACACAACAGTTGATTCCAGTGTTTTTTGCTTTTCCCATACTCCTAAAAGCAACCTCATCGGTGCTCCTCTTCCAGGTGATACAACAGCACTGGCTGCCTGGTACTCCTTCCTCAGAGATCTGGCTCCATCTTTGCCTGTGGATTCTCTTCTAATTCTTCAGGCTGTTAACATTCGCTCAACAGGTTTCCTCACAAAATTCTGAGTCCCAGATATCTGTGGTCCCCAATCCGACCTCCTGGGGCACTAAACCTGCAGGCTGGCTTCATTCTTCTTAGAGACATTAATCCCAGCAAGATGGAGTCCTTCTCACCCCAGCTTCTACAGTTCCTCAATCTTTCAGGAAGTTCCCTGAATTTCAGTTCTGTAAAGCCCTTCCTCCAATCTTCTCAATTCTCATCATCCCAAATTAATGTCTGTGGCTCTGCAGCCAAAGTAGCCACTTCCTGCAACCTCTATGACCTATCAGTGTCCTTGTTCACCTCTTTAATTCTCCAATATCTGGTTAATAATTCCTAAATTACATTTTATCTATTATAATATCCAGTGTAGTTTCTGTTTCCTAGGTGTAACCCAGATGCAGGTCATTAGCGGTAAGATTAGAAGGTGAATAAATGGGAAGATGCCAGAGAGGCCATGAAAAGCTAGGTTCAAGGCAAAAGTATGAAAAAATCAAATAAAGGAAGGGTAAGAAAAGCAATCAGAAGCTGAGAGAGAGAAAGAAAGAGTCGGGTAGAAGGAGAGAAAGAAGAATGGATGAAATATATATTCAGGGAGAAGTAGAGTTGCAAAGAGGATAAGTTTGCTATCGCTGATGAAAATGGTACAGACATATAAGAAAATGCTAGAACTATCTTTTTTTTTCCTGTTTTCAAATTTTGTTTCAATTCCAGCCCATGAGTGTAAACAAAATAATGATCTTTTCACTACAGTCACTATTATGAGTCTTTCAAAAGAGCCAAAGTAAAAGGAAACAACATCCTCCCTTCTGTATAGATAGGACTAAGTGAAAGTGAAATTTACTCAGTCGTGTTCAACTCTTTGTGACCCATGGACTATACAGTCCATGGAATTCTCTGGGCCAGAATATTGGAGTAGGTAGCTGGTCCCTTCTCCAGGGGATCTTCCCAACCCAGGGATCAAACCCAGGTTTCCCACATTGAGGCGGATTCTTAAAAGGGGGCCATCATATGCTCTTAAAATATCCAATAAATGAACAACAACAACAAAGAAAAAAACAAGACTTTCAGGTCTTTCATCTTTTTGCTGGCTCATGTTCCTCTTGATATGCTGCTACCTTATCTTTATCTTACCATTGCCTTTCATCTTTAGAGGACATTTAACACGCTAAAAAATACCTCCATATCTGTGCTCTTATGTGACTTTCCAAACACAGTGGTTTCCCAGAAGACAGATAACATGTCTTCCATTTAGCTTAATCTATACAATGTGATGGACAAGATGCAAAAACAGATAGATGTCTTCAAGAAAGATCTTTAGTTATGAATCTAGGACAGGCAGCTGTTATACATGCAACTCAGAGAGGACTAAACATTAACAGAAAATGTAAGACAATTCCGCATGCCCTGGTGCCAGATTCTAAGAAGATTTCTACTTTACTCTTAAAACAGCAAGAATGATTCAAGCAAACATTTGCCAATTAAAATGGCAAGTACACATGTCTCCCTTGCCATAGATGGAGCTCAATTCCACTAAAATTTCAGCTTATTATTATTATTTTCTCCTTAATACAGTTGAGCCCCACAGATGAATAAGCAGATTATTTCAATATCACAGAGCTGGACGTCTCCAATTCCTAGGCTCACCTGGCCTTGACAATTGATGATACAACATGTAGCTACAGACCATGCCACAGCCCATGCCCTCAGCCCATGAACTGGCACTTGTATGAGTGACCTGGACTTTCACTCTTCCCCATTGGGCCTTTAGGCAAGTTCAGCTTTCCCAAGAGCCCACGAGAAAATATTTTCTTGCTGTTACCACATCAGGTGTTCCAACCTCACCAGGTTTTCAAAGGGAGAATAAAAAACCAGTTACCTTTCCCAAACACTTTGTTCCATATTAATGACCTAACTACTGCCCTGGTTTCAAAGAAGGAGGGGGACATCACCATTTGTCTGATTGTTCCATTCTGAATCCTGGGCAGACCAATCTGCTGCTCTTTCAACTCCTGGGGCAGTACAAAGAAACATCTGTTCCAGGAACAGTTGGACTCTCACCCCTCTGCATAAATCACTACTAGTAAAAGTTTTATGAGGTGGGTACTTTTTTCCCCCCTGCTTCCTCCTTTTGTAATTGACTGAAGCCCAAATGAACAAGATGAAATGGCCAGACATTTAGCCATATGTTGGCATCCACATGTGTATGTTTGGGAGGCAAGAGAAGCTGTCAGCTGTACGAAGGAACATTACAATCATCTGAAATGTAATTAACAATCCCACAGTCAACGAATCTTTGGAAGTTTCTAAAAGATTAAATTACACCTCTCACTTACCTGTAGCAAATTGTCCATGGACCAGTTTCCGTATCTGGGAATGTTGAATCTAGTCAATTTATGGAGACTTCAAAGTGGTTTCAGGATGTTTCCATATTGCTAATCTACATAGGGTATCTCTGCTTTTCCAGTCACTCCTACATAAAAAAAGAATAAAATGATATACTTAGGAATATATAATGCTCAGTAAATGCAGGTTGATCAATTAGATTATAGCATTCATGCATGTGTACTCAGTCAAGTCCTACTCTTTTTTGGACCCCATGGGCTGCAGCCCACGAGGCTCCTCTCTCCATGGGATTTTTCAGGCAAGAATACTGAAGTGGGTTGCCATTTCCTTCTCCAGGGGATTTTCCTGATCCAGGGATAGAACCTATTTTCCTATATCTCCTGCATTTCATGTAGAATCTTTACCACTGAGTCAGTGGGGAAGCTATACTTGAACATTTTTATTATTTGTTTAATAGAAAAGGATAGAAAGGAAACATTTCTCTTTTAAAAACAATATTGTATGTTAATATGGCTTTGTATCTACAGTTAGCACCTAGCAAAAGACCAGGTGAGTGGCAAAGGGTTAATAAAATTTTATTGACTATACATTTGATATAATAGATTTCACTAAAATTGTCTTGTTCCTGCATGTCTTGAGAAAGTGAAAGGGAATTTAACTTTTGAGAAGCTACTATGGGCCTAGGGCTTTGCTAGTTGCATATATATATATATATATATACACACACATACATACACATATATGATAGGATACTGAAAGGGGAACTCCCCAGGTCAGTAGGTGCCCAATATGCTACTGGAGATCAGTGGAGAAATAACTCCAGAAAGAAAGAAGGGATCGAGCCAAAGCAAAAACAATACCCAGTTGTGGATGTGACTGGTGATAGAAGCAAGGTCCGATGCTGTAAAGAGCGTATATGTGTATGTATGTGGAGAAAGAGATGGCAACCCACTCCAGTATTCTTGCCTGGAGAATTCCATGGACAGAGAGAACCCTGGCAGGCTACAGTCTCAATGAATCGGATACGAATGAGTAACTGACGCATATATATATACACATATAATCTTATTCCTGGAGAAGGAAATGGCAATGCACTCCAGTATTCTTGCCTGGAGAATCTCATGGATAGAGGAGCCTGGTGGGCTGCAGACTGTGGGGTCACAAGAGACGAACACAACTTAGTGACAAAACCATATAATCTTATTCCATTAGTACAACCACCCCTCTTAAGCATTTGCTACCTATAATCCTGTTTGGCAAGTTTTTATTAGCCTTATTCTTCACATCTTAAGTGAACAACTTACAAGTCAGGGAAGTCAGTTTTTAAGACCAGCTAAGGTGAAGAACAGTATGAAAAGGCAAAATGATAGGATACTGAAAGGGGAACTCCCCAGGTCAGTAGGTGCCCAATATGCTACTAGAGATCAGTGGAGAAATAACTCCAGAAAGAAAGAAGGGATCGAGCCAAAGCAAAAACAATAACCAGTTGTGGATGTGACTGGTGATAGAAGCAAGGTCCGATGCTGTAAAGAGCAATATTGCATAGGAACCTGGAACATCAGGTCCATGATTCAAGGCAAATTGGAAGTGGTCAAACAGGAGATGGCAAGAGTGAACATCAACATTCTAGGAATCAGCGAACTAAAATGGACTGGAATGGGTGAATTTAACTCAGATGCCCAATATATCTACTACTGTGGGCAGGAATCCCTTACAAGAAATGGAGTAGTCATCATGGTCAACAAAAGAGTCTGAAATGCAGTACTTGGATGCATTCTCAAAAACGACAGAATGATCTCTGTTCATTTCCAAGGCAAACCATTCAATATCACAGGAATCCAAGCCTATGCCCCGACCAGTAACACTAAAGAAGCTGAAGTTGAACAGTTCTATGAAGACCTACAAGACCTTGTAGAACTAACAACCTCAAAAGATGTCCTTTTCATTATAGGGGACTGGAATGCAAAAGTAGAAAGTCAAGAAACACCTGAAGTAACAGGCAAATTTGGCCTTTGAGTACGGAATGAAGCAAAGCAAAGGCTAATAGAGTTTTGTCAAGAGAATGCACTGGTCATAGCAAACTCTCTTCCAACAACACAAGAGAAGACTCTACACATGGACATCACCAGATGGTCAACACCAAAATCAGATTGATTATATTCTTTGCAGCCAAAGATGGAGAAGCTCTCTACAGTCAGCAAAAACAAGACTGGGAGCTGACTGCGGTTCAGATCATGAATTCTTAATTGCCAAATTCAGACTTAAATTGGAGAATGTGAGGAAAACCACTAGACCATTCAGGTATGACCTAAATCAAATCCCTTATGATTATACAGTGGAAATGAGAAATACATTTAAGGGACTAGATGTGATAGACAGAGTGCCTGATGAACTGGATGGACGGAGGTTCGTGACATTGCACAGGAGACAGGGATCAAGACCATCACTATGGAAAAGAAATGCAAAAAAGGAAAATGGCTGTCTGGGGAGGCCTTACAAATAGCTGTGAAAAGGAGAGAAGTGAAAAGCAAAGGAGAAAAGGAAAGATATCAGCATCTGAATGCAGAGTTCCAAAGAATAGCAAAAAGAGATAAGAAAGCCTTCCTCAGCCATCAACGCAAAGAAATAGAGGAAAACAACAGAATGGGAAAGACTAGAGATCTCTTCAAGAAAATTAGAGATACCAAGGAAACATTTCATGCAAAGATGGGCTCAATAAAGGACAGAAATGGTATGGACCTAACAGAAGCAGAAGGTATTAAGAAGAGGTGGCAAGAATAAACAGAATAACTGTACAAAAAAGATCTTCATGACCCAGATAATCATGATGGTATGATCACTCAGCTAGAGCCGGACATCCTGGAATGTGAAGTCAAGTGGGCCTTAGAAAGCATGACCACGAACAAAGCTAGTGTAGGTGATGGAATTCCAGTTGAGCTGTTTCAAATCCTGAAAGATGATGCTGTGAAAGTGCTACACTCAATATGCCAGCAAATTTGGAAAACTCAGCAGGGGCCACAGGAATGGAAAAGGTCAGTTTTCATTCCAATGCCAAAGAATGCTCAAACTACTGCACAATTGTGCTCATCTCACACGCTAGTAAAGTAATGCTCAAAATTCTCCAAGCCAGGCTTTAGTAGTACGTGAACCATGAACTTCCAGATGTTCAAGCTGGTTTTAGAAAAGGCAGAGGAACCAGAGATCAAATTGCCAACATCTGCTGGATCATGGAAAAAGCAAGAGAGTTCCAGAAAAACATCTATTTCTGCTTTATTGACTATGCCAAAGCTTTTGACTGTGTGGATCACAAGAAACTGTGGACAATTCTGAAAGAGATGGGAATACCAGACCACCTGACCTGCCTCTTGAGAAACCTATATGCAGGTCAGGAAGCAACAGTTAGAACTGGACATGGAACAACAGACTGGTTCCAAATAGGAAAAGGAGTACATCAAGGCAGAATATTGTCACCCAGCTTATTTAACTTATATGCAGAGTACATCATGAGAAACGCTGGGCTGGAAGAAGCACAAGCTGGAATCAAGATTGCTGGGAGAAATATCAATAACCTCAGATATGCAGAGCACACCACCCTTATGGCAGTGAAGAGGAACCAAAAAGCCTCTTGATGAAAATGAAAGTGGAGAGTGAAAAAGTTGGCTTAAAGCTCAACAAGCAGAAAATGAAGATCACGGCATATGGTCCCATCACTTCATGGGAAATAGATGGGAAAACAGTGGAAACAGTGTCAGACTATTTTTTGGGGCTCCAAAATCACTGCAGATGGTGATTGCAGCCATGAAATTAAAAGACGCTTACTCCTTGGAAGGAAAGTTATGACCAACCTAGATAGCATATTCAAAAGCAGAGACATTCCTTTGTCAACAAAGGTCCATCTAGTCAAGGCTATGGTTTTTCCTGTGGTCATGTATGGATGTGAGAGTTGGACTGTGAAGAAAGCTGAGTGCCGAAGAATTGATGCATTTGAATTGTTGTGTTGGAGAAGACTCTTGAGTTCCTTGGCCAGCAAGGAGATCCAACCAGTTCATCCTAAAGGAGATCAGTCCTGGGTGTTCATTGGAGGTACTGAAGCTGAAGCTGAAACTCCATTACCTTGGGCACCTCACGTGAAGAGTTGACTCATTGGAAAAGACTCTGATGCTGGGAGGGATTGGGGGCAGAAGGGGACGCCAGATGAGATGGCTGGATGGCCTCACTGACTCAATGGGCATGAGTTTGAGTGAACTCCTGGAGTTGGTGATGGACAGGGAGGCCTGGCATGCTGCGATTCATGGGGTCGCAGAGTCAGACACGACTGAGCGACTGAACTGAACTGAAGCTAAATGAGTAGGACACAATTTAGTGACTGAGCATGCGTGCACACACGAAAGCTGAATCCATTACTCTTTTCTTACTCAGGTCTGGGAGAGAACTAGAATACTGTTTTGTTTTAATAATATTGAAACATTTTTTACACTGAATTTATCTTAAGACATTGCTTTCCTGATACCTCAATTGGTAAAGAATCTGCTTGCAATGTGGGAGACCTGGGTTTGGTTCCTCTGTTGGCAAGAACCCCTGGAGAAGGGAAAGGCTACTCACTCCAGTATCCTGGCCTGGAGAATTCCATGGACTATGTTCTATGGGATTGCAAAACGTAGGACACAACTGAGCGATCGGAACACACACATCTTAAGACAAAGAAAAATAGTGGCTTGGATATTGGGCTATGGTGACTTCCAAGGAAAAATTGATACTAAATTCCATGTCATTGTATATCATATCATAATTATGGTCCTTTTCCTTAACCATATGATTTTTATTTCCTCCATCACAATTGTTCTGGCCTGAAAGTTCAAATGTCTATTTTGGATTCATGGGGCTCTCATAACTAAATTCAGCATAATCCTTTCATGCACATCAAAACCATACAACTTCTTAAACTCTCTCTTATATTAACTGGTTTATAGTAAGAAACCATCAGCCATAGTGATCCTATCTTCCCAATCTAAAAGGAGTATTATGACAGCAACAAAGAACCCTATGGACACCTTCCTGTGGTCATAGAAATGGTCATAGAAAATCCTCTGCTCTCAATATTGAGCAATCCTTACTTTTTTGAACCCCAAACTTGTCTTTCCTCTTCAGTTCACCAAGAACTGTCAAATATACCAATTAGAACATCTCCCATATTTCCAAAAATCCTATCTTAATAGAATGCTTGCCAGTTAGATACAGTCTCAGTATTTTCCCCTTTTATCCCATAAAACTGACTCCCCTGTTCAACACTTTGAGCTGTGGCTTGGACAGAAGTGACAGCAGGAGAGTCTTCCTTCCAAAAATATATGAATAAACAGCCATTGCTAAGTTTGTCTCAAACTTGGATTTTTTACTGTCATTCCAGATTATTGTAAGAATTCCCATTAGGATAATACTATATTTAATGCTAGAAAGAAACATCTAAATTTATTCAGCAATTTGCAGATTCTTCTTAGCATATGTTAAAGAAACATAGTAGAACTAGTATTAAAAAAGAGGAAGAGGGCCATGAATTACATGAGGGGACAAATACCAAACCTAAGAAATATTAATAGATTAAATTTTTGTTACAGTTGCAGTTCTTATTCAATTTATTGAGTATTTACAAAAGAGACTATTTCACTGTTGCATATTTTAAAAGTAACCGTTTATTGAAAATTCGCTATGTGCTAGGCACGAATTAAATAATTTACATGATTATCTAATTTATTCACATGTGGAAATTTTGATGCTTCAGTGGAAATCTATATACATTGTCTACAGCACATTTTTCTGCTCATGTGATTCTGTGAAAGAATTCTACAGAATTCACAACTCTGCAAAATATAAATAGCTGTTAGCAATACAAAATAATTCTTCTCTATAGTCAATGTTATCATGTCTAGTAGATGCTCAACTGACTTCCCTATTCACTGTGCAAGAAGACTGTTTTGCCTCCTTAGCACATTAGTTTCAATATTCTTAACCTATAAATGTATCTTTATTTGGATTTTTCTCTTAACTGGTTGTAACTCTCCTGGTTCTCTCACTGATTAATGAGTTATATAAAATCGTTTACACTTGAAAATTTCATGTATATATGATAGCCATGAACTTATCTTGTATTAAATGATCTTTTATCATTTTTTTACAACAACTCTATGGGGGATAGATATTGTTAAGCACATTTTACAGCCAAGATGAGCCGCAGCAAGATTCCATGACTTACCTGAGAGCCACACATTTTCCCTGGGCATTTCTGACTGTTAGGCACACTGCTGCAAACTGGGTGTGCAAAGCTGAACAAGGCTGTTTCTATCTTCATGGTCAAAGAGACCAGAATAAATCTGTATTGAAGGTAGCTTATGTGCAAGGTGCTTCCATAGATATCCAGGAACCAGAAACATTTGATAAAACCTCACTATCCAAAACTCACTACTTGATAAATGAAATACTGAACTTGAATAAACTCAAACAGTGTTGTACCATTAACTAACTGAACTCACTCTATGAACTCTTACTAACTGAATTGAGGGATCAGGTAGATTTATACAGGGAAACATACTAAATTGCTAACTTTTAATCCTCAAAGTCACCTTGTAATGTACACATTCTTCCCATTTTTACAGATAAGAAAAATGAGGCTCAGAGAAAACGATGTTAAAAAAAAATCACAGCATGTTAGAATAGAAAGAAATAGCAAGATCACAGCATAATGGCCTTATTTTATAGCTGGAAAAGCCAAGTTCAGGGAAACAGAGGGCTTCTCTCAAATCTCTCACGCAGCAAGGGGCTGGGGCTGGCTCAGTATCCACCCATTGCTTCTACATTATCTGACACTAGTAACTAGGAGAATGAGCCACATAGTCATTAAAATCAGGGAGAAAGGAAAGGTGAAATTCAACACTTGCTGAACAATGCAAATAAATAGAGGAAAACAATAGAATGGGAAAGACTAAAGATCTCTTCAAGAAAATTAGAGATAACAGGGGAACATTTGACGCAAAGATGGGCACAATAAAGGACAGAAATGGTAGGGACCTAAGAGAAGCAGAAGATGTTAAGAAGAGGTGGCTAGAATACAAAGAATAACTATACAAAAAAGATATTCATGACCCAGATAATCATGATGGTGTGATAACTAAATAGAGCCAGATATCCTGAAAGGTGAACTCAAGTGGGCCTTAGGAAGCATCACTATGAACAAAGTTAGTGGAGGTGATGGAGTTCCAACTGGGCTATTTCAAATCCTAAAAGATGATGCGGTGAAAGTGCTGCACTCAATATGCCAGAAAATGTGGAAAACTCAGCATCGGCTATAGAATGGAAAACCTTTTCTCATTCCAATACCAAAGAAGAGCAATGCTACAGAATGTTCAAAGCACTGTACAATAGCACTCCTTTCACATGGTAACAAAGAAATACACAAAATTCTCCAAGCTAGGCTTCAACAGTATCTGAAATAAGAACTCCCAAAAGCTCAGGCTGGATTTAGAAAAGGCAGAGGAACCAGAGAACGAACTGCCAACACCGGTTGGATCATAGAAAAAGCAAGAGAGTTCCAGAAAAACATCTACTTCTGCTTCACTGAGTATGTTAAAGCCTTTCCACAGCAAACTGTGGGAAATTCTTCAAGAGATGGGAATACAGACCACCTTACCTGCCTCCTGAGATACCTGTATGCAAGTCAAGAAGCAACAGAACCGGACATGGAACAACAGACTGGTTCCAAATTGGGAGAGTACATCATGACAAATGCTGGACTGGATGAAGCACAAGCTGGAATCAAGATTTCTGGGAGAAATATCAATAATCTTAGGTATGCAGATGATACCATCCTTATGGCAGAAAGCAAATAGGAACTAAAGAGCTCTTGATGAAGGTGAAAGAGAAGAGTGAAAAGGCTTGCTTAAAGCTCAACACACAAAAAATGAAGATCGTGGCATCTGGTCCTATCACTTCATGCCAAACAGATGGGGAAGCATTGGAAACAGTGACAGACTTTGTTTTCTTGGGCTTCAAAATCACTAAAGATGGTGACTGTAGCCATGAAATTAAAAGATGCTTGCTCCTTGGAAGAAAAAGGCTATGATCAACCTAGACAGCATATTCAAAAGCAGGGACATTACTTTGCAAACAAAGGTCCGTTTAGTCAAAGCTGTGGTTATCCAGGAGTCATGTATAGACATGAGAGTTTGGATGTGAGGGTTGAACCACAAAGAAGGCAGAGCACCAATGAATTGATGCTTTTGAACTGTGGTGTTGGGGAAGACTCTTGAGAGTCCCTTGGACTGCAAGGAGACCAAACCAGTCAACCCTAAAGGAAATCAACCCTGAATATTCATTGGAAGGCCTGACACTGAAGCTGAAGCTTCAATACTTTGGCCTCCTGATGTGAAGAGTTGACTCATTAGAAAAGATCCCAATGCAGGAAAAGATTGAAGGCAAGAGGAGAAGGGGATGGCAGAGGACAAGATGACTGGATGGCATCACCAACTCAATGGATATGAGTCTGAACATGCTCTGGGAGATGGTGAAGGACAAGGAAGCCTGGTGTACTTCAGTCCATGGGGTCACAAAGAGTGGGATTCAACTGAACAACAATGAGACTACCAGGGGGTCTCAGTGTCTCTTTTCCACCTTACTGCCTCATTATTTATCCAATTATTCTGAGGTTTCCTGTCTCAGTTCACTTCCCTTTCTATTGATACTTTAATCTTATCATTTTATATACTTATTAATCTTTAAAATTATTATTTTATATATTAGTTAATCTCCTATGTAAGAATCAGGTCAGTTCAGGTCAGTTCAGTTGCTCAGTCGTGTCCAACTCCCTGTGACCCCATGAATTGCAGCACGCCAGGCCTCCCTGTCCATCACCAACTCCCGGAGTTCACGCAAACTCATGTCCATAGAGTTGGTGATGCCATCCAGCCATCTCATCCTCTGTCGTCCCCTTCTCCTCCTGCCCCCAACCCCTCCCAGCATCAAAGTCTTTTCCAATGAGTCAACTCTGCATGAGGTGGCAAAAGTATTGGAGTTTCAGCTTTAGCAGCAGTCCTTCCAATGAAAACCCAGGACTGATCTCCTTTAGAATGGACCGGTCGCCAGGCACTAATTTCAATATTTCAAAAGAGGCAGTGATGAATAATCATCTATAATAAATAAGAGCTATTTAAAAGATCAAGTGTCTTTGTGGATTGGTTTAAATCAACTCAGATGAAACCATGTTTTTTATTCTCAATCTGGAATGTCAATAGAAATATACAGTGGATTGCTTAATAACAAACAGCATGAAAAACACACTAAGTGCCATTACATCCATGGACTCTGTTCAATAGAAAAACATTCAGATTATGGGGTTCAAATATGCTGGAGGAACCTCTGGTGGTGAAAGTTTTGGGAATCACGTGTCTACATTCTATCACTGCCCAGGAATTTTGATGATCTCTGCAGACACCCACTGTCATGGACAACTTTGCTCTGAAGTTGTCTTTCGCTCACAAATCCAGGTACAATTTCCTACTTATATAGGAAATTGTTCCTGTCAGTACCAACAGGAGGACAGCATTGATTTCTTATCATCCCCATCTGCAGAGTGTGGCTGGAAATTTGGGCAGATCTCAGAACCTTCAGAATCTTCTGTACATTAAACTACCTTGAGTCTGCTTATAATACCACATTCTAGAAACATTGGGGATCACATTTTCATGGCTGCTAAACCACAAAATCAAGCTAAATTCATAGTTTTCTTTTTTCTTTTCCCTCTTTTTCCCTCCTCATCCCCACCCTTCTTGTTTTCCTCTCCTCTCCTTTCCTCTTTCCCCACTTTTCTCCTCTCCCTTTCTTGATTTTCTTCTTCTCCATTGGGAAATATATTTTGATGAGGTCATAGTTATCAAATGAATAGGTTTATACTATATCACTTCTCAATAAGCAGAAGAGAGAAATCATACCAGTTATTAGCATCCCTTAAAAAGTGAGAGGACCGTATTGCACAACCTATCATGGGTCACTGTTAGTTAAGAAAAATGCAACACACTTGTCCTAGGATGATGAATTTTCTTTATTTTCAGCCATTCACAGCACACCTGCTAGTTGGTCTGATTCTGTTTCAGGTCTTCGCACCCTCCAGAGACATTCCCTTAGGAAATTTACAACCTTCTGTTCCTTTCCAAGGCATCAAAATTCTAATGGAGCTGTATTCTATGTAAACCTATGCTAATTTCCATCATTATGCAGATGTCCAAGTCTATTGCAGGTTTCCACCTAAAAGTGTTATTTCCCTCTAGAGTCAAAGGTACTTGGATAAGCTGTTGATCCGTTTGATAAAGTACAATCCATATATTATGAGGCCACCAAATATGTTGAACTTCAGCCAGGAAAACAAGATCTCCCCTAGAGACCTTGGTGAATTGACTGATGTTGAATTGCAGCTTTTATTTAAAATGAATTGATGAAAAACACTCTAAAGTAACTTAACTTTTTAATTAATCATAATCTCCTACCATTATGCATTTTAAATTTTTCAGCTTTTGTTTTCATTTAACAAGCTCTATTTAGCTGCCTCTGAGTGTCAGAGAAACAGTGTTTTTTTAAAAAATGTATTTGTGTGTGTGGTCCCATTTAATTCTCAAGACAATTTAGAAGTCTCTACCTAGAATGCATAATTTCAAACATTAAGAAGCTAATGTTTAGTAAAGGTACAAGGTACATGCAAGAGCACACAGTTACTTCTTTAACAAGTGTTAAAATACAGACTTTCCATCAGTCTCCATGTTCTTTTCTACTTATACTATAGATGTTTTCACTTAAAAAATGGTTAGTCTACTGATAGCTCCAAGTTGGAATTCCCTCTTATAAATATCTCTAAGCATTTAAAGTGAATATGTTCTAAACGAAGATGCTTCAAAGAGAATAATGTTCCATCTAAAGGAAATAAGTGTTAGTGACTCAGTTGTGTCTTACTTTTTGTTACCCCATGGACTGTAACCTACTAGCCTCCTCTGTTCAGGGAATTCTCCAGGCAAGGATATCTGAGTGGGTTGCCATACCATTTAGCCTTGTGACCAAATTACATCTATAATATTAATACATTTGGATTAAGGAGAAGCTGCACGATTAAAACATTTTCAATGTTAAAGTCAGATTTTTATGATGGAAATAGGGTGCAAATTAATATTTGCTTAGATGCTCTCAATCACTGTCATCTTTCCATGTCTGAATCAAGGCTAGTTATTTGCTCAGTCGTGTCTGACTCTTTTTGACTCCATGGACTGTAGTCTGCCCAGCTCTTCCATCTGTGGAATTCTCCAGGCAAGAATAGTGGAGTGGGTAGCCATTCTCTTTCTCCAGGGGATCTTCCCGACCCAGGAATTGAACCCAGGTGTCCTGCATAACTGGCAGATTCTTTACTGTCTGAGCCACTAGACGGAAACTAAAATATCTGCTATATCAATAAACAAGAAATGTCACTGCCATCAGCAAGTTCTGGCCTCCAATTGTGAATAAGGGCTCCCAAAACTGCAACCTAGAATATGAAGCCAGCCCCCATGGTGATTGCTGAAGACCTGGGAGAATGTGAGAAACAGCCATTGCCCACTCCTTAGGTGAACAAGGAACTGGGCTGAGACAGAGTACGAAAGGAATTAATTCAGTGAGCCCAGAGGCTTGCATCTTCCCATACATAGTATGCGAAATTCCTTAACTTTATACCTGATATTTGATGTTCAGACAGACTGTTCCCTTTGTTGTAATTTGTATAAGACCTGACTTCCCCTAGCCTCCTTGGAGCAGTTATCTCTGAACTACTGAGAATCTTGGTCTCCAGTCTAAACATTTCCACTAAATGTTTCAGGTTGTGACTATACTTCTTAGTTGACACTAGTATTTCTGGGGGGGAAAATTTTTTTTTATATATATATAAAAATAAATGAATTTATCTGGTAGTTAACAGTAAGCCAGGAAAATATCCACACTTCTTTACATGTATGAGCTCACAGGGCTTCCCTAATAGCTCAGTTGGTAAAGGATCCACCTGCAATGCAGGAGACCTGGGTTTGATCCAGGAATATGCCCTGGAGAAGGAAATGGCAACCCACTTCAGTATTCTTGCCTGGGAAATCCCATGGACAGAGTAGCCTGGTGGGCTACAGTCTCATAGGATCACAAGAGTAGAACACGACTTAGTAACTAAACCACTTCAAATAAAAGGGAGGGCAAAGTTTTGGAGTTCTAAGGTGGGCTGATGTGGCTTCAGACCTCTAATACAGAGTTTAGAACAATTACCTTCAAACCCTGCCCACCATCCTTCCTTGATATGTGAAATAAAAAGAGCTGAATTTACATTGTTTGTTACTTTCTGCTGTACAATAAAGTGAACCAACTCTATGCATGTGTATTTCCACTCACTCATGGACCTCCCACCCACTCCCCTATCCCATCCATTTAGGTCATTACAGAGCAGTGAGCTGAGTGTCCTGCACTGTACAGAAGGTTCCTACTGTTGCAGTGAAACGGGGTGGAGGTGGGGAGAGGAATTTGTTCCAGTGAAAAGGGAAAAAAGAGGAACTGGTTGCAGTGAAAAGGAGAGAAAAAGAGGAATGAGTTTTTTTCTCTCCCTTTCCTGAAAACAAAGATGAATATATAGTGAGCAGGCCTGAACATTCCTAGGTTTTTTTGTTTTGTTTTGTTTCGTTTTCTCTTTAACTGCTCCTAACTCAGCGTGTCTGTGACTGTTTGCTTTTCTGCCCCCTAACTCTGCAGGAGCTACATTTCACAGCTACTGTCCTTTGCTTACCCTTACAACACTTCCTTCCCCTTGTAGCTACATATCAGAAAGAAGGCTGCAGAGACACAGAACAGCCAGACTCAATTACTAGCTTATTGACACCAGCCTATGGCTGGTTTTGAGACTATCCTAACACTTTTGTTCCTCATCACCAACCCCTGACTGAGAGCCCTCGTCTTATATAAGCCCCTAGACTCCTCAGGGAAGGGGGAAAGTTCTTGAGCCTTAGAGCCTTCTGTGTTCCCCTCGCCACAAGGTGAGAATTAAAGTCCCCTGTCTATTTCCTCCAAACTGTCTCCATGATTTTTTATTTGGCTTCAGTGGGCAGAGAAAGCCATGATTTTGATCAGCAACACTACTGGCTATTTGTTCTACACATAGGAGTACACATATGTCAATTCCAATCTCCCATTCACCCCTCCTCCACCCCCCATGGCTACATATTTGTTCCCTGTGTCTGCATCTCCGTTCTGTCCTGCAATGGATCATCTGTACCATTTTCTAGATTCCATATATACATGTTAATACATGATACTTGTTTTTCTCTTTTTGACTTACTCTGTATGATAGACTCTAAAGCATCTATACCCCAATTTAAAAAATTAGAGCTGCATATCTGCCAGTTCCTAGCCATTTCCATACTGCCCTACCCCTAACTATGTTTTCTGATTTTCTGAATTTTTTTTGCAAATTTATTTTTGCCACAGAACAATCATGGAATTAAACTTTTTTTTCTTATTAAAAAATGCATTTATTGTAGCAAAATATGCTTAAATATTGGGACCCATCAATAGTAAGAATTCTTCTCATCTCTTCTTTGTTTGTCTGGAGATCTGTCTTAGGGATTCTCTCTAACAAAGGCCCAATTCTCTGTGTCCAGCTGTGTATTTTGCCCCATGATGCTATCAACCCGCAGAGTAAAACACAGAGCAACTTTTAAGGGAAGTGGATAAACAGCGATTCTCGCCTGATTCTTAGACTTCCCGAAGATGCTGACACTCTCTCAGGTTTCAAGGCCTGATGTAAATACACACTATTAATATCATCTTTTGCATATCTGATCATGCCCCTTTCAAAATTGACAGATGCTGTGTGCCCGCTTATTGTGATTATTCCCAAAGTGTATATTTTCACCACTTAATTGTAAACACTGTTTATAATGGAAGCCAAAGAAGAGATACTAATGCTAAAGACAGAGTCTTTGGAAATTATATCCCAAGAAATAATAAATTTAATAAAGAATCATGAGACTCAAAGTGCTAATAATCAGGAAGAGAGAATATATCATTTTCTAACATTGCCTTATTGAATATAAATGAATGAAGTTTTTCTTTATTATATTTGTGTCATTGGGCACTCCAAATCGCAAATAGGACTTTTGACATAAACATACAGTCAAGAACTAAGTTATTATATTTATAATGACCATATCCTATCTGGTGTCTTCAATTAAAAACATGATGTATAAGCTCAATTCATACAACTCAATAACAAATGTGTTAATATATTGATTTGAAAAAAGAGACTGATGCCAGTGTATATCTTTCTTTCATTCATTCCTGCATTCTATTTTTTAATGTTTTGAAACAAAATTTAAGTTTAAATATGCTTATGATACTCTAGTTAGCTGTTCAAGTCCCATTTGCCTAGGAAAACATCAAAATAATATGTGCAGAGCATACAATCACGTTGCATCCAACAGCTGTTTCAGCCAGGTTTTCAGGATAAGGTTGACTTCATGGAAAATCATGATTATTTTTTCATTTGTTCATTCTTAGGGAAGCAAATACTTAACAATTATCTGACCTCACTATAAAGTCATAAGGTCTCAGTTCAAATCCAGGTGGCAACCGCTTACATCATTACCATTACATTGTTACTTTCTGAGTTGTTTCCCTATCTTCCAAAGGATATGACCACTAAAAAACATAGTCACGACCTGAAAGTAGATGGTTATTTAATTCCGTGGGCATGTTTAGGACTATGAGCCCGGGAGACAGCAACTCAGTCACTCTGTGAAAACTGCTCCAAGGAGGCAGGAGGGGAAGTTAGGCTCCATACAGTTTTGCAACAAAGGGAGCAAACAGTCTGAAGCTCAAAAGTAGGCATCAAGTTAAGGAATTTCACATTCTATGTATGGGAATATGGAAGCCTCTGGGCTCACTGAATTCATTTCTTAATATGCACCTCTGCTATCTGGTACTAATCCTGTTTCCTTGCTCCCCTTGCTTCTTGCATTCCCCCAGTTCCTCAGCAATCACCTTGGGAGGTGGTAGCATCCACTGAATCACAGTTTTCAGTTCAGTTCAGTCACTCAATTGTGTCAGACTCTGTGACCCCCTGGACTGCAACACGCCAGGCATCCCTGTCCATCTCCAAATCCTGGAGCTTGCTCAAACTCATGTCCACTGAGTCAGCAATGCAATCCAACCATCTCATTCTCTGTCATCCCCTTCTCCTCCCAGCTTCAATCCAGCATCAGGGTCTTTTCCATGGAGTCAGTTATTCGCATCAAGTGGCCAAAGGATTAGAGTTTCAGCTTCAGCATCAGTCCTTCCAGTGAATATTCAGTACTGATTTCCTTTAGGATTGACTGGTTTGATCTCCTTGCAGTCCAAGGGACTCTCAAGAGTCTTCTCCAACACCACAGTTCAAAAGTTGGATCACAGATCAAAAGCTGGATCTCAATTTTAGGAGCTCTCATTCACATTTAAAGACCAGAAATTGCTGATGGTGGTGACATTAACTGTTTATTGATATGGCAGGAGATATTTTCATAATGATATTTTCCTAAACACCTTATTTTAAATTAAATTAGATAACCTATGGAAAACAAAAAGCATGACTTTTGGTATGCGATAGCTCTGATACTTCTCTACATATCTGAGTAGAAACTGACAAGTCTCTAACAGAAGAGGGAATTCCTACAAAGCCTGGAGTTATACAACTGTAAGGTATACCAGTCCTAAATTTGAATGCATCTAATAACAATAATGGGCTTCCCTGGTAGCTCAGATGGCAAAGCATCTGCCTACAATACAGGAGACCTGGGTTCAATCCCTGGGTCGGGAAGATCCCCTGGAGACAGAAATAGCAATCCACTTCAGTATTCTTGCCTGGAGAATTCCATGGACCGAGGAGCCTGGTAGGCTACAGTCCATGGGATCGCAAATAGTTAGACATGACTGCGCGACTTCACTCAATAACAATAACACAGTCCCAAAACATACAAAGCTAAAGACGACAGAACTGAGAAATAGGCAATCTCATAATCGTGGCTTCCCTGGAGGCTCCGATAGTAAAGAATCCACCTGCAATGCAGGAAACCTAGGTTCTATCCTTGGGTCAGGAAGATTCCCTGGAGAAGGGAATGTCAACCCACTCCAGTATCCTTGCCTGGAGAATTCCATGGACTGAGGAGCCTGGTGGGCCATCATCCATGGATCCACAGAGTCTCAACAAGTCCGACAAGACTGAGCGACTAAAGTGACTAACCCTAGCACAATCATAGCAGAAGATTTTAACATACCCCACTAAATCACTTAAGCAACATATCATGTCAATAAAGTGAAGAAACATAGGAATAGTAACTATAAAAGAGCCATAAGGATTCTCAGCAAAACAAAACTAGTTCCAATCCTATTGATTTTGTCTGATCAAAATGTCAAGTTTATAAAAGACTTGAACCCAAAGAATGAACTTAACCTAATTGACTTATATAGAACATTGATCAACTTAATTATTTATAAAATAGTAAAATAAGAAAAACATTTTATATTACAAAATATTTGGAAATGAATGACAGCAAATATAGTATACTTTTAATATTTAAGGGATGTAATAATAAAATATATTTAGGAGATTAGGGTATAAGTGAATGAATGTAGACTCCTGAAACCTCCCCATTTTTATTCTTGGAAAAAACTAAATTTGTTGATTTCTGCAAAGTTTCTATGGGTCTTCCTCAGCAGCTCAGTGGGTAAAGAATCCACCGGCAATTCAGAAGATGCAAGACAGGCAGTTCAACCCCTGGGTTGGAAAGATCCCCTGGAGGAGGAAATGGCAACTCACTCCAGTATTTTTGCTTAGAGAATTACATGGACAGAGGAGCCCAATGGGCTACAGTCCAAAGGGTCACAAAGAGGCAGATAGGACTGAGCGACTAAGCACATACACACACACGCAAAGTTTCTATAAAGTAAAGTAGCCGTGGGTTGAGAAGAACCCAGAGATCTGGGATCATTGTCTTTTATGTTGGGAGGAGAGTTGGAGACACTAAAGAAAAGTCTGCTACCCATAGGTAGAGAATTCCACTTTCTTTTTCAGGTTGTGTTAGGTACATTTTCAGTTCAAGTTAACCATGATTCCTTCTGAGAGTCTCAATAGCTCTCCAAATCCAGACAAGGATAGTTTGAGAAAATTGAAATAAGCCAGACACAGAATGACAAATACTGTGTGATCTCACTTATACATGGAGTCTAAAATAGGAAAACTCATGGAAACACAGGATAAAATGGTGGCTTCTAAGGGCTTAGGGGTGGGGGAAATGAGGAGATGTTGGGCAAAGGGTACACATTTCAAACCACAGGATGAATAAATCCTGGAGATCTAAGGTACAGCATGATGCCTATAGTTAAAAACCCTGTATTGTATTCTCAAAATGTGCTAAGAAAGCAGATTCTAAGTGTTCTCATGACAAAAAGAGAGAGAGAAGGAAGGAAGAAAAGAAAAACACCAACTATATAAGGTGATGGATGTTATTTAGTTCATTATAATGATCATTTCATAATATGCATGTACATCAAAATATCAAGCTGTACATCTTAAAATAAAATGTATACAACTTTTATTTGTCAATTTTACTTCAATTAAAAAAAAAAACTACATGCTGTGGGGAACTGAGAAGAAAGCAGAAAATATAAGGAAACAGAAACTTATTTAAACCACTTCTGAGATTGCAAATTTTTAAAACTCATTAAAGAGCAAGTTAGCAATATAAAGAACTTGAAGATGCTCATTTTCCATAATAGTTCTGTTACTAGGTGTATAGCCTAATAACAGCCTTCCCTGGTGGCTCAAAGGGTGAAGAATCTGCTTGCAGTGGAGGAGACCTGAGTTCGTTCCGTGAGTCAGAAAGATCCCCTGGTGAAGGGAATGGTGACCCAGTCCAGTATTCTTGCCTGGAGAATTCCATGAACAGAAGAGCCTGGTGGGCTATGGTTCTGTGATGTGTGTGCTGTGCTTAGTCACTCAGTTGTGTTCAGTCTTTGCAACCACATGGACTGTAGCCCACCAGGCTCCTCGGTCTATGTGGATTCTCCAGGCAAGAACACTGGAGTGGGTTGCCATGCCCTCCTCTAGGAGATGTTCTCATCCCACGTATCAAACCCAGGCCTCCCACATTGCAGGCAGATTCTTTACCATCTGGGCCACTAGAGAAGCCCATGGGCTGCGGTCCATGGGATCACAAAGAGTCGAATATAACTGAGCAGCTAACACACTAGTCTATGCCATCATTTTTCAAATTGTTGACAAGAACTCATCAAGAGATTGCCAGTTCAATTTAGTGGATCTCTATGTGTGTACATGCCTGGTAAGTTGCTTCAGTCATGTCCTACTCTTTGTGATCCCATGGACTGTTAGCCCACCAGGCTACTCTGTCCATGGGATTCTCCAGGCAAGAATACTGGAGTGGGTTGCCATGCTCTCCTCCAGGGGATCTCCCCAACTCAGGAATTGGACCCGCATCTCCTACAGCTCATGTATTCTTTACCACTGAGCCACGGGGGAAGTCTTAGTGGGTCTCTATCCACTTTAATTTACCCACAACATAATAAAAGACAAAACAACAGCCCAGATTTTATTCATAATTTTCATATGTATGTGTGTGTACATATGTATGTGAATGTAGAAAAGGTAAGGTAAGTATCTTTCCATATGTAGGTATGCATGCACATAGGCAGGTCCTGAGCCACAAAATAAAATGTATTTATTTATGTGGGATTATTTATGTGGGATTATTACAGCAAGTTGAAAAACAATTTTCCTGGAGAAACACTCCCATGTATACACATGGCTATGACATGTAAATGTTTACAGAAATGCTTACTGAATCATTTGCTATAGTCATGGGTAATGGTAAATAATTAGATGTCCTTAAATTAAAGATGGGTAGAGAATTATTATTAGACGTAACTGCATGCTACCAGTGAATAATCAAAATAAATGAACTAGTTTCTTATGAACCACATTATAATACTGAACACAAACAGCAAGTTGAAAAAGTATATGTATAAAATTTATGAAATAAACACAAGATAAATAATATCACATACCTTTATAGATAGATGTATAGGGTGTGAATATATAAAAATAATTGTATACATGGTGAGAATACAAAGGGCTTCCCAAGTGGCTCAGTGGTAAAAAAATTATCCTGCAATGCAGGACACACGGGAGATGTGGGTTTGATCCCTAGGTATGGAAGATCGCCTGGAGGAGAAAATGGCAACCCAGTCCAGTATGCTTGCCTGGGAAATCCCATGGACAGAGAAGCCTGGTGGGTCAATGAGGTCACAAATAGTTGTATACAATTGAGAGACGGAGCACACACCCACACATGCAGGAGGATACAAAAATTCTCCAGGCAGTAGTTACCTCTAGCTTGGTTATCTTTATCCAGTAAGGACAGCAGGTCATAGTTGGGATAACTAGGAATCAGCTATAATACAAAATTATATTTCTTTCCAAAAAGGAATATAAGGAATATATGGCAATATTATATTGGTATACCTGAGTGTTTGCAATGTCTCAAAAATAATTTTTTAAATGAAATTAGATGAACTAGGTTTAGAAACTGTTACTGGAGCAAGAGGAGAATTATAGCTAGTTATAATTATGACATCTGTATTTAAATACACTAATAATGCAATAGAGAAACTGATACCTCCCCAAGAACATCCAACATATGCCTGTGTTGTGATTGTTGTGACAAGATGGAATAACTTTAAATTTAACAGAAAAAAAAGACAGTGGAAAGAACTTCCCAACTGCAAAATTAGGAGACTTTAGAGATTTAAAGGCAGATGGCAATTGACTAAATTTCAGACTTACATGTGCTTTCTTAGCCAGGGGTCAGTTAAAATAACCAGCTTCTTCCTGAAGTGCCTCCACATATCTGTGAAATGTTAACTCCAAAAATATTTAAGTAGCTATAAAAATGCTAAAAATGGGAAAACACCTTCAACTCACATTGTCATCCATGTTTTTGCCAAATACTTAATTTTCCTTTAGGCTGAAATGTTTACCAGATGAATGATTCCAATCACAAATGCAGACTATTTAGAATGTGGTTGCACTCTCCACAAAAATCAGACTTTAGCAGAAAGTAGTATTTTTCAAACCACTGCCATATGTTAGGGCCAAAGGCTTTTTGTAAATTAACTGTTTCTTATTTTTACAGAAGCACTTTACCTACATGTAAGCGGAAAATGAGCAAACTCATAAATTAGTGCTTTCATGTTCTACAAAGAGCTCAATGCAAAAATACACATTTATTATATCAGCAGAGAGAGAAAGATTTTGTCTTTATTTTTGTTTGCTATTAAAAGACCACCCACACTTATAAGAAAATTCATAGTGCACCAATTTGTTATATAAACTCATTTGATCAGTTGAGCTCTTTGGAACTTAGCTACCTGTGGAGCAGAAACTCTGAGGTGATCCCTGGTGTGTCAAATTTTTATGTACTTCTTTTCCCTTGAGTGCGGGAGGAAACTGAGACTTGCTTTTAGATACAACTGAATATAACAAAAGTGATGGGCCAGTCACTGGGATTACATTCCATTGCAGAAGAATGCATTTTAGGAGGATGTGCCAAGAGACATTCCTGGGGTTAAAGGCACAGCTGCCGTGTTGTAAGATGGTCTGTAAGAGCATCTCTAAGAAAGTGTAGGAAGGGACTGTAGCTCCCTATAAGAGCAGTGGGCCACCCTCAGCTAAGCAAGTATTAAGCAGGGACCTCAGTCCTAGAATCACAAGGAATTCGACTGAAACCCACAAGAGGTAGAACAAGTATTCTGAGCTTCAGAAAGGAACAGAGACCTGGTAATAAATTGATTGCAGTCTCATTAGACAATGAGCAGAGAACCACTTCTACTGTGCCTGGACCTCTGATCCATAGAACTGTGAGTTAGTAAATTTATGCTGTGCTAAGCATCTAAGTTTGGGTAATCTGCTATGCAGCAATAGACAACTAACGCAATTCCTCTGCTGTGAAAAAGCTAGGTTATCAGTGTCCTCAGTTCTGAGTGTGCATCACACTTACTCAAGTTCTCTTTAAAAAAAAATTTTTTTTAATGTAAGGGTTATATGAAAATCTGAACCCCTCCAGCAAACTGATTGATCAGAATTTTAAGAGATGAGGCTGAATACTAATCTTTTAAAGATTCCCAGGTGATTCTGATGACACTGATTTGATCCCTAAGATCCTTTTGAGTTATAAATATCTGTATAAACAACATTTGGCATTCATAGGCTGCTGCACTTACTTCCTTTCATCTCTTTGTATAGTAAATCACACAGGATATTTGCTGTAGCTCCAGAGACCAATTTTTAAAATATGGAAATGGTTGTGCTTGATAAATATAATCTATCTTTGGCCATCTTCCAAGCCAATATGTCCTCAACCAGAGTGCAGTGATTTGCTTTCCCTCTTAAAAACGAGAAGTAAGGAAGGAGGGAGGGAGGGAAAGAGAGAGAAAAACACATACAGATAGAAATATACAGATTTTAAAGACCTACACAAAAGGTGGCTACAAATCAAGTTTGGGGTGTGGGAGAACAGGTACATTTTAATACTTTCATTTTTCTTATATCTAAACCCCAAACCTTCTCATCTTAACTCCTCTTGGACAAAAATCCTCATATTTTCTACTGATTATTTTTCATGTCAATACCTGAGAAAAACTCTGTTCCTCACCATCATCAATCTATAATAAGAGAGGAAAATATAGGAAAGGAGAGTAGAAACTAAACCTTTGAGAATGCTCACCTAAAAATTAAAGTTCTATCTTACTTATATTTTAAAAGTAATAACCCAATGGAATAGAGCCAGAGAGTTTTTCTTTCCTCCATTCCCTTTTGATTTATATTTTCCCAAAGCCAAGACACTATGAAGAAAATCCGTAAAAACTGTAGGGCTAGATGAATTGATTTTTGGTTTTTGTCTTCAAAGAAGAGGAGTAACTAGAGCAGACAGAGCATCAGATGGTAACTTATCAGGGCACGTGCCTCAATTAATGATCTTGCTTTGACGTACTCACCTTTATAAGCCTGGTTTGAGGCCCTATGCTTGTTGAGTTTTTAAACGCAACTATAAATCCTGAATAGATGGGTCATTCTGGGTTGCCCTCTTTTTGAATAGGGTCAAATCACTTTCCTGGCAGATTTCCTTTAGGCTGATTTATTATATTGCTGGGAAAAAAAATGAATGCATGAAACATTTCTCCCTTTCTTCTACACACTATCCCCATGCAGCATTCATAAAATCCATGCATGGTGATTGAATGAGTTATTAGGAGTTCAAAAGGCAGCCTCCTAGAAACTCAGATGGAACGTTTCTTTTATGAATGCAACAATAAACCACAAAAGTTAGATGGGAAGTAAATATTTGGCTGTCTCATCTTCAAAGTCAAAGAATTCTCAGAGATTCTTTTTTCTCTGTTTTTAGATTTCAGGTCAATGGCCTGAGATTATGAATCCTTAAATAGCTGATGTTTCTCATAGAAAGTTGGGTGAGTGTTTTCTATTTCTCCTCTTCTTTCTCTTTCCAGCACTACTCTTTCCTCTCACCTCCATCCCAAGACCTACTATTAGGTAGGTTCTGTTGTCATTGCTTTTGGAGCAAAGGTTGACCTTCAATCAGCACTCGTGCTCTTTTAATAAGACCCTTTATTGTATTTCAATCAACATTTACACTCTCAATAACTCTAATAATGGCTTCAGGTAGGGGCCTCACATTTCAAATTCTGATTGGGCTGCCACTTGACACTTTGATAAGGGGATATCATCTGTCACTTGCACCTCTTTTCTGCTTTATAAATATTTATGTTCAATTTAAATCTCTGCTGGCTATACTTACCTTTCTCACTATGACACAGAATCTAACATCTCTCCCCAGGATATTCTCACTGAATATTGAACTCATTATAAGGATAGTGGATATGACATCACTTCTCTTATAATAAATCCAACCAATCATACTGTATTTTCATTGCCACTAGAACATTCCATTTCCTTGATAATAGCTTTAATTGTTGCTAACAACAATATGCTTTCAGAGCTCTTCATTTTCATCAGCAACAGAAAGATTTGTTTGTCTCCATTTCCAGGAGCAACCTTTCCCCCAGGGGCAGGGGTGGGGAATGTTACTTCAAAACCATGAAAAATGCATTGGGCGTGCCTAGGGAATAGAGGAGGAGGCAACAGAGAACAAGATGGTCAGATGGTGTCATCAACTCAATGGACATGAGTCTGAGCAAACTCTGGTCGATAGTGAAGGGCAGGGAAGGAAGCTTGGTCTGTGGCAGCCCGTGGGGTCACAGAGATGGACAGGACTGAGCAACTGAACAACAATAAGGGAGCAGAGAAAAATGTACCAAATGGAACAGAAAGTCTGGAGTCCATGGTTACCTTCCCTAGATGAGGACTTTGCTTTTACAGTTCAGAGTCCCCTCACCCATAATGAAAATTTCTGCCTTGGTAACTAAGCTAAAGTTTCTCCACTTGCATGATAGTGATCTCACTGGCACACAACAAATCCCTATGCTATTACAAAGTACACTTCTCTCCCTTCATCTGTCCTCACGAAAATGGTCAGAATATGAGGGAAAGAATGGTATGTTCTTATAACTCATTTGTCAGTTTGCTCACTCACCTCAATGGACCTATGTTTACCTATGAATCTGGACACTGAATTAGATCAATGATGAGGAACTGTTTTAATGTGCAATGACTCAAGTAGAAAAAGTATAGAGACTGATTTTTGGAAGCAGTTGCATATATTTATACATATACCTTTTGAACTGTGGTGCTGGAGAAGACTCTTGAGAATCCTTTGGACTGCAGGGAGATCAAATCAGTCAATCCTAAAGTAAATCAGTCTTGAATAATCACTGGAAAGATGCTAAAGCTGAAATACCAATATTTTAGCCACATGATGTGAAGAACTAACTCCTTGGAAAAGACCCTGATGCCGGGAAGGATTAAAGACAGGAGGAGATGGGACGACAGAGGGTGAGATAATTGGATGGCATCACTGACTTGATGGACGTGAGTTAGAGCAAGCTCTGAGAGTTGGTGATAGACAGAGAAGGCTGGCATGCTTGCAGCCCATGGGGTTGCAAAGAGTTGGACATAACTGAGCAACTGAACTGAACTGATACCTATACCTACACCTACTTGTATGACTACCTGAATCTATATTGATATCTTTTGGAAATAAAACATCTGTAACTATAATTGATAATTATTTTATGTTTTGAAATTAATAAAGTTTATTTTAGAAAAAATTTCAGAAAATACATTACTAGTCTTTGGAATAGCATCTTCTATTAAACTATAAATATTCAATGTTAGGGAAAAAATCCAGTGATGTAAACAAGCTAAGGGAGTGGATATAGTTATTACAATATCAGAGTTCAGCCACACAATAGGATTTCAGCTCATTATTGACTGGGATATTTTTGGAAAACCAATGCCTGTGCCCAGTGATCTTTCTTTTGACTGGCCCCAAATTAAATCTGTTATTTCACTAACAGCTTTATGGTTACTACATTCAATAGTTAACACCTGTCCTTCCTGTAAAGTCTTCCAATTTTTGTGAAATATTGCCTTCAATCCACTCTTCCGTAGACGCAAAGGAGCTTTCTCTCCTAGCACTGTTTCATTTTCACTTTCTGTATCAGGCTGGATCACTAAGATTTTTGTCTTTTTTGTTGGTCTAATATTCACATTGTCTGAATCAGAACTATCATAAGCTCAGTTGGCAAAGAATCTGCCTGCAGTGCAGGAGACCCAGGTTCAATTCCTGGTTTAGGAAGATCCTCTGGAGAAGGGAAATGGCAACCCACTCCAGTATTCTTGCCTGAAGAATCCCATGGACAGAGGAGCCTGGCAGGCTACTGTCCATGGGGCCACAAGAGTCAGACATGACTTAGTGACTAAACCAGCACCATCATCTTCCGAGACACTAGTATATATGTTGCTCAGACAATCAGAGAAAGTAACTGCATAAAATTCACTGAACAGTTCTACTTCACTCAAAATTCTTCATTCACAAAACACAAATTAATTTCTATCTATGCTATTAATTTCTAAATATGCTAGCTCGGAGAGAAATCCTGACCTCCTTATAGACTTACCTCCCATTTATCCCTGTTTGTAACATTACTCTGTTTTATTTTCTCAGAGTACCATTACTATATAAAATAAATATAAATACATTTTATTATCTGTTTCTGTTTGAGAATGTTAATTTGTCGAGGTTAGAGATTTTGTTTGTCTTTTTCACATTACTAACATATAGTCAGTGCCCATCAAGTATTATTTGAATGAATGAATACTTTTTTCTTGTCCCTGAGATGATGTCTTGGGTCAAGTCTCAAGACATGGTAAGTCACTAGTTGCACCTTACTGGAGTACATGGTTGTAAAAGATAAATGAGATATTATAAACTTTTAAGGAAAGCTATGTCATTCTGGTGGTAGATCAGCTTTAGGATATTGACAGAGAAGCTATTTTTAACATCATAAATTAAAAAATGTTCAAACTGCACTGTTTTGCCAGGTACACAGACCTCTCTTAATATCTGTTAACAATGAGACTCTATGTTAACAATGAAATTCATTCTGAGAGTTTTTATAGCTGTGAAAACAAGTTAACATCATATACTGCAAAAGTAAGTTAAGCTTGATTTTTGTCAGAGTAATAAAATCTCAGACAAATCATGTTTCAGGAAAAAATAGTTTGCAATTTATGGAGTATACTTAAAAATATATCCAGGGACCCTGACTTTTTCACCCCACAATATGTGCTAGACATTTAGACCATTCACTTTCTATTTGAATCTCAGAAATAGTCCTACTTTAGTAGAAACACAGATAGTAGACAAATTATGGACTTAGAAAGTCAGAGTCAGAACTGTAACGAAGCCTACTCTTAAAAAACAAAACAAAACAAAACAAAAAACTGAAAACAGGAGATAAAGATCCTGATTATTTGCATTATATTATTTAATGGAGTTGTACATGTGATTTCTTTTTTCATTTGAAATAGCTACTTGGTTTTGTACCCTATTTTGTATTTATAATTTTGTATTTTTTCCTAAAGGAAAGCCTTTAAAAATATTATAAACTTTAGGCCTCAGAAAAACCAGACCTGCCCTGATCATGAGTGTTAAGTTTTGACAGAGATAGTGAGAGACTCGGGAAACCGGTTAAACCCTATTTTTTCACTCTTCTCTCTTCCTACTCACGCTGCAGCATGGCATTGCTTTCTGACTTGCTGAATCTAGGTTAGTTTCCCTTTCTGTGTTCTCCCTAGTAACCATTTCTTCCTCTATCACCACATTTTCAGAATTTATCTTATGTTACTCCTCAGGTGCTGAGTTAGTGATACCTGAAAGACACACTATCTGACCTGCTTACCATTTATCTTCAGTGCCAAGTTCAACAACTGACACAAGGCAGGTATGCAGGGACTCAATGAATATGTACTGAATAAGTAAATGTCCTTCTTTCTCCTTAGACACACTCATTCAGTTCTTGAATGTCCCATGTACCTTGTTGAAAACAGAATTATTTTTATTTAACCTGTTTCATAGTACTATATACTTATTAAAGAACTGAGTCCAAAATCTCTGGATTTAAAGATAAATGCAGACAGGAAATTCACACACTGTTCATGTGAACAGTCAAAGCAACAGAAGAAGAAAACTTCCAAACATAGCCACATGGATTCAGATATCATGAAAAAAACAAAAAACAAAAAACTGTACCCTCATTTCACCAATCAACACAAATTTCAAAACTTACTAAACATACATTTACAAAAAAATTTCTATAAAACAAAATATATTTCCTGAAGAATAAAATGAAATTTATATAGAGACCTTTCATTTCATGATAACTCCCTTTGTCAGAAATCCAAAGTAGATCAAATGGCCCCTAAAACTCTGTATCAGGAATTCAAATAGATCACAGGGTCAACTGGAAAATGAAGATTGAACAATCTTAACTTTTTGGCTGCTCTTACGGGAGTAGCATAAATCTTTCATGGCAGCTTGCAAGACAATTTGATGTTTCTGTAGTTGCTTCATTCTTCTCTGGATTCTGCTGAATCAATACTTGTCCAATACTTGCCTTTGGTTTCATACAATCATAGAAATATGCAAGTCAGGGTTAGATGGAACCTTATAGATGATCTAATTTAAGCTCCCACACTGAAAAGTCCTCCTTAGCAGGCTTGAAAACCAGTGAGGGAACCTCTCCAGGCAAACTTCCAGACTTGAGGCAGGTCCAATTATTGGAAAAGGTGTTTATTTTTCTTCATTTTATTTTTGATTTTCTTTCAGGTTTCATCAATACCTGCCTTCCTAAAAACTACTTCTCCTAGATATTATTGTGCCTTCAAAAATGCAAGATAAATATTCCCTTTTGCTACATGATAGAGCATCAGTAATACAAGATGGTTAACAGGGCTTTCTTGGGATTTCATTCATCCAACTGGCACCAGTTTCACATTGTATACAGACAGATTATCTGAAACAAGATTGGCTTAATACACCTTAGACAACACTGCTGCATGTGGTTATTTACTATAGGATGGGCTATGAGAAAATGAGCCAGATGGTTAACAAAGTTTAAGGGAATTATGCTACCAAAATAGTCTGCATGTGCACGCATGAGAAGTTGCTTCTCTTGTGTCTGACTCTTTGAGACCCCATAGACTGTAGTCCACCAGGCTCCTCTGGCCATGGAATTCTCCAGGCAAGAAAACTGGAGTGGGTTGCCATTTGCCTTCCCCAGTGCATGCATAGATATTGGGAGAGCAAATGTATAGATCACAGGATGGTCTGCTACTGGCTGACCACAGAATCTACTTTCTCATATTCTGTTATTAAACAAAAATGCTGATTGAAAAAACACAACAATTTTTAGCAGTGTTTTTGCTGCCCAGTTAAACACAGATGCGCACACACACACATTTTTCAGTCTTTGCACACAGAAATGTGTTCATGTGATGGAGTTCTGGCCAACGAGTTTTAAGTGGATTTGTTATATGAGAATGTACAGACATCACTTTAAAGGGATTAATTATATAACTATTATATCTATGATTTTTCTCCAATTGGCTTTCTGAAGCACATATCTGGAGTTTCACCTGTTTACTTGGATCACAAGGATAAAACATACAACCCAGGAATGGTGGAACTGAGAGTTGGAAGAAGACTGTGTTTCTGATGGTTTCATGAAGCTGCCATAGCTACCTTAGAGTGTCAGTGCCTACCTTTCTTCTTGTGAAAGGATAAGACCATGAGCTGTGAGCCAGTTTCTTGGAAAGGTGTCCTGCTAACACCAGATGATCACAACTCCTCACACAGTACTTTTCAATTGTTCAAAATAACCTCTCTTGGCATTTCTAAATAATTATTTCCTTTTCATCTTTGAACTCAATGTTGGTTTCCAAAGATTTCAAATGCATGTATTCTATCTAATTTCATTTAAATAAGCATATTATAAATAAAGTTACAATAATGCTATTATTTATATATTATGTTTCATTATTTTTCATAAATTACTTATTAACACTGAATATGTTTATAGACAATGTACTAAGTGGGAAATGGATATGGGTGTAGGAATATACAATGTCAATTAAATTATAAACATATAAGAAATAATCATGAAGGAAAACTCTCTCACCTTGTCATCTCAAAAGGTATATGAAATCACAAACTTATAACTGAATTTGGGATAACTACAATTTCAGATTACTTGATTATCTGTTTCCTTATATTCACACAGTTCAACAACTATACAATTGTTAGATATCTGAAGCTTTTTTTTCCATAATGAATCAAAAGGGTTTATATTGAATAGTTCAATTTCCTGAAAAATGTGATAAAAGAAAATGATAAGCAGATAAACAATTAAGATTCCAGTTTTGTTTTCCTTTATAAAATATTTTATGGTCAATGTTCAAGAGATATCATTTCGTATCACTAACAATATTTATATTGATATGTTTTCCTTTGAAGATAAGATCTAACCTTAAAAGCAATGTTGAATGTCTAAGAAGGCATTAGACAGCAAAGTTCAGGCTGCAAACTTATTTCTGATACTACCCCATTCTATGTTCTTGGGTAACTCTTCCCATTGCCTGGCTTCATTTTGCAAAACTACAATGAGGGAATTTAAATATAATTTCTTTGTTAAATATCAAGTCTAATACAATGCTTTGAAATAAAAATATGATATAAGCCATATGTATAATCTTAAATTTTCTTATAGCCACATTATAAAAGATAAAAAAAGAAATAGCTATAATCAATTTTAATGTTATACTTTATTTAACCTAATGTATCCAGGATAGTATTATTTTAGCATGAAACCGACACAAAATAATTCATGAGATACAGTCAATCTACTGTCTTTAAAATGTGATATGCAGTTTACACGTACAGCACACTTCAATTTGAACAAGTAGCATTTCAAGTATTTAATTGCCAGATGTGCCTTGGGCCACTGTTTTGGACTGCGTAGGTCTCATATAATCCATAAACTGATCTATGTATCTATGAAAAATCCCCTATATTTTTGTGTTGAGTGGAAAGGAGTAGAAGAAGAACCCATGGCTGAAAACCTCCAGTGATGGTTCCCTGAACTCACAGAGCAACCTAACAGAGGAGATAATAAAAACATTTAATAGTCAGCAGAGCATGAGTACTGACAAACCAAAATAGAGAGTGGTCCCTTCAGGACAGTCATAATTCAAATAATCAGTCAAGAATACATGAATACAGGATTCATATAAGCCAAGCTTGTGTATCTTTCCAAAAATCTCAGTCACAACTATTATTGATTAATCCTATGATAACTATTTGTCCCAATATACACTATTCTTTTTGTGAAAAAAGTCCTATATATTTTCATTTGCTGTAATCCAGGAAGTAGTAAAGGATGGGGAAGCCTGGCATGCTGCAGTCTAAGGGGTCACAAACAGTTCCACATGACTGAGTGACTGAACAACAATAACTTATAACGTCGAGGGCAAATAAAATACAGTGCTTCTCATTCTACATGAGGAAATATTTGGCCTGACATTGTAGTAGTAATGCGGGCTTTGACATTTCATTTGTAAATAATTTTATATAATTTTAAGAATAATGTGATATTAATTCAAAAAATGTGGAGGGAGTTAATGAAAATGGGTACTGGGATTAAAAGCACATCATTATGGCATCACTAACACAGTAAAGCCTCTTGATGAAAGTGAAAGAGGAGAGTGAAAAAGTTGGCTTAAAGCACAACATTCAGAAAACGAAGATCATGATAGCTGGTCCCATCACTTCATGGAAACTAGATGGGGAAACGGTGGAAACAGTGTCAGACGTTATTTTGGGGGGCTCCAAAATCACTGCAGATGATGATTGCAGCCATGAAATTAAAAGACGCTTACTCCTCGGAAGAAAAGTTATGACCAACATAGATAGCATATTCAAAAGCAGAGACATTACTTTGCCAACAAATGTCCGTCTAGTCAAGGCTATGGTTTTTCCAGTGGTCATGTATGGATGTGAGAGTTGGACTGTGAAGAAAGCTGAGTGCTGAAGAATTGATGCTTTTGAACTGTGGTGTTGGAGAAGACTCCTGAGAGTCCCTTGAATTGCAAGGAGATCCAACCAGTCCATTCTAAAGGAGATCAGTCCTGGGCGTTCATTGGAAGGACTGATGCTAAAGCTGAAACTCCAATACTTTGGCCACCTCATGCAAAGAGTTGACTCATTGGAAAAGACTCTGATGCTGGGAGGGATTGGTGGCAGGAGGAGAAGGGGATGACAGAGGATGAGATGGCTAGATGGCATCACTGACTCGATGGACATGAGTTTGAGTGAACTCCAGGAGTTGGTGATAGACAGGGAGGCCTGGCATGCTGCAATTCATGGGGACACAAAGAGTTGGACATGACTGAGCAACTGAACTGAACTGAACACAGTAAGGTACTCTATAAATACTTATTAAAGGCTATGGTTTTTCCTGTGGTCACGTTTGGATGTGAGAGTTGGACTGTGAAGAAGGCTGAGCACCGAAGAATTGATGCTTTTGAACTGTGGTGTTGGAGAAGACTCTTGAGAGTCCCTTGGACTGCAAGGAGATCCAACCAGTCCATTCTGAAGGAGATCAGCCCTGGGATTTCTTTGGAAGGAATGATGCTAAAGATGAAACTCTAGTACTTTGGCCACCTCATGCGAAGAGTTGACTCACTGGAAAAGACCCTGATGCTAGGAGGGATTGGGGGCAGGAGGAGAAGGGGACGACCAAGGACGACCAAGGATGAGATGCCTGGATGGCATCACCGACTCGATGGACATGAGTTTGCGTCAACTCTGGGAGTTGGTGATGGGCAGGGAGACACGGTGTGCTGTGATTCACAGAGTCGCAAAGAGTGGGACACAACTGAGCGACTGAACTGAACCCCTCTTGCAATAATTGACTGATTAATAGATATTTGAGCTATTCTAAACTGGATCGAAAACTAACTGGGTTGCTGGCTATTTTTTACCTCAAAGGTAGAAAATGCTATGGAAGAGAGAGAAAGGTTGATGGAATTGTATGAAACCTTTGGGAAATAGTTGGAGGTATCCAGATGTGAGAAAGAAACAGTAGCCAAGAATAAAATACTACCAAGTAACATATATTAGGAAAATTCAAGGAGGAACTTTCTAGCTCTGCACTCCCTCTTCTTCTCATGGTCTGCCTCACGCTAGTGCAGTGCAGTAAAGAAGCAAATGCTTGAAGCAATGGGGTAAACTTACAGGAATGTTGCCCTTCTTCTGGAGAGCACTGGAGAAAAAAGTTTTACTTAGATTAGGTATCATCTTTTCAATCAACACCAGCTCCCCTTCCCCTACCACCTCCCTTAACATGAACTATACCATCAAAATATCCAAGGAACAGTATAGTACATTTGCATTTCTTGAAACTTTACTCTTGGGTAAGATACTTTACAATATTATTATAACCTTGATGCCAAATACAGCAATAGCTTTATATTTAGCAAAATGCCTGACCAAAAAAAAAAAAAAAAAAAAGGAAAGAAAAAAGAAAATTCTGCAACAAATACTTGGGAATATAGGATAAAATACTGCCATTTTAAAATAAATAATTGACACAGGAAAGAAGAAATTCCTTGGTACAAGGAAAAATGAATCACAGAGATATAATTGGGCATATTAATATTGCAGCTGTTCCCAAAAGTGCAGAGATTTGGACCTGTGGGGAGGAAGTAGATGTTCTTTAAAGTTTATACAGAAATGGTAGAAAAGGTTTGGTTCTCCATGAGGCAAATTTGGGACCCTCTATAAAGCTGAAAACCCATGAGGGCTTCACTTTCAATAGAAACAAAGACTAGAAAAATCCCACAGCACAGAAAACCAATGAGGAAACACAAAAAGTGAAAGTGGGTCAGTCGTGTCTGACACTTTGCAACCCCATGGACTATACAGTCCATGGAATTCTCCAGGCCAGAATACTAGAGTGGGTAGTCTTTCCCTTCTCCGGGGGATCTTCCCAACCCAGGTATTGACCTAAGGTCTCCTGAATTGCAGGCTGATTCTTTACCAGCTGAACCACAAGAGAAGCCCAAGAATGCTGGAGCGGGTAGCCTATCCCTTCTCCAGGGGATTTTCCCAATCTAGGAATTGAACTGAGGTCTCCTGCATTGCAGGAGGATTATTACCAACTGGGCTATCAGGGAAGCTCATCACAACTAGAAATTTGGGAAGGAAAAACATAGGCACAGCTGGAATTTCAGGCTCACTGCTCCATGTACGGAGTTTAAATATACCATAGTTATTTGTCATTAGAACCTGAAATTAGCATAAAACCTTGCCAAGGCTAATGACATTGCTGGTATAACTCTTACTATAAACATTAGCAGAGTTGCACTGGAGTCATTTCCATAAATACAAGAAAACAAAGTCCATTTTACAATATTACAAAATACTTAAGGAATATTTTTACCATGAATGACAATTCAGCAGACATAGTATGTAGGTATCATAAAACCAAATATTTTTAAAAATTAAACAATAAACTAAATAAAGACTGCATAAAATATGTTTACAAATTTCATAAACAAAATGACTTCATAAAAGTATAAGAAACTAATTTGGATAAAGAGCTTGTATACACCCGTGGTGGATTCATGTCAATGTATGGCAAAACCAACACAGTAGTGTAAAGTAAAATAAAGTAAAAATAAAATTTAAAAAAATGGTTAAAAAAATAAATAGGAAAAAAAAGAACAGGAAGAGTTGAAAAATAAACAGAACTACTAGAATTAAAAAAGAAAAGCTGGAAACATTTTTAAATCTTAATGTATGCATTAAATATTTAATTAGACACAATTGAAAGTAATGTAAACTGGAAAACAGAATTGAAGAATTAACGTATAATCCATTTCAAAAAAAATGCATGAGACACATAAGAAAGAAAGAGGAAAATCAAGATTTGCCATAGGGATATCCAAAGTCTAAAGTCTAAAAGAGTTCATAAATGGATGTTCGGAGAAATTTTTGTGAAGTAATTCATAGAGAGTTATTTTACACATTTTTCTAGAATTGACAATGGTCACAAATATCTAGATTAAGGAGAATAAAGAATCTTGATAAGTAAAAAGTCATAAAAGTCAAAGGAATACAT
The DNA here is from genome assembly GCF_001704415.2 of Capra hircus. Lineage (NCBI taxonomy): Eukaryota > Metazoa > Chordata > Mammalia > Artiodactyla > Bovidae > Capra > Capra hircus. Next base: position 11,969,390 of record NC_030822.1, on the reverse strand, counting down.
TATAATGAATTTACCAAATATCAAAGGCAAAAAATATTTTAAATGAAATCAGAGAGGAAAACGTAGGTTACATGCAAATGAAGAACAATTTCTTTGACAAAAACTTAATGACAATAGAGACTAGAAGACAATGAAAATAAAGAGAAAATAACATTAACCTAAATTCGATACCCAACTATTACTTCTCATCAGAAAAGAATATTATAGAAAGACACCTGACTGGTAGCATATTTGAATAACACTGTCACAAAGTCTAAAGAGACTAACATAAATAACTTTTGCAAGTCTATAACAAAATTTCAATAAACTAATTTTGAGTAGGGTATGTGAAACTGAAAAAAAGAAACAAACAGCTAACAGATGCACTGAGACGTTCACACCCTAGTAATATGAAAACATGAAACAAAACAGAGAAATAGCATTTGATACCAGCTGGAATGACTTTTTTTAAATCAAATGCTAAAGATGTGAATAACTGGAATTGTTGTGGGAGAGTAATCTGACACTGTTCTTCTGGAGATCAAACTACTTTAGAGATATTAAGTTTGGCCTAACATCCCTCGGTCTGTGTGGGAATATCAATAAAACTTGCATTTTGTTGTAATAAGAGGTATCAGCAGCTTTTCCTCTGTAATTAGAACCATGGTTAAACGGACTTAGATTTTTACTTAAAAAGGGAAATGTATAAGTAAAATATCATAGTATAATCAGAAATGATAAACTAGGTTTAAATTTGGCAACCTGGATAGATACAAAAACACAAAGCAAATTTAACGAAATAATAACATTTACAGTGAAATATCATTTATAAAAATATAAAATGCACAGAACAAGAATATGTTTTAATTTTAGTATATCAATATCGAGAAAACATGTGAAAAGTATTAATAGAATGAAAGGAAATATATTAAATGCTTTAGAGCAAAGAAGGAGATAAAAATGAAGATATAGAATGAAGGAGACAAATGATAAAATTAAAAAGAGGATTTGAACAAAAGATGTAGTACAATTCTGTATACTTGAGGTTTAAAAGATAGTTTAAATACAATTGTAAAAGTGTGTAAATATGTGCATGTATACATACATATATATATGTATATATATACATGATACACAGAGAGAAAGAGAGGAGAGGAAGAGGCAAAATGAGAAAAGAAACTTTGTTTTCAATTTTGTGCTTTGTTCTAGGTTTAAAAAGTTTCGGTCATATCATTAGAAAACATGATTCTGACCTTAAGGATTTTGTACTGTACCTGAGCATAAAAACCAGTAATATATATATAAAAGAAGTCCAAGGTAGAGAATTGTAAAGAACAAATTCCAAACTTAAAATTACATACTTCTGTGTTTCCCACAGCTTACCACAGCCTCCTAGGGAACATGGTTGTCCTGTGAGTCAGAGCTTGGAGTTTGAATCCCCACTCATTAGCTTGGGACCCTAGACAAGCTGGGCTTCCCTGTGTCTCAGACAGTAATGCGCCTGCAACACAGGACACCCAGGTTCAGTCCCTGGGTTGGGTCAGACAAGGTGGAGCACAACAAGAACCACCACCAAGGTACTGATACATTATTGCTATTTATTACTTATTTTTATTTTTTACTTTTTTATATCAGTCCCACTGCCCAACACAACACTGGCATGGAGTAGAAGTTCAGTGCATGCTAAGTGGATAAAAGATAAGTAAATGGAACGTAGAGAATCAGACAAACAGTGGTGTTCAACCAGAGCAGCATACTGGAGTCATCCTCAGATATATTGAATAATTTGTCTAGTGAGGGACTCAGGCACTGGATATGCTATGGAATGGTCCTGGGAGATTCCAATATGGAGAACCGTGAAGCTAGAGTATGGTAGGCGTGGGCAGAAGAGATTGTATAAACTTCAGAGCCAGGATCAATGACTAGCCTTTGCCTAAGTAAGAGGGAAAAAGAAGGAAATTCAAATAAAAATTTTAAAATTCAGATATAATCCATTTTAGAAAGGGATGACTCTCCCTAATTATGTCAATATTTTGAGGGAAGTGAAGTTGAAATCAGCATTATAAGACACATGTGTCATATGACTGGCACTGTGCCTGATGACTAGTCTTTCCATCAGTCCTCCAAAGGTTATCTCTATTTTCAGGGGGATATAATTGTCGGCTAGAACTTTCCCACTTAAAGTAACCACAGGGCAGATAGGGTTAACCTAACCTGGTAGCCTCTGAGAAACGCAGAATCTCAGGCCCCATGCTAGGCCTTCTGTATGATTACCTGCATTTCCCTTAGTGAACAAGGCAGTTGGTATTCACATTAAAGTTTGAGAAACAGATTAATTGTTCTCTATCTTGGATGCTCACTGAAGTCACCCTGAAATCTAAGTTTTACAAAATTCTGATATCTGAGAGTGGGGACTTTTAAAACCACTTTAGGTAATTCTGATATGCAGCAGTTTGACAATCAATGAGCTAGAAAATTTGTATAAAATGTGTCAGGTCACACAGCTAGGATTGATGAACCTAGGACTGATGAACCTAGGATTCAATCCAAGACTCCCAAACCATTGTATCATATCCCTTCCTGACTTATACCTCTTAGACTCAATACACTTTTAAGTGCAAATAAAAATATCAACTAATACATTTCTGCATTTGTTATATAATATATGTATACACATACACTTTTATACCTTCTTCTCAATGGGAGTATAACATCTCTGACGGTCATGACCATATTTTAAAATTATTTATAGGTAAATGCCCTTATGCTCCAACATTCAGCACAGAGCTAAGCAAATACTGTTGCTTACTAAATACTGTTTGTTTAACACACATTGCTATTCAAACAATGAGATTGACGCTAATTGTACCAAAAATGCTTCTTTGCCCCTTCAAACTGAAGCTCAAATAGTACATCAGTACTTCCCTGGTGGCTCAGACGGTAAAGCGTCTGCCTGCCGTGCGGGAGACCCGGGGTTCTATCCCTGGGTTGGGAAGATCCCCTGGAGAAGGAAATGGCAACTCACTCCAGTACTCTTGCCTGGAAAATTCCATGGACTGAGGAGCCTGGTGGGCTACAGTCCATGGGGTCGCAAAGAGTCGGACACGACTGAGCAAATTCACTTCACTTCAGTAATATAAGAGAAATTTTAAATCATGTTTTTCTTATTATGATTGATGCATGCAAATTATTTCACTTTCAAGGCAAAGCCTGTTTATAATTTTATATTGAAAGTGATAAAATAATGAGGGCTAAAATCTAAATTTCCTAATGTGTAAATGCCTGAAAATAAGCTTTATATTTATTCATTAGCTGTTACAGTGACTACCTCCCAAGATTATTTTCTGGTGTGGAATTAAACTTTACAAACAACCAGAATATCTCACTCAATAGCTAATTCACAGTAAGATTATTATCTTATTATAATAAATACCTGGATAAACAATATTTGAATAAGCATAGTCCTGATTTACAGAGTTGTTTTGTTTTTTTTTTTTTTACTGAGAATAATGTAATCACTATTGTTCCATAATAATGTCTGGCAAAGAATAGAATGTGGTTTATGAAAAGAATTTGAATTATTTTTTTCAGTCATTCAGCAACAGATTTTCCTGTGCAGCATTACAAATTCATTACCCTACAATCAGGTCTTAAAATCTCAGAGCAGAGGGTAAAAGTGAGCTGAAGTAAAAGTGCTAAGGTCAGAAGTTGTCACACAGAGTTATCCACATCATATTTAAAGGATATGGAAGCAAACACCAGACCTGAACATTTGCAAATATATTTGATCTGACAGAAGTGTTTCAAGACATTTTCCTGTTAACTTTGATGTAAATATAGTCAAGATTAGCGGAAGAAACACAGTAAACTCCTAAAGAATGAGGAGAAGAGCTTCCTTTTATAATTCTTTTCCTTGAACAGTGATCTAGCAGCTCTTAAATATTCATTCATTCATTCCCCAGTTAGGAATTCAGTAATTAGACATTAAATGTTGAAAGGCTCAGGCCATCATGCTCAAACAGCTCAGAAGGCAGAGGGGGAAATCAGGCAAGGAGATGATAGTAAGAGACAAGACTGGAAGCTCTGACTGCAGTAACCACAGGATAGATGCCACAGAAACACAGAGAGTTCCCCATCTTGGTGGAGAAATTGGAGTGGAATATCAAGGAAAACTGTTTTTTTTTTTTTTTTTTTTTAACAAGAGATTACACAGAAATTTATTTAAAAGTCCAGTCTATACAGTACAGATACTTAGGAGACATGTTTCATTGGTGGGAGACTAATTTAGTTTTACACATAATAAGAACCACAATGATGTTCAAGTTGTTTCATATGCAACCAAATAAGAAGACGCAATTTAGACCTGCAACCCAGGCAGTACAGGAACTTTGTTTTCAGGGCTGTGCTGTGGTAGAGGTTACAGCACCTTCTTGGCAAGAGGTATAAACAAGAAAAGGAACAAAGAAAGTATCTTTTGTTCTGGAATTTTTCACCTATGGAAATTCTAGTCTGAAAGTAGGTGACAATGGTGTTTTTCTTATAAATTCTGTTTTCTAATTCAAAATCTAAGAAAAGTCCTAGATTAGAAACAGCATTAATTTGGGTTCTAGGCCCAGTTCTGTCTTTAGTTTGGCTAGCAAAAATGGGCAACTAAAGTTCACACTTTGGACTTTAATTTCCTCATTGGTAAAGTTAAAGGATTTGTCTCAACCAGTGATTCTCAACATGGGGTACTATGAAATGTCCAAAGACAATTGTGGTTGTCACAATGTCACAACTTGGGGAGTTTCTATGAGGATCTAGTGGGTTGAATTCAAGGATATTGCTAAAGATCCTTGAATGTGCATGACACACCCCACAGCACAGAATGCCCATGGTACCAAAGTCCAGAAACCTTGACCAGAACCTTGTCTTTCCCAGCTGCATCAATCAGCGAGTTGGCTATGACCTCTGGGAAGCACCAGCTGAGATGCAGTTAGCATGCTGAGTTAGAACCGACAAAGCCTCTTTCAGTCGAATAAACAGTCTGGAAAAGACTACCCATCTAAGGAAGCCTGTCTTGGATGGAAATGAAAAAGTCCCTGAACCCTTAAACCACTTCCTTGCTCTGTTACTTTCTGGGAGCTTTGTTGGGAAGAGCAGATGTCAGCTACTTGACTTGCATGGCCACTGGCTGGAGTCTGGCTAAAGAGGAGTGTGACTTTGACTTGAAAACCAAGGCAGATCCTGAAAAAATGAATTACTGCAGACTTTTGCATCATCACACTCCTTGCTTCTGGGCAGTGAGTCCTTTCGTGCAGGGCCAACTCTGAAGAACTAAAAGGAAACAAATGGCTCTTTTCCACCTTTAAAAGCGATGAGGTACAAAGAACCATAGAGACTTATCTACTAGTACTGTAGTAGAGATTATACTAACTTCTCTTCAATGTGTAACCAAACAAACCAAACTAAATCAAACCAACCAAACAAATAAAAACAAAGAACAATGGTTTTTCCTCTGGAGTTTCTGCATCTCCTTATTTAAATCTCCCAATAACCAAAGGAGTTTACATATAAATAAATGTTCTCATTTCACAGAAGGTGATGGAAAGAGGTTCAGTGTCCTGCTCAAAGCCAGCTCAAAGTCGAAGGGAAGGACAGGTATGGGATCTGAACCCAAGTCTGTCTGATCGAGCTTATCTTGTCAGAAATGTGTTTCCAGGAGTCTCTCTAACCCTCATATTCTTAACTGAAAAGATGGGATTTTAATGTCTGCTCTACATACTTCACCAGAGAAGGCAATGGCACCCCACTCCAGTACTCTTGCCTGGAAAATCCCATGGACAGAGGATCCTGGTAGTCTGTAGTCCGTGGGGTGGATAAGGGTTGGACACGACTGGGTGACTTCACTTTCACTTTCCACTTTAATGCATTGGAGAAAGAAATGGCAACCCACTCCAGTGTTCTTGCCTGGAGAATCCCAGGGATGGGGGAGTCTGGTGGGCTGCTGTCTATGGGGTCGCACAGAGTTGGACATGACTGAGGCGACTTGGCAGCAGCAGCAGCTACATGCTTCACAAGGTTATTACAAAGATGCAACCATAGGAGGGAATATGGATGTGTAAACCATTGTAAACATGAGGTATTTTAATAAGTATCATTAATAGTATTAAACAGCACTAAGAAATAGTATCGTTAATAACAACCATGACGTCTTGGTAGAAGTTCTTCACTTGGAGAGCTCTAGATTAGCTTTCATTTATAGTGGCCATGAATTGAACCTGGAGTGGGTATACAACAAGAGTTGTCTTGTCCATAAAATACCTAGTACTCGACAATGCAGCTTGGTGGAAACGGGTCTCACAGAGAGCAAAGAGGAAAAGACAGGAAGCGGAGAAGGAAGGAAGGGAAGGAGGCAGGAAGGGAAAAGAGATGGGAGGGAGGAGAAAGGAAGAGAGGAAAAGAGAGACAGAGTTGCAAGTTCCTTCTACTGCCCAGGATCCTAAATTCAGTTTGTTCTTCCAGGACCCTCCTGTGAAAAGCTGTCAAGAACTGGTTGAGAGTCTTGCAGGTATTGTGGCCCCTTTGCCTGGGTTAGAATCTCAATTCTACATTGACTATATATGTAATCTTGGACAATGCACTCAGTGTCTCATTGGCCCCAGTATATTCATCTCAAAAATGAGAATGGTAAGAATAGTCCATCACTGGGCCCTTGAGAGGATTAAGTAACTATGTATAAAAGTACTTAGGACAGTCACTGGTACATATCAAGTCCTCACAGCTTTCCTGTATCCTGTATGGAACTTTCTATCAAACAAGTCGAAGACATCATGTTTGTGAAAACTCCTTGCAAAGTGCTTGCATAATACACTTCATATGGATCTATAATATATTTAACCATCTACGTGATATTGTTCATGTAAATTAATGTTTTAAACTATTCTGAATGCTTCAAGGGAAAAAAAAAATGTGAGCTTTTTATTTTATCTATATTTCCTTTTTTCCCCTGGTTTGTATTTTCAGAAGTGGAATAACTAAACCAAAGAGAAGGAACAACTAAAAGCCCTTGACCTGGAGGACTAAACTGCTTTTCAAAAGGGAGTATTCATCAGAGTTCCCATTCACTGTACCCTTGGCAGCCTAGGTGAGAAATCTATATTGTTCAGTCACTAAGTACTGTCCAACTCTTTGTGGCCCCATGACTGCAGCAGGCCAGACTTTCCTGTCCTTCACTATCTCCCAGAGTTTACTCAAACTCATGTCCATTCAGTTGGTGATGCCATCCAACCATATCATCTTCTGTCTCCCCCTTCTTCTGCCCTCAATCTTTCCCAGCATCGAGGTCTTTCTCATATGGGGAAATCTGTAGGTCAGCTTTAATTAACTTTTTAGATTAATGAAACAAACCACACTCCCTTCCCAGTGTTTTTACCATTTCCATGATATGTTTTATGAATTAATTTTACTAACTTCTACCTCTTTCTCTATCAGCCTTTTTGTAATCTGTTTCCTTATGTATAATTTATGTATGAATGATAATATCACGGTCATTTTTTTTTCTCCAGTTTATCTGTTGCCTTTTATAACATCAATAGTTTCGATAAAGACACAGATCTAAGACAAACATCTTGATCAGTATTTTTTCAAGTTTAGGCTTTGTATAGCAGATATCACCCTGTCCAAGCTGTAGCCTGGGTTACCCTGGAGGTCTTCTGCAGATTTTTCCCAAGAATACCTGTCACATCTCTGGCTAGAAATGTTCTCTTGTCATCAAAAAGCCTGTAGTCTGTAAGAGATGCAAACAAGGAGTTCATGGGAGTTATCATCCCTCAGTCCAAGAGGGACTGAAGTCTCAGACTCCTCAAACCTCTTGGCGACAATTCTGTAGACTATTCCTCACTGTGTCCCAAAGTGTCCCCAGATTAGTTGAGCCCCAGGCTCCCATAGCAATGATATGTTCATCAATACACATGTTATTGGCCCTACCTTACTTGCTATCTCACTTCCTATCTCTTTAGGTATTCCCTGGAATTATCTCTCAAATAAACTACTTGTACACAAATCCTTATCTGAGGATCTGCTTCACAGAGAATCCAAGCTAAAATAGTTGAGTCTCATGAGAATATTTCAGTGGCTTCTTATTTTAATCATGATTTACCCATTTCCTGAAAGTTATGATTGATATGGTAGATTGTTAACAATATTTACAGGAAAAATCAAGTTGAAGACAGAATTGAACATTTCTCCCAGCTTCTCATTTAAAACCAAAAAATGACTTATGAATAGAGTTTAGTTTGATTTTGTTACTATTTCAATATGACAGCAGAAGCTTTTACTTTCTGAATCTCTATGATTGTGGGGTTTGAAAACCACAGAATTAAGTGATCTATAATATAACTTCCAGCTCCCAAATCATTTACCTCTTTACAAGATTCAATAGAACTGAATTCTAGACTTTGGCTGATTAAATGATTCCTCCCTTTATCCATATTTGTACTTTCAACTTAGGTAACAAATGTACTCTGCTCACTTGTTTCCTTATTCTTTCTTGCATTCATTTGGAAACCATTTGCTAATTGTACTCTCCATGCTTTTGCTTGAATTAGGAAAAGCTACGCTAGACTTGAACCGAGCAGGGTTTGCACCCAACTCAGACATTGAAGCTCCATGGACTTCAAGCAAGTCTCTTATTCTCTCAGTTTATTTCCTCATGTCTAATAATAAATAAGTATAATCAATACAAAGATTGGGAACTATTATGGGCTTACAGTGTACCAGACACTTTTTTAGGAGTTTTACATGCATTCTATTCACTGAATTTGATTCTACGTGGTAGGTGTTACTAACATCTCCCTCTTAGAATAAAAAAACTAAGACTCTCAGAGGTCAAGAAACATGCACAAAGTTATGTAACTCATAAGTGACAGTAGGAGGTTTTGAATTATGGAAATAAATAAAGATCACCTAAATGAAGACAAGCAATAGCTGTTTATCTGGAACTTGCTCTAGCAAGGGAGTAGCCATTACCCCTTGCATTTGGCAGAGATGTAAAGGCAGGCAGGGGAGCTGGAAATCTTAATAGTAGAATAAAGGGGATGTTTCAAGGATGCTCTCTGATTGAAGGATATTGCCCTGGGGAAGCTGGGACAGGCTAACTGGAAGTGGGACATTCTATGTGATTGGTGAAGAAACCATATCTGGCTTTCTCTGATCTAAGTTGGAGTCTCACTAGACCATGACTGAATAAAAATAATGGAACTTGTATTCTTCAGTCATGCAACTGGCACACCCAGGATCACACCCATCATCCTCGATGGGGACCAGCACAAGCATGGCGATCTGTATGGATGGGATATTCCCTTGAATTCTGAAATATTTCCCACATACTTGGATGTTAGTTGGGGAAAAGGAGAGTGAGAAGAACAGCTCTGCTGGATAGCTAAATGGTGAGTTGATTAAACATGTTACCTTATAGAGATTACACTGGAACTGTTCATTGGCAGATTTTAGATAAGTCTTTGTAGCCTCACTTTCCCCCTAAATGGGGTGGAGTATTGAGAAGAGTATTAAATGAGTTATAGAAAATAAAAGTTAGACTTTTCTTTGCTCATTTCAGGACTTGTGGAAATGTGAAAATTTGCTAGTGAAATATGCTCTTCCCCTATTTCCCCTTCACCACCCCCTCCCCTCTCAGCTGGTGTTATGACTTCCTTTTTCATGAAGAAAATAGAAGACATCTGAAGGGAAAGTCTACAACTTTCCATCACTACAAGTACTCACCTACAAACTTCCATGACCAAATACTCTATTTTCACTTCTGTAACTACAGAGGAATTGTTTGCTATCCAATCCATGGAAACATACAAGTCTGTGTTATTACTCAGTTTCAGCCAGACAGGACTGCAGCCAAATATGGCAGGAGATTTAGATTTTTATACAAAAACTTTTGATGTAGAAATGCTGACAACTGGTTATTTTCTAAACAAAACAAGCATATCACAAATAAATAGACAAATGAAACTTTCCAGCAACCAGAGACCATGGCTTTGAATTTCATGTGGCCTTCTGGCTACCAATATAAACCAGTATATACAGAAACATTCTAGAACACTCAAAGGGGACTCACAGGGGATTCCTCTTTTACCAATGGTGGGCTAAGTAGGTTCCCCAAGCTTTTCCCTTTCCCAAGTATTTTATTTCCTCTGTATCTCCAGAGCTGTAACAGGACCAGGAGGTGGGAATCAACATATGTTATTTCACATAAACTTCATGGCAACTCAGTGAGTCAGGTATCATTATACCTTCAGGCATTCATGAAACTAGAGACAGAATGCAAACAACTGTGCGAGAGGATATGAAAATAACTATACACTGGTGTGCAGAGGAAATACACAGCAAAGAAACAGTCATAATGAGGTTAATTACTTTTCCTCCAAGGTGGGGAGCTTAAAGAAAATCCTTCAAAGAAAGTGACTAGAACTGTTAAATCTAGCATTTGCCTCAGGTTACAAGTCTGGAAAAGGACTAGAATTTGTTTAAATATATACTAACTTCAAATATGTGCATTCTTAGCAGAAACAGATTGAAGTTATATGGAATTCTCCCTAAATATGTTTCTTTTTTTTTCCCTTTACCTTTGTGTGTCAGGCAAGTGGGATCTCAGTTTCCAGACTAGGGATTAAATCCACACCTCCTGCAGTGGAAGTGCAGAGTCTTTACCACTAGACCATCAGGGAAGTCTCAATATGCATACATTTTAAAGAAATTATTTTCCTTGAGGGGTAGGACAAAATAGCAGAGTAGGAGATCCTGGACTTGACTCTTCCCAGGGATGTACCCAAATTACAACGATCTCAGAGAAACTACCTCTGAGAATGACCTGAAGACTAGCAGAAAAAAATTTTCACAACCAAAAATTTTGAAAAGGCAGGTTGATGTGAGTGGGAAGGACAGAGATGTGGTCTGGCTAAGACTCACAACTCAGGTGCTGTGACCCACAGGTAGGAGGGAAATAACAGTCTTAGAGAACCTCCCTGAGGAGCAAGGGCTCCAAACCACACATCAGACTGCCCAGTCCAGGGACCTGCACCAAGAAAATGAGCCCCTTATAATGCCTGGCTTGGAATACCCAGGGCTTTGGGGCTTATGGCTGAGAGAGCTGGAGGGCTGTGGGAAGTGGAGAAAGACCTGTTAATAAGGAGGCTCAAAAATTCACTCTCTCTAAGTCTTAGCACAGAGGTAGCAGTTTGAAAAGCAACTCAGTCATACATGAAGTTTATTGATTAATTTTAGGGCATATACCCAAAGACAGGGATCTGTTGGAACTTTCTCTGTGTATAAAAGAGTTGACAGGTGCCAGTTTCAGGGTTTCTTTGGTTTTCGGTTTGCTTTCAGTTCACACTTTACCAAGCTTGCTCACTACTGACAGGGGCCAGCTGACTCTCCTCCTCTAACTTAGCAGCATATCTTCCCCTATCCCAGGCTCACCTGAAGACTTATCTGGCACCTTTCCAAAGCAGATCCTCACCCTGCCAGGCCTGGAAGGTCCCCTCAGCTAGCACCAGAGTCCCTTTACACAGTGACATCCATCCTGCCAGATCTTGCCAGAGCCCTCAGCCAACACCAAAGCGCTACCAAAGTGGCCCCTTTGTCTGGGGGCTCTCCCTAACACCATAGTGTCTATAACAGATGCATTTGAGCCTTTCAGGGGTCTTTACACACACTAATAGGTTTGCAACACCCAGTTAAAATGGGAGGACATATGAAGCTCTCACAGGGGACAGTCCTGGGCCACCTGTCTCTTGCCACCAGGGAGGACCCTACTGCTGATTCCAATAGGACATCTATATAAAGCCATTCTTTCAAGACTGGGAGATGTAGTTAATCCACTTAATAAGTATAAACAAACATAGACAGCCAGACAAAACGAGAAAACAAAGGAATATGTTCCAAACAGAATTACAAGATAAAATCCCAGAAAAATAACTAAAGGAGATAAAAAATCTTCCAGACAAAGAGCTGAAAGCAACAATTCTAAGCATGTCCAATGAACTCAGGATAAAAATAGAGGGACACAATGAGAACCTCAAGAAAGAGATTCAGTTCAGTTCAGCTGCTCAGTCGTGTCTGACTTTTTGCAATCCCATGAACTGCAGTACACCAGGCCTCCCTGTCCATCATCAATTCCTGAAGTCCACCCAAACCTATGTCCATTGAGTTGGTGATGACATACAACCATCTCATCCTCTGTTGTCCCCTTCTCCTCCTGCTTTCAATCTTTCCCAGCATCAGGGTCTTTTCAAATAAGTCAGCTCTATGCATCAGGTGGGCAAAGTATTGGAGCTTCAGCTTCAGCATCAGTCCTTCCAATGAATATTCAGGACTGATTTCCTTTAGGATGGACTGGTTGGATCTCCTTGCAGTCCAAGGGACTCTCCAGAGTCTTCTCCAACACTGCAGTTCAAAAGCATCAATTCTTCTGTGTTCAGGTTTCTTTATAGTCCAACTCTCACATCCATATTAATAAAAAATTAGTCAGAGCTTTAGATTATAAGAACTTATATCAAAAGTACACTAGATGGGACCAACAACAGATTAGATGTTGCAAAAGAAAAGCAAACTAGAAGACAGACCATTGGAACTCACTCAATTGGAACAGCAAAACAAAAAAAAAGATAGAAACAATGAGGAGAGTTTAAGGGATCTCTGGTACAACATCAAGTGTACTATCACATTACAAGGGTCAAAGGAAAAGAGAGAAAGAGATAGAAATTTTACTTTAAGAAATAACCACTGAAAACTTCTTCAACCTGACAAAGGAAACAGATATCCAAGTTCAGGAAGTATAGGAAGTCCCAAACAAGATAAAACTGAAGAAACTTACGCTAAGACACATTATTATTATATGTCACAGTCAAGATAAAGAGAGTATCTTAAAAGATGCATTATGTTATGTATACGGGAGCCCCTATAAGACTATCAGCTGAATTTTCAGAAGAAATTTCAGAGGCCAGAAGGGAGTAGCACAATATATTCAAAATATTAAGAGGAGAAGAAGAAGAAGAAAAAAAAAAACTTCTAAAGAAAAATATTCTATCCAACAAGGTTATTATCCAAAGGAATTCATCACCACTAAAGTAAACTTAACAATAAACGTCAAAGGGACTTATTTAAGCAGAAAAGACCATAACTAGAAATGAAAAAAAAAATTATAAAAAGACAAGTCTCACTGGGAAAGGAAAACGTAGCAGAGTCATTCAGTCAGCCAACTACACTGCCAGTTGGAAGGTTAGATGACAAAATTAATAAAATCACATATGTCTACAATAATTAGTTGAGATGCCCCATAATAAAAATATGTCCCCTACCTCAAAAACCTACTAGAATGAATTAATGAATTAAGTACATTTTGGAATACAAAATGAATACACAACACTATTTTTGCATTTCTAAATACTAATAACAATATATCAGAAAGAGAAGTTAACCAAACAATTGCATTTACAATTGAATCAAAAAGACTAAAATACCTAGGAATAAATTTAACAAAAAAAGGTGAAAGGCTTGTACACTAAAAACTATGACACTGATGAAAGAAATTGAGGATGATGCATATAAATAAAAGAAAAGATTTACAGTGATTATGTATGGGCAGAATTAATATGGTTAAAATGACCAAACTACCCAACAAATTGTAAGGTTTCAATGCAGTCTATGAAAATACTAATGATACTTTTCACAGAACTAGAACAAATAGTGCTAAAGTTTGTAGGGAACTACATAAGACCCTAAATAGCCAAAATAAGGCTGGGAAAAAAGAACACACCTAGAGATATCATGCCCCCTGATTTCAAACTATATTACAAATCTACCATAATCCAGTACCATGGTACTGGCCCCAAAACAGACATGAAGATCAATGGAATGTAATAAAGAGCTCAGATGTAAACTGACACTTAAATGGTTCATTTATCTACAACAAAGGAGGCCAGATTCAGTAGTGTACACACAGCCTTTCTAATAAATATGGTTAGGAAGATTGGATAGCTACACACAAAAGTATGAAACTGGACAATTCTCTCACACCTTATACAAAAATAGACACAAATTAGATTAAAGATATAAATGTTAGAACTGAAAGCATAAAACTCCCAGAAGAAGCGGGCAGTATAGTCTTTGACATCAGTTTTAACAATATAATTCTTTTTTGATCTGTATTCTCAGGCAAAGGCAACAGAAGAAAAACTAGACAATTGAGATTGCATCAAACTAAAGAGCTTTTTCATAGAGAAAGAAACTATCAACAAAATGACAAGGCAATCAAATGAATGGGAGAGTTATTTGTAAACAATATATCTGATAAGGCATTAATATCTAAAATATAGAAAGGAATCATACAACTAAGTATCAAAATACAAATCGATTAAGAAAAGGGCAGAGAATCTGAATAGACTTTTCTCCAAAGAAGAAATACAAATGGCCAACAGACACACAAAAAGATGTTCAACCTCACTGTTCACCAGGGAAAAACAAATCAAAATCACAATGAGATATTTCTTACACATGCCAGAATTGTTGTTTAGTCGCTAAGTCGTGTCCGACTCTTTTGCGACCCCCTCGACTGCAGCCCCCCAGGCTCCTCTGTTCATGGGATTTTCCAGGCAAGCATATTGGAGTGGGTTGCCAGAATGACTATTACCAAAAAGATAACATAGTTGGCAAGGATGTGGAGGAAAAAAATTTCTGGTCCACTGTTAGTGGGAAGGTAAATTGGTTCATTTGCAATGGAAAAATGCATTGAGCTTCCTCAAAAAATTAAGACTAGAACTATCACACAATCCACCAATTTTATTTCTGAGTATGTACCCTAATAAAGCAAAAATACTAATCCAAAAAGATGTATGCACAGCTATGTACATTTCAGCACTATTTATCTTAGCCAAATGTGAAATCATCCTCAGTGATCATCAAATGATGAATTTACAAAGAGGATGTGAGCAATGTGTACACACATACACATCACTCGCACAATGGAATATTACTCAGGCATAAAAAAGAATGAAGTATTGTCATCTGTGACAGTATGGATTGACCTAGACGGTATCATGCTAAGCAAAATAAGTTAAACAGAGAAAGACTAATACAATGTCATCTCACTTATATGTGGAATCTATAAAACAAAGTACACAAAATAAAACAAAAACAAATTTATATATACAGAAAGTAAATTAGAGGTTGCCAAAGCAGAGGAAGGTGGAGTGTGGTTGAAACAAGTGAAAAAGATTAAGAGGTACAAACTTCTAGCTATAAAGTAAATAAATCACTGGGATATAATATATAGCCTAAAGAATATGGTCACTAAATAGTGTATACTTTTGTATGGTGACATGTGGTTACTAGACTTATCATGATGCTCATTTCTTAATGGATTTAAATATTAAATTACTATGTTATACACAAGAAACAAACATAATACTCATTTTAAAGAATGGTCTCTTAAATGGATGGCTCCTAATTTGGGATTGCATTCCTCTTGAAAGTCATTTGTTCCACCGCTGACTCCATAGGTAGACAGAGGTTTTCTTGAAGATAAGCCAGACATTTCCTTTCCTTAGAATACTGAAAGGACCAGCCTCTTTCCTTTCAGAAGAAAAAGAGGCATATTATTTTGATTTCCTTCTTTACACCTGAGTTTTCATGCAGGTAAATAAGGATTTAATCTCCCCACCCCAGTCAAATAATCAAGAATATACATAGTACAGATGAAATATCACTATGCCTGAGAAAATGAACCCAAGAGTGAGATCCACATACAGCGTATCAATTTCCTAGATATTCAGGAGTAAATGAAACATGCATGGACCAATGAGCGGAATAACAGCTTTGTTGACAATGTCAGTGGAGATGTTCAATCTCCAGCCGTAGAGGGAAGAGAAACAAAAGGAGGGACCCAAAGAAGAGTATCTTTGTTCTTCTCACTGCTCCATCAGTTTTTCCAACACACGGGTGGGCAGTTTCTAGCATGCGGTTATATTATTTTGAAAGTTAAATCTTTGTTATTCTCTGTTTATGAATAGTTTGGTTCACAGTTCAAAGACCTTAAAAGATGAAAATAGTAGAAACAGCATCAGTGGAAATAAGGCAAAAAGAGAGGAAAACTGGAAACCACTAGAGGGTCAAGAGGAGCAAGGAAAAGCTTTTTATTCCTGAAAGTGAAAGTGAAGTTGCTCAGCCACGTCTGACTCTTTGAGACCCCATGGAATGTAGCCTGCCAGGCTTCTCCACCCATGGGATTTTCCAGGCAAGAATACTGGAGTGGGTTGCCATTTCCTTCTCCAGGAGTTGTTCCTGACCCAGGGATTGAAACCGGGTATCCCACATTGTAGGCAAATGCTTTACCGTCTGAGCCACCAGGGAAGACTGTTGAAAGCATTTATAAACAGTAGTCCTTGAAGAATTCTCTTTGGTCATGGGACAATGTTGATACTCTCTTAGGAAGTTAAGGAAATACTCTGCCAGTCAATCACTCCAAATAACAGTCTGCTTTAGCATACTATCTCAGTTTTTATTTTCTTTTGTTAATTTTTTTGATATTTACATGAATTAAGAAGACATAATGGGTACCTATTTGGATTATATACATAGGCTGGTGCTTATCCCATGATACCACACATTCAATTCCATTACAAACATACTCATGGTATGACAAGGACCTTATCTGTGAAATTTATACATTAAACAAGATAGGAAAGTAAGCTTTGTGTGGAGAATCAGAAAGGAAGCAAACTGTCTTATATGTAGCAACACTGTGGCATTAATACAAAAAGTGAAATTGGAAGTCCTCTATAACATCAAAACCAACGAGTCAGATAAATACTGCTCCCAGGCCATTTTGTAGTGGATTGTTATGCAATGTGTTATGATTGCTATTGTTGTTTACTATAATACACAGTCACACATCTTCACATATAGGTTAAAAATTAGAAAAAATTGATTGTGCAGCATTAGAGAAAAGCTGGTCAGGCATATCACCAAGATTTATAAAGAAGTGAGATACAGACAAATAAAACAAATGGCTGACTAGACTCATCACATTACAAATAATGAGCTTTCAGCAAAGAGAATGCCAAAAATGTGGAAATCTGTGTAGAATGATTAGCACCCTATTTGTACAATGTTGGCAGTAATAGATATTGAGTTTACAGAGGCAGTAATTCTTTAGCTAAAGATGACTGAATAGAACTGAAAGTTTACTTACCAATTTTGGAATAACACTAAAGGAAGCTGAGTATGTGTGTCTGTTGTGAAGGTGACGTGGATGTGTCTCTAGGGGATAACTGGTCTAGGGACTTTCTTTATATCATGACTCTCATATCATACCTTTAAGGATAAAGCCAAGGAGTTTGTTAGCTGCTACATACATCTAGGAAGTTACTACAGTGAGTTAGCAGGGAGGTGAACCAGATAAGCACAAACCCCTCTGGGAGGAGAGATTACTAGAGAGTCATCTTGGAGCTACCTAGCAAGAGACACAGTGACAGAGGCAGGAATGCATAGTGTGGCCGTGGCAAAGAAGGAAGAGTTAATTCATCCTAAAAAAATCTCCAGGTCAAGGAAGAGGAGGGAAAATAGAAGGTGAGTTGGAATGACACAATGATACGTCTATTTTCCACCGGGGAATGAGCACTGACATTGCCCAAAGCCCTATTGTCTCCAGACACACTCTGTTATTACTGAGCTGCTCTCAATGCCAACATAGCAATTCCGAACACTTCTTGCTGCATCCTGATTTGCCCTGCAGGGTGTAAGCGGCTGATATCTAGTCATTTTGAGACCGTGGAAAACAAAACAATTGCGTTTGCTACCTGGGAGACGGAAGGCAATGCACACTTGCTCTGTCGCCTTCTGCAGCTGTCTCTGGCAGGGCACCGATGTAGCTGGAAGTAATTGAACCAGAATCGGGATGTAAAATCTCTCCCCCCCCCCCACAACAATCTTCATACCAATAGGTTTTTATCAAAGGAAATAAAAGCAAGAACAAGGTAAATAGAACATCAGGGAAATTGGCTTCAGCTATTAGGCCTGGAACGGCTGGGGAGAGACGAACAATTTTCCATCCAGGAGGAGGACAGCATTTGAGAAAACAAGCAGTGAATACGGATGGAGGCTGCATTCTTTCCTAGCTCTTTCATTCTTACCCTTAGTGGAAATCATCTGACTCGTTTTTATCACTTTCTTTCACTGAATTTTATAAACTAAATGATTCGAGAGCCGTGATCAAGCACAGTCCACCGATAAGCAGAATTCAGAGAAACAGTTTCTGTTTACTAGATGTGATAGCAGCTAAATGCTGCCTTTGTATGTGGTACACCCATAATGTATTATCCTTAAAACGTCAGAGTTGTGGTGTCCTTTCATGGACTCCCGTGGCTATGAGGGGACATTATAGAAGTCAAGTGCTACAGCCAACACAATGTCTTAGGTTAATGGGGACAGTCTCTTAAGGAGACAGCGGAGTCCACAGCCAATAAGACAGACACAGTACCACACCTATACATGGCAGCAGAGGAGGCTTGCCTCCTAAGCGCACCACCACATAAATTGCTGCCAGTTGGCTTGTTTATGCGACTAGAATGTATTGAGTTCACTCAGGTATAACACTGTGGGCTTCCCTGGTGGCTCAGTGGTACAGAATCTGCAACAAGACAAGGCTGTGCAGCATAGCAATGAAGACTCAGTGCAGCCAAGTAAATAAAATAAGTTTTTAAAAAATAGGAATGCTGCAAGAAAAATTTTTTTTTAAAAAAGAACATAATTTTCTTGTCTTATTAAATATACTTGTATATGTCAAAAATCTGAAATGAGTCTCATGGAGCTGAAGTCGCAGTGCTGGCAGAGCTATATACCTTTTGGGGGCTCTAGAGGATCTTTTGGACTGTGGTGTTGGAGAAGACGCTTGAGAGTCCCTTGGACTGCAAGGAGATCCAACCAGTCCATTCTGAAGGAGATCAGCCCTGGGATTTCTTTGGGAGGAATGGTGCTAAAGCTGAAACTCCAGTCCTTTGGCCACCTCATGCGAAGAGTTGACTCATTGGAAAAGACTCTGATGCTGGGAGGGATTGGGGGCAGGAAGAGAAGGGGACGACAGAGGATGAGATGGCTGGATGGCATCACTGACTCGATGGGCGTGAGTCTGAGTGAACTCCGGGAGTTGGTGATGGACAGGGAGGCCTGGCGTGCTGCGATTCATGGGGTTGCAAAGAATCGGACATGATTTAGCGACTGAACTGAACTGAACTGAGAGGAGCATCCTTCTCATGGTGTTTTCAGCTTCTAGAAGCTTCCCACAATCTTGGCTAGTGGTCACCATCCATCTTCAAGAATAGAAATCACATCACTGTAGCCTCAGCTTCTATCATCCCATCTGTTTCTCTGACTCTCGGCCTCTCTCTCTTACTCTCACTTATAAAGACATTCGTAACTTCACTGGGCCCACTTGGATAATTCAGAAGAATATTCTCATCTCAAAGTCCTTAACCATATCTTTCCCAAGACTCAGACACAGACATCTTTGAGAGGTTGTTACCCTGCCACAAGCTTCATTCCTTTTCCCCATTTCCAATCCATTCACCTCTTTCAATTAGTGCCCTTCCCTCCAGCATTTTAAGGAATGCAGCAAACCTCTGCCCTTTGCTATCTTTCATTCTCATTTATTTCTTTGAAAGGGACATGAAGAATGATTCCAAATATCTGTATGAATTAACCAGCTCCAAGAAGCAATATCTTACCCAGACTAAAACAAATCTAGAAAGAGATTTAATAATTCTTCAACTTTTTATTGACTTTCATGGCCTCATGGTTTCAAAAGCAGAATATTCCAAGAAGCACAAAGTTTAGAAACTAGAACATTCCTCTAATTTTTGTTAATCTGAGTTTTGGGAAAATAACTGAAAATTTCCGAGGCTCAAGTTCTCACCTATTACTATAAAATGGAGAAAACAGTATCAATCCTATACTTTACATATAATGCAGTTTTGTTGGTTGATATATCAGTTAATTTGGGCTGTTATAACAAAAGTACCACAAGTGAAAAACACATTTATTCTCATTGTTCAAGAGACTGGGAAACACAATGGCAGATGAAATGCCTGGTGAGGACCTGCTTCCTGGTTATTTTCCTTGTTGAAGCCTCACATGGCAGAAAAGTACTCTCTTGAGTCTCTTTGATAAAGGCACTAATACCATTAACAAGGATTTCATCCTCATGACCTTATCAACACTCAAAGGCTCCACCTCCAAATACCATTACACTGGGGATTAGGCTTTAACATATGAATTTGGGGGACACAACATTGTATTATACATAGCATTTGGGCTGCTCATTCTTTTATGTATTCAATGAATATATCTGTGTTAGATGCCTTGGTTGAACATATAGGAGTAAAAACATTATTTGAAAAAGAATGACTGGCAGGTTCAACAAAGACTTCATGAAAGAGTGACATTGAACTCAGTCTTCAGAAGTAAGGTGAGCATCACAAATGAGATTGGGGAGGAGGGTGCTTTTTTTTAGATTCAAATAAAATGATGTAATTAGAAATCCTTTTCAAACTACAAAGCACTATTTGGATGTAAATTATTATTATATTTTAACTAAGGAACATGTGATTCTCTAATAGCACTTTCTTTTTATGAACAATATATTTTTACATGAAATGTTGAGAAAATGAGAGAAGAAAGAGATAAAAGAAAAACACAGTCAATTTGAATATTCTGAGATAACTGTTAATGATTCTACATCTTTTCTCTGGTTCTTTGATCTCTGATTACATTTTACAATATGTGGATTATACTTGAATTTATTTTTTCACTTTCAATAATTGAGAGTGAGCATATTTCCATTAGATATTGTTTAAGAATATCATTTTGATTACTGCATAGTATTCTGACATGAATGTCCAATTACTTGCAACTATTCTGTTCTTTTTGACCTTAGTGATTATTAATTTTTGCAATTATTTAAAACCACTGCAATACCCTTTAGCATAGATCTTCATACTTATCTTTGATGTTTAGAGGCTATATTCATAAAAACATGTTTACAAACTTCAAAACAAATAAACATTTAAAAAATTGTTTTTCCATATGCTTGTGCAGTGGAGTACAAGTGAATACCCATTTTAATACCCCCTTTTAATAAATATCTCTCCTAATACTTATTATTATTCTAAAACTTTATTCATTTGACAGCTATAAATTGGTATCTAATTAGTATAATTTGCATTTCTCCTATTGACACTGAGGTTGAGCTTTCTGCGAATGCTTATTAGTTACTTTCATTTATTCTCTATACTCTCAGTTCTTGGGTTTGGGAGAAAAATCCTATTCTGGTGAAGGCAAAGAATCAGTTAGAACACCTCTACCTTTTACTCTTCCCCTTATTCAAATCCTGACCAATCCTGCCTCACCTTTGGTCCGTCTTCTCCCATACATACTTTATTTCAAGAGGAGAATGAAAAAAGGGAGAGGAGAGAAAAAAGATAAACTTCCTGTAAAGAAGGAAGGGAGAGAAAATGAGAAAGAAAAGAAAGAAAAAGAAAAAACAACAACTAAAAGGAATTGGGAAAAGAATATCAAAGTTTTCATGCCTGAGTCCCTTACCACCCACCACGTCAACTCAGTCTCTCTAAACATGCACACAGCTCAGTAGGCAGAAGGAGATTAAAGCCCCCATATGCCTACTCTACCAACTCTATTCATTATAATTATCTGAATGCTGAAGAAATTTTGAAGTATCTGCAACCAAATTTTACCCTGAAGAATTGTAGGAAATATACGGTGAATTGTCTTCTTTCTCTCCAGAGCCATGGATCAATTACAACATTATTCAGAAATGAATTAATAATTAAAGATGTGAAATCATCTTTGGTAAAACACACCACATAGCTAAGCAAAGACTGACTCAGCTCAGCAAAGAAAGTGTCTCCATATGGTACAAAAAACACATAACTATTTTTTGATCATTTAAATTGAAAGAGAATTTAAAGTCTGTCTTATCAAACTGTTCATTATGAAGATCAAAAAATTAAGAGATGACAGGATGTATTCAAAGACACAGAGTAAGCAGATGAAGGATAGTGAAGTTGCTCAGTCGTGTCTGACTCTTTGCGACCCCATGGACTGTAGCCCACCAGGCTTCTCTGTCCATGGGATTTTCCAGGCAAGAATACTGGAGTGGATTGCCATTTCCTTCTCCAGGGGATCTTCCTGACCCAGGGATCGAACCCCGGTCTCCTGCATTGTAGACAGACACTCTACCGTCTGCGCCACAGGGAAGTCTTACAGGAATCTAATTCAGTCCAGTATATTTTCCGAAATACCATGTTATCTCTGATTTTAGGTAAATAGAAATATAGTAAAATTTCTAAAAGTGTACTATTTAATGTCTTAGAGCTAATAACTCCAAAATTAGTTAAATTGGTCAAATAATAACAGCAATGATATGGTAGGTGCTAGTGATACAACAAAGAAATACACACAAATACATACACACAAGCATGCGATGACCAAAGCTAATTCTAAGGCATTGATGGAGTTAATATCCACTTGCATGAATGACAGTACAGGAAGCAATTCATTTATTTTAGTCTGTAGAATATTCACAATACAATTGTTACTATTAAAAAGTATCTCATTGTGGCACCCAAGAATACAAACAGATAATCTCACATTAAATATACCAAATAAATAGAATTTCTAATAATTAATTTTGAAAGTCTGTATTATTTTTAAATATATTTTTTAGCAAGAAAAGTTAAAATAATTTAAAAATTCAGAACAATATCCAATATTTCCTATTGGATATCCTTCAAGGTATTCTTTTAGCAGCTATTTTCCCCACATGAAGTTAACAAGAGGGACATTTTTTTAATGTTTCCATTTCTGGGAAATGATCAAATGCCTTAGATGATTGAAGATATCTTAGATTTACAGCTGTGCATAATGCCAAATAGATTAATCCTCAAGAAATCTCACGAGCCATCCACTTTCTTGTCATGTCATTTTGTTTAAACATAAGACAATCTTTGAATATATCATGGTTGGGAAAACACCAATTATAGAAACACACATTGGTTTTTAATCATTCTTTTCCTTGTTCTTTATTGTAATTTTCACTTACCTTCATATAGCATATATTATGTAAAATAAGAATGTTGAAACAGGTGAAATTTTAGCATTATGTAGCAAAAGTTCCAGAAATATAAAGTTTTAAAATTAATATTAATAAGCTATATATATCAATCTAAAGTTTCAATGTGATTTCATAGTTATCTCTTGTAAACATTACATTAACTCTAAAAAGGAGATATTAATCTCACTTTAGGGGGGATGGAATGTGGTTCAAGGAGATTAAGTTATTTGCCCAAGATTAAAAAGCTAAAAAATGACAGAATTAGTACTTGAATTGTCTTGGGAATCCAAATCAAGTGTGCTTTTAGCCAAAACAAGGACATATATACTGGATTCATTTTAACTAATATCTTTGTCCCTTAAGTGAAATGAAGTGAAGTCGCTCAGTCGTGTCTGACTCTTTGCGACCCCGTGGACTGCAGCCCACCAGGCTCCTCTGTCCATGGGATTCTCCAGGAAAGAATACTGGAGTGGGTTGCCATTTCCTTTGTCCCTTAATTAATAATTATTTACCCAAAGCACAATTTCAATATTTTAGGAAAACCCATGCGTGTGCATGCTCAGTTCTGTGTGACTCTTTAAGACCCCCTGGACTTTAGCCCACCAGGCTTCTCTGTGGGATTTTCCAGGCAAGAATACTGGAGTGGGTCACCATTTCTGCTTCCAGGGGATCTTTCCTACCCAAGTAATGAACCCATGTCTTCTGTGTCTCCTGCATTGGCAGGCAGATTCTTTATCACTTGCACTACCTGGGAAGTCCAAGGAAAAGCCATGCAATAAAGAATAAAATGAATATTGCTTTAATTTACCCATCCATTTGAAAGAGTCAATACTTAGGTAGGTTGATAAGAAGTCTGGGGCTCTCGAGGAGGACAAAGGAAAACTTTTTTTCTACATTACTTAGTTTTAGTCACATAAAACTTTTTTTTTTTCTTTAAGCTCAGAGCTGATGGTGTTAAAGTGCTATATTCAATATGCCAGCAAATTTGAAAACCTCAGCAGTGGCCACAGGACTGGAAAAGGTCAGTTTTCATTCCAATCCCAAACAAAGGCTATGCCAAAGAATGTTCTAATGACCACACAATTGCACTCGTACACACACTAGCAAAGTAATTCTTAAATTTCTCCAAGCCAGGCTTCAACAGTACATGAACCTTCAACTTCCAGCTGTTCAAGCTGGATTTAGAAAAGGCAGGGGAACCTGAGATCAAATTGCCAACATCCATTGGATCATAGAAAAAGCAAGAGAGTTCCTGAAAATATCTACTTCTGCTACACTGAGTACTCCAAAGCCTTTGACTGTGTGGATCACAACAAACTATGGAAAATTCTTCAAGAGATGGGAATAGTAGACCACCTTACCCGCTTCCTAAGAAATCTGTATGTAGGTCAAGAAGCAACAGTTAGAACCAGACACAGAAAAACAGACTGATTCCCAATTGGGAAAGGAGTACCTCAAGGCTTATACTGTCACTCTGCTTATTTAACTTACATGCAGAGTACATCACGAGAAATGCTGGGCTGGATGAAGCACAAGCTGGAATCAAGATTGCCTGGAGAAATATCAATAACCTCAAATATGCAGATGACACCACCCTTATGGCAGAAAGCTAAAGAGAACTAAAGAGCTTCTTGATGAAAGTGAAAGAGGAGAGTGAAAAAGCTGGCTTAAAACTCAGCATTCAATAACCTAAGATTATGACATACAGTCTCATCACTTCATGGCAAATAGATGGGGAAGCAATGGAAAGAGTGACATTTTATTTCGGGGGGCTCCAAAATCATTGTAGATGGTGACTGAAGCCATGAAAGTAAAAGACACTTGCTCCTTGGAAGAAAAGCTATGACCAACCTAGACACCATATTAAAAAGCAGAGACATTACTTTACCAACAAAGGTCCATCCAGTCAAAGATATGTTTTTTCCAGTAGTCACGTATGGATGCAAGAGGTGAATCATAAAGAAAGCTAAGTGCTGAAGAACTGATGCTTCTGAACTGTGTTGTTGGAGAAGACTCTTGAGAGGCCCTTGGACTGCAAGGAGATCAAACCAGTCAATCCTAAAGGAAATCAGTCCTGAATATTCATTGGAAGGACTGATGCTGAAGCTGAAACTCCAACAATTTGACCACCTGATGCAAAGAACTGACTCATTGGAAAAGACCCTGATTCTGGGAAAGATTGAAAGCAGGAGGAGAAGGGGACAACAGAGGGTAAGATGGTTGGATGGCAGCACTGACTCGATGGACATGAGTTTGAGCAAGGTCCGGGAGTTGGTGATGGTGATGGACATGGAAGCCTGGTGTCTTGCTGTCCATGGGGTGACAAAGAGTAGGATAGGGCTGAGCATCTGAACTGAACCAATGATTACACAACAAAACAGCTTAGCTTAAACTCTGCACTGCTACTGCT
This sequence comes from Capra hircus, assembly GCF_001704415.2. Classification (NCBI taxonomy): domain Eukaryota; kingdom Metazoa; phylum Chordata; class Mammalia; order Artiodactyla; family Bovidae; genus Capra; species Capra hircus. The sequence continues at coordinate 11,943,828 of NC_030822.1, read as the reverse complement.
ACTGCTAAGTCACTTCAGTCGTGTCCGACTCTGTGCGACCCCATAAACGGCAGCCCACCGGGCTCCCCCGTCCCTGGGATTCTCCAGGCAAGGACACTGGAGTGGGTTGCCATCTCTTTCTCCAATGCATCAAAGTGACAAGTGAAAGTGAAGTCGCTCAGTCGTGTCCATGGACTGCAGCCTTCCAGGCTCCTCCGACCATGGGATTTTCCAGGCAAGAGTACTGGAGTGGGGCGCCATGGATTATATAACAATGTATCCTGCTTGAGGATATGTTTCTCCTTCTTGAGAACCTTCTGACTAATCTTGACATCTTAAAATGTAAATTGTGGGAGTGGGTCCTGTAAGATCTTTATAGCCTTGGGACATTCTTTTGATTTACTGTAATAGCCAATTGAAAAGTATATAATTCCGTTACTAACACTAGTGAGGGGGCGTTCTCCATCCTCTTTCTGATGTCTATGTCAGAAACTTTCTGCGGCCTTTTTTTATACTTTACGAAGCCTCAGCTACATTACAGCCTTTGAGCAATCTTGTCTGGTACCTTGTCTGGAACCTGAATCTTCTTCGGAGATCAGGAATCTGACACAGTTCACATTTATAGCTATCACATTTACAGATATGCATATATCTATGCCAAGGTCCAGTCACTGACATTGCTCTGCCCAAGTTATTCCCCTCCCAGAACTTTGAGAATACCTAATTCCATTTTCCCCTGAAAGGACAGCCATATTGTTTTTTATCCTTTACATTATGAATCCTTCGCTATATGATCAAGAAAATATAAATTATGTGGCTTCACCTCTCCATAAAAATGTCTAATTAAGATTAAACTTGTCCCTGTGGTAAATGTAAAATGATTTAATTATAATCAAAATGATCTCAATTGAGTAGCTTCTGTTTCAAAGAGTCACTCTCCTAGTGCTAAGAAGCTCATTAAATTCAATTTGCAGTAACGCACTGCTGTCATCTTTCCTTTCTGAACCACAGTATTATATTAAAGCTCTTTGATTATTTCCCTGTAGGGCAGCATTAATGTGACACACCATGTAAAAGAAAAGCTTAAAAGAGACTCAAAGATGCACTACCTTTTTATTTTCTCAATGGATGTTAATGTTGAGCAGCATGAACAATATGCAACAGTTTTTTTGCAGACTGTTCAATAAAGGTAGAAAAAATAGTGAAAAAAAGTTTATATTACTGTTTTACCTAAAAGTCTAAACACTTTATTCTATACATATATGATTGCAAACCTGTGAATTTCCATAAAATGTAGATAATGCATTTATATTTTTTTAGGCAAATGTTTTTCATATATATATGAACATTACAGCTTTATTGCGCATCTCAAGAAAGTTCACTCTCCTAGAAATGTGGAATTGGTGTATTTAAGATGATAAATAATCCTGAATCAATTATTAAGTATTTCAAAGTCTGTAAAACAGTCACTCTATTTTAATTATTGGAGAGATTTAAAGCATGCCTTATCCTTTTGAGGGTCGGACACGACTGAGCGACTTCACTTTCACTTTTTACTTTCATGCATTGGAGAAGGAAATGGCAACCCACTCCAGTGTTCTTGCTGGAGAATCCCAGGGATGGGGGAGCCTGGTGGGCTGCCGTCTGTGGGGTTGCACAGAGTCGGACACAACTGAAGTGACTTAGTAGTAGTATCCTTTTAAAGATAAAAATTGCCTCTTGGTTCATCTCTTCACCTAAAATATGTACTAAGTGATTTGAGTTTTGAGGTAAATAACCTACAGCTTGAAAAAAAAAATCAAGGGATTTAAGGGATGCTAGACAAAATAACTATATAATAGGCACAGTTGAAATAGCTGGTTAAAATAATATACCCAAATCTTTAAAAAAATGCACTTTTTTCAATCAACAGTCATACCTAAAATTATGCCACATCTGTTTGCAAAATATGTTCCTATCATTTAAAATTTGTCACAGAAAGAAAGGTTATTATGTAACTGGAATTTTGAAAGCTTTGAGATTTGCACAAATATATATACATCAAGGTCATTTCACTGCTTTGGTTATTCTATCAAATAAGGCATCAAGACAAAAATATTGGGTCAGCCAAGAAGTTTTATTCAAGCTATTCTGCAAGATGCAATGGAAAAACCAGAATGAAATTTTTGGCCAATCCAATATAATGCAAAAAAATATGGATGATTCTGTCCAGCATCAAACAATAGCTCTTTTAACATAGCTTCCAATGAGTCAATTAATTAAATAAAATAATCTGTCTAGATATTGCATGAAGCTGTCCCAAACTTTAAAAACTTAACTTTTGAAAATATTTTGTTTATTCCTTTTCTTTCCTTCCTTCTGTGTTTCCTTTTCTTCATTTTCCTTTTCCTTTATTCCTTCTTTATTTTTAAACATAAATTGATTTATTTTAATTGGAGGTTAATTACTTTACAATATTGTATTTGTTTTGCCATACATCAACATGAATCCACCACAGGAAAATTACAAATGTTTTTCTTCAATTATTCAAGTTATATAAAAACATTCTATTCAGAAAGATTATGGAATGAATATTGCTGGGAGAAATATCAGTAACCTGAGATACGCAGATGACACCATACTTATGGCAGAAAGCAAAGAGGAACTAAAGAATCTCTTGATGAAAGTTAAAGAGGAAAGCAAAAAAGCTGGCTTAAAACTCAACATGCAAAAAACTAAGATCACGGCATCTGGTCCCATCACTTCATGGCAAACAGACAGGGAAACAATGGAAAGGATGCCAGACTATTTTCCTGGGCTCCAAAGTCACTGCAGATGGTGACTGAAGCCATGAAATTCAAAGGCACTTGCTCCTTGGAAGAAAAGCTATGACCAACCTAGACAGCATGTTGAAAAGCAGAGACATTCCTTTACCAACAAAAGTCTGTTCAATCAAAGCTATGTTTCTTCCAGGAGTCATGTATGAATGTGAGAGTTGAACCATAAAGAAAGTTGAGTGCCAAAGAATTGATGCTTTTGAACTGTGGTGTTGAAGACTCTTGAGAGTCCCTTGGACTGCAAGGAGATCCAACCAGTTCATCCTAAAGGAGATCAGTCTTGCGTGTTCATTGGAAGGACTGATGCTGAAGCTGAAGCTCCAATACTTTGGCCCCCTGATATGAGGAACCTACTCATTGGAAAAGACCCTGATGCTGGGAAAGATTGACGGTAGGAGGAGGAGTGGATGACAGGAGTGGATGGTTGGATCGCATCACCGACATGAGTTAGAGTGAGGTCCATGAGTTGGTGATGGACAGGGAAGTCTGGCATGTTGCAGTCTATGGGGTCACAAAGAGTCAGACATGACTGAGTGATTGAACTGATCAAATGCAGAAAGATTGGACCAATTCATCCTCTTTCAACAGCAAGGTGGTGCCCCTTTTTCCATATCTTCATAAACATATTTTAGTTTTGATCAAGCTGACTGGGAAAAAATAAAATCTTGTTGCCAGTTTAATTTACACTTGCTTATTAGCAAAGTTGAACATTAAGCATATTTTATATATTAATATCACAGGTACATGTGTTGCTTTCTGTTGGTGTTTTATTATCTTTGTTATTTTCCTGTTGCTATCTTTTATCCAATAGGAACATTCTTTTTTCTCACCTACGATTAAGTCTCTCTCTAATAAAAATATTTGCTGCCATATTAATATTATAAATATTTCTTCCATGTTGTCAACGGACTACCTTTAATATTTGGTTTATATATCAACAAGAGAAAAAGAAATTAACTTGTATTCCAAATTACTCTTTTTTTATATAGAAAGGTAATATATGATCAAAGAGTCTGGCAAGGAGGAATATAATTAATGAAAGGATATTTCTAGTTCTGTTTCTGTACCTGTTCCCTATTTTTCAACCTGAGAATATTAATAATAGAAGGTAGAAGAATAAAGCTTTGATCAGGGGATTGGGAATCGGAAACAAAAAGAAGAAAGTATAAGAGAAAATAAGGGGAGAAGAAAAGAGAAGACGGAAGAGTTGTTTCTCTTTTAATAAAGGGTGTTTTACAGCCTTCCATGCTTTCAGAGTGACTGAGATAATCATAGCGTTTAACTAATTAGGAGACAAAACATGCAATTGAAGACAAACTCCAAGTCTAATAGAGGAACAGGGAAAAACAAGCCCTACCTAGCGTATGATGACTTAGAACACGTTTCACTGAAGCCTGGAGAAGAGCTGAGCTTAAATCAAGCAGTGATTGATAACAGCTAATAATTGGGGTACAATGTCCTGAGTTGTCCCCTGATTTTGATATTTTCTTTTTCTCCAATTTTGCTATATTTTCATTGACATTGTGTGTTTCAGCAACTAATCTTAATACTTTATAAAGAGCTGAAAACTCAAAAGGATAATTGTATAGAAAATGGGTCTGGGGTTTTAATTCTAAGTTAGTATACTTTTATACTGTAGAATTTGAGTGAGAAACTTGCAAAATAAACAATCTACAAAGAAAGAACAAACTAAACTTGTTACTCAAGCTCATGACCTCTGACACATGTCTAACTCTTCAATTAATATAGTCATTTAGGTAATAAGATAATACAACTCTTCATAAAACCTCATCTCCAACCAGACTGGGTTTTGATCTACCTTAGGTAATTCTGCGTTTAGACTATAGTCATTTTAGAGTTCAGCACTGAAGAGCAGGAAGCCTGAGATACAAACCCTGATGATTTCCGACAACACAATCTTGGGCTTTAATCTCTCTGGGCCTCAGTTTTCTCAACTGAAAATTAGAGATATTAATAATTCCTATATCATGAAGTTATTGTGATGATTAAACAAAGTAATAAAAGTCAAGAGCTTAAATTAGTGCCTGGTTCATTGCAAATGCTCAATAAATGTTAGATACTATTTTTACCAATATTAATATTTACAATTTTATTATACATACTATCTTCAAAATGAGAATATGGCTAATTTTTTATAAGCACATATGTGCATATGGCTGTGTGTGTATAGACACATACATTATAGATAATCTTTCCATCATTATATTTTAAAGAACATTAACTTTTAGCGTAACCTATAATCCATTCATATATTTCATCATAAGAAGTTTTAATATTTTTTAAATTTTTTATGATAAGTTTTAAATGAATATTTATGGCCAAGTACTAAAGCATAAAATTTATTCCTTAGGAATTATGTATTTTATTGAAGAGAAAACATGTTAACAATTCCACATGTTGTATACAAACATTATATTTTATAGGAGTTCATAAGGATACTAATATTATATGTGAATAACTAAGTGTCTTTACACAGATACACATAATATAATTTGATTCATATAAAAATTCAGTTTTGCAAATTCCACAGCACTCCCATTTTACCCTTGAAAATGTCAAGATAAAGTAACTTGCCCAAAATATCACAAACTATTCAGTTGATCCCATGTTTGAACCACAAATTTACTTAATATCTAAGTCCATCTTCTAAATTTTTGCTTACTTATACCCCAAACAGGGGCATATCTTCCACAGATACTGATCAAATGTTAGTAGAATAAAGCAATTCAAAAACTGTAAATTGATTATCAGAAATAATGTGAGTCATGGTGGAGAGAATGTTTTATGGAGGTAACAATCTTAACGTTTTTGAGAAATATGTAGAAATTTTGTTAACAGAGAATAGAAAATTGCATTTATGTTACCTTGTAGAACTAAAAGTGAATATTTCACTAGACCTTTTCCTTTTGGATAAGTTTGGCTGATACTGTATAGACATGTCCTGAATAAAGAACCAGCAAAATCTGTGAGTGGGAAAGAAAACATAGTTTGTGAACCTAGAATTTAAACACACACCCACACCCCTCCCTACCCACATGCAAACACTAAGATTTTTTTTTATCATGGATAGTAACTGAAAAAATGTTCTTCCTTTTTAGTGAAATTGTGAAAGAAATAACTGTGCTTAATGGTTTTTTTTCGTTGTTGTTTTTTAATTTGTAAGTTCGGAACATAAAAGCATGTCCTAATGAGAAGTCGAAGATAGAATAACAAATTAATCACATTAAAAGAACCTTGCCCTTTGCATTTCTTTGCTCCTGGGAACTTAAATGTTGAATTTTAATGTTGCATTAACATTTGCAATAAAAGCTAAAACCCTAAAACTAAAATGCAAACTTTCTCACAGACTACTGTAGTAATTGTACAAAACAACTACATCTAATAACTCAGAAGGGCTAAAGGGAAGGATAAATTGTTGCCACTTGAAATTACAAAGGAATTTCCAAGGAGGTTTGATGAAGTGACTGACTTAATTAAAGTTTGCCAGAATATCAAAGAAGACGCTGCACATTTGTCTTTCTTTATTTAATGGACAACTTCTGAAAAGGCATGCATCTCAAGTTGTTGCAAATATTACCTCAATTGCTAATGTTATTATCTTAGATATATTATATTTTAAATGGGTTCAAACAACACTTGAATTTTTGTTTTTGACTTAATGCACTTTGATTTTCATTTACTAGATTTTACCAGCGCCCCCTGGCTAACATATTTGCATAATCCATATGCAGGGAGATTTAAAGAGCTAAAAGTCAAAATGAAGTGCTATAAAATATTTTTGAAAGAAGTATTAAACTTGAGCTTCTGTAGCCAAAGTTACTTGTGAGAATAAGAATTAGAAACATTTATAAAGAAAAAGAATAAGTAACATGGTTTTCTTAGGTACCTCTTCCCTGGAGATCAGTGGAGAAATAACTCCAGAAAGAATGAAGGGATGGAGCCAAAGCAAAAACAATACCTAGTTGTGGATGTGACTGGTGATAGAAGCAAGATCCGATGCTGTAAAGAGCAATATTGCATAGGAACCTGGAACATCAGGTCCATGAATCAAGGCAAATCGGTCAAACAAGAGATGGCAAGGGTGAATGTCGACATTCTAGGAACCAGCGAACTAAAATGGACTGGAATGGGTGAATTTAACTCAGATGACCATTATATCTACTGCTGTGGGCAGGAATCCCTCAGAAGAAATGGAGTAGCCATCTTGGTCAACAAAAGAGTCCGAAATGCAGTACTTGGATGTAATCTCAAAAACAACAGAATGATCTCTGTTCGTATCCAAGGCAAACCATTCAATATCACAGTTATCCAAGTCTATGCCCCAACCAGTAATGCTGAAGAAGCTGAAGTTGAACAGTTCTATGAAGACCCACAAGACCTTTTAGAACTAACACTCAAAAAAGATGTCCTTTTCATTATAGGGGACTGGAATACAAAAGTAGGAAGTCAAGAAACATCTGGAGTAACAGGCAAATTTGGCCTTGGAGTACAGAATGAAGCAGGGCAAAGGCTAATAGAATTTTGCCAAGAAAATACACTGGTCATAGCAAACACCCTCTTCCAACAACACAAGAGAAGACTCTACACAAGGACATCACCAGATGGTCAACACCAAAATCAGATTGATTATATTCTTTGCACCCAAAGATGGAGAAGCTCTATACAGTCAACAAAAACAAAACCAGGAGCTGCCTGTGGCTAATATCATGAACTCCTTATTGCCAAATTCAGACTTAAATTGAAGAAAGTAGGGAAAACCACTAGACCATTCAGGTATGACCTAAATCAAATCCCTTATGATTATACAGTGGAAGTGAGAAATAGATTTAAGGGACCAGATCTGATAGATAGAGTGCCTGATGAACTATGGAATGAGGTTCGTGACATTGTACAGGAGACAGGGATGAAGACCATCCTCATGGAAAAGAAATGCAAAAAAGCAAAATGGCTGTCTGGGGAGGCCTTACAAATAGCTGTGAAAAGAAGAGAGGTGAAAAACAAAGGAGAAAAGGAAAGATGTAAGCATCTGAATGCAGAGTTCCAAAGAATAGCAAGAAGAGATAAGAAAGACTTCCTCAGCGATCAATGCAAAGAAATAGAGGAAAACAACAGAATGGGAAAGACTAGAGATCTCTTCAAGAAAATTAGAGATACCAAGGGAACACTTCATGCAAAGATGGGCTCGATAAAGGACAGAAATGATATGGACCTAACAGAAGCAGAAGATATTAAGAAGAGGTGGCAAGAATACACAGAAGAACTGTACAAAAAAGATCTTCGTGACCCAGATAATCATGATGATGTGATCACTAATCTAGAGCCAGACATCTTAGAATGTGAAGTCAAGTGGGCCTTAGAAAGCATCACTACAAACAAAGCTAGTGGAGGTGTTGGAATTCCAGTTGAGCTGTTTCAAATCCTGAAAGATGATGCTGTGAAAGTGCTGCACTCAATATGCCAGCAAATTTGGAAAACTCAGCAGTGGCCACAGGAATGGAAAAGGTCAGTTTTCATTTCAATTTCAAAGAAAGTCAATGCAAAAGAATGCTCAGACTACCGCACAATTGCACTCATCTCACAAGCTAGTAAAGTAATGCTCAAAATTCTCCAAGCCAGGCTTCAGCAATATGTGAACTGTGAACTCCCTGATGTTCAAGCTGGTTTTAGAAAAGGCAGAGAAGCCAGAGATTAAATTGCCAACATCCACTGGATCATCGAAAAAGCATTAGAGTTCCAGAAAAACATCTATTTCTGCTTTATTGACTATGCCAAAGCCTTTGACTGTGTGGATCACAATATACTATGGAAAATTCTGAAAGAGATGGGAATACCAGACCACCTGACCTGCCTCTTGAGAAACCTATATGCAGGTCAGGAAGCAACAGTTAGAACTGGACATGGAAAAACAGACTGGTTCCAAATAGGAAAAGGAGTACATCAAGGCTGTATATTGTCAGCCTGCTTATTTAACTTATATGCAGAGTACAGCATGAGAAATGCTGGACTGGAAGAAACATAAGCTGGAATCAAGATTGCCAGGAGAAATATCAATAACCTCAGATATGCAGATGACACCACCCTTATAGCAGAAAGTGAAGAGGAACTAAAAAGCCTCTTGATGAAAGTGAAAGAGGAGAGCGAAAAAGTTGACTTAAAGTTCAACATTCAGAAAACGAAGATCATGGCATCCAGTCCCATCACCTCATGGGAAATAGATGGGGAAACAGTAGAAACAGTGTCAGACTTTATTTTTGGGGGCTCCAAAATCACTGCAGATGGTGATTGCAGCCATGAAATTAAAAGACATTTACTCCTTGGAAGAAAAGTTATCACCAACCCAGATAGTATATTCAAAAGCAGAGACATTACTTTGTCAACAAAGGTCCGTCTAGTCAAGGCTATGGTTTTTCCTGTGGTCATGTATGGATGTGAGAGTTGGATTGTGAAGAAGGCTGAGTGCCGAAGAATTGATGCTTTTGAATTGTGGTGTTGGAGAAGACTCTTGAGAGTCCCTTGGACTGCAAGGAGATCCAACCAGTCCATTCTGAAGGAGACCAACCCTGGGATTTCCTTGGAAGGAATGATGCTGAAGCTGAAGCTCCAGTACTTTGGACGCCTCATGCAGAGAGTTGACTCATTGGAAAAGACTCTGATGCTGGGAGGTACTGGGGGCAGGAGGAGAAGGGGACGACAGAGGATGAGATGGCTGGATGGCATCACAGACTCGATGGATGTGAGTCTGAGTGAACTCCGGGAGATGGTGATGGACAAGGAGGCCTGGCGTGCTGCGATTCATAGGGTCACAAAGAGTTGGGCACGACTGAGTGACTGAACTGAACTGAACTTCCCTGGTGGCTCAGAAGGTACAAATTTGCCTGCAAAGCAGGAGATCCCAATTCGATCCCTGGGATGGGAAGAATCCTTGGAGAAGGGAATGGCTACTCACTCCAGTATTGCAGTCTGGAGAATTCCATGGACAGACAAGACTTGTTGACTACAATTCATGAGGTCACAAACAGTTAGACATGACGGCAACTAAGCATGTAGCTCAAATGATATTATACTTCTCCTGAACCCAGGACCAATTCTAAATACCTTTCGAAGAGGCAGAAAAACCATTTTTCACACAAAGGTATTTCTAGCATAAATTCACTTATGAAAAGTGAAAATGAAGTCGCTCAGTCATGTCCAACTCTTTGCGACCCCATGGACTACAGTCTACCAGGCTCCTCAGTCCATGGAATTTTCCAGGCAAGAGTACTGGAGTGGGTTGCCATTTCCTTCTCCAGGGGATCTTCCTGACCCGGGGATTGAACCTGGGTCTCCCATGTTGCGGTAGATGCTTTACCATCTGAACCACCAGGGAAGCTGGTGAAATTCACTTATAGATAGTGTTTATGGGGTTGTTTCATTTTATCAGTATTATTCTACCTATGTAATTAATATATCCCCCTTCAAATAAAGAAGTTACCAGTACAGTGTGGATCAGTGTGGGGAACAAAGACAAAATTTTTAAAAAGGAAGAGCACCAACGCATGACTACCTTGAAAGAAAGATTCACGTGGCATGTTTAGAGTTATACATGTTGTGAGTATTTGATATTAAAAAGACATGAAGAAACAGCATTCCATCCTGAAGTTATTTTCATTTCAGTGGAACTTTTTGCAGCATCTTTTACATTTCTGGTCTAAACAAATTACTTCTGGTATCATTAGGGGAGGAGAGATTTTTTTAACAGAATGACTGAACATTTCTGCAGTTCTGTCACTCATTTGAAATGCGGATGGAACAAATACGCCACCCTTCAGAAAATTCATAGCCCACGAGTTACGCCCAACACTTTTATCTGGAAATGCCAAGAAACTCCTCCTACATATTCACTGGACAATTGATTACCTGGAAATCACTTGAGATTTGAGGACTAATAGCCCAGGTTTAGAAGCACATCTCTGCCACTATGTAGCTATTTACATGTGAAAAAGTTATAAGAGCACTGGATTTCTTTCTTCAACTTGAAAATGAGTATATAAATACCTACTTTAAAAGGGGTAAGTGTAGTTATGAGGATTAACACATATCAGTTCAGTTCAGGTCAGTTGCTTACTTGTGTCTGATTCTGCGACCCCATGGACTGCAGAACGCCAGGCCTCCCTGTCCACCACCGACTCCCGGAGTTTACTCAAACCCATGTCCATTGAGTTGGTGATGCCATCCAACCATTTCATCCTCTGTGGTCCCCTTCTCTTCCCACCTTCAATCTTTCCCAGCATCACAGTCTTTTCAAATGAATCAGTTCTTCGCATCAGGTGGCCAAAGTATTGGAGTTTCAGCTTCAGCATCAGTCATTCCAATGAATATTCAGAACTGATTTCCTTTAGAAAATTACAAATGAGTGAGTGAGTGAGTGAAGTCGCTCAGTTGTGTCTGACTCTTTGTGACCCCGTGGACTGTAGCCTACCAGGCTCCTCCATCCATGGGATTCTCTAGCCAAGAACACTGGAGTGGGTTGCCATTTCTTTCTCCAGGGGATCTTCCCCACACAGGGATCAAACCCAGGACTCCCACATTGGAGGCAGACGCTCTAACCTCTGAGCCACCAATTACACCTACTTCTGCTTTATTGACTATGCCAAAGCCTTTGACTATGTGGGTCATAATAAACTGTGGAAAATTCTTAAAGAGATGAGCATACCTGACCACCTGACCTGCCTCTTGAGAAACCTGTATGCAGGTCAGGAAGCAACAGTTAGAACTGGACATGGAACAACAGACTGGTTCCAAATAGGAAAAGGAGTACGTCAGGGCTGTATATTGTCAGCCTGCTTATTTAACTTATATGCAGAGTAGATCATGATAAATGCCGGACAAGCTGGAAGTACAAGCTGGATCAAGATTGCTGGGAGAAATATCAATAACCTCAGATATGCAGAGCACACCACCCTTATGTCAGAAAGCAAAGAAGAACTAAAGAGTCTCTTGATGAAAGTGAAAGTGGAGAGTGAAAAAGTTGGCTTAAAGCTCAACATTCAGAAAATGAAGATCATGGCATCTGGTCCCATCGCTTCATGGGAAATAGATGGGGAAACAGTGGAAACACTGTCAGACTTTATTTTTGGGGGCTCCAAAATCACTGCAGATGGTGATTGTAGCCATGAAATTAAAAGATGCTAGCTCCTTGGAAGAAAAGTTATGATAACCTAGACAGCATATTAAAAAGGAGAGACATTACTTTGCCAATAAAAGTCCATCTAGTCAAAGCTATTGTTTTTCCAGTAGTTATGTATGGATGTGAGAGTTGGACTATAAAGAAAGCTGAGTGCCAAAGAATAATACTATATTATTAACATATATAATACGTCAATAATTCTTTACTGAGAAATTACGTATAAAGTAAAAGTTAGTTGCTAGTCGTTTCCGACTCTTTGTGACCCTGTGGAATGTAGCCCACTTCTGTCCATGGAGTTTTCCAGGCAAGAATACTGGAGTGGGTTGATATTTCCTTCTCCAGGGAATCTTCCCAACCCAGGAATCGAACCCAGGTCTCCAGCATTACAGGCAGACTGCCGTCTGAGCCACCATAGAAGCCCAAATTTCTTTATAATAGGAGCTATTTTTTAAACCACAATCTGAGGAAGACATTTAAAACTGTAAACCTCATTTTCTGGATCCTCCCTGATAGAAATCTATCTTTAAGTATATCTGCACTTTAAAAGCCAGAGAGGAGATGTTTGTAAGAATATGTAGATTTACTGCAATTTATGTTTCAATCAAAAAAAAAATAGAAAAGACTATAGAAGACAGTCTCCAAGATTTCTCTTGATGATTCTCACCTTCTAGCCTCCTAATACTCATGCCCCTCTTTGATCCCATTCTCTGTTGAGTAGGAATGGCCTGTAGAATGTTGTGGAGATGACAGAATGGAAATTCACAACTCTCTCATAAAAGACAGTCAAGTTTTCACTGTGCTATCTCTCAGATGAATGCTCTGCAGAATCCAGATGCTATATTATGAGGACAGTGATGAAACCCTATGGCAATAACCACGTGATGCTGGACTTAGGTGTCTAAGAGCCAGCACCACATTGTGAGCCATGTGAGTGAGCCACCATGGATGCCAGCCTTCAAGCTCTGGTCATGGGTTCAGAGGACAGCTCCCTGGCAACACCTTGATGGCAACCTCATTGAGAGTCATGAGCCAGACCCCTCTAGCTAAGATACTCCCAAACTCCTGACCATAATATTATGTGAGGAAGCAGGTGTGTATTATTCTTAACCCTGTATATTTTGGGGTGCATTCATATACAGTAATAGATTTAACCCTGCACCTGACAATAACATCTGTATTATTACATCTTAATCATCTAACAACAACCAGTCTTGACGCAGGCCAGAAGGACAGTCTAGCAGAGCCCAGTTCACTCTGGCAAACCACTGAGCTAGAAGCTAAATAAGTGGTTGTAAGTCAATAGTCTGAGGTTGTTAGTTACACAGCAAAAGGTAAGTGATATAGTCATCTCTTGCTGTTTCATCTTGTGGGATTTCAAAACTCATTCTCAAGTGCTTCTAGAAGAGCAAAAGATCAAACATGATTAAACATTCCCTAAAGAGAATAAACTGAAGAGGGGCTAATATCAATAATATAAAACTGTAGTGAGTATGAAGGTGTGGTACTTGTTTCGTGGAAAGTGGAACTCAAGAAAATAATTTCATCCATGGTAGAAGTTTTCCTAAGATGCTGAACTGCCTTTGGAATCTTCCATTGTTATTTTGGCTAAGTGAATAGTGAAAGTGAAAGTGTTAGTTGCTCAGTCATGTTCAACTCTTTGCAACCCCATGGACTCTAGCCCACCAGGCTCCTCCCTGTCCATGGGATGAGTGGGTTGCCACGCCCTCCTCTGGGGGATCTTCCCAACCCAGGGATCAAACCCAGGTCTCATGCATTGCAGGCAGATTCTTTATCATTGGAGATACCCAGGTAGCCTGGTGTGACTAGTACAAGAATATAAAAATTGAACCATGGACCAGTAAAGAGAGACCAGAAAGTGACACATGTAATTAAGGAAACCCAATTGACTATGGCTGATCTGATATTTTTCAGTGGGAAAAATGAGAATTTTCAATAGTGGTTCCTGGGAAAATTATTCATATGGAAATAATGATACTCCACCGAAACCTTATGTTCTAGACAAAAGCAATACCATGAGGGTGAAAGATTGACATTTGAAGAACAAGCCTTGAATGTTTAGAGCATATTATAGGAGAATACCTGGATGATCATGGCAGGATAAAGCACTTCTTAACAACACACACGTGCACATATAAACAAAGCACACACCACAAAGGGAAAAGGGGATAAATTCAACTATATTAGAATAATGACTATTTATCCAAAGTATCAAAACAGAGTGAAAAGAATAAGCCATAAGTTGAAACAAGGAACACAAACTACACCAAAAGCTATTTTCCAAAACATGTTAAAGCCTGCTACAGATAAATATGAAACAAATTCTAAATTAAAAAAAAAAAAGGGCCAAAGTATAAAATTAAGCTCTTCACAGAAAAGGGAAACCAAATAACCAACAACCTAAGTATTCACTTATGAGTAATTAGAGAATTATAATTCATAGCCTCAAGAAGATGCTATTTCAGTTCATCAGATTGGCTTGTAACTTTTAAAAGCTAGATGATATCAAAGATTGGCAAGTATGTAAAGAGATAAGAAGGAAAAATTGCCACAGAGGTTGGGAGTAAAAAACAGTACTATTACTTTGAAAAGGCATTTGATATTACGTCAAAATGTTCAATATGTGGCTGCCATGTGATACAACAATTGCACTCTTAAATCCATAATCTAGAAAATTTCTGTACATGAGCACTAGATGTCATTGACAAGAATGCACATAAGCACAACATATAGTCACAATAAGTGGAAGTGCCACAGATCCATCAAGAGAAAGATGGAATAGTGTGCAACAGAAAACACTGAATAAATCACAACAAGACCCATGCATTTAAGGGACATTACAATGAATTGAAAGAGCACAGTTAGGCGAAATCTTACAGCATGAGTCTATCTTCATAAATTGCAAAAATACTCAAAAAATTCAAATGACATCCAATTACATTTAGTAACACCTTAAAAAGAAAGGGAATGAAAATTTACAGCAGCATTTATCTATGTTGCGGAAAGATATAAATAGAACTGTGGATCAAGCCCTTAAGGGACTGAGTGGGAGAAACACAATCTTCTCTAGTACTGTTATTATTGATATTTTACGTATATGCTGTAAATGTTCTTTTATATGCAGAGTACATCATGAGAAATGCTGGGCTGGAAACAGCACAAGCTGGAATCAAGATTGCTGGGAGAAATATCAATAACCTCAGATATGCAGATGATACCACCCTTATGGCAGAAAGTGAAGAGGAACTAAAAAGCCTCTTGATGAAAGTGAAAGTGGAGAGTGAAAAAGTTGGCTTAAAGCTCAACATTCAGAAAATGAAGATCATGGCATCTGGTCCCATCACTTCATGGGAAATAGGGAAACAGCGGAAACAGTGTCAGACTTTATTTTGGGGGGCTCCAAAATCACTGCAGATGGTGATTGCAGCCATGAAATTAAAAGACGCTTACTCCTTGGAAGAAAAGTTATGACCAACCTAGATAGTATATTCAAAAGCAGAGACATTACTTTGCCAACAAAGGTCTGTCTAGTCAAGGCTATGGTTTTTCCTGTGGTCATGTATGGATGTGAGAGTTGGACTGTGAAGAAAGCTGAGCACTAAAGAATTGATGCTTTTGAACTGTGGTGTCAGAGAAGACTCTTGAGGGTCCGTTGGACTGCAAGGAGATCCAACCAGTCCATTCTGAAGGAGACCAACCCTGGGATTTCTTCGGAAGGAATGATGCCAAAGCTGAGACTCCAGTACTTTCGCCACCTTATTGGAAAAGACTCTGATGCTGGGAGGGATTGGGGGCAGGAGGAGAAGGGGACGACAGAGGATGAGTTGGCTGGATGGCATCACTGACTCGATGGACGTGAGTCTGTGTGAACTCCACGATTTGGTGATGGACAGGGAGGCCTGACTTGCTGCGATTCATGGGGTCACAAAAAGTTGGTCACGACAGAGCAACCGAACTGAACTGATGTTCAAAATAATAATTTTTAAAAGAAAACTTTTATGTCATCAGTTTTCTTATTGGAATGAATCATCAAGGAAGCAATTTTCCCTGCCAGTAATTCTTAGTGTAGGTCCTATAAAAGCATTCTGCTTCACATTTGGGCTTCAGGGCAGGGGGTCATAGCAGATGTTTGCCATGAGCTGAAAGGAGGCTGGATGAGTGCCAAGAGCAGTGTTTGTAACGTTGCTGCCACCCTGGCAGAGATCTTGAAGTCAGCATATAAAGAAAAGTAGTAATGCGCTAGACTAAGAGGTCATGAATTCCTCGAAGTCTTGACTCAACACTTCATAATTGCCTTAAAACTGAATTGCAAAAGCATCTTTCCTCTGCTCTCTACTTCCTGAGAATTTGCCAAACCCATTAACCTTTTTATTCTAAAGGGAATGACTCCCCTAGAGGTTCAGAGAGCCAGGAAGGAGACTGTGACAGGTGCTGGTGAAGTGCTGTTTATAGAGATGTAGGGAGGTGACAGGAGAGTAAGAATCAGGATTCTGATGCTTGGCTGTGCCTGCCGACATGGCAGTAGGGACCTGCTGGAACAACTCAGACTTGAAGGTGGCTGCCAATCACACTGAGAAATGAACCATTACTTTGCCCTTTATCTGCAGCGTTGACCCTTTGAGCAGCTTTGTTCTGACCCTGGAAGATTCCAGTGCATTCAGAGTCTCTCTATTCTGATGTCAGCTATCACCAGGTTCTCTGTAGTTTTCCCTGGGCTCACAGGTTGATAACTTACTTGGCATAGGGATGGCATATTCAGTAGGGACACATTTTTATATTCGTCTTTCTAGATTATTTACAAGTCATAAAATAGAACCATGCATTTCTGCTATGCCTGAGCATTTTCAAATATTTTCAGATGTATGTGGGTTCTTTTTTTTTTTTCATCTTTTCAAGAAAAGTGAGACTCTAAAAGCTAACAATTTTCAGATTGTTTCATCAAATAAGAATCAGAGCCAAAAGTCAATCCCAGATTTTCTGAAGTCTTTTGAAGTCCCACAGCTTCAAGACTTTTCCATTACAATCCAGACTCTTCAAAATACAGGCTTGATGGAGAGGTTTGAGGGGTAAGAAATTACACCTTCATAATACATAACACTTCATAAACAGTTATAAGTTATTTTTTTGAGTAAAACTGAGGTACCAATCTCATACACGTTTTTCCATTTTGTCTTTCCAACCATCTGATATTACCATTATTATGCTTGCTATTGTTATTGATAGTTTTACGTATGAGCTTTGGACAGGACTTAAAAACAGGTTGCAAAGGAAATTTAAAAACTAGATTCTATTAAAATACAGTACCTGCTGCTATGAAAACACCTGGCTTCCAAGGTACGTAAGATATGGAGAAATGTTTACCATATTTCTTAAGATTCAAGGGGGACTGAAATAGGTAGCGCTGTATGTATGTTCAGTTGCTCAGCCATATCTGACTCTGCAATCCCATGGGCTGTAGCTGCCAGGCTACTCTGTCCATGGAATTTTCCCAGCAAGAATACTGGAGTGGTTTGCCATTTCCTTCTCCAGGGGAATCTTCTGGACCCAGGAATTGAACTTGCATCTCCTGCATTGCAGGAAGATTCTTTACAGCTGTGCCACCTGGGAAAAATCACTACTATGTTTACCATAATTGATATAGGACAGAAATCGTGATTTAAAAATCTGGATGCATATTGTACAAGTGTGTGTGCATGTCCATGTGTATGTATGCGTGTGTCTGGGTTAAACGTATAACACCTCAGCAATTAATGTGTTCAGATTAGGCAAAAGAGGATACATACCTTTACAATCTCCTTTATTCTTCAGATACCATGGAAGACATGGTGGATGCCTCTGCAATCCTTATCAAAGAATTTCGAGTATGTACAAAGGTATGCATTTATGGGTTAGGCAAGTGGTTCTAATCAGGAGTAATTTTGTTTTCCAAGGGACATTAGGCAAATGTTTGTAGACAGTTTTAGCTGTCACAGTTGAGAGTAGTGCTAAAGGCATCTTATTGGTAGATGCCAGGGGTACTACAATGTGTAAATCTGACCTCCACAACAAATCATTTTCCAGGCCAAAATGTCAAACTCTGAAGTTGAGAAACCCTGGGGCCTGGGCAATTGAGAGATAGAAGCAAAGTGCCATGGTTTGGCTATTAGTAAAAATATTGCAAACTTTTACCCACTGCTTACTGGCCCACTAGATGGGGCTCCAAAGGAATTTACTATGTGCAAAGGTAAATAATAAGCATTATAGATTAGAGGACATTTAAGTCACCTGCCAACTATATACATCCAAGAGATGAAAGAGTTTAAGTAAACTAAAAGGAAGATAACACCGAAAACAATATTACTGCACAAACTTAACTAAAAAAAATATATGATCAGAAACTATGGAAGAAATCAAATTAGTAAAGACATGCTGTTATTTTCAAATAAAGAGGGGTTTTCAGATAGCAATGGTAAGTGTTAGTCAACATGGCTGTAGCCATTTCTTACTTTGTTTGATTTCTATGAGGCTAAGGAAATGGGGCACTGAACAGTCCTTGGAGAGAGAAGGAAAAATATTTGTTTCCTACTCTCTCATTTATTTCCTTTTCCTTGCTCTGAGCCTTGCATTAATAAAGCACAGAAGGAAGAAGAAACCAGGACTAAAGATATTTGAATGCATCCTCCTTCCCATATAAAACCTATAATTTTCTGAAATTTTCAGAAATGCATTACTTCTTTTTCCTTTTGACTGCCTGTGTTGAAATTCACAGAAACCAACAAAAGACATCATGAAGTCTCCAGCATGAATCATTTATTTGGACAAAATAGGGAGGCTATTTAAAAAAGGGCAGTAATTCCTTCTTGCTGTCAAAAGATAAAGGCTTACAATTTCCTGCTGAAATGTGTACAATACCTTGTAAATTGTGAACATGTAATCATCTTTGGAAAAAGAGGAGAAAAACACCAATTGGCAACATTTTGCCATAGAAGTGAATGCATTACTGCGAACCATAAATATTTTTAATTCTAGTCTTTAAAGTGAAGAGGATAAAGGGCAATTGTTCCATATCAGACAATAGTTTAAAGTCAACTAAAAAGAAGGTTAAAGTTAGAAAAGTGACCATAATAAAACTAGTTGCTCAAGTAAACTTCTGCCCTCTTTAGAACTTGGAGTCTTACCTAACAACATTAATGTGAGGTCTGTAATATTCCAGAGTGGCACAGAATGTGCAATTCAATTCCATCTGTCCTGAATATTACTGAGGAGAGCAAAGCTTCTTCTGGATGGTGAAAATTCTACTACTGAGAATATACCAAGACTGGCTGCAGTAATTACAATGAGCAAAATGATGTTTGTCCATGCAAACTGCCATGTTTTTATATTGCTCCCTGTTCTCCAACAGCGAATTGTAAGTGAACATTTGCAGTAAGAAATTATATTTGTACACTGTCATTTGGGAATCGTTATCAGCCTTTAAACCACTATTATGGGTGTCAGTGGTAGCACTTTGTGGATACTCTGTGGCCTTTAAAATCTTTCCCTGCAACAATGAAGACAATCTTATTCAAAATGGCCACTGAGATCATACTTAGACTAGAATGAGAATCAGGATTTCTTTTTGAAAATTATCTGCCTTCCTTTGCTTAATTGAAAAAAAAAAAAAACCAAGCAATTTTAATCTGATTGATTTCTGGAGTTCTGAGGCAATATTAGGAAGTGGGTGGTTTGCTTTTAAAGAATGCCCACTTCTAATTTCAGCCCTGACTTTCAACTCTCCTTCCTGCTTATCCCTCTATTTTGACACTTAGATAGCAACTCATTAGGGCTTCCCGGGTGCCTCAGGGAGTAACGAATCCACCTGCAATGCTGGAGATGCAGGCAGATGTGG
This sequence comes from Capra hircus, assembly GCF_001704415.2. NCBI lineage: Eukaryota > Metazoa > Chordata > Mammalia > Artiodactyla > Bovidae > Capra > Capra hircus. The sequence continues at coordinate 11,923,961 of NC_030822.1, read as the reverse complement.
GTTTGATCCCTGGGTCAGGAAGATCCCCTGGAGGAGGGCAAGCAACATACTCCAGAGTTTTTGCCTGGAGAAACCTGTGGACAGAGGAGCCTGACGGGCTACAGTCCATAGGGTCACAAAGAATCAAACACGACTGGAGTGACCGAGCTGCTGCTGCTGCTGCTAAGTCGCTTCAGTCGTGTCCAACTCTGTGCGACCCCATAGACGGCAGCCTGCCAGGCTCCCCCATCCCTGGGATTCTCCAGGCAAGAATACTGGAGTGGGATGCCATTTCCTTCTCCAATGCATGAAAGTAAAAAGTGAAAGGGAAGTCGCTCAGTCATGTCCGACTCTTGGTGACCCCATGGACTGTAGCCTACCAGGCTCCTCCGTCCATGGGACTTTCCAGGCAAGAGTACTGGAGTGGGGTGCCATTGCCTTCTCCGAGTGCATATGAGCAACCCATTATCACAAGACTCATTTCTTTTCCTACTTTCATCTCCTCCTCTCATTAATTGTAGAGCCATTTCTTAATCTCATGAAACATCACACATACAAATTGCAAAATCCAGACTGTCTTTATAATGCTTCTGTCTTATAACAGTAACCTCCACTTGGTCCTTTCAAACCCAGAACTGCTTCCTTTGTTTCATCCTTAGGAAACCAAGTTCAAACTATCAGAAAGGACTGTGAATCCCTACAGCTTGCCAAAGCTATCAAGGAGATGAAAGAATGACAAAACTAAAATGTCTCTGGTATGATGCCTATTATATAGTCCTCATTAACTTCTGAAAGGATATTTGAAAATTTAAAAGACTAAATATTTGCATTCAGGTTGCTTAAGAGACCAAAGCTTGTGAAAAAACAGTTAGCAGTACAAGAGGATGCCTAAGGGACCAAGTGAATCACAGAGATTATATAAACCAGGGAGATCAGACAAGGGAGCGAGGGCTTGGTCTTGGAGGACCTTCATCTTCCAAGCACCTGAAATTCACTTATGACCTATGTCTAGGGCAGAGGGAGGGATCTTTTCTGTCATTTGATAAAGATCTCAGAAGAGTATAGAATTAGAATCTTCCCAATTTTCTATCAAAGGACTAGTTCAATCATGAAGAAAATGCCTCATTTTAATTCATAAAATAAAATCTCTCTGATTTATAGTATGATGTATAGGTGTGATTCATGAGCAAAGGAGCGTAATCATATTTTCATGGGTGCTATTTCAAGGGAGGCGAGGGAGATTTCAGTTGAAATTGAAGAATTTAAGCCTGCAGCTCCTGCTGCTTGGAGGGGACACTTAGCCACAGGAGATGAGCCTATTAATTACAGCCAGAGAAGGATGTGACCCTTGATAAAGGGAATTAATTCCTCTCTACAGTCACGTCCCGTGAAGAAGCCACAGGATGCTATGGAAACATAGTGATCTTTAGGGTGTGATTCAGAAATGTGTAAGAAAACTTTCACTTGATCAGGGTTGCAAGAGCATTTGATACTAGCTGACTTTTGCCAACCTCCTCTGAGAATTTCATTTGTCTCTTTTCCTCTATAGTGCCGTTGTAGCCACAGAGAGCAAGGTTGGGCAGTTACCTAAGCATGGGAGGTCACTTGTGGTTGCCAGCAACATGTGACCATCTAAAGAGGTAAAAAAAGCTTGAAACACTGATAACATTGCTGCTCAAACTGAGCTCTCAGGGGTAAATGAGATGAGGAAACTATGGTTAAATTCATGCATATGTTTCTATGTATGTTTTCACATCTATGGAAAATTCACAGACAAATATATTTAAAGATTGCTAACACCACCTGTTTCTAGAATATACGTATATGTATATGTTGATAGGAAAGGATTCTGAGTTAGAGACTTTTTCTAAAAAAATTGTGTATTTTATACTATATGGCAATCATATGTTAGTTCTAAAAAAGAAAAAAAACTTAAATGTATGCTCAACTGATTCCAAAGTAATTATTCCTGACATATTTTAGTCTAAGTTAATGTATTTTGATGCTAACTAGACTATGTGGCAATATCTAATGCCATATAATGGAGTAAGAAATGGCAACGCACTCCAGTATTCTTGCCTGGAAAATTCCATGGACAGAAGAGCCTGGCAGGCTACAGTCCATTGGGTCACAAAGAGTTGGACATGACTGAGCAACTGAGAAATGCCACATAAATATTTGCCAGATTCATTAAGGCCAAAATAAGACTACTAAGAAAGATGGAGAAGAAGCTAAATAGCTAGGCTTCTAGCATCAAAACAGACCAAACACATATGTGATGTATTTTTTATTCCTTTCCACTTTTCTTTAAAATCAAATCTCAATCCAGAGTTTTTTCTGACTCCTGATGGCCAGATAGGCATCAGCTCATCTTCAGGTTCCCGACACTGCCCACAGCCTACGTCTTCTGTTTCTGGCCTGGCCTTACATAGCATGATGCACCAGAATGGTCACACCACCGAGCCTGCACACTACCCCTCCCCCATGGCGTGACTTGCCTAGCCTCTGGCAAATGACCAAGGAGAAGATGAGGGTCCCTATGACATGTCATAATCCCCCTTTCTTCAGATACACTAATGCCCATTGACTCCTCTGCTGTTTCTTCCTGAGCATCCCATCCCACTGCAACTAGACCACCTTTTGTAAAACTTGACCAGGAGATAAATCCATGTTCTCAAACAGCCTATAATGAAGTTTTCCTGTGATAAAGCTGGTAGACTACAGAGAGATAGGGAGGCACATCAGAAAGGGCACTGGCTTTCCAATCAAATCAAGCTGGCTTATGTCTTTGCTTCCTCCTCTTTCTAGGTATAGACATGTTGGGACAAATTAACCTCTTGACTGTAGTTTTCTTAGAAATGAAATGGACAAAACTCTATGGCCGATTGTAAGGTTGGCCCAAGCGACGCAGTACAGATTTGCTTTTTTGTTTTCTGAAAGGATGAGATCATATTTTGCAACTTATTGTCCTTCAACAACTTCTTACTGTGCTTTGGTAAAAAATAAAAATGAAACCTTGCACAAATCCAGTCACTGCCATCTCCCTGCTCCTCTGACCTCACTCAGGGCACACTTCAATCATAGTCATGCCCTAATTACCAGTCTTTGGATTCCTTTATCTTTTCCTTTGCTCTTCCCATGGCTGACTATATCTCATCCTTCCAATCTCAGTTTTAATAGCACCAAAGTGACTGTTCTGTCTAAATAATTCATTTCCATCATTTACATAACTGTATCCCTTTGCTTGTTTGCTTACATCTACAAAATTTTAATTCATTTATGAACGAACTTTTTGTTTTCCTATTGTTCTCTATCTTCCCGATCAGACTATAAGCAATGTAAAGGTCTTCTTTTTTCCCTCCCAGGAAAACATACTCAGCATTGAGCAAAATGTTTATCTCATGGTTACCATTCATTAAAGACTTACTGAGTGGATCAGTGTATGATAGAAACTTTAAAAGAGGATTATAGTAATAAATTTAAGCAATATATGGATAAGCCCAACTGATGGATAATTTAATAATGAACTTTCAGTTATCTGTGGACAAGGTTGTGAAATAGGAGCAAAGAAAAGTGATAGGTATAGAGAGATGCTAAAAAAAGACTTCAGTATTTGGGAATTTTGCTGCCTTCATTCATTTCTCCAGAATAAGGAATGAATCTTCCACCACTTGTTATTCACCTAATGTAGAACCCAAATATTATGATTAAAATGGTAGCTCATTATATTCTTAAGAAAGAAAAAAATGATGGATATACTTTCATAGAAGTATAAATATAAATGAATTTTGAGATAGATGAAATTAGGGAAGGCATTTAAACCTGTTCTCATCATTTTTAGATAAATAAATGGACCTAGAGAACATTACTTAAATAAATCCATCCAGAAAATGAATTTAAAAATAGCATGAGGATCCAGGTATCTTAACTTCTAGGCCAAGGGTTCTTCTTCTTCTTCTTCTTTTTTTTTTTTTTTTTTTGGTGCATCACAGCAACTTATAGAAATTATGTTGTTTGCTTTCAGATTTTGTTATAATATTTGGAATAAAATTAATCTGACTTAGAGGTTTTATAAGTAGCTGAGGAAAGAGAGATGTGAAAAACAAGAGAGAAAGGGAAAGATATATTCAACTGAATGCAGAGTTCTAGAGAATAGCAAGGAGAGATAAGAAGGCCTTCTTAAATGAACAGTGCAAGGATGTAGAGGAAACCATAGAGTGGGAAAGATGAGATCTCTTTAAGAAGATTGGAGATCAAGGGAACATTTCATGCAAAGATGGTCACAATAAATGACAAAAGTTCTAAGGACCTAACAGAAGCAGAAGAGATTAAGAAGAGGTGGCAAGAATACACAGAAGAATTATACAAAAAAGATCTTAATGACTCGGATAACCATGATGGTGTAGTCACTCACTTAGAGCCAGACATCCTGGAGTTTGAAGTTAAGCGGGCCTTAGGAAGCATTGCTATAAAAAAAGCTAGTGGCGATGATGGAATTCTAGCTGAATTATTTCAAATCTTAAAAGATGATGATGTTATATGCCAGCATATTTGGAAATATCAGCAGTGGCCACAGGACTGGAAATGATCAGTTTTCATTCCAATTTCAAAGAAGGGAAGTGCCAAGCAATGCTCAAACTACCAGATTGCTGTACTTATTTTGCCTGCAAGTAAGGTTATGCTCAAAATCCTTTAAGCTAGTTTCAGGTATATATGGACTAAGAACTTCCAGATGTACAAGCTGGGTTTTGAAAAAGACAGAGGAACCAGAAATTAAATTGCCAACATTTATTGGATCATAGAGAAAGCAAGGGAATTCCAGAAAAACATCTGCTTCATTGACTATGCTAAGGCCTTTGATTATGTGGATTACAACAAACTGTACAAAATTTTTAAAGAGATGGGAATACCAGATCAATTTACCCATCTCTCGCAAATACTGTATGTGGGTCAAGAGGCAACAGTTAGAACCTTACGTGGAACAACTGACTGGTACAAATTCGAGAAAGGACTAAGACGAGGCAGTGCACTGTCACCTTGGTCATTTAACTTCTGTGCAGAGTACATCATCGAAACACTGGGCTGGATGAAGCACAAGCTGGAATCAAGATGGCTAGGAGAAATATCAATAACCTCATATATGCAGATGATACCTCTCTAAGGGCAGAAAGCAAAGAAGAACTAAAGAGCCTCTTGATGAAGGTGAAAGAGGAGAGTGAAAAACTAGCTTAAAATTAAACATTCAAAATCTAAGTTCATGGCATCTGGTCCCATCACTTCATGGCAAATAGATGGGGAAACAATGGACACAGTGGCATTTTTATTTTCTTGGGCTCCAAAATAATTGCAGATGGTGACTGCCGCCATGAAATTAAAAGACACTTGTTCCTTGGAAGAACAGGTATGCCAAACCTAGACAGCGTATTAAAAAGCAGAGACATTACTTTGCCAACAAAGGTCCATCCAGTCAAAGCTATGTTTTTACCAGTAGTCACGTATGTATGTGAGAGCTGGATCATAAAGAAAGATGAGTGCTGAAGAATTGATGCTTTCGAACTGTGGTTCTGGAGAAGACTCTTGAGAGTCCCTTGGACTGCAAAGAGATCCAACCAGTCAATCCTAAAGGAAATCAACTGTGAATATTCATTGGAAGGACTGATGCTGAAGCTGAACTCACCTGATGCAAAGAGCCGACTCATCAGAAAAGACCCTGATGTTGGGTAAGAGTGACAGCAGGAGGAGAAGGGGATGACAGAGGATGAGATGGTTAGATGGCATCACTGACTCAATGGACATGAGTTTTAGCAAACTCTGGGAGATGGTGAAAGACAGGGAAGCCTGACATGCTGCAGGTCACGGGGTGGCAAGAGTCAGACACCGCTTACTGACTGAACAGCAACAAATATTTATTGTAATCCCCCTTATAACATTCTTTCTATCTTCTTACTTACTATGCATGTCTCTTTCATTCACTTCATATATGAAATATATATTGGGTAAAATTGAAAACAAACAACAAAAAATCTTTTCCACTATAATGTGCTACTGAGGGAACAGGCTTGGAAGCCAAAATCCAAGCGTGTTATGAACAATTACAGTGTTGGAAAATGATATCTCATTAATGGGCCATGATTCACCAAAATAAGCAGAAGCTTTTGTTTGTTTGTTTTAATTGAATGAAAGGAGCCTCATTACTTCCTGAATGGATCTTCCTTTCAACAACTATAATTCAGTACTAAAACATCATTAATTTTTTGTGTTGACCTTTTGTGAAGAAGTTCTAAAAATCAAGGAATCAATTGTCTATCCTAGGAATATTTCATTTCTATGGAAAGCAAAATAATAAAATACAGTACAAAACATTTAATTCTTACCTTCAGCAAAAGTTCCTATATTTTGGTTTCTTCCATTAAGTTAAAAAAAAATTGTCCTTACATCTAAAGTCTGAATAAAGAACTCCTAATATAAAAAGTACTGAACAGCCAATTTCTTATAACAGCCAAGTACTTATACAGCCAATTTCAAAAGAAATGTATGGCGCTTACACTTTGCTGGCAAAAAAAGAATATTTCAGGTAACTCAAATTGTATTAATATCTTATTGCAAGGGGAAAATTGACAATTGGATGGAAGTACTCCCAAAGGGTCAATGCTTGCCTCTAAAATGCAAGCCTCAAAAATCCCAGTGGTTGAAGTTCTGGTTTTCTTTCTGAATGATGGTATCTCTAGCTCACTTTTCTACTCTGCTTTTTTGATTCAGTTCCGGTCTCCCACAACTTAAAGCGACACTAACAGCAACTCACCCAGCGAGTACTGAGTTTGCCCCTCCCATGTGCTGATACCGGGCACCTAGGAGACCACACAGCCGTAAAAGGCACGCTAGGAGAAGGAGATGACGTCTAATGGAAGAGCTGACCTGCTTTCTGTCCTTCCACCACCTTCATCACCACAGCCAGCACCATTATCTTTACCATCATCATCATTTTCACCATGATGATTTTTGGGCTTCAAATACTAGCAGATTACTTAATCTCTTTGAAGTTAATAATATGAAAATTTTAAATGGACATTTAAGGTACCAAACTCCCAGGGTTGTTCTGAATATAAAGTACCTACTACCTTGTCTGGCTTTATTATCACTGTTTATAGATTAGTTTATGCATTTGTTGACCAATTATTAGGTTAAAGCATTCTTACTCCCATTTAACTCTCTGACCAATCACTATGGGCTAAATATTTTGGTTACCATTTTAAAGGTGAGAATTCTTGAAGTACCATCTACCTTACCCAAGGTTTCATATCTATTAACTGTTAGCACAAAAATTTAAACCTAGATCTGTGTGCTTCTAAAATCAGTTGTGGGTATAGATTATATTATTATGGAGTGTCTGCCATTTAACTTTACAGCATTCTCAGAACTATAAAAGAACACAGGTAGTAAATCTCTCCAACTTTCTATGTTAAAGATGATTTTAGATCCAGGATATGATTTTAGATCCAGATGATTTTAGATCCAGGATATGATTTAGATCCAGATGATTTTAGATCCTAGTTGATTGAATCCACTTGGCTTAAATGTCTTCCCAAATAAATATTTGGTCTTTGCTTATTAAGAAGTTCCTGAATCATATAATATCTTGTTACATATGAGGCAAATAACTGAAGATCGGAATTCTGTATCTTAGGTGTAGAATATAAAGCCCAAACACTTTATGCCAGACTCAACTCTAACACTGAGCTTTGCCCTTGCAGATTAACAAAGTAAACATTTTTAAAAAAGAAATATGACTTTATAGATACTCAGATATTAAGAAATTAATATCTACCTCCTTCAAATGTCCATTACCATCAATCTTGTGACTCTAAGCCCCTAACATGTATCCAAATTCATTCAGCAAGTGGTAAAACCTAATCTTCTTGTGGTTTATTAGAAGAAATAATCGAGAATTATATTAGGATTTGGAATCCTTAACAAACTCTGAAGGAAATACGTCAACATAAGTGGTTTTAGAGGGATATTGTCCCAGGTAGTTTTATCACTTTAGGTACAAAGAAGAGGTCCATACATTTCCATACCATGGTATTTCTTAAAATATTATTAGAATAAATTTATTGTAATTTTAGGGAAACTTAATCATTTATAAGAATAAAATATCAATAGAAAATAAATCATAGAATTAATCATAATATCAGCCAAAAGCAAAACTTTAAAAAAAATATAGGGAGATGGGTAAAATCAAAGAAATGTCTAACTCGATCTTAGAATCTGAAGGATTTGTGATTCTATCATTCTTAAAGTCCCCTGTGAGCCAAAAAATTCTGTGACTTTTGACAGTGACAATATACTAGAGAATGCTAAAAGACATTGACTAACTTCATTCCTAAACTATGTCTTAAAGATATGTGTCAAGTTGTTTGCAGAGATTAAGAGGTCAAAGCTTTTTTTCTTCTTCTTTTTTGTTTTTCCCAATCCTGAGCCACAAGAGAATCAGCAAAAATACACATTCACCTTCAAGGAAAGAAATATACTTTACTGTCAGATTTCAGGTTTGGTAAATTCACCTGCAAAAGAGATTTTGCAGAAACTAACAGTAAAGAACTGGCCTCTACACTCAACTGTATTAGAGAAGCTTTATTACAGAAGAGTTCATACAGTCATTGCTTCACTGATCTCCAGTAGCACATTGGGCACCACCGCTTAGCTTTCTGCCATAAGGGTGGTGTCATTTGCATATCTGAGGTGATTGATATTTCTCCTGGCAATCTTGATTCCAGTTTGTGCTTCATCCAGCCCAGCATTTCTCATGATGTACTCTGTTATAAGTTCAACAAGCAGGGTGACAATAGAAGCCTTGCGGTACTCCTTTCCCAATTGGGAACCAGTCTGTTTTTCTATGTCTGGTTCTAACTCTTACTTCTTGACCTGTATACAGATTTTTTAAGAGGCAGGTAAGATGGTCTGGTATTCCCGTCTCTTAAAGAATTTTCCACAGTTTGTTGTGATCCGCACAGTCAAAGAGGAAACTTAAAGCTCAACATTCAGAAAACGAAGATCATGGCACCTTGTCCCATCACTTCATGGGAAATAGATGGGGAAACAGTGGAAACAGTGTCAGACTTTATTTTGGGGGGCTCCAAAATCACTGCAGATGGTGACTGCAGCCATGAAATTAAAAGACGCTTACTCCTTGGAAGAAAAATTATGACCAACCTAGATAGCATATTGAAAAGCAGAGAGATTACTGTGCCAACAAAGGTCCATCTAGTCAAGGTTATGGTTTTTCCTGTGGTCATGTATGGATGTGAGAGTTGGACTGTGAAAAAGGCTGAGTGCCAAAGAATTGATGCTTTTGAACTGTGGTGTTGGAGAAGACTCTTGAGAGTCCCTTGGACTGCAAGGAGATCCAACAACTCCATTCTAAAGGAGATCAGCCCTGGGTGTTCTTTGGAAGGACTGATGCTAAAGCTGAAACTCCAGTACTTTGGCCACCTCATGCGAAGAGTTGACTCATTGGAAAAGACTGATGCTGGGAGGGATTGGGGGCAGGAGAAGAAGGGGACGACCGAGGATGAGATGGCTGGATGGCATCACTGACCTGATGGACGTGAGTTTGAGTGAACTCCAGGAGTTGGTGATGGACAGGGAGGCCTGGTGTGCTGCGATTCATGGGGTCACAAAGAGTCGGACACAACTGAGTGACTGAAATGAACACAGTCAAAGGCTTTGGCATAGTCAATAAAGCAGAAGATGTTTTTCTGGAATTCTCTTGCCATCATTTCATGGCAAATAGATGAGGAAACAATGGAAACAGTGACAGACTTTTTTTCTTGAGCTCCAAAATTACTACAGATTGTGACTGTAGCCATTAAATTAAAAGACATTTGTTCCTTGGAAGAAAAGTTATAACCAACCTAGAGAGCATATTAAAAAGCAAGACATTACTTTGCCAACAAAGGTCCATCTAGTCAAAGTATGGTTTTTCTAGTAGTCATGTACAGATATGAAAATTGGACCATAAAGAAAGCTGAGCACCAAAGAATTGATGCTTTTGAATGGTGGTGTTGGAGAAGACTCTTGACAGTCTCTTGGATGGCAAGGAGATCCAACCGGACAATCCTAAAGGAAATCAGTCCTGAATATTCATTGGAAGGATTGATGCTGAAGCTGAAACTCTAATACTTTGACCACCTGATGTGAAGTACTGACTCATTGGGAAAGACCCTGATGCTGGGAAAGATTGAAGGCAGGAGAAGAAGGGTATGACAGAGGATGAGATGGTTGGATGGCATCACTGACTCAATGGACATGAATTTGAACAAGCTTCACCATTGACAGGGAAGCCTGGTGTGCTGTAGTTCATGGGGTTGGAAAGAGTCAGATGTGACTAAGCATGTGAACTGAACTGAAACAGCCATGAAATGGATTTTTCTGCTGACTTTTCTGGCTAATAAAATTAAGTCATAGCAAAGAACTCTGATAGGTTGTCCATACAATCTTAAGAGGGATAAAACAACACAACACATTTTGTCCTAAGCAAGTAGAGGAAGAGAGAGGAGCCAAGAGTATGTACTAATACATTTGGAAAGCTGAGCATTGACGTGTCAAAATAATATAATCAATTCTTTGTCACCCCAATTGAATGAATGTACAGAAATATATATGTATTTCCCACCCCTCCAATACACACATCATCATCCCAGTTATTTATTTATTTATTTTTTAACATACCAGGATTCAAGTCCTTTTAGATTCTGCAATGTTACCCTAGCAATCCCCTGGATGACTGAATTTCAGCAATTTACATGGCTCCTTTGGAAGACAATGCAGGTATCTTAAATTGTAGCTGGATCCAAGTCCAAAATTCTGTACTCTTTTCTCATGGCCCATTTAGGATAGTGGAGTAGGCACATACCTCACTAATTTTTCTATTTATGCAAAACCAGCAGTCACCCTCTTCCAGGACTTCACATTAATCTAAGATTTTATATTTGGTACAGAGTAAATATGGCCTCCTAAATTTAGCAATACTATTATTCTATGCCTTAAAATATGAATTTTAAGTTTATTCCCTAATGCAGATTTTTTCAAAGAGACTTTGTTGGTAAAGTAATGTGGGTTGTGTTATGTAATCACAGTTTCAGTTCAGTTCAGTTCAGTCACTCAGCCGTGCCCGACTCTTTGTGACCCCATGAATCGCAGCACGCCAGACCTCCTTGTCCATCACCAACTCCCAGAGTTCACTCAGACTTACGTCCATAGCAGAGAAGGCAATGGCACCCCACTCCAGTACTCTTGCCTGGAAAATCCCACGGATGGGGGAGCCTGGTAGGCTGCAGTCCATGGGGTCCCGAACAGTCAGACACGACTGAGCGACTTCACTTTCACTTTTCACTTTCATGCATTGGAGAAGGAAATGGCAACCCATTCCAGTGTTCTTGCCTGGAGAATCCCAGGGACGAGGGAGCCTGGTGGGCTGCTGTCTATGGGGTCACCCAGAGTCGGACACGACTGAAGTGACTTAGCAGCAGCAGCAGCAGCACGTCCATAGAGTCAGTGATGCCATCCAACCATCTCATCCTCTGTCATCCCCTTCCCATCCTGCCCCCAATCCCTCCCAGCATCAGAGTTTAAATGATCTAATTATCACTCTTTTAGGAAATCCATTGATGACAAAATCAAATAAGATTTTCTGCTTTTCATTACAAGCTACGGTTTTATTAGCTTTCATGCTAGCTAAAGATAGAATTTCAACTGGAATAAAGAAAGCTTGTACTACCTAGGAATATCTGATCTTTGTAGTTTAGAATTCCACCTGTCCTTGTTACTCCCAGCTAGAGTCACCATATTTTATTCCTGACTACACATTTTGGTAAAGCAGAAAGAAACTAAAGTCATAAAGGAGCATTATCACTTCACAAGGAAGGGATAAGCAGCAGGAGGATGAAAGTCAAACCAGTCAAGATCCTGCTTCCATGATAATGTATCTCTCTAGCTTTGAAATTGCCTCAGAATAGCTACTATACAGAGTAGTTTTGAAAGACATCTTTGAGGCATCACTGAGGCTTTTTAAAGAGAAAGCATCTAGTAGAGTTAAACTCCAAAGAAATAAGATTTTGCATCTGAACAGTATTCGTTCTCATTTCTAAAAGGATGCAAAACATGGCAAGTAGGATATCTTGAAATATTTTTTCTACTTCACATTCATTAGAATCTTCTAATTAAGGCTTAGTTTCCTAAGTATCTAAGGCAAGTGCTTTTGTCAAAAGCTACCAGTGGCTCTTCATTCCATCAGTTTTCTCTAGGATATGTTAAGTGATGATTAGAGATATAAACTAGTGCTTCTAAGAGAAAGAATGACTAGAAAGTAGATGGGCAGACCAACAGACTGGGCAAATCAAGGGCTCCATGGAAGCTAAGAAAGCCATCATTTACCAACACAAGCACCTAATTATCTTTACTACTGATGGTTAGAATTTTTAGAGTAAAGAGAAAGTGCAATTACCTGTTTATCCAGTATTTGAGTGTTGTAATACCTGGGATCTGCAATTTTCTATTCCACTCTCGGATGGTTGCTTGCCCACTGAATAGTGCTACATGGTTATACCTTTGAGTGAGCACCGTTTGTTTTCAACCTGTGTCTCTTTGTAATGATCTCATACAAAAACCAACATAATTATGAAGTGTTACAATGTGTGAGTATAGAGTAGCCTGTTCTCTCCCTCACACGCTCTTGCCATGTCAGCAGTGAGGCTTCGGGGTGCAAATATCATACCACATTAGATCATATCAGCATCAGGAAGGGGATGCAAAGTGATTCTTTAGTTCAGTCGCTCAGTCATGTCCTACGCTTTGCAGACCCATGGACTGCAGCACGCCAGGCTTCCCTGTCCATCATCAACTCCAGAGCTTGCTCAAACTCATGTCCATCGAGTCAGTGATGCCATCCAACCATCTCATCCTCTGTTGTCCCTTTCCCCTCCTGCCTTCAATCTTTCCCAGCATCACATTTTCTATTCTGCAGTGCTTATCTGAATCTACAATTTGTGAAAGATGGAGGGAGTCAATGTCTTTTAAGTCAACTATGGCCTATTAAGTTTTTTGACAAGAACGCACAGAACCTAAAACACTGTTCGATTTTAATTTTCCACATAGGAATAGGTACATTGGGTTTCCTTGGGGGCTCAGACCGTAAAGAATCAGCCTGCAACGTGGGAGACCTGGGTTCTATCCCTGGGTTGGGAAGGTCCCCTGGAGGAGGGCATGACAATCCATTCCAGTATCCTTGCCCAAAGGATCCCTGTGGACAGAGGAGCCTGGTTACAGTCCATGAGGACTCAAAGACTTGGACACACTGAGCAACTAAGCACAGCACACTATACACAAATAAAAGTACATTAGGGACAGCTTCAGGCAGCAGATCAATATGTACTGCTTGTTTTTATACTAAACAAATAAAGATTTGTATTAAGCTTTTTTGTTGTAAGCTGCATTCAATAGCATTCAAATAAACCACACCACAAGCTGTCTACACTGAGTCAAACACAACAGCAGTTCATTCTTGAACAATCCATGAGACAGGGCAAAATTCCCTTCAACTTACAGCAAGATCCTACTCAGGTCTTGCGGGCAGAGATTGGACATATCATTTCTGATCACTAATGTGTGATGAAAAGCATCATGAGAATTACATGAAAGTGAGTAGGAAGTGATTCTGATTTCAAAGCACATTATTTGGAAACGTTAACAAAAACATCAAAATAATATAAGTAGACTAGCTTATAGTAAATTCTTGATGGGAAAGCTCTCAAGAACAAGCAATTTGTTTCCTGCTACAGTATTCAGTTCAGTCAGTTCAGGTGCTCAGTTGTGTCTGACTCTGAGACCCATGAATCACAGCATGCCAGGACTTCCGGTCCATCACCAGCTCCTGGAGTTGACTCAAACGTATATCCATCGACTCCATGATGCCATCCAGCCATCTCATCCTCTGTTGTCCCCTTCTCCTACTGCCCACAATCCCTCCCAGCTTCAGAGTCTTTTCCAATGATTCAGCTCTTCTCATGAAGTGGCCAAAGTATTGGAGTTTCAGCTTTAGCATCAGTCCTTCCAAAGAACACCCAGGACTGATCTCCTTCAGGATGGACTGGTTGGATCTCCTTGCAGTCCAAGGGACTCTCAAGAGTCTTCTACAACACCACAATTCAAAAACATCAATTCTTCAGTGCTCAGCTTTCTTCACAGTCTAACTCTCACATCCATACATGACCACTGGAAAAGCCATAGCCTTAACTAGTGGACCTTTGTTGGCAAAGTAATGTCTCTGTTTTTCAACATGCTGTCTAGGTTGGTCATAACTTTTTTTCCAAGGAGTGTCTTTTAATTTCATGGCTGCAATCACCATCTGAAGTGATTTTGGAGCCCCCCAAAATAAAGTCTGACACTGTTTCCACTGTTCCCCCGTCTATTTCCCATGAAGTGATGGGACCAGAGGCCATGATCTTCGTTTTCTGAATGTTGAGCTTTAAGCCAACTTTTTAATTCTACTCTTTCACTTTCATCAAGAGGGTTTTTAGTTCCTCTTCACTTTCTGCCATAAGGGAGGTGTTATCTGCATATCTGAGGTGATTGATATTTCTCCTAGCAATCTTGATTCCAGCTTGTGCTTCATCTAGCCCAGCATTTCTCATGATGTACTCTGCATAGAAGTTAAATAAGCAGGGTGACAATATACAGCCTTGACGTACTCCTTTTCCTATTTGGAACCAGTCTGTTGTTCCATGTCCACTTCTAACTGTTACTTCCTGACCTGCATATAGGTTTCTCAAGAGGCAGGTTAGGTGGTCTGGTATCCCCATCTTTTGAAGAATTTTCCACAGTTTCTTGTGATCCACACAGTCAAATGCTTTGGCATAGTCAATAAAGCAGAAATAGATGTTTTTCTGGAACTCTCTTGCTTTTTCGATGATCCAGCAGATACTGGCAATTTGATCTCTGGTTTCTCTGCCTTTTCTAAAACCAGCTTAAACATCTGGAAGTTCATGGTTCACATATTGCTGAAGCCTGGCTTGGAGAATTTTGAGTATTACTTTACTAGTGTGTGAGATGTTCAAACTGGTTTTAGAAAAGGCAGAGGAACCAGAGATCAAATTGCCAACATCCGCTGGATCATGGAAAAAGCAAGAGAGTTCCTGAAAAACATCTATTTCTGCTTTATTGACTATGCCAAAGCCTTTGACTATGTGTATCACAATCTACTGTGGAAAATTCTGAAAGAGATGGGAATACCAGACCACCTGATCTGCCTCTTCAGAACTCTTTATGCAAGTCAGGAAGCAGCAGTTAGAACTGGACATGGAACAACAGACTGGTTCCAGGTAGGAAAAGGAGTATGTCAAGGCTGTATATTTTCACCCTGCTTATTTAACTTCTATGCAGAGTACATCATGAGAAACGCTGGAGTGGAAGAAACAGAAGCTGGAATCAAGATTGCCGGGAGAAATATTAATCACCTCAGATATGCAGATGATACCACACTTATGGCAGAAAGTGAAGAGGAACTAAAAAGCCTCTTGATGAAAGTGAAAGAGGAGAGTGAAAAAGTTGGCTTAAAGCTCAACATTCAGAAAACGAAGATCATGGCATCCGGTCCCATCACTTCATGGGAAATAGATGGGGAAACAGTGGAGACAGTGTCAGACTTTATTTTGGGGGGCTCCAAAATCACTGCAGATGGTGACTGCAGCCATGAAATTAAAAGACACTTACTCCTTGGAAGAAAAGTTATGACCAACCTAGATAGCATATTCAAAAGCAGAGACATTACTTTGCCGACTAAGGTCTTTCTAGTCAAAGCTATGGTTTTTCCTGTGGTCATGTATGGATGTGAGAGTTAGACTGTGAAGAAGGCTGAGTGCCAAAGAATTGATGCTTTTGAACTGTGGTGTTGGAGAAGATTCTTGAGAGTCCCTTGGATTGCAAGGAGATCCAACCAGTCCATTCTGAAGGAGATCAGCTCGGGGTGTTCTTTGGAAGGAATGATGCTAAAGCTGAAACTCCAATACTTTGGCCACCTCATGCGAAGAGTTGGCTCACTGGAAAAGACTCTGATGCTGGGAGGGATTGATGGCAGGAGGAGAAGAGGATAACAGAGGATGAGATGGCTGGATGGCATCACTGACTCGATGGACATGAGTCTGAGTGAATTCCGGGAGTTGGTGATGGACAGGGAGGTCTGGCATGCTGCGATTTTTGGGGCCGCAAAGAGTCGGACACGACTGAGCGACTGAACTGAACTGAACTGCTACAGTATTAGCAAAACATAAAAATGTATTTCTTATTGATATTAACAGCCTAAAAATTATATCAACAAAAAAAGCTTGCATTTAAGATTGTTTATTAGGACTAGTACTTTACTAAGCACTCTACATAAGTAATCTCATTTAATTCTAGAAACAATTACTCTTGTGACCCTTATATTAGTTTCCTGTTAGTCTAATAACAGATTATCACAAACTATTGGCTCAAAACAACACACTTATTATTGTACAGTCTTGAGGTCACAGGTTCAAAATGAATCTCATTAGGCTTAAATCAAGGTGTTGACAGTGCTACAACTTTCTGGAAGTTCTCAGGGAGAAGTCATTCCCCCTATTGCAGATCCTAGAGCCATCTTGACTTGTGGCCTACTTCCAGACTGCCTGCTGTATTTATAAGTTTTGGAATTAAGACCTGTACCTATTTGGAGTGTCATAACTCTGTCTACCACATTTTCCAATCTCAGTGAAAATGAAAATTTCACATGAAAAAATGATGGAAAGGATATGGAGAAACAGAACTCTCCTTCACTGTTGGTGGGCTATTGGTGGGAATGTAAATTAGTATGACCTTTAAAAAGAACAGTAAGGAGGTTCCTTAAAAAAACTAAAATTAGAACTACCATATGATTCAACTATCCCATTCCTGGCCATATATCTAGAGAAAACCATAATTTGAAAAGATACATGCAACCCAAATTTCATCACACCACTATTTACAATAACCAGGACATGGAAGCAATCTAAATATCTATCAACAGAAATGTATATATATATACCCACACACACAAAACACACAATGGAATATTATTCATCCATAAAAGAGAACAAAAAAAATGCCATTTTCAGCAACATGGATGGACCTAAAGATTGTCATATGAGGTGGAATAGGTCAGACAAGATGGTTGGATGGCATCACCTACTTGATGGACAGGAGTTTGAGCAAGCTCTGGGAGTTATGATGGACAGGGAAGCCTGGCATGATGTAGTCCATGGGGTCACAAAGAGTCAAACATGATTGAGTAAATCAACTGAAGTCAGACAAAGACAAATAGGTAATATCATTCATATTCAGACTCTAATTTTAAAAAATGATACAGATTGACTTATTTATGAAACAGACTCACAGATTTCAAAAGCAAATTTATGATTACCAAAGGAGAAATCTGATGGAGAGGGATAAACTTGGAGCTTGGGATTAACATACACATAATACTGTATATAAAACAGATAACTAACAGGACCTACTCCAATACATTGGCCATCTGATGCAAAGAACTGACTCACTGGAAAAGACCCTGATGCTGGGAAAGACTGAAAATAGAAGGAGAGGCGAGGACAGAGGATGAGATGGTTGGATGGCATCCCAGACTCGATGGATATGAGTTTGAGCAAGCTCCTGGAGGTGGACAGGGAAGCCTGGTGTGCTGCAGTCCTGCGGTTGCAGAGAATCTAACATGACTGAGTGACTCTACTGAACTGAACTCTATAGCACAGAGAGCTCTATTCAACATTCTATAATAATCTTAATAGATAAAAATTCTGAAAAAGAAAGAATATATGTGCATGTATAACTGAATCACTTTATTGCACACTTGGAAGTAACACAACATTATAAACCCATTATACTCCAATAAAATAAATAAAATTATTGAGAGAACTGAATTATCAGGAAACAACTAAACAACTTCCCAATGGAACAGACAGTAGATGGCTGTTTAGACAATGTAGGTGGAAAGAATTCATCCTAGAAGGCATTATTTCTAAATATATTTTTTACTGAGAGTTTTCCGCAATTCTTCACCAGGGAGAAAATGTATATTTAGTTAAGAAATACAATGAATATCAGTTATTAATGTACATAATTTTGCTGACTTTAACCTCATTTAAATACGTAGCTCTCATTCTGTTGTATGGGTTGAATTATTCTCAATTAAATTTATTGTTGTTCCTGGAAGAAAAGTTTAATTCAGGATATTATGAACATTGGTGCTATTAATCAAAATAAATGATTATTTTAAACATGTTGCAGTTATGTAATTTAAAAAGGCAATATATGCAGATAGTAAAAAACTCAAAATTTCAGAGTGGTATAAACTGAAAAGTAGGTATCCTTTAATACCCTGAACTATTTATATAGTTCATATCCCAGAAGCAGTGCTTTTTAATATGCCCTTCTACAAATAATTTATATGTTTATGGGTGTGTGTTTTTTAATGTAAAATATTTTTCTATTTTCTATTGCAAAATGGGCCAGAACTATATTTTATAGTTTTTTTGTATATATCTGTATGTATACTGTCTACATATCAACTTTAAATAATTAAGTTACTGAATTATCATTTGCAAGAGTTTTACAGTTGATTTTTTTTTGGAGTTTCTACATCTACAGTCATCATTTGTAGAAAGTGGTAATTTTTTTGTTTGATTCTTTTCAATTTTCGTAATTCATACATCTTTCTCTAATTTTGTTGGCTAATATTCTAATATTATGTTAAATACTATTGGTGATAAAGGGCATATTGGCTTAATTCCAACTCTAATATTTTAATAGGGATGTTTCTAATGAGCTCTGCAAAGCATGATGCCATCCTTAATGCAGCAGCACTATTTACATCTAAGAAGGAACAAGCAAATTTCCTCCTTTTCACACATAATCATAGATGTGTGATAGGCAGATAGGTGCTTTGTATAAATGAATTCTAAGATCTCATGGTCCAGATCAGTTGTCCTCAAGGAAAGACAGGCTATTTGGGCCCTTGTCCTGGGACTCAGGAATGGAGACAGGGTTCTAGCTAGTGCCATGTTGATGGATACAAAACAAAAGCCCCAGGCTAAGAGGCCATCTGGCTTTTCCAAAGGCAACATACTGTCAGAGCAGGAGAGCAAGGAGAGGTCAGGGATCCTGGCTTAAACATCATGCACCTTATGATTATCAATCAAATATCAATATAGAATAAATAATTATTTATTAGCATAAGGATGAACAATGTAGTCATAGGAATTATCCTTTAATTTCCTTTGCTCATGTTAATATCCCTTTTTCTTTCTTATTTTGAGTATTTATATTTCACTTCCATTTTTTCATAGCTAGGCTAGCTAATGGTTTATCATATTCACAATTTTCCTTCAAAAGACCAGCATTTGAATTTCATGTTTTGATACATTAATATGTGTGAAGCAGCACTTCTTTACAGTTTTGCAGTATCTAGGTCTTTTGGTGAACAAGATTAAAAATTATGGTCCTTTCTTCTGAAAAATATACAAGCTCACATAGTCTTTGAAAGTTGCATGCAGACTGTAGGAAGTTCATTTACCATGATATATATTCATAGACTTTTCAATAGAAGTCCTATTCTCAAGTGTTATCAAGTAGCATATTTGTTGAGTTTGCAAGGTAAAGTTCAGCTCAGTCTGTTTTAGAATTGGAGACCCTATTAACAGTGTTAGATTCCTTCACTATTGCTTCTAATAGCACTACTACTGCTTCTATGACAAAAGACTTTCATTGTAGTTATTATGTTCCAGGCACCGTGTAAGTTCTTTACTTATTATCACAGATATCCTAGGAGGCAGGTACTATTATCACCACCATTTTACAGACAATAAAACTAAGACACAGAAAGGACTTAGTTTTTGCAGAGACTTGCCTAAAACCACACAGCTAGAATATGTTTGACCAGAATGCAAACTCCAGCCACTCTAAAAGGTGAAAGATATTTATCAGAAGAAAAGTCATTATAAATTCCATTCATTCTCAACACTCTTATTACTACTGCCCTGTTTTTCTCATTTCCTTCCCTTTAGGCCAACAGTTATCAACTGGGAGTGAGCTTGCACTCCAGAGAATATTTGGCAATATATGGACACACTTTGCTGCTGCTGCTGCTGCTGCTGCTAAGTCGCTTCAGTCGTGTCTGACTCTGCATAACCCCATAGACGGCAGCCCACCAGGCTTCGCGTCCCTGGGATTCTCCAGGAAAGAACACTAGAGTGTGTTGCCATTGCTTTCTCCGCTGGATACATTTTAGGTTGTCGTAATTGGTACGGGGGACGAGGGGTTGCTACTGGCACCTAGTAGGTAGAGGCCAGGAATGCTTCTAAAGATTCTATAATGCAGAGAACTCCAGACAAGCAAAGACTTATCCAGCCCACGTGTTGATAACATCAAAGTTGACAAACTACTTTAGAGAAAATGATCATGCTGGCTTCAGAACCCTGTATTTGGCAGCAATATGGCCAAGTAAAAACAGGATTCTAGGAAGTATCATTAAATTACTTGTTATGGGTTGAACTTGCTCCACGCGCACACATTCCCCACCACCACCCCATTCGTATATTTTAGCCTTCATCTTCAGTATCACAGAATGTGCCATATTGGAATAGAGTCTTTAAAGAGATAATTAAACTAAGGCCATCAGAATGTACCTTAATCCAATCTCACTGGTGTCTTCATAGGGCATTTGGATGCACAGAGAGACACCAGAGATGCAAGGTATGCTCAGAGGAACAGCCACATAAAGAGGGTGGCCAAGGAGACAGGCTTGCAACACATCCTTCCAAAAGGGAAAGATGATCCTCAGAGGAAACCATCCTTGCTGTTACCTTGATCTTGGACTTCCAGCCTTCAGGACTGCAAAAAGCAAATGTCTGTTGCTTAAGCCACCTACTCTGTGGTACTTCATTATGGCAGTCTTAGCAAATGAATACATTACCTAAGGCTGTACAATATTTTCAAGAACCTTTAGCTCTCCTAAAGCATCTTTTGCATAGTCTATCGCTATGCTAATTAAAAATGATTCACCTCTTCAGTCAACCTGGGATTTCACTTCATTTATTATGCAGCATTTTGTAAACTTAATTTCCTTTTGGAGCAAAATCCACTTTTGATTCCCATTTCAGGCTGCAAAGAATTTAAAAAAGTCTCCAAAGCTGACATCCAAGTGTCCTGCTCCAGTGAGCATGCTGCATGTGCTGGGGAAGCTGGAGCAGGGCAATTTCTCTACATGAAAAATATTCATTAGTATTTGGCTAATTTGAAAGCTGTTATCTATCAAAGGTTGACAAATTACCTCAAAAATTAAACAGGTCAAATGAAACCTCCTCAAAATGTAAAACTGTTGGCTTGGCTACTATCAGATGTAATGAAACATTCTAAGCTATATTCTTATTTCACATTATCTCTGACATAATATAGAAACTGATTTTAAAAATCAGTGTTTCTCATCCCAACCATTTGAAAGCTAATGGATATATGATAGATGAAAGAGGAAAACCCAGGCTTCGGTTTTATGTCTATTTCCTCCCATCAGGCTCTTTTCAATGCTTTCCTAGGAGTTGATCATGGTTGGAGATCAAAAGGGCACATCTCACAAAACACATCTTTACCTTTTTTCTCTGCAGATAAAGAAGTTTCTTTTGCTTATATGATAAAACAAGCAAGGTATATACATGTCCACACACATTCACACACCCAATGCTCCCGAAACTCTTCTCCTTTTCATGAAAACCTAACAACATGACTTCTGTCATCCTTTCATTCTCCCTTACCCTGTTGAGATAGGTCCTTTTGGATAATTTACTGTGAATATGACAGCTTTTTGCACTTCCTTGATTAGTTAGTGGTAAAGAATCCACCTGCAATGCTGGAGCTGCAGGAGACTTAGGTTTAATCCCTGGGGTGGGAAGATCCCTGGGAAGAGGAAACGGCAACCCTGTCCAGTACTCTTGCCTGAAAAATCCCATGGACAGAGGAGCCTGGTGGGCTACAGTCCAAAGAGTCCCAAGAGCTGGACATGATGGAGTGACAGAGCACACGCATGAAAAACTTTTACCCCAGTCATGAGACCAGGAAACAGGTCAGAAACTAGTTAGTGCCTCAGTTACTCTAAGAACTGTCATCTGTATAATGGATGTTTGGGAATGAGGGTGAGGAGGATGTGAGTGTCATTTCTGCCTTATCTCACACTTACTACATTTTGATGCTTGCACTTAGCTCTGTGGCTTTTTCCCAGTACCCATTGCCTGAACATTCATGTGTTACTAGAAAAATCATTGTGTTGCTCAGAAATTGCTGTTCCTGTACTTTTCCTCCAGAAAATAAATTGCATCTCTTTCCTTTTTCCCCTTTGGCTAGTCACATCTCTCATCCTTGATCTGCTCCCAGAGTAGGCTAGCTGAATCAAAGCAAGCCCTTTGAGCTTAATTTTGGCTATCTCTTTTCTTCAGCCGCCTCCTGCCTTCTGCTATAAGTAAGTTTCCCTTTGGTCCCAGGGACACATTCTATTTTTTCACAATGACTAGGAAAGCAAGTACTATAAGCATAAGAGGGCAGGGTCAAGGGATGCTGAATATCCTGCAGAACAGTTCCCAAGGAAAGAAGAGTGGTCCAAATGATAATAGCACACCTGTTGGGAACCACTGACTGACATTCTAGGTGTCGCACTCTAGGTGAGGGAGTTAGACACACAAACACTGGCTTGCTCAAATCCTCAGGGATACAACATTCCTTGACAAGACACTTTTGTTATTTTGTGCCTCTGAAACCTCAAATGTTTTACATCTCAAGCTTCTGAGAGAAAGAATCCATTACGTGCCGACGATGACATCTGGAGAGTGACATCGAACGCTGCCTCAATGCAGTTTGTTGTGGAAGGTTTATGGAGGGGGCTATATCTCCTGCAAAGTGTTAAGTCAGAGCTGAGAGAACAGACATCACTCACCAGTTATTCAGCAAACATTTCTTGGCATCTTTTCTCCTCTCTACTATGCTATGGTCCTCTGGATCGGAAGATAAATTATATAAGATCCTTGCCTCTAAGCAGCTATGTTTTATTGAATAATTGTCTTCCACGAATTATGGCTGCTCCAATAGTTGACCTTATCAATGATTTAGAATCTTTAGGAGTCTTTGGATTTATAGGTTACCTGTTCAGGGGGTAACTTGGGGTCCCCTGCCATTTGAATGGCAATGAGGACCTGGAAAAATAAGGCTCCTGGTTTACGGGTTTAATAAATTTAGATGTTCTCCTAATCTGGAAAAAGATCATGTGATTTTAGATATAGGCAAATTAAGAACCACAAAAGCCCCAAGGAGGGTTTCTGTATGCTTGAATTTATACATTAATAACCAGTGTTTTCAAAATAGTACATTTAATAGGCTGAGTCTCTGGGAGACACTGAGGAGTTTTATGAATCTCTAAGGTTCCGGGAAAAAAAGAAGCAAAGAATGGAGTTTCCCTGGTGGCTCAGATGGTAAAGAATCTGCCTGCAATGCAGGAGACCAAGTTTGATCCCTGCATTGGGAAGATCCCTGGAGAAGGGTACGGCTACCAGCTCCAGCATTCTTGCCTGGAGAATTCTATGAAAAGAAGAGCCTGGCAGGCAACAGGGTTGCAGAGTCAGACGTGACTGAATGATTAACCCTTCCTCTTTCAAGGCTCTGAAAAAAAGAAGAGGCAAAGAGTGTAAGATGGCCTGGATGGGTGAAAACTTTGGAGCAAACAGAACAATGGAACCTAAAAATCAGCCTGGTTCATATAGAACATTTCTATGGCTCTGCTTATTTCTCATCTCCCCACTTTCAACTTAGAACCTGAAAGTAAGGAGCAAGTTCCCTTTGTCTCCTTTTGATACCAACATTCACTCACATAATCATCCAAACAACAAAACGTGTAATAAAATTCAGGATTACAGAAAGAAAGTGAAGGCTCAGTAATCACTGGTAATCAGCATTTTTCTTCCTCTTATATATTCAATCTCTTCCTCCTCGTGGCATCATATTACTTGTTATTTATATATGTACAGTTCTCACTGTCTGAAATCCATCAAAAACACAACTCTGTCTTGCTTCCATATCTCTTATTCACTACCTTCTCTCTTAGTTCTTTTTCATAGATAAACTTCTCAAGAATATTTTATTTTATTAATTTCATGTATTTGGGAATATGCCCATCAGGCATGCAGAAAAAAAAAAAAAAAGGTCATCAAAGACTTCCATATCACTGAATCCCATAGGTAGTGCTTTTAGTTCTCACCCTACTTGCCTTCCCAGTGGCACCTCAATGCTGCATTCTACTCCCCCTTCTAGAAACGTGGGTTTCAGTAAGTTTCTGATTTACTCCAGCTACAACTTCTCTGATTTTTCTCCTGGTGCCTCTTTTTGCTGTAGGTCATAAAAATATCAGAATTTCTCAAGGCTCAGTCTAATGTTGTTCTATTTTAGTTTTTGTTGCTTTTAAATATTCTTTCTGTAAGTAATCTCATGAAAACATATCAATTAATCCCTAATATGCCAATGACTCTCAAAATTATATTTCTATAATCTGAACTTATTAGGTTCAAGCACATATGTAGGCGACTACCTACTAGATGATATTTGGAAACCTAAGCAAACATTTTTTCCCCTAAAGACACTTTAAATTCGACCTGTCCAAAATGACCTCCTAATCTAATGACTTTTTCCCACGGAAACTCAGTCCCTATCTGTATTCACCATCTCAGTGACAACACACCATCCATCTGCTCTTGTAAACCATAACGCCAGGAATTATCCTCAACACCAGCATTTTCTTTAACTCAACGCCTGCTCCGTCCAACACATCATTGATTTATGTTCATATTTTAATTGTTATGTACTTAATGAATATTTTTACTATCTACCATATCAATGAATAAGATTCAAGTCCAAGTTACCATTATCTTTTGTCTAGATTTCAACAATGAACTAGTAATTGGATTCCCCATATTTGTTCCTTTAATAGTATATGCATTATACTTATGAAATCTCTCTATATTTTAGTGCATATATTAGTATATATATATGGTATACATAACCTCCAATTTCAATTTTAATTTAATATATTTGGTTGGCCAAAAAGTTCATTCAGGGTTTTTTTTTTTTTTTCAAGATTTATGGAAAAACCCAAATGAACTTTTTGACCAATCTAATATATATAAAGAGATCTGATAGGCAATGCCTATGGATTATGGAGGTTGATCAGCCTCAGATCTTGTTGGCAAATGGGAGGCCTAGGAGGCCAGTCACATAGTTCTAGTCCACATCCCAAGGCCTGAGAACCAGGAGCAGCAATGATATGAGTTCCAATCCCAGGGCAGGAGGAGATCAAAATTTCAGCTCAGTGTTTCAGGTAAGCGAAGTTTCCTCCTAGTCAGGATTTTTGTTTTCCTCAGCTCTTCAACTGATTGGTGGAGGGCCACTCACATTATGGAGGGAATCTGCTTTACTCAGTCTACTGATTCAAATATTAATCTCACTAAAACTTCCTCAGAGTCACCTCCAGAATGATGCTTGACCTAGTGTCTGGGCATCCCATGACTCCATCATGTTGATATATAAAACTAAACATCATGCTCTTATACAATTTATCCCCCCCATTCAAACATACTTATGATTTCCCCCAAATGCATGTTCCTTAATAGAGCCTACAAATCCCTGCATGATTTGGTCCCTACAGAGCTGTTTTTATTTAATCTCTCTTTGCTTTCCCTCTTGGTTTCTACATTTAACCTCAACTGGTCCTCACTGGTTTGTCCTGCTGACATGATTTCTTGCCTCCTCCTTTAGTATCTGATTTCTCTGCATCCTTCAGATCTCAGTCAAATGTCATTTCCACAAGAAAGACTTCCATGAGTAGTCAGAAGAGGTTGGATATCCCTGCCATACGTTCTTACTGCACCATTTACCTCCTCTTCATACATTTTACTTTAGTGACACTTTATACAATTGAATTACATGATAATTTACATAATAATGCATTTGATTAATTTTTGCTAGTCCAACAGATCATACAACATGTTGAATTTTGCTCAATCCTTTATCTACAGGGTCTAGCCTAGATTTTGGTTCCTGGGAGGTATTTAGAATACATTCGACTAAGTGATCTATACCCCCGTTATACCTATTGCTGTTGTTGTTGTCCAGTCTCTCAGTCATGTTCGACTCTTTGTGACCTCACAGACTGCAGTACGCCAGACTTCCCTGTTCTTCACAATCTCCTGGAGCTTGCTCAAACTCATGTCCATCGAGTTAGTGATGCCATCCAACCATCTCGTCCTCTGTTGTCCCCTTTTCCTCTTGCCTTCATTCTTTCCCAGCACCAGGGTCTTCTCTGGTGAGCTGGCTCTTTGCATCAGGTGGGAAAAGTATTTGAGTTTCAGTTTCAGCACCAGTCCTTCCAGCGAACGTGCACAGTTGATTTTCTTTAGAATTGACTGGTTTGATCTCCTTGCAGTCCAAGGGACTCTTGTCTAGAGTATTCTCCAACACCACATTTCAAAAGCATCAATTCTTCAGTGCTCAGCCTTCTTTATGGTCCGACTCTCACATCCATACATGATTACTGGAAAATCCATAGCTTTGACTATAGGGACCTTGGTTGTAACTATATTCCACTAAATCAGCAAGGAAACTAGTCAGATGGTCTGGAGTTATGCTTCTTGTCCAAATTACCATATTCTATTTATCAACTCATTGGTCATACAATTAATGTCTTTACAGATTTTTCTCCTTTCTTTATCAGCCAACTTCCTCAAAGTAATTAGACCAGGGGGGCTGCTAATCATTACAGCTATCTTCCTTGAAAAGTGGGAACCAGAAATCATATTGGTTTGTTCTGTAAAATATTACAGAGAAACCCAAATTAACTTTTTGTTCAACCTGATAGATGCATCCAGGGTAAAAGGAAGAAGAAAAGGCAGAGTGAATCCAGAGGATAAAAAAGAAGCTGAAGGAAAAAAGGAGAAATCAGTTCTGACCAACTCCTTGCATGAATCTGTGATGAGATTGAGGGCAGAGAGTCGATAATTCATGACTCTGTAGGGCAGGGTCTGTCAATTATTGTTCCTGGGTCAAATCCAGTCTGCCATATGTTTCTGTAGTGCTTGTGAAGAAAGAATGATCTTTATATTTTCCAATGGTTGAAAAAAGAAAAAGTAAAATAATTGTAGTCACTGACATTTAATTTTGTTATATTCAAATGTTTGTGTTCATAAATAAAGTTATCTTAGTAAATAGAGATTCATATTATTTATATATTGCCTATGGCTGCTTATATCTATGGTTACTAGACCTACAGAGGCAGAGCTGAGTAGTTGCAAAAGAGACCATATGGTTCACAAAGTCTAAAATATTTGCACTCTGGCCCTTTACTGAAAAAACTTTGCTGACCTCTGTAAAAACCTAAGCGACTCATTTCTGCCAGGAAAAATTATTTGCAGACTCATTTGGTTGAAGCATAATGTGCACTAGTGCTCAATGTTACACATAAAAGGACATTTCAAGGCTAAATTATTTTTGGATCATTCATCATTTAGGTCTATCCATGTCACACACTTCCCCCTGAGGTAGCATGGAGAGTCAAGATTATGATGAGATATTTCATGACTTACCCAGTAACAGATCACTTGAGGAATATGTTTATGATCATGTTTAGTTGTATTTCTGTCTCTGCCACTAACAGGGGTGATAGCAGAGTACATGTTAGAGTTTCCAGTACATTCTCTGGATTCAGAATAAGCATCAAATTTGGGCCTTGCCCCTTGCTAGCTACATGCCCTCTGGCAGTTTATACTACAATTTGATGCCTGGGTCCTCAGCTCTAAAATTGCAATGCCAACAGTAACAGCATTATACTTTCAGAGAATTAAGTGAGAAAATGGATGGGAATCAGTTAGCACACTTCCTACCACATGGACAAAGCTGTGATTAGCTGTTTCACCTTGAGAAAGCTACTTAATCTGGTATATGGAGGTTGGGTGGATTGCGGTCGGGGGTAGGTTGAACTGAACGAAGACTCACATGCAGCATCAGCCTGCCTGCTGTTGAAGGTGGGTGTTGAAAGTGATGTTGAAATGGATCACACGTGGATTTCTAAAATAGACAGTATGGTCCCAGATCTCTTTATGAAGATATCCAGCTGACCAATTTTTACAGACTCTGCTGAAGATATATCATCTTATAGCAGGCACTCAGCAAAATATTCTTATTAGCTATCACAGGAAAAACTGAGTTATGTGTTCATATAGCATCAGACTAGTGAACAACTTCAAGCAAACATTTTAAAGGCATAATGAAGGGCCAGTTTGGGGTCAACTGCCCTGTATTAAGGTAAGGCATTAGGAAAGAGCTCCAGACTTCTGTTTTCTTTCACACTGAGGTGTTCTCATATTAAAGTGACAATCTTTCTGGAGTAAAGTTGGGGATGATTTGGAGACAAACTTCCATCCTTAGTATTATAGGAGGCTCTTAGAAATTTGGAGTATGTTGCCATTTTCTTGATTTCTGGAACTTGATAATACTGTGATATTTTCACATATATTACCAATAAGGTACTAAGAATGTCCAGGGATTGAAACAATGGTGATGGATCATTGTCATTTTGGACTTCTCTAGAGCATAAAAAGACATTTTCCAAGAGATGCCTGTTTCTCATAGTGCCTACACTTTTATGGCATTGAGGAAGGAAGTAGGAGACGGTATTGAAGGGCCCCATCTTAGAAATTCAGGCTTACATTGGCTGATGATTTGGTCTGTAGAGAAATGTAACAATCTTGTTGCTTGGCTTGGCTTGCCATGCCTTGCAGCACCCACACAGTGATCTAAAATTGGTAATAAACTTCCACAAGAATCTAACTGTAGCTTAATCACTTAGTATGAGGCATTTCATTCTTTCCATTAATGTTTCAGGTAGAATCAATTTCTCAATTACATTCTCATGGCAAACCAGGCTGGCTCTGACTCAAAACACTGTCCAATTCCTGACAAAATCAACAAAACTATATTGATTTAGGACACCTAATGTGATTGCTATGATTTGTAAAGATCTGAAAGACACAGCTGGTGTAGTCTAGGCCTTTATGCAGCACAATCCAGTTGTCACTGGCTCTTTCTTCCTCTGTATACTCTCTTTCATGAGCAAGACAGAATTAACTAATAAGTGATTCAGAAACTACACATCTAAGAGGTGACAGTGTCTCCTACTCTTCTTCATCCTAAAATTACACTCGAGGGCATGATAAGACTATCAGTATTAATATGTGTTTGTAGAGCAGAACCTTTTCTCAAGAGTGAAATACCCCATGCCACTCACAATATTCCAAGAATCACCATCCCAGTTTAGAACAAAAATTAATGAAAATATGGGACTACCAAAGACAAGTCATTTCTTTTTCTTACAGGCAAAAATGATTTAAGTGAGCAAAGAAAAATTTTGGCCTGAATTTAGCTAGGTTTTATTAAACTTTAAATGAAGTTTATTGGAGTATAATTTTAAATAATTAAAATAGAATGCACGCATTTATTCATGCATCTAGTTTGCTGAGTTTTGATAAATAAATGCATCCATGTAACTGTCATCAACAATAAGATTCACTCCAACATTCATTCCATCAATATGGTCTTCATTCCAAAAGCAAAGAGCCAAAATTCCTTCCTCTACTTCTTCAGGTAATTACCTACTCTGTTCCTGGCACAGCTACTGATTTGCCGATTTCCATTGGTCAGGTTTGACTTACCTTTTCTATAATTTCATGTAAGTGAGATCAAATGCCATATGCTCTCTTCTGTCTGGTTTCTTTCACTCATCACAATTTTATGCTGCATTCATAGTTCCCTACAGCAATAATTTGGAACTTTTAATCATGAAAAGTATTTCACTGTAAGAATGTACAGCAATTTGTTTATCAATTTACCTACTGATGAATATTTGAACCATTTCCGGTTAAAGCTATTATGAAGTTGCTATGAATATTTATGTGAGTCTTTGTGTGGACAAATGATTTTGTTTTTCTTGTATAAATATCTGGACTCTATATTTCTGGATCATATGGCAACTAGAAGTTTAATTTTACAAGAAACTGCCTTAGCTTTTACCAAAATGGTTGACTCACTTTATTTTTTACATCAACATGGGTCCATATTCTCATGAGCATTTGATACTATCAGCATTTAAAAAAAAATTATAATCCTAGTGGATGAGTAGCAGCATGCCTTTGTGGTTTTAAGTTACATATCCCCAGTATTAATGATGCTGAACATTTTTTCAAAAGAGTATTGACCATCTTCTTTAGTAAAGTATCCAAATTCTTTGCAATTTTTTTTTTTTTTAGTTCTTTGCCGCCGTATTTTGTACGTGTTCTTCATATATGCTAGAAACAAGCTGTAAATGGGATTTTTCAGTCAAGAATTTAAGAATAACTTAAGAATTATTCTTATTCTGATTAGTCAGGATGTACAGGGCTTCCCAGGCAGCAGTAGTGGTAAAGAACCCACCTGCCAATGCAGGAGACATAAGAACCACAGGTTCAATCCCTGGGTCAGGAAGGTCCCCTGGAGGAGGGTATAGCAACCCACTCCACTATTCTTGCCTAGAGAATCCCACGGACAAAGAAGCCTGGTGGGCTACAGTTCAAGGGTCTCAAAGAGTCACTTCTCTGAAAGTGACTGAAGTGACTTAGCCAGCAAGCACAGAGATTCTAACCCTGTTCACACTCCATTAGTTTCATCTACAACTCCTGATCATTCTTTGCTTGGCTTCAGGATGTATTAATCTACCAATACTGGATTAATATTCTGTAAAAAATGCAAAGTGACACCACAGCAGAATTCTAGCACTTTTTCTCTGTATGTCTCCCTCTCCTCTAGTTCTCCACACTGCAGGGTTAAATGGCTTCAGCCTCCACAATTATCCCTCTTTGTTTTAACTCAGGGAGACTGATCTGCATTCACACAATCATTCAGGAACTGAATTCAAGTTGCTCATAGGGATCATCCTGCTTCTCTTTTCTCAAGGATCAATGAGTCCCATGTCTCCTGTTGTTCTATGTGTATAAACAGTTTTCTTATAATTTTTGGCCTGCTCTCCAGGTGTTCATGGCAGGAAGACGATCCATTTAAATTATTTCATTATGGCCAGAAGCAAAGGTCTCTATATTCTTCCTAAGATCAGCCTAGCCACAAAGATGAAATGAAGGGTTCATGTGTGCTAAGTTGCTTTAGTTGTATCCAACTCTTTGTGACCCTATGGATGGTAGCCCACCAGGCTCCTCTGTCCATGGGATTCTCCTGGCAAGAATACTGAAGTGGGTTGCTATGCCCTTCCCCAGAGGATCTTCCTGAACCACAAATCAAACTCGTGTCCTTTGTGTCTGCTGCATTGGCTGATAGGTTCTTTACCACTAGAGCCACCTGAGAAGTTCAAAACAAAGAGTATTTTTATCCAGTTACACATTTCACTTGGAAGAAGTTATTTTATTTTAGGATTATAGACTTTAAAATAAGAAGATGGGGAGGCAGTCCTAAGATGGCAGAGGAATAGGACTGGGAGACCATTTTCTCCCCAACAAATTCATCAAAAGAACATTTGAACGCTGAGCAAATTCAACAAAACAACTTCTGAATGCTGGCAGAGGACATCAGGCACACAGAAAAGCAGACCATTGTTTTCTAAAGGAGATGGAGAAGTCTTGAGGCTACTGTAAGAATAAGACTGACAACAAGAGGCAGGAGGCTTACGTCCAAATCCTGAGAACACCTGAGAAGTCCTGACTCCAGGGAACATTAATCGATAGGAGCTCATCAAATGCCACCATACCTACACTTAAACCAAGCACCACCCAAGGGCCAGCAAGTTCCAGAGCAAGACATACCACACAAATTCTCCAGCAACACAAGAACATAGCCCTGAGCTTCAATAACAGTTTGCCCAAAGTCTCTCCAAACCCACTGACATCTCACAACTTATTACTGGACACTTCATTGCACTCCAGAGCGAAGAAATCCAGCTCCACCCACCAGAACACCGACACAAGCTTCCCTAACCAGAAAACCTTGACAAGCCACCCATCCAATCCTACCCACAGTGAGGAAACTCCACAATAAAGAGAACCCCACAAACTGCCAGAATACAGAAAGGCCACCCCAAACATAGCAATATAAACAAGAGGAAGGGGCAAAGAAATACCCAGCAGGTAAAGGAACAGGATAAATGCCGACCAAACCAAACAAAAGAGGAACTGATATGGAATCTATCTGATAAATAATTCTGAATAATGATAGTGAAAATGATCCAAAATCTTGCAAACAAAATGGAGTTACAGATAAATAGCCTGGAGACAAGGGTTGAGAAGATGCAAGAAAGGTTTAACAAGGACCTAGAAGAAATAAAAAAGAGTCAATATATAACGAATAATGCAATAAATGAGATCAAAATCACTCTGGAGGGAACCAACAGTAGAATAACAGAGGCAGAAGACAGGATAAGTGAGGTAGAAGATAGAATGGTAGAAATAAGTGAAACAGAGAGGAAAAAAAGAAAAATGAATTAAAAGAAATGAGGACAATCTCAGAGACCTCTGGGACAATGTTAAATGCCCCAACATTCGAATCATAGGAGTTCCAGAAGAAGAAGAAGACAAAAAGAAAGACGATGAGAAAATACTTGAGGAGATAATAGTTGAAAACTTCCCTAAAATAGGGAAGGAAATAATCAACAAAGTCCAAGAAACCCAGAGAGGCCCAAACAGGATAAACCCAAGGTGAAACACCCCATGAAACATATTAATCAAATTAACAAAGATTGAATACAAAGAACAAATATTAAAAACAGCAAGGGAAAAACAATAAAAAACACACAAGGGGATTCCCATAAGGATAACAGCTGATCTTTCAATAGAGACTCTTCAGGCCAGGAAGAAATGGCAGGATATACTTAAAGTGATTAAAAAAATAATAATAATAACCTACAGCCCAGATTACTGCACCCAGCAAGGATCTCATTCAAATATGAAGGAGAAATCAAAAGCTTTACAGATAAGCAAAGCTGAGAGAATTCAGCACCACCAAACCAGCTCTCCAACAAATGCTAAAGGATCTTCTCTAGACAGGAAACACAGAAAGGGTGTATAAACATGAACCCAAAACAATAAAGTAAATGGCAACAGGATCATACTTATCAATAATTACCTTAAATGTAAATGGGTTAAATGCCCCAACTAAAAGACAAAGACTGACTGAATGGATACAAAAACAAGACCCATATTTTAGTTGTCTACAAGAGACCCTCCTCTAAACAAGGGACACATACCGACTGAAGATGAAGGGCTAGAAAAAGATATTCCACACAAATATAGACCAAAAGAAAGCAGGAGTAGCAATACTCATACCAGATAAAATAGACTTTAAAACAAAGGCTGTGAAAAGAGACAAAGAAGGCCACTACCTAATGATCAAAGGATCAATCCAAGAAGAAGATATAACAATTATAAATATATATGAACCCAACATAGGAGCACCACAATATGTAAGCCAAATGCTAACAAGTATGAAAGGGGAAATTAACAATAACACAGTAAGAGTGGGAGAATTTAATACTCCACTCACACCTATGGAGAGATCAACTAAACAGAAAATTAACAAGGAAATGCAAACTTTAAATGATACAATAGACTGCTTAGACTGAATAGATATCTATAGGACATTTCACCCAAAAACGATGAATTTCACCTTTTTCTCAAGTGCTCACAGAACTTTCTTCAGGATAGATCACATCCTGGGCCATAAATCTAGCATTGGTAAATTCAAAAAATTGAAATGATTCCAAGCATCTTTTCTGACCACAATGCAGTAAGATTAGATCTCAATTACAGGAGAAAAACTACTAAAATTCCAACATATAGAGGCTGAACAACACGCTGCTGAATAACCAACAAATCACAGAAGAAATCACAATATGCATAGAAACAAATGAAAATGAAAACACAACAATCCAAAACCTGTGGGACACTGTAAAAGCAGTGCTAAGGGGAAGCTTCAAGCAGTACAGGCATACCTCAAGAAACAAGAAAAGAGTCAAAGAAATAACCTAATTCTACACCTAAAGCAACTAGAAAAGGAAGAAGTGAAGAACCCAATGTTAGTAGAAGGAAAGAAAGCTTAAATATTAGGGCAGAAATAAATGCAAAAGAAGCAAAAGAGACCATAGCAAAAATCAACAAAGCCAAAGCTGGTTCTTTGAGAGGATAAATAAAACTGACAAACCATTAGCCAGACTCATCAAGAAACAAAGGGAGAAAAATCAAATCAATAAAATTAGAAATGAAAACGGAGAGATCACAACAGACAACACAGAAATACAGAGGATCATAAGAGACTACTATCAGCAATCATATGCCAATAAAATGGACAACGTGGAAGAAATGGACAAATTCTTAGAAAAGTACAACTTTCCAAAACTGAACCAGGAAGAAATAGAAAATCTTAACAGACCCGTCACAAGCACAGAAATTGAAACTGTAATCAGAAATCTTCCAGCAAACAAAAGCCCTGGTCCAGATGGCTTCACAGCTGAATTCTACCAAAAATTTAGAGAAGAGCTAACACCTATCCTCCTCAAACTCTTCCAGAAAATTGCAGAGGAAGGTAAACTTCCAAACTCATTCTATGAGGCCACCATCACCCTAATACCAAAACCCGACAAAGATGCCACAAAAAAAGAAAACTACAGGTCAATATCACTGATGCACATACATGCAAAAATCCTTAACAAAATTCTAGCAATCAGAATCCAACAACACATTAAAAAAGATCACACATCATGACCAAATGGGCTTTATCCCAGGGATGCAAGGATTCCTCAATATTCACAAATCAATCAATGTAATACACCACATTAACAAATTGAAAAATAAAATCCATATGATTATCTCAATATATGCAGAGAAACCCTTTGACAAAATTAAAATTCCATTTAAGATAAAAACCCTCCAGAAAGCAGAAATAGAAGGAACATACCTCAACATAATAAAAGCTATATATGACAAACCCACAGCAAACATTATCCTCAATGGTGAAAAATTGAAAGCATTTCCCCTAAAGTCAGGAACAAGACAAGGGTGCCCCACTCTCACCACTACTATTCAACATAGTTTTGAAAGTTTTGGCCACAGCAGAAAAAGGAATAAAAGGAATCCAAATTGGAAAAGAAGAAGTAACACTCATTGTTTGCAGACGACATGATCCTCTACATTGAAAACCCTAAAGACTCCACCAGAAAATTACTAGAGTTAATCAATGAATATAGTAAAGTTGCAGGATATAAAATCAACACACAGAAATCTCTTGTATTCCTATACACTAATAATGAGAAAATAGAAAGTGAAATTAAGGAAACAATTCCATTCACCATTGCAACGAAAAGAATAAAATACTTAGGAGTATATCTACCTAAAGAAACAAAAGACCTATATATAGAAAACTATAAAACATTGGTGAAATAAATCAAAGAGGACACTAATAGATGGAGAAATATATCATGTTCATGGATCAGAAGAAACAATATAGTGAAAATGACTATACTACCAAAAGCAATCTATAGATTCAATGCAATCCCTATCAAGCTACCAATGGTATTTTTCACAGAGCTAGAACAAATAATTTCACAGTTTGTATGGAAATCCAAAAAACCTCGAATAGCCAAAGCAATCTTGAGAAAGAAGAATGGAACTGGAGGAATCAAGCTGCCTAACTTCAGGCTCTACTACAAAGCCACAGTCATCAAGACAGTATGGTACTGGCACAAAGACAGAAATATAGATCAATGGAACAAAATAGAAAGCCCAGAGATAAATTCACACACCTATAGACACCTTATCTTTGACAAAGGAAGCAAGAATATACAATGGAATAAAGACAAGCTCTTTAACAAGTGGTTCTGGGAAAACTGGTCAACCACTTGATCACTTTCTAAAACCGTACACAAAATAAACTCAAAATGGATTAAAGATCTAAATGTAAGACCAGAAAATATAAAACTCCTAGAGGAGAACATAGGCAAAACACTCTCTGACATAAATCACAGCAGAATCTTTTATGACCCACCTCCCAGAATATTGGAAATAAAAGCAAAAATAAACAAATGGGACCTAATTAAAATTAAAAACTTCTGCACAACAAAGGAAAGTATAAGCAAGGTGAAAAGACAGCCTTCAGATTGGGAGAAAATAATAGCAAATGAAGCAACTGACAAAGAATTAATCTCAAAAATATGCAAGCAACTGCTGTAACTCAATTCCAGAAAAATAAACGACTCAATCAAAATACGGGCCAGAGAATAAACAGACATTTCTCCAAAGAAGACATACAGATGGCTAACAAACACATGAAAAGATGCTCAACATCACTCATTATCAGAGAAATGCAAATCAAACCACAATAAGTTACCATTTCACGCCAGTCAGAATGGCTGCTATCCAAAAGTCTACAAGCAATAAATGCTGGAGAGGGTGTGGAGAAAAGGGAACCCTCTTACACTGTTGGTGGGAATGCAAACTAGTGCAGCCACTATGGAGAACAGTGTGGAGATTCCTAAAAAACTGGAAATAGAACTGCCATACTACCCAGCAATCCCACTTCTGGGCATACACACCAAGGAAACCAGAATTGAAAGAGACATGTGTACCCCAATGTTCATCGCAGCACTGTTTATAATAGCCAGGACATGGATGCATCCTAGATGTCCATCAGCAGACGAATGGATGAGAAAGCTGTGGTACGTATACACAATGGAGTATTACTCAGCCATTAAAAAGAATACATTTGAATCAGTTCTAATGAGGTGGATGAAACTGGAGCCTAATACCGAGTGAAGTAAGACAGAAAGAAAAACACCAATACAGTATAATAACGCATATATATGGAATTTAGAAAGATGGTAATGATAACCCTGTATGCGAGACAGCAAAAGAGACACAGATGTATAGAACAGACTTTTGGACTCTGTGGGAGAAGGCGAGGGTGCGATGGTTTCGGAGTATGGCATTGACATGTATATTATCATATGTGACACAAATCACCAGTCCAGGTTTGAAGCATGATACTGGATCCTCCTCGGGGCTGGTCCACTGGGCTGACCCTGAGAGATGGTATGGGGAGGGAACTGGGAGGGGGGTTCAGGATGGGAAACACATGTATAACCATGGCGGATTCATGTCAATGTATGGCAAAACCAATACAATATTGTAAAGTAATGCAGTTCAGTTCAGTTCAGTCACTCAGTCATGTCCCACTCTTTGTGACCCCATGAATCGCAGCACGCCAGGCCTCTTTGTCCTTCACCAACTCCCAGAGTTCACTTAGACTCACGTCCATCGAGTCAGTGATGCCATCCAGCCATCTCATCCTCTGTCGTCCCCTTCTCCTCCTGCCCCCAATCCCTCCCAGCATCAGAGTCTTTTCCAATGAGTCAACTCTTCGCATGAGGTGGCCAAAGTACTGGAGTTTCAGTTTTAGCATCATTCCTTCCAAAGAAATCCCAGGGCTGATCTCCTTAGCCTCTGATTAAAACAAATAAATTTATATTAAAAAAATTTTTCAAAAAGTGAAGAAGATGAAGAGGAAGATAACAGTGTATAAATGTATATAAAGATGTATTCTGCTCCATGTGCTGAATCTAACAAAGATTAAAATATCAAAAGTATAAAAAAAATTTAATATGTCTTTGAGGAATCAAGAGTTTGAACTCGTGATTGCATATAATGAGAAAGGAAAATACAATTTATTTTAAACTCACCAACACAAATGTGGATTATAAGAATATTCTTTGTCAGTTTGAAGAATTCAGATTTGACTGATCCCACTCTAGTCTGCTCCTCTGCTGTAGTGGAAACCAACATGAGTGAAAACAAGTCAAATGTATTTTTTTTAATGAACTATTTGTTTAAATTAAATATATAATTCAGAACTCATCAATCTTTGCCAAAGAGAAAGATATTAGAGGTAGATATGTAGCCTGGCTACTTGTTACAAAACTGTAGCCTAAAATACAGATGTTTTAATATGGTCTAGCCTCTTTTTTGTTGTTGTTGTTCTTTTTTTTCCCCTTACCACTTCTCATTGTTGGATCTTCTACACTAACTTCTTTTGAGGGTCACTACTAAAACTCAGCAGTGGCCACAGAACTGGAAAAGGTCAGTTTTCATTCCAATCCCAAAGAAAGGCAATGCCAAAGAATGCTCAAACTATCACACAATTGCACTCATCTACAATGCTAGGAAAGTAATGCTCAAAATTCTCCAAGCCAGGCTTCAGCAATACATGAACCGTGAAATTCCTGATGTTCAAGCTGGTTTTAGAAAAGGCAGAGGAACCAGAGATCAAATTGCCAACATCCGCTGGATCATGGAAAAAGCAAGAGAGTTCCAGAAAAACATCTATGTCCGCTTTATTGACTATGCCAAAGCCTTTGACTGTGTGGATCACAATCTACTGTGGAAAATTCTGAAAGAGATGGGAATACCAGACCACCTAACCTGCCTCTTGAGAAATCTGTATGCAAGTCAGGAAGCAGCAGTTAGAACTGGACATGGAACAACAGACTGCTTTCAAATAGGAAAAGGAGTATGTCAAGGCTATATATTGTCACCCTGCTTATTTAACTTCTATGCAGAGTACATCGTGAGAAACGCTGGACTGGAAGAAACACAAGCTGGAATCAAGTTTGCCAGGAGAAATATCAGTTACCTCAGATATGCAGATGACACCACCTTTATGGCAGAAAGTGAAGAGGAACTAAAAAGCCTCTTGATGAAAGTGAAAGAGGAGAGTGGAAAAGTTGGCCTAAAGCTCAACATTCAGAAAACAAAGATCATGGCATCTGGTCCCATCACTTCATGGGAAATAGACAGAGAAACAGTGGAGACAGTGTCAGACTTTATTTTTGGGGGCTCCAAAATCACTGCAGATGGTGACTGCAGCCATGAAATTAAAAGACACTTACTCCTTGGAAGAAAAGTTATGACCAATCTAGATAGTATATTCAAAAGCAGAGACATTACTTTGCCGACTAAGGGCCATCTAGTCAAGCCTATGTTTTTTCCAGTGGTCATGTATGGATGTGAGAGTTGGACTGTGAAGAAGGCAGAGTGCCAAAGAATTGATGCTTTTGAATTGTGGTGTTGGAGAAGACTCTTGAGAGTCCCTTGGACTGCAAGGAGATCCAACAAGTCCATTCTGAAGGAGATCAACCCTGGGATTTCTTTGGAAGGAATGATGCTAAAGCTGAAACTCCAGTACTTTGGACACCTCATGCGAAGAGTTGACTCATTGGAAAAGACTCTGAGGCTGGGAGGGATTGGGGGCAGAAGGAGAAGGGGACGACAGAGGATGAGATGGCTGGATGGCATCTCTGACTCTATGGATGTGAGTCTGAGTGATCTCCAGGAGTTGCTGATGGACAGGGAGGCCTGGCGTGCTGCAATTCATGGGGTCACAAAGAGTCGGACACGACTGAGCGACTGAACTGAACTAATCTCCTACTAAACCTTGTATTTCTGAGATGAGATGATGAGCTTGTTTCCATGGAGATGTAAATTCCAGATAAGCATTACCTAATCTCATAAATTTTTGCATATTAATGGGGCAAAAGGCTTGGATCAGAAATAAGGAAAGAGACTTGCAAAAGTATGGCCAGCTAAAAAACTCTTTCTTCAAAAAAAATATATATATACATTATTCAATAATGTGTATGTGTACATTATGTGTACTTAGATGTTGACTTGTGCTGGGTTCCTTCCAAGTGCCTCTACAAGGGTTGAGAGCCAGCGAGTGCTGTTTATATTTAAATTCATTCCATCTGTTCCGAGGCTCCTAGAATGGGCTATGTAAATCATGATACATATAGAGCTTATCCAACAAAATAAATGCGAACTGTATAAGAATAACTATTTGGGAAATAGCAATTAAAGAAAAAAAATCCAATTGAAACTATCCAAAACAAAATAGTACCTAGTAAGAAATATAAATGAAAATAAATTTATAAAATCCATATGATGAAATTATAAAACCTTTTGAGGAACATAGGAAATGTCAATAAAGGTGAAAACTTGTTGGAATAATTATTGCTACCACTTTACTCAGGAACTAATAAAGACAGAATAATCTTAAGTTGATAAAATGACTCAGAGTTACTTTGTAAAGATGGGCAGTAAGTCTTGGACTTGCCCAACAAAACAGGCTTGAATTTGACATTGATTTGTATTACTTTCATAGTAGTTTGTATTTGCATAGTAATTCGTATTACTTGCACAGTAAATAAATTTATTGAAAAATTAATTAGAGAGACAAAAGTATTAATATAATTTGCTATCATATTTATTCAACTCTTTGACCCAGTCTTCAAAAAAATTTCAAGTTCATGATGTTTAAAAGGTATACTGCTAAATACAAGAGAAGTCAAATATTTCCACTTAACTTGGTCACATATAACATTTCTCATGGTCACATAGAATAACAGACTGGTTCAAAATTGGGAAAGAAATATGACAAGGCTGTATATTGTCACCTTGCTTATTTAACTTATGTGCAGACAACATTAAGTGAAATACCAGTCTGGCTAAATCACAAGCTGGAATCAAGATTGCCGGGAGAAATATCAATAACCTCAGATATGCAGATGATACCACCCTATTAGCAGAAAGTGAAGAGGAACTAACTAAAGAGCCTTTTGATGAAGGTGAAAGAGCAGAGTGAAAAACCTGGGTTGCAATTCAACATTCAAAAAACTAAGATCATGGCATCTAGTCTTAACACTTCATGGCAAATAGAGAGGAAACAATGGAAAAAATTAGACTATTTCTGGGGGACTCCAAAATCACTGCAGATGGAGACTGCCGCCATGGAATTAAAAGATCCTCACTTCTTGAAAGAAAAGCTATGACAAACCTAGACAGCATATTACAAAGCAGAGACATCACTTCCAACAAAGATCCATATAGTCAAAAGCTATGGTTTTTCCAGCAGTCATGTATGGATGTTAGAGTTGGACCATAAAGAAGTCTGAATGTCAAAGAATTGATGCTTTCAAACTGTGGTTCTGGAGAAGACTCTTGAGAGTCCCCTGGACAGAAAGAAGAGCAAATCTCTCAATTCTAAAGGAAATCAACCCTGAATATTCATTGGAAGGACTGGTGCTGAAACTGAAGCTTCAAAACTTTGGCCACCTGATGTGAAGAGTTGACTCACTGGAAAAGATCATGATGCTGGGAAAGTTTGAGGGCATGAGGAGAAGGGGTGAAAAAGAATGAGATGATTGGATGGCATCACTGACTCAGTGGATATTATGAGTTTGAGCAAACTCTCGATGAGAGTGGAGGACAGGGAAGCCTGGTGTGTTGACGTTCATAGGGTCACAAAGAGCTGGACACAACTGTGTGACTGAACATATAAACAAAATTTCATGGAATTATGATATAGTGTTACAGATCTTGAGGTTGGAAGGTTTCCTTAGAATTAAGCCCAAAACACTGAAAATTCCTGATACAGTTAAGATATATTGGTTTCAGGAGGAGCAAGGGAACTTGTAAATTATGTCATGGATATTTACATGGAGAAAATCATGCAGGTGTGGCTGTAATGAAATTCTACATTATAGAGTAGCTACTTACAGAGAGCCATTGGTTAAAATGAGCGAAATTTGAAATGACAATCACTTAGGAATAATTCCAAGCATGAAGTGTATCTTTTTCAATATTGTATGGTAATTGCTATCACTTCAGTTTGATTCTGTTATTGGTCTGGCTAGTTTAGCTAGTCTAGAGTGAATCTAAATCTAATCTAGTCTAGAATTAGCTTTACCACAGGAAGTACTTATACATTTTGCTTATTTGAGTTGTTTCTGACACTTGGATCAAAAGTATAATTAATGACTTATTTTCTTCAAAAATATCTTGTGATTTTCATTGGAACGGGCTGAATGTACCTTCTCAAAATTCCTATGTTGAAACTTATCTCCAAAATGATGCCATTAGGACGTGATTAGGTCATGAAAGTGGAGCCCTCCTGAATAAGACTAGTGTTCTTATAAAAGGGACTCCAGAGAGCTCTCTTACTGTCACTCAGGCACATATGTGGACACAATGAGAAGATGGTGGTGGAAAGGTTCTTCTACATATGGGAAGAGGTTCCTCACTAGAATTTGACCATGCTGACACCCTGATCTTAGATTTCCAGCCTCCAGAGCTATGAGAAGTAAATTTTTGTTTTTTATGAAAAAAAAAAAAAAGAAAAGAAAAGAATATAAATTGGAATGGCAACCCACTCCAGTGTTCTTGCCTGGAGAATCCCAGGGACAGGGGAGCCTGCTGGGCTGCCATCTATGGGGTCTCTCAGAGTCGGACATGACTGAAGCGACTTAGCAGCAGCAGCAGCAGCAGCAATATATATGACGCTACATTTAAGTTACATCAAGAGAAATCTATAGGAGATGGCATGGTGTTGCAGAAGATCCAGGCAGGGGAGACAAGGTGAATGATTTTAGGTATATGTCACTATTTACTAACATTGCTACAAATATAGTAACTAAATGTCATAAAGCTTGTTTCCCTGTTTCTGTTTCTTAAAAATGAATTAGTTGGTTTTAAATATTTTTATATCTCTTTAGTTTATACTGTAAATCAAATCAGATCATATATATATGTATGACATGCAGTTCAGTCACTCAGTCATGTCTGACTCTTTGCGACCCCATGGACTGCAGCACACCAGGCCTCCCTGTCCATCACCAACTCCCAGAGTTTACCCAAGCTCACGTCCATTGAGTCGGTAATGCCATCCAACCATCTCATCCTCTGAATTCTATGTAAATTGAAAGTGTTCTTAGTGATTATCCTCCCTAGTACTCAATTCTTTTCAAAACTTCATATTCCCCAAAGAGGACAATCAAATGGAATGCTGTGATCAAATGGAGCCCATCATTCTGAAGAGCCAAGGTGATGAAGTAGCCAGCTCATAGTTAGAAAGGAAAGGCTATTATGTTTTCTTTCCATTGCTTCCTCTCACCTGTCATCTTAGTTGCTTATGTAATACTTGAGTGAGAAAAATAGTCTATTACAATTCAAAATGGTTATTCCAGCCTTTCATAGCAATACCACAGGCATCAATAGGATGCAACGGAAATGCTGTAGGACTAAGAGGTAGGCATTCCGGCATTAATCTTTATTAGCATAATAGCTTAGGTTCTTTGTCTTTAAATTAGACTTAGATTGGATCTATCTAGTTCTAATATGCTGACTCTGAAAAAATTCACAAGATACACGTCTATTAAGTAAAAGGTATCCTGAGTATTCTTTGGCCAGAAATGTGGCACTTGCTTACATAAAATTTGTTTTTCACCTCTAGGTAACTACAAATACATCACATTTTTTCATTACCAGCCTAGAAATGTCAATATCTTGAATGCATTTATGGCACTGTAGACTTCTTTGTAGCACCAAATACATAGGAATGAGAAGAAAACTCAGAAATGTATGATACTAAATGGATGCTCTCATTTTACATACCGTGTTTCATTTTTCTCATGTAATTTCTAAGATGACAAAGCAAGAATAGAAAAGATCTTGAGATGGGTAAGAGATATGATTACCGTAAAGCAATTTCCTAACAGAGGAGTTTCAGAGAACCAGAACTGTTTAATATGAAAAGAAGATGATACCAAGGAAGATAATAAAGCTACAGTAATGATGAATGGTGTACAAGAGGGTAAGTGCTTCAGTCTGACCTATTTTAAATATTACAAAATAGATAAAAAGGATCATCACCAAAGCCCCATTCCTAAACACCATTATAACAAATAGCATTTAGAGACTGTTCATGGATATGGACCCTCATATAGAGTTCTTATAACATGTACTAGAGTAAAAGAACATTTGATAAAATCAGAGAGCTAGCAAATTGAAAACTGATTAAAGCCTTTTTTTCCCCTGAATGAGGAAGGATAATGAACATGCATATTGCCAGTAATTTTTTCTTTGTTTGTTTGTTTTGAAACTTAAATCACATCTTTATCTGTTTCTCTGCTGATGGGCACTTAGGTTGCTTCCCATGATCTGGCTATTATAAATAGCGCTGCAATGAACATCAGGGTGCTTTACATGCGGAATCTAGAAAAATGGTATCGAATTTGGTGATCTAATTTGCAAAACAGAAACAGAGACACAGACATAGAGAACAAATGTATGGCCATGAAGGGAGGGAAGGGACGTGATGGGATGAATTAGGACATTGGGGTTGACATATATACACTCTTGATACTACTTATGGACAGAGGAGCCTGGCTGGCTATAGTGTACAGGGTCTCACAGAGATGGACATGACTGAAGAGACTTAGCATGCATGCCTAAGAGAGATAACTGGTGAGAACCTGCTGTATAGCTCAGGGAATTCTACTCAGTTCTCTGTGGTGACCTAAATGGGAAGGATATCCAAAAAAGAGGAGCTATATGTATAGATGGGTGATTCACTTTGCTGTACAGTAGAAATTAACACAACATTATAAAGCAAATATATCCCCCCCTCAAATTATTTTTTTTTTAAGAAAAAGAATAAACTTAAATCACATTTTTGAGCTCATTGTTTCTGTGGAGTAGGGGTCTGCTGCTTTGGATTTCTCATCAGGCTGCATTCAGGGGATAGGCCAGGGCTGTGGTCTATTCTCAAGGACGGAATGGGGAAGGAACTGTTTCCAAACACATGTGGTTGTTGGCA
This sequence comes from Capra hircus, assembly GCF_001704415.2. NCBI lineage: Eukaryota > Metazoa > Chordata > Mammalia > Artiodactyla > Bovidae > Capra > Capra hircus. Next base: position 11,879,117 of record NC_030822.1, on the reverse strand, counting down.
AAACACATTCTGTGCAATTATAACACTAAGGATTTCAGTTTCTTTCTGGCCATTGGCTGGATGCTGTCCTCCATTTCCGGTTGGTTGCAGACCAGAGACTGTCTTCAGTTACATGTTCTGATGGCCTCCCCAACCCGGCTGCTTGTTACAGTAAGGACAGCAAGGGAGAGAGTCTGCTAGCAAGGTGGACATGACAGTATTATGTCATGTAATCACAGAATTGAAATCTTGTTTCCATTACCATATTCTAGTTTTGCAAACAAAGATCCATCACTAGATGGATCAAAGCTATGGTTTCTTCAGTAGTCATGTAGGGATGTTCATGTTGGACCCACAAAGAAGGCTGAGCACCAAACAATTGAGGCTTTTGAACTGTGGTGCTGTAGAAGACTCTTGAGAGTCCCTTGGACAGCAAGGAGATTAAACCAGTCAGTCCTAAAGGAAATCTAGCCTGAATATTCATTGGAAGAACTAGTGCTAAAGCTGAAGCTCCAATAATTTGGCCACCTGATGTGCAGAGCTGACTCATTGGAAAATACCCTGATGCTGGGGAAGATTGAAGGCAAAATGAGAAGAGGGTGGCAGAGGATGAGATGGTAAGATAGCATCACCAACTTAACAGACATGAATTTGAACAAACTCCGGGAGATACTGAAGGACAGGTAAGCCTGGTGTGCTGCCATTTATGGGGTTGGATCACAAAGAGTCAGACACTACTGAGTTACTGAACAACAGCAACAACAAATATTCTAAAACAAGTCACAGGTCCAGGTTGCTCTCTAGGGAAGGAGATGTGCAGAATGTGAATGCCAGGAAGCAGGGATCCTTGGATCATCTTAGAACCTGCTGGTTATTGTCCACCTTCTAGCTCCCAATGGCTCACATGCTCCCACGTGCCTTCCCCCACCACCGCAGAATACAGTCACCTCCGACCAAGAGGAACCACATGTCTCATCCATCACAGCATTTGTTTAGAGTCCAGCATCTCACCATCCAAATCAGAAACTTCAGTCTGGGTAAAATTCCTCTACAGTTATCAATTTTTAAAACTAGAGAAACAACTTATCTACCCCTCACCCCTGCAACCTACAACTGTAGAATATAGAGCTTTCCAGTAAAATTTCATGGAGATGAAGGGGTAGAAAGACTTGCAGAGAAGGGATGAGGTAAATGAGAAACAGCAAAAGATGCAGACATTGTAAAATGAAAAATACATACATATACAAAATATTATCATATACGAAATATTGTATAGTCAAAACATATATAAAATATGAGCAACCAATTACCAATTGACAATCAACTCATTATGGCAGGTTCAAGAAGCATCTTAAGCCTTTTCTTTAGGGTAGCCCACTAAAGCATGACACTCTGTTTAATTAGTTTTGTGATGGCTTCACGTCCTTTATCAGAAGATTTAGAAAGCTTTCCAAATAAAAGGTAATTTTATTTGGTAATTTTATTCCAACTTTAACATAAAGATACATTTTCTGATTTGGTATCATATGCTCTATACCTAGAAACACAAAATATTCATGCCTAGTGGATCTGACTTTTCAATACAGCAAAATTTCTTAACCGGACCCTAATTATCAAAGGCAAAAATCTTTTTTTGAGAAACTAGGTCTCCTCATGTCAAAAAAGCTGTAACTCTTAGCTCACACCTTAACACATACAAATAAACAAAATCAAGGCTTAGTAAAGTAGACATTGTTATAGTCAGAAAAGTGAAATGGCAGGCTTTCTATGCCATAATTAACAGAGCCATCACTTGGGGTTTACAGTGGAACACAAAAGTGCCATTTACAATTTGAAACAAAAGAACCATTAGCTTTCTGCCTTCTTTATTGCATTATTGATTTACAATTATTTCCTTTCATTTAATTCAGCCAAACATGCATGCCTAACAATTTTTTATCCTTTCAAATGGTGGTTACTGATTTTGCTTCCAAACAGTGCCCTCCCAACCCTCTTTTCTCACTGTCAGCTTCTCAATTTGTTTCATTAATAACAACTTTAATTTTCCCTAACAATGCTTTTGGCATACTTACTTGCAGGCACCTCTGACCACAGCACAATAACATTTTGCAGGTCTATCGGTTTAAGACTGTATCACTGGAAACAATGACTATCGAACCCGCCAATGTTTGAAAGCATTTGTCACATTTATTCTGACTTCTGCTTTAAGCTATGCCCTGCTTGCTGTCATTTGAAGATAAATGAGAATGAATGGAACATTACCTCTTTCTCTTCTCTTGCCCATATCTTAACCCATCAAACTATAACATTTTAATTTTAATCATAGAATCTTTATTAGTAGTGGCAAAATGACTTTGACAAAACTAAAATACTCAGATGAATCTAATTTACCAACTTCAATCTCAACACTTTCTGCCTTTCTCTAAGGTGTCTTACTACAATTGGTGATTAGCACAAGAATCAGTTCAAGAAGCCTGAGTTTTGGGCAAACAATTACATTAGTAATGTCAATTTACTTAGAGCATTTGATACTTGTGTTCTCTGCGCAAAAGACTATTAGTAGAATGTGTGCATATTTTATAAACCTGAGGGATATTATTCCTATTCATTAGCTACAACTCAAAATAATAGGATTTTGGTGTTGTTAATTACAGTGAAGCATTCATATATATACACACATCCATCTATGTGGGTCTGACCTCAAGTTTGCTTTCACCAGGAATCATTTTTAAATACTAATATAACTCAAATAACCCTCACAACTTCTGTATAGACTTACAACTTTGATAGAGCCTCTAACAAGAGCATTTTGTCCAGTTGTTTAAAGTGTGGTGCCATTTAAGCAAAGATCAACATTAATAAGAGAAATTTTAAACGTTGGTGATTAATCAAATCTCTGCTTATGATTTGAAATGATGACCCTTCTGACTCATACAGAAGTGTGAGCTTCCAAGTTGTTTAATAATCTTACAAGAGATACTTAGCTAAAAGGGGACTGCCTTGTTTTTTCTTCTTAATATAATTAATTATACAAATTATATTTTTTCTCCAGAGATTCTAATTTTGGTTATAACATTTTGGAACTTGGTTGCAAAGGGTATATGGTATTTGATGTGATTATTATTATATTAGGGGAACATTTGTGTTTGAAGATTGACAGAAACAACTTAAGATTAATGAATAAGGAAGGTAATGTTCACTTCAGTAGCTCAGTCGTACCTGAGTCTTTGTGACCCCATGGACTGCTGCATGCAAGGCTCCCCTGTCCATCACCAACTCCCAGAGCTTGCTCAAACTCATGTCATTCGAGTACGTGATGCCATCCAACCATCCCATCCTCTGTCGTCCCTTCTCCTCTCACCTTCAATCTTTCCCAGCATCAGGGTCTTTTCCAATGAATCAGGTAAATGTTCAAGCTGGGTTAATTCATCATTCAATTTTAGGGTAGGAAGATATGTTGTCAGGCTTTCCTGGTAGTTCAGAGGTTAAAGCGTCTGCCTGGAATGTGGGAGACCCAGGTTCAATCCCTGGGTCGGGAAGATCCCCTGGAGAAGGAAATGACAACCCACTCCAGTACTCTTGCCTGGAGAATCCCATGAAGGGAGGAGCCTGGTAGGCTACAGTCCATGGGGTCGCAAAGAGTTGGACACGACTGAGTGACATACTGTATTAAGATATGTTGTCATGTGTCTTGTAAATAAATTCTGCAGGTAACTCTGGAACTAGAGTTCCAGAATTATTTTGTAAAGTGAGATAAAGCCATGTTCTTTAAAGCAGTGGCTTACAAACAAATTTCTGGTGCAACATGCATTAGACAGGTATTGCTGGTTTAGAAAACTGATTAACATATTTTGTCAGCGTCTTCATTCTGAGTTTTCTTTTTGTTCAAAGAAGAAAATTTTATCAAGATTCTAAGCAGGTAAGGAGGGGCTTCCCAGGTAACACTAGTGGTAAAGAACCTGCCTGCAAACGCAGATGTAACAGATGCAGCTTCGATGCCTGGGTTGGGCAGATGCCCTGGAGGAGGAAATGGCAACCCACTCCAGTATTCATACTGGGAAAATTCCATGACAGAGGAGCCTGGTGGGCTAAAGTCCACGGGGTTGCAAAGAGTCGGATATGACTGAAGCAACTTAGCATGCATCTATGCAAGCAGGTAAGGATAAACCTAAACATATCTATTTCATGAAAGTCAAATCTTACCCATTGTCTTTACTTACTACTTCATTCTATGGGTTTACATTTCATGCAAAGATGGGCTCAATAAAGGACAGAAATGGTATGGACCTAACAGAAGCAGAAGACATTAAGAAGAGGTGGAAGAATACACAGGAGAACTGTACAGAGAAGATCTTCATGACCCAGATAATCACGATGGTGTGATCACTCACCTAGAGCCAGACATCCTGGAATGTGAAGTCAAGAGGGCCTTAGGAAGCCTCACTATGAACAAAGCTAGAGGAGGTAATGGAATTCCAGTTGACCTATTTCAATTCCTGAAGGATAATGTTATGAAATTGCTGCACTCAATATGCCAGCAAATTTGGAAAACTCAGTAGTAGCCACAGGAATGGAAAAGGTCAGTTTTCATTCCAATGCCAAAGAAAGGCAATGCCAAAGAATGCTCAAACTATCGCACAATTGCATTCATCTCGCACACCAGTAAAGTAATGCTCAAAATTCTCCAAGCCAGGCTTCAGCAATAGGTGAACTGTGAACTTCCAGATGTTCAAGCCGGATTTAGAAAAGGCAGAGGAACCAGAGATCAAATTGCCAACATTCGTTGAATCATGGAAAAAGCAACAGAGTTCCAGAAAAACAACTACTTCTGCTTTATTGACTATGCCAAAGCCTTTGACTGTGCGTATCACAATCAACTGGAAAATTTTGAAAGAGATGGGCTTACCCGACCACCTGACCTGCTCCTTGAGAAACCTGTATGCAGGTAAGGAAGCAACAGTTAGAACTGGACATGGAACAACAGACTGGTTCCAAATAGGAAAAGGAGTATGTCAAGGCTGTATACTGTTACCCTGCTTATTTAACTTATATGCAGAGTACATTATGGGAAACGTGGGGCTGGAGGAAGCACAAACTGGAATCAAGATTTCTTGGAGAAATATCAGTAACCTCAGATATGCAGATGACACCACCCTTATGGCAGAAAGTGAAGAAGAACTAGAGCCTCTTGATGAAAGTGAAAGAGGAGAGTGAAAAAGTTGGCTTAAAGCTCAACATTCAGAAGACGAAGGTCATGGTATCCGGTCCCATCGCTTCATGGGAAATAGATGGGGAAACAGTGGCTGACTTAATTTTTCTGGGCTCCAACATCATTGCAGATGGTGATTGTAGCCATGAAATTAAAAGACATTTACTCCTTGGAAGGAAAGTTATGACCAACCTAGATAGCATATTCAAAAGCAGAGACATTACTTTGCCAACAAAGGTCCGTTTAGCCATGGCTGTGGTTTTTCCTGTGGTCATATATGGATGTGAGAGTTGGACTATAAAGAAAGCTGAGCACGAAAGAATTGATGCTTTTGAACTGTGGTGTTGGCGAAGACTCTTGAGAATCCCTTGGACTGCAAGGAGATCCAACCAGTCCATTCTAAAGGAGATCAGTCCTGGATGTTCATTGGAAGGACTGATGTTGAAGCTGAAACTTCAAAACTTTGGCCACCTGATGTGAAGAGTTGACTCATTGGAAAAGATTCTGATATTGGGAAGGATTGGGGGCAGGAGGAGAAGGGGATGACAGAGGATGAGATGGTTGGATGGCATCACCGGCTCAATGGATATGGGTTTGAGTGGACTCAGGGAATTGGTAATGGACAGGGAAGCCTGGCATGCTGCCGTTCATGAGGTCACAGAGAGTCGGACATGACTGAGCAACTGAACTGATCTGAACCCTAGAGAAAGTTGAAGAGTTGAATCCTCTTATAAACCAGAAGGGACCAAGGAAATAGGTGCCTTCTCTAATAAAATTCTGCCCTACCTCTCTCATCACATAGATGTGTTACTCAAATGTGATACTCAATCAGCAAAGAGCATGGGAAAGCAGAAAGAATGTATTCAATATGAGGTAGTGACCAAATTACTTAGATTTTTTCTGCCATAATTCACCCACTGATATTAGTAACATTTTTGAGCACCATTTTAAGTGAGATTCATTGATATCTCACAATCACTCCCATTCTGCCTCTTCCTTGTTCTCATTTTGATCACTTTGAATTATTTTCATTATATGTGTGCTGATTTTAAATAAAGTGAAAAGTGAATTAATTTGAAATATTTGGTCTATAACTGTGCATGCTGCAATCTGTTCCATACGACAGCTATAGTGAACATTCCATAACTAAAGACCCTTGGGCAGTGCCTAATACATCACTGATCTTTAAGATAAAGAGGGCATAGAACAGTGTATTTTATGGTTTAGTAAGTGTTTTTGAGCCAATAAATTTCAAAAGAAGAAACAAAGATGGAGAAACAGAAGAAGTAAGGGAAGAAGAAAAAAAGAAGGAAAAAAGGAAAGAGAGGGGGAGGAAGACAAGTTGAATGAGATAAAAAAAAAAATGAGGGTTACCTTCAGCTTGCAGGGAAAAGAACATTTTAAAAATACCTGCAAAGTTTCAAAATGATAAGGGTCTGCCCATTAATTGCCATGATAATGTATTTGTAGACTTAGAATTTAGTGACATCAGTTACAATTTTATAATTATCTCACAGCTATACAATCTATGTTGTTATGCTAATTAACACATTTCTGTCTGAATAAGATAAGAGATGGTGCCCAGGAATGAATACAAGCCTATGATTCAGAGGCTGAAGAACTCTGCTAATGTCAAGCAAGATTTATGAGTAATAACAAAAACTAGGTGTGAATTTCAGCTTCCTCATGTTCCTGTAGTTACAGCATGTCCTTCAACTTTTAAATTTTTAGTCTCATAGTTTGCAAGATCTTTTTACTAGCTTCCAATATCATAAATTGACAGTTAATTTATTTAATATATTATTTAATAGTTCTCTTTCACCTTAAGAGAAGTGATATCACTAAAGGGTATTGTAAGAGATATTGTGGTTATCTCTGAAGTAATGTTTCTTGGTACAGGCTATGAGAGAAATAATCCCTAATCACCATGTCCTCTTTTTCATAATACACAATTTAAAGTGTTTTCTTAAGAATAGTAGTAGTACATGGGTTCTCAGTCAAGTCTGACTCTTTGTGACCCTGTGGACTGTAGCCTGCCAGGTTCCTCTGTCAATGGGATTTTCCAGGTAAGAATAATGGAATGGGTTGCCATTTCTTCCTCCAAGGGATTTTCCCAACACAGGGATCGAAACCCAGCCACTTATATCTCCTGAATGGGCACGAGGATTCTTTACCACTACCTGATTCTCTTGTCACTATACAATTAGGGAAAAAAAAATTGATTTGCACACTGGACACAGATACCTGCAGATAATCTTCACTGGAAGCTCCAAGATTATATCCACTAACCTCTGGTGGGATGGGGGAAAGTGATGTCTTCTCAAGTGAATCAGAACAATAAAATTTCAGCACTTCCTGGGAAAAGAGCTTCAAATTTATTGAGATATTTGTTGTCTAATCCCAAATGATTTATCAGGTTCTATCAAAATTGACTGGTACCTCTAGGAAAATACAAATTTCACCTCAATCCTATGCAAATCTCATCGTCAGGCATTGTCAGCCTATCACTCATTTCCCTGTGTAGAGTAGATGAGCGATGGATACTGGCGAGGAAAACGTAAGTTAAGAAACTTCTACTGAAATAAAAACTGTTATTTTTTTCATTCTTACAAAACCCAGTGACTCTCTTCCAAATTTTACAAGGAAGCTATTGTCCTTTCTTCTTTCATATTAGTTTTTGTAAAATGTTAATTGATTTCTGGATATAAACTTGCATGAAGGATAAGAGACCAAACTGATTGGTTCTAGAAGTTGGTATGGCTTTAATTGTGAGTTTTGGTCTCTTTCTCCATGGCAAATTGAAACTAGTCTCAAATATTCATGTCTCTGGGATGGTTTTATACATTCACAGCTGTGTCATAGCCTCACAATGGGCTGAATAAACTTTATGATTGTTGACTTTGCGTTTGGCTTTGTGATTGCTTTAGCCAACAGGATGCTATTGGAAATGACTTAAGATATGTTTAAAACGTGTATATACATCTGGGCTTGTCCTCTTTGCTTCTACCACCATCATGAGAACAAAATACTTCAAGTAGCCACAGTCTGTGGTCTTGATAAAGAGATTTGAGGTTCAGAGCCACCACGCCTGACCCGAAATCTGAATCAGACACATTCTAGCCAATAAGCAGGTGTATCAATGAGATACAAATGTATAGTTTATGCCTCTGAGGTTTTCTGATTGTTCCTTAGTAGCAAAAGCTAATATTGACCCCAGTAACCTTCTGCCCTGAATAGAAGTACTGACCAAAACCTTTGTGAAAGTGGAATAAATGTGTGTGACCTGGCAGCATTTGTGTAGGTAGCAAGGATCAGCATAAAATCATGTGGAATTAGTTTTCTTCCCCTACCTTAAAAAAAAAAAAATCTGTAATCAGCAAACAGTTTTAAGTCAAAACTGGAGCACGCATAATGGAAATGTAATCCTGAGTCAAGGTTCCTCGGTTCTTCCTTGAATTGGGATGGCCCTATTTGTTCTCTTAAACAGACACTTTGTATTGTCATTGCTGGCAGGAAAGTAGGCAGAAAATAGAAGGCTCTTTCCTACATATCAAAAGAAAAGAGGCTTTGACTTGGTGTTGAAGAGTCTTCTCTCCATACCTCAGTCTCGGGTGCCAGCATGGATACTAAGAAACAAAGCCCTACCCTTCCATATTTCCTTATATGCTAAAGAATTAAAAAAATTTTCCCTGAATGACAAAATCTTTTGCCAAAAATTGCTGTCAGTTGTTGAAAGGGGCAAGAGGAGGAAAAGAGGGATAAACAGAGTGAGAAAGATCTCTGAATACTCTTGCTCTTGAGTTTGCAGTCTCTGTTAATTACCCAGATGGATATCCCACTGTCCACTTTTGTCCTTCCTACTTGCTGACATCAAGCTAGAAGACTCTTTGCAGCTGAATGGGAAAGAAATATTCTTACCTAAACTGAAACCTTCTTCATCGCAGGGCAGTTTTCTCTGTTCTGGTTTACCCATCAGTGTGATCTCTTCTTCTTGTCTATTTACAGAATTACTCAAAATGTCCAAACTGTTAAAGGTACACTCTCTGATACTGATCACTGTTGTGGATTAACTCCTCCTTTACTGCCATACTGCCTTGCCAGGGTAAACAGAAGGGATATAAGTGGATATACTCAATCTGCCACCTTGATCCAGAAGTCAGGTTGGGAACTTACAAAAATTTCATTAGAGGTACATAATTTAAACTTTTACTTACAAAACAAAACAAAAATAAGAATCCCCTTCCACAGGGATTAAAATGAGTTGAACATGAAGTCCAAACCAGTTTGTTTTTTTTTTTTTTTCCAAATGACCTCATTATAATTTCTTTACATTTGAGATTTAAAAGAAGGGATGAGTGGGGAAAATGGCACATTACAGCAGCCAGCCCAGTACACAGTGCTTTTCCTGTTGAAGGAAAAGGACTGGTATATTTTTAAATTATCTTGTATCATGCAAAACATGATATATTATCATGCTTTGGATGTGTTATCTTATTCATTCCTCACAAACTAAGAGACAAGTAACCCTGTTTCCATTTTATAAATGAGAGAATTTACTAGAAGTGTTATAACTTGCAAAAGTTCACACAATCACACTATGAAAGAATTTAGATTTCATCGCAGAGTTTATCCAAAGATTGCTTCCTCATGAACAACTCTTACATGCGTGATGCCCTACTTTCCCTCTGAATATATTCAAACCAGCTAGCTATGTATTCAACCTTAATTAAGCAAATTAACATTGCTTTCTCTTCCTTTCTTATAGAGTTCCTTTCACTTCTGGCTTAGTAGGTCATTGGATGATGATGCTCTAAGATCTGTAGTGCTGCCTATGTCTGAAGACAAAATGAGACCTCAGTCCTTGCTCTAAGTGTTTAAGTTCTCAGTACTATCATGCTATAAAAATATTATGACAACCAACTATGAGCAGAGCTACCCAGGGTGCCATACATATTAGAGGTTAACTTCAGTGAGGGGTTCCCAACCCCTAGGGTTGTTAGGAACCTGGCCACCTAGCGAGGTAAGTGGCAGGCTGGCAAGAAAAGGTTCATCTGCTGCTCCCCATCACTCGCATTACCACCTGAAGCATCCTTCCACCCCACCCATGGACAAATTGTCTTCTATAAAACCAGTTGCTGGTACCAAAAACATTGGGGACTGCAGGCTTAAGTGATATCCCTGCTGCTGTTAGGAATGGAATTAATGAGCATAGATATACATTTTCCCATCATTTTTTGCCCCTGATTTTATTCCATGAGATGGAAGGCTCATTTCATCTGCCTTCAATCAGAGCTTCTCTAGCATTTTTATCAAAATAGCTTATGGACTTATAATGTTTCTTATTTCAAATCTCCCATGAGCTTCCCTGGTGGGTCAACAGTAAAGAATCAGCCTGTAATGCAGAAGATACAGGTTTGATCCCTTGGTTGGGAAGATCCCCTGGAGAAGGAAGTGTATTTCCCACTCCAGTATTCTTGCCTGGGAAATTCCATGGACAGAGGAGCCTGGTGGGTCACAAAGAGCTGGACATGACTTAGTGACTAAACAGCAATAGCAACAACAAATATAAGATACTTATTTAGGGTATACGTAAAAATTAATACAACATTGTAAATCAATTATACTTCAATAGTACATATATATATATATTAGAAAAAGATATCTATTTAGGTAATGACACAAAACAAATCATAGGTTCATGGGTTAGGGGGTTCATGACTAAGGAAAGGAAAGGGATGAAGTTTGGAATTTCAGACCATTCTTTCATTATTTAACATCTATAGCTATACATAATTCAGGCTAGGAAGGGAACTTAAAAAAAAAACAAAACTAAAATTCTGTTGCTACAACTACAGTGTTTATTTCAGGTAAGGTATGATCTGTCAATTAGTTTAGTCTCTCATCACTGATATCTAGTTTGTTCCATCCAAAATGTCCATGGTCCATTACACACCAATATCTAAAGTACTTTCAGCTTCCCCGTCTCCTAATTTACATGCATTCCAGGTTTAGTACAATAAAAATGCAAGGTCATATTTCAATAACAATTTTTTCAACATGTCCTTCATGTCTCCCTCTCTTTTTTTAATTGGTATACTCAATGAGATTTCTAAAATAAGTTTACTGCCCTATACTTTAGATCTACTTCCAGAATTAGCTGCCACTTATCAATTTAAGTTTCCGCTCATAAAAACTACATCATTTGTTGAGACCATGTTAAATATTAGCACAGAAAACACAATTGTTTTGTGCAAGATGATATAAACAGGTATGCTAATCAGTACACTCACAAGTTTTTTCAGTGATCACTTACAGAGTCAGATATCCTCCAAGGTGATAAAGAATATGCAACAGCCATTCTCTAGGTTTTGGGGATACACAATCCAATTCCTTCAAGGGTTGGAGCATAAACTAATAGGCATGACAATAGACGCACACACAAAATGTTATATTAGCACTAAAATGGGATATACTATTAACCATGAAGAGGCAATAGAAAAGGTTGGACCAAAAGAGATTCAAATAAGAGTTACATATGTGCTTCAAGTTTTAAAGGTTTTAAATATTAAGTAGAAACTTTTCAGATTGAGAAGAGCAAGGACAGGAGGATCTGAAAGCATATGGTGAGGTCCTGAAAATTTAACTTATAAGATTGGAACATTTGAAAATATAATGGATTGAGATCTCATGTGTAAGATATGGCTAGATTACAATGGCTTTTACCACATGATTAAAAAACCATGAGTGGCTGTCCTTGAAGAAGTCCATATTGTATGTGGAGTGATAATCCTAGATTTTACACAGAAAGAATATTCTGGAACTTGTCTGGAAACTAGAGGTATCTGATAAATATATGACGTTAGCAAATATTTTCTCCCATTCTGAAGGTTGTCTTTTCATTTTATTTATGGTTTCCTTAGTTGTATAACAGTTTTTAAGTTTAAATAGGTCCCATTTGTTTATTTTTGTTTTTATTTTCACGACTGTAGGAGGTGAATCGAAAAAGATTTTGCTGCAATTTATGTCAAAGAGCATTCAGCCTATATTTTCCTCTAAGAATTTTAGAGGTTCCTTAAAAAAAAAACTAAAAATAGAGCTAGCATATGATCCAGCAATCCCACTCAGGGGCATATACCCAGAGAAAACCACAATGCAAAAAGACACACAATCCCCAATATTCACTTCAGCATTGTTCACAATAGACAAAAACAGAGGAATGAACAAAGACGATGTGGTACAAATATACAGTGGAATATTACTCAGCCATAGAAAGAAAACAGTGTCATTTGCAGCAACATAGGTGGGCCTAGAGATTGTCATATTGAGTAAAGTAAGCCAGACAAAGATAAATATCACATGATATCACTTATATGTGGAATCCAAAAAAAGGGTACAAATGGGTACAAATTTGTACAAAGGGTACAAATTCTATTTCTGAAATAGAATTATAAATATAGAAAACAAACTAAGGTTACAAAGGGGCAGAGGAGGGAATAATTGGGATACTGATATTGACAAACACACACTACTATATAGAAAATAGATACCCAATAAGTACCTAGTGTATGCTGTGTCCTCCTCCAGGGGATCTTCCTGATCCAGAGATCAAACCTGTGTCTGTCATATCTCCTGCATTGGCAGGTGGATTCTTTCCACTAGTGCCACCCAGGAGGCCATAGGACAGGAACTTCTACTCAGTACTTTGTAATGACCTACTCTGTAAGGACCTATATGGGAAAATAATCTAAAAAAAGAAGCATATATATAGGTATACGTATTACTGATTCACTTTGATGCACACCTGAAACTAACACAACATTTTAAATAGACTATACTTCAATAAAAATTAAATATGTATATATGTATATGTATATATATATATATATATATATATATACATACACACCTAAGCATACATATACATATATAACATTAACATTTGAGTTAATTGAGTGAGGTGATCATAAAATTCCAAATGTAAATACTTTGGATACTAGATTCCAACACTTAACAAAAGAACTGTTGTGTCTGCACTGGTTGCATATTTCTCTCCAAGGTGAGCATATAGTTCAAGTTGCCACAATAAACATGCTGCCTTAGCCAAAGGAAGCCAAGGGGATTTTCCCTTATGATCACTTCAAACAGAAGCAATGACAAGAACATCTCATCAGGAGAACATAGTGCATTGTCCTAAAATCTCTGTAAAACACAGCTTTCCTGGACTCACGTCTAGGTATTTAAGTCCCACATCAACAAAACATTCCATTTAAATAGTCCCTGTTGGGAAAATGCATTAGTGTTTGCGATCTGTTAATTATAAATAGGCAGACTCCTAATGCCTCCTGTAAGGTTTCCAAGACATCCTGTGAAAATTAATCATAATGGATTTTTTAATTTTTTTGTTTCTCTCCAATGGTTAATTATAGCTCCAATGAGTCTAATAAAACTATGCCACAATGCTTCAACTGATAGTCCTTAGAATTTTAGGAGCCAAAGGTTCAAGTTATTTAATCAGAGGTCTTGATTTATTTGGAACATTATCACAATATGAGCTAGATTTTGTCACTCAGGGCCTGTTAGGTGAAAGATTGTGAATGCTTTCATTTCCCTTTCTCCAGATGATGGTTATTTAAAGATCCACCCCCCCCACTCCCTCCAGAGTTCCTTTTGCATGAACATCCTGGCATAGGAGACAAAGTGCACGTGACTAATTTTGGATAATAGAGCAAAATTCCTTGGTCTATGATAGCATTGTGTGGTATTGGTAATAAACTCTAACAATTTATACCAATCTTCCACAGGAAGTACTTTGTCTAAATCTTTTACATTTTAAAAATTATGAAGTTATTCTGCCAAATTGGTTAATTTCCCTCATCTGTTTTTATGACTTGGGAGTCCAAGAAGTGTTGTTTCTGAAAATATAGAGAAAAAAAATAAACAAGTCTGTCCTCTTATTAAAAAAGAATATTTATTTCAGGAGTATATTTTAATATACCCTTAATTTTCAAAAGAAAGGTAATATAATTGCCAAAAGTTTTCAAAAGAGAGCTAATAACCTTCATCTTGGATTATGAAAAACCAGCTTCAATCTGTAATGTATAAATTAAAGAAAAGGATTCAAATCTTCTAATTAGACCGAGAGCACTTAAAGAAAGAAATATTTGTGCCAGTTCCATTTAGGAAGAGGTTGAAAGGTAAAATAGGTATAAATTATATATATTAAAAAAAACTGGCAGTTGAAAGAAAAAATATATCTTTTGTTTTTGCTATGATCATAAAATAATAACATGGTCAATACATTAGCTTTGAATTTTAATATAATCATAGGATAAAAATATGTAGGTATCCAAAATGATGTTTTTCTTCAACTATTTATGGCACTATAGAATATGGGTACTTTGGTATCATACCCAGGCTTTGAGGATCTATTTTATGGAAAATGTGTAAATTTCTCCAGTCACTATCCAGGCCCTGGATAAGAGGTTGGGCAGGGGTTGAGAGCAAAACTGTTGTGACAGAGGAGAGTCAAGCAAAGAATAAAAGTCTCATTGCCAAAGGAGCTGAGAGTGAAGAAGAGAGCTGTACCAGATGTTCAAAATAGCAGGGCTATGATTTTTGTTGAATTATATATCGATGTAAATGATCCAAACTAAGTTCCTAAATTCACAGACATTCACCTAAGGACATCTGATGTTAAAATAATGAATGGGTACAGTATTTTTTTAAAAAGCAAAATTAATACAATAGGATGGAAAGATCACTTTAGCCATGCTGAAAGAGATGAAATATTTGATTGACAGGGTCAGTGATTTGGGCTGGGCAAACTATGGGACTTACTAATGCAAAAGCCTAGGGCTTTTAGAGGAGAAGGCAATGGCACCCCACTCCAGTACTCTTGCCTGGAAAGTCCCATGGACGGAGGAGCCTGGTAGGCTACAGTCCATGGGGTCACTAAGAGTCAGACACAACTGAGCAACTTCACTTTCCCTTTTCACTTTCATGCATTGGAGAAGGAAATGGCAACCCATTCCAGTGTTCTTGCCTGGAGAATCCCAGGGACGGGGGAACCTGGTGGGCTGCCGTCTATGGGGTCACACAGAGTTGGACACGACTGAAGCAACTTAGCAGCAGCAGCAGCAGGGCTTTTAGAAAAGTTGCAATAAATAAGAAGTTTTTATTTACTAATGGAAGTTACTATAATAAAAGGGAGCTGTGAGAATGAAATAGGACAGTCAGATTTGGAAATGCAGGAAAGAACAAAGAGAACTTTGGAAGGGCCACCATAGACATTGCACACTGTAGGACTTGGACAGTAACTCTGAACAAGGTACATCAGTGGGGAGACAGTGGGATATAGTGACTGTAAGCAGGCTCTTTACGTCTGAGCCCCCAGAGAACTTGGAATGATTCTAGGTTATATTTTAATAAATGATCATTTCAACAATGGTAACAACCACAGAAGGTCAAATTGTTAAGAAGGGACAGCATTAGACAATCTGGAAGAAAACCAAAAAAAAAAAAAACCTTTTCCATATAATGTAACTCCAAGTGTTTGAACCAAGAAAGAAAGCAGTATCTCTGTTTGGGATGTGGAAACAGGAATGGACAGAATGAGGTGAGTGGAGGTAAGCAACGAACCAAAATGAGTTTGACTTTGAAAAAGTTCTGGTTCAGATTACTCTGAGATATCTGAGAGATGATATTTTATTGCAAATTAAGGTAACGTCTTGGAAAGTCCTGGTGGGAAATCTAGTTGGAAATGTTGATTTGAAAATCATGGGGATTTGGGGCCATAACTTAAATCATCAAAGAAAAGAGATATATACAGCACATCTCAGTCTTAAAGATTATCTGTAGTTAGTAGGTTAGAAAAGAAAGAAAAGAGGATATCTGATTACAAAGACTAAAATGATAAACTTGATGCAGAATGAAACTCTATTTCCAATTTTCCAGGAACCACCTATAAAAGACGAGTAAAGAGGGAATAAAAAGGATGAAAAATTACCTTATACTACTCTAAGAGACTATTCTGTATTTTCTAGGACATCAAGACTTTCTCTTGATCCTTTAGCTAATATTAACCTTATCTGTAAATAAAATTTTGGAGCTGGATTGCCATTTAGCTTGATCAAAAAGACAAATGTGTTTAGATGATGATAAGCTTCCTGGGGGAACAGAGACTCAGTATTTGCTGGCTGAAGACAAAGTGTTATACAACACTATACTCCATCTAAATGACAAATAACAGATTAGAATAGTATCCTTGCTATTTAGCTACACTCCTTAAAGTGTGTAAGGGCAAACGTTAGACTTAGAAATACTAATAGTATTAATTACAATATCTTTTTCCAAAAATTGCAACTTAAGACTGAATGGTGAAATTCTATTGGGTTGACGATCTGTATTGTCAACATATCAGTGCCATCCATGTGGATTTCATGTTCCCTACTTTAGGAAAAAAGAAAAATCTTTGTCCTTTAAACAAAAGGGCTGGTGCCTAGGTCTGCATGTATAGGATGCTGACTTGCAGAACACATTTAATGCACATCACCTGCAAAAGTTTAATGAATCCCTTTCTTGCCTGCCCTTGACCTTGCCAAGAATGTTATGTGTGGGGGAATTAAGAAACCTGTGAGGCCATATGCTGTGGATCAGCCTTTGACCAGTTTCCCCCACCCAGCTGTCGCTCTGAAAGTAACATTGCCTGCACGTGTATTTTTTATATGCACACAGTTGTCCTGAATTTTGGCTGTAGGGGAACACTGTTGAGAAATAGTCTATTGGCTTTGTTCAATGCAATTTAGCTTCCTGATTTCAAACATGATATCTGGAAGCTATGAGTGTCCTTTACACTATTTTTCACATGTAATTATCTTATTTTAATCCTTAAAAATATAAGTAATATGAGGAATGCATTAAATTCAATAAGACAAGAGATACACAATGAAAGTAAAATTCTCACTTTCTCCATCCTTAGTAGTTTGTGTTATCACCAGTTTCTTTTTATATCCTTCCAGAAATTTAAATGCTTATAAACAAATACAATATGATATCATCTTTGTAAAATAAAATTATATTGTTCACATTCCTCTGCTTTGGTTATAGTTAGCAATGAATCATCAAATCTTTGCCTGTCAATACATATGGAATTTCAGAATTTTTAAGGATCATGTAATATTCACTTTATAAAATTACTATAGCTCATTTCCTCAATTTCCTATTAATGGGAACTTTAAATTATGTTCTTTGCTAATTATTTTCTCCTATCACAAACAGTTTTGTAATGTTTAGGTTTGTATTTCATGGTATTGTTTTTTATTACAAATATAGATTAAATATAAGCAGTCACACAATAAAGTCAAAAGATAACTGATCTTCTAGTCACATTGATTTAGATTTGGATCCTAATAAAGCCATTTACTTCTCTAGTCTCTGAGCAAAACACTTAACCCCTCTGAGTCTCAGATTTCCTCTTTATACAATGATGACAAAGCCAGTGCAGTTAGAATTTTAAGGTAAATTTCCTTAAAGGATGGTATAAGAAAGTGTTCCAAAACTAATAGCTTAAGAGTGGAAGAGGACAAAGAACAAAGTCTAAGTGCAGAGAACTGGACTAAGTATCAAATCGTCCAGATTCTTAGTTGAGTGATTTTCCAGTTAATCACATTGACGTATTCTAGGCCCAGTTTATCTCTCTTTGCACATCGACTGCAAGAGTGTCTTTACCTTGCCCCACATGGTACAAGCAACAAGAAACTATTGGCAAAGTCCTCATAAACAACTAAGAGAAATCTCTGGAGAGTATGTATGATTTTTGTTGCCCTGCCTGTGGTCTCTTCCTCTTGGGATTTTTTTCTTTTTCACAGAAAGGTTTGACATGATAATTCAGGGTACATCTCTTTCTTTTCAATTTTATATTGGAGTAGGAATGATGCTGAAGCTGAAACTCCAGTACTTTGGCCACCTCATGCAAAGAGTTGACTCACTGGAAAGACTCTGATGCTGGGAGGGGTTGGGGGCAGGAGGAGAAAGGGACGACAGAGGATGAGATGGCTGGATTGGCATCACTGACTCGATGGACGTGAGTCTGAGTGAACTCTAGGAGTTGGTGATGGACAGGGAGGCCTGGCATGCTGCGATTCATGGGGTCGCAAAGAGTCAGACACGACTGAGCGACTGAACTGAACTGAACTGATAGCTGATTTAAAAAGTTGCGATAGTTTCAGGTGCACAACAGAGTGACTTACTCATACATATACATGTATTCCATTCTCCCCCAAACTCTCCCGAACAGGCTGACACATAACACTGAGCAGAGTTCCCTCTGCTATACAATAAGTCCTTGCTAGTTGTCTGTTTTAAATATAGAAGTGTGTACATGTCCATCCCAAATCCCTAACTATCCTTTCTCCCTGTCCTTCCCTTGTAACCAAAGATCTGTTCTCTAAGTCTGAGTCTGTTTCTGCTTTACAAGTAAGTGCATCTGTATCATTTCTTTTTAGATTCTATATATAAGGGATGTTACATCATACTTATCTTTCTCTGTCTGACAGTGTGACAGTCTCTAGGTCCATCCATGTTGCTGCAGATGACGTTATTTCATTCTTTTTAATGGCTCAGTAATATTTCGTTGTACATATGTATCACCTCTTCCTTATCCATTCCTCTGTCAGTGGACATAGAGGACGTTTGGGGAATTCTTGATGATAACGTTCAACCATGACAGCAATTATGATTTGAGAGAGAGATTCAATTATGTCCATAGATGATACACCCTTGATCAGTCCTGGGTGTTCATTGGAAGGACTGATGTTAAATCTGAAACTTCAATACTTTGGCCTGCTGATGCGAAGATCTGACTCATTTAAAAAGCCCTGATGCTGGGAAAGATTGAGGGCAGGAGGAGAAGGGGACGACAGAGGATGAGATGGTTGGATGGCATCATCAACTTGATGGGAATGAATCTGAGTAAGCTCCACGAGTTGGTCATGGACAGGGAGACCTGGGGTGTTGCAGTCCTTGGGGTTGCAAAGAGTTGGACATGACTGAGTGACTGAACTGAACTGAACTGAACTGATCCCTATACATAGTCTGTGGACCTGGGTGGTGATTAGGTCATTACTAAGAAGCATCACTCTAGCACATACATCTTTGCCTAAATTTGCTCCTTTAAAATGCCACCTCTCAATCAGACTGTCACATTTGTCTGAGAGAGATCATTATTGCTATCTTGCATATATTCTTCACAACAAACTTGGGAAGTAGACAGAATCAGGAGTCTCTTCCTTTTGGGTGTTTGAGGGAGTTAAGCTCTAGAAACAGCATCAATTTGCCCATATCTTCTAACTCCAAGTTCACTTTTCTTTCTAGCATAATATATTGAATGACACTATATTTTTAAGAGAAGAAAAGGATGATCTGTCTAGTATACGTGCTTCTAGGTTCACAGCTTAACTCTTTCAGGAAAAATTAGGCTTCTTCCAGATATTTTCAGTGATGCCCCATGCAATATAATACAAATTGCCCCACACGACTAGCAAATCTCACCTTTGTTTAGTGCAAGGTTTGCGAATCACCTTCATCACAGATGAGCACCAGGCTCCTTGTACAATGGTCTTGTCTCCTAAATATGCCATGAAGTTCTTTTCTTCTACACCTCCCTAACTGGATTTCCTTCAACTTAGATGTCTTTTCCTCCATTGTCCACCCTTGTAAATTATATTCTTCTTTGAGGCAAGTGAAATGATCTTGACCGAGAAGCCCTTGTTGATTTCTTCAGTCACAATGAATTATTCCTTTTGCATAAAGAAAACCAAATGTGTATATACCTACAATTGACTCACATATTCTGCTTTGTATTAAAATTTATTGTTTATATGTTGCCTCCCTGAGCAATTGGAAACAATCTATGTGCCAGACTCTCAACTGGGTCCCATAGAAACTGAATATCACCAAGGTGCATTTATAGTTCCCTGTTACAGGTGCTCCCTTACTAAATTCTATCCAGTAGTCAAGGACAAGCTCATTACCACCATCTTCTTCATACCCTTCTGAATTCCTTTAGCAAGACATGTTATTGTCCTTTGAACTCCAATACCAACTTATGGCAATGACATCTTTCTCATGACAATAGTTTAAGTACCTTTCGATTTTTTCTGAAAGATCTGAACTTCCAAGTCAGTATGAATTGCATCTGTTGTGTTGCGGTTTATCTCAGAGTTCACGGCATGATAGGTGTTCAGTAAAAACTTGCTATATATATGGAAAGACATATATTCTTCTAGTTCATACCATTTATGGTTATGTCCAACAAATGTTTAATCTCTCAAAGTTACTTTTAATCAGAATTTAATATGTTTTATTTTGAACCATAGGAAATTACCATTCCTGAGGTAATAAACAGTTGAATATATGCAGTATCATCCCATGTAGACTAAAAATTATGGAGTAAAAGGAATGATGGATAGAAAAATGAATGAAAATTCCCCACAGTTCTAATTCATAGCATGGCTGCATTAATCACACATATAAATATAATTTCATTTGATAGAAAGTCACTGGGAGGTCAAGATGGAGAATTTGCATTAAAATGTCACTCCCCCATATGGAGGAAAATGCATTTCAAATATATCATTAGCCACAGGGAGGATTAATACAGACCATGCATCCACCAGGCCTTTTTTTACCATCACATTCATTTTCCTCTGTGTTTACTGAAATGAAAAATCCCTGTACCCAAGTCAAACAACAAGCTTGCATCTTTTTTCATCCTTCCCTAGTGAGAATTCCAGCTGGGAGAAGTCATCTTGCTACATCCCGTCATCAGACCCGTGCTAGTAAAGTCAGAGAAATCACAACGGATCAGAAGTTAGACCAACTGCACATCAGGGGACTGCCTTTGCCATGGGACATGTACACAGCAGTTGCTTGAAATGTGTGCATTGCCCATACCTCCTACCTGGTATTAGCATTGTATGTCTGAGATACCATGGATGAGTCAGATTTCCCTCTACATTACAGTCAGTGATTTGGGGAATTCATGTCCGTGTCATAGCAGCATTGTGCAGGTATTAAGGCATGGAATTTAGAAGCCATAATGTCATGGTTCGAACCCTATCTTTAGTGTTTATTAAATTTTGCAATCTCCCTGAAACTTTATGTCCTTATTTGCCAAATTGCATAAGACTAATGTTCTCATTTAAGTTTATTGTGACGATATCAGTGCTTTAGAGAAAGCCAGTTTAATAGATTCTTTGTCCATACAGTGGGTGTTTACTGAATGCTAGTTAAAAAGAAATTTCTGGTTCATTTCTAAATTGTTTAATATTTCTCTGGCTGAACAAAAGTGTATATGTTCTAGATGCAGAGGCAGGCTACTGAAACCAGAGCACTTAATTAAAATTAGACATTATCACTTGAAAAGTGGTAATCATGTAAAAGAAGAAAAAGAAAAAGCATCTGGAAGGAAAAGAGAAACAGAAACAGAAAGAAAAATGAGACAAAGGAATCGGAAAAAGCTACTGTTTCTTTAGCACTTACTGTACATACAATAAGTTTAGTAAACACTTCAAAATAGTAAATAGAAAAAATATAGAAAATGAGAAACATAACATGAGAATTTTAAGAATCATTTTTAGAAGGTTAATATCCAAATAATAGGAATTATAGAAAGTGCAAAGAATAAAGGTGCAAAAATAAACTTATCAAACTAATAACTTAATTCAACTTCTCAAAAATAAAACAAATTAATTTTGAGATATAGCAGACACTCACAGTGTCCATCACAGTGGTTGAAGGAAGGCTCACACCAAGGAACATCTCTGTGGATTTCAAAATACTGAAGGAAAAAGAGAAAAGCCTTCAAACACTTTGAGAAAGAAAAGGCAATGGATGTGAAAAGGATTTAGGTTTATAATGACATTGAAATTCAATAAAATACAAAAATATATGGTTAAAAATATATCACTGTCTTTCAAAGTTTTGTAGGAAGAGGAACATGGCTTGCAACATCAAATTCTATAACCAGCCAAACTACTAGTTAAGAACTAGTTAAACTACTAGTTAAGTACTGATTTTTACTATATGGCAGGCCCTGTTGAAAACATAATACACTAAATAACAAATGTAATTTTTCAATAATCTCCAAAGATGGATATTATTATCCTTTCTTTACGCATGAGGAAATGGAGGCATAGAAAGGTTAGAATAATGTCTTTGAAAGTCATGCCACTGTTCTGTCAGAGGATGGGAGGACCAGGGCTAAAAAACCCACAGTCCAGGTCCAAACATGACATCTTGTACCTCAATCAAAAATAAATTGCTACCCTGACAAAAAATGCTGCCTTTATCAGGTGTGTCTTTATGATACTAAACATAAAACGCTTTCATCACTAAATTCAAAGGAATGTCTCCCTTATCTCTAAATATGTTCTTTAGAAGTAATTACATTTACCTCGAAGGTTGTTTTATATATATATATATATATATATATATATGAAGTGAAGTCGCTCAGTCATGTCCGACTCTTAATGACACCATGGACTGTAGCCTACCAGGCTCCTCCATCCATGGGATTTTCCAAGCAAGAATACTGGAGTGGGTTGCCATTTCTTTCTTCAGGTGATCTTCCCAACCCATGGATTGAATCCAGGTTTCCTGTATTGCAGGCAGACTCTATACCATCTGAGCCACCAGGGAAGCTAGCATATATATATATATATACACATATATATACTGCTGCTATTTAAAAAAATCAGATAATTTATCAAAAATTAACTTTATCATGTGTTTCCTTCTATTTCCCCTTCCCACAGTCTTTTGCCTAACTTTACTAAAATACTAACCTTTCCATAGGTTCCATTTGCTTATAAATTTGATGAACATGTCTACATACTGAACTCATCCTTACCTGGAATTAAAATGCAAACATATTCAGTAGAATAAAAAATATTTCATTAGATATGAATATTTCTAAAGCTCTGATTTAAAAATATGCTTCTAAGAAATTTGACTTTTCCAGTGACCCAGATATTTTTTAAGTTTCTCTCTTCCCTGGGATGTGCATTGTCTAATCGAAGTAGATTCATAACCACCCTTGTTCTTCATGTGTCTAATGATATAACTCAAAGTAACACAATACAAAGTAACACTTGCCTAATAAGCATTTTCTGAAGTTCATAGAAATGGAGGGAAAGGTTTCCTTTATTCTTTCACTGTGTATTATGTTCTCCAAGCATGTATTATTATTATTACCTAGTTGAACTAATCTAATTTGCAGTTGGATAAATCACAAGCCAGTTGATTCTCAAGCCTCCCCAAGTTATTGCTTTACTTCATCCAAAGATTTTATAGTAGAGAATATGGAATATCCCAGGTGACTTAAAGTTATCACTTTCTCTTTCTAAAGCCTATAAATGTCCAAAAACTGTTATGTAGTGGAAAACCTCCATAAATAATTAGCATTGCATTGCACTGGTCAAAAAACATACTTGAAGTAATTCATAAAACTGCAAGGTTAATGCACTAGAAAATGCTAGTTTTTCTAGATATGTTAATATGTTTGTTCCTAATAGCTATTAGGGGTTTCCCAGGTGGCTCAGTAGTAAAGAATTTGCCTGTCAAGCAAGAAACACAGGTTCACTCCCTGGGTTGGGAAGATCCCCTGGAGAAGAAAATGGCAATCCACTCTGGTAGTCTTACCTGAGAAATCCCATGGACAGAAGAGCCTGGCAGGATCTAGTCCATGGGGTTGCAAAGGAGTCAAACACAACTTAGCAACTAAACCACTACCAAAAACAGATATTAGAATATATTTGTCCATAAAATGCTTTTGAAGGTAGATATTTCTAGGTTTGGCTACTCAGAATCCAACCCTCCTATTTAATGAGGAATATAGAACCCACCTCAGTTCAGACTTTGCTGCTGGGAACATTTTCTGCACTTTGTATCCAAGACTGGGGCCTGAGCTAAATGAATCCACTACTCTGTCCTCCAAAATCACTGCAGATGGTGATTGCAACCTTGGAAGGAAAGTTATGACCAACCTAGACAGCATATTCAAAAGCAGAGACATTACTTTGCCAACATAGGTCTGTTTAGTCAAGGCTATGGTTTTTCCAGTAGTCATGTATGGATGTGAGAGTTGGACTGTGAAGAAAGCTGAGCACCGAAGAATTGATACTTTTGAAGTGTGGTGTTGGAGAAGTCTCTTGAGAGTCCCTTGGACTGCAAGGAGATCAAACCAGTCCATTCTAAAGGAGACCACACCCAGGAATGACGCTAAAGCTGAAACGCCAACACTTTGGCCACCTCATACAAAGAGTTGACTCACTGGAAAAGACTCTGATGCTGGGAGGGATTGGGGGCAGGAGGAGAAGGGGACGACAGAGGATGAGATAGATAGATGGCATCACCGATTCGATGGACGTGAGTTTGAGTGAACTCCTGGAGTTGGTGATGGACAGGGAGGCCTGGCATGCTTCAATTCATGGGACTGCAAAGAGTCGGACACGACTGAGCGACTGACGTGATCTGACCTGACTCTGTCTTCAGAGATGGTTTAATAAAATTCATATTACCTAATTTGATCTAGCAATAACAAGAACTTGTGTTCCGTAACTTGGAGAGAAGTTTGATTAGGTTCATGCAGATTTAGGATTCTCTGGAAGCTAACTTGGGACAGCAAGAGGAAAAATCTGCATAAAATAAAGCAAAGCCACAGACTGAAGCACAGAAATGTAAAGAGAAAGTGGGAAATCAGGTCTGCTCACAGCACGTGAGCTATTGGATTAACTTTCATTTATAATCAGATCACCCTCTAGAGTTTTCAGTTATGAGAGTCATTCATTTTTTAAACCAGGGTGACTTGGTCTTTCAGTTTCTTATAAACAAAAATATCTGAAATAATATCTACTTGTATACAATTCTGAACCTATGTAAATATTTCAGTAATAGATGTGTCCACAGATGAACCTAGAATTCTGGGTGTACCGAACACTAGTTTCAGGAAGAAAAGTATAAAGAAGACACCATTTTCACTCTCAAAACCACAGTGAAGTTTTCTTTCCAGGCTCCTCATTATTACTTGGGCTAGGGAATCTTGTTCTCCACTTCCTCATAATAACTACTCAAAAAAGATGGATATAGTAGCCATGATTCTAATTCTCAGACAAACATTATTTAATTTCAGTTTAGTAGCACTACTGCTAAGCTGGCTCAGAGATGTGAAAGGCATGGGATTCATAAGATGGTAAGCAAGATTCATTCTGTTTATTTAGAAATGACTCTAAGAGCTAACAGAATTCCATGATGCTCGCAAGGAAAGAGCATGGACCTAGGAGACAGCAGACTCCCCGTTGCTCTGTCCTTCCTCCTTAACTGTGACAACTGAACTCCTGGGAAAGAGTGCTTTACAAAGTCCTTAGTGTTCTACCTACCCACCTTCAGTATTATATAGTCATCATCTCTAGATGCGTAGTGAAAGTGAAGTCGCTCAGTCATGTCCGACTCTTTGTGACCCCATGGACTGTAGCCTACCACGCTCCTCCATCCATGGGATTTTCCAGGCAAGAGTACCGGAGTGGGTTGCCATTTCCTTCTCCAGAGGATCTTCCTGACCCAGGGATCAAACCTGGGTCTCCTGCATTGTAGGCAGATGCTTTACCATCAGAGCCACCAGGGAAGTTCCCCTTATTTATATTAATAAAAGAGAAAGATGCTTACTACCAAGCTTGTTTATACAGTGCAGCATAACCAGACTCTGCAAAAACTAACGTCTGAACAAATACATGTATTTTGCTTATGAAGTTGCCTTTCAAGAAAGGCTTATTTTGTTCCCCTTGGTATCAGTTGGGGTAGCTCAAAGACGAGTTGGAAGCATCTGAAAAATCACATGCTTGTACATCTGGAAACAGATAACTCAAACAGCATGATGGCATGGAATTGTTAGGATTCTCTGGGCTTCTCTCCACCTCTACTTTCTTTTTTTTTCCATCTCCACCTCCATGCACTTCCACCTTCATCTCCACCTCCAACCACTTCCACTTCCATCCAACTCCACGCCCATCTCCATTTGTATCTCTCTCTAGCTCTAGTTCTATCATTTCTATGAGTGATCTCTCTAGCAGGCTGATTCAGAGAAGCTAGACTTCTTGCAGGCTCCCATATCCCATGCCCAAAGAGAGGATATATCATCTTTTTTTGATTTAATCTCAAATCACATAGCAATCTCTGTACTGAAGCAGCCATAAAGCCCTGCCTCTTTTCAAGGAGAATGAAAATATAAACTGTCTTTTGATGAAGTAGTTACAAGGTTCTGGAAAAGCCGGTGAGATCATAAAGGTAGCAGTCACTTTTTATAAATTTGCCAAAATCACAATTTACAATTATGCATGAGTCACATATCTGTGTGCATTTTGACTTAGGTCATTTTAATCCCAGAAATGTGTGCATCTGATTACTTTATCTGCTATTAGAATCAATCATTATTTCTCAAAAACAGCACTATGCAGATAGGGAAAAAGTAATTTTTATTGGGTGTGTGCTGAGAGACAGAGTGAAACCAGCCTTGAATTGAAAATTTCCTTTAGTTACTCTGAATTAACAAATTAACAAATCAAGAGGAGAGAGATGTGCATTTGTTTTAGATTAAAAAAAAATCTGTCATTTATTTTTTCCTAGAATTCATCAAAGATCAGTTCAGTTCAGTCACTCAGTCATGGCCGACTCTTTGCAACCCCATGAAGCGCAGCACGCCAGGCTGCGCTGTCCATCATCAACTCCCGGAGTTTACCCAAACTCATGTCCATCGAGTTGGTGATGCCATCCAGCCATCTCATCCTCTGTCGTCCCCTCCTCCTCCTGCCCCCAATCCCTCCCAGCATCAGAGTCTTTTCCAGTGAGTCAACACTTCACATGAGGTGGCCAAAGTACTGGAATTTCAGCTTTAGCATCATTCCCTCCAAAGAAATCGAAGGGCTGATCTCCTTCAGAATGGACTGGTTGGATCTCCTTGCAGTCCAAGGGACTCTCAAGAGTCGTCTCCAACTTCACAGTTCAAAAGCATCAATCCTTTGGCACTCAGCCTTCTTCACAGTCCAACACTCACATCCATGCATGACCACTGGAAAAACCATTGCCTTGACTAGCCATACCTTCGTTAGCAAAGTAATGTCTCTGCTTTTGAAAATGCTATCTAGGTTGGTCAAAACCTTCCTTCCAAGGAGTAAGCATCTTTTAATTTCATGGCTGCAATCACCATCTGCAGTGATTTTGGAGCCCAAAAATTAAAGTCTGACACTGTTTCCACTGTTTCCCCATCTATTTCCCATGAAGAGATAGGACCAGATGCCATGATCTTAGTTTTTTGAATGTTGAGCTTTAAGCCAACTTTTCCACTCTCCTCTTTCACTTTCATCAAGAGGCTTTTTAGTTCCTCTTCACTTTCTGCCATAAGGGTGTTGTCATCTGCATACCTGAGGTGACTGATATGGGTCCCAGCAATCCTGATTCCAGCTTCTGCTTCTTCCAGCCCAGCATTTCTCATGATGTACCCTGCATAGAAGTTAAATAAGCATGCTGACAATATACAACCTTGACGTATTCCTTTTCCTATTTGGAACCAGTCTGTTGTTCCATGTCGTTCTAACTGTTGCTTCCTGACCTGCATACAGGTTTCTCAAGAGGCAGGTCAGGTGGTCTGATATTCCCATCTCTTTCAGAATTTTCCATAGTATATTGTGATCCACACAGTCAAAGGCTTTGGCATAGTCAATAAGGCAGAAATAGATGTTTTTTTCTGGAACTCTTTTGCTTTTTCCATGATCCAGCAGATGTTGGCAATTCGATGTCTGGTTCCTCTGCTTTTTCTGAAACCAGCTTGAACATCTGGAAGTCCATGGTTTATGTATTGCTGAAACCTGGCTTGGAGAATTTTGAGCATTACTTTCCTAGCGTGTGAGATGAGTGCAATTGCGTGGTTGTTTGAGCATTCTTTGGCATTGCCTTTCTTTGGGATTGGAATGTAAACTGACATTTTCCAGTCCTGTGGGCACTGCTGAGTTTTCCAAATTTGCTGGCATATTGAGTGCAACACTTACACAGCATCATCTTTCAGGATTTGAAAGAGCTCCACTGGAATTCCATCACCTGCACTAGCTTTGTTCATAGTGATGGCTTTCTAAGGCCCACTTGACTTCACATTCCAGGATGTCTATCTCTAAGTGAGTGATCACACCATCGTAATTATCTGGGTCGTGAAGATCTTTTTTGTACAGTTCTTCTGTGTATTCTTGCCACCTCTTCTTAATATCTTCTGCTTCTGTTATGTCCATACCATTTCTGTCCTTTATCGAGCCCTTCTTTGCATGAAATGTTCCCTTATATCACATTTTAGTGACCCAAATGGATTCTTTCCCTTGATTTTTTTCTCTCTGGTCTTTTAAGAAAACTGAATGTGGGGTTTCCCAAATACCCTGCTAACTTTCTGGGCACCTCCCTCGTTTTGGCACCATAACTACTCCTTGCTTCCACACAGCTTTCTCCAGTACATCAACAAGTTGTCAATAGCTACAAGGGTCAGTTTAATAATCTGCCAGAGGTACATCTCAACAGATCTCAAGACAACAGGACATTTCATTCTCACACTGCAACCTGCTTACTTGTCTCACGACAGACTATAAGGGATGGCTCTCACCTCCCTTTTTATCATTACCCCAAACCCTATAACCCTAAGCCTATCTATTATGACTGAGGGACCCAAATAAGCAGCAAGCATACCATTTGTTTGTTTCATCTTCTCTGACCCCTAATTTAGTATTGGTATGAATCAGTCTGAAACAGAACTCCATCACTGACCTTGTTGTTTAAGGAAAAAATAAGCTGTATGATCCTAAGCTCTCTCTGATAGGACTGAAGCTGTGGAGGCTGTGCCATCTCTTCCCTTCCTGTGACCCAATTAAAATCTATGTCCTGAAGGGCAAGCAGAGCTCTCTTCTGAAGTCGTAAATACTATCTAACTAGTAAGCACTACAGATCTCTGCCCTGGATTTTACTGGTTCTTTTGAATCTCTGATTTTCAGATACAGCATCACACATTCACAGTGATTCAACATTTGAATCTCAACTTTGGAGAACCAGATTCAGGCAAGAGATACAAAATGGTCTTCTATTTGTATAGGACCTTAAGGGAAAGCTGTAATGTAGATATAACCATATTGCTGGGTACCATATTCAAAGGTACTGATGAAAGTCTTTGCGCCTAATTCTGCTTGGTGCAACAGTTTATAACACCATGCTGTGTAGCACTGCTTTCGATTATCTGGGAAAACACAGGTATCAGATATATCTGAGTCTGAATCCTGTTTCTACTAATTACTGGGTCAATGATCATGGACAAGTGCCTTAATAGCCTGTGCCTTGATCTTATCTGTAAAATGGAAAGAACAATAATAGCTTCTGTGCCAATTTCTTTGTGAGAATGAGAGCTGGTCATTAATGAAAACTAATAGCTCAGTTGGTAAAGGATCCATCTGCAATGCAGGAGACCCTGATTCAATTCCTGGGTCAGGAAGATCCCCTGGAGAAGGGATAGGCTACCTACCCCCGTATTCTTGGGCTTCCCTTGTGGCTCAGCTGGCAAAGAATACGCCTGCAATGCGGGAGACCTGGGTGTGATCCTCTGGGTTGGGAAGATCCCCTGGAGAAGGGAAAGGCTACCCACTCCAGTTTTCTGGCAGTCCATGGGGTCTTAAATAGTCAGACATGACTGAGTGACTTTTACTTTCTCTCATGACAATGCTAAATAATGATTGATCAAATATGAGCAATAATAATAATGAAATTATAAATTATGTTGCATATCACGTATATTATACATGTGTGCCAAGTTGCTTCAGTCATGTTAAATTCTGTGACCCTATGGACTGAAGCCTGTCAGGCTCCTCTGTGCAACGGATTCTCCAAACAATCCCATGCCTTCCTCCAGGGATCTTCCCAACCCAGGGATCAAAACCACATCTCTTTATGTCTCCTGCATTGGCACGTGTGTCCTTTACCACTAGCACCACCTAGGAAGTCCATGTATATTATAATCTACCACACAATAATATTTCACTATAATATTATTACAACTAACTTTTTGGCCAACTCAATATATGTGTATGGATGGCATTTTTTTTTTTTTTGGATGGCATTATTATTACTATTTTCAGACTACTGAAAAGCCCACTTCCTACATTGATTTTGATAAAAATGATAAAAAATCATGAGATGATGAATCAAACAGTATTTTCAGGCATATATGTTCACAACCCCTAGTTATTATTCATGTTTCAAGCATTTCTTACTATGCATAATCTTCCCTTATCCATCACTCAAGTCAGGCAGAGTTCTTATTTCAACTCTGAGCTGTCCCTCTATCTGAAGTAATTTGATTGTAGCACTTAGTGCTGTGTTTTGCTTAGTCACTTAGTCATGTCCAATTCTTTGCAACCACAAAGACTGTAGCCTACCAGGCTTCTCTGTCCACAGGGATTCTCTAGACAAGAATACTGGAGTGGGATTCCATGCCCTCCTCCAGGGGACCTTCCCATCTCAGGGATTGAACCCAGGTCTCCCACACTGCAGGTGATTCTTTACCAGCTGAGCCACAAAGGAAGCCCAGGAATGTCGGAGTGAGTAGTCTATCTCTTTTCCAGGGGAACTTTTTGACCCAGGAATCAAACTAGGCCTGCATTATAGGTGGATTCTTTACCAGCTGAGCTACCAGGGAAGCCCAGCACTTAGTACATATTGTATAATTTTTGCTTTACTGTTTATGCTGTCTTTTCTTCTCTCTCTCATCTTAGATTTTAGGAAAGAAAGGAGACACTTTATTTCCCCTACCAGCCCCTGTTCAACTGCACAGAACTGAAGAAAAATCTCATTTAAAATGCTTGACCAACAACACTGACAGGGGCCCAATGTTTTCTAACAATTCTATAGTATTTCTAGCCCTTTCATTTTTAAAATAACTGTTTCATACCTTCTCTTATATCATCAAACTTCCAAAATGTCCTTCTCCAACTTCTCAACTGATAACTTGCGTCTTCTTTCATTCAAGTGGATCAATCATGAACTTCCTCAAGCTCCTACTGCATACTCATGACCATGTGAGGCTAGACACCTTGCTCTCCTTTCCTGTGGCTATGGTTGATTTGCTTCTGTGTCCGCTGCCAAAAGTTCCGCTTCTTTATAACTTCACAGCCCCTCTCGCTTCTTCAGGGACATTGCTTTAGCAATCGTCTCCTTCTCATCAGTTCGACTCTGCTGGATAATTTCTATCAGTGTGCACACACACTGTTATGGTTCTATCTTTAAATAAATCTCTCTCTGGACCCGACTCCCCTCCAGCCACTATCACATTTTTCTGCTTCCCTTTAGAGCAATACTCCTCAAAAGAATTTTCTATATCCTGTATCTCCAATTAATTTTCTCCTCTTATTTTTTGTCCTCACTCCAACCAGGCTTTCTCTTCCATTATTCTACTGAACTGCTTTTGTCAAAATCAAGAATGACTTTGTGCTTCAGAGTTAACCTACTGCAAACATCTAACATAGCTTCTCTCTCTCATTCTTAAAACACTTTGTAAACTAGATTTGGAAAGATCCTACTTTAGGGCCTTTGGATCTGCAGTTTCCTCTTGCCTGGAAAATCCCATGGATGGCGGAGCCTGGAAGACTGCAGTCCATGGGGTCGCTGAGGGTCAGACACGACAGAGCGACTTCACTTTCACTTTTCACTTTCATTCATTGGAGAAGGAAATGGCAACCCACTCCAGTGTTCTTGCCTGGAGAATCCCAGGGATGGGGGAGTCTACTAGGCTGCCATCTATGGGGTCGCACAGAGTCGGACACAACTGAAGCAACTTAGCAGCAGTAGCTGCTGGTTCTAATTTTTACATATTCTCCAGTATTGCTTCTCCTTCATATTTGTGTTCAGTTGTTATTTTTTTTCTATGACTTTCTGTCTATACCTTTTAAAATTTCTACATCTTCCCCGCTTCCTGTCCTACTTATATTCTTCTCTTGATGCATTTTCTTCACAGAATTTTAATCAATAAACTTTATATATTACTTATTCATTTATTTAATATATGTCTCTCTCCTTCCCTGGAGAAGGGAATGGCAAACCACTTCAGTATTCTTGCTTTGAGAACCCCATGACAATACAAAAAGGCAAAAAAATATGACACTGAAAAATGAACTCCCCAGGTTGGTAGGTGCCCAATATGCTACTGGAGAAGAGTGGAGAAATAACACCAGAAAGAATGGAGGCTGAGCCAAGGCAAAAACAATGCCCAGTTGTGGATGTGATTGGTGATGGAAGTAAATTCCAATGCTGTAAAGTATAATATTGCATAGGAACCTGGAATGTTAGGTCCATGGATCAAGGTAAATTGGAAGAAGTTAAACAGGAGATGGCAAAAGTGAACATCATCATTTTAGGAATCAGTGAACTAAACTGGACCAGAATTGGCCAATTTAATTCAGATGACCATTATATCTACTACTGTAGGCAAGAATTCCTTAGAAGAAATTGAGTAGCCCTCATAGTCAATAAAAGAGTCCAAAATGCAGTACTTGGGTACAATCTCAAACATGACAGAATGATCTCTGTACATTTCCAAGGCAAACCATTCAATATCACAGTAATCCAAGTCTATCCCCCAGCCACTAATGCTGAAGAAGCTGAAGTTGAAAAGTTCTGTGAAACCCTATAAGACCTTCTAGAACTAACATCCAAAAAAGATGTCCTTTTAATCATAGGGGACTGGGATACTAAAGTATGAAATCAAGAGATACCTGGGGTAAATGGCAAGTTTGGCCTTGGATTACAAAATGAAGCAGGGCAAAGGCTAACAGAATTTTGCCAAGAGAATGCACTGTTCATAGCAAAAACCCTCTTCCAACAATACAAACTATGACTCTACACATGGACATCACCAGATGGTCAATATCAAAATCAGACTGATTAATTATTTGGAGTTGAAGATGGAGAAGCTCTACACAGTTAGCACAACAGAACCAGGAGCTGTTTGTGGCTCAGATCATGATCTCCTTATTGCAAAATTCAGACTTAAATTGAAGGAAGTAGGAAAAACCACTAGATCATTCAGGCATGACCTAAATCAAATCCCTAGCAATTATACAGTGGAAGTGAGAAATAGATTCAAGGAATTAGATCTGGTAGATAGAGTGCCTAAAGAACTATGGATGGAGGTTCATAACATTGCACAGGAGGTGGTCATCAAAATCATCCCCAAGAAGAAAAAATGCAAAATGGCAAAATGGTTGTATGACAAGGCCTTATAAATATCTGAGAAAAGAAGAGAAGCAAAAGGCAATGGAGAAAAAGAAAGATATATCTATCTGAATTCAGTATTCCAAACAATGGCAAGGAGAGATAAGAAAGCCTTCTTCGGTGATCAATGCAAAGAAATAGAGGAAAACAATAGAATGGGAAAGACTACAGATCTCTTCAAAAAAACTGGAGCTACCAATGGAACATTTCATGCAAAGATGGGCACAATAAAGGACAGAAATGGTCTGGACCTAATGGAAGCAGAAGATATTTAGAAGTGGCAAAAATACACAGAAGAACTACACAAAAAGATCTCCATGACCCAGATAATCATGATTCTATGATCACTCACCTAGAGCCAGACATCCTGAAGGGTGAAGTCAAACGGGCTTTAGGAAGCATCACTATGAGCAAAGCTAGTGGAAGTAATAGAATTCCACTGAGCTATTTCAAATCCTAAAAGGTGATGTTGTGAAAGTGCTGTACACAGTATGCCAGTAAATTTGAAAAACTCAGCAGTGGCCACAGGACTGAAAATGATCAGTTTTCATTCCAATTCCAAAGAAAGGCAATGCCAAAGAATGTTCAAACTACCACACAATTGTACTCATCTCACATACTAGCAAAGTAACGCTCAAAATTCTCCAAGCTAGACTTCAAGAGTATGTGAACTGAGAACTTCCAGATGTTCAAGCTGGATTTAGAAAAGACAGAGGAACCAGACAACAAATTGCCAACATCCGTTGAATCATAGAAAAAGCAAGAAAATTGCAGAAAACAAAACAAAACAAAACATCTATGTCTGCTTCACTGACTACACAAAAGCCTTTGACTGTGTGGATCGCAACAAACTGTGGAAAATTCTTAAAGAGGTGGGAATACCAGACCACCTTACTTGCCTCCTGAGAAACCTGTATGTAGTTCAAGAAGCAACAGTTATAACCAAAAGTGAAAAAATAGATTTGTTCCAAATTGGGAAAGGAGTACATCAAGGCTGTATATTGTCACCCTGCTTATTTAAAATTATATGCAGAGTATATCATGTGAAAGCCTGGGCTGGATGAAGCACAAGCTGGAATCAAGATTGCTGGGAGTAATATCAATAACCTCAGATATGCAGATGACACTTTATGCTTTCTTATGGTAGAAAGCAAATAAGAACTTAAGAGCCTTTTGATGAAAGTGAAAAAGGGGAGTGAAAAAGCTGAATGCTAAAACTCAACATTTAGAAAACAAAGATTATGACATTCAGTCCCATTACTTCATAACAAATAGATGGAGAAACAATGGAAACTGACAGATTTATTTTCTTGCGCTGCAAAATCACCGCAGATGGTGATTACAGCCATGAACTTAAGACACTTGCTCCCTGGAGAAAAAGCTATGACGTACCTAGACAGTATATTAAAAAGGAGAGATTACTTTACTGACAAATGTCTGTATAGTGAAAGCTATGGCTTGTTCATTAGTCATGTATGGATGTTTGAGTTGGACCATAATCAAATCTGAGCATCAAACAACTGATGCTTTTGAACTGTGGTGCTGGAGAAGACTCTTAAGAGTCCCTTAGACAGCAAGGAGATCAAACCAGTCAATCCTAAAGGAAATGAGTTCTGAATGTTCATTGGAAAAACTGATGCTGAAGTTGAAGCTCCAATGCTTTGGCCACCTGATGTGAAGAATTAATTCATTGGAAAAGACCATGATGCTGGGAAAGATTGAAGGCAGGAGGAGAAGGGGACAGTAGAGAATGAGATGGTTGGATGGCATCACTGACTCAATGGGCATGAGTTTGAGCATACTCCAGGTGTTGGTGATGGACAGGGAGGCCTGGCATACTGCAGTCCATGGTTTCTCACAGTTGGACATGACGGAACGACTGAACTGAACTCACTGACTCTCTCCTTCCCATCAGACTAATGGCATCTTAAAGGAAAGGACATTTTATGACTATTTGTTCCACTGTTAAAACTCCAACACTCAGTATAGTGGGACTTCCCAGGTGGCTTATTGGTAATGAACCCATCTGCCATTGCAAGAGACACTGGAGATATAGGTTTCATTCCTGGGTCGGGAAGATCTCCTGGAGAAGTACATGGCAACCCACCCCAGTATGCTTGCCTGGAGAATATTATGGAGATTGGAGTCTGTCAGGCTACAGCCCATGTTGTTTCAAATAGTTGGACACAACTGTGTGACTGAGCATGCACCCAGGACAGCACTTGACATTAGTAGATGCTCATTTAACTTTTTTTTTAATTGCAGTATAATTACTTTACACTATTGTGTTAGTTTCTGCTGTAAAGCAAAGTGAATGAGCTGTATGTATACATATATCCCGTCCCTTTTGGTCCTCCCTCCCACCTCTGTTCCATCTCACCCATCTCGGTCATCACAGAGCACCAACCTGAGCTTCCTGTGCTATAGATAGATAGCTGCTGCTGCTGTAGCTAAGTCATTTCAGTCATGTCCGATATGTGCGACCCCAGAGACGGCAGCCCACCAGGCCCCCCCGTCCCTGGGATTCTCCAGGCAAGAACACTGGAATGGGTTGCCATTGCCTTCTCCAGTAGATAGATAGCAGGTTCCCACTAGCTATCTATTTTGCACATGGTAGTGTATATATGTCAATCTCAGCCTCCTAATTCATCCTACCACTGTTCCCCACAGTGTGGCCACATGCCCGTGTCTCTGTTCCTGCCCTGAAAATAGATTCATCTGTTCCATTTTTCCAGATGCCATATATACTCCCTAATATAGAATATTTGTTTTTGTCTTTCCGACTTTCTTCACTCTATATAATATCACAGGAAGATCCTTTAAACCCACCTCCTAAAGTAATGAAAATAAAAAAAAACAAAAATAAACAAATGGGACCTAATTAAACTTAAAAGCTTTTGCACAGTGACGGAGACCATAGACTTTCTATTTTGAATCAATAAGTGCATTTATCTTCATATCCCCATATCCTGGCATCCTGTCTCACAAAGCAGACTCTCAGTAAGTGGTGACTGTTAGTCAATGTATTCAAATTTCTTGAACAAATTCCTATTCTTTCTGAAATAGGAAGGCAATGCTTTTACTTCTATTCCTTTTCTCAAACTCTTAGGACCTAGAATTTTGAGAGATTAAAATGCAAAAAGTAACTATTTGGAATCATGAGACTTATCATTGAAGATTTAAACAATTTCTCTTTCAGATGGAAACCTTCTCAGCTACTACATTTACTTATGTATCTGTTCACAGCAACTCTCTTTATAAAGTTTGCCCCTATTCATAACTTCCATTTTCTCACTTCCTGTTCTAGCCTCAGCATTGATTTCCAGACCAGCGTGTGGAGTAATCCAATCTTCACTTATGTGCCCTCACGTGACTTGATCTTTCAGTAGCATTTGGTATAGGTGAATAATCTCCCCCGGGGACGTGCTTTCTTCTCTTGGCTTCTGTGTCCCTCTGGGTTTCCCTTTTGTTTCAGCAGCAACCTCTCAGTCTCCTTTGTGAGCTCCTGCCCTGTGAGCTCCTCCCTGATAGCTCAGTTAGCAAAGAATCCGCCTGCAATGCAGGAGACCTCGTTTCAATTCCTGGCTCGGGAAGATCCGCTGGAGAAAGGATACGCTACCCCTCCAGTATTCTTGGGCTTCTCTTGTGGTTCAGCTGGTAAAATATCCACCTGCAATGCAGGAGACCTGGGTTTGATCCCTGAGTTGGGAAGATCCCCTGGAGAAGGGAAAGGCTACCCACTCCAGTATTCTAGCCTGGAAAATTTTATGGACTGTATAGTCCATGGGGTGAAAGAGTTGGACATGCCTGATTTTCACTTTGTCCATTTGAGCTAAGAATGTGGGAGCACTCTTATGTAGGGGTATCTATGTAGGAGTATTCATCAGTTCATTATCCATACTCTCTCTTAAGAAGGATAATCTCACTGTGTCCTATGGTTTTATGTTACTTATTTATTTTTTTACATTTATTTATTGGGGTACACAAGGTCTTAGTTGCAGCATATGGGATCTAGTTCCCCAACCAGGGATGGAATCCTGGCCCCCTGCATTGGGAGTGTGGATTCTTACCCACTGAACCACCAGGGAAGTCCCTCCCATGGTTTTAAATAGTATCTGTATGCTGCTGCTGCTAAGTCGCTTCTGTTGTGTCCGACTCTGTGTGACCGCATAGACGGCAGCCCACCAGACTCTCCCGTCCCTGGGACTCTGCAGGCAAGAACACTGGAGTGGGTTGCCATTTCCTTCTCCAATGCATGAAAGTGAAAAGTGAAAGGGAAGTCGTTCAGCCGTGTCTGACCTTCAGCGACCCCATAGACTGAAGCCTTTCAGGCTAACTTCGTCCATGGGATTTTCCAGGCAAGAGTACTGGAGTGGTACTGATGGCCAAATTTCTATCTCCAGCCCTGATTTATCTTGTGAAGTTAGACTTATTCATTAAACACAGTATTTCCCATTATATATTGAACACACATTTCAAAATAATTCTATCCCAAATGGAACCCCTAGTTCTCACTACCCGGCTCTGCAATCTGCTGCTTCCCTCGCCTTCTTCTTCTCAGTAAATGGCACTGACACCTATCTTAGTCTTAGTAAATGACTAAGAGCAAATACTCATAGTTACTCATAAGCTTACATGGCCCTTATCCCCACATCAAATCAATATGCCCTTTTAGTTGTGTTTCCAAAACACATTCACCCAACTCTCCTCAAATCCACTCTAACCACTCTGGCCCAAATCATCATCCTAGCTTCTTTGCATTGCTACTGTGGCCACCTAAATGATCCCTGTATCCCTACCCATGGCTTTATAAGCCAGAGTAATTTTTTTCCTAAACACTTATATGACATCATCTTATCCATTTATGTGGAGAAATCTTCAGATGTCTTCCAGTTTCACAAAGAATAAAATTAAAACTCTTCTCATGTTCTGAGAGGCTCTATGTAATCAGACCTTTGTCGTCTTCTCCAACCTTGTTCTGTGTTTTAGAAATCTTGAATTTATTTTAGTTCCTTAGCGTGGGACTCTGATTCTTTCTTCTGGGTATTTGAGCTGGGCCTTCTCCCATCTGGAAGGTGCTTTCTCAAGGGATTTTTCTTGCCTAAGTCTTTTCTTCTCAGTGAGCTCACTCCATATGTGACCTTCTAAAAAAGGCCTTGCCCAACTCTATTGTCCAAAGCACCAGATCATCTTCTCCCTTCATGAGCTCTAAGTTTGGTCACTATTATAATTCCTTACTTCATTTCCTTCACAGTAGCTAAGATTATTTAAAATTGAAATATTCACGCTACTATGGCTTCATCTTATTCTATTTTAGGGTTATTATGTTTAATAATTTCTAAACTGTCTTCCCTCATAGGAATGTGAGTTTCTTGAGGACAGGAATCTTGACTATCTTATTGACAACTGCTTCCTCAGAGCCTAGTACATACAGGGCATATCATATGGAATCTATCAAATATATTTTAGATGAATATATCAATGGTCATCCACTTTAGGCAGGCTGCTCATTCCCTCTGGGTTACAACGTCTGCGTGTGTAAGCTAGGGAGGAAAATATCCACTTTGCTAGAATGTTAATTAGTAATACTACTAATTGCTATAAAATATACCCACTTCTATAACAAACATATAGAAGCTGTCGTAAATGCTATGGCCCTTTCAGAATAAGGCAATAATTCCTAATGAGACTTAGTTTAATTCCAACCTATATGTAACTTTTCTCTCTTATTTAATTTACTATCTTTTCTCTT
The DNA here is from genome assembly GCF_001704415.2 of Capra hircus. Lineage (NCBI taxonomy): Eukaryota > Metazoa > Chordata > Mammalia > Artiodactyla > Bovidae > Capra > Capra hircus. The sequence goes on along the minus strand of NC_030822.1, from coordinate 11,839,839 downwards.
GCTATTGCTTTGCACGTATTGCTCAAGTTAGCATGTAATTGGTTTATATCTTTTGTTAGCTTATGTTATAACCTTCCAAATTCAATAAATGCCAAATGTAGTGGGAAAACAGATTCACACTTCTTTTATTAGTTCCAATTTGTAGCAAAAGTGTGTAATGGCAAATGCATAGGGTTTTAAATCATGCATAACAAGTTTTTGTCCTAGTTTCATAAACTATTAGTTATGTGACTCAGCTGTCTGACTTTAATTCTCTGACTCAAAGTCTTTTTATTTATAGAATGGATGTAGTTATATAAAACTTTGGAACACATCAATATGAAAGCTTAATAAATAACAGCAGTAGTACTACTACTAATAAAATGGGCTTCCCTGGTGGCTCAGATGGTAAAGAATCTGCCCATAATGTGGGAGACCTGTGTTGGATCCCTGGGTTGGGAAGATCCCCTGGAGGAGGGCATGGTGACCCACTCCAGTATTCTTGCCTAGAGAACTCCATGGACAAAAGAGCCTGGTGAGCTATAGTCCATGGGGTTTCAAAGAGTTGGATATGACTGAGCAACTGACACACAATGACATCTTGTGAACTATACTTTAGCAAAGAAACTTAGCCTTCAGTATAACCTTTGCTTTTGGTTCTCTATATTAAAGTGTTATAAGACTCTTAGTGCTTTCAACAAGCTGGTTTCAGAGCTTCCAAATGAGATAAGAAAATAAATACCTTTGCTCTACAATCTAAGCTGCAAAAATATGTAGGTGATAAGGTATTATATAAGAAGAATGAGACTCTGAAGGCAAACATCCCAGCACACATTTTAATTTTCACTCATCATAAAAGCAGCTTCTGTAGATAATGGAATACTGTAATTGCCAACATTAGGATAATCGAAGATTAAGGCACCAAAGGGCAAGAGAAGCTTTCAGTTAACTATCTGTTTGCAACACATCTCTGGAACCTGTTCTCTGCAAAAATGTTTGCACTGAAAAAAGAGAAGAAAATGAAATGGGAAGGGAAACAGAAAGAATAGAGGAAGACCCTAGATTCCAGACCGAGAAAGAATATGTAGTATAGAACATATGTAATGTATTGTATTGAACATATCTTTAATATAGCCTACACACACAAATATGTCTGTGTGTGTGTGTGTGTGTATATATATATATAGAGAGAGAGAGAGAGAAAGAGAGAAACAGAGACAGAGAGACATATGTATATATAGAGAGAGCACATTTCTTCACTTTCACCATGCAAGCATCTTAAAATTCAATTTTTAAATCCCATCAAATTTCTCAAAGTATTTCTTCAATATCTGAGAGTTCATCATTTCATGTGGGGTAAAATTTGGTCAACTTGGATGGTTAGCCAACCATGTTAGGATATGATGTAAGAGGTCAGATCACCCTAGTGAATGTTGGGATCCATAGCACAACTCCTTCTTTCCTCTGTTACACTACATGCCTTTCCCTAAGATCCTGTTTTCTAAGCAGATTTTTTTGTATATACTCAGTTCTGATTGCCTATGGGGATCAATAATTCCTGTCTTTATAATGCTTGAATGTTTTTCCAGAAGAGCCCTGATTGCTCTCCACTGGAGTCTGTCTTCTCATGTCACCCATAATGCTTTCATTTCCTTTCTGGCTTCCTTTTTGCCTTTTCTTTCCAGAGCTGATAATGCATGGCCCAGGTCCTTTCCAAGGAGTGCCACTCTCATTAAAATTGACTCCTGTTGCTACCATTCTGCCAACTTCAGTGGGAATGCCATCAGCTAAGTGCATTGGTTGACCTGCACCGTCCTCTTTAACTCTAGTCCAACTGGTTGTCAGATAAACACCAAGAAAAGGGATCTTGTTATAAAAGCAAGACTTCTATCAGCTCTATTTGATTATGTGTGTTCAACAGAGAAATGACCTACATTTCTTACTTCCCAGCAGTGAAACTAATAATTAAATATCTTCCTTATTAGAATATAGGCTGCTTTCCACACAGGTAATCAAAATGATTTAATGCAGAATGAGTTACAGCGAAAGTAAAAACATAAGCAGACCCCTTTTGAACTCCCAATACGAAAAGAGTCGCCACTTACTTGAACAAGATGACAGACTTGCTTGCATCTGCTAAAGTACCAAGGAAAGCTCAAAGAGATCAAAGTTGAGGCTTGCTGTGACTTTAAAAGTGTTACACATATGGACTATCATCTGCTCCTTTTGGGAATGGAAATGGCAGGTCCTTATCTTTAGGCCACTAGAGGCAACTAGGATAAGCTGAAATGTAAAAGGGAGAATATTACAGTCTCTCTGCATCTGCGTGTGGACAGATTGCTGGATTTCGCTCTCAGCTTTCCATTGAGATCTAAAAGCAGCAAACACAGGAGAAGCTGCCCAAGGGCAAATGTGAAAACCTAAACCAGATGTCCCAAACTGTCACAGATTCATAACAGATATTAGGAGGCTCTTTACAAACTACTCTTTCTGAAGTTTTCTTGCCTTTTCGTTTTCATTTGAGAGGTGGCTGTCATGTTGCATGCAAAGCAAGGGTTCAGAATGGCGGCAATTGGAATCACATTCGGAATCACCTAGAATTCACATGTCAACAAAATTATGTCAACCCACTCCAGTATTCTTGCCTGGAGAATCCCATGGACAGAGGAGTCTGGCAGGCTACAGTCCATGGGGTCACAAGAGTCGGACACTACTTAGCGACTAAAGAGAAAGATATTTTTCAGCCACATTCATGAATAGAGTCACTATTGTTAGCATCATACTCAAGGATAGAATAGCACTATATGGACAATATCAACTGTTAAAAATTTTCCACCATTAAGGTAAATCCTAGAAGACCATTTAGTTACATATACTCATACTCAGGGATTTCTAGGCCTAGAAAACAACTTTAAAATGAGTTTAAAGTTGAGAAGTCCAAAAGAACTAGTTTCCAAACAGCAGTTTGAGATTTTTTCATCATCATACTTCTTGAAAAAATATTACATCCAGAGTTGATTGTGAAAGTCTTGAAAATGGCTCTCATCATATAGGTGGAATACTCGCAGTTCTTTCATGACAATATCTGGAAGAAAAGTCTGATAGTGCTGGATGGACCACAGTGCAGAAGCTGAGACTGCTGTTTCCTTTTTCCCTCTGAGTCTTGTCTACAGCAGTTAGTGTAATCCAAGCCTAGCATAACGACAGCTGTCTCAGTTCTAAGATAAATTGTAGTGGTGTAATAAATGAAGATCGAGAGCTAGAATAGCCAACCTGATCGAGTCTTTGCCTCATTCAGAGCACTTGCCCGCCAGAGTGTCTGCACTAGGCAGAAAACTGACACAATATTTATCTAACTGAGGGGAAATCCAAGGGTCAGCTATCTGAACTATCCCTCTCCTCCATTATTCTTTTTCATGGGAAAGGAAAAAAAAAAGTTTTCAAGACCATGTTTCTCCAAGGACTATTTTTTTTTTTAATATATAAAGAAATCTGAGAGCAATTTTTCAGAACCTTCTAATGCATACCTGAATCTCAGTGACCCAGATAGATATGATGTATTGTTTGGGGGTTATTTTGGCAGGACTCAATCTACTTGTCTTAGTTGAACTACACTTTGGTGCGAGAACTGCATGATTAATAAGACCTTAAGCATTTTATGGAGGAAATCTACTTTCTGGTCTCTGATATCATCCTCCCCTAAATTCTGCTCCTTCTCCTGAAGATTTTTACTCAGTGAACAACAAGAACAATCCACCAATGCGTCCAAGAAAGAAACCTGGGAATCTTTTTTGACTGTCTTATACTGCAAATTCAGTTTCACTCTCCAACTGTTACCAATGCTAACTCGAATCACGCCTGGAACAATATCCTTCTTTCTGTTCCCACTGCCAGTGTGATAGGTGTGGCTTGCAACTTTCCTTACTATCATTATAACTTAATAAAGATCCTATATAATGTCTTTGTAATTATCACCAATCTTCACTTCGATGCCCTCCTGACAGCACACTGTCCACCTCTGCACACACAGGTGTTCATATCAGAAACTCATCCAAGTTAATTATGTCACCTGGGACTCAGGATTTGGTTTTGTTAATTCTTCTCTTCTTAAAGCTATGAAAATGCCTACATAAAATGCCTTAATCAATGCCTAACTTATAGAAAGTACAGAATAGATGTTACTTCTCTCAGCATTTCTCTCCCACCTTACCTGTGACGGTGACATCCAGGTAGTCTTGCTTAAACAAATTAGGAAGTCAAAGTCCAGATGCTATCCTTCTGCTATATCCATAACATCTCTGAAAACTGTGCTCATGGCACTCAACTCACTGAGCTATAATTTAATTTTCTGTTCTCCCCAAGGATTACAAATTCCTAGATGCTAGGGACTTTTCCCTCCACTCTTAAATATACAGTGCCTGACTCAATATGTAAGTAGGTGCTCAAGAAATTTTACTTGATATATTATATCTGACTATAATAGTGATTTTCAAATAAAGCTTTAAACATTATCATCATACTACCAGTATTATTACGAAGAAGAAGTTGAACATCTTTTTCCTATTCTCAGTCAAGCTCTATGAGAAGGGAGGAGGATCCAGAAATGCTTTACATCTTTTTTAAATTTATCTGGCTGTGTTGTGTCACGTGGGATCTTTTGTTGCAGCACGAGGGCTCAGAAGTTGTGACACGTGGCCTAGTTGCTCTGCGGCATGTGGGATCTTAGTTCCCCTATGAGGAATCAAACCTACATCCTTTGCATTCTTAAGCATTGGCCTGCCAGGGAAGTCCCAGAAAATTTACTTCTAAAAACGAATTCAAGAGCATTTTTAAAATAAACTCTAAGGCCAATATTCTATACCCTCCCCCTTTTGGGTCTATATTTTATATTGAGATTACGTTTGGTATGATGACTTTAAAATCTACAGCAATTATCGGATACCAAAGACAGATCTGAATCAACAGGTTACACACTAGATTAGGAAAGCAGATTTATGATTTTTAAAAGAACTGACCTTGTTATTCTTTATCAATGCTTGGTTACCTGAAGAAAATTAACTTTAATCATTTCTATGGGATGTCAAGTCATTGGAGTCTTATTCAACAGGGATAACCATCATTCTTTAATTACCGTGAAAAAAATACAAAATGTATCTGTGGTTGCTGTTTAGTTGTAAGTTGTGTCTGACTCTTTTGTGACCTGTGAACTGTAGCCCACCAAGCTCCTCTGTCCATGGGATTTCCCAAGTAAGAATACCGGAGGTGTTGCCATTTCCTTCTCCAGGGGATCTTCCTGATCCAGGGACAGAACCTGTGGCTCCTGCATTGGCAGTCAGATGTGTTATCACTGAGCCACCTGGGAAGCCGTGTATATACTGAACCAATACACAGAAATACTCAGTTTAAGGAAAGACTAACGATTCACTTTCTATAACACTTACAAACAGGGTCTTAAATGAAGGAGATGTTCAATGCTCTAATGCAATCAGAGAAAGTGTATACATAAAAGATATCCAGAGAGTAAAAGAAGTACCACTACATTTATTTACAGACAAAATGATCCTACAGGATCATAGGAAATCCCAAGGCATCCACACATAAACACACACACGTGCAAATCCATCAGAACTAACAAGCAAAGCAATTTTGCAAAATATAAGATCAGTATATAAAAATCAGTTGTACCTCTATACACTAGCAACAAAAAACCATAAAATGAAATGAAGAAAACCATATCACTTATGATATACTTAAAAGAATAAACTGCTGGGGAAGACATCTGACAAAAGAAGCACGAGGCTTGTACAATGAAAGCTATAAAATTGTTTTATATTTTGATTAGATAAATTAGATAAAATCGTAAATAAGTGAAGTTGCTCAGTCGTGTCCTACTCTTTGTAACCCCATAGACTGTAGCCTACCAGGCTCCTCTGTCCATGGGATTTTCCAGGCAACAGTACTGGAGTGGATTGCCATTTCCTTCTCCAGGGGATCTTCCCAACCCAGGGCTGGAACCCGGGTCTCCCGCATTGTAGACAGACGATTTACTGTCTGAGCCACCAGGGAAGTCCTAAGATCGTAAATAAATAAATAAATATTCCATGTTCATGAGCCGAAATATTCAATAATTTTAAAATGACAATTCTTCCAAAATGGACCTACAGATGCACTGCTATCCCTATTGAAATCCTAATACGCTTTTTTTTTTTTTTTAAGGAACTGACAAACCATTCCTAAAAGTTACATAAAAATGTGAGAGACCAAGGCTAGCTAAACAATTTTGAAAAAGAATAAAGTTAGGGGACACTTTTTTTTTTTTTTTTTTTTTTTTACCAGATTTTACTACTTAATACAAAGCCACAATAATAAGGCAGGGTGTTTCTAGGATAGGCATAAAAGTCAATTGTGAGAGTTCAAAAGAAAATCTTAATAGTTGGAGTCAATTATGTTTTGACAAAGCTGCCAAGACCACTGAACTAGGAAATCTTAGTCTTTCTAATAGATAGTTTGGGTATAATTGTACGACCACATGGCAAACGTAAACTTAGACCTATACCTCACAGTATACAGACATTAACACAAAGTTGATTGCACACCTAAATAAGAACTAAAATTATCAAAAGTTCCAGAAGAAACCTGAAGAGAAATTCTTTATTACCTTGGGTTGGGCAAGTGTTCCTGTATAAAACACCAAAAGCCCAATCAATAAGAGAAAAAAAGCATGATACACAAAATAAAATACTACTCAGCAATAAAAAGGAATGGGTTACTGATACATGATTCAACAGGAATGACTTTCAAAAATATTTAAGTAAAAGTAGTCCAGTGTAAAAGACTACATATTCGATGATTCCATTTATATGAAATGTACACAAAAAAGGCAAATTCACAGACACAAACACAGATCAGTGTTGTCCAGGGTGGAGGGTAGGAGTGAGGAATAATTGAAAAAAGATATGAAGGAAATTTTAGAGTGCTTGAAATTTTTATAAACTAGATTGTACCAGTGGTTATACAATTCTATAAACTTATATAAAGTCACAGAATTGTATGTTTCCAGTTTGTGAATTTTATGGCATTATCATCACTCTGAAGCTCTTAAAACTGTGTATAGTTTTTATACCAAAGTGAAAGTTAAAGATAAAGTAGATTGAAATGAAGATTTTTTTTTTAAAAATTAAAGATTAAAGTGGAAACATCCCTTGATTACTTCTTCAACAGCGTTTGCTTCATAAACAAACTATGTAGCAAGATAAGGGAGCTTACAAAAATCCATCATTCCAAATATATAAATTTATCATTTCACTATAAAAATCTCCAGGTTTAAATATTCACTTTGGCTAGCCTTTGTTTTTCTAACCATTCTATTAGCACTAATCTAAATTCATGAGTATTAGAGACGCTATTCATCACTCTAATAGCATCTTAATCAAAGTATCCAATACATATTTCTAAGCAGGCTTGCAAGTCAAAGCGTTACTTTATTAGAAACGTCAACATGTAGCCATGAGTGGAGACCCAGAGCAAATTGCCACCAGTCAGAACATGAATTGTAGTCACTGTTTCTTGTTAATGCTATCTGTGTACTCAGTTGCCCTTAGCATCACACTCGAGGCCACATAGAGAACTGGTAAACACATGTCTGCTCTTTCTTAACATACACAGTAATATAAAATGCTGCCATTGTTCTGCCAAAGGGTGACCCTGTTAAAGCGAATGGGTCCTCTGTAACAGTGAATGGGTCATTGTTTTTAAGTGGGTGTTACAGAGTCCATAATGGCATTTCATGCTGAAAAAAAGAACCAATATTTATTGGTACCTGTTAAGGCTAAGCATTATGTAAATGCTCCCACATATATTACTGTTTAGTCAGTTGTGTCAGACTCTTTTGAGACCCCACGGACTGCAGCCTGCCAGGCTCCTCTCTCCAAGGGAGTTCCCAGGCAAGAACACTGGAGTGGGTTGCTATTTCATACTCCAAGGGTCTTTCCAACCTAGGGATTGACCTTGTGGCTCCCACCTTGGCAGATGCATTCTTTACCACTGAGCCACCAGGGAAGCCCTCTGGATATATTAGTTTAGTTAATAACAACACTAAGCTAAATGCTAAAATTTCCTCTTTACATAGAGAGAAAATGAGAGTTTTACTAAATCATTCAGGTTTGCCCAGTAGTTTCTTGAGATGCTCAGGCTGAAACCTCAGTTCACAAAAAGCATGGTTCTCATTACGCCAAATACAAGATATGGATGATAAATATTAGATGATCACAAAAGAACACTCCATCATCTCATCACTTAAAGAGAACTTCTCAAAGCCAGTTTCTTTAGAATTTCTTTAGAATTACTGAGTCTGTGGTTGGCCAAACTGGCAAATAAATAAAATCAAATGTGATTCAGAGAAAAAGAGGGGTATCTGTTGCTATACTAAAGCACCATTATATGGATGATTAATGAATGCCTAGTTCCCTTCTCCCTGTCAAATTACATTCTTCCATCTCCACTTGACATCTAAACTCACTCCACCTTCCTGGAAACAAAAGAACTTGGCATTTAGAGCAAGGACTCAATCATATACGGGCTATAACAATGAGGTAAAAGTCATTTTAAATAATTAAGAGCTATTCAGTGTAATGTATAATCATCCGAAAGTGCACAAACTGAAGTGTTTGTCACAACACATAGATGGCTCTGACCTGGCATTCATTTTTCCCACTTCCATTTTCTTCAAAGAATAGTAGACTAATACAGAGAATGAAGCCTTTCCTCTCCTGACAAAAGACACGTCGTGTCCCCATTAAAGACTCCACCAGAGTCCGCTTAGTGTTGACATGTGCTAGATGGATGCCAGGGAGCCAGTAAAGGCCAAAAGATTCCTGGAATGAAATAAGCCACTTATGTGTGTGCGTGTGTGAGAATACATACATACATACATGTATATGAATACATATATATGAATAATACATACATGTGTATTCATATATATATGTATGTATTCACACATATACACACACACACACATAGAGAGAGAGAATATATATATATATATATATATATATGTATGCCAGTAAAGGCCAAAAGATTCCTGGAATGAAATAAGCCACTTATGTCTGTGTCTGTGTGTGTGAATAGATACATACATACATACATATGAATAATATGAATACATGTACTCATATATGTGTGTATGTATTCACACATACACACACATATAGAGAGAGAGAATATAAGTGAAAGTGAAGTTGCTCAGTCGTGTCCGACTCTTTGCGACTCATGGACTGTAGCCCACCAAGCTCCTCCATCCATGGTATTCTCCAGGCAAGAATACTGGAGTGGGTTGCCAGTTCCTTCTCCAGAGGATCTTCCCGACCCAGGGATCGAACCCAGGTCTCCCAAATTGCAGGCAGACGCTTTAACCTCTGCACCACCAGGGAAGCCCCTAGAGAATATATATATATACACACACATAAAGGCCAAAAGATTCCTGGAATGAAAGAAGCCACTTATGCGTGTGTGTGTATGTGTGTATATATCTACATATATATATATATATGTATGTATGTAGGTATGTATGTATGTATGTATTCACACATACACACACACACACACACACACACAGAATATATATATACATGTATGCCAGTAAAGGCCAAAAGATTCCTGGAATGAAATAAGCCACTTATGTGTGTATGTGTGTGAGAATATATACGTACATACATATATATGAATACATATATATGAATAATACATATGTATTCATATATATATGTATGTATTCACACACACATATATAGAGAGAATATATATGTGTGTATATATATGTATATATATAAACTAAACAACAACAATCAACTATATGTATATATGTATATATAGTTGATTGTTGTTTAGTAACTCAGTCGTGTCTGATTCTTTGTGACCCCATGGACTGTAGCCCTCCAGGCTCCTCTGTCCAGAGGATTCTCCAGGCAAGAATACTAGAGTGGATTGCCATGCCCTCCTCCAGGGGGTCTTGCCTACCCAGGGATCAAACCTGCCTCTCTTAAGTCACTTGCATTGGCAATCAGGTTCTTTACCACTAGCGGCAACAGGGAAGCCCTAAATATGTACGTATAAATATATAAATTTTTTTCAAGAAAAATTTTTTCTTTCACTTCCTGTATCTCCTTCACATTACTTTTTATTCTTTGGGTCTCACATATATTCAATGGGTACAAGGAGAATGAGATAAGAAAACTGCTGGGTTTATTAAGATTTCTTTCTTATGGCACACCCTGATGTAGTTCATGAGGCAAGAAACCAGAAGTAGATTCATACAGGGGAGAAAGACAGTTATTTTTGCTCGCAGGTAGAACTAACTGCTTGTTAAAGAGCAAATCATTCCTTTCTATTTAGCCAGATTGCTGTCTCTCAATTGCTTACTAAATCATGGAAATGGAGCTTTCTTCCTGCAGATACAATTCTTCTTTGCAGTCAATACGCAGTCAATGCATGTTAATACTGTCAAGCCCTTCCTTCCCCCTCCATTTCGACTCGAAGTTCCATTAATAATGGCGATAACAGCAACATTTGACATTTATACAGCCTGAAGGATTCCAAAAAGATTTCACCAATTACTGTGAATAGAGTTCTGATGAGCTGCCGCGACTTCTGAGGCAGGAGGAGAATAAGCAGAAACACAAAGTCGCAGTAAGGGAGATTCTGCCCAAGGGTATGCCAGTCGCCCCCTCTAAAACTTGAAAAACATTACTCACACCCACACACCAAAAAAGATCAGGTCTTTTACTTTGAAAATATTGAAAACATATCACTGGAAGTCAACTGATATTGAGCTAGCCAACTGACATGAGACATTGGAAAGGAGAGAACATTCCACAGCAAGCTTATTTCCAGTGGATTCTATTTTTATGATTATTAACCATCTGACTGGCTTTCATACCAGTTGGAAGAGTGGAGATGAAACAAGCCTTCCCAGTTGTCCTGATATTTCAAAAGTTCCCACATACACCCAAATAGTGTAAGAGACTGGCTAAGGTTCAGTAAAACATTTGAACATGGGTTATTTCAATTCAATAAGCAAAATATTCCCATATGAACAAAAAACAAGAGTTTCCAGAATATTTAAATATCTAACTTTTAATCCTTATTAAAAACAAAACGATACTAACAGTGGAAACAAAAGCTTTTATGAGACCTATGAAATGATACTCTCTTTGAAGACCCTAAAATTATATTAGGGTTTAATAAGTTAACCATTCAGAAATAAATCACGGATAACACAATATGCAATAAAGGTAAGATCTCTTGATTAATTTGGGCTTCCCATATGGCTCAGCAGGTAAAGAATCAGCCTCCAAGGAGACATAGGAGATGCAGGTTCAATCCCTGGGTCAGGAAGATCCCCTGGAGAAGGAAATGGCAACCCACTCCAGTATTCTTGCCTAAAAAATCTTCTCATTGATAGACCCTGGTGGGCTACAGTTCAAAGGGTCATACAGAATCAGACATGACTAAGTGACTAAGTCCACACACACTTGAAGAATTTAAAAGTAAAATATCAGAAGCATGGATTCACTCAAATACCACAAAATCTCAGCTCCACTATGATACAAGTATATATTCAGCTAAGGTTTCAGAGGGTGCTGTAATTTGAATATTCAATTGCGCATCTAGGACACTAGTTCAGTTCAGTCACTCAGTCATGTCCGACTCTTTGTGACCCCATGGACTGCAGCATGCCCGGCCTCCCTGTGCATTACCAACTCCCAAAGTTTACCCAAACTCATGTCCATTGAGTTGGTGATGCCATCCAAACATCTCATCCTCTGTTGTCCCCTTCTCCTCCTGCCTTCAATCTTTCCCAGCATCAGGGGCTTTTCAAATGAGTCAGCTCTTCGCATCAGGTGGCCAAAGTATTGGAGTTTCAGCTTCAACATCAATCCTACCAATGAACTGTCAGGACTGATTTCCGTTAGGATGGGCTGGTTGGATTTCCCTCAGTCCAAGGGACTCTCAAGAGTCTTCTCCAACACCACAGTTCAAAGCATCAAGTCTTTGGTGCTCAGCTTTTTTTAACAATCCAACTCTCACATCCATACAAAGCTACTGGTGTTATTTGCTGGCATACTGAGTACAGCACTTTCACAGCATCATCTTTCAGGATTTGAAATAGCTCAACTGGAATTCTATCACCTCCGCTAACTTTGTTTGTAGTGATGATTCCTAGGGCCCACCTGACTTCACAGTCCAGGAAGTCTAGCTCAAGGTGAGTGATCACCCTATCGAGATTATCTGGGTCATGAAGATCTTTTTTGTACAGTTCTTCTGTGTATACTTGCCACTTCTTAATATCTTCTGTTTCTGTTAGGTTCCTACCCTTTCTGTCCTTGATTGAGCACATCTTTGCATGAAATATTCCCTTGCTATATCTAATTTTCTTGAAGATGTCACTAGTCTTTCCCATTCATTTTTTAAAATATAAATTTATCTATTTTAATTGGAGGCTAATTACTTTACAATATTGTATTGGTTTTGCCATACATTGACATGAATCCACCACGGGTGTACATGTGTTCCCCATCCTGAACCCCCCTCCCTCCTTCCTCCCCATACCATCCCTCTGGGTCATCCCAGTGCACCAGCCCGAGCATCCTGTATTCTTTTCCTCTATTTCTTTGCACTGATCACTGAAGAAGGCTTTCTTATCTCTCCTGGCTATTCTTTGGAACTCTGCATTCAAATGGGTATATCTCTCCTTTTCTCCTTTCCTCAGCTACCTATTTGCTTAAATCCATTCTAGGCTAATGAAAGCATTTCTTTCTTTCTTTCTTTCTTTCTTTTTTTTTTTTGTCATCTTGGATTGCAAAACAGTAGACTATACTGATTCATATTCCCTAAGGAAGTCAAAGGCCTTGGCTGTCAAATGAGTATCAAGTACAGAGTTTCCGGACAGGTACTATGATCCATTATTACACACATGTATGAAAATCAGACAAATTGTATCTGTTAAATAGTCAGAAACCTAGAAGGGAACGATAAAAAGGAAAATTATTCTTGAATCCAAAGCCAGAAGTGAAGACAAAAATCTTTATAATCATCTTTTATCAGACATATATGGATTCTTTAATTAAAATGTATTAATACTAAAATCTGAATAATACAACAATAAATATGAAACTACATGTAAATTCCACTGTATGATTCCCCAGAGAGGAGTAATAGATAATTCTCATCATAAAGAAGGCTAATAAATAATCTGAGGATGCTTTAAACTAGGTAAGTTAACTACTTAATTATTTTCTTTTTTCTGGTACAATGAAATATGTGTGTTCATGTAGTTACATATCAAATTATTGACTGTCCCAGTTCCAGAGGGAATACTTTAAGGTTTTCACATATTTCATTAATCAAGTGAGTAAAGTAAGTACAATTTGTGAAGAATTAAGTTATAAAACTTTATCCTGTTGCTGATGAAAAGGTAATATATATTAATGTTCCTCAAAGATGAATATCATTATTGGCTCTTTTTAGAGTCCCCCAAATTTAAATTCATCAATGGAGCAGATTCACATAATCTTATGAATTGATAAATGCTTCTAAAAGCAGTGCCTAAGACAAAAATTGCATATAACAAAAATTATGCTGGAACAAGTTTTGAGATGTACTAGTTTTCATTTTGTTTATATAAACATAGACACACATATTCTAAAAAACAGGCAGACTATATGATATATGGATTATATATTATATACATATAACTATATACAAATGCATATTTATTGCATAGTTCCCTTGATTTGACTATTATACCTTTTAAATTATATTTTCCCAATATAGTAAAAATAAGTGAATTTACTTTAAGATTATGTAACTATAGTACAACAGACTATTTTAAACGTTTTCCTGATTTCTATAAAGGCTATGTTTTACTTTGCTAGTATCAAAAATATTGAAAAGCTTTCAACTAATGGAAGTATGTATCCAAATATTATAGGAACAAATTCTTTATACAGATTTAAACAATACAAAGTGTTGAGCTGTGCTTTAATCTCAGATTACATTTTCCACCTTTATATTGAATGGAAGCCCTCAGGTTTTTAGCATTAAGTGGTTTGGACATGGAAAACATTTATGAAAATGCATATTTCCATATTTTAAACTCAGAAAACTGACAGGAAAAAAAAAAGCCCTAAAAAATTTAGTTCTTATTCTGGTTCTGCCACTGCCTACTTGTCTAGCCTACAGCAAGTTATCTGTACCCTCCAGGCTTTCATTTCTTCATTTCCAAAATGAATGGTTTGGACCTGACAATTGGTCTTCAAACTGTGCTTCTGAAATACTTCCAAAGGTCTTAGGGTGACAAAGTCCCCATTCTTCCTACTTTCCAATACGATCTGCCATCAAAATTACCTAAATCATAATTCTAAATACAGGCAAAACTATACTAGAGCAATTAATAAAACAATTTATTTCCTAGCACGTAAATCATGTTTTACTCAGCGCATTTGCTGATTTCTTCTTGTCCTCTCCTGGTTTCTGGTTTCTATATATAATAATGCACAAATAAAAATCTTCATTGGAATTCAACAGTTCCTGCTGTTCATTCTCCTATTGAAGTTTCAGTCCTGTTCACATCATAATTGGTTTCTATGGAAATGATTATGTCATCATAATCAAGATATCTGAATTCTACTTTGAGGCACATATTGTTTTAATGGGAAATGAAATAAAAAACAGTAGAAGAAACAGTACATATTTAGGCATTATTGTTTGGGATACTGGGAATTGGAAAATAAAAAGATAGTTTTGAAAGCTCCCCCAAATCATCTAGCCATATTAATATTTAAGCAGTTTTGAGGCTTCCCTAGTGGCTGAGCAGGTAAAGAATCTGCCTGCAATGCAGGAGACCTGGGTTAGATCCCTGGGTTGGGAAGATTCCCTGGGGAAGGGAAAGGCTACCCACTCTAGTATTCTGACCTGGAGAATTCCATGGACTGTGTAGTCCACTCATGGGGTTGTAAGTCAGAGACAACTGAGTGACTTTCACTTTCATAAGCATGCTGCTGCTAAGTCACTTCAGTTGTGTCCGAGTCTGTGTGGTCCCGTAGATGGCAGCCCACCAGGCTCCCCAGTCCCTGGGATTCGCCAGGCAACAACACTGGTGTGGGTTGCCATTTCCTTCTCCAAGGGATGAAAGTGAAGTCGCTCAGTTGTGTCCGTGTCCGACTCTTAGCGACCCCATGGACTGCAGCCCACCAGGCTCCTCCGTCCATGGGATTCTCCAGGCGAGAGCACTGGAGTGGGCTGCCATTGGATAGCCATAAAGCAAGCTGAAATGCTTAATGAATTCTTATTCTTGCCTCAGAGATGGAAAGGTCTGCAACCTCTGGAACTGTAGAGCAGAAATACTCTGGAATGCTTTTACAAAGCAGCATATGGTTATAGAATTGCTAAGAAATACTAGTAGTTTCTTTGGCAATGTAGCAACTCAAAAACTATTGCTACAGATTCATTCCTTAATATAGCTAAAAGCTGCTTAAATTATTTAATTGGATGGTATTTAACACCAAGCATTTTGGAAAATTGGAAAATTATGTAACAAATTCAAAGAATATTCATTTTGCTAAAACTAAGGCCATTTGATCAATCTTGTTCAAATTAAGATCTGGGCTATAGAAACAGGAAAAAAAAGACTTTATTCTGGTTATTGCTGTTATTCATTCATCGAGTTATTAATCATTCTTCACATAATCAAAAACCATAGATTAATGATAAACCCAAGATTTATCAACCACTGTGCTGGGTGTTAGGTTAGAGAAATAAAGATGCTATAATCTCTCTGCTCAGAATATCACTATATTTATTACAAAGAGACATATAGATAAACTAATAAAACACACACAGTAAGATGCTTTTAGAGGGACCTGGAAATAACTTCAAAAACACTGTAATTTAAATAATTTCACCTCTAGGAATGTGTGGGGTCAGATTAATTAATAGAAGACTCAACAGTAGAGCAGCGTCTTGAAGGATGAATAAGTGTTTGCCAGCAAGACAAACAGCAGAATAGATTGCATATTTAGAGTCACAATGTACAGAAGCAAGCATGAACAGTTCAGAACCACCATGTGACTGGAACATTAGGAGGGAAAATGGCAGGGGTGCTTTAGCTAAGACTGAAAGTGGCTTTTCACGGAAAATTAAGTAGAAAAATTCATTCAGTATGGAGCTGACTATGAATCAATACTCTCTCCTTAAATTCGAGAGAGTATGCCAAATATGTAATGAGGGCAGTTAAATAGAATTTTCCCCCAACTTTTCATCACTTTGCAGATCTATGTAATCTCGACTGGTATCTCATGGTGTCACCATACCTATTTTAGATGCTGAAAATGTTACAATGGAAACACTCAACTCCTGACTGTCCCTGATGTCCAAAATCCAACTAATGGTACACTCCTCAATTCCTAACATTGTTGCAAGGCTTTTGGGGAGAGAAATTGTTCACACTGAACCATAAGCAAGTGGCTGGGACCAATGCTGAATGACAGGCCTCTAGTGCTGCAGAGATTGTACACAGAGTTCATCAGTTGGTAAGCACTCTATTATTGTTTTTAGCAGCTCAGTCATGCCCAACTCTGAAAACCCATGGGCCACAGTCAACCAGGCACCTCTGACCATAGGAAATCCATAGGATTTCCCAGGCAAGAATACTGGAGTGGGTTGCCATTTCCTGCTCCATGGGATCTTCTTGACCTAGCGATTGAACCTGTATCTACCTCAGGTCTTTGCATTGCAGGCAGATTCTTTACCAATGAGTCACCTGCAAAGCCCAGTAAGCACTTGATCAAACATCAAAGAAAACCCCAATTAAATTGGTAGATAATATAATAGGTCAACCATGAAGGAGATTATACCTGGGCAGGATTCAGAGCTGACTGATGCAGAAGTCTCCCTGCACCATTCTTGTTTGCAATACATGTCTTGCTCTGCACTGAATTATGTTCCCTTGAAATTCATAGAATGAAGCCCTAACATCCCCCACAATGTGATATTTTTTGGAAATCAGGGATTTTGGGGGGTACTTAGGTTTAGATGAGGTTATGAGGGTCAGTTCCTCATGGTGAGATTAGTGTCTTTATAAGAATACATATATACAATGAAATATTACTCAGTCGTTAAAAAGATTGAAATAATGCCATTTGCCAAAACATGGATGAACCTGGAGATTATCATACTAAGTAGAGTAAATCTGACAGAAAAAGGCAAATATCATGTGATATTGCTTGTATGTGGAATCTAAAAGCAAATGATATAAATGAACTTATTGACAAAACTCAAGAGACTTAGAATATGAACTTGGGGTTACCGCTGGGGAAGGGTGGTGAGGTGGGAAGGAATAAATTGGGAGTTTGGGATTGACATGTACACACTGCTGTATTTAAAATAGATAACTGATAAAGACTTAACTTTTTTTTTTTTTTTAAGTATCTCATGGGAAAAGAAAAGAGAGAGACACCAGAGTTCACTCTCTCCAGTAATGCAGGGGCACAAATATATTATGGCAGTCTGCAAGCCAGGAAGAGATTTCTTACCAGAAAACAGCCATGTTGGTACCTTGCTTTTGGACTTCCAGCCTCCAGAACTGAGACAGCCAAGTTTTGCTGTATAAGCCAGCCGTTCTGTGGCATTTTGTGGAGCAGTTCAAACTAAGACAAGGCTGCCTTGTTCTGTAGACCGGCCACCAATAATAATTTGATTTACACTTTTTCCTTAGTTGCATGACTAACTCCCCATGGCTCCCAAGAACAAAACATTTCTTTTGCTAATACTCCCATCCTTTAAACCAATCTACAGCAAAAAGATGAAATTATCATGGTTGAAGTCAATTCCTCTGCTGCAGCGAAACGGCTGTTGAGATGTGAATTACAATGTCTCATGTGAACTACTGAAATAAATGTATTGGAATTACCAATACAACAACAAACAGTATCTTCATGTCACTCTAGTAGCAGGGCCTCAAACACTAATTCTCCTTTCTGGCAGTTCTCCAGAGGGCAGATATCACATCCTTAGCAATAGGAAGCAGTGACAGAAATGTAGGAGAAAGGCATGACTCCTCAAACTTGTGTCTGAAACTTTATATCTTGCTCACAGAGACTATTTGTTGGATTCTAAGTAATAATTTCTAAGCATAAGATGAACATTTATAATGTTACTTTTGCTTTCTGGTAATACATAAAAAGTAAAATTGAATTTCATAATTTTCTGATAGAAGAATGACAGGATTCAAATATCTGTAGTATGATGCATTCTCTTAATAACCGGGTAAGAATTAGATGAAGTTTTTAAGTAGACCCACACAGAGGTCTTCAAGCAGACATATCTGGTACAGGTCTATTGCTATCATTTTACCTACAGGTTACATAGACTGAAGCAGTTCTTTGCCATTAAAATAAAATAAAAATAATTAAATGTAAATTTATATTTTAGAAATATTAAAATTATTATAATTAGAACAAAATATATAGTCATAAAATATACATGTAGATTTTAAATGATTAAGATACACATTTAAAATATCAAAAATAACAGGTTAATCATGTGGAACTGATACAGTATACTTATTTTAGACATTTAGAAACACTTTTTGGTATGTCAGACTCTTTTCTAGACACTGGAGATATAATAGTTACTATCACAAATCAAAAGAACATAGAACTTTAATGTTCCATCAAGATATCCCATAACTAAAAAACAAAGAAATCTCATACCCAGGATATCAAAATATTCAGTGAAGTTGGGAGACCCTTGAGGATACTTATTACCATTTCAGTTAACTCTCATAAGTCAAAAGTCAAGGTTGTAACAGTGAAGGTTGGAATCTGGTTCTCCTCTTACCCTATCAGTTATTTTTCACTTTTGACACAACATATTAAAAGTAAATTTTTAAAATTTGTTGTTTATTGCTTATAAAAATGTCATAAAACTTTACCCCTATTATTAAAAATATAAAACAGAAACTTAGATTGGATTTAAATGTAACTACAAAAGGACCTAGAATAAGGGAGAACATTTAGAAGGGGAACAACTTTTCTCATGGGAAATAAAGGTAATAATATATACAACCATAAACATTTAATACCATACAAACTAACTTATTGCAAGCATTTTTCTAGGCAGTCTGTTTGGCTAAAATAATGAACACAGCGAATCCAACATGAGTATGTGAAGGATTCCCAAGAGCTTGACATATTTATCACCCTTGCAAAATGTTAACATATAGCATGAATCATTAATATTCTACTGACCTTTTTACTTCCATTAAAGCTGTTTAAAACTCAGTTTATGGGTGTGGTTATTTAGAAAGGCATAGTGAACCCGGGCTTGATACTCATCTAAAATTCACTATATGCTTATCATTATTTTGTTTAGTTTATATTTACTTATTCATTTTGCTTATTGAAAATTTTCCCCAATAGAATGCAAGTTCTAAGAGAGCAAGATTTTTTATCCATTTTATTAATATGTTTAATAACCCCGATGACTAAGGGAGTGATATATAGAAAGTGCCCAACAAATATTTGTGGAATGAGTGAAAAAAATTCACCTGGAAGAAAATTTTCCAATCTCAGACTTAGAACTTACCTATAATTAAATTTTTTCTTCTCAGCTAAACTCTTCTCTGGGAATTATTAGCAGATTGTGCACGATTTACAGATATGGAGAAGAAGAAGAAATTGTAAACCAATTTTCTTCAGTGAGAATATTAATGTAATGGGAGACATGTATGCAATTTTTAAATGTTTAGCAGTAACACTGAATATTCATTGAAAGGATTGATGATGAAGTTCTAATACTTTGGTCACCTGATGCAAAGAGCCAACTCACTAGTGAGTGAAGTCGCTCAGTCATATCCAACTCTTTGTGACCCCATGGACTGTAGCCTACCAGGCTCCTCTGTCCATGGGATTCTCCAGGCAAGAATACTGGAGTGGGTTGCCATTTCCTTCTCCAGGGGATCTTCCTGACCCAGGGATCGAACCTGGGTCTCCCGCATTTCAGGCAGACGCTTTAACCTCTGGGCCACCAGGGAAACTGAAAAGACCCCAACTCTGGGAAAGACTGAAGGCAAAAAGAGAAGAGGGTGGCAGATGAGGAGATCCTTAGTAATCACCAACGCAATGGACCTACCTGAAGGACAGGCAAGCCTGGTTTGCTGCAGTACATGGAACTGCAAAAAGTTGGACTTGACTTGGTGTTTGAACAACAACAACAACTAACATTTAATAATTTAAAAAATGGTGAAACTAAATCTAATAAGATATATTATTTAGACAAATATATCCAAAGTATTATCAACATGAAAACCAATTTTAAAAAATGAAATATTTTAACCTATTTTATAATATTAGAACTTTCATCTCTGAAACCTACTTTATTCTTGAAACACATCCTGAATCAGCCAGCCTTATTTCAGGCATTCAGTGGGAAATTAGGAGTAATAACATCCCAGCTCATGAAGTTCAATACCAGAAAAATGAACAACCCAGTCAAAAATGGGCAAAACTACTAAACAGACATTTCTCCAAAGAAGACATATAGTTGGTTAATAAACACTTGAAAAGATGCTCAATATCACTCACTATTAGAGAAATGCAAATCAAAACCACAATGAGGTACCATCTCATGCCAGTCAGAATGGCTGCCATCAAAAAACCTAGAAACATTTTGGCTGGAGAGGGTGTGTAGAAAAAGGAACCCTCTTACACTGTTGGTGGGAATGCAAACTGGTACAGCCACTACGGAGAACAGTGTGAAAATGTCTTAAAAAACTTGAAATAGAACTGCCATATGACCCAGCAATCTCACTGGATATATACACCAAAGAAACCAGAATTGAAAGAAACACGTATACCCCAATGTTCACTGCAGCGCTGTACAATAGCTAGGACGAAGCAACCTAGATGTCCATCGGAAGACAAATGGATAAGGAAGTTGTGGTACATATACACAATCGAATATTACTCAGCTATGAAAAGGAACACATTTGAGTCAGTTCTATTGAAGTAAATGAACTTGGAGTCTATTATACAGAATGAAATAAGTTAAGAGAAACACCAATACTGTATATTAATACACATTTATGGAATTTAGAAAGATGGTAACAATGATCCTATATGCAAACCAGCAAAAGAGACATAGATGTGAAGAAGAGAATTTGGACTCTGTAGGAGAAGGTAAGGGTAGGATAATTTAAGAGAATAGCACTGAAACAGGTAATTACCATATGTAAAACAGATAACCAGTGCGAGTTCGATGCATGAAGCAGGGCACTCAAAGCTGATGCTCTGGGACATGCCAGAGGGATGAGGTGGGGTGGGGAAGGGAGAGATGTGGGTGGGGGCAGTTCAGAATGGGAGTATATTTGTGCACCTGTGGCTGATTCATGTCGATGTATGGCAAAAACCATCACAATATTGTAAAGTAATTATCCTCCAATTAAAATAAATGAATTAATTAATCAAGGAGTACTAGCTTCCATATTGATCAGCAAAGCTATAAACTATAAATATCCTTTCTAGTTCCTGAAAATACAACAATTTTAAATGATTATTTTTCTTCCAAATAATAATGTTTTGAAGAAAAATAAGTGACAAGATTTCTAACCCTGTATTTTAAAACTTGACTTGAAAAAGAAGTGTGTACATATTGAATTTTGAAAAATAAATATTAAAATGTGCACAAGTAAGTGAGTGCATGTGTATGTGAGAAAGGGAAAGAGAGACTGCTGGAACTTGGGAAGCTGAGAATCGACAGACTATTTTACATAGGCTACAGAATGAATGACGTCATACAAACCATTTCATCTCTGTTGGCAGGTACTTGATTTTTTCATTTGTCACAAAAAGAAGTTGATCTAGGTAAATTCTAATCTCACTATCTGTATTCTTTTATTAACAATCTGATTGTTATATATGGGGACCCCAAATCTGTGTGTCTGTGTATGCTGTTTATTTAATAAGCAATCCACAACTTTAGGACTGTGACACACTGATCCATCAGTAATTTGTGAGATGAAAAATAATCTGTGACAAAACTGCAAAGACTTAAAGCTAGGAAAATGACATAATTAAAACTAATCTAAAAAGTAATATATTTTATATCTTCTTAAAATCCAATATATTTCTTGGAGTGAAAGAGCAGGAAGGGGAGTTGTAATTGGCACCCTAGAAATTAACTACATTAAAGGGTCTACCTGTAGGCATCCATCAACAAATGTCTCATGCGTAAATGCCATTCATTACATATACCATGCTTTCAAAGGATAGAAATAAGTGGTTATATATATTTCCTTGTTACTGAGTTGACAATAACGGATACAGACTAAATACTCCATGAAATTATCACTTCTCTTCTGTTCTTCACATCTCCTAAAGATCATTCAAATTAACAAGATTCCTGGAAATAAAAATCAACTGAGTGTATATATTTAGTAAGCCACAGTTCCAAAAATTCAGCCCTCAATGTGTCTATCTTAACACATATATTCTTAATACTTGTGTGTAGTTGATTTGGGGGTTGATCTGAGAAAATGGGTTAACAACAACCTAAGGTTCTGGAATTTGAATATATATACTTCCTTTCTAACTCTGTTCTCAAAACTGATCAGAATACAGCACTGGATAACATTTTTTTCAGGAGGAATATTCATATATTGAAAATATTGAAGTTGAAGGGAAATATAAACAGAATTCATTTAGCTCAGCTGCTAACCCAATATTCCTTTTCCTTCTACAATACTTCTCAAACTACCTGAGAAATGGAGTATTTCCTGTGGTATCAGTAAACAAGGATGCCATTGTCATCAACGATGGCAGCGCTCCAATGTGAGCTGGTGAGTCCTAAGGGCACTCAGGAAAGAGAAGAATACCTGGAATCTAACAGCCATCAGGACTGCAGCCACTCCTTACGGTGAGCTCCAAGTGAGCTCTAGGATGTGAAAAACACAGGATATTGGCCCCAGATATTTGAGATGCATGTGAAAGTAATGGTTTCAGTGAGCCCACACTCTTGTATCTTCCTGTACATAGAAAAGCACTAAATTTCTTAAGATATCTAGCTTTCTTTAATTAACAACAATCTTTTCATGTTCAGGCTGCTGCTGCTGCTACTGCTGCTAAGTTGCTTCAGCCATGTCCAACTCTGTGTGATCCCATAGACGGCAGCCCACCAGGCTCCCCCGTCCCTGCCTGCCCTTTATTGGAAAACTTCTATATAACCTAACTCTTCCCTTTGCCTCCTCAGACAGTTCTCTAAGGATTACTTGGAATGCTGTCTCCCAGGCTTGAAGTCTTAAAAATTCCCACTGAATAAAACATGTCTCAATTTTTAAAACTTAAAAGAAAAAAAAATGAAGTATACACATCAGTTAATTTTTCCCCATTTTTGCAGACTGATGATCTTATGAAATATAAAAATGAATTACTGAAAGAATAAAACAAAGAAAGCAAAAATTCCAAAGTACAAGACCACATATTTTATTGTTAGAGTCAAAGGACACAAAATTCTTCTATCAAATTGCTATAAAATTCTAAACATTTGCACTCAATTTCTATACTTACGCTTTTAGGAATTGATGTTAACAGATGGTCTATACTGTAGTCTATACTTCTTTGGCTAATTCAACTCTACACCATTTATCTGAATATATATTGTTGGTTTTAATGCCATACACAACCCTTACAAAGACAGCAAATTAACAAAGGACAAAGAACGCTTGATTTTATAAATCTACATATTAGAAAACAAGGCAGATTCTCCTTGTAGTATCACTATACTTTATCATTTACCTAGAAGATCCTTCCAGACAATACAAAATAAAATATGAAACATAAATGAAAATTATAAATATCCAAAAGTGCAAAAGATAAATGCAAGCATAAAAAATTAGGGTTAGAAGGTTATATGATTTTATATTTAAAAAAATATCAAATGATTCACTATAAATTTATAGTTAACAGAAATATTAGTATGTTGGCCAGATTAAATCATAGAATTGTCAATAGCTTTCCCTTATAGCAGCAATAAGCAGTAAAAATATAATGGCAATTAAATTTGCCAGTGTATATTACTTTGCCAACAAAGGTCCGTCTAGTCAAGGCTATGGTTTTTCCAGTGGTCATGTATGGATGTGAGAGTTGGACTGTGAAGAAGGCTGAGCACCAAAAAATTGATGCGTTTGAACTGCGGTGTTGGAGAAGACTCTTGAGAGTCCCTTGGACTGCAAGGAGATCCAACCAGTCCATTCTAAAGGAGATCAGCCCTGGGATTTCTTTGGAAGGAATGATGCTAAAGCTGAAGCTCCAGTACTTTGGCCACCTCATGTGGAGAGTTGACTCATTGGAAAAGACTCTGATGCTGGGAGGGATTGGGGGCAGGAGAAGAAGGGGATGACAAAGGATGAGATGGCTGGATGGCATCACTGACTCGATGGACGTGAGTCTGAGTGAACTCGGGGAGTTGGTGATGGACAGAGAGGCCTGGCGTGCTGCGATTCATGGGATCACAAAGAGTTGGACACGACTGAGCGACTGAACTGAACTGATCTTCTACCTCACTTATCCTATCTTCTGCCTCTGTTATTCTACTGTTGGTTCCCTCCAGAGTGTTTTTGATCTCATTTATTGCATTATTCATTATATATTAACTCTCTTTTATTTCTTCTAGGTCCTTGTTAAACGTTTCTTGCATCTTCTCAACCCTTGTCTCCAGGCTATTTATCTGTAACTCCATTTTGTTTTCAAGATTTTGGATCATTTTCACTATCATTATTCAGAATTCTTCATCAGGTTGATTCCCTACCTCTTCCTCTTTTGTTTGGTTTGGTGGGGATTTATTCTGTTCCTTTACCTGCTGGGTATTTCTCTGCCTCTTCATCTTGTTTATACTGCTGTGTTTGGAGTGGTCTTTCCATATTCTGGCAGTTTGTGGAGTTCCCTTTATTGTGGAGTTTCCTCACTGTCAGTGGGATTGGACGGGTGGTTTGTCAAGGTTTCCTGGTTAGGGAAGCTTGTGTCAGTCTTCTGGTGGATGGAGCTGGATTTCTTCTCTCTGGAGTGCAATGAAGTGTCCAGTAATGAGTTATGAGATGTCAGTCGGTTTGGAGTGACTTTGCGAAGCCTGTATATTGAAGATCAGGGCTATGTTCCTGTGTTGCTGGAGAATCTGCATGGTATGTCTTGCTCTGGAGCTTGCTGGCCTTTGGGTGGTGCTTTGTTTCAGTGTAGGTATGGAGGTGTTTGATGAGCTCCTATCGATTAATGTTCCCTGGAATCAGGAGTTCTCTGGTGTTCTCAGGATTTGGACTTAAGCCTCCTGCCCCTGGTTTTCAGTCTTAGTCTTACAGTAGCCTCAAGACATCTTCATCTGTCACTTCCGTTCCCTCTGTTTTAGCTTTTTCTGTTTGCTGGTCTCTTCAGTGTCTAATTTCTGCCCTGACAGAAGGGGGCAGTGGTGGACACTTTTTTAGGCTCACTTGTTCAGTCGTGCTATGGGGAGGGAGGAACGCTGCAAACATATTACACTGGAGTGTGTTCGCAGTGTCTTGGCCACACTGGGTTTGCCCCCACTCAAGGCATGTGTGCTTTCCCAGTCCACACTGCTTAGGCTCTAGGTTGCTCTGCCGGGGATTGTTGGATCCTGGCCCTGGGTTGCATGCACTTCCCAGGTCCAAGCCACTCAGGTTCAGGTACTCAGGTACTCCACAAAGGCACAGACTCGGTTGGGCTTGCATTTTATGCCCTTCCCAGGTCCGAGCAGCTCAGGTGACCAGGTGCTTAGCGAGCGTGGCAGCTGCGACTTATCGCCTCCCCCATCCCTGCCGCTCGGTTTTCTGGGTGTACAACTGGCGCACCTTCTCAGGCGGATGTCGACGGTCCAGAATTCCAGGAAGTCTTGGTTAGCAACGAAGCCTGCTTGCAGTTTGGTAGATGATGCCTCTCTGGGGCCATGATTTCCCCCTTCTGGTTCTGGCTGCCTGTCTCCGGCAGGGGATGGGCCAGTCCGCAGCCAGCTAGCTCTAGTCAGTCCTTTGCTCTGTGAGTGGGCCTGGCAGTATCTTATGTTAGGGCTTCTCTGGGGTAGCTATCCCACAGTCTGGTTTGCCATCTCAAGTTAGTTCCTTCAGGTTGCCCTCAGGGCATTCAGGCCTTATTCTAAGCAATGCAGCCCACGCCTCCCTGCCCAGCCCCAGCTTGCTAGTGGTGGATGCTGGCATCTGCGCTGCGTTGCATTTGCAACATTGGTAAGCATGTCTCTACAACTTAATCTTCCAGTCACTGTAGTTTCAAGAGAAAAAAAATGGAACCATCTAAAAAGGAACCACTTGTTACCACAAAAATAGCACATTTAGGGACTTCAGAGTCACATGACTTTCTTTCAGGATTACACAGAGTTCTGGTTTCAGAGGCACACATTTACACTCTCAGCTTGATGAATCTTCTCTCAAATGCAGGTTTCCTGAAACCGGCCATCACAGTTTCTTTACTGAGGAAAAAAGATACAGTCTCATGCCTCATGTTAAGGCAAAGCTTGACAGGAAAGACCAGGTGGCCTGTTTTCATAGCATAGATTATATTTGCCATAAGGCCTAACTTGTTATATGGGAGCAGGTTAGGTGCTCATACAGAGGCTTTAGGTACATCATATGCTCTGAAATTATTAATATGTCAATAATAAAGTATATATGGTAAGAAAGTTCTAGAACTAGCTCTGCATTATTTGACTGGGGGGTGGGGTTGGAGTGGGATGTACTGAGTCTTACATGTTCTTCATGTTCTCTCCTGTAGTTCAACATTTCCCTGTAAGGCAGAAATCCTTTTCAAAGTATTAAAAAAGCTTATTTTATGACAGAATCCTCATGTAGGATATGGATGTATCTAAACAATTGTTGAAAAAAATACAAAAAAAAATTCTAAAAAAAATGCATTGACCACGGATTCGGACCCAGATTTGACTCTCGGGACCAATGTTTACTATCTACATGTCCTAGGGTGACTTGTTTTTTAATACTTCCCTCTTTAAAAAGTAAGTAGAATACTAGCTACCTTGTAGGGTAGTTATAAGGATTAAATAAGACAAACTATTGAATGAGTGCCATATTTGGCTGTCAGTGTTGTTATTATTCTTAATTACTGTTATCATCATTATTATCTCACTGACAACATCATCTTTATCCCCATTTAATCTTCATCTCTATAGCTCCATCCAGTTTGTCATCAACACAAGACAACCATGGCTTCATATTCTGACATCTCACTAGTGTGAGCTAGAACAAGTCCCTTGGTTTTCCCAATTTCCATTTCTTAAAATTTTAAAGGAAGCAGTTGATTCAACAGTCGTTTTACAATTTGTTGTACTTAAGTGTTTTTTTTAATTTTTAATTGATTTTTTGTGCTCTTTATTTATTATTATTATTATTTTTTACTTTACAAAACTGTATTGGTTTTGCCATACATCAACATGAATCCGCCACAGGTGTACATGAGTTCCCAATCCTGAACCCCCCTCCCACCACCCTCCACATAACATCTCTCTGGGTCATCCCAGTGCACCAGCCCCAAGCATCCTGTATCCTGTATCGAACCTAGACTGGCAATTCGTTCCTTACATGATAGTATACATGTTGCAATGCCATTCTCCCAAATCATCCCACCCTCTCCCTCTCCCTCTCCCACAGAGCCCAAAAGTCTGTTCTATACATCTGTGTGTCTTTTGAGGTCTCGCATACAGGATTATCATTACCATCTTTCTATATTCCATATATATATATGTTAGTATACTATATTGGTGTTTTTCTTTTTGGCTTACTTCACTCTGTATAATTGGCTCCAGTTTTATCCACCTCACTAGAACTGATTCAAATGTATTCTTTTTAATGGTTGAGTAATAGTCCATTGTGTATATGTACCACAGCTTTCTTATCCATTCATCTGCTGATGGACAACTAGGTTGCTTCCATGTCCTGTCTATTGTAAACAGTGCTGCGATGAACATTGGGGTACACTTGTCTCTTTCAATTCTGGTTTCCTCAGTGTGTATGCCCAGCAGTGGGACTGCTCGGTCATAAGGCAGTTCTATTTCCAGTTTTTTAAGGAATCTCCACACTATTCTCCATAGTGGCTGTACTAGTTTGCATTCCCACCAACAGTGTAAGAGGGTTCCCTTTTCTCCACACCCTCTCTTACTGTTGTACTTAATTGATACGACTCACTTGTGCACTCAAGAATTCACAGTCTTCTCTTTTGATGCCTCCTCACCTGTGTAAGGGAGATGTGACTTGAAGTTTGATAACCTCTGTAGTAATTTCAGGTCCAAATTTTTGATCCCATAGTTATACAAAATCAGTCTCTACTGAATAAAATAAAAAAGAACTTGCCTTATGATGTTCATAAAGCAAATTCTATAATGCTTATTTGTGACTATTAATTATATTTTATATGTAGTATAAATCATGCTGGAACTGCTCTTTCCATAGATATAGTCATTTTCCTGTTGAATGTTATGGGAAGGATAAAAACCAAAGCTGAAACTATGTTTACCTATTTGATAGCCAAACAAACTGGCATTTTATGGAGATGATAAAAATTGCCCAATGAGTGTTAAATATATTAAATACTAATAAGCAAACTCAGGAGATAGCGGAGATCAGAGGAGTCTGGCATGCTGCAGTCCACGAAATCACAGAGTCAGACATGACGTAGTGGCTGAATAATAAGAAGGAAACGGCAACCCACTCCAGTGTTCTTGCCTGGAGAATCCCAGGGATGGGGGAGGCTGGTGGGTTGCCATCTATGGGGTCGCATAGAGTCGTACACAACTGAGCGACTTAGCAGCAGCAGCAGTGACCAATGAGTTTAAACATATTAAATTCATGTAAAAACTTCCCATTTTTTTGGAAGGAGTATATTTTGAACTGGTAAACAAAAACAATATTAGTGAAAACAATACATTTTAGTAAATGCATCTCCTAGTGCCAAAATAACTTCAATTATTGGCTGTTCTTAGGATTTATTGTAAAAGGATACCATAGAAGCAGATATCCCCACTGGTATTTCTATATCATTTTTCTGATGGCTCCAAGTGAACTAGAAACTCTAACTGCTTTTGACATTCAAATCATTCTCAATGAGTAGAAGTTCTAGAAATCAAAAACAATGAGAGAGAAGATTATTTCCACATGTTTTTATTTTCTTGTTTTCAAAAAGGATTTCAGATGGCTTTGGCTAATTGAAACAACTGTTGAAAATTTACTTGGCATTTTTAATTCTCAATATTTTCAACCCTGATGAAAATGTTTTGTCTCTCACAGTATCTCTCTCTGGGATGTAGCCAGTCACTTCATGAAAAATGTATATTCAAAATATCACATGATCTATTCATCCATCTGATATTTACCACCTGGACTTTGCTAAATCAAACATTTCTCAGGGCATCGATTTTTTTTCTTTTATGTTATATAGATTGGCAATGAACATGAATTCCTCTTTCTAGACTGGAAAGCACACAAAGCCTGCTCTATTGGTGCAAGAAGTTTGTTTTTATAAGATAAACATACAATTGGTGATATATGAGTAGCAGTAACTGACCTAAACACTTAGATTCTTTGGTTTGGCTTTAGAATGTCTCATCTTAATTGCTTGACTTTAGAAATATAGTAAAAAATGGAATGTTAGTGAAAACTCCCAGAAGTTATTCCTATATATAAACCATTTATCATACTTATTACAAAAGAAAGTCTCTTTGTTAATCCAATCAATAATTCATTCTCACATAATAATCAGAAGAAAATTCTATCTTCAAGATGTTAAGGGAGGAAATAGGAATGGAGATGCATTTGTAACAGCTGACTTCAGTATTGCCCCAAAAATATATTCCCAGAAGAGAGCAGATGGGTAGGAGAGACCATTAACTTCGCTATATTAACACACAGTGTTTTGCAGCATCTATTTTCCCTCTCAAATATACAAATGCAACATTGCCTCTAAGTTTTTTCATATATTTTCTAGAAAAGTTTCTCTATGGAATGCTCAACTTCCAGATATAAGATATTATTTCTTATAATAATTTATCATCCATTTAAAAATTCTCTCAGCCTAGAGTTAAGTCATGGTATCATTCAAGATGAAAAAAATTGGTGGAGAGGCAGAAAACAATTGAATTTCCCAAGAAGGATATTCATTATCGTTGATACTCTTATGGTTATTAGTTGTCTGGATGAAAAAGGATACTTGTTAACTGATCTCCAAAATTAGTAAAGGCTAAACCAGTCACTTACAGGGTTACTACTTTATCTAGTGGGATAAAGGAAGAATGGCTAGATGCCATGGATGGAATAGGAAGAAATTTTGTTGATGGGATCTATGCTGTAAACCTCTTAAAAATAATTTCAGTCCAGAATCAAAAAGTTTGGACTCTCTAGGAAAAAAATAATTAAGACTAGTTCTGACACAATTTATGGAATAAAGAAATATCCTATATACCATAAAACAAATGTACTATAATTCATTTTTCTCTCTCTTAAACTGACGGTTCCCATTTCAGTAAGTGGCGATTATATTCTCTCAAGGAGCTTAAGCAAAACAACAAACGAACAACAATCACAAAGACCTCTCTTCTCGTTACTTTGCATTCCATGTCAAGTTCATCAGCAAGCCTTGTCATTTCTAATTTCAAACCATATTGAGAGCCATTATGAAATATTATAATTCCACATTGATTTTTGAAATATTCAAAATGAGTTAATATTTAAGCTGAAAATGGCTAAAAAGTGATACAAAAATTTTAAACCTTATTATATAGTGTAAGTCACTGCTATCCACAAAAACTACTATGACTTTTTCTGTAATAAGCATAAAATGAGAATAAAAAGTAATTGACTTTGGCGGGATATGAAAACAACTTTATATAGAAATTAAATTAAATTTCTAAAGAGCATCAAAAACCTGAGATATATGTGTCTGTATCGCCTCTATCAACATTTAATGTGAAGAAAGCGTGTATAAGACTTTATGATAAAACCCTAAGGGTGATATTACAGTGACTGCAATCAATACAATAGCATTAAGACAGCAAACACTTTTTAGAGCAAAGCAAATTTAAACATATATCAAAAGATAGATGCAGAAAGATATTGTTTTCATTTATTACTCAGCAAATTCTCCCAAACCACCAGCCTTCATTCTACCTAGGTTACTTCTATTTCTTTATTTTACTACCAGGCATTTGATTGTATAATCTACTCCCACACTTGCTCCTTTAAGTACAAAACTGATTTTTCAGCACTCTTATAAATCTGCATTGAAAGGACTAGAATATAAAAAGCAGATTTTAGAGTTGTGCCTAATGAATTTTTGCAATAAATGAAAAAGTTGGAAATCCAAATAACATAAAAATTGCAAATAACATTGAATTGAAAATAGTAAACACCATTAGAGGTAACACTGATCCATTTACCATCTGGTGATATATCACTGCTTCTGATTTCCTTGAACTGGTAAATAAATTTTGATCGGTTGCTATTTCTCTTTTTAGTCAAATCAAATTTCTATCCTTTTGCACTCTTTGACTTAAAAAAATTAGAAAGTTTTAGAAAATAACTCACTTTCAAGTCAAAGGTTTATAACTAAAGAGCAGTGAAGGAAAAGAAAAAAATCAGAAAATATATATTGATGAGACTTCTTAGTATCAGTGACATTTTTATATTCATACTTTGGGAATCAAATGGACTTGTTCATCTCTTCTCTTTATTTACCATTTGTCAATCAAATTCCAGGTTATTAATGGATAGGAAAAGGCCACAAAAACATTACCATCTTCATAGGAACAGACTTTTTATTTATTTGTTTGCTTACACTGGTTATATATGAGAGTCATTAGAACTTAAAAAATATAACAAGATATACAATCAACATGGTTTTGAAATAAATATCCACTGTATCTATATCACTCTTTAGAGTTACAATATAATTACTAAATTCTTACATTTTCTTTAGTATAATTTTGAAATGAGTCTGGCTGATTTAAGAGAAAGAGAGTAATTTTCCTAATCTCCAAGTCAAAATCAGTATAATTCATTTTAAAAAATCAGGATTCATGGTACAGCTTACATAATTTACAGCCTTATTACCAGTTTTTGTATAATAAATTTTTTGTCCATCTGTGGTTTGTGTCATGGACTGATATCCAGATCCCCCAAATTAATATGCTAACTCCTAACCCCTTTGTGCTTGCATATGGAGATGGGGCCTCTAAGGAAATAGTTAAGGTTAAATGAAGGCATAAAGGTGGGGACCCAATTTGGCAGAATTATTATCCTTATAGGGGCTTCCCTGATAGCTCAGTGGGTAAAGAATCCACCTGCAATGCAGGAGATCCCAGTTAAATGCCTGGGTCAGGAAAATCTGCTGGAGAAGGAATAGGCTACCCACTCCAGTATTCGGGCCTGGAGTCAGGCAAGACAGAGAGACTTTCACTTTCATTATCCTTATAAGAAGAGGCACCAGAGGACATTATTTCTGTCTATCTTTCTTTTCTTTTTTTTTTTTTTTAGTTTTTTATTTTTTAAATTTTAAAATCTTTAATTCTTACATGCGTTCCCAAACATGAACCCCCTCCCACCTCCCTCCCCACAACATCTCTCTGGGTCATCCCCATGCACCAGCCCCAAGCATGCTGCACCCTGCATCAGACATAGACTGGCGATTCAATTCTTACATGATAGTATACATGTTAGAATGCCATTCTCCCAAATCATCCCACCCTCTCCCTCTGAGTCCAAAAGTCCGTTATACACAGCTGTGTCTTTTTTCCTGTCTTGCATACAGGGTTGTCATTGCCATCTTTCTAAATTCCATATATATGTGTTAGTATACTGTATTGGTGTTTTTCTTTCTGGCTTACTTCACTCTGTATAATTGGCTCCAGTTTCATCCATCTCATCAGAACTGATTCAAATGAATTCTTTTTAACGGCTGAGTAATACTCCATTGTGTATATGTACCACAGCTTTCTTATCCATTCATCTGCTGATGGACATCTAGGTTGTTTCCATGTCCTGGCTATTATAAACAGTGCTGCGATGAATATTGGGGTACATGTGTCTCTTTCAATTCTGGTTTCCTCGGTGTGTATGCCCAGCAGTGGGATTGCTGGGTCATAAGGTAGTTCTATTTGCAATTTTTTAAGGAATCTCCACACTGTTCTCCATAGTGGCTGTACTAGTTTGCATTCCCACCAACAGTGTAGGAGGATTCCCTTTTCTCCACACCCTCTCCAGCATTTATTGCTTGCAGATTTTTGGATCGCAGCCATTCTGACTGGTGTGAAGTGGTACCTCATTGTGGTTTTGATTTGCATTTCTCTAATAATGAGTGATGTTGAGCATCTTTTCATGTGTTTGTTAGCCATCCGTATGTCTTCTTTGGAGAAATGTCTATTTAGTTCTTTGGCCCATTTTTTGATTGGGTCGTTTATTTTTCTGGAATTGAGCTGCATAAGTTGCTTGTATATTTTTGAGATTAGTTGTTTGTCAGTTGCTTCATTTGCTATTATTGTCTCCCATTCAGAAGGCTGTCTTTTCACCTTGCTTATATTTTCCTTTGTTGTGCAGAAGCTTTTAATTTTAATTAGATCCCATTTGTTTATTTTTGCTTTTATTTCCAGAATTCTGGGAGGTGGAGGAATCCTCCACCTCATAGAGGATCCTCCTGTGATTTATGTCTGAGAGTGTTTTGCCTATGTTCTCCTCTAGGAGTTTTATAGTTTCTGATCTTACATTTAGATCTTTAATCCATTTTGAGTTTATTTTTGTGTACGGTGTTAGAAAGTGATCTAGTTTCATTCTTTTACAAGTGGTTGACCAGTTTTCCCAGCACCACTTGTTAAAGAGATTGTCTTTACTCCATTGTATATTCTTGCCTCCTTTGTCAAAGATAAGGTGTCCATATGTGTGTGGATTTATCTCTGGGCTTTCTATTTTGTTCCATTGATCTATATGTCTGTCTTTGTGCCAGTACCATACTCTGTCTATCTTTCTATTTACCACTTGCATCAAAGAAGAGATCATGTGAGCACACAGCCAGATGATAGCTGCCCACAGGTCAAGAGAAGAGACCTCAGATGAAACCTTCCTTCCCAACACTTTGATCTTGGACTGTCAGCCTCCAGAAATGCATTTCTTTCATTTAGGCAAATGAGTTTATGGTACTTTGTTATGGCAGCCCAAGAAGAAAGTAGATAAATACAGTCTGGGAGGCAATAAAACACTGGGGATAATAAAATTCTGTAAATGCATGTTTTTTCTTAGAGGAATCTTGAGTCAGAATGATTGGCCAGAGACTACCTGAGAAACTAATCTCATCACCATAAAATCCAAGATTGAAAGGCACATGGCAGAGAATTTCTCCTGGATTTCTTTACCCTATTGCTCTCCACCTGGGCGCCCCTTCCCAATAAACTCTCTTGCTTAGTCAGTATGTATGTCTCCTCACCATTCATTTCTGAGTGGTAAACAAAAGCCCACCCTCGAGCCTTGGAAGCAGTCCGCCTTACTGCAACAATACTGTTTGCTGTTGGGAACAATGCAAATCAAATGTAGGAACTCAGGTGCCAGATTCTAGTGCTGAACTTTGAATCCTACAACTCTGTCCCAGTTAGCTCAACTCCATGCATCTTTGGTGTCCTTCATCCTATTATGGACGTTCTGTCTCAGCAACTGTTCTTAATATTCTAATTCTGCAGAATGTCTTTGTAGATAGCAATAAAATATCAACAATCTTCAACTCTTGCCTGGCTGATTTGTATGGAATAAAAACAAATTGATTGTGTTACACTACAGACTAATCTATTGGTAAAACAGTCAGTGGCTCTCAGAGACCTTGGAATCACCCAGGAACTTGTTTAACCAGCTCCCTAACCCTCCAAACTTCCACCCCAATCCACCAAAACCTTCCTGAGCTCCATTCAGATCTATTGAATCTATTGAATCTCCATTCAGATCTATTGAATCCCAATAAGTGGGGCCCATCAACCAGGTTTAACATGCCCTCCAGGTGATACTAATTGTTCTAGAACTACTTGCCAGGGGGCAAACTGACCCTAAATATCCACACTGTGCAGTAACCATATTGAACGATCACTACTATTTACCCCTATCAAAGTAGCCCATCAACCTTCTTGGCCCACTTTATTCTGCTTTTTTTCTTTGGGTGTATAGACTTTTTCCTAGCCCTTTGATCTTAATAACCCTACATCCCAGAAAATTGACTGGGATCTCCCTCCTTGTCCCCTTCTGTCTTCCCTCCACCCCAGGGGATCCTAAGATCCCTTTCCCTGGACTTACTCATCTGCTTCCTATACTATTGGTCTCCTAATTGGTTGACATTCCCTAATAACAACCTATCTTCAACTGAAAATAAGCATCATTATTATTAACAATTTTCAAAATACCCAAGCTATTTAATAAATGTCTAGAGTTTAAATTCTCTCTGGGATGAATTGCAATCAGTTAAAGGGCAGGTGGCTTTTTCTATTCTCTACCTTCAAAGCCTTTGACTGTGTGGCTGACAATAAACTGTGGAAAATTCTGAAAGAGATGGGAATACCAGACCACCTGACCAGCTTCTTGAGAAATCTGTATGCAGGTCAGGAAGCAACAGTTAGAACTGGACATGGAACAACAGACTGGTTCCAAATAGGAAAAGGAGTACGTCAAGGCTGCATATCGTCACCCTGCTTATTTAACTTATATGCAGAGTACATCATGAGAAATGCTGGGCTGGAAGAAGCACAAGCTGGAATCAAGACTGCCAGGAGAAATATCAATAACCTCAGATATGCAGATGACACCACCCTTATGGGAGAAAGTGAAGAGGAACCAAAAAGCCTCTTGATGAAAGTGAAAGAGGAGAGTGGAAAAGTTGGCTTAAAGCTCAACATTCAGAAAACGAAGATCATGGCATCTGGTCCCATCACTTGATGGCAAATAGATGGGGAAACAGTGGAAACAGTGTCAGATTTTATTTTTGGGGGCTCCAAAATCACTGCAGATGGTGATTGCAGCCATGAAATTAATACACTTACTCCTTGGAAGGAAAGTTATGGCCAACCTAGATAGCATATTCAAAAGCAGAGACTAATATTACTCTGCCAACAAAGGTCCATCTAGTCAAGGCTATGGTTTTTCCAGTAGTCATGTATGGATGTGATAGTTGGACTATGAAGAAAGCTTAGCGCCAAAGAATTGATGCTTTTGAACTGTGGTGTTGGAGAAGACTCTTGAGAGTCCTTTGGACTGCAAGGAGATCCAACCAGCCCATTCTGAAGGAGATCAGCCCTGGGATTGCTTTGGAAGGAATGATGCTAAAGCTGAAACTCCAGTACTTTGGCCACCTCATGTGAAGAGTTGACTCATTGGAAAGGCCCTGATGCTGGGAGGGATTGTGGGCAGGAGGAGAAGGGGATGACAGAGGATGAGATGGCTGGATGGCATCACACACTCGATGGACATGAGTCTGAGTGAACTCTGGGAATTGGTGATGGACAGGGAGGCCTGGCGTGGTGCGATTCATGGGGTCACAGAGTCGGACACAACTGAGCAACTGAACTGAACTGAACTGAACTGAACTGAAACCTAAGTAATCTATTTTTTGACGTTGAGATGGTTCCAAACAACTTTTCAAAACAAGTTTATGCAGATTCTTAAACCATTCACTCTGTAAGAGTTATTTGCCAAGTACTACACTCAATAGGCTTCCCTGGTATCTCAGCTGGTAAAGATTCTGCATGCTATGCAAGAGACCCAGGTTTGATTCCTGGGTTGGGAAGATCCTCTGGAGAAGGATAGGCTACCCTCTCCAGTATTCTTGGGCTTCTCTGGTGGCTTGGATGGCAAAGGATCTGTCTGCAATGCAAGAACCTAGCTTCAATCCCTGGGTTGGGAAGACCCCTTGAAGGAGGGCATGGCAACCCACTCCAGTATTCTTGCCTGGAGAATCCCCCATGGATAGAAGAGCCTGGCGGGCAAGTAGGGTTATTTGATAGGGATCTTTCCACATTCCTGAGAAAAAGTTGCAAAAATAAAAGGTCCCTCTGCTTTCCAATGGACGTTAATAGCTCTGGGGTTGCTGCAGTCATCTTGTTACTGATCAAAATATAAAAGACAACCAAAAGAAAAACAGGTCAGACACATAGAAAGAATACTGGATCTTAACAAATCATTGGGTCAGTCAGTCCTGAAGCCAGACCTTCATCTTAGAATTCCAATTTTTAATCACAATTTTCTGGTACTTACTGCTCCAAATAGACTATTACAAAAGAGAGATTCATTTCATCCATTAGAATTTCCTATGAAAATCTCCACTTCCAAATGGTGCTTAAATATAACAAATACATACTAAATATCATAAAGCTAATCATATATTATACAATCTAGGTTCTGTTCTTATTGATCTGGTCTTTTGGAGAAAGTAAGGTTTCACTTCTAAATTATTCTCTTCAAATACTGGTATTGGTTATAACATTTAAGACCTCTCTAAGCCACCAATTATTTATCTGCAAACAAGGATACTGTGATTCCACAAATATTTAAAATAAAACTTAGGTCAGATAGCATTTGAAATAATGCTACTATGTGTAGCATCATAACTGCCATAAGACAGAAATACAATAAATGTGATTTCCTTTAGGTTTCTTTTATTTTCATTTTATTGGTATACTGTAATGCTTTAAAGTATAGATAATGTCTAAATGGGGAGAAGACTTAGTAGTAAGAGTAATCACTTGACTTAAAATGAATAAAAATAATTTATCATAAAAATAAAAGGATAGACATGAATCTTCAACCAAAAACATTAAGACACTAGCATAATTAAAAGGAATAAGACTATTTCACATCCTCAAACATCATCTTTCACCTCGCATCTTCAATACTGATGTAAGAATGGAGATTTTCTGGTATCAACTGAGAACTCAGTTCATATGAGTTATAAAATCTTTAAGAAAATATATTTAATATACTTCTATTTAAGATAGTTTGAAGGAGTATATATAGCTGTCTTTATTGTGATAGATTTTGAATAAGAACTGGCATGAACTAATGTATCAAGAATATTAATATACTATGGACCCTTATGTTGATCAAAGAGAAGTGAATAATGCATTTAAAGGCCCATTTCATAACATTTCCTTCTGCCTCAACCATAGATCAATACTCATTCTGTTCTATACATACCTCCTGGTAGTCGCATCCTGAAACTTAGATCACATCTATATAGTTAGTTTACTCTTGAAAATATCTCTGTCTTCACAATGGAGATGATACAACAGTTGGTTGTAATGTTTAGTCCCAGTTAAAGGAAAAAGGGGAGAGGGAATATATAGGTATCTTTCTTTGCTTCAGCCATTCAAATACATACACACACACACACACCCCACTATGACATTAGAAGCAGGGGTGTGGCTTCTGATGATCCATTAGTGGTTGCCTGAAAGTCTGAGTTGAGATGGATTCTAAGGCCTCATCTGAATTCAGAGGGAAAGAGTGCAGAGATGGATTAATGATATCTGACATGGGAACGTAAGGGGTAACAGCTGTGTAAATGTCAGATTTTTTGCTTTAGACAGATTGAACAATTACCACGTTGTCTGACTTGAACTATAGCACACGCACACACACACATACAAGGCAAAGCAAACCTTAGTCCGTCCGAAAATGTCTCTCTAGAGACTTACAATCATTCTAACATATCCAGAAAGATCCAAAGGTCAAAAACAAAAAAGACAAATGCAAGAATCATTTGGATTATCTACTGACCTATTTAAAATTATGAACACCATGGGATCATTAAGAAATTAAGCTATAAGTATCATTCAAAACTCAAGTGGAATTAGTGGATTAAACAAATACCCTCTTAGCAATTATCAGAAGATCCAACAGGGTGAGATGTGATGTGGAGAAAGAAAAAGTTTAGGACACAGAACTGAGTCTTTCCATGATTGAAAATTAAAGGCATCACAATCAGATACACGAGATAGGATTGGGACTTCCTTGGTGGTCCAGTGGTTAAGAATCCACCTTGCAATGCAGGGATCTCCCACTCAATCCCTGGTTGGGATTGAGCTAAGATTCCACATGCTATGGGGCAACTAAGGTCATGCACCACAGTGGGAAAGTCCGTGCACTGCAACAGAAGACCTTATTTACTGCAGCTAAGACCCAAAGCAGCCAAAACAAAGTGAAAATTAAAGATGCCAGGTGACAGCTGAGTAGGAAAAAAAAGACAAGTGGTGGGAGAGTGTGGAAGACACATTTAATTTATTTGAATATTCTGCCCAAGGAGGGTTAATCCAGTACATGCCTACACCATCAACTCAAGATTAACTGGAGAAGAGAAGATCAAGAATATCCCAATTCAGCAACAAATTGTACCTTTCTGATTATCGCTAATGGCCTCTTATCATTGCTGATTTCCTCATTCTTCTGGAACAATTCCCTGACTTGGTCTCTCAAAATACCATTGCTTACCCTCAAACTACTCAGCTTCTGAAACTATATTCTCTTGGAAAAAATGGCTTAAAGGAAAGAAAAACATTTGCACGAACAGCTTTTATCCAGTCATCAGTATTTGACTAACGGGCAATCAATTGTTATAATTTCCCCCACCTATATTTTTGGAGCCAAGAAGCACTGGCATTTTGAAATCAGGCCATTAATGATTAAACTCAGTTTCCTGACAAGGGAAGAATAGATTCTAACTGGAGTGGGTGTTTTTTCATCACTCTAGAATCTTACAACACTTTAAAAATAGCCAACCTCTGTGGTGATTGAAAAGAGAAGGGCCACGTGTGTACTCCAGGGCTGCATGGCTGTGTTCTCAAATGCACACCTACTCTTGGTCTGCCTTTTGAACTCCTCTGGATTTGTGAATTTGGTTCAGATGTTCAAGGAGTCTTAACCTACATTATTCATAATGATGGAGAAATTTCCATTCTCTTTTTTCCGTATCTATCAGCTATTAGACATCTTTAGCTAAAAATAGTTGTCATACACTTTTCATGTAATGCTTTTTTTCCCCCTCAGTGTAGCTTTCTTACTACATTTGGCAAACCTGCAAAAGTTTAAACATTTTAAATATGTTCACAGCACCAAAAAGAGAACTAGTTAATAAAACCGTCTAATCAGAAATTCAGTTCATACATTTTCTGTGTTTTTACGTTGAACTGTCAGTCACCTGCCTTTGTCAGTCTTGTTAAAAACAACTACAGATGACTTTGACATTTGAAAAGCAAGAGGTAAATTGGCTGGATGGAAGAGAGACATATCCTGAGACAAATATTTAGAAAATGATTTTTCCCTATTGATATACTAACTAAAATTAATGTTGTAATTGCAATTAGGGAGTTAATTTCTTTTTAATAGCTGATATTGCCATTTCTCTGGTCAAAATGACTGTCAGAATGAAACTCATAATCCAAAATGTCTGGTAAAGATCATTTTCTGTGTCCTCCAACTGTATTATGAAAGTAAGGATTTCTTTTCTTCCTTGTGCTTAGATTTCAAAAAAGAGATTAGAGCAAAATGAATTATAAAGTACCTAAACTGTTCCAACAATCACATCTCCATTCTGGCAAATTTAGTAAATGCCTTTTATCTCTCCACTGAGATGTTTTTACTATAATGAAAAACCCAGTGAAATGTTTCCTTATTAAGTCTATTATTCATCTCCTATGCCTCCTCTACCTTTAAAGTAGTAACCAAAAGGGCACAGTGAAGATCCAATTTTCATTTTGCATTATAACATCATGTTAATTAACTCACCATCTATCAGTATGCAGTGAATAGGGTGGCTTAGCCCACTTATGTATGTATAGAATTCCTTGGGGCCTTTCTGGGATGTGTGCTTTAGGATTATTTCGCAGCATTAAACTAACCAGTGAGAAGGAAATAAAGTTTTAAAATCTCTATGGGACTTTTATTAACCCATCCTTTGTTTTCATGTATTTTTAACGTGGAGTGTCATCAGGGTAACTGGAGTCAGACTGCATGGTTTTCAAGGTGCCCTTTACAATTAACTCCTATCTATGAAACTGAGGATATGACTTGGGTATGACCACCATACGTATGACTTCCTGCTTTGGGAGGAGAACTTCTTGGAATAAATCCTCTTAAAAATACATATATATATATATATATATATATATATATATATATATATATATATGTTGAGAATTTAAATTTATGAAAGACTACAGCTATGCGTCTCATTTCCACAATGTAAACACTCAGATTCAGGATAGGTTTATCTTAGTCATCCTTTTTAAGGTAGTATGTGACTATAATATATTTTATAAAATATTATCCTATATTGTTATTTATTTACTTTTGGGGGAGGACAAACATATAGAAACAAAGACAGCTTTATCTTTATGTTTTTGTTTTTTCTTCCTTAGGTACATATTCCAGTCGTACAGAATTTCGTATCTCAGCTTTATTCTGAAACCTCTGTTCTTACATATCTTGGAGCCATTCATTCCTGTATGTTAAAACTTTGGGGAAGGGAAGGGAACTTCATAAAGTCTGTGGGATGTGAATTCTTAATTCTGTGAAAATGCAAGCAGTTTAGAAATCAATCTGTTTCTGCAACAGTTTGGATACATCTGAAAGAAAGTTCTTTCCCAGAAATTACTGCTAACTAAATACAGATATGCAGTCCACCTCAAAGACTTACCTACACTTTTTTGCTGAAAATCTAAAATATTGTGCAGATAATGACTATGTTGCAATACATGTTTTTGGGCGAGAGAGAGAGAGAGAGAGAGAGTCGGGCATGTTTTCTTTGTTCTGAAGAAGTAACATTTTTCAAAGGTATTTTACCCTGTGCTCCTGGGATTGGCATAGGTTGTTTAATACATTTATATATTTTCATACTTAACGATCTTTATAGAAGGTTTTCTGCTTACAGCCTTGGTTAAACATGTGTCTCCTAACAAAATTAAAATGCATAAAATGGAATATCCTTGGCACTGACATTTCAGAAGTAACTTTTTTTTTTGCTTTTGCCTTTGGGAGTAAACAAAATAAAACAAACAATTTTTCCTAATTGATTGAGATATTTCAAAAGAAACTGCTTCCTCCTGCAATACTCAGGAAAGGATGAGATCAAGACAAACTTCATTTTGCAAAGGAACCGAGTGCAGACTAGAGTTGGGGAAGTGCTTTCTCTACATACTGGAGTTAAAACTCAGGTTTTCCATTACTTAAGTTATCCATCAAATTTATCCATTTGTTTAAATGTTAGAAGACACAAATCCTTATAATGCGATAAAGAATTATATTCATATTATTTGTTTAGGACAACACATTTCTATCTAAATGCAGGTTTTGGTACCACACTGAAGTGAAGATTGACTACCTATGATATTACTACCCCAAATTTGGATTTTATTTTAGGAGTATACAGGGCTAACTGTTATGGGATCTTGAAGAGGACATATGAGTCTAATAGAAATGGGAAATTCTAAAGCTATAGTGTTCAGTATGTTAGCAGTTAGTCAGGTGTAGCTATTTAAATTTAAATACAACTAACTGAAAATTTTAGGAGATTTCCCTAGTGGTCCAGTGACTAAGACTCCACACTCCCAATGCAGGGGACCCAGGTTTGACCACTGGTCAGGGAACTAGATCCCATGTGCTGGAACTAAAAGTCCACACGCTGCAGCTAAAGATCTTGTATGCCACCACAAAGATGCAGTGCAGCCAAATAAACAAATAAATAATTTTTGAAAAGATAAAAAATTTAGCTCCTCAGTAACATTTGTTTAGCACATTTCAACTGCTCAAAGGTCACATGTGGCTAGTAAATAGTATATTAGATAGTGTACAACGGCATAAGATTTTCATCATTACAGAAAGTTTTGTTGAAAAGATCTGGCCTAAAGCATGCAGTATTGAAGAAAGGGTCATAACACTACAAGTCGTCTTGAAAAACAAGAGCAATAAGAAATTTGATTGCTCTTTAGAAATAGTATGATTTTTGTCTTAACCTGCTTATGTAATTCTGCTTTATTTTTAGCAGCAATGATACGAATAGGCTGAGAACAGACATATATTCTGGATATACAATAAGCTTTAATATGCCAAATTTACACCATACTTGTACCAAGCTTTAACCAACAGAAGTCATTGTTCTGGGACAAAGGTAACCGAAGAAACTGAGTAGAGTGGATCAATTTCCACTGAAAAAGTTCAAGTCTCATGGATGAGAGCAGTTAAATATTAAATTCTTCTCTCAGTGACATAGAAACACTTGGGTTTGATCCTTAGGGCAAGAACATCCCCAGGTTGAGGAGATCCCCTGGAGGAAGGAAGGCATGCACCCCACTCCAGTATTCTTGCCTAGAGATATCCATAAAATGAAGTACT
This sequence comes from Capra hircus, assembly GCF_001704415.2. NCBI lineage: Eukaryota > Metazoa > Chordata > Mammalia > Artiodactyla > Bovidae > Capra > Capra hircus. Next base: position 11,796,383 of record NC_030822.1, on the reverse strand, counting down.
GGTACCTTGCAGAGTAAATGTGTCTCAAAAACCTTTTGCTAAGTGAAAATAGTCAGACACAATGGGTCACCTACTGTATGATTCCTCTTTTATGTAATATCTGGTTGCAAATGCTGAGTGCAGGAGGGAACATGGGTATATCAGTTTCCTAGGCTGAATAAAGGACTTCTAATAAAATTTATTGCCACATTGTTCTAAAAGCAAGAAATCAAAGTTAAGGTGTCAGTGGGGCTGTACTCCCTCTGAAATCTGTAGAGTATCCTTCCTTGTTCAGTCCTAGCTTCTGCTGGTTTGTCTACTGTCTTTGATCTTGTCCATCATCTTTGTTCCTTGTCTTGTGACTTCTTAATTCCATCCTCTGCCTTTGTAGTCACATGCCATTGTCTCAATGTCTCTATCTTCACATGACTGTCATCTTATAAGAACATAGGTCATACTGGATTACTAGTCTAGTTTACTCAAGGACGACCTCATCTCAATCTAATTAATCACAACTGCAACAACCTTTTATCCAAAGAAGACAGCATTGTGAAGTGCCAGGGATTAGAATCTTAATGAAATTTTTAGGGGGGTGGTGGAGACGGGAGGATATAATTCAGCCCTTAACAGAGAGTGACTGCTTGGTGAGTGCAAGGTTTTATTTTGGCAACACGGACACATTTCAGAATTTGAGAGAAGTGATGCTTGGATGATATTGCAAGTGTACTAAATGCTACTGAACTGTTCAACTTTAAATGGTTGATTTCATGTTATATGAGTTCCATCTCAATTTAAACAATGCAGTGTTATAAATATATCAGAATATTTTAATGCAGGATATAAATAACGTACTCCTTTAAAGAGGGAAAAGAGGTCTTCATATATTAGAACACCTTCCTGAACCATTATCAATTATGTGTAGAATGCCCTAGATCAAACCTGAGAAGGGCAAACACAGAAAAATGAAAAGCTAAATCATCTTAAAGCAGAATACATTCTGAGTTCCCTGGATACACAGAGGAGGGCAGAAGCATCAGCAAAATGGGAGCACTAGACGTAAAGGTGAAACATCAGCCCAGAAGGGAACCCTTGCCAAGAAAGGTCTAGTAGTTTTAAGAACAAGGATGTGTAAAGTTCATTATTCATTTCTTTATTAGGCAAAACTCCAATATTAAGTTAAAGGCTATCAGAAAAAAATGCACTGTGATTGAGGTTTAGAGAGAATCTGAGACTAGCACCAGGGGTGAAGAAGAGAGGAATCCTGGACGAAGAAGATCCAGAAGATCAGGGTGAATATAGAAGAATAACAAGAGAGGCCATAGAAAACACGTCCGCTAAAAGCACAGAAGACAGAAGGACGTGTGTTTCCTAAGGTCACGGGAAGGTGGGGTGAGGAAGCTCTCACCTACACAGGTCTGTGGTTTCCGGTCTTGCTAAGCCACCTGGAAATGCTACCAAATATAAACAGAAGACAGTCTTAAATTATTTAATGACACTATTCTATTTCACATGACTGTTACTCTTTCTACTAGAAAAATAAAAATAAGGTGTCTTTTTTGGGTAACAAAAACAAAGTGATTAGAGAAGAAAGGCTCTTATTTTTAAAAAAAAATGAAGTCTGAAGTGCATGTTACCTTGTTATTTGTAAGAAGCAAAGAGTCATTTGTTCATAATTCTTTCAGAAAAAGAGAAAGTGCTTATTAAATGAACACAAGAACAAATCCCAATATCTTACTGCTTTATTTATAATGTTTTATTATTTTAAATATTCACTTGTGTATCATTGTATGGAATCCCACACAATTTGGACAGAAACATGAGGGTTGACAAACTCCCATCTCTTTCAGCTACGACATTCTGAAAGCAATTTTCAGCTATGCTTCTTCTTGTTTGTTTTTTTAAGAGGACAACCCAGACCAAAAATTGCTTGGGAATGAAAGGACATCATAGAAAGTAAATAAAGCATTTAAATGTTGATGCCCTGATCCTACCACCAAAACACACAACTTCATGTCTCCTAGGAGGAGAAAAACCACAAGAACCTCTTCAGCACTTCCATTTTGAGCCAATGTTCTTATCCAAAAATGCTATCCATTGCTGTGGGTCAGTTTTTAAGTAGCAGCAATTGAACTTCACAAACAGAAAAACAACAAAAAAAATAATCTGAGGAACAAATGATTTATTCTGAGAGAGGGCTATCCATGCTTTGTCATCCTTCAGTGGGAAATATGACATTTTGGACCATCATTTTCCGCTTTCAATAGGTTCTGAGATGTAGGAACTGAAGGTGATCGTCACAATGCAGGGAAGAAGATGGAATTATTAAGGAGCCTAAACAGGGCACAAAATGGTGAGCAGAGCTAATCAGATCTTTTGCATTCAATTCCACTCTCTTCACTTGAGTAGCCTTCCAGCCTAAGGCTCATTTGTCCAACAACAAAGCACCAACTAATTCACTTTCACCCACAGTCAACTAGCCAAGAATGTCATGTGTTTCCAAACATGTAGAGGTTGGCTTCCTTGGAAGTGTCCAACTGTAATATTCCAGGAAAGTGTAGAGGTTAATTTACTATGCCAAATAGAAATTCAAAAGACAAGACATTTCCTCTCTAAGCCAGTAAATAAGGCATGCATTTTTTACTTCAACAGTTCCGCTTGCACAAAAACTCTTTCCTGGTTTTCCCATCTCACAGCATCACAGGCCATCCAGATGCAAGCAGCTGTTCAATGGCCATTGGTGCCCCTGAGGCAAGAGATAGATGGACCCCAGGCTGAGCAGCTGCAAACAGTCTGCTGCTGACTCTTCAAGAAAAAGACAAAGCCCTGCTTAGATAAAAACGAAGGTGACTGAGTGCCAAAGAACTGATGCTTTTGAACTGTGGTGTTGGAGAAGACTCTTAAGAATCCCTTGGACTGCAAGGAGGTCCTCCCAGTCCATCCTAATGGAAATCAGCTCTGAATATTCATTGGAAGGACTCATACTGAAGCTGAAACTCCAATACTTTGGTCACCTCATGTGAAAAGTTGACTCATTTGAAAAGACCCTGATGCTGGGAAAGGTTGAAGGCGGAGGAGAAGGGGACGACAGAAGATGAGATGGTTGGATGGCATCACTGACTCAATGGACGTGAGTTTGAGTAAACTCCGGGAGCTAGTGATGAACAGGGAAGTTTGGCGTGCTTCAGCACATGGGGTTGCAAGGAGTCAGACACGACGGAGATGAACTGAAGTTGACTACATTTTTCTCATTCTTGTGCTCAAGTGGAGCCCGCAGCCCACATATGTGCAGAGAAGATCTTCAGGAGTCAAAGAACAGGGGTGGGGAGCGGGGGGTGCCAGTCCATAATATGTCCCACCAACCTCCCAGAAACCACTGTGCTGGAATTAATCTTGGCTGAAAGATACATGCACATGTCAGGGAGGGCCCTGAGTCAGACCAAACAAGGGCAAGGACCAGATGACTAGTCAGAGAAAACCTAGAAAACTGCCCCCATACAAGCAATCTAAGCCGCCCCTATGGGGTGTGACCCACTTCAAGGCTGTCTGTGTGCCCTTCTCCATATACTTTGCTTCTAACAAATGCTTTATCTGCTTCACAGTTTCCGTCTCTGTTGAATTCTTTCCTCAAGGAAGACAAGGACTGAAGCCCCGGTTAAGCCACTTCACCCCACACAGCCCCCTGAGATCACCCATAGCTCCTGGATCCGGCTGTTTTCCAAACTGCACCATCACAGCCCTTTCTTCAGACTCACCTCTCAGGTTTCATCTTTTGACCTAGGAGTCCTGTCTTAGAATCAAAGCAGAAACAAGGAAGAGTCGATCTTTCCCTGAGGTTGAAACTATAGATTCAGAGACTTTGGACAACAGTATTTCTCTTCAAGGTGATTAGAGATAAGGAGAAAACTAATGTGGCAAATGAGAGGGAAGTATAAAGCAAACATACAGATAAAATCAGAGACTAAAAATAGAAATGTGGCTTGTAGCTATTCATGAAATCTCTTGTTAAAATCAGTCATGAGTTTCAGGTAGGTTTTTTTTTTTTTTTTTTTAAGATATAATGACATCACCTATGATATGTTTTATATCTTCCCATAACTTATTTGACTTTTGTTCATGTTGCTGGTAACCAAAAGATGTTTTAATGACTCCAACCTCATATTCCAAGAATCACTGCGTGTCATTCTCCTCCTATCAAAAATAGAATCTATAGAGCAGGGGATAAGGAGGCACAAACTACTGGATATAGTATAGGCTCAAGGATGTGTTGTACAACATGGGTACCTTAGCTAAGATATTGTAATGACTATAAATGGAAAGCAACCCTTAAATTGCATAACTTTTTAATGGAATCAGACCACCTGACCTGCCTCTTGAGAAACCTGTATGCAGGTCAGGAAGCAACAGTTAGAACTGGACACGGAACAACAGACTGGTTCCAAATAGGAAAAGGAGTACGTCAAGGCTGTGTACTGTCACTCTGCTTATTTAACTTATATGCAGAGTACATCACGAGAAACGCTGGACTGGAAGAAACACAAGCTGGAATCAAGATTGCCGGGAGAAATATCAATCGCCTCAGATATGCAGATGACACCACCCTTATGGCAGAAAGTGAAGAGGAGCTAAAAAGCCTCTTGATGAAAGTGAAAGAGGAGAGTCAAAAAGTTGGCTTAAAGCTCAACTTTCAGAAAATGAAGATCATGGCATCTGGTCCCATCACTTCATGGGAAATAGATGGGGAAACAGTGGAAACAGTTTCAGGCTTTATATTTTTGGGCTCCAAAATCACTGCAGATGGTGACTGCAGCCAGGAAATTAAAAGACGTTTACTCCTTGGAAGAAAAGTTATGATCAACCTAGATAGCACATTCAAAAGCAGAGACATTACTTTGCCGACTAAGGTCCATCTGGTCAAGGCTATGGTTTTTCCAGTAGTCATGTATAGATGTGAGAGTTGGACTGTGAAGAAGGCTGAGCACCAAAAAATTGATGCTTTTGAAGTGTTGTGTTGGAGAAGACTCTTGAGAGTCCCTTGGACTGCAAGGAGATCCAACCAGTCCATTCTGAAGGAGATCAGCCCTGGGATTTCTTTGGGAGGAATGATGCTAAAGCTGAAACTCCTGTACTTTGGCCACCTCATGCGAAGTGTTGACTCATTGGAAAAGACTTTGATGCTGGGAGGGATTGGGGGCAGGAGGAGAAGAGGACAACAGAGGATGAGATGGGTGGATGGCATCACGGACTCAATGGACGTGAATCTGAGTGAACTCCGGGAGTTGGTGATGGACAGGGAGGCCTGGCGTGCTGCAATTCATGGGGTCGCAAAGAGTCAGACACAACTGAGCGACTGAACTGAACTGAGACTTAGCTCACACAGAAATGCAAAGTTATTCAACTTAAGAAAAAATAATTATAATAATGAGAAAAACAACAGTGAAGACAGTGCATGTAACAGATACTAGTTTGTCAATAATAAAAGGTACTCTTGCATCCTCGAGTGTTCTGTGTGAAGATGCACTGTCTTCTTTCCAGGTAATGCAAAATCATGCAAGATTATCACCAAATATCTGGCCAAGGGAAGAGTGTCATATTTGAGAAAATCATAACATGAATTTCTCTCAAATGAAGCCAAGTGATATACTATTCAGACTTGTTGTTCAGCCACTAAATCATGTCTGACTCTTTGCAACCCAATGGACTGCAGCACACCAGGCTCCTCTGTTCTCCACTATCTACCGGAGTTTGCTCAAATTCATGTTAAATCATACAGTTAGCTGATCTCTAGCTTTCTAGTTGGTCCCTGATTTAGACCAACTTCATGAAGCTAACACAAGATTAAAAAAAAAAAAAAAGCTTACCTTTTCCTATTTTGTGCTCCAGAGAGATATCCCAAATGGATAATGACTCTCTTTCAAAGTGGGCAATATATAAATCAGTTCAGTTCAGTTCAGTTGATCAGTCATGTCTGACTCTTTGCGACCCTATGCATGCCATGAATTTGAGCAGCACGCCAGGCCTCCCTGTCCATTACCAACTCCCAGAGTCCACCCAAATCCATGTCCATTGGGTCGGTGATGCCATCCAACCATCTCATCCTCTGTCGTCCCCTTCTCCTCCTGTCCTCAATCTTTCCCAGCATCAGGGTCTTTTCCAATGAGTCAGCTCTTCGCACCAGGTGATCAAACTATTGGAGTTTCAGCTTCAACATCAGTCCTTCCAACGAATACCCAGGACTGATCTCCTTTAGGATGGACTGGTTGGATCTCCTTGTAGTCCGACTCTCAAGTGTCTTCTCCAATACCACAGTTAAAAAGTATCACTATATAAATACATAGATACAAATTCTTAGCTAGTGTGCTAGGAAGACATAGATAATTAATGAGCATGGCAAATTAGATATCTTTGTTCTCTCTGGGCTAAGATAGTTCATAGATTCATGTTTTCAGATTCTTGGCTTTTCCACAAGCTTCTCATCATCTCTACACTCAACAAATATACCCTTTCATGTGTAAAAGATGCACTATACAGCATTATACAGAAGGACACATGATAAATAGCTGCTTAAGCCATCACCTGGTTCAAGTAACTGTTTAACCTAAAAACACGATTAAAAAAAACGAAAAGCTGTTTCTAAAATACCAATAGTGGATTAACTCTGAAGAAAGCACACACATAATTCTAATTCAAAGATACAAAATTGGAAGAATAATATAAGAAATGCAATATGGAATAAGTTTTACCTTTGAATGAGTATAAATATTTTTCACATATAAACTATAAAGTACAGATAAAAGATTAAGTTGCAATATAATAGGAAGGAAAATTAAGAGCAATTGTAATGTGATTTGTAACAGACCTAACTTGGGTCTTGATTTCTTTTTCTATCACAGAACTTCTAAAACTGTAGAAATTCCTCCAGTGGAGGAAGGAAAAAAACAGTGTCTTTTGTTATGTTAATGAGGTGACCTTTGGAGAGCATCAAGGTAACTCAAGGGACTAGTTGCCTTGGCAACCAACTGTGGGATTAGAGGACTGAGAATTTTAGTTCCATCCTAGACCTGGACACCACCCTAATGGCAAAAAATGAAGAGGAACTAAAGAGCTTCTTGATGAAGGTGAAAGAAGAGAGTGAAAAAGCTGGCTTGAAACTCAACATACAAAAAACTAAAACTAAGATCATGGCATCCAGTCCCATCACTTCATGGAAAATAGAAGGGGAAACAATAGAAACAGTGACAGACTCTATTTTCTTGGGTTCCCAAATCACTGTGGATGGTGACTTTAGCCACGAAATTAAAAGACACTTGCTCCTTGGAAGAAAAGCTATTACCAACCTAGATAGCATATTAAAAAGCAGACATATTACTTTGCCGACAAAGGTCTGTCTAGTCAAAGCTACGGTTTTTCCAGTAGTCATGTACACATGTGAGAGGTGGACCATAAAAAAGGCTGAGCACTGAAGAACTGATGCTTTGGAACTGTGGTGTTGGAAAAGACTCTTGAGAGTCCCTTGAACTGCAAGGAGATCAAATCAGTCGGTCCTAAAGGAGATCAGTCCTGAATATTCATTGGAAGGACTGATGCTGAAGCTGAAGCTCCAATACTTTGGCCACCTGATGCAAATAACTGACTCATTTGAAAAGAATCTGATGCTGGGAAAGACTGAAGGCTGAAGGAGAAGGGGACAACAGAACAAGATGTTTGGATGGAACCACTGACTCAGTAGACATGAGTTTGAACATACTCTGGGAGATGGTGAAGGACAGGGAAGCCTGATGTGCTGCACTCCATGGGGTCTCCAAGAGTCATACATGACTGAGCCACTGTATAGCAACAAAGACCTCCTGGAAGGGGAGGGAGTTGGAGACTGAGTCCATTACCAGTGGCAGATGGTTTCATCAATCACGCCTATGTAGGAAACCTCCATAAAAGCCCCAAAGTATAGGGTTTGGAGATCTTCTAATTGGCACACATATGCTGATTGAGGCAGAATGACCCTCAGCGGGGGCATGGATACTCTGCCCTTTCTCCATACCTTGCCCTATGTATCTCTTTCATCTAGTTTTTCCCAAATGACATCCTTTTCTAATAAACCAGTAATCTACTAAGAAAAATTTTTCCCTTATTCTCTGAGCAGCTCTAGTAGATCAAGGAAAACTGAGCAAAGGAGCTTTGGAATTTCAGATCTATAGATAATTGGTCAGAAACACAGGTGAAAACCCAGACCTCTGATTGACATCTGATGTTGGGGTGGAGGGTTAGTCTTGTGAGCCTGAACTCTTAACCTGTGGGGTCTTTTTCTATCTCCAAGTAGATAGTGTTAGAATTGAGTTGAGTGGTGGGACATCCAGCTGGTGTCTGAGAATGGCATGGTGGTATGGAAAAATTGGGGCTTCCCAAGTAGTGCTAGGGGCAAAAAACTCACCTGCCAAAAAACTGCCCATCCACACAAATACACATATTGTAATGTGACACAGAATCTCACTAATTCAGAGGGTTAATTTAAAATGCATGATTAGGGATGTAACCACTTTACCAGAGAAGTAAAAGCAATCTGAAGAGATCAAAAGATAATTTTATTATGTTAAATATGGGTTTGGAAAAACTCGCTTTTTAAATCTATTGGATGAAATATGGAGATTTATTCTATTCCATTATCTGTGTGAGACTGTAGTAGTAAGCAACAAATAAAAATATGAAAGGCAAAGCCTCTAAATGAATCCTTGCCAATTTGGACAGATACATATGGTCTGATCTTTATATAGAACAGACAGATCAATAACAGAGCAGCCCAAAGTCTCTGGTTGAAAGCCCAGGATAATTCTACTTTAAAAGAAATAAGTAGCAAGAAATGTGGTCTTTATCTTTTTTCCCCCTTTATTTTTTTTTCTATAAATACTAATACAGTTGGCTTTCATTTGCTGTAACAGAGGGAGAAGAATACAAAAAAGATATTTCCTTTTAACAACCCAAAAAGGTCAGCAAAGTTTAAAATGTCAAATCTCCAAAGCTGGATACATGTGGTTAAAGCATGAAATGTTAATGATGTCCCCTTTTGCAAAGTTTCACAAACAAAATATATATATATATATTTTTTCCAATTAGGCCCTAACTAAGACTACATGATTCCACTTATCATCACAAAATGAATTGACTAGACATGTGATCTGGGTTAACTTTCACATTTATGGTGAAGACCAACAGGACAATAGTTTGACTCTGTCCCTGTTCAGTGTGTAGTTAAGTGACAAGGTAAGGCAACTGTGTGTGGTACCTTCCTGATGAAGGGTTTTGGGACGAGCCAACAGAGTTTTGGCTACCCTAGGTCTGGGAATCCCAGCTTCTCTACTGGTAAAACGGGAGAAGGCAATGGCACCCCACTGCAGTACTCTTGCCTGGAAAATCCTATGGGCGGAGGAGCCTGGGAGGCTGCAGTCCATGGGGTCACTAAGAGTCGGACACGACTGAGCGACTTCACTTGAACTTTTCACTTTCATGCATTGGAGAAGGAAATGGCAACCCACATTCTTGCTTGGAGAATCCCAGGGACGGGGGAGCCTGGTGGGCTGCCATCTATGGGGTCACAAAGTCGGACACAACTGAAGCGACTTAGCTTAGCTACTGGTAAAACAGTATGAGGATATTTAACTTGGACTGTTGCTGTAAACATCAAAATAATTATCATTATTCCTTTCAGCAGAGTATTTAACATAACATAGTTTTACAAAGAGGTCTACAATATGACCTCTGCATCCCTTTAAAGACTTTACAGCCCAGCCAACACTTTCCTCACTATCCATCCTGTAACTCTTTCTCTACCCAGCCATCTTTCATTTTCTTTAGTAACTGTATGTTTTCTTAGCCCTGATTCTTTGCCATTCCTTTTTCTCAGACATTTTCCCCTTCTAACCTCACATCGGGGCTTCCCTGGTGGCTCAGTGGTAAAGAATCCACCTGTCAATGCAGGAGACAAAGGTTTGATGCCTTGGTTGGGAAGATCCTCTGGAGAAGAAAATGGCAAGCCACTTCAGTTTATTTGCTTAGGAAATACCATGGACAGAGGAGCCTGATGGGCTATAGTCTATGGGAATGCAGAAGATTCAGTTGCAATTTAGCGACTAAACATCAACAACCACCTCATGTCTACGTCACCCACCATTACTGGCCAAATTCTACTGTTCGACTTTCCTGTGCATATTGCCTTACAGAACATGTTTAATTCATATGCTATATGATGCCAGAGTGCCCTCTTGTGCCCTCTTGTTCCCCATTAAGCATTTAAATGGCAGTTTAATCACTTGCTTCGTTTTTTTCCCCCCAGTTAGATTATAAGACAGCTAAAGACTGCATTTGCCTTATTAACCAGCACAACCTTGCTTTTAACATATTGTGTGTGTGTGTGTGTGTGTGGTGTCATTTGCTCACTCCTGCCCATATATCTGCAATGTAGCAAAGCAGATGGATGTAGTTTTGGAGTTAGGAAGATGGGAGCTTGAATCCTATTCCTACTGCTCACTAGCCTTGAAACTTTGGCCAAATGCGTCAAGGTAGACCTGACCTATGAGGTCTCAGTTCCTCACCTTTGAGCTTACAGGTACATTGCCTCTGCGTGTGATTTTAAGGCTTCCATGAGAAACTTATGAACTGTTGTCTTCCACAATACCTAGTATCACTATTACTGTCCTATGAGTTAGACAAGCTCAATTTTCTGATTAGTAGCAGAGACCACTCAAGGGTTCAAATAAACAATCTTGAAAAAGGAAAGGCAGATAGATTGCTAAGGCAACACATTTGATGTCTAGTTCATTTTAGTCTACCACAGTGCCTTCCTAGCATTATGATAACAGACAGGATTTTCTGGGACTGTGATTTTATTCAGGGCCTTCCGTCAGAATGCATGTGATGCTAAGACGGAAATGACAACAGCTGAATTTAAATTGGAAGCTAATCCAAAGTGACGGGCATATCCAACTTGCAAATCAGACTTGAAAGCCAGTCTCTCAGAGGTCTGCACCTGTGACAAGCGCACCTGATGCACACCTCAGCTTGCCTCATCCCATCCGGAAAGCTCATTAGATTATGTGGCTCTGGCAATGCACCAGGGAAATGGTTATGAAAGACCCACACGACTTCAGCATTTTGCATGATCCAGTGAGAGAAACTCACACTAACTCATGAAATGCACCTCCTTTTAGCTATTTTGCAACTTGCAGAGAGAAGAGATTTAGGTAAGGCTCCAGAATTTATGTCTAGGAAGCATTTGGGAAGAGTCATCTGGTTTTTTAAGGAAATTTACAAGACTTGTCTTGAGAGTGTCTGCATTGTAAACATGTTGCTTTTACTTAAACTGTGTGAACACTTGGGGGTGTCTGGGTCTGTTTGTAAGGATTAGGGAGGTCAGAGGAATGGTGTGGAAAAAGTCCCACTAAGCTACCTCTGTGATAGCACAATCATTTTGGAAAAGGAACAGGGAAGCTGTGTTATTGGGTTCCAGCTTCACCTGTTAGGGATTGAAATTTCAAATTTCACTATGACCCCATTATGGGGACAGCCAATTACCAATTTCAAACATCAGAACTTCACCCTCAGAGGGAGCCGTGCAGGGTTCTCTTTATGGTAGAAAGTCCTGCTATGCCCACTTTGTTAATGCACCCCTTTAAAAGACGAGTCAGCAAAGAAAATCATATGGGGATTTTCATTATAAGCTTGAGAAGATTTATCTCTGCAGCCTTGAATCCAAATCCGCTCTCAGGTCAGTTCAGTCACTCAGTCGTGTCCAACTCTTTGCGACCCCATGAATCAAATCTGCTCTAGAGGAGGAGAATTTCTTCTGATTTTCTAACCTCTGTGGACCACCCACAACCACCAAGTTTCAAGGAGAACAGGACTGCCTACTCTCCATGCCTATCGTCAGCACTGGAAATACTGTGTCTGATCATTTCAGGGAATTACTTCTGGGCTTCATAATATATAATCAAGCTGTAATTTAAAAGGCTAAAAATGATTGTTTTCATATCTTATTAAAGATGAAAATTGAAACTATGTTTCATAATATTGACTTTTAAGAGACCATATTTTTCTGGGCCATCTTGGGCCCCTTCTCCCTTTACAGGATTATATAAGTCACCTAGAAGAAAATAACTTTTTGTTATTCTCTAAGAAATTATTCTAGCCTCAGAGACATGATATTTGTTTTGTCCCTTATACTACTGTAGCTTATTTAAGTTCACTAAAAACAACTTTTGAGAGCATAAGATGGCTTTCAAGCACATAATCTCATTCAACCTTGAAAACAAAACTGTAGGGGGGGTTGAAAATTATCCTCACTTCAGAATTAAGGAAACTGAGATGGAAAAAATTTGAAAAAATTATCTCTGAGCACATGGAACTATCTGAAGCAAGGAAAACCCAATGTTTTCCAGGAAATGAAAAATGGTAAGACAAATTTATGACAGATTCAAAAAGTTGCTCGCCGACATCTCTATCAACTTTCAACAACAATAATGGCATCTACTACTATTATTACTGAAGGCTTATGATGTACCAGGCACTGTATGATGACGAACAAGACCTATGCTCAAGGAGCTCCCATTCTCAAATGGGGATCAGACCAAATAAATACAATAAGGCATCTAGAGAAGGTCAAAGTTATACAAAAAACCTAATTCATAGCCCTTTAAACTTCAGAGTAATTTATAGCTTTGAGAATAAATTCAAGTCTAATCTATCACTTGGATCTCCTACAATATAATGTGATAATCAACAGCCTTCTTTGGTGATGGTCAACATTTTGAGGGGGCTGTAGTAAATGGGCTGGTGGTAGGTGGGCACTATGCTATACAGGAGTGTATGTCTCTGGCATATGTGTCATTGGCTGAAAGTTATAAAAGCACTGTAATCTTTTTTTCCTGCTTGTCTAAGAACCCATATTGTATATTCTAGCACAAATAATTTAATTCAATGATTGGAAGACAAAATTTCAAATTCCTTAGTGAAACTTACAAAAAAATCAAAGCAAGTTATTCAGTGATGACAAGAATTTCCTATTAGTATTACTTTTGAGCATCTGCTACATTCTAGACATTTTTCTATACATTCTTTTTTATAATAGGAGAAATATTGGACCCAAGATATTAAAATGACTCTTCTTATAGACCACCACTTCACTATTTTAGAGTATGAAAAAAATGAAAGTGTTAGTTGCTCAGTTGCGTGCGACTCTTCATGACCCCGCGGACTGTAGCCCACAGGGTTCCTCTGTCCATGGAATTCTCTAGGCAGGAGTACTGGAGTGAGTCACCATTCCCTTCTCCAGGAGAGCTTCCCAACCCAGAAACTGAACCCAGGTCTCCTGCATTGCAGTCAAATTCTTTATCATCTAAGCCACCAGGAAAGCCCATTTTAGAATATACCCATAACTAAATCAAATCTGGTAAATCATATACCTTTGTTTGTCCAAAATGTTATGCTTAAACTATACAAAATGCCAGCTACTCTATGAGATTTGAGGATACACTGCAATCAAGACAGGCCTATATATTGTATTTATGAACTTTATATTTTATTTGTCTATATGGACAAATAAAACAGAAAAAAACATATGTCCTGTATGCTCTGTGATATATATATATATTCATTTAAGCCAATATTTCATTTAAGCCAAATATATATGTTATATATATATATATTTCATTTAAGCCAAATATATGTTTTATATATTATATATATGTTTGATGCCACTATCTCACTTTGATTCTCACTTTCAGAATTGTAACATTTTTCATTAGTACTTTTGGTACATTAGATGTTAAAAACTAGAACTCAAATTTCTAAGTTTAAAAGAAAAAAGAAAAAGAAAAATAGATAAAATAAAACTTAATCTTCAGGTGTCTTTATTCACTCTAAGTTAATCTTTGAAATTGTGGTATGGATGTAGATGAGAAGAAAAACTTCTCTGTGTGACTCCTTAGAAAATATAGTATTCAGAATAAATAAAATTGACAGTTTAAGAGCCTAGGTAAATCCTCACGTTCAAGATTAGAAATATCTGTATTCAAATTCTGTACTACCATTAGTAATGTCTTTGGAAATGTTGCTTACTTCAAGGAAGCCTCAGTTTCTACATCTGTGAAATGGGAATGATAAAAATAATACAAAGAACTATTTCCACCTGGTACTGCGCTGATTACATGAGCAAAGCATGTAGCCTGCTAGTGCAAGGCCTCATGGGTGGCTAGCATTCTCTATAGGTGGTTCAGACAGTAAAGAATCCGTCTGCAATGAGGGAGGCTTGGTTTGATCCCTGGGTCTGGAAGATCCCCTGGAGACGGGAATGGGAGCCCACTCCAGTATTCTTGCCTGAGATTCCCATGGACAGAGTAATCTGGTGGGCTATAGTCCATGGGGTCACAAACAGTTGGACACAACTGAGCAACTAACACACAAACAGTTTGAAATATGGATGTTCAGACTTTCTGTATCCAAAATCGCCACACCACCACACGGAGACTCTTAGGTGGCAGGCTGAGAAGCTTAAAGATGGGTCTGTGTTATAGAACAGAATGGTGGTTCAGATGGTAAAGAATCTGCGGCAATGCAGGAGACCTGGGTGCAACCCATGGGTCAGGAAGATGCCCTGGAGAAGGAATGGCTACCCACTCTAGTACTCCTGCCTTGAGAATTCCATGGACAGAGGAGCCTAGAGGGCTACAGTCCATGGGGTCCCAAAGAGTCGGACACCACTGAGTGACTTACAATACAGAACAGAATAGCTGCACCCACAATTAGCAAAGGAACTCTGTTTCCATCTCTACCACTGTATACAAGACAGAACCAGTTACTGCAAGGAATAAAGCATCTGGCAACCGCTGGAAAAACAAGAGACATCAATGTAGCTGCTTTTTAAAAAGAGAAAACATTTGGGGAGCGGGGGTAATCAGACAGGACTGTACACAAATATTGATTTTTATACCCCAAATTATGGATGCCTTTATTTTCCAGAACACTGGTTCAGTATTGGTCTGCTAGGCAACAAGAACTAGACAATTAATACAGTATTATTGGCTCACATGTCTAGGTAACTATCTCTGCCTAGTTGATTTCCTGTACAGCTGAAAAGAAAAGTTAATGCTAAATCCTTTCACCTTTTTTTTTTTTTTTTGCATTCATTGAAGCCTCATTTGGAGATATGCATTTCTAATAAACATATATTTCATGCTTCATGTTTCCTCTAGTAAAGTGAAGTCGCTCAGTTGTGTCCGACTCTTTGCGACCCCATGGATCGTAGCCTACCAAGCTCCTCTGTCCATGGGATTTTCTAGGCAATAGTACTGGAGTGGGTTGCCATTTCCTTCTCCAGGGGATCTTCCTGACCCAGGGATTGAACCTGGGTCTCTCGCATTGTAGACAGACGCTTTACCGTCTGAGCCACCAGGGAAGCCCAAGTAAGAGTCAAAAACAATACATTTCCATCACTGAACACGGTATTTGTGAAAACCATATTTTAAGAATCAGTTTTGCACCACTAATGTAACAGAGCAGAATGTGATGTATATAAGAGGACTATTTCGTGTACCATTTAAATTCCCTCCAGAGGGACTAACAGCAGCTATGGGCAGGCGTGCTGGCCATTAATAAAGATCAGGAAATAAAAGCGTAGAGGAAATGTCCAATATGAGAGCATGACTCTATCCAGGGGAGTTTAAAGGATCTCCTGAGAGCTCTGAACAAGTTAATCAAGATTTATGTATTGCACTTGGATTTTCTCCTCATGCCTCTACACTTAAAGAACAAAATAAATCTCATAGCCCAGAATCAAGCTGCACAGAGTTTGTTCAGTACAGTCTTTGATCACAACTTCATTTAAACAAACATGTAAGGTTTTGATACATTTTTCCAATAACACTCCTCATCCCACAATTCACTAGTTTGGGCAAGGAGACATTATTCTCTGCCTAGCTGGCCCAGATTCAGCCTGTGTGAGCTGCCCTGTCTAAATGGGCCATGGAGAATGAGGGCACAGTTTTCCTACTTTAGGAGGAAGAAAGCGCAGGGATTACTTCCTCAGCTTCAAGGTCACACCGTTCCTCCCCTATTTGGGAAAATGATGTCCTTATCATTTTTTTCTTTCTCCCTCCAAAGAGCGCCTACCCCAAATGCCACAATTGTGGAGAAAGCACTAACATTCAAAGATAAGAGGACTGTGTATGCTCTGAAAAGTGTTCTGACCCAGCTGTACATTAGAATCACTTGGGAAGCTTTTGGAAAGTATAAATGCACACAACTCATCTCTAGAGATTCCAGTTCACTGGATTTGCATTGGCGGGCAGAGCATCTGCTTCCTCCAGCTACATGGCGCTGCATCCAGTGGAAGGCTTGGGTGCATGGACAGCTAGGAGACAGGAGGGCAACACTGCTGTCTTTCTCTAAGGGAGTACTCAGTGAAGACAGATGTGGAGGATAAAAGGATGCCTCTGTTTCCTTTAGAATGAATGAATGAATTCATTCAGAATGAATTCATGTATTAAATACATAACATTGAGAAGGCATTTGAACCATATTTTTACAAACGGTAATCAGTTTAGATATCCTTTTATATTCAGCCCGATAACTAATACAATAAAGATAGGCTTGTTAATATAAAGTGACAGAATTTATACAAAGATTTTTTTTTTAGTTGTCAAGAATACAATTAAACAATAAAGAAATCTACTCAAAAACTTCTCAGAACCAAAAGAAATATTTATATCAGAGATATTTTCAAGATTATATCTCTTATTCTAATGTGTTTCCACTCCTACTAGTCTAATTCTAAAAAAAATATTTAATACACCATTTCTTACTACATGCTCAGACGCTTCAGTTGTATCTGACTCTTTTCAATGCCATGAACTGTAGCCTGCCAGGCTCCTCTGTCCGTGAGATTTTCCTAGCAAGGATACTAGAGTGGGTTGCCATGCCCTCCTCCAGGGGATCTTTCCAACCCAAGAACCAAACCTGTGTCTCCTGAGTCTCCCGCATTGCAGCTGGATTCTTCACTGTTCAGTCACTGGGGAAGCCCACAAATGAGGACTCTGGTATCTAAAATTTATACTTCTGATCTGTTGGGAATA
Source organism: Capra hircus (assembly GCF_001704415.2). Taxonomy (NCBI): domain Eukaryota; kingdom Metazoa; phylum Chordata; class Mammalia; order Artiodactyla; family Bovidae; genus Capra; species Capra hircus. Next base: position 11,779,293 of record NC_030822.1, on the reverse strand, counting down.
TGGAGTCAAGATTCAAAAATTTGCAGATAATTTAGCAAAATGCATATATGATCATGTTTTCAGCAGAAACAAATACTGAAATACTTATTTGAAGGATTAAATAAGGGGTTAGAAATGTAGTTCATCTTGGTCTCATGAATAATTTGTTGCTAGTTGTTGATGGTGAGTTTAGTCAAAACCTTCTTTCCAAAGTGTTTCACTGCCAATATTGTGACTATGTTTCTCTCTCAGTTGGGAGGTATATACATTTATGATTTCTATCTAATCATAAATGCTTACTGCACAGGAACTCAGAATAGTAATCTAGGGAATAACCTACTTCTACCTGAACCCTGTTATGACTGAAGTCCCTGTTTAGTTCTTGTTAATAAACACAGCAAATGCTATGAAATTCCCTTTTTTCCCCCCTCAGTGAACCAGCCCATTTTTGTCATCTTGTGTTAAAAAAAAAAAAAAGTTTGTTTAATGGCCAGAATTTCATATATCATATCAGTCTCAAAGATTACAATATACACTTATTTTTTTCCTTTTAACATTAATGTGGATGGATTTGATTCTTTCCAAGGTTAATTCTTTCTCCTTCACCGGGATTTGAAATGAATCTCTCATGAACTTTTTGGTCCCTTCTAAGATGTCATTTGATGTCATGTCAGAGTGTCACACAACTTAAGTACTTGTATTTTAAAATAATCTCACATAATTGACCCCTTAACCCACGGCTCACCATTTCACCTCTTTATTGATCTCTTTTGGATAAATAATGTTCTCAGGTTTTAAGCAAGGTTGTGGTATCTCTGTCTTTAGCTTTAAGGTGGGAAGATGTTACTCATATAGCCTACAAGAATCGCTGAAGCAATTTGGTTATGTTGAGCTATGTCACCTTGAAATCATTTTTTAGCTCTGATAGAAGTAACTAGTAAATGAAGCTGCTGTTACCCCTTAACTAACTGTGAGCTCCACATCTTTCAGTCTGGTGGGTTTTGACTCTTTTGATGGAGGCTGATATGTTCCAAACAGGCAGCAGCAGCCTGAATTTCAAAGAGCAGCTTTTGATCCCACAAAACATTAGTTGAGTATTAACGTGCAACAAGTGAGGAGGTGAGTAGGGGAAACAGAAAGTGAATTTATCCTCAAAGAAATAACAAAGAAGAGGAAAGAAAGAGTACTTATAAAGAAGTAGTAGAATTTATTAAATAAACTCACAAATTAAAATTTAAGATAAAATTGTAGCATGCATACCTCCGTCGCCTCCCTCCCACACAAAGAAATTAACTGTATGTGAAAAGAAGGAAGACCGTTCAGGGAAGTTAGCAGTAGAATTTCTACTTCATTTTGGGTTTAAGGGAAAAACAGGAGTATAACATGAAAGAAAAACAGAAGGAAATTTAGAGCACAATATATACTATGCGAAACACTCAGAAACATGGAAAATGTTGGGACATTATGATGGATTGTATTTTTAAAGAGGTCCACATAAATTTATTCAGATATACCCTATCCCACATACTCTTGTGATATGACACAGCCATTCCTCTTATTGAGAGTTGTGGTTGATGTTCAGTTCAGTTCAGTTGCTGAGTCGTGTCCAACTCTTTGCAACCCCATGGACTGCAGCATGCCAGGCTTCCCTGTTCATCACCAGCTCCCAGAGTTTACTCAACTCATGTCCATTGAGTCGGTGATGCCATCCAACCATCACATCCTCTGTGGTCCCCTTCTCTTCCTGCCTTCAACCTTTCCCAGCATCAGGGTCTTTTCAAATGAATCAGTTCCTCGCATCAGGTGGCCAAAGTATTAGAGTTTCAGCTTCAGCATCAGTCCTTCCAATGAACATTCAGGACTGATTTCCTTTAGGATGGACTGGTTGGATATCCTTGCTGTTCAAGGGACTCTCAAGAGTCTTTTTCAACACCACAGTTCAAAAGCATCAATTCTTCGGTGCTCAGTGATCAATGCAAAGAAATAGAGGAAAACAACAGAATGGGAAAGACTAGGGATCTCTTCAAGAAAATTAGAGATACCAAGGGAACAGTTCATATAAAGATGGGCTTGATAAAGGACAGAAATGGTCTGGACCTAACAGAAGCAGAAGATATTAAGAAGAGGTGGCAAGAATACATGGAAGAACTATACAAAAAAGATCTTCACAACCCAGATAATCATGATGATGTGATCACTAATCTAGAGCCAGACATCTTGGAATGTGAAGTCAAGTGGGCCTTAGAAAGCATCACTAGGAACAAAGCTAGTGGAGGTGATGGAATTCCAGTTGAGCTGTTTCAAATCCTGAAAAATGATGCTGTGAAAGTGTTGCATTCAATATGCCAGCAAGTTTGGAAAACTCAGCAGTGGCCACAGGACTGGAAAAGGTCAGTTTTCATTCCACTCCCAAAGAAAGGCAATGCAAAAGAATGCTCAAACTATAGCACAATTGCACTCATCTCACATGCTAGTAAAGTAATGCTCAAAATTCTCCAAGCCAGACTTGAGCAATACGTGAACCATGAACTCCCTGATGTTCAAGCTGGTTTTAGAAAAGGCAGAGGAACCAGAGATCAAATTGCCAACATCCACTGGATCATGGAGAAAGCAAGAGAGTTCCAGAAAAACACCTATTTCTGCTTTATTGACTATGCCAAAGCTTTTGACTGTGTGGATCACAAGAAACTGGAAAATTATGAAAGAGATGGGAATACCAGACCACCTGACCTGCCTCTTGAGAAATCTGTATGCAGGTCAGGAAGCAACAGTTAGAACTGGACATGGAACAACAGACTGGTTCCAAATAGGAAAAGGAGTATGTCAAGGCTGTATATCGTCACCCTGCTTATTTAACTTCTATGCAGAGTACATCATGAGAAACGCTGGACTGGGAGAAACACAAGCTGGAATCAAGATTGCTGGGAGAAATATCAATAACCTCAGATATGCAGATGACACCACCCTTATGGCAGAAAGTGAAGAGGAGCTAAAAAGCCTCTTGATGAAAGTAAAAGAGGAGAGTGAAAAAGTTGGCTTAAAGCTCAACATTCAGAAAACTAAGATCATGACATCTGGTCCCATCACTTCATGGGAAATAGATGGGGAAACAGTGGAAACAGTGTCAGACTTTATTTTGGGGGGCTCCAAAATCACTGCAGATGGTAACTGCAGCCATGAAATTAAAAGACACTTACTCCTTGGAAGAAAAATTATGACCAACCTAGATAGTATATTCAAAAACAGAGACATTACTTTGCCGACTAAGGTCCATCTAGTCGAGGCTATGGTTTTTCCTGCGGTCATGTATGGATGTGAGAGTTGGACTGTGAAGAAGGCTGAGCGCCAAAGAATTGATGCTTTTGAACTGTGGTGTTGGAGAAGACTCTTGAGAGTCCCTTGGACTGCAAGGAGATCCATTCTGAAGGAGATCAGCCCTGGGATTACTTTGGAGGGAATGATGCTAAAGCTGAAGCTCCAGTACTTTGGACACCTCATGTGAAGAGTTGACTCATTGGAAAAGACTCTGATGCTGGGAGAGATTGGGGGCAGGAGGAGAAGGGGACGACCGAGAATGAGATGGGTGGATGGCATCACGGACTCGATGGACGTGAGTCTGAGTGAACTCCGGGAGATGGTGACGGACAGTGAGGCCTTGTGTGCTGCGATTAATGGGGTCACAAAGAGTCAGACACGACTGAACGACTGAACTGAACTGAACTGAACAGCTTTCTTCATAGTCCAATTCTCACATCCATACGTGACCACTGGAAAAACCATAGCTTTGACTCGATGGACCTTTGTTGGCAAAGTACTGTCTCTGTCTTTTAATATGATGTCTAGGTTAGTCATAATTTTTCCTCCAAGGAGCAAGCATCTTTTAATTTCATGGCTACAGTCACCATCTGCAGTGATTTTGGAGCCCCCCAAAATAAAGTCTATCACTGTTTCCACATCTATTTGTCATGAAATGATGGGACCAGATGCCATGATCTTAATTTTCTGAATGTTGAGTTTTAAGCCAATGTTTTCACTCTCCTCTTTTACTTTCATCAAGAGCCTCGTTAGCTCTTTTTCACTCTCTGCCATCAGGGTGGTGTCATCTGCATATCTGAGGTTACTGATATTTCTCCTGGCAATCTTGATTCTAGCTTGTGCTTCCTCCAGCCCAGAGTTTCTCATGATGTACTCTGTAAATAAGTTAAATAAGCAGGATGACAATATACAGCCTTGAAGTGTTCCTTGTCTGATTTGGAACCAGTCTCTTGTTTCATATCCAATTCTAACTGTTGCTTCTTGACCTGCATTCAGATTTCTCAGGAGGTAGGTCAGATGATCTGATATTCTCTTCTCTTGATTTTCTCTCTCTTTATATCCAGGCAAGCGTGTGACTGGAGAAAGTGATGCTATGTGTCTTCTGAGGCCAGGTCCTAAAAGGCAATATGACTCTGTCTGGATCTCTTAGAATGCTCCACCATGCTTCAAGAAAGTCAGTTATTTGTAGATGTAACTGCTAAAAGCCCAGTTTAACTGATAGCCAACTGTAAGCATTAACTGTCAGACCTGAGAGTGGGGAAGCCTTTGAAATGAGTACAGCTCCAACCAATATCTGGATGTAAAAACGACATTTCCTGTGTTATTAAATCCTAATTGGACCCCAATCATGCCAGGAGCCAGTGTGAGGAACTCCGCCCATGGCAAAGGTCATGAGGAAGGAGGCTTGGCATACGCAAAGGCGAGATCAAGTCTCAGGAAACCCCCTGTTCCAGAGCATCTACCCCCAAACCAGAGTCTATCTACTTTACTGTTTCATGCTCTCGTCTACACCTCTGACTTTAGGGCGGGCTGTTTCCCACCGGTTCTCTTGGAGAAGGAGTAAACGTGCAGCTCCAAGTCAGTAAAAATTTCTGGGTGTGACAAGAGTGTTTCAGCTTAGGAACTCCTCTGAAGGTTATCTAGCCCGCCTATATAGGTTCGTCCGGCCACATGTGATTGTTTACAGCCTCCCAACCTGAGAGGCATGAGATATTTCAGACTTACTAAAGGCAAATTCTTTTGGGGAGTTGGAAATTATTGGTATAGTGGATTGGTTAGGAATTATATTGGTGAAGGGTTTTTCATTTGTTGTGCCAGTAATTGCTGCTAATTCCCTGCCCTGAGTGTGACAAGGGTGTCTCAGGTCAAACCTCTCTGCTGGCAAGCTAGCTTGTGTGACAGGATTAGGGTTAGGGTTAAAACATAAACAGCACAGAGAGTTTTGGAGTATTTTTTGAGTCTTAATTAGCATAGGGCTTTTCTCATTGTTGAGTCAATGATTGCCACCAGGCCTCCATATCCTTAGGCACCTGGGAATATATTAATCAATGTATTTGGAATATAGAAAAGGAAATATAGTAGTTTTTAAGTTTAGCAATACTAGACTTTTTGAGTTAATGAATTTTCTCTTTTGTAACAGATCACTGTACTTTGTTATAAATCACTGTGTCCTTGCTATGTAAAAATGTAACTTTATCACTATCTTAAGACTAAATAGATCTTAAGGGAAACATTGGTGAAAGGATTTTCTTTTGTTCGGCTGATGTTTGCTGCTAAATCTCCATATTCCCTGCTCTTATAATGAATATAACTAGCATATAGGAGAAATAAGTATTAACCTTTAAGATTAATCATGTTAACCTTGGGTTAAATAAATTCCTTTCTTAGTTATAACTCACTACACCCTCACCCTATAGGAATGCAACTTTATTTGGAGGGTGGTGCCTGGTTTAGGGAAAAACACCCTTGGAAAAAATAAGTTTTTTGGTTATCAGAAAGAAAGGGTCATAAATGTCAGCAGGCCTCATGGCCAGAAGATGATGTAAAACCCCTAAGACCTTTTTTTGTGTAAAGCACCTGATTTTGATAAAGGTCAGGACTGCTGACCCCCGCATGACTCTGTATTCATCCCTATGTGTAACAAAAGGTATATAAGCAAACCTCAAAATAAAGAAATCGGATCAGTTTCAGAAAGACTGATTCCGCCATGTCGTTCTTTCTTGCTCCCCGTTTTTCTGGCTGAATTCCCATCTGGAGCATGGGTGCTCACCATGTCTACTTACTTGTCCCGGCTTTCAAGCCCACGTGAGAAGGAGCCCAAGGAGGGGCACCTTCTGATATTCAAGTGGCACCGGTGGCCTAACGTAGATGGTGCAAATTCCTTGTCTTGGAATTTTATTGGTATCCCACGTAAACCAAGTTATTCAGCCTCTTTTTCTCTCCTACTATTTTCTGGCCAAATTCCCATCTGGTGCATGGGTACCCACCAAGCCTGCTAATTTTGCCTGGGCTTCTAAGATCAGACCAGGGGGCCTCAGTGCCTCCTCTCCTTCAGGAGAACGGGAAGACGCCTGCAGCTTACGTAGGTGGTGATTGGTATTCCATGTAAACCAAGTTATTCAGCCTCTCTTTTCCTGCTAATTTTCTAATCCCTCTCTATCTGTAATTAGATAAGTTATTTCCAAGGACGCCGACTCCGTCCCCACCTTCGAATCACCCTGGATCCACCGAGGCTGGACCCCAGCACAGTCAAATCTGAGAATCATGAAAAAGAAAAACAACAATTGCTCTTGCTTTAAGATATTAAATTCTGTATTGACTCACTAAATAGGAACAGCTAAGTAAATAGATTTTGTGAACCCTGGGAGGATTTTTTTTTTAATGCCATGGTTTCCTTTGGAAATCTGATGATCCCGTCTCAGATTACTGTTTTTAAATGAAAAAAAAAAAATACATAGCATTACAGAGCAGAAATAATTGCTATATTTTTATCAATATGCTAAAAATTTTAATGTAAGATATGTGCACCTTTATTAATTAAGTTATAATACCTAGTGGTAATTCTAACTATAATAATTTCAAAGTAGTGATGAATATAAATGACATTTTGTGGTATCTGACAAAACTCTAATATGATATGAAAACTAATATATTTTTATGAAAAAACAATGCAACTATGGTTTATTGCCTGCATTCACAGTTGACATAAGTGATCATTTCTCTTGGATACTAAAGGAAACATATGTCTGTATACATACTTGTATATATATATTATTTTTTGCTATCTGGAGAATGAGTATTCCTGAATGCTACCACAAGTACAGTATGAAGGATATCAGTAAGAAGTAAGATAATGGTGGTCCTTGCAAAAGGGCCACAAAATAAGCAACATTCTTGCATTCTGAAAGCCTGAGTTCATGCTGCTGCTTCTGCTGCTACTAAGTTGCTTCAGTCGTGTCCGACTCTGTGCGACCCCATAGATGTCAGCCCACCAGGCTCCCCCATCCCTGGGATTCTCCAGGCAAGAACACTGGAGTGGGTTGCCGTTTCCTTCCCCAATGCATGAAAGTGAAAAGTGAAAGTGAAGTCGCTCAGTCGTGTCTGACTCTGAGCGACCCCATGGACTGCAGCCTACCAGGCTCCTCCGTCCATGGGATTTTCCAGGCAAGAGTACTGGAGTGGGGTGACATTGCCTTCTCCGCTGAGTTCATGAACTTACTCCAGTTACCCAGGATATGAAAAACCATACCTTTCTTTTGAGATGCAGTCTTCCTATGAGCAACTTTCATTTCTCTCATTGTCTGTAAGTATTGTAACCCCTTGATACAAAGAGTCTTATCCAGTAAATATCACATCACATGGTTTGAAAGAACTCAGAATAAAATACTATCTCAGTGCTTTAGAGAGGGAGAGGGTGGGATGATTTGGGAGAATGGCATTGAAACATGTATACTATCATGTAAGAAACGAATCACCAGTCTATGTCTGATGCAGGATACAGGATGCTTGGGGCTGGTGCACAGGGATGACCCAGAGAGATGTTGTGGGGAGGGAGGTGGGAGGGGGGTTCACATTTGGGAACGCATGTACACCCGTGGTGTATTCATGTCAATGTATGGCAAAACCAATACAGTATTATAAAGTAAAATAAAGTAAAAATAAAAATAAAAAAATATATTTACAGAGCTCCTATAAATGTAAGGAAGTATTGTCCCTTCTCTGATTTTATTATCTTACTACATTCACTCCAAAAGAATATATATTTTTTGTTCATTACTGTATATCTTATGGGCTTTCCAGGTGGCACTAGTGGTAAAGGACCTGCCTGCAATGCTGGAGCTGTAGGAGACATGGGTTCAGTCTCTGGGTCAGGAAGGTCCCCTGGTGGAGGACTGGTGGAGGGCATGGCCACCCCCTCCAGTCAAGAATCCCATGGAGAGAGGCGTTTGGCAGGCTGAAGTCCATGGTGTCACACGGGTTGGACACAACTGAAGCGACTAAGCGGTAGCCACAGCAGCACATTCTCTATATAACTACAGTTTTGGACACATGTCTCATTCATCGCTGAGGCCACTGACAACTTACACACAAATACTTTTTCTTTGCGAGTTATTTAAAGGCAAGATATATTGGCTTTTGATGCTTTGAGTCAGAGCAATAAAAACCAAGAATTGGCACATGTCCTTCCTTCCCAAGAGACAGATGTGGGTTGTTATTTACTGTCCCTGTGAGTTATGCGATTGAAGCCATTTTCAGCCTAAACCCTTTTATTCTCATTTTATGTGACCTTCTATGTAATTACTTTCATATTTGAGGTGTATTTATTTTGTATGTTTAATGGCAGTTGGATTCTTCTTACTGGGCAAGAACCTTAGGAACAAAAAGTTCTCGAAATTATTTGTATTTTAGATGCTAGTTTGAGCATCTTTGTGGGGTTTCAGCAAGGCTTGCTGTCCCTATAAAGGAGGACATCTTAGGATGAAATGTCACTACCTAAATGTCCATATTTTAATAAACCTGCCACTTGGTACCAAAATGTAAATACTGGAAATTAAAATGGCATATATTTAAAAATGGCATTATGATTCTACTTCTAGTCTTATGTCCTGCATTTTCACTCTATACTGGGGGTCCACAGATGTTTTCTATAAAAAGCTGGACAGTACATATTTTCAGCTTTGCAGATCATATGAGCTCTATCACAACCATTCAACTATATTGTTGAAAAGTAGCAAAAATCAGGAATGACTGTGTTTCAACAAAATTTTATCTACAAAAATAGGCCACATGTTGGATTTGACTAGAACAGGCTTTGATTTACTGCTGTGTACAATTTCATGAATGATAGTTTTTAAATCAAGATTTACTTAAGTTATTTTCTTGCCCAAACCCTTTATTAACTCCTTATGGGCATACTCTGTGTGTATGTGTGTGTGTGTGTGTGTGTGCGCTCGCGCGCACGCATGCACGCAGGCGCACGCATACAAAGTTGCTTTATTCATGTCCGACTCTTTGCAACCCTATGGACTCTAGCCCGCCAGGCTCCTCTGCCCATGGGATTCTCCAGACAAGAATACTGGAGTGGGTTGCCAGTTCCTCCTCTAGGGGATCTTCCCAACCCAGATATAGAACCGAAGTCTCTCATGTCTCCAGCAATGGCAGGTGGGTTATTTACCACAAGCACCACATGGGAAGCCCATGGACATGCTGATCAAATACTAAATTGCCCAAACTGCAACACTCTTCAGAATGAGAAAGAAGTGCTATTGATAATTGTACCAAGATGGCAAGTATCAATTATAACAGATCCTGGCAAACCAGGACAAATGATCACACAACCTATGCCCTATAGGGTATAAAAAACCCAAGTACCTCAGCGTAGAATTCAAGGCCTTTCCATTGTGACATTGCTCTATCTTTCCAGCCTTGTATCCTTCAATGCTTTCCATCTTCCTGACCATTTTTGTATCTTTATTCATGCTATTCTCTCTCTTTTTGGAAACTCCTCCTTTCTTTTCTCAGCTTAGTGATGTCCTCATCTAAGACTTTTCAGATGCCATCTTCCCTGTGAAATGCATCCCACACTCTGTGCTTGCTTATACAATGTACCATTTACTGCATTTCAATATGGTAAGTGCCTTACATACAAACCTTCAAGTTGTGAACACTCAAATGTGTGAATGTGCATACCACAATGGTCAGGCATGAATGCAATTGCAGCTAGCCCTTCATTTGCATTTGCTGACCATTCTTTACCTCTGTTATCTCCCAGCTCCTCTCCCCCCTCCAGTCAGTAATTCTTTTTTTCCTGTTCATTCAATGCTGACCTCTGTATGCCAGTTGTTATACTGTACCACTAAGGGGACAGAGGAACCTGGTGGGCTGCTGTCTATGGGTTCACACAGAGTCGGACACGACTGAAGTGACTTAGCAGCAGCAGCACTATAAGAATAAAAATGTTTTATGCTTTGTGTTTGCTTGTTTTGCATGTATTATGTCGCTAAGTTATCAATTCAATCACTGAGTCATGTCTGCCTCTTTGCGACCTCATGGACTGCAGCAAGCCAGGCTTCCCTGTCCATTACCAACTCCCAGAGCTTTCTCAAACTCATGTCCATCAAGTTGGTAATGCCATCCAGCCATCCATCCTCTGTCATCCCCTTCTCCTCCTGCCTTCTATCTTTTCCAGCATCAGGGTCTTTTCAAATGAATCAGTTCTTCATATCAGGTGGCCAAAGTTTTGAAGTTTCAGCATCAGTCCTTCCAGTGAATATTCAGGACTGATCTCCTTTAGGATGGACTGATTTGATCTCCTTGCAGTCCAAAGGACTCTCAAGAGTCTTCTCCAAAACCAGTTTGAAAGCATCAATTCTTCAACACTCTGCTTTCTTTATGATCCAACTTTCACATCCATACATGACTACTGGAAAAACCATAGCTTTGACTATATGAACCTTTGCCGGAAAAGTAATGTCTCTGCTTTTTAATATGCTGTCTAGGTTAGTCATAGCTTTTCTTCCAAGGAGCAAGTATTTTGTGTTTTTATTTTTGATTTTGTTTTTGTTTTTGTTTTTTTAACTTCATGGCTGCAGTCACCCTCTGCAATGATTCTGGAGCCCAAGAAAATAAAGTCTGTCACTGTTTCCATTGTTCCCCCATCTATTTGCCATGAAGTGATGGAATCACATGCCATGATCTTAGTTTTTTTAATGGTGATTTAAGGCAGCTTTTTCACTCCCCTCTTTCACTTTCATCAAGAGGCTCTTTAGTTCCTCTTCTCTTTCTCCCATAAGGGCAGTGTCATCTGCATATCTGAGGTAACTGATATTTCTCCTGGCAATCTTGATTTCAGCTTGTGCTTCATCCAGTCCATTATTTCGCATGACGTACTCTGCATATAAGTTAAATAAGCAGGATTACAGTATACGGCTGTGACCTATTCCTTTCCCAATTTGGAACCAGTCTGTTTTTCTATGCCTGGTGCTAACTATTGTTTCTTAACCCGCATACAGGTTTAGCAGGAAGCAGATAAGGTGGTCTGGTATTCCCAAGTCTATAAGAATTTTCCACAGTTTGTTGTGATCCACACAGTCAAAGGCTTTGCATAGTCAATGAAGCAGAAGTAGATGTCTTTCTGGAATTCTCTATGATAAAACACATGTTGGCAATTTGATCTCTGGTTCCTTTGCCTTTTCTAAATCCAGCTCAAACATCTGTAAGTTCTCAGTTCATGTACTGTTGAAGCCTAGCTTGGAGAATTTTGAGCATTACTTTTCTGGCATGTAAGATGAGTGCAATCCTGTGGTAGTTTGAGCATTCTTTGGCATTGGCTTTCTTTGGGATTGGAATGAAACCTGACCTTTTCCAGTTCTGTGGCCACTGCTGAGTTTTCCAAATTTGCTGACATATTGAGTGCAGCACTTTCACAGCATCATCTTTCAGGATTTCAAATAGCTCAACTGGAATTCCATCACCTCCACTAGCTTTGTTCGTAGTGATGCTTCCTAAGGCCCACTTGACTTTGCACTCCAGGATGTCTGGCTCTAGGTGAGTGATCACACCATCATGATTATCTGGGTCATTAAGATATTTTTTGTATAGTTCTGTGTATTCTTGCCACCACTTCTTCATATCTTCTGCTTCTGTTAGGTCCATACCATTTCTGTCCTTTATCATGCCCATCGCTGCATGAAACGTTCCCTTGGTATCTCTAATTTTCTTGAAGCGATGTGTGTAGTATATGTGTAAAAAGTATTATAAACCTGTTAGTAGAGTAATATATAGCCAATTATGTGACTGTCTTATTTGTGTACCTAGGGTAACTTTATTGGACTTCCAAGCAAATTGGGCTTATGAATATGTTCTTGGAATGGGACTCATTCATCCATAGAGAACCTACTACACTTAAAAGTGTAATGTAAGTATTTACTATCTGCACTGACCTCTATTTTTTTCTCCTCCTGTTCTCCCTCTCTAAATAGAATGAAGTTGAGGTCAGATGGGGATTACTGTCTTATACTTTTTCTCTGAATTCTTAGCCTAGAAACTAACAGGTCTGCAATATTTAATGAGTCTACCATCTTGGGAGAGTGCCCTTGATCGCATATGGTAGAACTCCTCAAAGCTTGGTTCAGTGAAATGGAGTTTGTTTTGGTAGTGGTATTTCCTTGCCTGTGAGTCATGCCTCTGGGGTACAGGCATAAATCTGGTGGCCTTTGGAACTAAGGGGCTGTGCGCCCAGTGTCAGTCTCGAGGTGTGTGCCATTGGTCTCTTTGGGAGCATCTTCATCCCCATTTCTTCTCATCAGCTGTTTTCATGTTGCCCTGTACTTTGCTACTAATAATCAGACTTTTTTTTGGATCACTTTTCAGTTCAACTATTTTGAAGAGCTGAAATAAAGTCTCTGAGATGCCTCTCTAGATCTTCGAAAGAGAAATGCAGCTTACTAGTCTTGAGTCAATGGAGGCCATCCTCTAATCAACTGTGACCAGGGAGAGACAGTGTTTTATAAAATGAACATGATTTTAGTGGATCGCCCCTATAGATGACTGCTACCTACTACAGGAGAAAAATGTGGCTATGAATTGAACTGACATCCTAAAACATTTCTGTAATCATGTACCTATACATTTTGATGATAAGTTAGAAGAAAAATTTGTATAAACACTTGGATGTAGAAGGACCCTAAATTCATTATGCATTGCCATTCTAATCCAAAATCAACTCATCAAATCAAATGACCTCTCATCAGTCAACAGAAAAGACTTAAATTCTGAGTTACAAGTGTACAAATGTATATCAGCATACAACTCTCTTTCTATATATATATTACATAATTTTACATATATATGAAATAATTAGATACATAAGTAGAGCTTTCTCAATCATTCATTTTTGTATTTTTTTCCTTTTTTTAAAATTATTTTAAGAAAATATCACTTATAGGAAATTATGCAAAAAAATACTATGGATGTGGAATCATTAATTTATGTTAGCTATTAGAGGATCACTATAGAAAGTGACTTTTTGTTATGATATTCAAAACACTGGGAGATTAAGATTGACATGTATACATTGTGTGCATGTATGTGTTAAGTCATGTCTGACTCTTTATGACCCCATGGACTGTAACCCGCCAGGCTCCATGTCCTTGTATTTACCAGGCAAGAATACTGGAGTGGGTTGCCATTTCCTACTTCCAGGAATCTTTCTGACCCAGGAAGACAGTGTCTCCTGTGTCTCCTGCATAGGCAGGTGGATTCAATACCACTGAGCCACCTGGGAAGCCCATATATACATTACTATGTATAAAATAGATAACTAATGAGAACCTACTGTATTCAAAAAAGAGGGGATATATGTATATGCATAGCTGATTCATTTTGCTGTACAGAAGAAACTAGCACAACATTGTAAAGCAACTGTATTCCAATAATTTTTTAATTGGACTTGAAAATCATATAAAGTTGTTTCCAAAACAATAAGCATGATATTCTTTGTGCATCATAAACTAGCTCTATGAAATAAATGTTCTAAAATGATGTAGTGGAGAGTATGTTGGAAATAGTCATTTTACACAGATAATTCTATACTTTTGGACATACTGAGTTTCGAAAGGCACTTGCTAATTCTGTTTCTAGGTAACGTTTGATTCTGATGTTATATATGTGGGAAATGTATATAATATTATACAATGTTTACTTTTGTGGGAAACAAGTTTAGCCACTGATTGAATTATTTCTGCTTTTTTTTGATAAAAAAATGCTGTTTAAAATACATCCCAAAGTATATGTATTTTATCTTATTTTATGTCATATCTAAATTCATTACGAGACACCATGCTTAACACTCAAATGTATTGCTGAGCAGTGAATAATACAATTGTTAAGTTTAAAATTACTGTTCAGTACTTACCTAGCTAAAATATGGACACTGACATTTTTCAAGATTGCCAGTCTTCTTAGAGAATGTAAATCTCGCCTTGACAAGAAATGAGAAGTACAAGATCTAAATTGCAAGATGTGGGTGGCTGATGGAGGCATTGTTACACAACCACCAGGCTATGGCCAGTATGGTAGGCAGCCATCCTATTCCTATTATCCAAAGCCCTGTTTAGAACTGTTGTTGTTCAGGCCCTGTTGAGCCCTGATTTTGGAGCCCAAGAAAATAAAGACTGTCATTGTATTTTCTTGGGCTCCAAAAATCACTGAAGATTGTGACAGTAACCATTAAATTATAAGATTCTTGCTCCTTGGAAGAAAAGCTATGACACACCTAGACAGCATTATTAAAAAGCAGAGATATCACTTTTCTGATAAAGGTCCGTACAGTCAAAGCAATGGTTTTTCCAGTAGTCAGGTACAGCCGTGAGAGTTGGACCATAAAGAGGGCTGAGCACCAAAGAATGGATGCTTTGGAACTGTGGTGTTGGAGAAGACTCTTGAGAGTTCCTTAGAGAGCACGGAAGTAAAACCAGTTAATCCTAAAGGAAATCAACCCTGAATATTCATTGGAAGGACTGATGTTGAAGCTGAACGTTCAAGACTTTGGCTACCTTAGGCAAAGAACTGCTCATTGGAAAAACCCTGATGCTGGAAAAGCTTGAGGGCAGAAGGAGAAGGGGGCAACAGAGGATGAGATGGTTGAATGGCATCATCAACTCAATGGACATGAGTCTGAGCAAACTCCAGGAGACAGTGAAAGATAGGGAGGTCTGACATTCTGCAATCCATGGGGCTGCAGAAGGTCAGACAGGAATGAGGGACTGAACAAGGAGAGCCCTACTCTTTGCGACCCCATGGACTGCAGCCTGCCAGTTTCCTCTGACCATGGAACTCTCCAGGCAAGAATACTGGAGTGGGTAGCCTTTCCCTTCTCCAGGGAATCTTCCCAACCTAGGGATCAAACCTTGGTCCTTGCATTGCAGGCAGATCTTTATCATCTGAGCCTCCACAAAATCCCACATGCTTAGTATTAGAGGTCAGGAGTCCTGTGGCTTATATATGGCACATGTATAAAAGAGGACTTACCTATTTATATCCTCTGTTTTATGGTTCTTAATGACTTTAGGGCTACTTTAAAATGGAATTTAAATAGTTCCATAGTTAAATAGTATTATTAGAAAATGCTTCAGAATTCATATTATCTGGTAACTGAAGGGAAACATACCCAAGATGCTGAAAGGTTGCTTCTTGAAGTGCAGGCAGTCTCCCAAAGCTGAGTAATCTAAAAAGCTGAGTCTACTCATCCAGAGTAGATATCATTCAAAACCACATTCACTCCACAAATATGTTTTGCCATCTACAATGTACTAGATACCATGTTGAATACTTAATTAGGAAAGCTATTGTTGATTTCTCATCAACTTGAAATTCCTTGAGGGTATCACTGTGCTTAGAATCACCCTATATTTTAGATGGCTGCACAGTGGGAAATTACACAGGGCTTTGGCTGGGAAGAAGTAGATAGACTTCATACACGTCCATTCCCGAAGAATTGATACTGTCTGGATATAAACTAGCAATGGCACCCCACTCCAGTACTCTTGCCTGGAAAATCCCATGGATGGAGGAGCCTGGTAGGCTGCAGCCCATGGGATCGCTAAGTCGGACATGACTGAGCAGCTTCACTTTCCCTTTTCACTTTCATGCACTGGAGAAGGAAATGGCAACCCACTCCAGTATTCTTGCCTGGAGAATCCCAGGGACGGGGGAGCCTGGTGAGCTGTCGTCTATGGGGTCTCACAGAGTCAGACACGACTGAAGCGACTTAGAAGCAGCAGGATATAAACTGCGCTACCCAAGAATGTGGGTGGCAGATGGAAGAAGCTGTGAATGGCCTATTTCCCCTTCTACAAACTTGGAAGGCTGCCTCACAAGCTTTTAAACTGCTTCCAGAGATTTCAGTGGAGAAATTCACATCCTCACTAGTTCTTGTTCTTCAGTCACTAAAGTCGTGTCTGACTGACACTTTGGGTCCCCATGGATTGCAGCACGCCAGGCTTCAGAGAAAGGCCGAGGGCAGAAATTTAGCAACATTCTTGCCTGCATGCATGCTAAGTTGCTTCAGTAGCAACATTCTTGTCTGGGTGTGTGCTAAGTTGCTTCAGTCGAGTCTGACTCTTTGCAACCCTATGGACTGTAGCCACCGAGCTTCCTCTGTCCATGGGATTTCCCAGGCAAGAATACTGGAGTGAGTTGCCAAGCCCTCCTCCAGGCAATCTTCCTGACCCAGGAATCAAACCAACATCTCTTATGTCTCCTGCACTGGTAGGCAGGTTCCTTACCACTAGAACCACCTGGGAAGCCCAATATACTCATTAGTGCATCCAATTTCCTTCAAGTGCCAGAAAGGCAGAGAACAGAGGCTTTTTCTTTAAAAAATTAAGGACCAAAGATATGGCCATTCCTTGGACACAACTTGCTTATTAAATGATACAAAGAGTCTTAACATCTGTCTACTTTCCTCCACTCTCATCTGTAATGCCAGCAACTAAATCCAAATGTTTATGGCTGATACTTAGCTTTACCACTCACATCTGACTTGACTGCAGATTGGAGGAGTGATTGCACTGGACATTTGATGTGATAAATATATAAGTGGCCAGATTCCATTTGAATGTCCATGTTTCAACTCTAAAGATATGTTTAAATGGAGCTATGAAAGGTAACTGCTGGAAAGGTTCACTTTTATGCATGACATTAGTTTTTATTTTCCTTTTAGTGGCTACATAGTGGAGGCAAAATGCTAGAGACAATGTGCTGGCAGGTAGAAACTGAAAAGCGAATGTTCAACTCAATAACCCCTATATCTTTATGTTAGGGTGATGGGTAAAACCATTTGTTTTGAAAAGAAACAGTTTTGGTTTAAAAGCTATATGCTATGTGACAGGTGTTTGGGATTATTACTTCTGATTCTTGCAGCTCCATAAAGGTGAATGTTCATTTGTATAAAGGAGATGGAGTGAATGAGACATGGAAACTGGTTTTATTTAAGTCTCATAATCTATTATACATTAATTATCAAACATATAGAAATAACACCTACAGAGTCCATATAAACTCTCAGGAAAGCATAATTTTGAAATAAATTTCAGCTTCTAGATCTTCTGTACATCTGTTCTGTGGGTTCATAGAAGGCAGATTCTGGACTAAGTATGAATCTGAAATGCTAATTTGATTTGATAGTAATGAATGTATTATAAATAAGATTTATTCTTCAATATAGCATTTTCATTCATTGACCTATGCCACTGCTGCTGCTGCTGCTAAGTCGCCTCAGTTTTGTCCAACTCTGTGCAACCCCATAGACGTCAGCCCACCAGGCTCCCCCATCCCTGGGATTCTCAAGGCAAGAACCCTGGAGTGGGTTGCCATTTCCTTCTCCAACGCATGAAAGTGAAAAGTGAAAGTGAAGTCACTCAGTCGTATCCGACTGTTGGAGACCCCATGGACTGCAGCCTACCAGGCTCCTCCATCCATGGGATTTTCCAGGCAAGAGTACTGGAGTGGGGTGCCATTGCTTTCTCCATCATTGACCTATAACAACACATTTTTTAAGTATTTAAATTTTACATCTAAATGACAGTATTCAATCTACTGCATGTGGGTGTCCAAAGAGTATCCATGAAAACATATTTTTCCACACTTGCATTTTAATGCAAGCAGAATGTTGCTTTAAAGTTTAAAGCTCTAAGTTTAAAGCAGAATGTTGAACCAGTTTTAACCAACTAGGAAGCAGTTCTTTGCTGAAAAAACAATTCTCACTTATTTGGAAATGGTGTTCCCTCAAGGAAACTAAATAGACATCCATGACATCAACTGTCTTATAAACAGAATTGCAAAGCAGTCTTTTATTTCATGGTGATTAAAAAATATATATGCCAATTTCTTCATTAAAATATGGAAATGTCTCCTGATTAACCAAATATCAAACCTGTGGCCATGCTATGTTGAATGGTTATGATGGAATATCTTTTCCGGCTATTTCAAGGCTCTTGTGTATATTTATGAAATCCAAGTGAAGTCGCTCAGTCGTGTCCGACTCTTTGCGATCCCATGGACTGTAGTCTACTAGGCTTCTCTGTCCATGGGATTTTCCAGGCAAGAGTACTGGAGTAGGTTGCCATTTTCTTCTCCAGGGTATCTTCCTGACCCAGGGATCGAACCCAGGTCTCCTGCATTGCAGGCAGACGCTTTACCCTCTGAGCCACCAGGGAAGCCTATATGAAGCAGCGATGGCCCTATAAGGCAGGTGCAATTTTCACACTAAAATGCTTACCTGCCTTTATTTTTTTTCTCCTTCAGGAATTTTGGACTAAATGAACATGTCAAATATCTTTATATAAGGCAATGAGCCACTATTAATAAAACAATGAAATATTCTCCTATATGAAAGTTTTTTTTTTCCTGGAGGGCAATTTGGCAATACTGATCAAAAACTGTAAAATATGTACCACATAACACATTTAGGCTTATAGGAGCTTATGTTAAGAAAATAATTTAGAATGCACACAAGGATTTCATTAAAAGTATGTTCACTGCAGCATTAAAGTAAATCCTCAAGAGAAGAGACAAATACATCCCAGAACATGTTTTACATACCCTGGAGATTCAGATGGCAAAGAATCTGCCTGTAATGCAGGAGACCTGGGTTCAACCCCTAGGTTGGGAAGATCCTCTGGAGGAGGGCATGACAACTGATTCCAGTATTCTTGCCTGGAGAATCCCCATGGACAAAGGAGCCTGGTGGGCTAAAGTCCATGGGGTCACAAAGAGTCAGACATGACTGAGAGATGAAACACACACACGCATAAGCATAAAGCTCAGTTTTGTGAAAGCAAATTTCTTATCAAGGAAAGATGCTGATGTGTATTACTGAATGTGAATAGAAAGTCGAAAAACAGTATTATGGTATGCTTCTATTTTATGGATATAAATCTATTTGTGTGTGTTCATCTGTGTGCCAGTATTTTTCTGCTAGTGTATAAACAAAAATATGAACAATTATTTCCTCTGTTGAGTGAGTTTATGTGACTTTGTGTGTCTGTTGTTAAGCTTTTGTTTACACACACACACACACATATTTAATACTATTAAAAGGTATTCCTTATGAAAATTAATTTAGAAAGAAAAAAATCCAGAGCATATTATGATTTAAGAAAAATGAACACAGACAAAATGCATTATTTTAATCATGTTTCTTGGAAAAGAAAAACTGTACATAACTGATATAGACTATTTTTAATTCAAGCTAGTATTAGTTAAAATTCTACCTTTTATTTTCCTGGCATGTTCTGCACTCAGGTATTCCTATACTGACACTCCAGAAGCAACACTGGGTCAGAAAACCTGTTTAATGACTTGACACTCTCACTTTTCTATTTAACTTTAACCAAGTTACTCAAGCTTTCTGGATGCCAATATATTTGTTTGCTGAAAGGGTAAAATAATAATATATGTTTATAGAGTTGAATAGATTAAATAAAATGAGTAGATCATTTACATAGTATCTGGCTTATAAATAGTGTATATTAAAAAGTCTAATAGAGCTTAATACATGCTCTGTCCCATACTTCCTCAGTTTATGACCAGTAGGAAGGTCAAATATTTAGACCCACTCAAAGGACCACACAACAAAAAATTTTCTTATATTGTTGGATAGTCAAACAGAGCTCCCCTGAGGATTTAGATGGTAAGAAAGCCCTAATCAAGGAGGTTAAATTAACACAGCAGTGTAAACCAACTATACTCTAGTTAAAAAAAATAATTAACATATAGGAATTTGTGTCATAATAGAATAAGAGAAAGAAAATACATACAATGCTGCATATACTCTGAGCAATTAATTTGTCCTAGTAACTTAGGTTAAAAATTTAGAAGGCTGTTTCCATGGCTTTCCATCCACTTAATGAAGTGAGACAGCTTGGCATTAAGTGGAAATATAGAATGGAATGTCCAACTTAGATGAAGCTGTGAAGTGTCAGGGATTGTAAGCTAGACTCTTATTGCAACATACTTAATCTTCAAAGTTATTCTGAAAGTTAGGTATCTTACTCTCAATTTTTTAAACAAGGAGAAGACTCAGAAAAAAAATTAAAAACATGCCTAATATCAAAAGCTATTGGAAGGAAAGAAGCCAGGATTCGAACCTAAGTCAATTCAAATCTACACCAAACCCTCTTTTTAATGTCTCAAACTGCCACAACAATAAGGAATAAAATGGGAACAAACTTCAGAGAAAATTTCAGTAGGATCCTGGAGGCTTTACTTTATTATTTAAAAAGATATTTCTCAGAGGTTAATTAGGTTAGTTATTCTCAGAGGTAAAATGAAGGATATATAATATCCATGATTTTACACAATCTTTCAGCTGAGTCCATAGAAAGTTTACCAACTTATCTCCAAAGAACATTACAGTACTGAAAGATGATATAATCTGTGATTTTCAAATTTGAAGATACTGGCTTGATTCTGAAAAGATGACCAAAGGAAAAATGTATTTTAGCCATATATTGTAACACACACACACACACACACACACACACACACACACACACACACAAGGTGTACCCATCTTCCTCCTGCATGCCAGGATGCTTCAGTCGTGTTGGACTCTTTGCAACCCTATGGACTGTAGCCCTCCAGGCCTCTCTGTCCATGGGATTATCTAGGCAAGAATACTGAAGTGGGCTACCATTTACTCCTCCAAGGAATTTTTCTGACTCAGAGAGTGAACCCATGTCTCCTGTGGCTCTTGTATCATAGGCAGATTCTTTATCACTAATGCCACCTGGGAAGCCAATGCACCTTCTGCCTACTGGCTTGCACATCTAAGCATAAAAATCCAAGCTGCCCACTTCTTGATAATAACATCAAATCGGGCACAGAGAATTTTCAGGGAATATTACATGTGGCTTTGAGTTAATACTCAGGTCACAAGCCTGCACATTATCTGACCCATTAAGAGCCATGAAATCATTTGCAAATTATATTTGGGTCAATTCATTAATTGAATTCATAGATGCTTGCTAAATCCATTTTTTCCTTTCCAATTTCCTTAGTGCTAAAATGGTTAGATACTTTCTATTCAACATTCATAATTTCACCTCCAGTTGTTTATAGTCTTTAAGTCCAAAGATGGAACACATTTCAACAAATATTTCCAAAACTGTTCAGTAACTCTTCAGTAACTGCTCACTTTCTGCAACTAATGAATTAATCAAATTATAAACATTCCCTCAAATCAGTATCTTATTATTACGGATTCATTAATTTTAAAAAAAATTGTAAAAATGGCTAAAAAAGAAGACAGATTCACTGATTTCTGAGGGATCTGATAGTTTAGATCTTCTTTGGATTTTCATTAGAACTGTGGGCAATCTATTTCTGAATAAATCTATTATAAATACAGGATAATAATTTCACAGAGATATTAGTGACCATATATTATTTGTTTTTCTTGAGTGGATGAGAGAAAATAAAGTTATATAATATTAACAAATAATTAGATTATGGGACCGTTACAAACTTTATAATGCCTGGCTCTGATCCAGACATTTCCTGCATCCCAGAATTTTAGTATTTCCCAATTGGGCTTGCCAGGTGGCACTAGTGGTAACGAA
The DNA here is from genome assembly GCF_001704415.2 of Capra hircus. Taxonomy (NCBI): domain Eukaryota; kingdom Metazoa; phylum Chordata; class Mammalia; order Artiodactyla; family Bovidae; genus Capra; species Capra hircus. The sequence continues at coordinate 11,757,376 of NC_030822.1, read as the reverse complement.
CCTGCCTGCCAATGCAGAAGATGGAAGAGACATGGAGATTAGATCAATCCCTTGGTTGGGAAGATCCCACGGAAGAGGGCATGGCAACCCATTCCAGTATTCTTGCCTGGAGAATTCCCATGGACAGAGGAGCCTGGTGGGCTACAGTCCATGGGGTCACAAAGAGTCAGACACAACTGAAGTGACTTGTCACAGCAGAGTTCAACACAGCACAACAAACTTAAGTGCAAATTCCTTAAACTTTCTGCCCTACTGATATTCAAGCCCTCTACTCAACCAAAAATGAAAATATGTTAACTTGCTTTATAATTCCTGCCAATGGCTATTTTTTGAACCCATCCACAATCCACCCACACTTCAAGACTCCTTTTTTTCCCATGTACCTCCCCCAAGATAAGGTGTAATCCTCTTTTGACTTTTGTAACTGTGGTATGTATCATATTGTGCCTTGTATAATGTTTATGTTCTTATCTGAGCATCTATTAGAAAGGAGGAGATTGATTTTTCAAGGAAAAATGTGGAACTTAAAAGTTGAGAATGAAACATGCTAAAATTGTTTTTAATGAAACAATAAAATTTAGCTCTAGGGGTAATTGTACCTTAGAATTAATTGTATTTGTCATCATTTCTAACACAATTTGAATTATGAGGCCTTCTGTAATCCATATATTTTAATGTAATAGAATGGATTAAAAAATCACCTTTCCTAAATTTTAGGAAGACTATGTAAAATAGGGGCTTCCCAGGTGGCACAGGGGTAAATAATTCACCTGCCAGTGAAGGAGCCATAAGAGACATAGGTTCGTCCCTGGGTCAGGAAGGTCCCCTGGAGGAGGAAATGGCAACCTACTCCAGTATTCTTGCCTGGAAAATTCCAAGACAGAGGAGCCTGGCAGGCCACAGACTACAGGGTCACAAAGAGTCGGGTATGACTGAGCAAGCACTCGTATTAATGTAAAATATAATAAAACAAAACAAAATTACATTTAGCTGATAATCACAGAAATGTCATGATAACAGTGGGTGTTATACATCCTCAATCATACGGGGATGAACTTTGAAAAAGCTTGCAGCAGTCCCACTGCTTCTGAATTCCAGGAAAACCATTTCCTGTGCCTGACAAAGTCAACACTTGATTCTCCAATTTTTAAAATGGCCAAACCAATACAATATTGTAAAGTAATTAACTTCCAATTAAAATAAATTTATGGATCGGAAGAATCAATATAGTGAAAATGAGTATACTACCCAAAGCAATTTACAAATTCAATGCAATCCCTATCAAGCTACCAGCCACATTTTTCACAGAACTGAACAAATAATTTCAAGATTTGTATGGAAATACAAAAAACCTCGAATAGCCAAAGCAATCTTGAGAAAGAAGAATGGAACTGGAGGAATCAACTTGCCTGACTTCAGGCTCTACTACAAAGCCACAGTCATCAAGACAGTATGGTACTGGCACAAAGACAGACATATAGATCAATGGAACAAAATAGAAAGCCCAGAGATAAATCCACACACATATGGACACCTTATCTTTGACAAAGGAGGCAAGAATATACAATGGAGTAAAGACAATCTCTTTAACAAGTGGTGCTGGGAAAACTCGTCAACCACTTGTAAAAGAATGAAACTAGATCACTTTCTAACACCGTACACAAAAATAAACTCAAAATGGATTAAAGATCTAAATGTAAGATCAGAAACTATAAAATTCCTAGAGGAGAACATAGGCAAAACACTCTCAGACATAAATCACAGCAGGATCCTCTATGATCTACCTCCCAGAATTCTGGAAATAAAAGCAAAAATAAACAAATGGGATCTAATTAAAATTAAAAGCTTCTGTACAACAAAGGAAAATATAAGCAAGGTGAAAAGACAGCCTTCTGAATGGGAGAAAATAATAGCAAATGAAACAACTGACAAACAACTAATCTCAAAAATATACAAGCAACTTCTGCAGCTCAATTCCAGAAAAATAAACGACCCAATCAAAAAATGGGCCAAAGAACTAAATAGACATTTCTCCAAAGAAGACATACGGATGGCTAACAAACACATGAAAAGATGCTCAACATCACTCATTATTAGAGAAATGCAAATCAAAACCACAATGAGGTACCACTTCACACCAGTCAGAATGGCTGTGATCCAAAAATCTACAAGCAATAAATGCTGGAGAGGGTGTGGAGAAAAGGGAACCCTCCTACACTGTTGGTGGGAATGCAAACTAGTACAGCCACTATGGAGAACAGTGTGGAGATTCCTTAAAAAATTGCAAATAGAACTACCTTATGACCCAGCAATCCCACTTCTGGGCATACACACCAAGGAAACCAGAATTGAAAGAGACACATGTACCCCAATGTTCATCGCAGCACTGTTTATAATAGCCAGGACATGGAAAAAACCTAGATGTCCATCAGCAGATGAATGGATAAGAAAGCTGTGGTACATATACACAATGGAGTATTACTCAGCTGTTAAAAAGAATTCATTTGAATCAGTTCTGATGAGATGGATGAAACTGGAGCCAATTATACAGAGTGAAGTAAGCCAGAAAGAAAAACACCAATACAGTATACTAACACATATATATGGAATTTAGGAAGATGGCAATGACGACCCTGTATGCAAGACAGGAAAAAAGACACAGATGTGTATAACAGACTTTTGGACTCAGAGGGAGAGGGAGAGGGTGGGATGATTTGGGAGAATGGGAATTCTAACATGTATACTGTCATGTAAGAATTGAATCGCCAGTCCATGTCTGACGTAGGGTGCAGCTTGCTTGGGGCTGGTGCATGGGGATGACCCAGAGAGATGTTGTGGGGAGGGAGGTGGGAGGGGGGTTCATGTTTGGGAACGCATGTAAGAATTAAAGATTTTAAAATTTAAAAAAAATAAAAAAATTTAAAAAAAATAAAATAAAATAAAATAAAAATAAAAAGAGAAAGTGAAAAAAATAAATAAATAAATAAAAATTAAAAAAACAAAAAAAAACAAAGAAGATTGAAACCTAAAAAATAAAAAGAAATAAAATAAATTTCTATTTTAAAAATAAATAAATATTTTAAAAGTATACAAAACACATAGCCTTGTGTTATTTTTTTCTGAACACAAACATTCTTTTTCTCTGTTCCATAAAACTGAAATTCATCTGGCCATTGGCTACTCTTTGTAGCTTTCTCCACTATAATTACTTGGAGGTGACACTATAGCTTACAAAATTATTTTTATGTATTGTTCTTTGCTAATAATTAGGCCCAAATAGCCTATAGACTTTGCTCTAGTTCTGACATCTGAACCCTGTTCTCCAATCCTAGAGGCTATGCCTGTAATTTCAGTCATATATCCCTTGGTGCTTTTGAACCTGCAAACTGCTCTCTCGGCTCATCTGACCTGACTAAAATGAGAAAAGGCATAAAAATCTCCCAAGAAGGTGTGTCCTAACAAGATTACAGACCCAATTCGAGCCACTGAGGGAGTTTAGATAAGGTTTAGATATACAGTTCATCCTTTGGATTCTTTCATCTAACCCCAACCTGGGACCCTTTTCTGATTCCTTCACCTCTACTCACTTCACAGGATTGGGTCCATCACTAATCATAATATAGGATTTTGCTTAGAAGTTTGATCAGCTTTAAAGTTTGCTCTAGCTCAGCACAGACCATACCCTTAGCTCTGTAGGGTGACAGGATAAAGGGATTCTTTGCCCTGCACACTGTAGGAATTAATTGAACCAACTATAAATAGCCATTCTAAGCAGAAAGAAAACACTCAAGGCATTACCGTGAAATATATTATTTCAAGATTTCCTTGAGTTCTTTAAGAGGGAGAAAAATCACATCTTCTGACTGGTGAATCTTTATTTCAGTTAGTAAAAATGTACATCAAATCCACTAGACTCTTTATTAATATTTTAAGATCTTTTACACAGTTCAGGTAACTTGAGACTCTAATTTAAAAAATGTCATCTATACAAAAAATTCAAACTTTATTTTTAAAGTTGTACTTTAAAATATACTAGATCTTAAAATTTGGGAACTATAAATCACAGCATTTCTCCCTTCTTTCATAAGTAAGTAAGGAAGTAAGTATTAGTTGCTCAGTCGTGCCCGACTCTGCGACTGCACAGACTGCAGCCCACCAGGCTTCTCTGTCCATGAGATTTTCCAGGCAAGGATACTGGAGTTGGTTGCCATTTGCTTCTCCAGGGGATCTTCCCAACCCAGCTATCAAACCAAGGTCTCCTGCACTGCAGGCAGATTCTTTACCAACTGAGCTACAAGGGAAACCCCCCTCTTCTTTCATATATGTACATAAAAAAACTAAATCATATGTATTTGTGCATATATGCCCATGAGAAGGGGACAACAGAGGATGAGATGGCTGGATGGCATCACGGACTCGATGGACATGAGTTTGAGTGAACTCCGGGAGTTGGTGATGGACAGGGAAGCCTGGCGTGCTGCAATTCATGGGGTCACAAAGAGTCGGACACGACTGAGTGACTGAACTGAACTGAACTGAGAATATGTATAAATAAAGATATAATAAAGTAATAAAATATTATATATAGTGAAAGAAGAGAAATGCATTATTGTAAAATGTCAAAAGAATTAACAATAGCACACTGAAGGGGGTTTTATCCATGCATATGCTCATTGTCTTACAGTTTATAAGCCATGGTGCTAGGTGTTGGCCAGGAGAAATGTGTATACTCGTCACTGACATCTTTGAGACCACAGAGGTAAAACAGATACATCTAATTCCAAAGAGATATTCTTAAGAATATCATAAATAAAATACTAAAAGAATTAGGAGGGAAGAAGAAACATAATTCAGGACCTAAAGAATAAAAAGAAAATTTTCATTATGAAACAGTTCTAACCATCTGAATTATGTTTATTTATGATAAGAGGAGAATCTGGAGAGATTATCTAGTATCCAGGCTTTAAAATATTGTTCACTGCTTCTTTTCTATCTAGGTTTCTCAGAAGGAATGCTTGAAAAATGTATTGAGATGCTGAGGAATAACACTTAGTGTTCTGACAAGAGTGGTTTGACTTCAGAAGAAAAAAATAGAGCAAAGCTATGTGTCATATATATATTTAGTCCTAAATTTGTTTAAAAACAGAAGGACCAAGCTTTGACTATAGCAAGCACAGGAAATGGCTTCCCTGGGATTCCAAAACCCTATACAAAACCAAGAAGCATTAACTGAACCATGAACTGGAAAAGTGTAAACTATGAAATGCATAAGAATGACTCAGCCCATTAACTAATTTATCATATCAGTTCTAATGTAATCTAAATAATAACAAGGATTCAGTGATTAGATAGTAAATGTCCCAATCTACCTTCAAAGGGAAAAAATTAAGTTTCATAGGAAGTGCCCAGAAATTTTGCAAATCAAGAATGTACTTTTAGACTTCTATAAGAAATTATTTTTCCTATTCAAAAGGACTAAAAACTTTATCTCGTATTAAGAAATTACATCTCTTACGTAAGTTATGACCAACCTAGACAGCATATTAAAAAGCAGAAACTTTACTTTGTCAACAAAGGTCTGTCTAATCAAGGCTATGGTTTTTCCAGTGGTCATGTATGGATGTGAGAGTTGGACTATAAAGAAAGCTGAGCACCGAAGAACTGGTGCTTTTGAACTGTGGTGTTGGAGAAGACTCTTGAGAATACCTTGGACTGCAAGGAGATCCAACCAGTCCATCCTAAAGGAGATCAGTCCTTTCATTGGAAGGACTGATGTTGAAGCTGTAACTCCAATACTTTGGCCACCTGATGTGAAGAACTGACTCATTTGAAAAGACCCTGATGCTGGGAAAGATTTATGGTGGGAAGAGAAGGGGATGGCAGACAATGAGATGGTTGGATGGCATCACCGACTCAGTGGACATGAGTTTGGGTAAACTCCAGGAGTTGGTGATGGACAGGGAGGCCTGGTGTGCTGTGGTTCATGGGATCACAGAGTCAGACACAACTGAGCAACTGAGCTGAACTGAAGAGATTACATAACAAAGTTTACCTTCCATAGGAAAAACTTCTAGAGAAGAGAAGATAGCACTGCTCACATATTACTTCTGGTACAGAGCCAAAAGGCATGAATTATAACCTAAGCTCTCTTAACTGACTTGCACTTGATAAACTGGCTGGATTAATCAAAGCTCCCTTATTTCTCTATAAACATACTGGTTGATGTCCACAACTGGTTGACCAATCATGGGTAACAGTCAAGTCTATGGCATATTTTGCACTTCTGCTTCCAAAACTGACTTGTATGCTGAGCAACAATATATTTTGCTTGTATCCAAAAACTTTTATGCAATTTAGCCTTTATTAGTATAATTGAATTCAATTAAATATTACATAAGCCTATAACTGCCGGGAGCCAGCGTGGAGAATCCTGCTCATGGCAAAGGTCATGAGGAAGAGGCCTGACAGGGCAAAGGCAAGATCAGGCGTTGAGGGATCCCCTCTGGACTTTCTCGAGCATCTACCCCAAAACCAGTCTGTCTGCCTTATTGTATTATGCCTTTCACCAACTCTTTTGACATTAACAGGGGGCTATCCTCCACCACCTTTCTCTGGAAAAAGTTAACTTAGAGCTCCAGTTAATAAGTCTCCTGAGCATAACAAGAATGTTTCAGTCCAAAAATTCCTCTGATGGCTCTCTAGCCTGCCTGACAAGTTTATCCAGACTCTCACAACCACACATGTGATTGTTCACAGCCTCCCAACTGTGAGAGGCACGAGACGCTCTAAACTTTCTAAATACAGAGCCTTTTGAGAAGTTAGAAATTGTTAGTGTAATGTTAGTGGATTGTTGGAATAATACCGGTGGAGGGTTTCACTGTTGAGCCAATATTTGCTGCTAAGCCTCCATATCCCTTATCTTCCGCATACATTAATTGATATAACTAGCATATGGAAAAATAAGTAATAACCTTTGATATTAATCGTGTTAAACCTTAGGCTAGTAAATTTTCTTGATTATAGCCCACTGCACCTTTGCCCTATAGGAATGCAACTTTATCTGGTGCCTTCGGAGGGTGGTGCCTGACTTGAGAAACATCACCCTTGGAGAAAAGAAGTTTTCTGGTTGACTGACCATTATCAGAAGGAAAGGGTCATAAAATGTTATCAGGCCCCGTGGCCCAAAGATGATGTAAAACCACCTAAGACCTTTGTATGTATGCATAAAGAAGTGCCTGGTATCGACAGGGGTCAGGACTGCTAACCCTGCATGACTTTGTATTTTCCATTTATCTCTATGTACAACTTAAAGTATAAAAGCTTTCCTGAAAAATAAAGAGATGGACCAGTTCCTTGAAAGACTGGTTTCCCCGTGTTGTCTTTTCTTACTCTCCTTTTCAGGCTAATTCCCATCTGGAGCACAGAGGTCCACCATGTTTACTTATTTGCCTGGGCTTCTAAGACCTGAATGGGAAGGCGCCCTGCATCTTCACTCCCTCGGGAGACTGGGAGGGTGCCTGCGGCCTACGTAAACTGCGCAAGTCTCTTGTCTCGAGACTTCATTGACTTTCTGTGTAAACCAAGGAATGTCAGCCTCTTTTCTCCTCTATTTTTCCCACTACACTATTCTTTTCTAATCTTCGTTTATATCTCTAATTAAATAAATCTCTCCTAATCGCCGATGCCATTCACCCTTCGATTACCCTGGATCCACCAGGGCTGGACCCCGGCATATAACTACCTCTGCAAAGGAAAGAGTTGAAATATAAGTTGGCTTCTTTGGAAATATTCAATAAAGGATAATCAGTAAAATTTTTGCTGAATATTAGTTGTCCATGGGACTGATAAATATGGGAGACATGATCTGAAAGAAAAGAATCTAATTTCAGACTGTACATCAGATGGTTATGAGTTCATGCCTCACACACACACACACACACACACACACACACACACAAAGAAAAGAAAAAAGAAAGTAGAAACTATGGATACATTTTGAGGTCTGGTTTACAAATGAAAGAAAATTTATAATTCCATTAGGCAGACCTTGGTCTTAGATTGAGAAATTGACAAGAGAATGTGCATTTAATGTTAACATAAAATATTTAAGATATGAATTTTATCAGTTTTAAGAATTCCTTGTTTTATTTGAGTAAAAAAAATTGACCAACTATTGGTCCTGATTACATTTTTTAAAAATCAGTAAAGAGGAACTCTAGGCAGTGATCATAATAAGCATGGAACCCGATAACTGCTTAAGAGCCATGTGAAAACAATGGAAGACATTTCAGAGCCATCTCATCCCTCCTCCTTAAATACATATATTAAGAGTAGCACTCTAGTTATCAGAGCATGATTTGAGCTCCCTGTGTCATATAGCACATTTCCACTATCTAATTTTACGTATGGTAATACATATGTTTCAATGCTACCCTCAACCTTGAGGGGTGGGCAGGAGATTCAAGAGGGAGAGGACATATGCATAGCTATGGCTGATTCATGTCAATATATGGCAGAAGCCAACACAGCACTGTAAGCAATTACCCTCCAATTAAAAAAAAATAAAGTAAAAAAAAAGAGTAGCCCTACCATGTGGAAAATACATGCCTAGTGGGAAGCTGCTGTAAACACAAGGCACTCAGCCTGGTGCTCTGTGACAAACTAGAGGGGTGGGATGGGAGTGGATGTGAGGCAGGCTCAAGAGGGAGGAAATACATGTTCACTTAAGGTTGACTCAGGGCATCCCAGGTGGCTCAACTAGTAAAGAATCTGCCTGCAGTGCGGGAGACCTGGGTTCAATCCCTGCATTGGGAAGATCCCCTGGAGAAGGGAAAGGCTACCCACTCCAGTATTCTGGCCTGGAGAATTCATGGGCTGTATAGTCCATGGGATTGCAAAGAGTCAGACACGACTGAATGACTTGCCCTTAAGGTTAACTTACATTGTTGTATGGCAGAAACCAACACAACATTGAAAAGCAATTAATTATCCTCCAGTTAATCTTGAAAAAAAAAATCAAAATCTTAAAGACTTTGCTAAAGATGGATAACAGAAGTGAAGTGAGCTCGCTCAGTCGTGTCCGACTCTTTGTGACCCCATGGACTGTAGCCCACCAGGCTCTTCCATCCATGGGATTCTCTAGGCAATAGAATACACTCTGTATTCTCTACAGTTTATTGTATTTAATCACATATAATCAAATATAGAGAATTCTCATTACAGAGATAGCAATGTAGCAACTTCAAAAGTCAAAACAACTCTTTTTCTTTTAGTTTGTAAAGAACACATTCCAAGTGTGTTCTATTTATAGATGCCTGGACATATATATACCTGGTCATATATAGATGCAATGAACCACATATTTCAACACTGTAGGATATTCCCTCAAATGAATTCTTTTTCTCTTTGGCTAAACATTTGCATTAAATTTGTCAGCCTGTCTTGTGCCATGAGTGGCCATATGAGTAAGTTTTCTCTAACAGGATGTAAATTGAAATGATTCCTGGGTCATGGAAACCTTCCTGCCATGGTCCTCTGTGCCTGTCTTTATGATACCAGCTAAATGCAGGTGAAACCAAATCCCTAGAAGTGCTCAGCAGGGACATCTATGAGGGACTATTTCTGGAGAGAGAAATAAACTTGTGTCTTACTGAGCCATGGAATTTTGGATCTATTTTTTTTTTTAAACAGCTAGTATGATTTTTAATTCAGATCCTTTTTGATTATCACAGACAAAACTGGGCTCTCCCCAACATAGATATTTGTTCTTTATAAAACTGTCTTGATGTAGAGTATTATTCTGAGTCCAAGAGCTTTGTGCAGTGGAGGCACAAGAAGGGGACAGTGTGGTGACTGCCCACCAGTCATTTTGGAGAGAGACTCAAATGATTAATCAGAGAAGTCTTATTCTTAGGGGTAAACACAATACTATAGGAAAAAGCTGGAAACAAAACTAAGGATCAGAAGAAATTAGAAGATTAAAGGAGAGCATATGTGCTTTTCACATTACTTGGTGCCGTGTAATTATTGGTGTAAGTGTGGTTTGCAGTTATTTTTCTCCATCTCAAAATACTTTCTTCCCTTTGCGGATAAAAGAAGAAAATATGTGCATGTGTGGTTGGGGGGTGGATAGCTTGAGACTGTGAGAATATTCTTGAGACTGTGCGCAATCTTCTGCTCTATGTTTTTAGTGTTTATGGATGATTCTTGTCTGAATTATTACTATTATGGATGTTAAGGGCATCTCCCTCATAGCTCAATTAGTGAAGAATCTGCCTGCAACACAGGTGACCCAGGTGTGATTCCTGGGTTGGGAAGATCCCTTGGTGGAGGGGATGGCAACCCACTCCAGTATTCTTGCCTGGAGAATCCCATGGACAAAGAGGAGACTGGAGGCCTACAGTCTACGGGGTTGCAAGAGTCAGACATGACTGAGTGAGTAAGCACAGCAAAGCACACATGGATGTTAAATGTTGACTTTATAATGTTCACACTTTGTATCAGTTGTTATTCTTATATTAATAGTAACTTTCCTTTCTTCACTCACCTGAAACACTATGATCCATACAGATTCATGGTTTTTTATTAAATTATCATTTCCATTTTTCATTTTGATGTATAAGTCACCCTAAATTTGGCCAGTTGGAACACCCTCAGGTTGGTTTCTGTGTTATTTTGAAATGGACACTTTGGTTTTGAGAATCTTACTTTGATGAATTAAACAAAAAATGCTAATGCATCACATCTGATGCATCTGGTGTAACTTTTCATGTATAGGAAGGTGTATAGATCCAAATTGACCTTTTATTTAAAATTCTTTAGTGGTTTGAGATAGCACTTTAACTATATACGTAAAAACAAAACAAGTCATATGTATTTGGATCTATTTCTAGATTTTTCTCTCATGTCTCCTTGGTCTATTCATGTGCCCATTATCATTCTTTCTCATTTTTTCCTGAGGTTTGTGTACATACTTATTTTTCTATATGTTCTGTAGCATCAATTCATCCTACATCAGTAAAAATACTTGATATTGTTATGGGTATCAACCAATGTATTAATAACTAATTCAGTTAGGAAGAACTTAACATCTTTCTGATATTAAGAAATCCTATCCAGGAAGAACAGATGTCTGTCTCTTTGTTCAAATCTACTTGTTTTGGAGTGGTTTGTTACATAGCACAAGTTAATTGAGATTATCAACTTTGTACATTAATTTTATGTTTTATAATCTGATTGAACTTTACAGTGTTTAAATTATTTTTAACAGTGATTGTCCAGGATTTTCTAGGGGTTTGCAGATAATCTTACTTTTCTTTCATTTCCATGTGTTTATGTGTTATCTTAATTCCAAAGGCTAATATCTCCTATATAGTGTCAAACAGTTGGGGAAGTAACAAGTATCTCTGCCTAATTCCTGAGTTTAGTGGAAATGCTTCTAGAACTTTCCCAGTATTCCTAATGAATGGAAATATTCCTATTTCATTGTGTTAAGAAAATATCCATCTTTTATTTTTATTATTGAGTGTATTTTAGGAAATGGACATCATTTTTTTGAAGAACTTTTCAGTATTTATGGAAATATTCATGTGAATTTTATCCTCAGATCTATTAATGTAATGAATCATATTAATAGGTTTTCTAATATTGAACATCTTGCATTTCTGAAATAAATCTTAGTGGGTCATTTGGTATAATTATCTTAATATAGTATTGAATTTTGTTGCTACTATTTTATCTAGGATTTTTACATAAATATTGGTAAGTGAGGTTAATTTGCATAATGTTTCATATCTTTGTAAGGCTTTACTATCAATGTTACAGTTGCTTCGCAGAAAAGATTTAGGTAGTTATGTCATTTTCTATATCCTGCAAAAGTGTATGTAGCCTTGGTATGGTATGATATTTGAAGGTTCTGCAGGATTTCAATCCTGTGAAGCCACTTGGGTTTCTTGCTTTATGTGGAGTTATTCTTTGATAACATTGAAATTTTTTTAATGAAAAGTGATCTCCTTAAGCAAAACATATTTTTAAAGACACTGAAATATGTACACATTTCATGAACTGCCTAAGTCTTTCCTTCTCATAACAAAAATCGAATGACACCTATATATACAGAAGCCACAAAGAGCGACATAAATGCACTAATGACCGTGAAACACACCACTGTCTATGCCACAGCTTCAATGTGTCCAGTTGCAAATATGAACTGTGCAAGAAAGTACACTTAAAATGTAACGGAATCCACAGAACAAAGTTATTTCCAAAGGCTACCAGTAAAGTATCAGGGCCATGCAGCCTACATGCTGGCAGAAACAAATTGGCACTCCAGCTTTCCCTCCTCTTCAAGAGGCATGAACATTCAAATGTGATATTTCTAAACATTCATGAAGGCCATACAAGAATGTTTTGATACACTAAAAGTAAAATTGCACCATTACTTGATATGGCATTTTTCAAAAGCTTTCATTAGACTTGTAGCAGACCTCCTTCACTTTTCCAACCTGAAAATGACTGCCTGATGGATAAGTATATCCTCCAAGTGAATTCTAAATATGAGGAAAGAAGGAAAAAAGAGGTGTACTCATCGTCAGAACACAGAGACGGGACGGAGCACAGAATGGACACAGCATGTAATCCTGACTTCCCCAAGTGTCTGCAGGAAGAAACTTATGATATTTCAAGATCCAATTGCTTGTGTTATATGTTAATTTTTTAAATAGAAAATCAATAGTATAATGATGTAACACTATCACTGGAACAAGGGTGAGTACCTGGCAAATGGAATCATTTCACTGCCTTTTCAGAATCTTACATAAGAAAAGGCAATCTCTTTCTCTCTCTTTTAACATTCATATTAGAGAGCATATGATCATATATGCATATATATACTCTATATGTATGTGTGTGTATTTATATAGATAGCTAAGTATTTGTGTGTTTGTTCTGTGGGTATATGTTGTTCACAGACAAGGGAAACAATATAAAGCGTAAAAATAGTAATACTTGCTTTCAGAGTATATATAATCTGTTAGGGGTAACAGTCATGTTAATATCTTATAAAGATTATAAGGCAAAGTAAAATATAGGTTAAATAGAGTTATAAACATTATATTGTGGCAATGCTAGGGGGAAAGGGTGGTGCATAATTTTGATATATGAAATAGGAAGAGGAACAAAGAAAACAAAAATAGTTTCACTAAAATAGCTGCCTCTGAGCTGAAAGAATGGCAGGAGATCACTCTGTAGTGGTAATGATGGTGGTAATGGCGGTTGGCAAGGGGGTATATACATATGTTTTGTTTGGGGGGTTATTTTCCAAGCTGACAAACATAGAAGTATGCAAATACATCAGACTCTCAACTTAGCTATCCTTCAGAATCAAATAAAACCTTCTATCAGACAGTTCAAAATCTTTGGTTGAAACTACAACCACTGGTGTCTTCTGGTGGCTGAGTGGTAAAGAATCCACCTGCAATGCGCGGGTTCGATCCCTGGGTGGAGAAGATCCCCTGGAAAAGGAAATGACAACCCATTCTAGCATTCGTGCCTGGAAAATCCTACAGACAGAGGAGCCTGATGGATTACTGTCCACAGAGTCACAAAAAGTCGGAAACGACTAAGCGACTGAGCACGCACGTGCACGCGCACGCACACACATATACCGTCACCGGTAGAGTGACTTGTCGAACTTTTTTCTTCCAGCCGAAATAACTGGCCCCTGTGGTGCTGAGTTACTTTTCCTTTCCCCTGAACTTATAGGAACAGATCACCTTCAGCAAGAGTCTCAGCTAACCAGGTTGCAAGAAAGAACGTTATTGAGGGGATGGCATTCGCATGTTTTCCTTTAAGAAACTCACCATAAGCAAGGAATGAAACGTGGCAATCACTATTCAGGAGAGTGTCAAAATCATTCAGAAATCAAAACAGGCTATTGGAGTTCACAGGTTCTTTAATATGCACAGCTGCTATCTTCCTTTTAGCTTAATAATGGGTTGTGTATCCTTACAATTAAAGATAATCGCAGAGTGTAAAAACTGCATTTGATTATAAAAACACAGACTGCAGCTTAGTGATGACAAGACAAAGACTTCATCAACGGCACACCTTGGAAGTTTGAAGTATTTAAAATATAATTCCTCCTCTCTACAGCTTTTATATATATATATATATATATATATATATATATATATATATATATATATATATATATACTGAATTCCCTTCTTAATTCCCAACAAGAATACATTGTTCAATGTCTTGACTCATTGGAAACTTAGCTGTGGGATTTCCTTACATTTTTTTAAAATTCATAAGTATCAGTGGTGCTTCTTTAAATCATTTAGAAGTTGACTTTGTTCTAAAATCAGGTTTCACTGCTTTATTGTTTTGTGGTTTCTCTGGAAACCCTGTCAAAAATATCTCTCTACATCTCATTTTGTTAAATAATTCCAGTATCTTACACTTAAAATTATTTGAGTAGATAGAATCAGGTATTTAGATGCTATGAATTATGAAACACAGGTACTTATGTGATCAAGTGCAAAGCTTCAATTTAAGAGCATTGCATTAGAAAAAGCAAGGTAGTGTTTTGTTTTTTACATACTGAATAGACGAGACTATGGCTTGATAAGCATCCTGCTGGATATTTCTCTTTGAGACTATTTGTATATAGATTTGTAGAGCTAACTTACTTGGATAATAGACTCAGCAGGAGGATAAAAGAAATTGTAAAAAGAGCCAGTTTAATTTATCTTTAAATTGACAAAGAGGCCAAGTTTAATCGTAAGTTTATATGAAGTATCAAGAGCTGCAATGCCACAAGCCAGGGACATTTTCTCTGTCTTGAATAAAGTATGACTACTCAATAAAACAACAAATTGGCAAAGAAGTACCTTTTAAGCAGCTTCAGCTACTTGTCATCGCTTACATACAAGGCCAGATCAGCTTTATTTATCAAAGAAACGTTGATCAAGTTCCCTCAAACTAAGTACATGAAGTCAGCAAAGCAATGGGACTCAAAAAGTGGTGAATGAATACTGTAAATAAAAATTTCCCAGGAAAGTTCATTTGAGGTAAAAAACAAACCAAAAACAAGCATCAGTTGGTAAATAAATAAACATCTGAAAAGTCTTTTTTTTTAGAAAATTTTTTTAGATTGTTGATTCCCCAAAATGTATACGGTCACCTTCGTGTGCTATTCAATGCATTGGTAAATGGTCACTCTTCAAACTATTTAAGTGAGTTTGTGCAAATGCATTTAAATTAGACACTGATTTGGGCTTAATTTATTCATTTTCTAAATAATATGCAAATCTGTGTAAACCTAGATTTTAAAATAAGATTTGCAGGCTGTATAATCTGCAGTCTCACAATTTACATGTTAATGCGGTAATTCAATTCAACAAACATTTATTGAACTCCTAGCAAAGTACTGTGTTGGGTATTAAGGGGAGCATTATCATACCATTTAGGGAACTTACAACTAAGAGGTGAGATGGGCAGAATAAAGTGTAATTTTGCCCCTGATATTCTACCCACATTAGCAGATAATGCAAAATGAGACAGCATACGGAACAACTAACACTAGACAGTTGTCTTTTTCTAAGCGTTATGCTGTCCTTTGATGTGGACATTCCTATAACATCACCATTGAACCTTTGAGGATAAGAGTTGGAACTCATATCTTGCTTTCTTTCCTGCATTAAATGAGAAATTTTTCTTTGGATAAGCTATATATTAGCCACTTTTGAATCAATTCCTCTGTATGTAAAATTCTGTGTTTCATGTTTTAAGCTATTTTTTAACCACTGAACTGATGCTTCGTACTCAGTTTGTACCTTAGCAAACACTGACTTCAACAGACAATATTTGGAGTCAGCATACAATTCACTTTCATGGAATGATCATATAAAATACATTAAAAAGAATGAAAAAGCAGTAAAAAAAATGATAAAGCTATTAAAAATCACAAACGAGGCAAAAACACAGCAAGCATGCACTAAACACAATGGGAATTTCCTGATGACTTCATCCGTCCATTTAGGGCTGTGGATCAAGTCCACAGAAATTTGAAATGCATCACAATGCTTTTCCTATTAATGAAGTGTATAGACCAGCTCCAGGCGTCTTATTTCAATGAGTTACTGTTTTTACTCTGTCAATTCTGTTATGCAAGTATAGCAGAGTGACAGGAAACCTGGGAATCCATACCTTTTGACTTCCTGTCTTTGTGAAACCTTCTTTACAGTCCTTTTATATTGATACGGTAGTTTCTTTAATTCTCAGATCCACCTCTCATGGCAAACATAATTATTATAGTATCTGTACAAAGGAGGCAACAGAAACTCAAAACAATGAAAGATTTGGCCCTGTTCACACAGGTGGTGGTGGTGGTGGTTTAGTCACTTAGTGTGACTCTCTGTGACCCTATGGACTACATATAGCCTTCCAGGTTCCTCTGTCTATGGGATTTCCCAGGCAAGAATCCTGGAGTGGGTTGCCATTTCCTCCTCCAGAGGAACTTTTGACTGAGGGTCTGAACCTGTGCGTCCTGCATTGCAGGCTGATTCCTTGCTGATTGAGCCACCAGGGAAGTTCCATTCACAAAAATACTGAAGGGCAACGCTTGAAAGACAAACATTTTTAGGATCTCAGAAAGCAGCCTTATTTCTACTCCCCCTTTTCTGCTTTGATCAAGATCAGGAGATATAATAGACAACCATGAATCTCTCATTTTAAGTAACCAAGGGGAATTGTCTTCATTTTCTTATTTCCTTCCTTTTATAACTGTACTTTAAAATTCAGGAATAAGATCATCTTTTAGTCACAAATATTAAGAATCACAATAAGACCTTTAAAAAATTATTATTCATTCTGATAGGAATATAGATGTGGTTCCATGGAGGCTAAGATTCACACATAAGTTTAGGGCATATCCATCATTGATCAATAAGAATTCATAGTGTTCCTTTTGTATGCTCTAGACTGCTCCAGGTGCTATGGGAGATAAAAAAGCAACATTCAATTGAAAAAATATAGAGTTAGCATCTATTTTATTCTGTGCATTACTCAGAAGAAAGAGCAGAGGTTTAAGAAGCAAAAAGAATTTCACCAGAAGTCTATATAGATGAAAATGACCTAGAGCTATTGTTTGAAAATGTTTTAATTTTCATATAAATTTCAAGTAAATTTTAACTTCATATGAATTTCCACAATTGACATATATGAAGCAATTCAAGGAGTTGAATTTGATTAAAAAAAAATACCATGGCAATCCTAGGGTTTAATAAGCCATGTTCATTCAAATTCATAAAGAATATTAGTAACAACTATTTGAGACATTTAATCAACCTTAATTCCAAGGTGGAAAACCGGTTGATATTCATATTCATGAATTTATAAGTGTAGTTTTTAAGAGCATCATAAAATCATAAAAAGATGAATTTAGGTAATTGCAGTAGACAAAATGCACTTAAGTCATTTCTTGGAGGAAAACTAAATACAATATAGTATCTCCAACATTTTGCAACCATGTGTGTTTGCTCAGTTCCTCAGTCGTGTCTGGCTCTGTGATACCATGGACTGGAGGCCGCCAGGATCTTCTGTCCATGGAATTTTCCAGGCAAGGGCACTGGAGCAGTTGCCATTTCCTAGTCCAGGGCATCTTCTGGACCCAGGGAGTGAAGCTGCATTTCTTGCATCTCCTGCATTGGTAGGTGGATTCTTTACCACTGTACTGCCTATATGGTTTATTTTGTAGAGTTTAAGACAGTAAAATGTCATACCTACCTAATTACTGACCTACCAGTCCACCACGGCACAGGCTTCGCGATGTTTTCCAAGAGTGGTAATGAATTTAGGCCAATAACAGTTATTTAGCTTGCTCACACACATGCACAAACTAGAATATTTGTATCCAGCTTGGCTGGGGTATTAAGGTGGAAAAAGAAGCGGCAGGAAAGTAAAACTATGGTCATGAAACAAAATAAAACAACTGTGTCAAAAAAGGAACAAGGCTCATGGACTCAAGCTGGCATTCTTTTTCTCTCTGCTAAATAACCATGCTAACATTCTAGTAGCACATATTTTTTTATTATAATTTGTGTTTAAATAAAGATGATTTTTCTTTGCAGAGTCATCATCAGCATCAACTTTTTTGAGAAATCACAGCTTCTCTCCATTAAGCATTAAACATTAAAAAGAAACTTAAAATTAATGAACTATCTTGGGTATATCCAAAGGCGTAAACCGTGTGGGTGGCAAGTCTTACAGTACTGGTTATAGCGAGACTGGTATTGGATACTCTGTCCTCCATTGTGGAACATAACAACTGTGATTCATGACATCAAAATCCACTTCCTTAAATTTTCCATGTGCCTTAGTTCCTTTTAACCTCTATCCATTCACTTTGCTGATGTTTGCCATCATTAAATATATATTTACACAAACTTACTATCACCACAGAAAAATACCATTTCTTGTGCTAGAAAAAATGAAAATAATTAATGAGTGTCACCATTCAGACATAAAAGCAGTTGACCCTGATATATGTGTGTCTTATCTTATTCAAGAGGGGGTAAAATTTTCATATTTAAATTCTAAAGTTTTGAGGTGCCAGGTCTAATCCTTTCAATAGGTTTTTGTTTTTGTTCTTATCTCTGTGATGTTGCTCAGGAAAAAAACAGAAATGTATCTGTAACAGAAAGCTTATTGTGGAAAGATTTCCTGGGCAGTCTCTAAAAGGAGAAGTTTAAGAAAAATTTCTGCAGGACCCGTCAACTTGTAAATTCTAAGCTCTAAAAAGTGGCTGGATCTGCAGTTTGTGCCTATATCTGGAACTGAGAGCTGCTGCAAGGCAGTATTTTTCTCCTCAGATAAATGATACAAATGGCCTCTAAGTTATGGTTTCCACTTGTAAAAGAACCCTGGGGTAATTGTGAGTGATCGTCCATTTGATAGTATTATAACACTAGACTTCATAGAGTAATAAAATTATTGTGGCTTTAGCATCATTCAGATCCAAATATCAACCCAGCTCTGTCTTTTAATAGCTATGTGATTTTAACACTTTCGAGGCTCAATGTTCTCGTCTTGGAATAACAAAAATTACCTGTTCAGTTTTTGTGAGAATCGAGCAAGACAAGTGAGAACCATCACATTCTACCATTCAAGGGGCCAACTTGTATACAATATACAAAATAATACTGCCCTTTTTATTGTGTAATATGGTAGGCTTGAGTAACGTGTGCAAAGCGTGTGCCTCACAGTTACATACAAAGTAGATACTCAATATTCATATTATTCAGTACCACTGCAATAACAAAAACAGTGTGGACTTGACATCCTTTGCCTATCAAAATGCTTGTTTTTTGAGCACAACAGCAATATCTTATGCCTGTTTGGGATTTCACATGCCTAGGACAATGCCTGGCTCACAGATATAGCTCAATTTCAATATGTTGAAGACATGAAGATAACATTAATCTTGTATGATTGGTAGATCAGGAGCCTTTTGAGAAGCTTTATCCTTCAATCGGAATACCCAATGAGTTTATGCATAAGGACAGTATAATCTAGGACACAGCTCTTTTGTTCCCTAAACTGAAATACGCATTTGTGAATTTTTATTATGAGGACATATGCATTCATGGTATACACATAGCCTTCTCAGACTTAAAGCAATGCTAGTGTATGTGTGGGTGTGTGTTCTGAATTTAAAAAGAGAGTGGATGTTTGCCAAATATATGATGCTGGCATTAAAGCATAGACAGATTTAAAGAATTGTCGGCAAACATTCAAAGCGGGAAATGGAATTTAATTTATGAAGTTAACAATTCACTGATTTTTCTGTTTGTGTGGGATCTCTATCAATGATATTCTCTGGAACTGACTATAAGATACACTCTGCTACCAGCCCTCTCTGAAGATGGCGCTCTTCACTAGAGTTCTGATTTTTGCATAAATCTTAACTCTTAAATTCACATCTTTGTTTCCATCAACATTTTAAATACGAAGAAGAGGTTGGCTTTTACAGATCTGTCATGCGCATTGTCAGGAAGCCTTTGAGCATGATGAGGAAATTGAGTTTAAGAGAAATAAAGTGGTTTCTCCCAATGTTACACAATAGCAGGGGTAGCTCCTGGGGAAAGAAACAGCAACCCACTCCTATATTCTTGTCTGAAAGATTCAGTGCATGGGGTCATAAAGAGTCAGACACAACTGGCCACAGTGCAGCACAGCACAGCAGGGGCGACTGGTACTGCCTGCACAGGTCTCTCCCTCATTCAGATTTGCCCCTGACTTCCCTACTGTCAATGATGCACTGCTGCTGCTGCTGCTGCTGCTGAGTCACGTCAGTCGTGTCTGACTCTGTGCGACCCCATAGACGGCAGCCCACGAGGCTCCCAGATCCCTGCGATTCTCCAGGCAAGAACACTGGAGTGGGTTGCCATTTCCTTCTCCAATGCATGGAAGTGAAAAGTGAAAGTGAAGTCGCTCAGTCATGTCCGACTCCCAGCGACCCCATGGACTGCAGCCTACCAGGCTCCTCCACCCGTGGGATTTGCCAGGCAAGAGTACTGGAGTGGGTTGCCATTGCCTTCTCCAAATGATGCACTAAACCCACAATTAGCAACTACTTGTCTTCTGTAGGTATATTCCTCATATACATATATATATATATATATATATATATATATATATAGGCTTTTATTCATATATATATATGAATGGCTTTTATTAGACCAATGTACATATTATATATCAGCACTATCAAAATGGTATCAATGTAAACTGGTCTTTCACCTATTTCTGCCCCTGTGTCTTCCATGACCCATGTCCAGATAAAAACTGCAACTAGCTCCATCAGCTTTAGGGTATATTTCTGTGTCACAGTATTTTAACCCCTTCACAGAAGTTTAGCATTCTTCAAGTTACCAGTTCATTCGCTAGCACAACAGAAAGAGAAGAGCATGGCTGCAGGTATTCACTTTGTCCAAGTCACACTGGTCAGCTGCAGTCACAGAAACTCAGAATCAGAATAAAAACTAAAGGTTAAGCCAGAAAGAAAAACACCAATACAGTATACTAACATATATATATGGAATTTAGGAAGATGGCAATGACGACCCTATATGCAAGACAGGAAAAAAGACACAGATGTGTATAACGGACTTTTGGACTCAGAGGGAGAGGGAGAGGGTGGGATGATTTGGGAGAATGGGAATTCTAACATGTATACTATCATGTAAGAATTGAATCGCCAGTCTATGTCTGACGCAGGGTGCAGCATGCTTGGGGCTGGTGCATGGGGATGACCCAGAGAGATGTTGTGGGGAGGGAGGTGGGAGGGGGGTTCACGTTTGGGAACGCATGTAAGAATTAAAGATTTTAAAATTTAAAAAAATAAAATTAAAAAAAATAAAACTAAAAGCAAGTTTATTTAAAATAAATAAATAAATAAATAAAAGTGAGACAACTATTCCAAAAAAAAAAAAACTAAAGGTTATGGATTACAACTTTAACAGGTTCTGAGATCTTACTGACCTGAGTCCCAGTTCAAGCTTCATCACGCTTAAGCAGTTAAATTGTACAGGTAAATCTAAGTCTCAATTTCTCCCTCTATGAAATTAAGACAATAATAGTTCTAAACTCATAATGATATTGAAAGGATTAATAACTCATAAGGTTATGTAAAGGAGCCTTCCCTTTCTTTCACTTCATGTTCAGTTTAAATGTCAGCTCCTCTGAAATTTCTCCCAAAATTACCTTGTTTAAATTGGGCTTTCTGGTATTCTTTTTAACCTATCATCCTGTTT
This sequence comes from Capra hircus, assembly GCF_001704415.2. Classification (NCBI taxonomy): domain Eukaryota; kingdom Metazoa; phylum Chordata; class Mammalia; order Artiodactyla; family Bovidae; genus Capra; species Capra hircus. The sequence continues at coordinate 11,735,558 of NC_030822.1, read as the reverse complement.
ATCTTCTTTATAATATAATCTATGATAAATTATTTTGTTCATCTGCTCATTAGTTTACCCTCTCTTTGCCCCACAAATCCATAAACTTTTGGAGTCTGGGTCTGTATCTTCAAAATTAAGCACAGTCCTAGATAACGCTTCCCATAAAACAAATATTAACAAATGAATAGTGTGTATTGATCAATTAATGTGTGTTTGTAATTACTACAATATAGAAATCTGCACATTTCATGTAAATGTTATCCTTTTATGTTATGGAAATTCATCCATTTCAAACAACTTGAGATTTAATTTTTACATGTTTGCAAGACATAAAAACCTAGACAAAATTATCATAGAACTGGAAAGTTTTATTAGGAAAAAAGAACCACATTCCTAAAAACAGTATATAACCCTTTAGTACTTAAAATATATCCCAAACAACCTTACTAAGGGCTTATCCATCACTGCTCAATGACCTCTAGTAACAGGAAGGATCTGATCTTATGATACAGTCCTCTCCTTGTTTAGATTGCTCAGATTATTAGAAAAACTTTCTTTATGTTGAATAGAACTCAACATTCTGAAAGCAAGCGTTCATTGGGACCACGTCAATCCCTAAGAATGCACAGCACACTTCTAATTTCATATTAGCCCCTTATCAAAATAAAGACACCTTTCAAATACTCCTTGATTTTTCTCTTTTCCAGGTTAATTAAATCCACTTCAGTCGAGTTTAATCACCCATCCATATTTGTATTCATCTTCTTAGGACAGGTTTAGCAGATATGGTCAAACATTCAGAATCATAACTTGGTGAAGATATTAAAGGAAAACATTTTATTTGTATAATTATTTCTAAGCCCACAAAGCATTTTCATATTCATAGGTGACAGCAGATTGGTTTTGAACTCCTTTATGCATTGGTTTATGGAGACTCAGAAACAGTTCTGGGCTAAGTATAAAGTGTTTTCTACTATTTTTGTAGTAAGAAAGGCATACAATTATCTCCCCCATGCTAATAGGGTACACTGCATTTAGATTTTTCCAAATCCATGAGTAGATAGTTTCCTGTTTACTTCTAACGTTCATTCATTTATCTCAGACAAGCCCACACATACATAGGACACTTAGACCTTTGTGGTAGGCAGAATAACGGACCCCTCCCAAAATGTCCACATCCTAATTTGTTAAATTATATAACAAATAATTCTTTTGTGCATATAATCTGTTAAAAACTTTGAAATGAGGAGATTATTTTAGATTATCTAGGTAGGCCCAATCTAATAAAAAATGAGAAAAAATGAAAGTGTTAGTTGCTCAGTCAAGTCCAACTCTGCAATTCCCTGCACGGTATCTTGCCAGGCTCCTCTGTCCATGGAATTCTCCAGGTAAGAATACTAGATTGGGTAGCCATTCCCTTCTCCAGGGGATCTTCTTGACCCAGGGATGGAACCTGGGTCTCCTGCATCATAGGCAGATTATTTACCATCTGAGCCACCAGGAATCAAATCAAATGAGTCCTTAAAAGTGGAAGAGAATGTGTATATATAGCTGATTCACTTTGTTGTACAGCAGAAACTAAGACAGCATTGGAAAGCAATTATACTCTGATAAAAAGTAAATCAAGTAATAAATTCTTTTTAAAAAGTGGAAGAGAAGGGCAGAAGAATGGATTGGAGAGATTCAAATGTGAGAAGGAATTGACCTGCCAACACTGGCTTTGAAGATAGAGCATGTGACAAGGCATGTAAATGGCTTCAAGAAGTGCAAATGACCCTCAACTGACAGCCAGCAAGGACAGGAATTTCAGTCCCACAACTGCAAGGAACTAAACTTTGTTAGCAAAGAAATGGATCCTCCCCTAGAAGCTTCAGGTAGGAACGCAACCCTCCTGACACATTGATTTTAGCCCAGTGAGACCTGTGGTCAGACTTCTACCATAAAGAATTGCATGGTTTTAACATGACTATTTTAAGCCATTAAACTTGGACTGGAATGGGTAAATTTAACTCAGATGACCAATTATGTCTACTACTGTGGGCAGGAATCCCTCAGAAGAAATGGAGTAGCCATCATGGTCAACAAAAGAGTCCAAAATGCAGTACTTGGATGCAATCTCACAAATGACTTTCCAAGGCAAACCACTGAATACCACAGTAAATCCAAGTCTATGCCCCAACCAGTAACACTGAAGAAGCTGAAGTTGAACAGTTCTATGAAGACCTGCAAGATCTTTTAGAACTAACACCCAAAAAAGACGTCCTTTTCATTATAGGGGACTGGAATGCAAAAGTAGGAAGTCAAGAAACACCTGGAGTAACAGGCAAAAATGGCCCTGGAATGTGGAATGAAGCAAGGCAAAGACTAATAGAGTTTTGCTAAGAAAATGCACTGATCATAGCAAACACCCTCTTCCAACAACACAAGAGAAGACTCTACACGTGGACATCACCAGATGGTCAACACCAAAATCAGACTGATTATATTCTTTGCACCCAAAGATGGAGAAGCTCTAACAGCCAACAAAAACAAGACCAGGAGCTGACTGTGGCTCAGATCATGAACTCCTTATTACCAAATTCAGACTGAAATTGAAGAAAGTAGGGAAAATCACTAGACCATTCAGGTATGACCTAAATCAAATCCCTTATGATTATACAGTGGAAGTGAGAAATAGATTTAAGGGCCTAGATCTGATAGATAGAGTGCCTGATGAATGATGGAATGAGGTTCGTGACATTGTACAGGAAATAGGGATGAAGATCATCCCCATGGAAAAGAAATGCAAAAAAGCAACATGGCTGTCTGGGGAGGCCTTACAAATAGCTGTGAAGAGAGGCGAAAAGCAAAGGAGAAAAGGAAAGTTATAAGCATCTGAATGCAGAGTTCCAGAGAACAGCAAGAAGAGATAAGATAGCCTTCTTCAGCGATCAATGCAAAGAAATAGAGGAAAACAACAGAATGGGAAAGACTAGAGATCTCTTCAAGAAAATTAGAGATACCAAGGGAACATTTCATGCAAAGATGGGCTCAATAAAGGACAGAAAAGGTATGGACCTAACAGAAGCAGGAGATATTAAGAAGAGGTGGCAAGAATACACAGAAGAACTGTACAAAAAAGATCTTCACGACGCAGATAATCCCGATGGTGTGATCACTCATCTAGAGCCAGACATCCTGGAATGTGAAGTCATGTGGGCCTTAGAAAGCATCACTGCAAACAAAGCTAGTGGAGCTGATGGAATTCCAGTGGAGCTATTTCAAATCCTGAAAGATGATGGTGTGAAAGTGCTGCACTCAATATGCCAGCAAATTTGGAAAACTCAGCAGTGGCCACAGGACTGGAAAAGGTCAATTTTCATTCCAATCACAAAGAAAGGCAATGCCAAAGAATGCTCAAACTATTACACAATTGCACTCTTCTCACACACTAGTAAAGTAAAGCTCAAAATTCTCCAAGCCAGGCTTCAGCAATACGTGAACCATGAACTTCCAGATGTTCAAGCTGGTTTTAGAAAAGGCAGAGGAACCAGAGATCAAATTGCCAACATCCAGTGGATCTTGGAAAAAGCAAGAGTTCCAGAAAAACATCATTTCTGTTTTATTGACTATGCCAACGCCTTTGACTGTGTGGATCACAATAAACTGTGGACAATTCTTCAAGAGATGGCGATACCAGACCACCTGACCTGCCTCTTGAGAAACCTATATGCAGGTCAGGAAGCAACAGTTAGAACTGGATATGAAACAACAGACGGGTTCCAAATAGGTAAAGGAGTACATTAAGGCTGTATATTGTCACCCTGCTTATTTAACTTATATGCAGAGTACATCATGAGAAACGCTGGACTGGAAGAAGCACAAGCTGGAATCAAGATTGCCAGGAGAAATATCAATAACCTCAGATATGCAGATGACACCACCCTTATGGCAGGAAGTGAAGAGGAACTCAAAAGCCTCTTGATGAAAGTGAAAGAGGAGAGTGAAAAAGTTGGCTTAAAGCTCAGCATTCAGAAAACGAAGATCATGGCATCTGGTCCCATCACTTCATGGGAAATAGATGGGGAAAGAGTGAATACAGTGTCAGACTTTATTTTGGGGGGGGCTCCAAAATCACTGCAGATGGTGACTGCAGTCATCATCTGAAATTAAAAGAGGCTTACTCCTTGGAAGGAAAGTTATGACCAACCTAGACAGCATATTCAAAAGCAGAGACATTACTTTGCCAACAAAGATCTGTCTAGTCAAGGCTATGGTTTTTCCAGTGGTCATGTATGGATGTGAGAGTTGGACTGTGAAGAAGGCTGAGTGCCGAAGAATTGATGCTTTTGAATGGTGGTGTTGGAGAAGACTCTTGAGAGTCCCTTGGACTGCAAGGAGATCCAGTCAGTCCATTTGGAAGGAGATCAACCCTGGGATTTCTTTGGAAGGAATGATGCTAAAGCTGAAACTCCAGTACTTTGGCCACCTCATGCGAAGAGTTGACTCATTGGAAAAGACTCTGATGCTGGGAGGGATTGGGGGCAGGAGGAGAAGGGGACAACAGAGGATGAGATGGCTAGATGGTATCACTGACTCAATGGACATGAGTCTGGGTGAACTCCTGGAGTTGGTGATGGAAAGGGAGGCCTGGCGTACTGCGATTCATAGGGTCGCAAATAGTCGGACACGACTGAGAGACTGAACTGAACTGAAATTGGTATTAACTTGTTACATCAGCAACGGAAAACTAATGAAATCTGGCTCTTTGTAAATTAGTACCAATGTTCTGACAGATTCAGCAAGAACTGGATTTTTGGAATTGTCTGATCTGTGCTATTTATGTGGACATTCTAAAGCCCACTTTTTCATGCTTCCTAAAGACAAATGGCACAACTTCTTATTGAGCAAAACAAATCCAAAGTTTGAGAATACTCTAAGTATCAGTAACTTTCCTTCTGAGTTTGTATATTTCAAAGCAATTTTATTTAATTCAACACTTAAGAACGATAAATTAACCTCTTCTGTTCCTCCATCCCCCTCATGTCTTTCTTTTCTTTCCCCTTTCTTTTCTCTTTACACCCAATACCACATTATATATGTTTTCAAATTTTTGGAGTAGAGATTTAAATTATCATTTTAAGTCAAGTGTGATGTGTTGTTTAATGAAAATATATTTGTCCCACAGAAAATGACTGACTTTTCTCCTTGCTAGTCCACATGTTGAATAAGCTATTTCTTCAACCACAACTATTATCTTTGTAGAGGTGTGTGATCATTGTTTACTACTCCTTTGAAGATATCTGCAACAGAGGAAGAATAAAGTTGCTATTGGTTATAGCACTCCTAAACTCTGTGTTGCCTTAGGATAGTTCCTGGCAGTTTATTAATTCTCTTGTCAAGATTATTTTAAATATATTTCTGGTACACAATGTAATTCATCAACAAAAGTATACTCTAAAGGCAGAATCCTGCTCCCAACTTGTTTTCTGTCTCTGCTTCTTAAAAAGGCCTCCAGTTTATTAATAATTGTATACTCTTCTTTGGAAAATTGGTCATCACTCATAGCTTTCATGGCATAGGGAACCAAGAGAAAAAGTCATAGAAATTTTACAATTCAATGCAAAGGTATAGATATATCAGAGCCTGTATTGGATGGAATGGGTGAAGCGAGCTCTACACATCTTAAATGGCATGCATCTTCTATCACTATTAAGAAAACACTGTAATATTCATGTGATTAAACAGATATTTATTGAGTACCTACTTATTTCTATGCATTGAGCAAAAAGACACAGCGATCCAAATGGAAAAAAAAAATGGTATTGCCATCTTGGAGATTACTGTTTGGCATTCTTCGCAAAAATAAAGTATTGATGTGTATCAGCAGGTGGCATTAGGTTTATTCACTCAGTATTTCTCGTTTTTCTTTCAGGAATATTTCTTTCAGGATTGCACATTCCTACCCCTTTAAAGACAACTGTAGTCATGTATATTGCTTTGTCCATTAACACATGAGGAGAAGTCAAAGTCACTTTTAGGGGGAGGATTTAATAGCCATTATACAATATTCATGTTCCTCTTTGCCCCTGTCAGCGAGTATGGAAGCTTGGCCAGCAGACCTAAATAAGACAGACACAGAACAGAGCTGATCTCCAACGTGCAGTAAGTATATATGCATACTCAGTCCCTCAGTTATGTCCAACTCTGTGACCCCATGCAGTGCAGACCATTAGGCTCCACACTCCATGAAATCTTCCAGGCAAGATACTGGAATGAGTTTCTATTTCCTACTCCAGGGGCTCTTCCCCCCTCACCCAGGGATCAAACCCACGTCTCTTATGTCTCTTGCATTCTCAGATGGATTCTTTACTATGTCACCTGGGAAGATATATATACATATATATAAATAAATAAATACAGATTATATATATGTATATAATTGTATATAGTATATTAATATATAATACATATTTATAATTATATATTTATATATAATATATGTGATTATATATAACATATATTATATATATAAAACAAAGATATATATATATATAACAAAGGCATATATATGTCTTTGATATTTAAAGCCACTTATATGTGAGAATTGTTTTTATTGAAACTAGCCTATTTAAACTCATAAAGACATCGATATCTAAAAGAAGAATGCTATCATATCAAGATGTAAAATGTGTGACCTTGGCTTAATGGACAAAAATAGTGGAAAATTGTTAAAGGAGACAAAAAAAAGATGGTAACTTCTCTTATGTAACAGCAAAGCATTTGATGAAGATCTCATCTCTTGTAAGTTGGCAATTATTTCATAGAACTAATGAACTTGTATCTTTAGGGAAAAGTTAGAATATAGAACATAATTCTCTGTGTTGTCTGTTTAGCAAATCACTAAGAAAAAAGATGAGCTCAGAAAATAATCAACCCACTTAAGATTAGTAAGTGAATAAAGACAGCCCACAAATTCAAGGACTTTACAGCTTCAAATATGAAACAAGGAAAACAAGAAGATCTTTGGGGTCAAGTTCATTAAAACTCAGGCTGTAATAGGATCAATCAACAGTAAGACCAGCACATCTATTGTTAAAAGCCCTAAAGTGACTAAGGTGGTCTTAGAGTAAGAATTCAGCTGCCTAGTAATTCATTTCAATTAGACACTCAGGCTATGAAATTAGAGACATGGGGTGTTGTTCTCCAACTGAAACCTAATAAGCTCCAACTGAAACCTAATAAGTGCCCACAATTCAGCCTAGAGAAAGAAGTAATTGGAGAAGGGAACCAAAGAAATGCAGCAAAAGCTAAGAAATACACCTTAAAAAGTACCACTAGAGTAGATAACAGCACAGAGTCTACCAGATGAGTAAGGAGCGAACTAAGTTTTCCAGACCAAGACTTGAAATTTTAAAAAGAGCCTACGGGTAGAATGTAGGTTGAAAAAACCTGCTCATTTCTCCTAGGAGAGCATATTTTCCAAGGTACATTTCTAATGCAACCAAGAATGATAATGGAAAAAGTAAAATATTCCAAAAGGACAAACCAAAAGAATGTAAACTGGAAATTCATGAACAGAGGAACCCCTCCAATGGAGTGGAATTATACCTAATCAAAGAACATACCCAGTCTTCCAGAAGTGTTTATTCCCGTTGGTGTTTGGTCACTGCCTATAAGCTGTGAAAGGGCATGTGATCTGCCCTTTGAATCATAGGTCTCCAGGGTCATAGCCATACTGGTGAAGAGACTATAAGGCTTCTTTTACGGTCTAAGACTCTGCATTCAACACATTAACTGGATGCCTGTTCTGGGTTGTCTATTTTAGGGAATGAATGTTGTTCTGCAAGGAAATAAGAGTCTGTATTAGTTAGGTTTCTCCAGAGAGACAGAACCAACCAGATATGTGTTTGTGTGTTTGTTTATTATCCTCTTGGACCATGTAAATTTTACCGTTCTCCATATTCACCTTGGTACTCTGTCTGCCTGAGGATTGCCCTGTCTATTAGAAGTTGAACTAATGCCTTTGAATATCATTAGATATCATCTTCTATCCATTCAAGCAAGTTCTCTTTTAAATGAAGAACCTGTTGTCAGGAATATTGGCAATTCCAGTCCAAAGACAGACCACGGACACCATTTTTCTCCTGTTCAGAAGAGGTTAACCTTTGTTCCATTGAGACTTTCAGCTGGTTGAATGAGGCCTACCCACATTATGCAAAATAATCTGTTTTACTCCAAGTCTACTCATTTAAATGTTACTCTTGACCAAAAGTCACCTTTAGAGAAACAACCAGAATAATATCTGACCAAGTATCTAGATATTGTGGCTCAGTTAAGTTGACACATAGCATTAACTATCACAGTTATTTGAGTATTTGGTAATGAGAGGGAGGTGCCTCTCACAATATTTAGATTTTTCTCCCCTCCTGTGTACCATCTTCATATTTCTTTCTCAGACTTGGTTCTTCCTGCCATCCTCTTTTACTTATATCAATAAGTACCCTTGTCACTAACTTGAGTTCACCCAATTTCATCTTCCCATCCTTAAACTTCCGTTTCATGACATGTATGAAATTCAGTGACTTGCCTTGACTAGTGAAATAAGACCAGATATATTACATGAGCTTCGTTTCTTCGTCTTGGTAACCACAAATGATCCAGAGAGGATTTGCTACCTCACCAGGTTCCTGGAGAGAAAACAGTCAGGAGCAGAGCCTTTGGCTAATAAGCAATTATTACATGATTTATGTAGCAAAGAACCATTGTTGCTTTTAAAGCATGAGATGGTTGGGTTATTTCTTCCACAGCATTTTGTAGCCCATTATGCATTACAATGATACATAACAGAAGAAACATTATCTTAGAATATAGCATTTGGGTTTGGACAAACTGATGTTGAATTTTGAGACTATGCCTTTCAAGCTGTGTGACTCTTGTCAATGTTACTCAGATTCTCTAATCATTGATTTTTATCATCTATAAATCAGAGATAATTATGCATTTCTTGAACTTTTAATTTGTGACAGGTATTACTCAAAAACTGGGGACATGAATATGGATAAAGTGGATTCTGAAATAAAACTTGCATATCTCTTGACCAAAAGAATGTAAATATAAGTGAATTCTTAGTCCACCACTTCAAATGCTGTAGATAGTCAATGTATCTTCCTGACTTCTTTTGAGTTCTTACTTTAATGTAGAAAGATCTCAACCTTTACAGGTAACAGTGCTGATACCACCTGCTAACAGGTGGCTTTAAAAAGAAGTGAAAGCCTAAGTTGTTTTTCCTTTAATCAACATAGATGCCAAGAACCAGTCAGACTGGAGTTTCACTAAATTGCATGTTTTCTTTGGCATTCAGTATAAATGCCAAATTCATCACAAGTCTCCAGGAGAAGTGATTACTTTCCAGCAGGCAGTGATGATTACTGGGAAGAATGCCTTTCCTCCTTCTCCCTTCTTAGCCCCATGTTCTACAGTATGTTGTCTCCTCTTGGTTTGTTCTCAGAAAACATGATCCAGATGAGGACATAGGTGCACAATTAATAAAAGAAAAAATAGATAATAAATTATAAAAATCCTAATGGTTATTAAGGATGAATAAAGAAAATCAAAATAATAACTGAAGAGCATTGTCGTATACCACTGAATGTTTATGCTGCCCCAAATTCATTTTTTGAAACTTAATCCCCAGTGTGATGGTATGCGGAGGTGGACCCTGAGAGGTGCTTAAATCATGAGGTTGGAGCCCTCATGATGGGATAAGCACCCTTATTAGAGACCCTAGGGAGCTTTCTCTCACTTTCTGCCATATGAAGACACAGAGAGAAGGCTATCTTTGGACCAATAAGTGGGGGCTCACCAGACACCTAATCTGTCAGCCTCTTGGTCTTTGATTTATAGCCTCCAGAAAAATGAGAAATAAATATTTGATGTTTAAACCATCCAGTCTATTGTACTTTACTATAGAAGCCCAAATGGACGAAGATAGCATCCTTCAGACTGGTAGTATTATTAAAATAACAAATATTGTTGAAAACACTCTATCACTTTCCTAAATTGTTAATGTTTTTAGACATAGCAAGGATGCAAAACACTCAAATTATGTGTGATTGCTACTCCAATCTATTATTTTGGGGAATTGGTTGTACTAAACTAGTGAAGGCTACCAATTAAAAAGTTATGAGCAGGGAGAAATCCCTTGATTGTTCAGCGGTTAGGACTCTGCTCCCACTGCAGCAGCACAGGTTTGATCCCTGGTCAGGAACTAAGATCCTATATGCTGCACTGTGCAGCCAAAAAGAAAAAAAAAAAGTTATGAGCATGTTTATTCTGGCACTTTTTGGACAATAAAACTTTGGATATAACATACAATTAACACTAGAGGATTAGCTAAAAGAAATCCAAGACCACAAAAGATGTCCTTTTCATTCTAGGGGACTGAATGCAAAAGGAGAAAATCAAGAAACACCTGGAGTAACAGGCAAATTTGGCCTTGGAATGCGGAATGAAGCAGGGCAAAGGCTAACAGAATTCTGCCAGGAGAACGCACGGGTCATAGCAAACACCCTCTTCCAACCACACAAGAGAAGACTCTACACATGGACATCACCAGATGGTCAACACGGAAATCAAATTGATTATATTATTTGCAGCCAAAGATAGAGAAGCTCTATACAGTCAGCAGAAACAAGACCAGGAGCTGACTGTGGCTCAGATCATGAACTCCTTGTTGCCAAATTCAGACTGAAATTGAAGAAAGTAGGGAAAACCACTAGACAGTTCAGGTATGACCTAAATCAAATCCCTTATGACTATACAGTGGAAGTGAGAAATAGATTTAAGGGACTAGATCTTATAGACAGAGTGCCTGATGAAAGATGGACGGACGTTCGTGACATTGTACAGGAGACCAGGAGCAAGACCATCCCCAAGAAAGAGAAATGCCAAAAAGCAAAATGGTCTGAAGAGCCCTCACAAATAGCTGTGAAAAGAAGGGAAGTGAAGCAAAAAGCAAAGGACAAAAGGAAAGATATACCCATCTGAATACAGAGTTCCAAAGAATAGTAAGGAGTGATATGAAAGCCTTCCTCAGCGTTCAATGCAAAGAAATAGAGGAAACAATAGAATGGGAAAGATTAGAGATCTCTTCAAGAAAATTAGAGATACCAAGGGAACATTTCATGTAAAGATGGACTCGATAAAGGACAGAAATGGTATGGACCTACCAGAAGCAGAAGATGTTAAAAACAGGTGGCAAGAATACACAGAAGAATTATACAAAAATGATCTTCACAACCCAGATAATCATGCTGGTGTGATCACTCACCTAGAGCCAGACACCCTGGAATGTGAAGTCATGTGGGCCTTAGGAAGCATCACTATGAGGAAAGCTAGTGGAGGTGATGGAATTCCAGTTGAGCTCTTTCAAATCCTGAAAGATGCTGCTGTTAAAGTGCTGTACTCAATATGCCAGCAAATTTGGAAAACTCAGCAGTGGCCACAGGACTGGAAAAGGTCAATTTTCATTCCAATCCCAAAGAAAGGCAATACCAAAGAATGCTCAAACTATTACACAATTGCACTCATCTCACACACTAGTAAAGTAATGCTCAAAATTCTCCAAGCCAGGCTTCAGCAATATGTGAACCGTGAACTTCCAGATGTTCAAGCTGGTTTTAGAAAAGGCAGAGAAACCAGAGATCAAATTGCCAACATCCACTGGATCACCAAAAAAGCAAGAGAGTCCCTAAAAAACATCTATTTCTGCTTTATTGACTGCCAAAGCTTTTGACTGTGTGGATCACAATAAACTGTGGACAATTCTGAAAGAGACGTGAATACCAGACCACCTGACCTGCCTCTTGAGAAACCTGTATGCAGGTCAGGACACAACAGTTAGAACTGGACATGGAACAACAGACTCGTTCCAAATAGGAAAAGGAAATGGCAACCCACTCCAGTGTTCTTGCCTGGAGAATCCCAGGGACAGGGAAGCCTGGTGGACTGCTGTCTCTTCGGTCACGCAGAATCGGACACGACTGAAGCGACTTAGCAGCAGCAGCAAGGCTGTATATTGTCACTCTGCTTATTTAACTTATATGCAGAGTACCTCATGAGAAATGCTGGACTGGAAGAAGCAGATTGCCGGGAGAAATATCAATAACCTCAGATATGCAGATGGAAGAACTAAAAGGCCTCTTGATGAAACTGAAAGAGGAGAGAGAAGAAGTTGGCTTAAAGCTCAACATTCAGAAAACTAAGATCATGGCATTCGGTCCCATCAATTCACGGCAAATAGATGGGGAAACAGGGGAAGCAGTGGCTGACTTTATTTTTCTTGGCTCCAAAACCACTGCAGATGGTGACTGCAGCCATGAAATTAAAAGACGCTTACTCCTTGGAAGGAAAGTTATGACCAATCTAGACAGCATATTAAAAAGCAGAGACATTACTTTGTCAACAAAGTCTGTCCAGTCAAAGCTATGGTTTTTCCAGTGGTCATGTATTTTTGTGAGAGTTGGACTATAAAGAAAGCTGAGGCCAAAGAATTGATGATTTGAACAGTGGTGTTGGAAAAGGCTATTGAGGATCCCTAGGACAGCAAGGAGATTCACCAGTCCATCTTAAAGGAGATCAGTCCTGGGTTTTCACTGGAAGGACTGATGCTGAAGCTGAAACTCCAATACTTTGGCCACCTGATACGAAGAGCTGACTCATTTCAAAAGCCCCTGATGCTGGGAAAGATCGAGGGGCAGGTATAAGGGGACGACAGAGGATAAGACGGTTGGATGGCATCACCGACTCAATGGACATGGTTTGGGAGGACGCCGAGAATTGGTGATGGACAGGGAGGCCTGGCGTGCTGTGGTTCATGGGGTCGCAAAGAGTGGGACACACCTGAGCTACTGAACTGAACTGATTAGCTAAATAAATCAAGATAGATGCCTGCAAAGAAATACCACACAAACTATAAAACAAAATTATACACATACCTACTAAATATATTTATAATAAATACACAATTGTAATATGTGCATAGAAATAGTATTTGCATGCATCTGTGCATCCATGATAATGAAGTTTACGTTCAGCAAGAGAACAGCATGAGTCTTCACGATCTTAAGGATGTCTTGTATACTCTGATATTTTTTAAATGAGTATGCATTGCTATTTTATACATAAAAAATAAAATAAATAAAATTAGTAAAAGGCATAAGCAAATTTTGGTAAAAATAAAACCTAGCTTGTAGTTGTATTACAATAGGCCCTGACCATGGGAATACATCACCAAACATCTAGACATTACCAAAGTAAGAAAATATGTATCTGCTGATGGCTGATCAATTTGTGTCACCAATGATAACCATAAATGATTTTTTAAGTTGCCAAGAAAGATCTCTTGAGTCCACAGGGACATGCCAGATTCTTCCAAGAGTAGCAAGAATGCAAAATATATATGTCAATTCTGAACTGCTGAATTAAAAATGAAAGAATTCCAGCCCTTTTCTCTTTGAAATGACTCATTAGATGGATGGTTTTCCTAACATGTTATTAAAATTTCTTCAAGCAGTCAAAAATGGATTAATAGCAAAGGGTATATTGATTAAAAAGTAATTTCTATTATTATAAGTAAATGATGTCCTTGCCTGCAAGTGGGACGTACTCAGAGGCTTCTTTGTCCTTTGACATATTATTGTTCACTTTAGTGTTCTACACAGAACTTGACTTCTGCTCAATTATTGGGAGGACAGGTATCTCTATCAGGCCACTATCTAATTATTTTTAAACAGATGATGCTATCTCATAGGGAGGAAAAACTCTTCATTCATTTTTAACACTTTTTCCAAAGGAATCAATGTAAACATTTTTCTTTTTATAAACTGATTCAAAGTACACCTGACTTCAAATATCATTTAAAAGTTTAAAAAGGAATTATAGAACAAATATTTTCTTAAAAACACTGTAACTCAAGCAATTAAATTAACCAGTTTCTTTTTATTTCACTAAATTTTATGGCATTTTTAGTAGCAATTTTCTTAGTTTAAAACATAAAGAACTGCCAGACAGCATGTAAGTGAGAAGGTATAATCTTTATTTCAGAATTCATTGTCAAAGACAATATGGAGAAAGTATGAAGATTTCTTTAAAAACTAAGAATAAAACTACCATATGACCCAACAATCCCACCACTGGTCATTTTACCGTGAGAAAACTAATTCAAAAGGACACATGTACCCCAACGTTCACTGCAGCGTTATTTATAATAGCCAGGACATAGAAGTGACCTAGACATCCACTGACAGACGGATGCATAAAGAAGTTGTGGTACATGTATACTAAAAAGGAACAAATGTGAATCATTTGAACTGAGGTGGATGAACCTAGAACTTGTTACAAAGAATGACGTCAGAAAGAGAAAAACAAATATCCTATATTAATGCATATATATGAAATCTAGAAAAATGGCACTGATGAACCTATTTATAGGGCAGGAACAGAGATTCTGAGAAAATGGACTTGTGGACACAGTGAGAGAAGGAGAGGTAGATTGAGAAAGTAGCATCAACATATATACACTATGTAAAATAGATAGCTAATACAAAGCTGCTCTGTGACACAGGGAACCCAGCCTCGAGCTCGGTGACTACACTGAGGGGTGGAAGGGGGGCTCAAGAGGAAGGGGGTGTATGTGTGTGTATGTGTGTATATATATATATATATATATATGTATATATATAGAGAGAGAGAGTTATGGCTGATTCACATTGTTGTACAGCAGAGCAAAACTCTGTAAAATAACTATCCTTCACTTAAAAAAATAATGCAAAAGGAATTGACTGTTATTCATACACACACAATATCAACAATGTTTGATAATCTGATTTCAGAAATTAAAATATTAAGATATCGTGGGCTATTGTACATATCACATGAAAGAAAAACATGCTGAAAATCATACTATTTTATACTTAAAATGTGTTTTAGTGTTAGAAAATTTTGAAAAAATGTACATCTTAAAACTAATGAAATTTGCTAGCCCCTTGTATGGAAATAGGTACATATCAAAGAATTCCATTATAACTATGTATACACATGTGCACATAACATACAATAAATAGATAGTTCTAATTACTGAAATCAAAGGATCATAAATACAAACCATATATATCATGATTCATTCAGCATCGGGTTTTTTAAATTATTACATTAATGACTTGAAATGTTTAATAAAAGGTATCCCATCATATCTCCATATTTTTATTGTTTGAACAATTACAGGATTGATTGAACTATTTCATCAAAGGTAAAATAATATGCTCAGAGCAATTTTAGATTACCTTTCTATATTCAAAGTTATTAATTCAACTCACTAGTAATTAAGAACAAGTAAACACTTTCTGTTGTGTTACAGAAGCAGAAAATATTAAGAAGAGGTGCCAAGAATACACAGAAGAACTGTACAAAATAGAACTTCATGACCAAGATAATCATGATGGTATGATCACTCACGAAGAGACAGACATCCTGGAATGTGAAGTCAAGTGGGCCTTAGGAAGCATCACTATACACAAAGCTAGTGGAGGTGATGGAATTCCAGTTGAGCTCTTTCAAATCCTGAAAGATGATGCTGTGAAAGTGCTGCACTCAATATGCCAGCAAATTTGGAAAACTCAGCAGTGGCCACAGGACTGGAAAAGGGCAGTTTTCATTCCAATCCCAAAGAAAGGCAATGCCAAAGAACGCTCAAACTACTGTACAATTGCACTCATCTTACAAGCTAGTAAAGTAATGCTCAAAATTCTCCAAGCCAAGCTTCAGCAATACATGAACCGTGAACTTCCAGATGTTCAATCTGGTTTTAGTAAAGGCAGAGAAACCAAAGATCAAATTGCCAACATCTGCTGGATCATGGAAAAAGCAAGAAAGTTCCAGAAAAACATCTACTTCTGCTTTATTGACTATGCCAAAGCCTTTGACTGTGTGGATCATAATAAACTGTGGACAATTCTGAAAGAGATGGGCATACAAGACTACCTGACCTGCCTCTTGAGATACCTATATGCAGGTCAGGAAGCAACAGTTAGAACTGGACATGGAAAAACAGACTTGTTCCAAATAAGAAAAGGAGTACATCAAGGCTGTATATTGTCACCCTGCTTGTTTAACTTATATGCAAAATACCTCATGAGAAACGCTGGGTTGGAAGAAGCACAAGCTGGAATCAAGATTGCTGGGAGAAATATCAATCGCCTCAGATATGCAGATGACACTACCCTTATGGCAGAAAGTGAAGAGGAATTAAAAAGCCTCTTGATGAAAGTGAAAGAGGAGAGTGAAAAAGTTGGCTTAAAGCTCAACATTCAGAAAACTAAGATCATGGCATCTGGTCCCATGGGAAATAGATGGGGAAAGAGCGTCAGACTTTATTTTCTTGGGCTCCAAAATCACTGCAGATGGTAACTACAGCCATGAAATTAAAAGACACTTACTCTTTGGAAGGAAAATTATGATCAACCTAGATAGCATATTCAAAAGCAGAGATATTTGCCAACAAAGGTCCATCTAGTCAAGGCTATGGTTTTTCCAGTGGTCAAGTATGAATGTGGGAGTTGGACTATGAAGAAAGCTGAGCGCTAAAGAATTGATGCTTTTGAACTGTGGTGTTGGAGAAGACTCTTGAGAGTCCCTTGGACTGAAAGGAGATCCAATCAGTCCATTCTAAAGGAGATCAGTCCTGGGATTACTTTGGAAGGACTGATGCTGAAGCTGAAACTCCAGTACTTTGGCCACCTCATGCGAAGAGTTGATTCATTGGAAAAGACTCTGATGCTGGGAGGGACTGGGGGCAGGAGGAGAATGGGACAACAGAGGGTGAGATGGCTGGATGGCATTACCGACTCAATGGACATGAGTTTGAGGGAACTCCGGGAGATGATGATGGACAGGGAGGCCTGGCGAGCTGTGATTGATGGGGTCGCAATATTCGGACACGACTGAGCGACTGAACTGAACTGAACTGAAACACTTTGTTAAGAATTGTGAGGGAGAAGGAAAGGCCAAGTTAATTGTCGTGTGCTCTAGAAGTTGAGGTTCTGATTAAATGATGAGGCATGTACACGGTTAACAGTAACTGAGGTAGATTAAGATATAGGATATGAGAGGAGTATTTGAAATGTGGTCATGAATTGAATAATACAGAAGGGAGCTATTTTGGTTAGCTATTTTGGTAAGAGTAATTTAAGCAGTGCTTGAAGCAAAATTTTAACACTCAGGTAGACAGTGGGAAGTGAAAGTGTAGCTAAAATTAGCTCATTTAATTAGATATTGTGCTAGGTGCTGGAAATACGCTGTACTACAAAAATAAAAATAGCCCCTTCTTTTGTTGAAATTACCATGAATTGGCAAATAATATTGACTGCTTCAGGGAGACTTTGAAGGGTAAAGGGGGCTAAGTGAGGGTAAAAATAAGATGGTAGTGAGATGAAAGAGGGTTGTTTTGTTTTTTTTTTTGGTTGTTGAATTTTTTCAAGATATGGAGCATAAAAGCATGATTATTATTATTATTTTTTTGCCTGTGTGGAAGAAATAAGAAAAATGGAGAAATAAAAAACAGAAAGGAAGAGCTGATTTAACAAAGTTCATAAAAAATGGAAACTGTTAGGATTAAAATGTAATATATATACAAAGCTATTTTGGGAAACAGGAAATAGACTATTAAAATACAGATAATAACAGATATTTTAAGTTCTAAAAGCTTCCTCTTTTCTAAAAAGCAAGAGGCTGTTTTATCTGAAACTGAGACAATCTGGGGGCATATCTAAGCCCAAAAAGAATAGAGATTTTGAAAACCTATAAATGGGCTGGAACATTAACGTGGCCAAATTCCACTCAGAACCATGCAGGATCAGACAGTCTGATAATGCGGACCATCTATGATACATCAGCAAATGAGCAAGATCCTTGTCTGCATGGGGCATTTGATTTTGTGAAAGATACATACAACAATCTAATAGCTACACAAATAAATACTACCTTGAAAACTGGCAAGGTAAATATGGTGGAGATCAAGTTGATAAAGAACAAGAGGTCTGGAGAGAACTGGCCGATTAGTTGACTTTAGATACAGGAAGACACGTAAAACTACATGTGGTGTCTGAGGGGCCAGATTGACAGAGGAAGACAGCAGGAGGTAAAGAATGGGTTAGCGGGACTTCCCTGGTGACCTAGTGATTGAGACTTTGCCTTCCAGTGGGGCAGGTGCCGGTTCTGTCTCTAGTCGGGGAGGTCAGATCCCACATGCCTCGTGTGCAGAAAACCAAAACATACAATAGAAACAGCATTGTAACAGCTCAATAAAAATATTTAAAATTGTCCACAGTAAAAAAAAATCTTAAAAGAAAAAAAATGGGTTACATAGCCTTCAGGGAGCAGAAGTGGAAATATACACAGCTGTGGTCAGAAAGCCCACTTTCAAAGTTTTACTAGAAGCAGAACAGTTATGAGAGACAGTAATGCCTGGCAAAAAATGGAATGGATATCTTTCAAGGAGAAATTAAGCCCTTTTCACAGGTAGACACAAAACCCACACTCACCAATGAGAGCTTGTCTACACCAAGAATCCAGCTATTAGCCATATTAATTCACTAACAGCCTATATACTCGAAAGCACTTTATACCATATACAAGACACTTTTTCTCCCCGCTTCCTTTTTTTTTCTTCTTTTAATAAAGCTGTTAATATTGTACTCACATACATTCAGTGTGTCAGATGTTTCAGCCTATTTGGCCCCACTCTCCCTGGGTGATCTTGCAGCCTCACAATACAGAGAATCATTTCTAGGAAAGAGATAAAATGAAAATACATTACATTTAAGGAAGTTAGAAAATAGCCCAAGCAAAATTATTTGAAATTAAAATCTACCTAATGGAGTAACCTACAGGGAACAATTTATATTTTTCCAGGGGTATATTCATTATACAATATGTTGTGCTTGAGGCTTTTCCCAGAATATAAAAGGCTTTTAAAAAAATGATAGTAATTATAATATTTGGTTCTGGATAAATATCTCACTTTATCACATTTTCCTTTCTACTGGACTTGTTCAGCCTGGTTTTCCATAAAGGTTAAAAAAAAAATGTATGTACTGTTGTTTTACCCATATTTTACTCTTCACATCTCTTTCACTCAAATGAGTTTATGCCTCATCCCTGAACTTACTCTGCTTTTTCATACCTCTGTGGCATTTCTCACTTTATCTTATCTGCCTGAAATGTCATTATCCTTTTTCCCATTTCCATTGCCTACCCAACAAACTTAGTCACGCTTCAATACCCAGCTCAAATATGACCTTTGTACCCTCTGAAGCTGCCTATCAACATAAACTTCTACCTCATCTATGCAGAGTCCCACAGACTATTGATTATCATTCATTACGAGACTTACAATGAATATCCCTAACTCCATCTCCCTACCTTAGAGTTTTAAAGATAGAGACAATGCTTTATCTGTGAATGTTTTGGCTATTGCTTTTTTTTTTTTTTTTTTTTGTCTATAATCACCATCATCCCTGTGCACACAATGGACACTGAAATATAAGCGATAATTTTTCCTTAGTCTATCTTGGTATAAATCAGACATTAGTAAGCCTGTAGTTAAGGTTTCACAAGTGTGCCAAGTCACTTCAGTCATGTCTGACTCTTTGTGAACCTATGGACTGTAGCCCACCAGGCTCTTCTGTTCATGGGTTTCTCCAGGCAAGAATATTGGAGTGGGTTGCATGGCCTCTTCCAAGGGATCTTCCCAACCCAGGAATCAAACTCAAGACTCTTGTCTCGTACATCTCCTGCATTGGCAGGCAGGTTCTTTACCACTAGCACCATCTGGGAAGCCCAGTTAAGTCCTTCAGTTCAGTTCAGTTCAGTCGCTCAGTCGTGTCCGACTCTTTGAGACCCCATGAATCACAGCACGCCAGGCCTCCCTGTCCATCACCAACTCCCAGAATTTACTCAGACTCACGTCCATCGGGACAGTGATGCCATCCAGCCATCTCATCCTCTGTCGTCCCCTTCTCCTCCTACCCCCAGTCCCTCCCAGCAGCAGAGTCTTTTCCAATGAGTCAACTCTTTGCATGAGGTGGCCAAAGTACTGGAGTTTCAGCTTTAGCATCATTCCTTCCGAAGAAATCTCAGGGCTGATCTCCTTCAGAATGGACTGGTTGGATCTCCTACCAATTTGATACTTCTTGTCAATTAAACACCTTTCTAAAAATTTGGTCTCCAAAATATCATTCTCTCCAGTTTTCCTTCTTCAATGGATTAAACTTTCTTAATCTCCTCTGAAGTTTTCTCACTTCCCCAGATTTGTAATAACACAATGCACCATGGCTCACATCTTAAACTTCTCCTGTTTTCTATTAGACTAACTCCCTTCTAGATCTAATCCAGGCTTATAATTTTAAATATCATTCTTATGTCTGGGATTGTCAGATTTCTATTTCAGGGCCAACCTCTGACTGTGTGCCATGCTTACAAGCAACTGCCTGTTTGATAGACCCGGTTTGAGTTCTAATAGCTTCCCTGGTATCTTGGATGGTAAAGAATCTGCCTGCAATGCAGGAGACCTGAGTTTGATCCCTAGGTCAGGAAGATCTCCTGGAGAAGGCAAAGACGACCCACTCCAGTATGCTTGCTGGAGAATTCCACAGACAGAGGAGCCTGGTGTGCAACAGTACATGGGGTCCCAAAGAGTTGGACACTAATACACAAAGGCAACTTCAAATGAGCATTACTGAGCTTCCTTTCGCTACCAATTTGCTCTCCCTACAGTTTCTTCTCATAGAAGGGTAATTACATCCTACCATTTTCTCAATCCAAAAAAACTGACTCTACTTTCTCTTCTATATTCCATATCAAGTACATTAAAAAAAAAATACCATTAGTGCTAACTTCAAAAATGTCTCAAAAATGTATCTAAAGTATGACTCATTTCTCCATCTACATTTTTAACATAGTGGTCCAAGCCACTATAAGTTCTGTTAAGTTTCATTGCAATGGAGACCTACTATACTCTCCCTTCCTTTTGCCTATTGTCCAAATAGCAGCTAGATTGATTATATCAAAAGGTAAATCAGATTATGGCTTTTGTTTGCTCAACTTTCCAGTAGCTTCCATCTCATTCTAATAAAAGGCCAAATCTCTTAAAAAACAAAACAAACAAACAAACAAAAAAACAGAAACAAACAAACAAAAAAAAACCACTAATGAAGTCCTATACAAGTTAGGTTTTCCCTGGTGGCTCAGACAGTAAAGAGTTTGACTGCAGTGTGGGAGATCCGGATTTGATTCCTAGGTCAGGAAGATCCCCTGGAGAAGGAAATGGCAAACCACTCCAGTATTCTTGCCTGGAAAATCCCATGGACAGAGGAGCCTGGCAGGCTCCAGCCCATGGGGTCGCAAAGAGTTGGACATGACTAAGCAACTTCACTATACAAATTAGCATGCTAGCTCTCAGATCTCACTTTCTATTTCTTCCTTTTTTTTTTTTTTAAACTGAAGTATAGTTGACTTACACTGATTCAGTTATACAGCTTCTCTGGAGAATCAATCAGTAACGAATCTGCCTGCAATACAGGAGACCTGATTTCTATCCCTGAGTCAGGAAGATCCCCTGGAGAAGGGAATGGCAACCTATTCCAGTATTCTTGTCTGGAGAATTCTATGGACACAGGAGACTGGTGGGCTACAATTCATAGGGTCACAAAGAGTTGGACATGACTGAGCGACTAACACTTTATATATATACATATATATATATATTCCTTGTCAAATTCTTTTCCATTACAAGTTACTATAATATATTGAATACAGTGCCCTGTGCTATAGAGTTGGTCCTTGTTGTTTATCTATTTCATATATAAAACTGTGCCTCTGTTAATCCCACATTCCTAATTTATCCTTCCCCACTCTTTCCCCTTTGGTAACCACATTTGTTTTCTTTCACACTTCTGTTCCTCTTTAGTCTGCTCCCACCGCAATGACCTCCCAGCTGTTGCTCAAATATCCCAGCACGTTTCACCCTCTAGACTTTGCTTCTTCTGTTACTTTTCCCTGAAATACCTTCTGCAGATCCAGGTGAACCTATTCCAAACCTCCACTGAGTATTTACTGGAATTTAGCAACTTCGCTTTCACTTTTCACTTTCATGCATTGGAGAAGGAAATGGCAACCCACTCCAGTGTTCTTGCCTGGAGAATCCCAAGGACAGGGGAGCCTGGTGGGCTGTCGTCTATGGGGTTGCACAGAGTCGGACATGACTGAAGTGACTTAGCAGCAGCAGCAGCAGTCCTTTTCTTAGTGAAGGCTTCCCAGGCTACCCTATTTAAAAGATACCCTGTTCCTGACACTTCTATCCTTATTTTGTCCTTAATTTTCTCCAAAGCACTTATTCCACCTAGGATACTATGCCTTTCAGATAGAATTTCTAAAAATCATTCCTCTCATCCCATTAAGCAAGGATACTGGTGCTGGAGAAGACTCTTGCAAGTCCCTTGGACTGCAAGGAGATCCAACCACTGCATCCTAAAGGAGACCAGCCCTGGGTGTTCATTGGAAGGACTGATGCTCAGGCTGAAACTCCAGTACTGTGGCCACCTCATGCGAAGAGTTGACTCATTGGAAAAGACTCGGATGCTGGGAGAGATTGGGGGCAGGAGGAGAAGGGGACAACAGAGGATAAGATGGCTGGATGGCATCAGCGACTCGATGCACATGAGTTTGGGTGAATTCTGGGAGTTTGTGATGGAAAGGGAGGCCTGGTGTGCTGCAATTCATAGGGTCGCAAAGAGTTGGACACGACTGAGCGACTGAACTGAACTGAACTGAACTCCATGAAAGAGGGATATTTTAATCAGTTTGGGCACTGCTGTATTTCTAGTGCCTAGAATTATGGCTGGCACATGGTAGGGGTTTAAATCTATTTTGTTGAAGGTGTTTATTCTTCTGACATGGGAGAAACTAGGTTCCCGTTCCCTTTCTACCATGTTTTGGTAATGTAAGATCATTCAAACTGAGTGTCAGATCCTTAGCTATAAAAATAGATTAGTAATATCTTCTTAGTCACTTTCCCAAGGGAGCTGAGTAAATAAAATGGGAAAGTCAGTACAAATATTATTTGAGTATCAAAAGGTATGAAACAAGATATGAAAACATGAATATACAACATAGTTGAGGCTCACCTCAATCCTGACACAATTGTGTATTGTATTACACTTTATACACACAACTTAGTTTCAGCGATTTTTGGAGACATGACTTAGTTCATAAAGCCAAATTGTGCTGAACTCAGTATAAAACTTAGGCCTTTTGATTCTAAAGTTGGCCATTTTCTACCACAATAATTATTATTAACACCTAAAAATAAGCAATTTATATTTGCCTGATTCATAGAGTCAGAAAAATATATCTGGTATATATAATATCTAGCACTTCTGACCACTTACTATACACAGCATACTACCCTAAGTGATTGCCTGTATTATTTTATTTAATTTTCAAATAATGCTGCATGGTTGCAGCTGTAAACAACTCCATGAAAAAATGGGAACAAAAAAAGGCATGTAGAGATTAAATGATTTGCCAAAGGACACACATCTAGTAGCTGGTGAAACTGAAATGTTAGCTAGGCACATCTGTGACACAAAACTATTTTTAATTCAAAATAAATGATCCTTTTTTCCAGCTTCATTGACATAATTGACATAAAACATTATATACATTTAAAGTGTACAACATCATGATTTGATATATGTACATGTTGCCACAATATACCTAATTATCACAAGGAATTTAACTAACATCCATCGCTTCACATTGTGGCTGCTTTTCTTGTTATGAGAACTTTAAAAATTTACTCTCTTGGCAACTTTCAAGTACATAATGCTGTGTTTTTACCTATAGTTATCGTGCTTCCATTCTTGAAATTTATCTTTTGTAGCCAATTCAGCAGAGTTCCCAAAAACCAGTCAGTCACTTTTATTCCTAATTGAAAATGGTTAGTATCTGTAAGCCTAATAATGGGTTAAAAAACAGAGTCACTGATAACAATATTATGATAGCATTATTTAGGGTCTGGTTATTTTACGGTATCTAGTTACTCGAAATGGACTAGTTCCTCTGTCTCTCCAGTAATTCACTCTTCTTTGTAATTGCTTCTGTGAACTGATTCATTGTAATGTTGGAGAGTAATAGCAGTAATTCACTCTGTGATTACCAAGAGCCAATAAAATAGTTATGACAAATATCAATCTAATTGGAAGTGTCACTGCTAGAGTCACTTAAAAAGAATCACTTGAGAATGTTCTATCAGTAGCAATCAAGCATTAGCAGAAGGCAGTGAAGATGAATGATCAGGCCCAGGTCCTCTTCCAGTGCTGAAAGTTCATTTCCTTCTGATAAATAGCTATTCTTCAGGAAAAAAAACTTAATCTCCCTCTGACCTTTCTTCATTGGTTGAGAGCACTACAGTGATTCTGAATTGTCGCAGAAATAAGTTTTAAGAGAATGGTAGAGAAATCCGATAGATAATTCACTTTACCTGACAACAAACTAGGAAATAATTTTTGAATATGGTTATTCCACATCATGTAGTGACTTGATTCAAATCATTATCACTATGATAAAAATCGCAGCAGTAGGCACACCATGTTGCGCATACACAATGTGTTTGGTATTATGGTTAGCACATTACATGGCTTATTTTGATCCTATATTGTACAGATTAGTTTGGAAATACCATTGATTGGATTAGTTTGTGCCAGGTAGGGCATCTTAGACAGATTAAAATGTGCACGCGTGCTAAGTCACTTCAGTCATGTCTGATTCTTTGTGACTCCATGGATAGTACACCACAGACTCCTCCATCTATGGGATTCTCCAGGCAAGAATACTGGATTGTGTTGCCATGCCCTTCTCCAGGGAATCTTTCTGACTCAGATTGAATCTGTATCTCCCTGCAACTCCTGCATTGCAGGCAGATTCTTTACCAATGAGCCACCAGGGAAGCTCAGATACACGCGACATTCCCCCAAACATAACTGAGAAAACTGAGGTGCAAAGGTTGTGAGTGATGGTCTCAGATTTACATATTAACAACACACCTGAAGGACTTTCCCCTGGCCATTCATTCATCTCATGATGAACCCATCCACTATTCACAATATCTCATCAAGCCATTCTGCCTCTCACAGACCTCTCAGTTTCTGTTCTTATCTTAAAATGGAGTGAGTTATCTAATCGTGTGGCTTTCAAGCTCTTCTCCAACTGGAAAATGCTACAATATAATGATTCTATCTTATAAATATATACTTTTAGACCCAATCGGGAACTGACAAAATTCCACAACTCTGCTGAAGGTGACTGGATGGCAATAGAATTGGAGAGAGTAGAGAAAATATCATCCAGACATAAAAATGATAATCTTATAATTGCATTATATTATATAAGCATGCTCATGACATAATATCACATGAAAGAAAGAAATTTTAAAATAGCATATTTTCTAAAATTATATACATACTATATATGTCCACCTACCAGGATGAATGAAATAGAAGAACACAGAACAGTTTCCTCATGATTTATTGAGCATGATGTAAGACTAAGTGACACATTCATTTTCAACATTAATGTTTTTTTCAAAATTACTTGTGATCTGAAGTTTGAAATTGAGGCTTAATTTAAAAATAGATGGCATAATGACACTTCTGAAATTTAAAGATGCTGTGATTTTGGTATTCACAAAAATTATCTCCTCAGTGTTTGTCATAAATGACTGTTAAGAATCACATTCAAATTGTATATCTTTTCACACAAACATAAATCCTAGCATCCACACCAGTTAGTAATTAATCTTAAATATTCATTTTTTTCTCTAGAGATCAACTTACTATGTGTAAAGAGTGGATAGCTTGAAAAATAAAAAATGTCTTTATTTATTCATTCACTCATCCATTCATTCAACACACAGTAATTAACTGTTGCTGACTGTTTTAGGTACTATTTTAACAGCTGGGAATGCAACAGTTGTAACTAACTTTGGGGCTTGTAACAGTCCAGAGCTTAAAGTTAACTCTATGAAAGGGGAAATTACTTAAGAAAGTATCTAAAACAAATTTGGTCCCTTAGTCTTCACTGGAAATTCAGTAAAGTGAAGAAAGTTTACAGAGTCTTGTTCCTATGGAAGCTTCCTCAGCAAATGTTTGTAAGAAAGAAAAAAGTCACAGAAAATAATTTATAAATACTTTTACAACTATACTCCTTTTACTCAACCATCTAGCCATCAGAACATCTGTTTCAGTAGAAGGAAAATATCGTGAATAATAGGAAGTTTGCCACCAGATTTTCAGCACCAAGGATAGCAACTCTGCTGTGTCCTTGAGGATCCAAATCGGCAATTCTGCCCATGTCACATTCCAAATTACCTTGGTACAAAAATAAATCAGATTTGGCTCTCATGGGCATTAATCCAGGTGGCTAGTTACAGTCATTTATAAAGCACCTACTATGTATCAGATATTATACAAGCTATTATTTTAATCTCATATTACCACACAGCACCATCTCTTTTTTTTCTAACTTTACTTCACTGTGCCTCAGTTTCCCCATTTATAAAACTGGTAATGATGATACTTAGTTACTGGAGTTGTTGTGAGAAGTGAAATTCTAGTATAAATAAAGTTCCCTTGAAAGAGCCTAGATTTACAGTATGTAACATATAAGCATGTGATAATAGATTATTACTTGAAGCTCTTGGTAACACTTTGAAATAGATATGATTATCTCACTTCTATAGAAGAGAAAGGAGATGCAGGGTAGCTAAGCAATTTGACAAAAATCCCATGGTTCATACATTGCTGAGCCACTGGTTTTAGAAATGTTTCTCTAATCTTCTCTTTCTTCTGTCTATATCCTTGCTAAGACTCTTAAATCAGATCTTAGCCATTTCTCACTTAGACTTTTCAGTAACTGGCTTCTAAGTCTCCCCTTTTCTAGTTTCATATACTGTCTTGTACATTTTTTATACTGTCTCCTTCTGACATGTTTTTAAAGCATATATCCAATTACATTATTTTCCTCTGTGTTAGATGCCAAATGACTATTGCCTCTAGAATAAACTGCAAATCTCTTAGAAGAATAGTGTATGTTTTCAACTTAACAGACGACTGTTCAAAGTTTATAGGGCTTCCTTGATAGCTCAGTTGGTAAAGAATCCGCCTGTAATGCAGGAGACCCCAGTTTGATTCCTGCATTGGGAAGATCCCCTGGAAAAGGGATAGGCTACCTACTCCAGTATTCTTGGGCTTCAGTGGTGGCTCAGCTGGGAAAGAATCCACCTGCAGTGCGGGAGACCTGGGTTTGACCTCTGGGTTGGGAATATCCCCTGGAGAAGGGAAAGACTACCTACTCCAGTTTTCTGGCCTGGAAAATTCCAGGGACTGTATAGTCCGTGGGGTCACAAAGAGTCAGACACAACTGAGTGATTTCCACTTTCACTTTCAAAGTTTATAGTCAAAACCCTAGACAACTGAACTGAAATTAGATCATCCAAAAATTAGGCAGATTTGGGTTCAAGTCACTGAAGATCCAGCTGCTGGTTGTACAATTGCCTCCAAGTAAGTTTTACTTTTCTGATTCTTAGTATCTCATTTGGAAATGGGGATGATAGCATTTAAGACATATTTTTTGGTACACATAATAGACTCTCAGAGTAAATGACATTTGTTATTATCATTATCTATAGTATAAGAACAAGGCAGAACATATGTTGGAAATTATTCATGAAAAATTATAAGAGAGATACCAAGTAAGAAAAATGGAGGGAAACAAAGTGAAAAATTGTCTGAAGTCAAGCAATGACATACAATTTTAGTTACTTATCAAATCAGTGAAATTTTATGTGAAAATCAAAAATTAATGATAAATAAAACATTTATTTTTTTTCTTTTTAGCATAAATAGCTCAATAGCAAAGAAATAAGTTATGATGTTGTATGGATCAGAACAGCTTTGTAATGTATTTACCAGTAATGGATAGTTATGAATAGTAATGCCCTATATTCTCCTCACTTGAAATATCAAGAATTCCTATTTGAATTTATAGCTCTCTAAGAATATGCTTTCCCACTAATGAATAGCCTTATATAGATTTTACACATGCTTATGTTAAATATAGGTTAACTGACAGAACATTTTTAAATGCTTGGAGTGATTAATCAAGGCTGCTTCATTTAGTGATGAGAGATATTCAGTGAGATTTCAAGATTTCAAGTTTAGTTACATTAAGTTTATAAGCATAAAGTTTGAACTCAAGAAAGTATTTTGGGCCTATAGAAACTAAACAGCAATACTCTGAAACACAAGCCTAGCATTTCAACCATAAACTAACTCCCAGGTAGCTTCACTTTAATTAATAGTGTTAGCTGAGAAGTAAACACACAGTTTTGTTTGTTTTGACCTAAATAAACTCATGTTAGACAACATCATTTTAGCATTCATTTATTCAAATATTCATTAAATACTCACTAAGTATCAAGCAGTATGCTAAGCACTAAAAATAAAAAGAATTAATGCAATGTTTTCCCTAATTTTACTGATCTAATTGATTTAGAAGAGAGAAAAGTAAAATAATAAATGGAATATTTTACTTGTGATGGTAGGTGTATAGGAATAGAGAAAGGCAATTGCATGGTTATATTCATTCAGATCCATCAAGAAGCAGACACAAGGATGAAAAGAAACGTATAGGATATTTATTGGCAAACGCTGTGAATGATAACAGCGGATTGATCAAGAGAGCTTTCAAACTAGAGCAGAAGTCTGACACGTGTAAAGGAGAACAGAAGGACAGAAGTTTGGATAGAAGGTTCTGGAATTGTAGCATGTTGTTAAGAAAGTTTCAGCTAAGGCCAATGGGCAGTCCTAGAGCTGCAATTTCCCATTAGCAGCATCCTGTATTTCATTAGAATGGGTCTAAGCCGGTAGCAGTCATTGGCTGGGAGCAGCAATGCAAGCACAACCTAGCAGCAAAAACGCTGGTAGATAGAGAAAGCAGCAACGAGGGCCGTCAACCAGTTCTTTCCAGCAGCAGGCCAAGAGGGACGCTTTGATGGCTGCCACCATGGAGTGGCCAATTTAACTTGTGGTCCAGGACTTCGAAAAGGGTTTCAAAAGATGAACAGAAAGTCACAGGGTAGGCAAGATGGGTAAGTGCATTCAGGCATGAACCAAATGCAGAAACAAACACATAAATCAACCACGGTGAGGATGGCAGAGAACCAAGCAGTGTATTCGGCTGTAGGAGCGACTCAAGGGCATGGACAGGCAGGGCACTAAGAGATGAGACTAGAGTGGGAGGCAGGACTCCTACCAGGGAGAGCTCGGCAAGTTCTACTAAGATGCTTGGCTTTACTCTGCAGGTAATGTGAAGCCACCGATGTATTAATGCTGGGCACAGACAGTGTGGGGTCTCCCTTGCAGAAAGAGTCCTGAAGGACACAGCATATTCAGATGGAAAAGTCAAGGAGGTAAAGGAGAAGGAGATGCCACTAAGAAAGATAAGATAGGTTCACACAGACCTAGGCCTCAATACTGGCCCCACCATTCCCCAACCATGTGACTATAAGCAAGTCATTTAATGCCCCAGAGACACTATGGCTGATTTCCTATATAGGAATACACTTAGCTTACTTCATAGTGATAGTAGGATTGCAGGTATAAAAGGAACTCAGGTGTTAAAAGTAGACATACTCTGGCCTAAATGTGTGACTATATCATATTTTATGTAAAGTTCTGTGACCTTCAGTTTTCTTAAATATAAAATGCCAACAAAATTACCTCTACCTGATGGAGTCATTCCTTATGACATGAAACTTGTGAAGTCTTAGTTCACTCCTTGTGAGCAGAAAATTCTCAGTGACTAAGTGCTCACTGTTGTTTTAGGTGCTGGGCATACCTGGAATGTTCTGTTCTCACAGAATCTCTACTGGCAGGTAATTTTCTGTCCCTGAGTTTAGAGGAGCAAATTGACATTTGAAGAGTTTAAGTGACTCACTGTCACACAAGCGACTGTACTGGGTTACGATTCTCGGTTGCCTGACTTCAAAACTCATGTTCTTAACCATGAGTCTCCAAGACCCTCCATTCCACAGCCACAAATAACCCCTTCTTTCTGCCAAAGAAAATGCAATTCTAAGAACTCACTTGTTAGCTACAGTTGGGTTCCCTTGTATTACTAGGAGGTTTAAAAATTAGGGATCAATGAAACAAAGCTTCTTCGTTGACTCTGAGGGGTTTTATTCGGTTTTTAAATGAGACATCAGAGACATTATACAGACAGATAGGGTCTGTTACATCATTTGAAATGGGCTTCAACTGGGGGCGGGGATATAAAAATGATGAAGGCAGCTGTTTCCAAAACTATCTTCCCATATGGCGAACTCTTTAGATTATTCACATAATTGGTCTCTTCATTCTTATGAGGAAAACCTTTCACTCCCAACAAAGAACAGCCTTGATTCATATAATCAAAACCCATGAAAAACTGACCTACTGTGTCATGTCTACAGAAACTGGGCACAAGCCCCTGATGCATGAAGCCTTCCTTCCTCATCTCCACTTCTAGAGAAAAGAGTGACCTGATTTTACCCCAGGTCCTGACATATTTTACCAGGCAAAATGCATACTTTATTAGGCTTAAGTTTTCTTATCTAAAATAATATTATTTTAAGGTTGCCTTAAATACTAAACATAAACCCTTATGATCATGTCTAGCATCTATTAACTACTCCACAAATATTAGTTTCCCTTGGATGAGTCATAAAGAATCACTCTCAAAACCAACAGATTATCAGAGGATAATTCTATCAGTAAACAAACGGAATATCATATTATCAACTGGGGAAGAGTTTAAGCCTGTATCATTAACAGTTGCAATTAAAAAAAAATCGGTATTCACAGATGCCTCAGTAATACGTTTGGACCATTTAATTTGAAGGGAAGATATTTTATCCTCATCTATCAACTGCGAGATTTTAATTTTTAAGAATAATTTTATTGACTTCCCCTGTGAGGGAGTTCACTTTCAATATAGAAACTTCTAAATCTATAAGACTTGCAAAACACAAATCTGTTATTTTCCCAGCTTCACTGGAAAGGAGGCAAAGAAATTGCCTCTGGCATTAAGAAAACCATGGGCTGAAATAATGCGATATTTGCCGATTTTATTAACAAATTACTCTGGACAACTTAGAAACTCTGTCTCCCGAAACATCTCTACTGGGTGAGTGCCATGAGTTCTTGATATGGCTGTCCTTCCCCTGCACCTCTGGAAAGCTTAACATTCCAGTGGGAGACCTCTAAAGTAGGTCTCCCTACTGCACACACCTGATAGGTTTGATCCAATTGTTCAATCATCTTTTCCCCCTGAAATTATGCTCCAGAAGAGATCTTTATGGATAGCTTTGCAGCAAAAGTCATCATGTTCTTAGTAATCATGAACCATATATAAACATTTAACAACTCTTGACTTTTGACTAAAGCTTGTCAATAAAAAGAGATGGCACATTTTACAATCTGAGTTTCTGCATTTTCTCCTATTCATCTCAGCCTGTGTATCCTCAGTGACTACGGGCAAGTTACACTGGGTACCAAGGCTCACTTTGCCTATTATACAAGGCATGCTCTCCTCAGTGTCATTCACGTTGGCTGTCTTTCTCTTCCACTGGCCATACTCAACCAAATAAGCCAGTGAAACACCTTTTTTTTTTTTTTTTCTAATTGATGCCAATTTACTTACCACAGGAATTAAAACACAAGAGATGCAGGTTTGAATCCCTGGGTCATGAAGATCACCTGGAGTGGAGGTTTAGTCGCTAAGTCGTGTCTAACTCTTGTGACCTCATGTACTGTTGCCC
The DNA here is from genome assembly GCF_001704415.2 of Capra hircus. Lineage (NCBI taxonomy): Eukaryota > Metazoa > Chordata > Mammalia > Artiodactyla > Bovidae > Capra > Capra hircus. Next base: position 11,703,625 of record NC_030822.1, on the reverse strand, counting down.
GCCAGATTTCTCTCTCCATGAGATTTCCCAGGCAAGAATACTGGAGTCGGTTGCTATTTCCTTCTCCAGGGGATCTTCCTCACCCAGGAATCGAACCTGGGTTTCCTCTGTTGCAGGTAGATTCTCTACTAACTGAGCTAGAAGGGAAGGCAGATCACCTGCAGTAGAAAATGGCAAACCACTCAGTATTCTTGCCTGGAAAATTCCATGGACAGAGAAGCCTGGTGGGCTACAGTCCAAAGGGTGGAAAAGAGTCAGACGTGACTGAGCAATTGAGCTTGAACACTCCACAACCTTCAAGTTGACTATGTGAGTGCCTGCTATAACTTTTTAGTCATGTCTGACTCTTTGCAACCCTGTGGACTTCAGTCAGCCAGGCTCCTCTGACCATGGGATTCTCCAGGCAAGAATACTAGGGTGGGTTGCTATTCCCTTCTTTAGGAGATCTTCCTGACCCAGAGATCAAACCCATGTCTACAAGCAGATTCTTTACCACTGAGCCACCAGGGAAGCCCCTAAGTCGACTATACCAACCCATAAAAAATAAGCAGTTGAACACAATCTTACCGCTTAATACCTTGTTCGCATTGGAGTTCCTATGACCCCAATTTAAAAACTCATTAAACAGGTACCAGGCACAGGTATGAGGCTGAACATAAATTATTTTAGGAATCCTTTCGAGACAATGTTTGCTGTTAAAATGACTCAGCTGTGGCATCCAGAAATTCAACATCTTCAAGGCAGGGAAGAACAGCGAGTATACACTACCCTCCACTATCCACTGGTTCTGCTTTTTGTGGTTTCAGTTACCCGAGTTCAAACATGGTCCGAAAATAGTAAATAAAAAGAAACCAGAAATAAACAATTCATGAGTTTTAAATTACATTCCATCCTGAGCAGCATGATGAAATCTCACACAGTCTAGCTCTGTCCTGCCTGGGACATGACTCATCCCTTTGCTCAGTGTATCCTGCCAGTTAGTCACTTAGTAGCCTTCTCAATTATCAGCTTTACTGTCCGCATATTGCAGTGTGTGTGTTCAAGTAATCCTTATTTTATTAAATAATGTCTCCAAAGCCCAAGAGTAGTGATGTTGGCAATGTGGATATGCCAAAGAGAAGTCACTTTCTTTTAAGTGAAAAAGAAAAAACAAATCATACACTAAAGATCCTATCCACAATGGGGCAATACGATGGAAACATAATGTTCTTCTGAAGAGCATTAACTCATGAAATGAGATAATCTTTATATTCTGTCCAGCTCTAAATTTCTATGACCAGGTGATTATTCCATTAGGCTCCATATCTCTCTTACTTCATTCCTACAATCTTCATTTTTGAGCACATACCATATTCTCCTCACTGCCAAAAAACAGGAGAAAAGACAAGTAAGCATCCCAACCCTCTAAAATCCTTTCTTTCCCAATCAGACACCATTTTTCAATTTCTATCTCCTTAATATGCACAACGATTTTCTCCTAATCTCAAATATATGTGCACTTCTCATATGGAATTGATTACTTCTGTCTTTATGTATTATAATGATTGTTTTTACTTATCCCATCTGTTAGACTAATATTTCATCAAATTCAGAACTGTCCCACTGGTCTTTGCATACACATGGTATCCTATAATAGCAGGTATGATATGAATTATATGCTTCTAATTACTATAATAATACTATACAGTACAAAACTAAATATTACCAAAAAAAAAAAACTAAACAAAGCTAAACAATACAAAAGAACATATGCAAGAAAGAATGATTCATCCTGCTCCTCAGTGCTCTCATATTTGAGTAAGTTTATTTTGCAGGGGTAGGTTCCTGTTAACATTATAGAATACATCTTTTCAGAGTTTTTCTGCAAACCACACAAACACATGAAATCATTTTACTTTCTGTTTTTGAAAATCAAAATATCAGATCCTGGTTAATATATGGTTTTGCAGTTTGCTTTTTTTTTCTTTACATAATATATTTTGAGCATCTTTTCATATCAGATCATATAGAGCTACCAGATTCATTTTAAAGGTTGTGTAATATTTTGGATGAAGAAATGCATGAATCAGTGCAGAATGAGCCCAGATAGGTTCCTAGTATCCAATATCCTTCCACTGAGGTGAAATATTAGCTGCATAGAGAATGCTTCTCTCTGCAACATAGAGAAAGTAATGGAAATAATGCAGTACTGTTCTTCATAGAAATAAGGCCATTGTCATATATAATAAAATCTGGAGAGTAGAGACAGGAAGGTAAGCTGTGCATTGATTTTTCTGGAAAATTTGATAGTGAATTGTTTCATGTTATTTCTGCTAAGCTCTCAAATAAAAAGCTACAAAAAAGAAGGAGGGCTTGCTTTCCAAATCTCTTCTCAGATAGAGTAACAGATCCTACTTTGAGACATACTGCTGATGACGAGACAACTGGATTCAATACTGAAATACATGCTGTGTGATATGAAATGCATTCTACTGTGTTAGTCCAGTCTGACAGGGAGGAGGAAAGTAGGGGAGAGGAAAAAAGGAAAATATTATTTCCTGATGCAAATAGGTAGTATAGATATTACAAAACAAGACAAGCTTGAAGGAAAGTAGGTCACCAGCATGTATTTACACAGATTTTATTAGGTACATAAATTGTACATGTAGCCATTTTGCAGCCTAGAGTTATAGAAACATTAATATGTTGACATTTAAGTATTTTAGCTTTTATCTTAAATCTCTGGAGAATTTGGATAATATTCATAACTGCGTGCAACAAGTTCCATTGGAAGAGAATCCCTTATTAACAAATAATCATTAAAGGATACTAATCGTAAAAGAAAGTATCAAATTAGGGGATATTTTAAAGGTAAAATTAAGAAGAAGATCAGCTGCAACAATATCGTTGTAGGACAAGGAGACAGAAAAGTAGTCATAACACTATTGATAGTCATGCTTTGCTGAGTGGAGTACAGTGCCTGCGAGTATATCCTTTGCAGGCAGACTGCCTCAGTTTTAATTTTGACTCAGATACTTTCTGGTTCTATAGTTTTGGGAAAAATATTCAATATCTATATGTCTCAATTTTTTAATCTTTGAATTTGGCATGAAAGTCACTACTTCCAGATTTGGTCTGAGTCAGATGAATTCATACAAGCAGTGTTCAATTATATATGTATATACACATTTTTTTTTAGTAAATTTTTATTTTTACTTTATTTTACTTTACAACACTGTATTGGTTTTGCCATACATTGACATGAATCCACCACGGGTGTACATGCGTTCCCAAACATGTCATGCTGCTGCTAAGTCACGTCAGTCGTGTCCGACTCTGTGTGACCCCATAGACAGCAGCCCACCAGGCTCCTGTCCCTGGGATTCTCCAGGCAAGAACACTGGAGTGGGTTGCCATTTCCTTGTCCAATGCTGGAAAGTGAAAAGTGAAAGTGAAGTCGCTCAGTCGTGTCCGACTCTTGGTAACCCCATGGACTGCAGCCTACCAGGCTCCTCCATCCATGGGATTTTCCAGGCAAGAGTACTGGAGTGGGTCGCTAGTGTTTTTATCATGACTTGCTAAGAAAAGTTAGCTATTGTTTACTTAATTCATATGTGGGACACATATATTGCCCAAATCTTACCTGCTATTCCCTTTATGCTTTCAATACAATTATACGGTAGATATCACTATTTTGATTTTAAGAAGAGTGAAAATAGCAACCCAAAGTTGAGGAAGAACTGTGCCAAAGCCTCTGTGTCACCAGAGTCTCTTTAGACCACCTGAGTTCTTCGCAGAAAAAATATCTTCATTGTTTATTTTGGGGACTTAGAAAGCAAGTAGACTGACTTTGGAGACTGGATTTGATACGTAGCTTCCCCTCCCCAGTTTTCATTATTTACTATATAAATAAATAAATAGACACAGACTGAGGGGTTCTAATACTTCCGCTTTTTGGGCCACGCATAGTCTTTCTCTGAGCTCTCCCACCGTTTTAATTTGGGTGTCTTTTCCTTTTCTAGAATTAAGATATTGTTGTTTCTGAGGGTTACCCCTTCAGCAATGCAAATATAATTTATGTAAATAACTTATTGAGACTGACTTTACATAAAACCCACTGGAGGCATCTATGATTAGGGTGAAGCTGGGCAGATGGGCAAAAGGCCAAGAAGTTTCAGGAGGGGCACCCTCTCATCAGCGACCCTAAGTACTAGGAGATGCTGTTACAATTCTTCACACAGAATTACATGATAATAAGCAGTTATTTTTTTTTCCTGTACTTGCAATTTAACAGTTTATTCAAGGCATCTCTGAGTAGTTCCTTCTGTCTCTTCCATATACCACTTAGTTGCTACTCTTGACCACAAACAGATGAACACACAAATACATGTGCATGAGGCACGCATGCTTCTGCCTTGCCCATGTCAGTATGACTCAGATGTTCTTGCTTTTACACAGTTGCAAAATCAGCTCCTTAAAAACAGAGTAAATACTGTCCTCTGCATAAAATAGTACTAATAAGCTTACAAAGGTACTAATAAGGAAGCAGTCATAAAGTAAAACTTATCTAGGTTGTTTCTTCTTTAAAGTGTAATGATTTTTGTTTTAGACTTGAGACACTATCATATTTTTATAACACAGTTCATTAAAAAAGCTCTCCAGAGAGTGATCTTATTTAAAAAATATAAACTCCTATGAAAATAAGGGAACAGAAGTGTGGAAAAAAATTATTTGGTCTGCATATCCCAGAGGCCAATTGCTGTATAGTAATAGTTTTATAATTTATTACCAAGGCTTTCCCCCCCTCCTTTTCTGATTTTTACAAGGTGGGCAGCGACAAAGATATATACTACCTACCCCTCAGTTCCAAACTTTAACCCCATTTCCTTAATAAAGGAATGATTCTTCTAACCCATAGAAATCCTCACCTTCTTGACCTCTGAATATATTGCATTATAACTTGTCTTGTCACCTTAATGAAGATACAAAGCTGTGTGTAATTTCATAGACATATTTTCCCCAATAGATTTTATATTTCTGAAAGACACCACCATGACTAGTACGTCTATCTGCAGGCTTTCATCATCCTGCCTGTGTCACTGAATACAGTTAATATTTAACTGATGTCCATTAGATAAAAATGAACCAATGGATGAACAGCAAGGACTTTATCTTCCCACCCAGCTTGGGAAGTTTGGCATAAAGAGCAGGAACCCTCCAAAAGGTCCAGGTGAAGTCAACAATCTTTGAGCACTCTTGGTCCTTTCAATACCATTCTTCTATGTTTTAGGGTAGCAGTCATGGCTAACCCTAGGGTAACATATAGATTTAATACTTTTAAACAAACTTTCTCATATATTCTACCTTACTTCACGATGTCATAGAGAAAAGCTGTTTGTTAGTGTACTTTATATAATGTGATCAAGAATCTAAGTAATTCACTTAGGGAAAAATCATAAATCTACTCCCAAAACAGTGAGACACTAATTATAAGATCTAATAACACAGATGAGAAACTAGCAAACTTTTCTGTTCTTTCTCCACACAACATTAGGGTAATATGTCAACAAAATTTATCAGATCATCCACTTCAAAGGGCCTTTTGTCCTTCTGGCTTTTGTTCTACCAATTGTTTAAAACTTTTCTGCTCTGCATAGGATCCCACTGGCACCAACCACACCAACATGTAAATTTAGGGAAAGTTCACATCTTTAAAACATAAGAAATAACTAATTTTATTGCTATTGATTTATACATTTTGGAACAAAATGCCAAAATATAAAAATCTTGAACTACCAGACAGGATGCTATATGATCAAGGAGTGTCTCCTTATAATAAATTTTGTTCCATAATTTTGGAAATTAATATAAATCAGTAAATTGAAATGTTACAATTATTTTGGTTCTATAATATCATCTTGAAACTCTCTATAAATCAGGTCTGAAGCAGAAGCATGATTCCAATCACAGCGGCCAACATGTACGCCCATTTGTCTAACTATATGGAGAGTGTTTTTACATTAGCACTGAGGCCTTTTACAGTAGCACTGAGGCCTTGAAAGATTGGCATTATAAGAATGTTAATACTATAAGATTATGTTTTGAAAAGCCCAATATATGATTATTTTAAGTATGGTGAACCCTGTCTCAATATAAGAAAATATATTAATTCAATCATGTAAAATATAGGGACATGGTGCTATGTGGTTGATGTGAAAATAGAGTGATCTGAGAGAGCTAGCAGGTGAATAGTGCTCGATTGTCCTTCCTGGATTCAAATGATGGGTGTGCCTTGATACCAATATTTGTAATTTTTCCCCAGCACATATCACTGGAGATTATATTTGATGATATCACTTGACTGGCTGGAGGTTCTTGGACAATAGCAGGAATTCTGGAAATTCTGCTTAGTTTGTGACTATTCCCTCTGCTATATCCCCAGACACTGGGCTAGAGAACCTTGGGAACAACACAGGGATCCTACTGCCTGCCTCTCACATTTGACTCCATTCAAGAAGGTGAGACTTTTTTAATTGAAGGATGGTCGATTTACAAGGTTACATTAATTTCAGGGGTACAACACAGTGATGACACTTTTGTAGATTCTATCCCATTCAATGTTATTATAAAATATTAATTTTATCCCCATATTCTATATCATATTCTTGTATCTTATTTATGCTACATGTCTTAATTCCCTTTATCTTGCTCCCACTCTTACAACTCTCCCCACTAGTAACTACTAGCATGTTCTCTGTAGTCTGATTCTGTCTTGTTATATTCATTCATTTATATTTTAGATTTTACATATAAGTGACAGCGTACAGTATTTGTCTTTCTTTGACTTACTTTGCAAAGCATAATACCCTCTCTCTCGGTCCATCTATGTTGTTGCAAGTGGCAAAATTTAATTCATTTTATATGGCTGAGTAATATTGCATTGAATGTATTTAACACATCTTCTTTACCCATTTGTTTGTTGATGGACACTTAAGTTGCTTTAATACCTTGACTATTCCAAATAATCCTGCTGTGAACATTGGTGTGCATATATTGGGTTGGCCAAAAACGCTCATTTTAAAGTCAAATGAACGTTTTTGGCCCACCCAATATCTCTTCAAACTAGTATTTTTGTTTTCTCTGGATAAATGCCCAGGAGTATCATTGCTGGATTATATGGTAGTTCTAGTTTTAATTTTTTGAGAGACCTCCATATTGTTTTTCATAGTGGTTCTACCAAGTTACATTCCTGCTAATAGTTAATGAGGGTTTCCTTTTGTCCATATCCTCACTAAAATTTATTATTTGTTGTCTTTTTGATGATAGCCATTCTGGCAAGTGTGAGGTGATGTATCACAGTGGTTTTGGTCTGTATTTCTCTGAAGATCAGTGATGCTGTGCATCTTTTCATGCGTCTATTGGTCATTTGTATATCTCCTTTGGAAAAATGTCTATTCATGTCTTCTAGATTTTTAATCTTTTTTAATATTCAGTGGTATTTACTTTTAATATTTTGGATATTAATCCTTTATTAGATGTATCATGTGTAAATATGTCACCCCATTCAGTAGGTTGTCTTTTGGTTTTATTGATGGTTTCTCTTGCTACGGGAAAGCTTCTATGTTTAATCAGGTCCAATTTGTTTAATTTGCTTTTATTTCCTTTGCCTGAGGAGACATCAAAAAAAAAAAAAAACTAGTGCTAAGATTTATGTCAATAGTATACTGTCTATATTTCTTCTAGGAGTTTGACGGTTTCCAGCATTACATGTATGTCTTTAACCTATTTTAAGATTAGTTTTTATGCTGTGAAAAAAAGTTCTAATTTCATTTTTTTCATATTTTGGTATCCATTTTCTCTAAAATTTTCACTGAAGAGACTTGCTTTTCTCTACTGTATATTTTTCGCCTTTTTTGTTCTCTATTAATTGACCATAGGTGTGGGTTTATTTCTAGGCTCTCTCTTCTGTTCCACTGATTTATACATGTGATTTTGTGCTAGTACCTTATTGTTTTCATGTCTGTAGTTTTGCACTATAGTTTGAAGTCAGGGTATTATGCTGATATCTCCAAGTTTATTCTTTTTTTTCAAGATTGCTTTGGCTATCAGGGTCTTTGTGGTCCCACACAAATTTAAGATTATTTTCTCTAGTCCTTTGAAAATGTCATAGGTATTTTGTAAGGACTGCATTAAATCTGTATATTGCTTTGGGGAGTACCAACATTTTAACAATATTAATTCCTCTAGTCCATGAACATGAGATATCTTTCCAATTATTTGTTATCATCTTTAATTTTCTTCATCAGTGTTTTACAGTTTTCAAAATATAGGCCTTTCACCTTCTTGGTTAAGTATATTCCTAGATATTTCATTCTTTTTGATTCAATCATAAATATAATTGCTTTCATGGTTTCTCTTTTTGATATTTATTATTAATTTATAGAAAAGGAACAGATTTATGAGTATTAATCTTATATCCAAAATTCATATCCTAGTTCTAAGAGGTTTTTGGTACAGATTTTATTTATATATATATAATATTATATAATATATAGTATCTATTATAATGTATAATCTATACTGTATATAATATATACTATATATTATATAATATATAATATTATATATATAATTATATAAATAATCATATCAGTTGCAAATAGTGACAGTTTTTATATTTCTCTTCTAATTTGGATGCCTTATTATTTCTTTTTCTTGTTTGTTTCTGTAGCTAAGACTTCCAATATGATATTAAATAGAAATGGAAATAGTGAACATCCTTGTCTTGCTCCTGATTTTAGTGAAAGTTTTTCAGCACTGAGTGTGATGTTAGCTGCTGGTTTGTTATAAATGGCTGTTACGATCTTGAGATCTGTTTCCTCTATAAAAACTCTGTTGAGATATAAGTTGTGTATGAATGTTTTTGCTGTTCAGTCACTCAGTCAGGTCCAGCTCTTTGTGACCCCATGGACTGCAGCACGCCAAGCTTCCTTGTACTTCTCCCAGAGCTTGCTCAAAGTCATGTCCATTGAGTCAATGATACATCCAACCATCTCATCCTCTGTCATCCCCTTCTCCTGCCTCCAACTTTTCCTGGCATCAAGGTGTTTTCCAATTAGTTGGCTATCCACATCAGGTGGCTGGGGTATTGAAGCTTCAGCTTCAGCATCAGTCCTTCCAATGAGTATTTAGGGTTGATTTCCTTTAGGATTAACTGGTTTGACCTTACAGTCCAAGGGACTCTCAAGAGTCTTCTCCAGCACCATAGTTCAAAAGCATCAATATTTCAGCACTCAGCCTTCTTTATGGTCCAACTCTCACATATATACATGACTACTGGGAAAAGCACAGCTTTAACTAGATGGACCTTTGACAGCAAAGTAATGTCTCTGCTTTTTAATATGCTGTCTAGATTTGTCATAGCTTTTCTTCCAACACCCTGTTGCAGATGTCTGGTGGTGAAAGTAAAGTCCGCTGTGGTAAAGAACAATATTGCATAAAAACCTGGAATGTTAGGTCCATGAATCAAGGTAAATTGGGAGTAGTTAAACAGGAGATGGCAAGAGTGAACATCAACATTTTAGGAATCAGTGAACTAAAGTCAATGGGAATGGGCAAATTTAATTCAGATGACCATTGTATCTACTACTGTGGGCAAAAATCCCTTATAAGAAATGTAGTAGTTCTATTTGCAATTTTTTAAGGAATCTCCACACTGTTCTCCATAGTGGCTGTACTAGTTTGCATTCCCACCAACAGTGTAGGAGGGTTCCCTTTTCTCCACACCCTCTCCAGCATTTATTGCTTGCAGATTTTTGGATCGCAGCCATTCTGACTGGTGTGAAGTGGTACCTCATTGTGGTTTTGATTTGCATTTCTCTAATAATGAGTGATGTTGAGCATCTTTTCATGTGTTTGTTAGCCATCCGTATGTCTTCTTTGGAGAAATGTCTATTTAGTTCTTTGGCCCATTTTTTGATTGGGTCGTTTATTTTTCTGGAATTGAGCTGCAGAAGTTGCTTGTATATTTTTGAGATTAGTTGTTTGTCAGTTGTTTCATTTGCTATTATTACCCAGCAATCCCACTTCTGGGCATACACACCGAGGAAACCAGAATTGAAAGAGACACATGTACCCCAATGTTCATCGCAGCACTGTTTATAATAGCCAGGACATGGAAACAACCTAGATGTCCATCAGCAGATGAATGGATAAGAAAGCTGTGGTACATATACACAATGGAGTATTACTCAGCTGTTAAAAAGAATTCATTTGAATCAGTTCTGATGAGGTGGATGAAACTGGAGCCAATTATACAGAGTGAAGTAAGCCAGAAAGAAAAACACCAATACAGTATACTAACACACATATATGGAATTTAGGAAGATGGCAATGACGACCCTGTATGCAAGACAGGAAAAAAGACACAGATGTGTATAACGGACTTTTGGACTCAGAGGGAGAGGGAGAGGGTGGGATGATTTGGGAGAATGGGAATTCTAACATGTATACTGTCATGTAAGAATTGAATCGCCAGTCCATGTCTGACGTAGGGTGCAGCTTGCTTGGGGCTGGTGCATGGGGATGACCCAGAGAGATGTTGTGGGGAGGGAGGTGGGAGGGAGAACGCATGTAAGAATTAAAGATTTTAAAATTTAAAAAAAATTAAAAATTAAAAAAAAAATAAAATAAATTAAAAAAAATAAAATTAAAAAAAAAAAAAAAAAAAAGAAATGTAGTAGCCTTCAAAAAAGTCCTAAATGCACTACTTTGGTCCTTCCTCAGAGATGACAGAATGGTCTCAATTCACTTCAAGGCAAATGATTCAGTATCACACTAATCCAAGTCTATGTTGCAACCACTGAAGCCAAAGAAGCTGAACAGTTCTGTGAAGACTTACAAGACCGTCTAGAACTAACAAACCAAAAAAGATGTCCTTTTCATTATAGGGGACTGGAATGCAAAAGTAGGAAGTCAAGAGACACCTGGAGTAACAGGCAAGTTTGGCCTTGAAGTACACAATGAAGCAGGGTAAAGGCCAAGAGAGTTTTGCCAAGAGAACACACTGGGGGTTTTGCCAAGCAAACACACTCTTCCAACAAAACAAGAGATGACTCTATACCTGGACCTCACCAGATGGTCAATACTGAAATCAGATTGATCAGATTCTTTGCAGTCAAAGATGGAGAAGCTCTACACAGAAAGCAAAAACAAGACCGGGAGCTGACTGTGGCTCAGATCATGAATCCTTATTGCAAAATTCAGACTTAAATAGAAGAAAGTAAGGAAAACCACTAGGCCATTCAGGTATGACCTAAATTAAATTCCTTACAATTATCTAGTGGAAGTGACAAATCGATTCAAGGGATTAGAGCTGACAGAGTGCCTAAAGAAGTACGGTTGAATGTTCCTAACATTGTACAGGAGGCAGTGATCAAAATCATCCCCAAGAAAAAGAAATGCAAGAAGGCGAAGTGATTGTCTGAGGAGACCTTACAAATAAGCTAAGGACAAAAAAAAAAAAAAAAAAGAAGTGAAAGGCAAAGAAGAAAAGGAAAGATATACCCATCTGAATGCAGAGTTTCAAAGAATAGCAGGGAAAGATAAGAAAGCCTTTTTAAGTGAACAATGCAAAGAAATAGAGGGGAAAAATAGAATGGGAAACCAGAGATCTCTTTAAGAAGATTAGATACACCAAGGGAACATTTCATCAAAGATGGACACAATAAAGGACAGAAATGCCATGGAACAAACAGAAGCAGAAGATATTAAGAAGAAGGGCAAGAATACACAGAACTACACAGAAAAGTTCTCAGTGACTCAAATAACCTAGAGCCAGACATCCTGGAATGCAAAGTTAAGTGAGCCTTAGGAAGTATCACTATGAACAAAGCAAGTGGAGGTGAATAAGTGTGAGATTTTGTCAAATACTTTTTCTGCATCAATTGAGATAGTCATTTTATTTTTATCTTTTTTTGTCAACATGGTATATTACATTAATTGTTTTGCATATATTGAACTATCCTTGCACTGCTGTAATAAATCTCACTTGACCATGGTGTGTGACTCTTTACATATGTGTGTGTGTGTGTGTGTGTGTGTGTGTGTGTGTGTGAGCTCAGTTGTGCCCGACTCTTTGCAGTCCCTTAGACTGTAGCCTGCCATGCTCCTCTGTCCATGGAGTTTTCCAGGCAAGAAAACTTGTGGTTGGCCATTTCCTTCTCCAGGGATTTTCCCAACCCAGGGATCAAACCCACATCTCCTTCCTCTCCTGGATTGGCATGCAGGTTCTTTACCACTATCACCACCTGGGAAGCCCTTTACATATATATGTGTATGTGTGTGTGTGTGTGTGTGTGTGTATATATATGTATATTCTTTTCACATATTGTTAAATTAGGTTTGCTGATATTTTGCTGAGGAGATCTGTATCTATATTCATTAGGGATATTTGTCTGTAATTTTTTGTGAGGGTAGTGCATTTCTCTGGATTTGCTCTCTAGGTAATGGAGACCTCATAGAATAAATATAGGGGTATTCCACCCTCTTCAATCTTTTGGAATAGTTTGATAGTTAATAGTTCATTAACTCTTTACATGTTTCTTGGAATTCCCCTTTGACAACAACCAAAAGACCTAGACTTTTGTTTGTTGAAAGATTTTTGATTACCGATTCAATTTCAACACTAAGAAACAGTCTGTTCAGATTATCTATTTCTTCTTGATTCAGTCTTGGAAGAGTATACATTTCTAGTTATGTATATTTCTCCTCAAGGTTGTCCAATTTGTTGGCATATAACTGTTACTAGTATTCTCTTATGATGGTTAGTATCTCTGTGGCATCGGTTGCAATTTCTTCTCTCTCTTTTCTTATTTTATTGATTTGGGTCTTCTTTTTCCATAAAGAAGCTAGACTTACACATTTCATTTATCTTTTCAAAAACCAGCTGTTGGCTTCACTGATCTTTCCTATTGTTTTGTTTGTTTTTGGCCTCTATTTTATTTCTTCCTCTCTGATCTTAATCATTTCCTTCTGAAAAGGGGAAACTTTTGGCCCACTCTGCTTTTTAAAAAAGGTTATATGGAAAATGTGAAATAATTGTGGTATTGGGGAAGACTCTGGAGAGTCCCTTGGACTGAAAGGAGATCCAACCAGTCCATTCTGAAGGAGACCAGCCCTGGGTGTTCTTTGGAAGGAATGGTGCTAAAGCTGAAACTCCAGTCCTTTGGCCACCTCATGCGAAGAGTTGACTCATTGGAAAAGACTCTGATGCTGGGAGGGATTGGGGGCAGGAGAAAAAGGGGATGACAGAGGATGAGATGGCTGGATGGCATCACTGACTTGATAGATGTGGGTTTGGGTGAACTCCGGGAGTTGGTGATGGACAGGGAGGCCTGGCACGTTGCGATTCATGGGGTCACAAAGAGTCGGACACGACTGAGTGAACTGAACTGAACTGAACTGAAAGTTATATCAAAAGCTATGCTGTGTTCAGATTTTAAATTATGTTACATCCATATTAAGAATACTGTGAGGTGATGCTTTGAAAACTACCATTGATATAGAAACTGTCTCATGAGAGACTTTTTTTTTTAAATAAGGAGCAGACTGATACATATAATATAGTATATATGGATGTAATGTGGAAAGATCTAATGTGAAACTGGAACAAAATAATGCTTTTTCTAAGAGAAAATAGAAGCAATGGTTTTCATTTTTTTTATTTAGAATTTCCTTCAAAATGTTCTAATGATGTTGTAGGATTTTCCACACCACAGTGGAAGTGGGATGTATTCTCTGGAATGTACTCTCCAGAAAATGTAAAATGTGAAATAAATACCTCTTCCCTTAATTATAATCTCTTTGACCACAATAGTGAGCACCACAGTCATAATCTAAAACTAGCGTAAAGAGCTAGAAATTTACTTTGATGGGCAAAGATTCTGTTTTGACTTATAGGAAGTCTGCTTTAATTTATGGAATGTTCTTTCTGTTTCCAAACAGTGTCTTAAAACATGTTGGAAATTGATGACTATAATTCAGCAAAGATTCCCTTTTGCCTTGGCAAATTCTGACGTGTATTTAAAGTACTTGAAAGAGCTCTGAAACTAAGGAAGCTCTTCATTGCATTGTCATTCTCCTTACAAACTTTTGATTAACATCTCTGCTTCACTATAGAAAAACCCATATGTTCCACACACATGGGAGACAAATTGCTTTGTTCAGTGAATCAAGTTCCATATGAACACTGTGCATTTCTTATTCCCCTGCTTCAATGAAGTCTTCTCCAAATTAAAATTTAAGGTTATATTGACACAGTCCTGAAGCCAACTGGACTTTTTGGCTTTCATTATATTCCTGTGTGCTTCACTCACAAAGGGCCAGATTGTAGATGAGAAAGTGAAGCTAAGAGCTCTTGAACTAAAAGCTACAGAACATTATATATCCAAGGGTAGTGCAAGCAACTGAGAATGCCTGGAACAAAATAACTTTCTGCTGATCCATTGTGAAATTTCAGCAAACTCAATAGCCCTCTAAATTTCTCATTTCATTCCTGGAGACTAAAGTAGGTTCTTGTATTTATTTGCTGACTAACATTCTGTCCAGAGTCTTTTAAGAAAGAATTCTTCTAAATTATCAGCAAACATTCTGCCTGAGTTTTAATGCTTTAGATAGTGAGCACTGCAATTTGCTGGCTGACATGGTCTGCAGTAGAAAATATTAACTTCTGGCATTTCCAGTTCAATATTCAAAAAGATTGGGCATTGTTTAACAGAAGATCTGCTATATATTTACCAAGGGGACTTAAATGAGATGCCCAGCAAATGGATCTAAATTTCTAATTTGTATTAAGGTGATAATATTACCTTTTTATGCCTATCTCACAGAGTTTTGCTGAAGAAATAGGAGGAAATTGGAGTAAGTTGAAATACAAGAAATGCAGTATTATGTCTCACCAATTTCCCTTTATGTCTCCCTGAAAACCAGCAAGATTCCTGATTTATCTCTTCTCTATGTTACTACTTCTGTACTTTTATAACAAGTAATTTTGAACTGGCATCCTCTTTCTCTCTCCTTAATATAAACTCCCTCTATTCCCATCCTGTTCCCATCCAGACCACAAATGAATTTTTAGAAATCTCTTCACATGCATATTTTTTTTTTCTATGACTGGGAAAATAAAAGAAGAGTTTAATTGGAAGAAAGAGCTGGATACCTGCCAGGTACCTTGGGCTGGTTTTTGGTTCCCGATAGAGAAAGAAAATTCAGAGCAAAATCTAATGGAAGCAATTTTTAGTAAATACATGAAAGTTCTGCTCACATGCGGGACTGATTCTGTCCAAAGAGACAAAATAAGTCACAGCATCAGGTAGACAGCCCTTCTCCCTACATCTGAATGGACTCAACACTATGTTGACACTCAACATTTTTGGTGATTCTAAAGACAGACACTATATAGCATGCACATTGACTTTTTTAAAGGCATATAGTGCCAGTAAATTTCCTTAAGAAGATTTGGGGGGAAAAAAAAGATGTAAAGCTAGAAAAAAAGAAAAGGAAAAACAGGGTTCGAGTTTCATGGCAACTGTAGGTGGGCTAGAACCATATGTGAAACTTGCCCATGGGCGCTTTGACTTTCCCAGGAGCACTTGGCAGAGGGGGATGAGACCAAACTTTTACTGAGTTTATCCAAAGAAAACACATTAGACTATTCCTCCCACAGTTATACCTCTCTGTCCCTCTCTTTCACTCTTGTCTCTGTCTTTTGTATTTTCATTTGCAGGATTCAGAAGACTTAACTATATTTTCTGAGTAATTTCCAGATTTACCTCAAATTCTGTGTTCTTATGTACACACGGAATTGGGATTACATCACGTTCAAGAGTCTTTAATAATGTAATGAATGGGCGCCCAAGTCTGGGTTTACATTCCCTTTCCTGCTCACCAGGGAGAATCTTTAAACCTGATCAGGGAGAGTATGTGAAACTGCAATCTTACACCCCTTCCCTTATGTAAAGCCATAAAACAGCTCCAAGTGCAGCTTTCTGCCATTGTCCACTCTGACAGAGGTGGTATAAAGGAGGAATTCAGAACACAGACTCCAGAGCAAGACTGTCTCTGAAACTCAGTCCTCCTACTTACTAACTCTGAGGCTTTAGCAATTTAACTAACTTCTTTATGCTCATCTTTTCCTCAACTATGAAATGAAGTTGAGTACAATATTACCTAAGTCATGAGTTTGTAATGTGGAGTAAATACATTTATAATATAAATGTGTTTCGAAGTGTCTGGTACCTAGCTTATATAATATAAAATTTAATAATATTCAATCAGGAGCTACTCTGGCAAATTAGAGCATTTATCACATTTAAATCATTGTCTGATCATTTGTATAGGTAGGTCTTGCTTTATTTATGTTAATATTTTTTGAGCTTTTCTTTTTAATTGGAAGAAAATTGCTTTTCAGCATTGTGTTGATTTGTCTGAAGAATTTAGTATTTCCTCTAAGTCTGTGCATCCATGAAGGCTGGACCAAAAGGCACAAGATAATAAATGCTTGATGACTGTTAGTTAAATAAATGAATTATTTGGGTGAAGAGTTTCATTTCTTTCATTAAAGGAAATTAGAAAAAGGAAAATTCTGTGATTTGACAAATCCATTGAATATTCTGTGCTTGGCACTGCATGTTATTGAGTTAAATAAGTCACAATCTTTTTTTTTTCCTCTCTGAAAATGTTATGTCTATTTCTTTCAATCCTTAAAGGGGCTTCCCTGGTAGCTCAGCTGGTAAAGAATTGAGAGGGTAACAGGCAGAAAGGCCAGGGGTCTCCAAGTGGAGGAAATAGGCTGCCAGTGTCAAGACAGTTTTTTTCGTCTCGCTTAAGCAGGCAGTGGCACCCCACTCCAGTACTCTTGGCTGGAAAATCCTATGGATGGAGGAGCCTGGAAGGCTGTGGTCCATGGGGTCGCTGAGGGTCGGACATGACTGAGCAACTTCACTTTCACTTTTCACTTTCATGCATTGGAGAAGGAAATGGCAACCCACTCCAGTGTTCTTGCCTGGAGAATTCCAGGGACAGGGGAGCCTTTTGGGCTGCCGTTTATGGGGTCGCACAGAGTCGAACACGACTGAAGTGACTTAGCAGCAGCAGCAAGCAGCAGGAGGGAACAAATCTCTCTATGGAAATGCTTTATTTTTCTTAAGCTATGTTAATGAAACTATGTATTTGCTTTGGAATTTGCCTTCCTTTAAATTGGTTCTTCCTAATACTAACTTTTGGGCTAATAATAGCTCAACAAACCAGTTTTTGTATCAAATGTTTTATGGCTGGGGGATGACACACCTCATGCCATCCTATCTCAAAAATGCATACTGTGGGAGAGGGGCCTGATGAAACTCTCTCTTATCTGATTAATAGCTGTCTAACAGATGAAACAGATTGCTAAAATTAGCATGGGGCATGCTCCGTGCCCCTTCTGATGTCTGTGTCAGAAGCCTTCTCTGCCCCTTTCACTTTAATGAAATTCTGCTACACAAAAGCTCTTGAGCTATCAAGCCTGGTCCCAGGTCCCAAAGTTAAATCTTCTTTGAAGAACACGAATCTGACACCATTCACCGTAAGCTATCAGAATATATCTGCAATGTGGGAGACCTGGGTTCAGACCCTGGCTTGGGAAGATCCCCTGGAGAAGGGAAAGGCTACCCACTCCAGGATTCTGGTCTGGAGAATTCCATGGACTATACAGTTCATGGGGTTGCAGAGTCAGACACAATTGAGACACTTTCACTTTCACTTCACTTTAATCCTCAAAATCTCAAATCTTGAATTCTCAGTTCATAGAACAGTTTACAAAATTCAGATCTCATTACTGTACGATACTGTTACATGGAGGGGAGTTGCAAAGAAGGAGAGTAGCAAGCTTTATAAAGAAAACAAGTACCTGCCTCCTCCTACCACTGGGCAGGTTCACAGAAAGAGCCCTGTAGGTTTAATCCAGTCATCCCTGAGCAGGGCTTATGTCTCCATTTTGCTCTTATTCTGCCTGACTCTGTAGACTGGCATTCTGAGGAGTTGTCAGCTCTGCTGTACTTAGAACCACCTGGGAGCTTTTCGAATGTACTGACTCTAATGTAATTGTTCTTGCATGGACCTAAACATCAATACGTTAAGAAGCCTCCTGAGAGCATTGTAACACAAAGCCAGAACTGGAACCCAATGGACAAAGTGAAGCTGTTGCCATTAATTATAGGCTTACTAAGGACACAGAACTTAGCACTGTGATTTCTAAAACATGGTTCAGTGGTATAACTAGAGTGACCAGCTTGTCCTGTTCAGGCCAGAACTTCCCAGGTTCAGTGCTAAAATTTCCATGTCCCTGGAACACACACTGCTCTGAAGCCCCAGGCAAACCAGACATCCTAGGTCATCCTAGGTATAACAAAAAAATGACAAAAAAAGTTGTTTTATTTATAATATTCAGTATGAAAATGTACTGCAAATCTATGGATATAATCAATTATGTATGTATGCATGCTAAGTTGCTTCAGTTGTATTCGACTCTTTGAGACTCTATGGATGGTAGTTAGCCAGGCTCCTCTGTCCATGGGATTCTTCAGACAATAATACAGGAGTGGGTTGCCATATCCTCCTCCAGGGGATCTTCCCAACCCAGGGATCAAATTCACGTCTCTCAAGCCTCCTGCATTAGCAGGCATGTTCTCTACCCAACATCACCTGGGAAGACTATAATCAATTATATTTATATTTAATATGATTTTATAATATTAAATAATTATATTTAATGGCAAAATTTTAGCATAATGTAAACCACCAATGTGTTAATTTTGTGTTAAGCTGAACTGTATTTGAGGGCACATGTCAGACTTTGTAATAAAATGACTCCTGTCATTTCTGCACCTATATTTAAACATATTTAAAGGTGTCTCGTTTGCAAGTCTGTTACCCTGCACTTTTCTTCATTTTTAAATTCAACTCTGAGCAAGTGAACACAGTCCTCTAGTGAAAGTCTGTCATGTTCAATCAAATGCTGAAAAGATTTAAGCATGTCTGCTCCGTGATTACTCTTTTAATGGCATCAGACTCAGTTATGCAAAAATAAATAAACACACAACAGTCCATAGTGCCATCATATTAACAGACATTTTAGGCTTTGTGTTAACTTTTTAGTGTTTTTTAATGACTTTTATTTTAATAAAGAATACAAGCAATTGTAAAAAGTTCGATGACGTTACTGTAATTTTGAATTATTAGTGAAGACTGGCACGTTGTAGCCAACAATATGTTAAATAAAAGAAGAAATGAGGGAAAGAAAGAATAAAGGAAGCAAAGGCGGATGGAAGGAAGAGAGGAGGCAGGGAGGGAAGACTTTTCTGCTTCTCTTTTTGGGAGTTCTTTTGGACTACTATGGTGGTGGTGGTTTAGTTGCTAACTCATGTCCGACACTTGCAATCCCATGGACTTTAGCCCACCAGGCTCCTTGGTCCATGGGATTCTCCAGGCAAGAATACTGGAGTGGGTTGCCATTTCCTTCACCATTGGCCTACTGTACTTATAAGAAAAAATCTTAAAATTGTATTGTAAAGTCTCAAGAAAAGTTTCATTACCACATTTCTAATCCATGTGAACTCATACTTCCTTTTTGAATTCTAGCCAAGACAAAATGGTAATAATTAGATGTCAAAGCTGATTTCAAATTTTGTTCTCTGACCGAAAAATTATAATTTTGAACTTAATAAGTATATTGTTCTATAATTATTATTTGTATCTATTCTTCGTGTTCAGTCATACATACATACACACATATATATTTAAAGTGGTCTTGACCTAAAGTAACACAGAAGTGACCTTGTCTACAAGGTATAGAATTAACTTTCTGCGATTACTGGTTAATATTTCTGGATCGATTCTGTGGGAAGACAAAGGGATTACTTCATGAACTGAGAACATAATTTGGCTTCTAGCTATGCAAGATAATTCATTCTGCCATATCTACTCCTGGAAATTAAATCCCACAGTTCTCTTTGCAATATCTGCCTGATGGGGCATGTTTCAGCACAAGTGAAAGCTAAAGATGTTGGCCACCCAAGTCAGAGGATTTGTACATATTCATGGGGCTCAGGGTAGATCTCAGTTCCTGAAAATTGCTGAGAGGTGGAACATCTCCCAAGCGCAATTCTGAAACTTGGTAATTTAGTCAAAGAAGCATTGGTTTTGAAAGAGTAAGAGATAAGCAGTTTGCTTATGGTTTTAGGTGGTGCTGCCATGACTAAAAGAAATAGCTTTGGGGAGTCAAGAGGAAAGGAGAAAATAACATTTTCCAATGGCACAGTCCCTCAAAGGGCTCAGATTACACATATGTACCTTGCTTTTGCTTCCTATGTTTTGGTCTAAATCCAGCGGAAACTATCAGCTTTCTGACACACTTGAGATCTTGAAATCTGGCCACACTGTACCTCTAGCACATAGTGAGGCTTGATGAAAGTATGTTGGATAAGCCTGCCTTCTCACAAACCATTCTCTACACCCATATGGAGGAGTGGAAAGGTTAAGACGAACAGGAAATTTGGAAAAGGCACGACAGTATAAGTTATTACAAGTCTTTTGATAATAGAGCAGGTATTAAATTCATGAGACACTGAAAATTGAATTGCTGAGACAAGAGCTATTGTGATTAGAATAGCAAATGTCAGATCATGAATCTATTCACATAGCAAGGATCAAAAAATGATGAGCATAGATGACAGAGATGCTCTATTTTACTTAGAACACTGAGGCTTCATTTGGTTACTAGGAGGCAAGAAGATGGGATGCAAAAACTTCTGCTATGATGTCTCTGCTCTATGTTCCAAACTCTCTAATTCTTCTGAGTCTTACAGATAAAATCATAGCAAACTTGTTAATATCAATCTCATAATTGCTTCTTGCCTTTTTCTTCTTTCATGACTTTTGAAAAATGCACACTTGGTCTTATATCACTGGGCATTTATATCTCCAAAGTAGCTCTATATGATGTGGAGAGTAAAAGGAACTCAACAGTGATTCTCTGCATTTCATGTGCATAAATGTATTTATATAGGCTCTAGGGTAAGAGGAAGGAGACTTACAGAGTGAGAGTTAATTTCATATTGAGGTCAGGATTTAGGAGCTATTCAAAATTGAGTGAGTGAATAAAATTCCTATTCTATAGGAGTGTTTCCTTAGAACACCAGACTCAAAAATCTAAGGACTTCCTCCCAATCATTGATTCATGTATTGACTGACCAATCTGTGTATATATTTAATTATTTACTTAGTGAAACATTATTAGAAATATCTTTTAGGAGCATCCATATAAGATGCTATATGTCTAGGCCAACGCTTTCAGAATATAGTCCCTGGGCCAAATCTGGATCATTGCCTCTTTGGTAAATAGTTTTATTGGATCAGACCCATGCCCATTTGTTTACAAATGACCTATGGCTGAGTTGAGTAGTAGCCACAGAAACTGTCTGACCTGCAAAATCCAAACTATTTACTATCTGGCCTATGGTGAGCAGAAAAAGGGCCCCTGAAAGATGTCCACATTCCAATTTTCCGACCGGGTGACTTTGTTAACTTTGCATGTATGTTTAAGGATAACAAGGGTTCTTATGAGAGGATCAGAGTCAGAAGATGTAAGAATGGAAGGAGAAGTCAAGAGGAAAACAGATTCTACACTGCTAGCTTTGAAGATGAAGGAAGGGAGGGTAAGCCAATTAATTCAGGCAGTTTCTAGAAACTGGAAAATGGATTCTCCCCCAGGGCCTCCAGAGTAAAAGCAGGACTTCTTACATCTTGGTTTAAAGCCAAGTGAGACTGATTTCAGATTTCTGACCTCCAGAACTTGAAGACAATAAATTAGTGTTAAATTAAGCCACTAAGCTTTTGAGTCACAGCAACAACAGGAAACTACTATAAGACTCTTACTGAAAATGGTTATTGATTCCTGGTCTAGGATTTAGTGTATCCAGAATAATAATCTCTTGTAATCAACAAAAGTGTTTCTCAAGTGACTCAGTGGTAAAGAATCTGCCTGTCAAGCAAGAGATGTGGGTTCATTCCCTGGGTTGGGAAGATCCCCTGGAGAAGGAAATAGCAAACCACTCCAGTATTCTTGCCTGGGAAATCCCATAGACAGAGAAGACTGGAAGGTTATAGTTTATGGGGTCTCAACGAGTTGGACATGATTTAATGACTCAACAATAAAAATCAAAATAAAAACCTTTAGCCCGGGCAAGGAATCCAAATACAGAGAAAATTTGCTTTTCAGAATGTGTGTGTGTGTGTGTTAGTCACTCTGGTGTGTCTGACTCTGTACAACCCCACAGACTGGAGTCCGCCAGGCTCCTCCATCCATGGAACTTTCTAGGCAAGAATACTAAAGCGGGTTTCCATTCCCTTCTCCAGCCAATCTTCCTGACCCAGGGATCAAATCCAGGTCTTCAGCACTGCAGGCAGACTCTTTTACCATCTGAGCCACTAGGGAAGACTGTCTTGGGCAAATATTTCCCCCAAGTAAATCTTTAAAGTATTTAAGACACACGAACTAAGCAAAAAACTCTTTTTGTCTTGTCAGCAAATATTGGAAGAGAGATGAAATATCTTTCAAAGAGAGCCTCATACACAAACATTTTAAGTGTTTGATCTTATTTCAGTTCAGTTCAGTTCAGTCGCTTAGTCATGTCCGACTCTTTGCGACCCCATGAATCGCAGCACGCCAGGCCTCCCTGTCCATCACCATCTCCTGGAGTTTACTCAGACTCACGTCCATCAAGTCTGTGATGCCATCCAGCCATCTCATCCTCTGTTGTCCCCTTCTCCTCCTGCCCCCAATCCCTCCCAGCATCAGAGTCTTTTCCAGGAGTCAACTCTTCTCATGAGGTGGCCAAAGTACTGGAGCTTTAGCTTTAGCATCATTCCTTCCAAAGAATTCCCAGGGTTGATCTCCTGCAGAATGGACTGGTTGGATCTCCTTGCAGTCCAAGGGACTCTCCAGAGTCTTCTCCAACACCGCAGTTCAAAAGCATCAATTCTTTGGCATTCAGCCTTCTTCACAGTCCAACTCTCAACATCCATACATGACCACAGGAAAAACCATAGCCTTGACTAGATGGACCTTAGTCGGCAAAGTAATGTCTCTGCTTTTGAATATGCTATCTAGGTTGGTAATAACTTTCCTTCCAAGGAGTAAGCGTCTTTTAATTTCATGGCTGCAGTCACCATCTGCAGTGATTTTGGAGCCCAAAAACATAGAGTCTGACACTGTTTCTACTGTTTCCCCATCTATTTCCCATGAAGTGATGAGACCAGATGCCATGATCTTCGTTGGACTGGAAGAAACAGAAGCTGGAATCAAGATTGCCGGGAGAAATATCAATAACCTCAGATATGCAGATGACACCACCCTTATGGCAGAAAGTGAAGAGGAGCTAAAAAGCCTCTTGATGAAAGTGAAAGAGGAGAGCGAAAACAAGTTGATCTTATTTAGACACTGCAAAGATGGAATATCTACCTGTAAAGTCTCTGGCTGACAATGTTTTCATAGCTTTATTATCACAGGAGAAATGCCAATATTGGGGAAATTCTTAAAAATACTTGAAAGGGGAATATCTGGTTTTGAATCTAAACTCTACCACTCACTATGTCATTTAACCTCATTATTTGATCTCTAGATACCTTGATTTTCTCATTTGCTAATGAGAGCTACTACAAATATCTACTTCTGTTCCTCCAAGTATCTTACTTCCTTAATCTGTAAAATCAGTAAAACAATAGTAGCAACCTCTTAGGGACATTGTGAGGATGAAAAGCCATCATACAGGTAAAGCACTTACAGTAGAATCTGGCGCATGGCAAAGAAGCCTTCAGTGGTAGCTATTATTTTTATTATTGCTTTCTACTAGACACCCCAGACATCATGCAGAGAAGTTGAAAATGTTAGAAACAAAATCAAAGCAAACAAAATCAATCAAACAACAGCAACAGAAAACAAAGCAGAAACAAAGATTGGACCTTAACAAACATTAAGGAGCTAGTCTCTGAATTTAAAGTCTAATAGATGTATTTGTGAGTAAAGATATCCAGAGCAGATGTGATTCCATCGGTGCATTATCAGCTCATCCTTAATCAAACCAAAACAGGACAACATTTCATTAAAGACCTTTGTGCACACTTCACCTATTTTCATGCTTGCAAGTACATGTGTGTGTGTGTATATATAGTATATATATACACACATATATATGCATATGTATGTACATGTGTATATGTGTGTATGTTGTTGCTGTTTAATTGCTCAGTCATATCTGACTCTTGGGACCCCATGGGTTGCAACCCACCAGGTTCCTCTGTCCCTGGGAATTCCCAGGCCAGAATACTGGTAGTTTAGTCACTCAGTCCTATCTGACTCTTTGTGACACTATGAGCTGTAGCCCACCAGGCTTCTCTGTCCTTGGGTTTTCCAGGCAAGAATACTGAGTGTTGCCTTTTCCTTCTCCAGAGGAACTTCCTGACCCAGGGATCAAACCCAGGTCTCCTGCACTTCAGGCAGATTCTTTACTGCTAAGCCACTGGGGAAGCCGTGTGTGTGTGTGTGTGTGTGAATAGATCATTAGAAAGTCCTTTAAGTTCACAGACTAGCATTGAAGAAATTGAGTTAAGTTCAGAGCTGGGGAAGCCCAGGTTGGCCCTCAACTCACCTGGGATTCTGTTTCTGCTGGGGAATGGTGGTGAAGCGGAGAAAGTGCTCTCAGATGAGACTGAGTTGACCACAGCTCGCATTTCTTATGTGCTAGAGAAAGGCTTCAGACAGGGATCTATCTCTGTTTCAGGCAGCCTTAAACTACTCCCAAACTGCATTTAGTCTGACAATGTCTCCATCTAGGATCTTCACAATTCCCTTCTGGGCTTTCTCTTCTTTGGACCCCCTTCCTATCCTCCTCTTCTATGGACTCCACTTCCAGCTGTGTCTCTGCTCGGGCAAACTCCACGTAGCACGTGGACCACATGCCAGTTCTTGCTCTCCAGCCTCTGGCCTAACAACCTCTGCTTCCTTCCTCACCCCTGCTCTTTCTCCTCATTGATTTACTCCTTCCAAGCCACAGCTTCTCTTCCTAGTCACCCACCCAACTGGGAATGTTTTGCCTTTTCCTCCACATTTCCCAGGCTACCTGAACAAAAGTTCTGCCTTACCTTCACTGTGCTATGGTTGGCCTTGTCTTCACGGAGGAGAGAATCTCCTAGATATCAATATCAGACGTGACCATCAGTATGGGTCATAGCTTGTTACTGCCTACCAGATACTCACAACACAGCTTTCATGAATGAAATGACATTCTTGTGTTAAGAGCCCTATAAGGGTGGGCAAAGGTCTATGACAGAGATTTGACAGAAAAACAAAATTCAGTAAAGCAATCGTCCTTCAATTAAAAAATAAATTAATTTTTAAAAAAGAAACCACCTATGAGTGTGATAATTTGGGAGGGCTTTAAAGAAGCTATGGCACTGGGACAGGGAGATGAGCATATGTCATTTACTTTTTATTTGGTAGGCTAATCTGGTCTGGACTTTAATAATTTGGAAATCTGTTTTAAAAAGAAAACAAAATCCAGAGAAGAGGGAAGAAAGGAAAGGAAATAGTGAGTAGCAAGATAGAGAACTGGTGGTATGAATAAAAGGCCAGTTCAGAAAATGAAGAACACAGCCCTGAAAAGACTTCCTTTTTGACCTGTGATTTTTTTTGTCAAGGATAGGGTCTTAGGAGTCACAAGACAGCTTGGAATTCTGCCTCTGAAACTAGATGAGCAACCTTGGATATTTTCACTTCCCAAACCTTAATTTCAGCATTACTTCAATGTAGATAAAAATCTAGAAACTTCCTCCATGAAGTATTGGGAATATTAAATGAGATAGTGTGTGATAAATATTTAGGTACTAGCTGTTACACAATAAACATCCATTTACCCTGAGCTATTTCTATGGAGGTAAGGAAACCAAGCAGATATACTGTATAGAAGCTTCTCTGAATCATCCTTGTTCAAACAAGGAAATAGAACAGTTAGCCTCCTGATGAATGCTATTCCTTGGGATACTGGTTTCTTCTTAATTGGTCATGGAAGAAACTTAAAGACATTGCACAAAAAGGCTCTAAGTATGGTACTTTGGGTACAAAAATACTGCAGTTCAAGTATTCCCAGTTAAATGACTGCTGCTTCTGAAGAAGTGTATGCTTAAGAAAGTACATTTCTTAAAGACTTTCTCCTCCAGGAAGTATCCAAGGATAATTACAAGGAAATGTGTGATGACCTAGATGTGTGGGATAGCGGGGGTGGGGGGGTGGTAGGTCTAAGAGAGAGAGGATATATGTATACATATAGCTGATTCACTTCATTGATCAGTAGAAAATAACACAACAATGTAAAGCAATTATATTTCAATTAAAAATACAAAAATAATGTAAAAATAAAATGCCAACAAGGGACAGGGATAGAAGACTCAGAAAGCTAAGGATTATTTTCCTAGAGACATAAGTATCCTTGTCTCATACATTTGTTGACTCTGTATTTGTTAAAACTTGTTGTTCAACTGAATAGACATTGCTCCCTTCAATTTGTTGAGGTTGTGTTAGCCTGTAGGGGTCTGCAGGTTTCAGGGTCAAAGAAGACCCTGAGGACTCAAGCTCCTTGAGCCTGGCACGGATGGCGCTTAGTAAGTATTGAGGTTCTGGATGTGTGACCTTGGGTATATTACTTTCATTTTCTCAGACAATCTTCTGTCTGCCTTCCACGTGCCCTCGCCTGCCTTCCCACCCTCCCATGTTCCTTCCACCATGTTCTTTGAGCACAGTGGCTCTGTACTGAAAGATGCTGGTCACCCTTTCTTTTGCATGGTGTCTCTACTCTGACCCTAGTCATTGTGCAATTCAAGGAAGGAGGCTGAGGGACGTGGACCCAGGATTCTTCAAACCCCTTGTCTATGACGCACTAAGCAGAATAAGCTTACATTGGCAAATTTATTTTCTGAGCCTCACTTTCTCCCTGCGAAGTGGTGATAGTAATATCCAACTCCACAGCTGCGGTGGAGATAATAGGAAGTACATTACTAAACAAAGACTTAGACACAATATGCTTTGGGGTTATTTTGTTGTGGTTGTTTTTTATTTTATTTTTAGGAATCCTGAAAGTAATCTAGAGGAATATTATGGGAATGTATGAAGTGAGGGAAAAGTACTTCTAACCCAGAATTTTGTAGCAGTGCATACTAAGTATTATAGAAATTAATTCAGTAGCTTATATATGAATATAAGACTTCTCTCCTGCACAGCGGGCTCAGTGCTATAGATATCTGATCCTGTCCATATCTGACACTAGAATTCCTGTTTAAGGTGGCACCCTCAAAAATATGCCCAATGACACTCTTGCTGCCCTGGTTACTGCTAATCACTCTAAGTGCTCATTGTTTTGTTTAAGCTGTGGATCTTTGCTTAATCTGTGGATCTCAGGTCTGTGTCTGTCTGCATATTTTAGCTCAGATGTCAGTGCTTGGCTTCAGTTGTGTGCTTTGTCCCGCAGCCTTTTAACAAGCCCTCTTCTGCCCACCCACCATCCTTCCTACGTGAACTCTGCATTCACCCTTCAGACTCAACCTCCTCTGACCTCCATTCTCCCCAGCATCTTCCCATGGACACACATACATCTCTGTCTTACATCACACTGACAATACTCCAGGGGAATTTTTCTTTGGGTTTTGTTGCCACTGCAGCTATACTACATGCTGACTTTTCTTTCTTTATCTTTTCCCCCACAAACTACTCTGTGTCTGACAATGGGCTAACCACCATACATATATAAATGTATTTCATTCTCAAGCATCTTTTATTAAATTTATTTTATAGCTAAAAATAGGACTTTTTTAAAATAACATGCAAATTTTATATTTCAGACCATAGGCATCTAACTTTACTGGTTAAATATTTGTTAAAATATAAATGAATGAATAAGTGTCAAAGGATATTTATTCAGTCAATAATTCTGAAGGTCCTACTCTGAGCAGACCATCACTTCAAGCAGATTTTTGAGGAGCTGAATGTGAAATTATTTATACATACTATATACATGTCATACAATATATATGACATAACACACACTTATGTGTGTGTATATATATATGTAAACATACATCTGTGCATGCACTTATATCTTCGCTATTTTTTACAAAACACATTTTTAAAATCCAAGGTGTCTCAGCCATTTCAAAATTGGAGAAAAGAGTCTAAAAATTAAATCACTTACTGTGCATCTGTCAACAGTGTTCTGAAAACAGCATGGCCTCATATTATTCTTGTGAAGCTGGTCAGATATAGAGAGGGAAAGAATTCAGTGGCTTAATTTAACATGACTCAGAACCTAGTTACATCATCTTTAGAAAGTGCTGGAGCCTAGGAAAGTATGATTTTTCCCTGTTCCTTACAGGTGGAGAGTTGGAATGTCAGGTTATTTGCTGTTGCTACATCAATATCTAGGGATTCCCTGGTGGCTCAGATGGTAAAGCGTCTGCCTGTAATGAGGGAGACTTGGGTTCGATCCCTGGGTCGAGACGATCCCCTGGAGAAGGAAATGGCAACCCACTCCAGTATTCTTGCCTGGAAAATCCCATGGACGGAGGAGCCTGGCAGGCTACAGTCCATGGGGTTACAAAGAGTCAGACACGACTGAGCGACTGAACTGAACATCAATATCTACCAATGAAATACTGTAGATGCAAAAGTTACATGAAGAAGGCAGTTTGATTTCTGCTCTATGACTGATGTCAAAAGGGCATGAGAATTATTCTCTCCCATTCCGAGGGTTGTCTTCCTGTTTTGCTTATGGTTTCCTTTGCTCTGTAATAGATTTTAAGATTAATTAGATCCTACTTGTTTATTTTTAAAATTTTTATTACCCTAGGAGGTGGAACAAAAAAAGATCTTGCTGCAATTTATGTCAGTGTCTGTTTATATTTTCCTCTAAGAGTTTTATAGTGTATGGCATTATATCTAGGTCTTTGATCCATTGTGAGTTTATTTCTGTGCAAGGTGTTAGGGAGTGTTTTAATTTCATTCTTTTACATGAAACTGTCCAGTTTTCCCAACACCAATTATTGAAGAGACAGTCTTTTCTCCATTGTATATTCTTGCCTCCTTTGTCTCAAAATGGGAGAATATACTAGTAAACAAAGCAATCAACAAAGGATTAATCTCCAAAGTACACAAACAGCTCAATACCAAAAAACAAACAACCCAATCAGAATATGGGTAGACGATCTAAACAGACATTTATCCAAAGAAGACATACAGATGGTCAACAAACATGTGAAAAGATGCTCAACATTGCTAATTATAGAAAAATGAAAATCAAAACTGCAATGAGGTATCAACTCACATCAACCAACATGGCCATCATCAAAAAATCTACAAATAAGAAATGCTGGAGAGGATGTGGAGAAAAGGGGAATCCTCCTATACTGTTGGTGGGAATGTAAATTGATAAAGTCACTATGGAGAAGAGCATGAATGTTCCTCAAAACACTAAAACTAGAACTATTACATGACCTAGCAATCCCACTCCTGGGCATATACCTGGAGAAAGTCACAAATCACAGAAGATTCATGCACCCCAGTGTTCACTGTAGCACTGTTCACTGCAGCACTGTTCATAATAGCCAGGATATGAAAGCAACCTAAATATCTATCAATAGAGGAATGGATAATTATATATTATATATATACACACACACAATGGAATATTAGACATAAAAAGAAATAAAATAGTGTCATTTGAAGAGATGTGGACAGACCCTAGAGACTGTCATAGAGAGTGAAGTTAGAAGGAGAAAATCAAATATAATATAATCTTGCTTAAATGTGGAATCTAGAAAAATAATACAGGTGAATTTATTTGTAAAGCAGAAATAGAGGCACAGATACAAAGCATAAACTTATGGATGCAAAGGGGGGAAGGACAGAGGGGGATGCACTGGGTGACCGAGGCTGACATGTGCATAGTACTATGTATAAAACAGATAACTAATACGAACCTAGTATACAGTGCAGGGAACTGTACTCAGTGCTCTGTGGTGACCTAAATGAAAAGGAAATTTTAAAAAAGGGGATAGATATATACACTTAAGTGATTCATTTTGCTGTACAGCAGAAACCAATACAACATTTTAAGCAACTATATTTCAATAAAATTTAGTTTTAAAAAATGCACGAGCGAGCAAGATCTCCCCCAGCACCTTCTCACAGACACACTTGCATTTATATACTTAACATAATCCTTCGAGAAACCCAAAACACCTCCTGGTGCTCTGTATAAAGGCATGGGCACCTTCTGTAATTGTGCAGTCCTCTCCAGCTGTGTGTGCGGTGATCTGCCCAGACTCTGAGCTTGGCCAGGGGACTTGCTTTGATTACTAGAATGAATAAAAAATGATAGTCTGCCAGTTCTAAACCTGAGCCTCAAGTGTTTCTCTGGCTCTCTGCTCCATGAGAGCTCGTCTAGGGTGAAAGTTTTGGAGAATGAGAAGCAGGAGGTGCAGAGGCCCAAGTTTCTGGCTTGCTCTATTGAAGTCAGCCCACATCCTGACATTCAGCTGACCCCAGACTCTGCAATAAAACCCGTGAAGATAAACAAAGCCTTCTAGCTGATCCCAAACCAAGAGATGTTAATGGTTGCAAACCATAGAGGTTTTGTGGTTGTCGGTTTGATAGGAAAAGCTGACACAAGGTTCAGTTTTACTGTGAAGGTAATTGATGAAGGAGAGAGAAGACAGATTACTATTTGGGTATAGGAAAGGAATGAAAAAATACTAATAACAGAGATGGCAAAACAGTGACTTATCTAGAGATGCAGACAGCTTTCCTTGCAGAAGTCCCAGGCTGGTTTACAGGAGGCCAGTAAATAAACCTCTGGGGCCTCGGTGGAAGGTCTAAGAAATCACTTGGAATAGGAAAGACGTAGAGGTAGAAAAGTCACCAAAGGTGGCCAAAGGAAGGATTTGGAGAATGCAATTTGTCCAAATGAGACAAAAGTATAGAAACTCTAGTTTGTTTGTTTGTTGTTTCTTTCTTTATTATTATTATTTTTTTTTGAATTTGAATTCTTATGCTAGAAAACAAAATCAGAGTTTAGGATTGTGGCGAGTATTGGAAGAGTTAATCATCTTTTGTGACTGAGATGAAAAATTTAACTAGATTTTTTATTTTTAATTTGAAAGAGACTTGGAAGTGACTCAGTCCAGCTGTTGTTTTTTAAAACCTGTTAGGCTTTACCCCTTTCCTTCAAGCAAATATCCAGATAGGATCCTCATACATAATAGATAAATGAGCCCTTAGCTGAGTTCAGGATGGGGAAGGCAGCATGGACTCCTTCTGCCCAATCTCCATGGTGTTCTCTAGTCACTTATGTGGAACGTCTAAGGTTTCTCAGGCCATGTTGTGCAAACCAGCATGACTGGGACTTGACTGCCTGGCAGAGGGTTTTATTATAGAACCAAGCTCCTCTAGAGGATCTAAAAACTGTGCCTATACTTTTGAACATCATAATGCTTATTATTTTTCCTCTTCTACCCAATATAGAATATACTGAATTCTTATTTGGGTATCTTTTCTTTGGAGAAGCTTAATTTCAAGGACTATTCATACACTTAATTATTAATATTTCACATGAATTATGGTTTTGCAGAGGGCATTTCCTTATGAGTAATCACTCTATTTCTTGATGTCCAATCTTGGTCAAATGAAGTTTTTCTTTCCTTCTGGCTTAGAGCTCAGTGTATTTATATTTCCAGCAACATACTCTATTTCACTGGCCAATGAATCTTACTGAAGGTTTAGGGTCCATCTGAGAGTGATATAGGTTAGCTCTCTAATATCACTTTTAACATGGTACCAAATTCAATGGCATTCAGTTAAAGTGAATACTGGATTAAGAAACCCAAGATACACTTATAATTTCTAGATTAGAATCAATACACACTAATTTTTCATTTTACCATAAGCTCAAACTCAATAAACTTCATTTCATAAACTCTGTCCATTATTTCTCCATCTGAAAAGAAAGTTAGTCACTTAGTTGTGTTCGTCTCTTTGTGATCCCATGGCTGGAGCCCACCAGGCTCCTCTGTCCGTGGACTCCTCCTGGCAAGAATACCAGAGTGGGTTGCCATTTCCTTCTCCAACATTGAAATCATGGTCAAACTTTTCATACTTCATTAAAAAGGCCATGATATCTAATCTTTTTTCATCTTTACAATTGCAGTTCTCTCTGCCTAGGATGCTGTCTCTCACTTGTCTATATATTATATTTCTCTTCTTCCTTTTAAGAGTTTCCCTCATGGCTCAGCTGGTAGAGAACCTGCCCGCAATGCAGGAGACCTTGGTTTAATCCCTGGGTTGGAAAGATCCCCTGGAGAAGGGAACAGCTACCCACTCCAGTATTCTGGTCTGGAGAATTCCATGGACTGTATAGTCCATAGGGTCACAAAGAGTCGGACACGACAGAGCAACTTTCACTTTCTTCTTTAAAAATATTGCCCCAGCCTTACTTTCCACAATGGAGTTAAACACTATCTTTTCTCTAACACTTGTTTGCTATATGTGTTCTTTTGCCATTGCACCGAATCACAACTGTGTACATGCTCTGCCTTCTCCAATGACAAGAGCAACATCCAATATAGCATTTCAGTATGGCGGGCATTCCATACATATACAGACTCATTTAATCTTCACAGCTCTGTGGGAGTAGGACTATTATTGGCATCTTCTTCACTTTACAGGTGAAGAAACTGAGATTCCAAGAGCTTACATAGTTAGTTGGGATCTGAATCCAGGCAGGCAGTTTCCAGAGGTGACATACACTACATTGTCTCTCAACCTTATAGGCTACCTGAAAGCACAGAGAAGATCCTGATGCCTCAATATTTGCCAATCTGAACCAAAGTTAATATGGCCCCCACAATTCACTATAGCTACTAAGAGGTGCGACAGTATCTTATCTGGAATATTTTTGCTTTCCATAGGTATGTTAATATACTAGCAACTGTAAAGCCTTCCATGAACCTGAATGGCAACACTGAAAACAATCTGCCTGCATTCACTCAGAGAGAAGATCACAGCTATCCATGCAATTATATGCTCCTTGGCTCAGATCATATTTCTTTAAAGACCTTTTATCACCTGACAGCCCATATGCATCTGTTTAATGAAACTGATGCAATCACTTCTCACATACGGCTGGCCCACAGTTCTGCTGCTAAAGCAGATTGAAGAAAAATATTTTCTTTGATTCTAGGAGATGAATTGACCTGACTTATCAATGTATGCCTGCTTTTCTGATTTCACTTTGGCTATTGGAAGAATTGCGTCTGGGTAGACTTCTCATTCTAATCACTCAGAAAACAGCCGTGCAGACTCTGAATATTAACAAACAAAGGTTCCAAGGAGAGCAAGACCCTGGCTTGAGGGCAGTTTCAGTGATTTGACAGGTCAGCACAGCACTCGGGTTGTGCACACCTGTCACAAGGTATCCGCAACCAGCATGATGATTCTGGACATCAAAAGCAGTGTGTAACAAACATAAAGGTTTGGAATGTGGAGAAAGGCACTAACTAAATTAGCAATGCCAATTATGGTTTTGTTCAGGGTAGTTGGTAGGGAGTTCAGCAGTCAATGAAATGCAATTTTCTGTGAGGTGGCAGGGATTTACTTAAGTGCTTTTGTTTCTCCAATCGTGGAATTAAAGAACATGATAAAATTAATAGGAAAGGATTTCAGAAAGAAAGACTGGATGCCCATGATGGAAAGCATCCTTGATAAATATGTCTTGGAGCATCTAGTAATCAGAATAGCACTTAATTTCTGATACTAAAGTCTGTTGTTTGCATACACTACGAGTTCTATTGTCAAATATCTCCTGTTGAATTTATGCTTTCTGTGTATAACTACAGAGTGTCTAGTAAAAGATTCCTCTCCATTCTCTTTCCATCAATGATTTCTACATAGAGTGTAAGTCATTTTCCAAGTAGATACAATGACTATAAAATATTGCTGCTAAGTCGCTCAGTTGTGTCCGACTCCTAGCGACCCCATGGACTGCAGCCCACCAGGCTCCTCCATCCATGGTATTTTCCAGGCAAGAGTACTGGAGTGGGGTGCCATTGCCTTCTCCAATAAAATATTGGGGACTGTGAAAATCAAATAGTTCTTTCCTGGAAAACTAGTTAAAGGCCAGTGTGGAAGTTCCTCCATCCTTATATTGCCAGTCATGCTCATCTTATCAACTCTGCTTCTGTTTGTATCCTATCACTATATTTTAGCTCCATTTGGCCATCACACAGGGCCCTCAAAACTTAAATCCCAAGTGCAACTCAATTATTGTTCGCCTAACAAAGTATCTTTTTTTGTTAATCTCATGCTTATTATTTTATTAGACACTAACATAACTGCCTATTACCGAGTCAGAAAGCCAAGAATGGCATTGAAACATGTATACTATCATGTAAGAAACAAATCGCCAGTCTATGTCCGATGCAGGATACAGGATGCTTGGGGCTGGTGCACAGGGATGACCCAGAGAGATGTTATGGGGAAGGAGGTGGGAGGAGGGTTCATGTTTGGGAACGCATGTACACCCGTGGCGGATTCATGTCAATGTATGGCAAAACCAATACAGTATTGTAAAGTAAAATAAAGTAAAAATAAAAATAAAAGAAAGCCAAGTGGATGCAGAGGGCTAGCTGGAAGAACTGAGGAAAGTCATATGGCAGAAGACAGCTTGCATTTTAATTTTTTTTAATTGGAGTATAATTGCTTTAAAATGATGTGTTAGTTTCTGCTGTATAACATGTATCAGCTATATGTATACATATATCCCCTACATATATATACATATATCCCTCTTGAACCTTCCTTCGACTTAAATGGCTGAATCTCATGGTATATGATTTATGCTTCAATAAAGCTGTTATAAGTGGGCAAAAAAAGAAAGCTTGTGGAAGGCATATCAGAGAAGGGTGTGAACATAAAAACAAACACTAAAATATGGGAATGGGCATCTGCACATAATTTTTCCTGTTCCAAAGCCCATATTGCATCTATCACTAAAATCAGCTTTCATCTCTGGGCGAGCCCTCAGATCACTCCATTTCTCTCTTCCCACCTCTCTATTCCAGTCACCATCATTTCCTCCATTTATTATTGCATTGGTCTCCCCACTGATCTTCCAAATTCACTCTGTCTTTCTACAGTCCACTGGCTCATATTTGTAATCAGAGTTATTTTTCTTTCAGTACAAATCTTCTATCACTCTCCAACTTAAAATTCTTCATGGTTTTCCATTGCCTCCCAGTACAAACCTTTACATTTCTAGCAAGGCTTTGACAAAGCCAACCAGGACCAGGCTTCAGTACTGCATTGACTCTGTGCTCTACTTCTTACCTGGGTGTAGATTTTGCATTTCAGGGGATGTTCGGCAATGTTGGGAGACAGTTTTGATTGTCAAAAGCCGTCAAGAATATGTGACCTTTTTCTAGCATGTAGAGGCCACAGACACTGCTACATGTTTGATATCACACAGGAAACTTTCTCACAACAAAGGATTACTTGGCCCAAACTGTCAATCATGCTGAAGCTGATTAACCCTGAAATCACCATATCTCATGGTCTCTTTCCTTTCATGCCCTTGATTTCATCTATTTGCCACCTTTTTCATTTCCATGAAGTCACTACATTTCACTGCTTCTTTAATTCTTCCATATGGTATTTATTCTTTCTGGAATAATTTACACATGTTCCCTGACCCTTAACTGTTGACTTGTCCTACTCTCTCTCATCCTTAGTTCTCAACCTACTTATTTACTCAGGGAAGCTCTTCCTGAACCATCATACTAGATTCATTTTCTTTGCCATATGTTCCAGGGAACTCAGTATCTTTCCTCATGATGATGCTTTGTTAGCTCTTTCCTTGTTCTTTCGGAGGAAAGCTATGACAAACCTACACAGCATATTAAAAAAGAGAGACATCCCTTTGCTGACAAAGGTCCTTAGAGTCAAAGTTATGGTTTTCCCATTCTCACACCCCATAGTTGTGTACGGATGTGAGAGTTGGGTCGTAAAGAAGGCTGAGCACTGAAGCACTGGTGCCTTTGTGTTGTGGTACTAGAGAAGATTCTTGAGAGTCCTTTGGATAGCAAGGAGATCAATCCAGCCAATCCTAAAGGAAGTCAACCCTGAATACTCATTGGAAGGACTGATGCTAAAGCTGAAGCTTCAATATGTTGGCCACCTGATGTGAAGAGCTGATTCATTGGAAAAGACCCTGATGCTGAAAGGACTTAAAGCAAAAAGGAGAAGCGAGCGGCAGAGGATGAAATGGTTAGACAGCATCACTGACTCAATGGACATAAGTCTGAGCAAACTCTGGGAGATAGTGGAGGACAGTGGAGGCTGAGATGCTGCAGTGCATTAGGTCACAAAGAGTTGAACGCTACTTAGCTACTGAACAACAGCAACATAGCCCACTGTATCATAAATTCTTTGAGGGTAGGGTTCATATCTAATTCATTCACTTGCACCCCAGGACCTAATGTTCTATAATGCACAGCCCTAACAGTCTCCTAATATATAAAGTTAAACTACTTAATGGGTA
Organism: Capra hircus; assembly: GCF_001704415.2. Classification (NCBI taxonomy): domain Eukaryota; kingdom Metazoa; phylum Chordata; class Mammalia; order Artiodactyla; family Bovidae; genus Capra; species Capra hircus. The sequence goes on along the minus strand of NC_030822.1, from coordinate 11,666,921 downwards.
AAGAAGTAAATGCATGTATGAATAAGTGAATTACAATTCCTGTCATTCAGTTCAGTTCAGTTGCTCAGTCGTGTCCAACTCTTTGCAACCCCATGAATCGCAGCGCGTCAGGCCTCCCTGTCCATCACTATCTCCCGGAGTTCACTCAGACTCGCGTCCATCGAGTCAGTGATGCCATCCAGCCATCTCATACTCAGTTGTCCCCTTCTTCTCCTCCCCCCAATCCCTCCCAGCATCAAATGAGTCAACACTTCACATGAGGTGGCCAAAATACTGGAGTTTCAGCTTTAGCATCATTCCTTCCAAAGAAATCCCAGGGTTGATCACCCTCAGAATGGACTAGTTGTATCTCCTCACAGTCCAAGAGACTCTCAAGAGTCTTCTCCAACACCACAGTTCAAAAGCATCAATTCTTCGGCGCTCAGCTTTCTTCACAGTCCAACTCTCACATCCATACATGACTACTGGAAAGTCATTAAAAGTACAACATTTTGGCAAAACAGATATTATCTCTAGTTACAGTCAGCCAATATAGAGGTGGTTGGTCTGCTAACTCCTGTCATCATCAATCTTTTTAAGTGTAGGGCACCAGCTAACTAATGACATCCTTGAGTATTCTGTGGCCTTATTTTCAAAGTATGACTTCAAGTATATACCCTTACTGTGAATGGAGTTTAATAGACATTAAATAGAATTTATCCTTAGTGTCATTTAGTACCTTTAAGAGTCTCTGAAGTCTGTAGCCAAATATGATATGAAATCAACAAAAGATGAAAAGTTCTTCTCTTTGAATCACAATAATTGGGTTTGATATCTTATGTGTCTCACCTAGAAAAACATCTAATACATCCAAATACAATTGGATTTATAACTATCCATTCCTACAATCATCTCTTTAAGGCAGGGTTGAATTAGCTTTCTTTTACATGGATGCTCTCATCATCTTTTATATTTACCTATTTCCACTCTTTGGAGAAAAATACCATATTCCCAGGACAAGTGGATCAATGAAACCTTTCATATAATTTCTTTTGTTGTTTTCACCAAACACTAATTTCCTCAAAATTCCAGTTACAGAGTAGATGACATTTAAATATCTTGATCACAAAGGCCCATCTGGTGAAATGAAAGGGAAGTGGTTATCCTGTAGCTTTCCCAGGCACAAATTCAACTCACAAAGCCACTCATTCAGGACACAGACAATAACACAATGATGTGTTTTTGGATGTATTCCATTGTGACTGGAATAATCTGCAGCCCTCCTAAAACGGCAGAAGGATACTGAAGTGGGAATGATACCAGTTTCTTTCAACAGAAGGACATTTAACAGAGTTACACAGCAAATGTCATCCTTGGTCAAGTGTGAAGGAGAAATGTTGTCTTGGACAGGAAAAGTGTGTACCTGTCAAAGGGGTATTTATACTCTATTCTTGCTGCAGAGAGAAAAAAGGCAGTTTATAGAGTGATTACAAAAAACTAAAAAAAGAAGTCTCTAATGAATTCAAGTGAACACAGTTTCAGAGTCAGTCATGTTACTGGGATATTCTGGAGTAGAAGAGTAGTTGAGAGTCCCCAGCATAGACTGTGCTACGTGCTACACACTTTGCAGCCATTTCTGGGGTATACAAACAAGAACTCAGAATTTGGGCAAGGATTTTGGAAAACATTAAACAAAACAAACGAACAAGCAAACAACAACAACAACAAAAACCTAGGCAAAAGAATTGGATCAAGATAGATCAAGAACGGAGATTTCATCTGAACAGTTACGGGTTACGGTCAGCTCCCCAGGTCAGGAGGAAACAGACTGAGAACCTGATCGTTTGCCTATCACGACATGTTATGATCGATTCCTCACTACTGAGTGATGGTAAGCAGTGCAGTCCTTTTTACAGAACAAGTGGTTATTCATACTTTATAGCTTCTTTTGACATACTCCAAAGGTGGTCAGTTAAAAACCTCTTCAAGTTTATGGAAATGCCTAAAACAGGCAAATCCTATTAGCATGGGAGCTTTGTGCTCAGAGTGGACCCAGCTCTCCCCAGTTGAAAAAAACAAGCAAACAAACAAAGAATAAAAACAGCAACATTCATGTCTGCAGGCACTAAGCACCCGCTTTATATTGTCAGATTCTTATAACAATCCCATAATGATCCAATGACGAAGGTACTATTACTATGTTCATTTTACATTTAAGGAAACAGAGCCCTAAAGAGGTAAAATGACATGCCCAAAGTCAGCTGATCAGTTCAGCTGATACTCAAGCTATCTGAAATATTTGTGGTTTAACCAAGCGCATCTGTGATAAGCATGTGTATCTCTTCCCTCATCCTACAGGAGCACTATATTGCCTACTCTACAGCCTCACTACCAACATAAGGTCTTAACTCCCCTCCTGAGACTGGAACAAAGATAATGTTCAGGAAGAAGTTTTCCCTAGGGCTGGGTAGTTACATGCACTGTCATGCACACTACATATTTAAAAAAATATAAAGAGACCTTTCCCTGGAATTGCTGTCCCCTTGAAACACAGAGAGACTCAGTATACTCACCCAAGTTAAAAGAAATGAATCAAGTAATATGAAAACAAAAATTGATTTAAAAAAATCAATAAGCTACAGTATTCCATTAGCCAAGGTGATAATACAGATAAGTATCAAGGATTTCCTCCTAACAATCTTTATCTCACGATAAGTCCTTCAGGTTAGAAAAGTGTTTATACAACAAAGCATTAAAGATTAATATCTATAATATTTTGAAAGGAAAGGACAATTTCCCTTTACGTATCTTATTTCCCTTAAAGTCCCAGAAGAGGGAGAAAATGACATACCCTGCAGTTCACTACTCAATCAAACCTAAATTCTCCATGACTAACTTCCCACAAATATTTCTGGATAAATCATGCAGTGTTTCCCTGTGTCACCTAAAAATACCATGACTGTCACCTCCCCCTAGGACCAACAGCTAAGAAATGGCAGGTAGAGATTATGGAGACATGCTAATACATTTTGATGAATAAGGTCCCCTGAAACAGTAGCTGAAAATGTAAAATACTTCATTCAGTCATATATCAACTACATATTTTACATAGCCTAATCCTTCATTTATTCTCCCTAAAAAATACAATGATATAGAAAGGGAAATAAAGATGCTAAGTTGAAACTGGTGATTCTATGCTGAAAGTGATTCACTGGATTCCAAGGACTTCCTTTCTTTCCTTTATGGAAAATTTTGCAGTTCAGTCCCTCAGTCATGCCCGACTCTTTGCAACCCCATGGACTACATCATGCCAGGCTTCCCTGTCCTTCACCATCTCCCGGAGTTTGCTCACACTCATGTCCATTGAGTCTGTGATGCCATCCAACCATCTCATCCGCTGTTGCCCGCTTCTCCTCCTGCCTTCCATCTTTCCCAGCATCAGGGTCTTTTCCAAATAGTCAGTTCTTCACATCAGGTGACCAAAGAATTGGAGCTTCAGCTTCAGCATCAGTTCTTCCAGTGAATATTCAGGGTTGATATCCACTAGGATTAACTGGTTTGATCTCCTTGCAGTCCGAAAGGCTCTCAAGAGTCTTTTCCAGCACCACGGTTTAAAGGCATCAGTTCTTTAGTGTTCAGTCTTTTTTACTGTCTAGCTCTCACACCCATGCATGACTACTGGAAAAACCATAGCTTTAACTATACGGACCTTGTAGGCCAAGTAATGCCTCTGCTTTTTAATACATTCTCTAGGTTTGTCATTCCTTTTTTCCCAAGGAAGTATTTTTTAATTCCATGGTTGTAATCAAAATCCACAGTGATTTTGGAGACCAAGAAAATAAAGTCTCTCACTGTTTCCATTGTTTCCCCATCTATTTGCCATGAAGTGTTGGGACTGGATGCCATGATGTTTGTTTTTGGCATGTTGAGTTTTAAGCAGTGTTATTACATAAAATAAAGGAAAGTATTTTCATCCATTTGTTTCTTCATTCAAGAAACAATTACTTCATACTACAATTATTAAGTAGACAGTACTTTATACACTTTAATGTGAGTGCAAATGACCCTGTAAGATTGTAAATTGTAGACTGCTTTTGGGGTAGGGTTCAAGAGTCTACATTTCTAGGAAGAGCTGATGCTGTTGATTTATGGACCACCCCTTGAGTAGCAAGAGTCTAGATCAGAATTATCCAGCTGGAATTTCTGTAATGGTAGAAATATTCTATATTAATTCTGCCTAATATGATAACCAGTAGTTATATATGACTATTGAGTATGTGAAATGTGGCTAGATTTAGAGAGGCAGTTTTAATTTGATTTAATTACATGATTTTAATTTAAATAACCACATATGGCTAGTGGCTATATTATTGGAGAATTCAGTATCATAGAGAAAAGCTTAACTTTTAAAGGAGAAGAAGCTATTTAACCAGATTATTGGGGTGTGATATGTTCAGTTCTTTGGGCTTCCCAGGTGGCACTGTAGTAAAGAACCCACCTGCCAATTGAGGAGACATAAGAGACAAGGGTTCCATCTCTGGGTCAGGAAGATCTTCTGGAGGAGGGCATGGCAACCCCCTTCACTATTCTTGCCTGGAGAATCCCATGGACAGAGGAATCTGGTGGGCTACAGTTCCACAAGATTGCCAAGAGTTGGATATGACTGATGTGACTTAGCACAGCTCATGGCACTTGTTTAGTTCTTCAATGATATTATTAATAAGATGATGCTGATGTATAAGAGAGAGAGAGACAACACTATAAAACAGTTTTCCTCCAATTAAAAAAAGAGAGAGGGAGAAATGAAAGGACATGAGGTATGAGCAAGTTCAATTGAATGATCTGGGCTTCAATTCTGCTATGAGCTCAAAGGCAATGGATCACTAGCCATATATATGTATATATATATATCAGTTTAGTTCAGTTCACTCGCTCAGTCGTGTCCGACTCTTTGCGACCCCATGAAACACAGCATGCCAGGCCTCCCTGTCCATCACCATCTGCTGGAGTTCACTCAGACTCATGTCCATCGAGTCAATGATGTCATCCAGCCATCTCATCCTTGGTCGTCCCCTTCTCCTCCTGCCCCCAATCGCTCCCAGCATCAGAGTCTTTTCCAATGAGTCAACTCTTCACATGAGGTGGCCAAAGTACTGGAGCTTCAGCTTTAGCATCATTCCTTCCAAAGAAATCCCAGGGTTGATCTCCTTCAGAACGGACTGGTTGGATCTCCTTGCAGTCCAAGGGACTCTCAAGAGTCTTCTCCAACACCACACTTCAAAAGCATCAATTCTTCAGCGCTCGGCCTTCTTCACAGTCCAACTCTCACATCCATACATGACCACGGGAAAAACCATAGCCTTGACTATACAGACCTTAGTCAGCAAAGCAATGTCTCTGCTTTTGAATATGCTATCTAGGTTGGTCATAACTTTTCTTCCAAGGATTAAGCGTCTTTTAATTTCATGGCTATAGGCAGACCAATAAAAGCTAGGTGAAAGGAAGAAAAAGATGGTATGTTCAACTTTACCTTGTCAAGGTATGAAATATCCATGGAGAACCTTCCCCATGTAGGAAAACACTCTTATCTGAGTTGCTATATCACTGCAATTTTATACCTTTAGTTAGGAGGACTAGATGAAGACATCGTACTTGGATTATGATAAAATTCCACAGAGACTAGACAAACGTCAATTCTTATAGGGAAAGGCGGGTTTACACACATCATTCCCCTACTCTAAAGAAGAAGTAGTTTGGTGTGATAGTTGTAGGCAATATCTGACCTAAAGAACCACATCAAATTGTCAAGACGGCTGGTGGTCTATCGTCTGTAGATAACCATATGATCTTGTGGACACTCATTAATGAAACTCCAGCGGTGCCTGCTTTTGAAACAGAGAAGAGCAAGACAGGAAGGGGAAATGCAGGGGGTCTCTGAGGCTAGTGAATGGTTCTCAGGATCTTTACTAAAGGGCTTAGTTTGCCATGAATCCAGGAATATATATTTGATGTCATCACCATTGTCTTTTGAAATACACATTTTTTTTTCTTTCTGGTACATGTTTCATAAAGAATGAGTCAGTCGTTAAAAATTTACAGTTTTAAGTCTATTGCTTTTTCTTTCCTTAAGTTATTGCTGACTAAAAGAGGATGAATTTATCTCTCTTTTTGTTTTTGTTGTTTTGTTTTTCTGTTAATGGGGGATAGTTACTTCATCATCACTATGGTAACAAAGATGGGATTTTTTTCCCTTTCTTTTCCTGTAGTTTAGCAAATATTCAGTTTGGGGATGTGGAAAAATCTCAAAGGTCTTAACCAGTTTATCATTAAAAATAAAAGCCCAAACCATTTTTTTCTTAAGTTTTAATAAAGATGAAATAGTTATTGGAAGAATAATGTCACAACCATGAAAGAACTACAGAATATTCATGCTGTATACACTAAACTTCAATAAACCATTTTTGCTGTATCTTATCTTTTACGAAATAGGAATGGGTAATAAACTTCCTAGAAGATACACCAGCTCCATTTAATTAAAGCACAGCTCTTATCATATAGAACCCTATTTAAAGAGAGTCAATAACTCAGTGTTGCTTATCAAATCAATTTCAGACAGCTAAGCCTTCTACTTTCAAGCAAAGACCCTAGAACCTTCAATGAAACCTAAGAGGACTCAATCATATTCAAAAGATGTCTCTGCCTTGCTTATGTTTCTGATTTTACTGATTGTAGTTGTATTATTTTCCTCATCTCATTCTTTCTCCCTCCTTTATATTTCCTTTCTCTCTCTCTAGTTCCTTAATTCTAACTCAAATACGGTGCATATGGATCTCACAGATATCTTTCACCTACAACACACTTTGGCACATCCTCATATATTTTGTTGTATCTTCCCTAATACAATGTTCTCAACTTAATTGGTCTCTGTTATTATCCACTCAACTTCCCATCTTCTGACATGCATCTAATGAGAGAAAGATGAATAAAAACTTCAATTATTCACAAAAGTCCTTGATAGTTTCCCATGGGATTCCAAAGGCCTTATGAAGTATTGTATTTTTGTATTTTTGTTTGTTTTTGTGGTTGCAATTGTGGTTGATGCTGCTGTGATTTTGGTGAGCATCAAACAAATCTGTTCAAATAAACTCTTGTTCTGACCCTCTTGTTTCATTTATCACTAAATAAATATATTTAGTGATTGTAGTAAGTACATCCTCCGTGTTATTTTTCATGCTAGGTGATGAAAGAATTACAATAGGAAATACAAAATCCTGTCTTCAAAATGCTTAAGTCTAAAAGGAGGCAACAATATACAATGGAGAAAAGATAGTCTTTTTCAGTAAATGGTTCTAGGGAAGTTGGACAGCTACATGCAAAACAATACCTCCTAACACCTTACACAAGAGTAAACTCAAAATGGATTAAAGAACTTAAATGTAAGACCAGAAGCTATAAAGCTCTTAGAGGAAAACATAGGCAGAACACTCCTTGACATAAATCACAGCAAGATCCTCCATGACTCACCTCTAGACTAAAGGAAATAACAAAAATAAACAAATGGGACCTAATTAAAATTAAAAGATTTTACACAGCAAAGGAAACTATAAACAAGGAGAAAAGATAATCCTCCAAATGGGACAAAATAATAGTAAATGAAACAACTGACAAAGGATTAAGCTCCAAAATACCCAAGCAGTTCACACATCTCAATACCAGCAAAAAAAATAAATAAATAAATAAATAAAATTGGGCAGAAGACCTAAACAGATATTTCTCCCAGATGCCCAATAGATGCTCAACATCACTTATTGTTGAAAGTGAATGTGAAGTCGCTCTGTCGTGTCTGACTCTTTGTGACCCCATGGACTGAGCCTACCAGGCTCCTCAGTCCATGGAATTTTCCAGGCAAGAGTACTGGATGGGGTTGCCATTTCCTTCTCCAGAGGATAAATGCAAATCAAAACTACAATAAACTATCACTTAACATCAGTCAGAAAGGCCATCAACAAAAAATCTACAAACAGTAAATTCTAGAGAGGTGTGGAGAAAAGGGAACTCTCTTGCATTGTTGATAGGAATATAAATGGCTAGAGCCACTATGGAGAACACTATGGAGATTTCTTAAAACACTAGGAATAAAACTACCATGTAACACAACAATCCCATTACTGGGCATACACCCTGAGGAAACCATAATTGAAAAAGACACATGCACCCTAATGTTCATGCAACACAATCTACAATGACTAGGACATGGAAGCAACCTAGACGTCCATCAACAGATGAATGGATAAAGATGTTGTGGTACATATATACAATGGGATATTACTCAGGCATAAAAATGAATGCATTTGAGTCAGTTCTAATGAGGTGGATGAACATTGAGCCTTTTATGCAGAGTGAAGTAAGTTAGAAAGAGAAAAACAAATATTGTATATTAACACATCTATATGGGATCTAGAAAGATGGTAGGGTTGAACCTATGTGTAGGGCAGCAGCGTAGATACAAGTATAGAAAATGAACTTGTGGACACAGAGGGGGAAAAAGAGGGTGGGATGAATAGAGAGAAAAGCATTGAAAAATATACATTCAGTTCAATTCAGTCACTCAGTCATGTCCAACTCTTTGCGACCCCATGAACCACAGCACACCAGGCCTCCCTGTCTATCACCAACCCCCAGAGTTCACCCAAACCCATGTCCATTGAATCAGTTATGCCGTCCAACTATCTCATCCTTTGTCGTCCCCTTCTCCTCCCACCTTCAATCTTTCCCAACATCAGGGTTTTTTCCAATGAGTCAGTCTGTTGCATCAGGTGGCCAAAGTACTAGAGTTTCAGCTTCATCATCAGTCCTTCCAATGAACACCCAGGACTGATCTCCTTTAGGATGGACTGGTTGGATCTCCTTGCAGTCCAAGGGACTCTCAAGAGTCTTCCCCAACACCACAGTTCAAAAGCATCAGTTCTTCAGTGCTCAGCTTTCTTTATAGTCCAAATCTCACATCCATACATGACCACTGGAAAAATCATAGCCTTGACTAGATGGACCTTTGTTGACAAAGTAATGTCTCTGCTTTTTTAATATGCTGTCTAGTTTGGTCATAGGTTTCCTTTCAAGAAGTAAGTGTCTTTTAATTCCGTGGCTGCAATCACCATTTGCAGTAATTTTGGAGCCCAGAAAAATAAAGTGAGCTACTGTTTCCACTGTTTCCCCATCTATTTGCCATGAAGTGATGGGACCAGATGCCATGATCTTCGTTTTCTGAATGTTGAGCTTTAAGCCAACTTTTTCACTCTCCTCTTTCACTTTCATCAAGGGGCTCTTTACTTCTTCACTTTCTGCCATAAGGGTGGTGTCATCTGCATATCTGAGGTGATTGATATTTCTCCCAGAAATCTTGACTCCAGCTTGTGATTCTTCCAGCCCAGTGTTTCTCATGAGGTACTCTGCATATAAGTTAAATAAGCAGGGTGACAAGATACAACCTTGACATACTCCTTTTTATATTTGGAACCAGTCTGTTGTTCCATGTCCAGTTCTAACTGTTGCTTCCTGACCTGCATACAGGTTTCTCAAGAGGCAGGTCAAGTGGTCTTGTATGCCCATCTCTTTCAGAATTTTCCACAGTTTTTTTGTGATCCACACAGTCAAAGGCTTTGGCATAGTCAATAAAGCAGAAATAGATGTTTCTTGGGGACTTTCTTGCTTTTTTGATGATCTAGCAGATGTTGGCAATTTGATCTCTGGTTCCCCTGCTTTTTCTAAAACCAGCCAGAACATCTGGAAGTTCACAGTACACAGTATTGCTGAAGCCTGGCTTGGAGAATTTTGCACATCACTTTACTAACGTGTGAGATGAGTGCAATTGTGTGGTAGTTTGAGCATTCTTTGGCATTGCCTTTCTTTGGGAGTGGAATGAAAACTGACCTTTTCCAGTCCTGTGGCCACTGCTGAGTTTTCCAAATTTGCTGGCATATTGAGTGCAGCACTTTCACACCATCATCTTTCAGGATTAGCTCAACTGGAATTCCATCACCTCCACTAGCTTTGTTCATAATGATGCTTCCTAAGGCCCACTTGACTTCACATTCCAGGATGTCTGGCTCTAGGTGAGTGATCACACCATCGTGATTATCTGGGTCATGAAGATCTTTTTCGTACAGTTCTTCTGTGTATTCTTGCCACCTCTTCTTAATATCTTCTGCTTCTGTTAGGTCCAAACCATTTCTGTCCTTAATTGTGCCCATATTTGCATGAAATGTTCCCTTGGTATCTCTAATTTTCTTGAAGAGATCTCTAGTCTTTCCCATTCTGTTGTTTTCCTCTATTCTTATCTTGCTGCTGCTGCTGCTGCTAAGTCACTTCAGTCGTGTCCGACTCTGTGCAACCCCATAGGTGGCAGCCCACCAGGCTCCCCCATCCCTGGGATTCTTCAGGCAAGAACACTGGAGTGGGTTGCCATTCCCTTCTCCAATGCATGAAAGTGAAAAGTGAAAGTGAAGTCGCTCAGTCATGTCTGACCCTCAGCAACCCCATGGACTGCAGCCCACCAGGCTCCTCCATCCATGGGATTTTCCAGGCAAGAGTACTGGAGTGGGGTGCCATTGCCATATGTAAAACAGATAGTCCACTGGAATTTGCTGTATGATGCAGGGAGCTCAAACCCGATGCTCTGTGACTTCCTAGTGAGGTGCTATGAGGTGACAGGTGGGAAGGAAGTTCAAGAGGGAAAGGATGTATGTACGCCTATGGCTGATTCATGATGAAGTTTGACAGAAACCAATACATTACCGTAAAGTGAAACTTAAATTAAAAAAGCTTACCTAAGAGACAAGGCCAAAAAGTAAACAATTAAAAGTCAGTATGAGAGAACAAAGATATGTGCCAACTAAATACAATGTGTTCATGATTCTAAATTATACCCCACTTTGGAGTTATAAAAAAGTATATAAATGAGATTTTTGGACCCAGTGGACATGAATATCACTGTGATTAGGCAGAATGAATGTGTCAATATAAATATCCTGAACATAATAACTGTACGGTAGTTGAAAATCTAAGGGTAAGAAAGCATGATGAATGTAACCTGCACTCACATGATTAAAAAATATACTTAATATAATTGTTATAAATATACATACACACATACACACATATAAACAGAGACTATAGAGCAAATGTTGCAAAATAGTAAAACTGGTGAATGTGGCTAAAAGGTACATGAAATTTCTCTAAATTATTCTTGCAACTTTCCTATAAATTAGAAATTGTCTCAAAATAACAACAAAGCCAAAATAATCTACCACAAAAGAGATTCAGTTCAGGGCTCTCTAGATGTGTTGAGAAGAAAGAACCTCACTCTGCCTGGTCAGGTGGGGAAAGAAATGTGTGACCCATGATTTTAAAAGCTGACAAATGGAAAGTTAACTGGGGCTGCAGGTGGGGTCGAAAAAACTGCAGGGAGGCTATTGTTCAATTTATGAATACAAAAGCCAGTTCTCTGTTTTTATTGCCCCATCACAAGAAAATAAGAACAATGGTTAGAGTTAAAATATAGTTATTATTGTTCCCATTAGCCTTGAGAACAGTGGTACTCTGTAACTAAACCTGTCTATCTATCCATCTGGGGCTTCCCGGATGGCTCAGTGGTAAAGAATCCACCTACCAATGCAGGAGACTCAGGAGACACGGGTTTGATGCCTAGATTGGAAGCTCCTTTGGAACAGGAAATGGCAACCCATTCCAGTATTCATGCCTGGAAAACTCCACTAACAGAGGAGCTTGGCAGGCTGCAGTCCAGGGGGTCACAAAGAGTTAGACATACTGGCACAGTATCTATGTATTATATATGTTCATACAATTCATAGAGTAATATTTAGCATTTTAGAACTGTCTCAATTTTAAAATGCAAAAGTGACAAAAATATAAGAATTCAAAGTACAAGCTATAAAAATACAAGGATGAAACAGTTGCCAGTTGTCAAAAATACTCGTGATGCAAAGGCGAGACCGATGTTTGCCTTTAGCTTCTCAAGTAGATAATAACAACATAAGCTATGTTGAGGACTTCTGGTTCTTTCCTTGGAACTCTAAGCAATTTTTGCATAATACTATATTTAGTATAATACATATCCTCACAAAAACCCTCTGACATAGGAGACATTTTTATATTAAGCTATATCTGAACAAACAGAAATTTGAAGAAATGCGGTACCATGCCCCCAGGTCAAGCATCTAGAATGTGACTGAGGTGGGATTCTGACCCTGACAACCTGTTGGCAAAAGCTTTGAATTTGAGCATGTCTATGTAAACAAGAGAGTTCAGTCTAAATAAATATTTTCAATTTGCCAAACTTTTGATAGAAGTTGAATAGTTAATTATAAAACACCTGCAAAGTAACATTATTCCTATTTTATACATGAGAGAACAGAAACTTGGTGAGTATAATAACTTGCCTAAAATAACAAAAGTCTGACTTTTGATTTACACCCTTGTCTATCTGACTTCAAAGCTCCTCGTAATTTTTGCCTGGCCTATTTTCCAATCATGCTTCAGAAATCCCTGCTTTTCAGCAGGCATCCTTCATTCATGATTCCAATTTCCCTCAGGGGGTTCCAAATTGACTCTGCTATGTGAGCGCAGAGCTGTGGTGTCCCTTAATTGGTCAGCTACTGCTGTGTGAAGGGCTCAGCAGGTTACAGGTGGGTAACGCACATTTATGTATATATATATAATTTTTCTTGGTTTCTGACTTAAAAAAAGAATTGTGAGCTCTTCAACAGAAGCTTATTCAGAAGCCAGAAAATATAATTCTGCCCATCACTCACCACCCCTTCAAACGCAGTGATAGCTCAAAGATAGACTTGACAAATGGTGCCATGCTGGTCTCTTTTCTTTTAATAATGTCTTGATTGAATTTTCTCAGTGAGCAAATTAAAAGAGGATTTGCTAAGTGCCAATGCCTCTGACTCCTTGTGGGATTAAAAAAAAAAAAAAAAAAAACCCAGCTGAACTCTCCCTGCCTCTGCGAGGATCAATGCTTAGGAGATTGTGCAGTGGTAATGGGCTTCACAAGGTTTTTGACAGGTGGCAGGACGGGATCAAGTCCAGCTGGTCCCTCCATGGATATATTGGCTCCTGCAGTGTCTGTTCATGGGAGAAGAGTAGTTTTGTTTCCTTGTTTTAAGTGAAGCTAGCAGCAGTGACTCAGAGGCTCCCCAGCTATAGTTACACTAAGGAAGATGATGATACTCTCTCACCATCATTTGCAATCATGCTCCTTCTTTCTTGCGCCCATGGACCCAGTTCCATGATGAACCAGGTACACAGGCTCTGAGTTATGAAGTTTAATTGCAACTGGAGCATGCTCTTTGTCTTTCGTGATAATATAGACGGCTTCTTCAAGTTTCTCCATTTTTCAAGTTCATAAGCAGCAAGCGATAGAAATTCTGTGCTCAAACTTCTGAACTTCATTTCACTCTGGAAATTATTCCTTTCCTTGTACTGAGAGAGGATAAAACAAATTGATCAGCAGCCAGTAAAATCATACTTACCATTCATTCTGGCATGACTTAGTTCGTATGCAAAAAGCTATGCTGCATCCACAGAAAATGCTACTTGGCTGGGTCCCCTATGATCTAGTAAATGTGGGGTAAATGTCTGAGGATCTGGGTCTCTGATCCAGTTGGGTCCAGCATCTGTTTTCTTGATCAGTACTCATGGCTTACTGGCTGCTAGATATTTTGAATATACCGCCGTTTTCTCTCCCACACCTGCTATGTGGCTATGTAATTAATGCTCATTGATGATTCTTCTAAAGCCATCTTTACCTTTTGACTCTTAGAGCCTCAAAGAACATAAAATCAGTTGCTCTTTAAAATCCCAAGTCGATGACAGAGATACAAAAATATGAAATATATGTACTGCCCATTAGGTATGTAAAAGTTTACCAGAAATAGTATCTTCTTTTGACAAGGGAAATTGAGATTGTTATTCTGAATATCTATTCTGTATTTGGCCCTGTTTTAGGCACTTTACAAACATGAATCCTCAAACCTGCCCCAAGAAGCAGGTGCAAATGTTATTCTCATTTTTCAGAGAAAGAAACTGAGGTTCAGAGTGCTTAAGGAAAATGCCTCCAGCCCCACTGCTAATAAGAGAGAATGGTAGTATTCAAACTCAGACAGCCTTCATGAATCTCTAGGCCACACTGCAAATGTTCGAAACAAGGCGGAAGTATGACACTAGGCATTTACCCAGAAGGGACTTACATACAACATGCTGGTTGGAAGGGGATCAGAGAACCTCAAACTTGAATGTATTTTCAAGGTCAATTATTCTAGCTTCTAATTGCTCAAAATTACACAGTCTTACCCTCTTTTTAGAGAAGGGAAGGGCAACCCACTTAAGTATTCTTGCCTGGAGAATACCATGGATGGAGGAGCCTGGCAGGCTACAGTCCGTAGGGTTGCAGAGAGTTGGACATGACTGAGATACTACCACTGACTGACTACTCTCTTTTACGAAGCAGCTACTGAATCTTAGCGCCGTTGGCAGTGACATATATCAAGTAGCGTGCTCCTTGGTTTATAACATTTTCTCCGTAACTATTCACAACCGCCTCTGTGACAGTGATTTTGATTTTCCACACTTTATAGATGAAGAAGCAAGCACAGAAATGCCATGTACTTTGTGCAAAGTCACAAAAACTTGTATCATCCAGACTCTATGAGATTAGTCACCAGATGAATGGTTCTGAAATCATGGTTCATGGAATACTGGAGAGGGTGGTCCCTAGACCATCTCAGGATTCCACAAGGTCAGAAGAACATTTATACTGAACTAAGACATGGTTTTCCTTGTTCACTGAGCTGATATTTTCACTGATGATACAGAAACAATAGAGGGTAAAACTGGTAGTAACTTAGCAGGAATCCAGTGGTGGCTCTAGACTAAACTAGTAGGCACTGTATTTCAAACTCACATACTGGTAGCAACTCAATGTCCATTTAAGATTGTTCACGATGAACCAGTAGATGTTATTGATTTTATTTAATCTTGACTTTTGAGTAACACATCTTTTATTCTGTGTGATAAAATGTGAAATACATAGAAAGTGCTTATACTTAAACAACTATAATGGTCATCTCAAAGAAAAACACTTGCATGATCCATTGTGAGTAGAATAAGATGCTTTTTCATAGAGTTTGATTTTCATCTGATTGAAAAAAAAAAGACTATGGTTTTTCATACTTGGATACTTGGTGGGCATTTGTCCCCAAATTGATAAAGTTAGCCCAGCACATCAAAGAGAAGAGCTGTCAACTCTAAAGAAATTCCATTTCATTTTAAAACTAATCAAATTATATCTTTGACTTCTACCCATAGGTCCTGAAATCACACAAAGGAAAGTGAATCCCTTTTCATTACAGATAATCTTAAAAACTATATGACTGTTACAATATTAATTTAAAATAAACTATGAATCCATCAGTTAGTATTCTCATCTAACATTTATTTTTTATCTTGTTCATAAGGATATTGAAAGATTTTATCAATTGTCTCTCAAAATGCAGTCAAAGAAGGAAACATTTTTCTCTGGATTGGCCAGTGAAGAAACCTAGAGAAGAAAACTTTGAAGTAAAGATGACACCATATCTTCTCAGAGAAGCCATTCTGGTTTCTGGGAATTAAAACTTCCTGTATTAACTGCTCACAAACTGTGCCTGAAGCCTGAGTGAAATGTGACACACTTATTAGAAAATGATGGCAACCAAAATAAAAACAACTACAGCTGTCTAAGTATTTAGGAATCCAAGTTACCTTTTGTGTATATGAATTTATACAACTCAGTTGTATTGCAACATCGTATTCCATTGGATTGTTGGGGGAAATATTAGCCTACACAATATTGTAAGCGTGCCCTACTCTGCCTTCATTTTGGGCATATGCAATTTTTGTTCTGGCTTTAAGTTTGCTTAATTGTAAAAAAAAAAAAAAACTTGACTTAGATCATCTTAGATTTCCTTATTGGTCCTTTTATTTGACCCCCCCTCACCCGATACATGTAATCTATCCATAATAAATTAGGAAATGGGAAAAGTTTCAGATGAATTATTGCCTGTTTTAAGTATTGATATTTTAAGTATCAATTAAATCATCTGTTTATGACAAAAAATAATTTAAGAAATATCTAACCCTTCTTAATGAAAAGGTTGCAAAATTGAAACATCTCCATCTTTCTGTCGATTGCTTTATTTCTTCTCCATTTTTGAAAAAGGGAGCATTAGTTAAAAATTTCAAGTTTGAATCATTTTTCCCCCTTTCAGAGATCTTCACAGCATCATTCATATCGTTTTTTTTTCTTGTTGACAACTAATATTTCTATTGCAAATATCAAACAGAAAAACACAGTGTTACACAAGTCAGTGGAGACAGAAAGACAGAAAGTAATGACTCTACATTTTAGTTCATTTAACGATGAATCCCAAGTCAAGAGTCTGATACGCAGAACTTGGGGAGCAGCAATGAGACAGGGTAAAAGCATCAGATAAACACAAGAATTTGAGGATGATATGGCAGGAAGTCTGTGCACAAGCTGGAGAATAAAGCTCAAAATGATCTCAGTAGCAGGAAACACTGGCCCTCAGCATTTATAAAAGCTATTATTGTCCCCCTGCTGCAGATAACAGGATCTGGAATTGAGCATATTGCTGTTGCTTTTGTCTCCCTTTTTCCTCTGAACCATTGGAAAGTAATTGCTTTTAAAGAAGTTCAATGTGTACTGGAGTGTTACTCAATTTTCCTGGAAAACTATCGATTCACCATCCATGCACTTTGGCATAATTAGTGCATCTCAGAATTGTGAAATCTTACCCATGTACAGGTAAGGTTCTCCTTCCATGAAATTCACGAATGCAACATCAAGCATTACTCCAAAGAAAACACTCTCTCTTCAGCAATTTTATTAACAAGCAGTGAGGTGTGATGTGATTTCACTGGCCAGTTGCCAGCCTAGACACTTCCAGGGCAGAGAGTAGGCAACAATCTCCCAGAAGCATAGACCCTGGATGCACTGTTGTAGTGAGGATGCTGAAGAAATGGGGATTTCTTTCTGCTGGGGCTTCCCTGGTGGCTCAGAGGGTAAGGCATCTGCCTGCAATGCAGGAGACCTGGGTTCAATCCCTGGGTCAGGAAGATCCCCTGGAGAAGGAAATGGCAACCCACTCCAGTACTCTTGCCTGGAAAATCCCATGGACAGAGAAGCCTGGTAGACTACAGTCCATGGAATCTCAAAGAATCAGGCATGACTGAGTGACTTCACTTTCTGCTAGAGATATGTTAATTTGTAATTAACATAAAATAAAGGAGAGCCTTTCAGAATTTCTGGCTTGGAGGCACACCATTTAGACCTGGGCATTGCTCCTACCCACAGTTGAAAATTTTGGCAATGTATGTTATATAATCTCCACTTCTGCCAACAGTTCCTCCAAAATAAGGTGTGTGTGTGTGTGTGTGTGTGTGTGTGTGTGTGTGTGGCCTCATCTGCAGCTCTCCAAATCTACATCCCTTAGGAAGCAATAATTACATTTCCTAGAAACTAATTTTCCACCAAATAATTACAAATTAATCTTTAGAGGTCAAAGTGTTCAACCCTTTACTCCAACTTGAAATTCTCTCATCTTTCCTTCACCCTCTTTAACTTTTTTCTATCACATCTCCTTCACAACTTCATTAGCCATTCTTTCCTGAATACTCTCTAATTCTTAGCCTCCTCACCCTTCCTTTTCCCCTCCATCTCAAGTTCCCTAGCATAACCAAGAGCACCAAAAACCTGACTAGCCAAAAAAATATGTCTTGTTTGTCAAGACATGCACCAAGAAATGACCAGAATTTAAGTTCAGAGAGGACTGACATACAACATACCTGTGATCTGGAAACCTTTCTTGACTACACTGTAATATCTCTCAGAAACAATCCAGATATACAACTTCAAGGATAACCTCAAGAACTGATTATTTCCTTTTCTCTCAATCATCAGAGTTGTACCAGCAGACTAGGAATCAGCATAGCCAGATGTGACCGTATGTTTGTGCCTAATAAGAAAGCTCCTGAAATAAAGTCCACACTATATTGTCAGGTTTTAGGTCCCTATATCTACAGAGCTATGTCAGCCCAGAGAAAAACCTGGTTCCTATTTATATAAAAGTAGCTAAACAGGATCGGGTTCTCCTTGTATGAAACATAACAACAAATACAACTTTAGATTCATATACACAACAGCTTACTGCACTTAACCATCTAGTAGACATTTCCAATTCAACACAACTCTTGACGCCTCTCCAAATTTTGTTTCTCTTCCAGTCTTGCCTATTTGAGAAACCTGTACTGTTATCTACTCACTTGCTCTAGCAAAGAACCTAGGGGACATCTTCGATACTTTCTAATTACACCCAATGCAGCAAAGGTTTGGTAACGCTCACTTTAAAGTATATTTCCAGATTTTTCATTTTTCTTCATATCTATTCCTACCTAATTTTAGATACTGTCATACATTGATCATTTATTACTGCTTATATAAAATCAGAAGTCACACAGATGGTAGAATATATCTTTTGGGTTGGCTAAAAAGTTTGAGTTATTCTGTAGGAAAGTACAGAAAAGCCCAAACTTTTTTGGCCAACCCAATGCCTAAGTGCATACATACTCAGTCATATTTGCCAGGCAAGAATACTGGTGTGGGTTGCCATTTCCTTCTCCAGGGGCTGAACCTGCATCTCCTGTGTCTTCTGCATTGCAGGCTGATTCTACACCACTTAAACAACCCAGCTAAAAAAAGCTTAGGAAGTTTCCCATTACATTTGGGACAAATGCCAAACGACGGTTTGGTCTACGGGGCATTTACATCAACCTGACCTCGCCTATATCTAGAAATTCATCTTATAGTAACCTCTCTCGTCCCTCGCTACGATTTCTACAGCATAGTGGATTTCCTTTCCAGAGCACATGCCTTCATCAAATCAAGGCTGACTTTTAATTATCTTGAAATAGGATACCAGGAAATCTGAAAAAACTTTACTTTCCAAATTAATTCATTAATTAATTCCACTGTTCTTGAGATTCCTACAATAGGAATAGAATACCTTTCTTTGTATTTATGAATCTGGACCTTTCTTTCAGAAATGCAGACAATGCTGGTTTATTATAATAAAATCAAATAATTTATAGGTGATACATCGAATTGGTTTTACTTATGCCAGTTGGCATCAGAGGCATCCCAGGGGAGAGAAAGAGGAGTGGCTAAATTATGAAGTTGGACAACAGTCATTACCTACTGTATACATTTGTTGATCATGGACCCTAATCTTCTCTGCCTTTGTACTGGGCATGGTCCTAGTCTAGCAATTCTCTATGATTCTAGCTATCCTCAGATTTCATATTGCTTTTTTTGAAACTAGTGGGAAAAAAATTGTCAAGGCTTTAGGCATACTCACTGTCTTTGTTTTTCAAACTTTCTTATTTTGCATTGGGGTATAGCTGATTAAGGAGTTCAGCATACAGATACATGTATCCATTCTCCCCCAGACTCCCCTCCCATCTAGGCACCACAAAACATTGAACAGAGTCCCATGTGCTATACAGTAGGTCCTTGTCGGTTATCCATTTTAAATATAGCAGAATGTACATGTGTACATGTCCATCCTGCTTTTTAATGGCAGGTGAATATAAGAGGTAAACCAATATGAAAGGTGTAGTCTGGGAAATCCCATGAACAGAGGAGCCTGGCAGGTTAGAATCCATGGGGTTGCAAAGAGTTATACACAACTGAGGGGTTAAGACAACAACAACAAGGGTTCATAATGGTCAAGAAATAGTGGAGTCTGACAAACAGAATGTGACTGGTGATGCCGTTCTGTGGATAGATGTGAAACACAGGACAAGGGGTTGGCCAGGGGTGGTATGAGAAGTTCAGGGTTGGACCCTGAGTTACAGAGGTGCGAAGGATGTACAGATGAAACTGTACAACATATAGTGAGTGCCGAGGCTTAACTCTGCAAAAATCTCTGTATGAGAGACAGAGGTTTGTGACTTAACAGAATATTAAGAAAACCTGAAGAACTAGAAGTTGAGAAAAATCCATTAATGGAATATATAGTGTGAGAAGAAAAAAAAGAGAAAGGTATGAAATGAAGTTAAAAATGGAACCATGCGGAATACCATCACTTGTGGGGCAACCGAAGACAAAGGAAACGAAAACAGACAGTGAAGGGCACAGCAGTACGATGAGAAGAGAGGGGCTTCAGAAGCCAAAGGAAGAGAGTTTCCTAAGGCAGAGAGTAGTCAAGGATTCCATAGACTGTGAAGGGATATAATGAGATAAGATTCAAAAGCTCCCTGGCATCCTGAAGCAATCTTTGTCAGACCTCTATCAGAGGAGCTGTAGGGACTGTAGCCAGATGTCAAAAGGTTAAGGATTGACAGGGATGTGTATAATTATTTCATGGCTTGGGGCTTCCCTGGTGGCTCAGATGGTAAAGAATGTGCAATGTGGGATAAGCGGGTTCAATCCCTGGGTCAGGAAGATCCCCTGGAGAAGGGAATGGCAACCCACTCCAGTTTTCTTTCCTGAAGAATTCCATGGACAGAGGAGGCTGATGGGCCACAGTCCATGGCATCTCAAAGAGTAGGACATGACTGAGCAACTATCACACACACAGTGATGAGAGAAAGATCAGAGTTTGGGTAATATGCAGAAATGGGCCAAAGAAGGTTCTCTTTTTATTTCTCCCTCTCTAGCTCTGTCTCTGTATTTTTGTACACTATAAGAGAGTAAGATTCCTAAAAAGGAGCAAAGAATGATATGCAGAGCTGAGGCCGAGGAAGGCATTCTAAATGAACATAGGAAGGCTGTCCCACTGTGGTCAATGGTTTTAAAATTTTACTTCAACACATTAATTGTTAAATATAAACCAATATCAAACTCACAGTTCTTTATCTCCAAGAACCGCTTATTAAGACTTCCCACACTTCCCCTAAGCACAACCCAGGCTTGGGTAGGTATTCTTCTGAACTCCCCAAATTATCCCGAATAAAGATTGTCTTTTTTCGCCTATGAAACTCTGACAAACATTTTTAGAACATTATTCCTAGCATCATACCTGAGTAGACAGTATGTTGGTTCAAATAGCTGATAAATTAATCATCAAGCACATTACAGAATAGGAGCTTCAAAATTGATTGCTTTTCTGAGAAACTAATTATGAATTTAATATTTCATGATCAAAAGGAATTATAAGCAAGTGCCATTTATAAATTTAAAATTGAAATTAATACCTCAAACAGACTGCACTTTCTGGGTCTATAGGAGATTTTGTTCCGTTTCATTTTGCTCTATACAATATAAGGGATTTTCCCTTTTGGAGACAGGAAAATGGGTTGTAAAACCTTCCAAAGTCCTTCTTAGGCCCATGACTTTATAATCTACTGACATACCCTTATTCAGTCTGTCCCATTAACATACCCACTCACAAACTAGACTTGTATGAAAGTTCTGTCAACTTCCCATATTGTCTTCTTAGAGGACAGTTTTGCAGCATTGTCTGGTTCCCCTGGTCAAGATTCATCACTGGCCGTTTCGGTAACAAAGGATTGTAGAAATTCCATAGTAGCAGCCACGTACAATATACTTGGGGCAGATTTCATACTCCTTTGGCTTTCTGGGGTTTTGCAATTTTCTTCAGCAGCCCACCCCAAATAATATGATGAGATTCTCAATATTCTTCCTTTCCTGCATCACCTATGTATATATTAAGTTCTTAAATGACAGTGCCAACATGACATGAAAAATAAGCCTGGTGGCTCCTGCCCGCTCAGCTGGCAGGAGCCACATCAATAAAACCACTCAAGACATTCAGGAATATGCGGAGTCTTCCATGGGAGACTGCAGATCGATGAACACACAGAACATGTCCTTGTCATCCTGCTGCGGTGCCTTCTCTTCTCAGTCTGATGACACATCAATAAAGCTGTCTGAGTCCCTGGCTACTGTTACAGACTGTGAATGTCTCCCGGCATTAGTCTTGCTGAACAGGAATCCTGTTTGCCTCCCTGCCACACTGTGTAGCCCTCACTTCCATAAAGATTTCTAGCTCCTAAACAGGATACACTTACATCGGGACCAAAACTTCAACAAAGGGATCAACATTTAAAAAAATAATATATATATATATATATCATTACTATGGATACTATGTAATTTGCAGCATTTTCAAAACCATGTATTGCTAAAGTGATGGAAGAATTTTTTAAATGAACTTTTTGCTTTGGTCTTAATTCAAAACCACAATTTAAAAACGTAAGCCCTATAAATTAAGTATCTAGCAGATTGGCTCTGATTCACTCTAATTTTTCTAATGGAACATCCCCCAATGCGCAAATGAAATGAGGACTTAGTGAAGAATAAACCAAAGCTACTACACTTGCTAACCTCTATTCAGATTAACGTTTTCTTTTTTTTCCATCAAATGTATTCTAGAAGACTGTACTTGCTCTGAACACGACATACTAACATATCAGTTCAGTTCAGTTCAGTTGCTCAGTCGTGTCCGACTCTTCATGACCCCATGAATCGCAGCACGCCAGGCCTCCCTGTCCGTCACCAACTCCCAGAGCTCACTCAAACTCATCCATCGAGTCGGTGATGCCATCCAGCCAGCTTATCCTCTGTCATCCCCTTCTTCTCCCGTCTTCAATCCCTCCCAGCATCAGGGTCTTTTCTAATGAGTCAAATCTTCGCATGAGGTGACCAAAGTATTGGAGTTTCAGCCTCAGCATCTGTCCTTCCAATGAACACCCAGGACTGATCTCCTTTAGGATGGACTGGCTGGATCTCCTTGCAGTCCAAGGGACTCTCAAGTGTCTTCTCCAATACCACAGTTCAAAGGCATTAATTCTTCGGTGCTCAGCCTTCTTCACAGACCAACTCTCACATCCATACATAACCTCTGGAAACACCATAGCCTTGACTAGATGGACCTTTGTTGGCAAAGTAATGTCTCTGCTTTTGAATATACTATCTAGGTTGGTCATAACTTTCCTACCATGGAGTAAGTGTCT
The DNA here is from genome assembly GCF_001704415.2 of Capra hircus. Taxonomy (NCBI): domain Eukaryota; kingdom Metazoa; phylum Chordata; class Mammalia; order Artiodactyla; family Bovidae; genus Capra; species Capra hircus. The sequence continues at coordinate 11,643,824 of NC_030822.1, read as the reverse complement.
TTTAATTTCATGGCTGCAGTTACCATCTGCAGTGATTTTGGAACCCCCCAAAATAAAGTCTGAGACTGTTTCCACTGTTTCCCCATCAATTTCCCATAAAGCGATGGGACCAGATGCCATGATCTTAGCGTGTCCCCTCAAATTTCATCTGCTGAAGCTCTAATCCCCAACAGGACGGTATTTGGAGATGGAACCTTTGGGAGGCAAATGTGCCATGAGGGTGAATCTGTCATAACTGAAATTAGTGCTTTTATATGAAGAGACAAAAGAGAGATGATTTCTCTCTTCACCATATGAGGACACAAGGAGAAGACCGCCATCTGCAAACCAGGAAGCTGAGCCTCACCAGACGCTGAATCCTCTGGTATCTTGGTCTCAGATTTTCAAGCCTCCAGAGCGGTGAGAAATGTTTGCTGTTTAAGCTACCCCATCTATGATATTTGTTATAGCATTTCAAGCTAACTAACGTAATAGGTAGTGAGAAGATGCATATAGGAACAATGAATATATATCATGGCAGATATCATTAATTCAGGTAAATCTAAATTATTTTGGAAGTGCAAGGAAGGAATAGCCAAGTGTTCCTAGTAAAACATAAAAGGCATTGGAGAAGATGTAACATTGCAACCGCTGCTTGAAAGATAAATAAGAGTTTTGTGTGAGAGAAGGTAGAATGGTAACAAAGTAGACTTTATTGGCAAATGTATCAAGCATGAAAGTCAAGTAATGTACTTTCATGAGGTGGCTGAAGCCTGAGGGTGAGAGAATATTAATCAGTGAAATAAAAAAGGTACTGTTTTGAAGGACTTTGTATGCTAAGCAGATTATCCTTCATTCTGTATAACTTTGGTTTTCGTGACTGGCTCATCATCAGAATCATCTGGGAAAGTATTTCAAAAGTACAGATTATTTAGCTAGATTTTTAGAAATTCTGATTAGTAGGATGAGTTCCAGAAACTTGTATTTTTTAAGTTTCCAGAGGTGATTATGATGCTAACTAGATGTGAACCTCTAATGTTGAAACTAAAAGAGAGTCTGAAGAATTCAAAGGAAGAGATGATCTGATTTAATCTGGGTTTAGTAATCATCAATTCTGCAGGTAGATATATGAGTAAAATATCTGGTAGAGATTTCAAATGCATGGTCTATTGATTCATTTTACTAGGTGTGCAAATAATTGCCATACTGTGTGTGTGAAGCTGCTTATACTTCTCAATGTGGACATTTCACATCAACTGGATTTCATACTTCCCTTGCAAATTAGGGTTATGGCAATCCTGGGCCCATTTATTAATATAACCATGACAACAATTAGCTAGATAATTAGTCTCACTATAGACTTACCATGTATTCTCCTGGGTGCACATCCCCACCACCACCATTTTCTTTCACTGCACCTCGATTCACTCATTTTCATCTCTGCCTGGACACTAAAGGCATTTAATTTTGTGATCAATGGGTAGAGTGTTATATTTGAAATGGACAAAATTAACCTTGTCTATTGTTTAACAAGCCTACATCTGACAGGGAAAGGTTAAGTCAAAATGTGTTAGGGTCCCAATAGGGGTTGGCTTAAGATTTGCATTCATGAATTTGCAAAGAGTAGCATATTGGAGAAATAGAAGAAAAATGAACATTTATTGAGTACGAACTCTGCACTCAGCACTATGCAAGATTTAAATACATGCTTTTACTTAATCAGCTTAATAATCCTAAAAGTATTAGAAGATAAACTCTGTGAGGGGCAGAGTTCTTTTATTTCTAAATTTACAGTAGTTGGAATAATGCCTGGTTTGAAGAAGTGCCTAATAAGTATTTTTGATTTATTAAATTAAAGGTAAGTTGCGATTAATAAAACTGACATTCAGAAGTTCTGACCAAGGTCATACAGGTAGTAAATTTTTGAGTTAGAACTAAGTTCGCTCCGTTAGCCTTCAGAACCCATGAGTTCCCACTGCCCTGTCCTGGCTTCTCCTTTCCACAGAAGTAAATCCTCAGTCACATGGCTCATTTCTTGACATAAGGCAAGAAGAAAATCCATTGCCATATGTCAAATCAATTTCTAACCAAATCCTATTAAGCACCTTCTTGCTTATTTCCCTTTTCATTCTACTTAGACAAACCTCAACTTCTTAAGACAGACAAATAAGTGCATTGGTGGCAAATGAAGTGCCCAGGAAAACCCATCTTCAAACTGTCAGTGACCTTGTAAGACCACATTTGAAGGTCACCCAACCTGGTATCCGCTTCTTGGCTTCCCTTAAATCTAGTCTAGTCCTTTGTTTGACAAGCTAAGAGGACTTTACATAATTAAAAAAATACACTCATGAGGCAAATATCTTCTGAATTGTAATGCAACCCTTACTTGACCCAAGGTATTAAGCAAATGGAATTAGACTTCTGAAAAAGGCCTGGATTATTAATGAGACGATTTACATAGTGTAGCTTGACTCCTTTCTACCTCTAACATGTATGAAGCAGTGCCATATTTGAAGCTTACTCTGATATTTTCCAGTTTCACTTATTTTCCTGCTGGTCAGTAAGCTCAGCTCTCTTCTGAGGGTCTATAGCATTTTTCTGAAAATCTAGGATTTCTAAGGAGGCCTAGCTCTTTGCGACTCTGAGATAAAATTGTCTTCCATTTAACACGTGTTTGCATTAAAACAGGAATCAGGCAACTGCCTAGATTTACTTAGAGAAAATTTCCTCTTTTGTTTAGTTTTCCATAATTGGGTAGGGCTTCCCTGGTGGCTCAGAGGTTAAAGCGTCTGCCTGGAATGCAGGAGACCTGGGTTCAATCCCTGAGTCGGGAAGACCTCCTGGAGAAGGAAATGGCAACCCACTCCAGTACTCTTGCTTGGAGAATCCCATGGAGGGGGGAGCCTGGTGGGCTACAGTCCATGGGGTCGCAAAGAGTTGTACATGACTGAGCGATTTCACTTTTACTTTTGCAAATTCTTCAAATGGTAATAGAGATTTATACTAAGTCTTCTTTGAACTACTTTCCTCCATGTACTTTGGAGTTAAATATTACAAGCAATGAGCTGGCACTTGTTATTTAATAAATATTTCCATTTAAGTAACACAGCCTCTGAACAGAGAGTCCTATGGCATAAAGAGATATATGCATATAAGTTATACATAGACCCACATAAGGATGTGACTGCTTTGGGCTTCCCTGGTGTCTCAAACGGTAAAGAATCTTCCTGCAGTGCAGGAGGTCTGGGTTCTATCCCTGGGTTGGGAAGATCCCCTGGAGAAGGGAATGGCTACCCACTCCCGTATTCTTGCTTGGAGAATCCCATGGACAGAGGAGCATGGCAGAGGGTTATTGGCCATGGGGTTACAAAAAGTTGAACCTGACTAAGCACTTCACTTTCACTTCACATATGGATGTGGCTGCCTTGGTTGTCCCTACCCTGCTTGACTCAGCATGCACACACCTTGCTGGGAATTCTTTATTCTAATAAGCCCAGGGTCACTGTGTTAACACAGATTGCCACAGGTCTCTCCAATTGCTGCTCTCAGATCATTATTCATCGTGCCAGAGTCTGCCCGCCTTTGTTAAGCAGAGCAGCTTCATTTCAAATTGGAACAAACCTCCAAGGGAACCAGGTTCCAAACACCAAGCTGTAAGTCTGGGCAGTCATCAGACAGTGTTATGAGTCACAGACATGTGTCTGTTTCAGTTGCCAGCTTCATCAAGAGCTCCTCATTACATTGTAGGTAGAGAGAAAGAGCTACAAATCACCAAATTAACACCACAATTGCAAACAAGGGTACTTCATGTTATTCATGCTGAACAATTTAGTCTAGCAGTCTTGAATAATAACAAGTCTTTATATTTCAAAGCATGGTTCAGAAGCCACAATGATTTATGTTTAAAGTAAATCTTATGACCATTTACCATTATAGAAGAGGAGTAAAAACTCAATATTCAATGTTTATGATGACTAACATAACAATGGGGGGAAATGCTCAGGATATGTATTAAGTGAAAAAAAGCAGGAGAAACATAATCATGGCTTTTACGGTTACAACTTTTGAAATATGCACACAAAAGCAAATGTAAGAGAATACTTCAAAATGTTAATGTGAAGTGTTATATTAAGGGTATAGAGTTGAGTGATTTCCGTATTTATACCTTTTTTTACAAACCCCATTATACAGATCTTGCATAACTTCTATAATGAAAAAATTGAAATGTCACAAATATAAACGTAAATAATTTGCAAAAGATAATCATTTGTCACTGAATTTGTCTAATTTTTGACATGAAAAGTATGTTACCAAATAAATACATGCATTATTACAACTAGTTTAAAGGTTGCAGTTTTTTCAAGTATTTTCTTAATATTCCAATAATTTTAAAATAAGATTTTTCAAAGGGATGCTCATTATTCATTTTAGTAAAAGCAAAAAAAAAAGTTACATATGTGAAGTAACACATATCCTTGGTTGAAAGCAAGAAAATATATAATGGGTATGTAGATGGTTATGACTATATTTCAAATAACATGGTAAACACTACTGAGATAGTATTCATATTGATAAAGCAAACTAAAGGATGTCTAGAATCTTACAGTTTGAATCTGACTCATTTGGAAATGCTACATTCAGCAGACACCTTGGGGAGTAAGGCACAGAAGCTACAAGAAGGTTATTTGAGATCCATTTAAGATTATGTCAACCGACAGAGTTAAGGGACTGACAAGATAGAAATGCAATATTTTTTTTTTCCATATACAGTTCTTATATGTTTCATTAAACATATGAAGATAAAGCACAAAAGAAGATTGTTTACATACTTGCAGTTTTGTGAACAGTTTCAAAGGAAGGAAGGGACATCACGGGGACATCTGGGAGACCATCACATATACTTTAACAGATTACTTGTTGTACACAATTCTCAGTGTCCTTGGCAGTCAAAATGGACTTCCTTCTTTGTTGTTATTGAAGACCAAGCAAACCTGTCTGGATCTAGGGGACACCTTCAATCACGCTGAGGTGTGAGGTTCCTAAGTAGAAAGAGCCAATAGGATGAATCTGAGCCAAATTCTTGAAAAAATGGCAGGATAGTAAAAACAGACAGGGCAGGCAGTGGTCAAGGACAAAGACAAGATCAAGCAGACAGGTAAATAGTAAGCAGGGAGTTAGTTGTCTGGGGAAGACTATGGTTATAAAGAGCCAAGAACACCTACCGCTCACCTCTATAGTCCATAGGTCTGTGGAAACTGACACAGCGGATGAGCTGAAAGACACATAGGCCAAGACCCTACACATTTAGCAATGTCCTCTTTTCAGAGTCCTCAACACTTACTCTCAGGGGCTTCCAAACCCATAGCCAAAAAATGTTAGTAGCACCAAGTTGAATGGCTCCTATATCTGCCATTCTCATCATGCTGTATCTTCCTCCCTTTTTCCTGAAGTTTTACTGAAAGAAGACCATCTGTCTTTTGCAGTTGGGTAGGAAATTTTCAAGCTTTATCCGCAAAATGCTCCTGTTACCCTCTACCCACTCACAAGCCAGCCAAATATGTGAAAGAGTTAAGACTCATAATGTTCACTGATTCCCGAAAGAGACCAAATCAACAAAGAAGCCACTGACAGCCAACGTGCTGGGTTGATCACCTTAAATTTGAAAAAAGTATGTGTTTATTTTCTCTTTTCTTTGCACATTCCTTTAGAGAAGGAGGACCATATCTTATTCATTCTCATCACACCATGATTTACATACCACAGAGGCTGATGTATGATACGTGAACAATAAGTGAAGGAACAAAGGCAAAACAACCTAGTGTATGTCTAGACAAAAGTAAGCAGACAACCAGACGTATGACTTCTGAGAACCTGGAGTTGCATACTACCAACGTGTGTGTGTGTGTGTGTGTGTGTGTGTGTGTGTGTTCAGTTGAGTCTGTCTCTTTGAGACCCCGTGGACTGTAGCTGGCCAGGCTCCTCTTTCCATGAAATTTTCTAGCAAGAATACTAGAGCAGTTACCATTTCCTACTCCAATGGATCTTCCCAACCCAGGGATCAAACCCATGTCTCTTGCTTCTCCCGAATTGGCAAGCAGATTCTTTACTGCTGTGCCACCTGGGAAGCCCTTTCTTATTAAAATTGCATAATCTTTTAATCATAAAATCCTAACCATTATGGTTGCTATTATTGGAGCTGAAGCTATTTTTGGAGCTAACCATTATTGGAGCTAAAGCTCCAATACTTTGGCCATCTGATGACTCATTGGAAAAGACCCTGATGCTGCGAAAGATTGAAGGCAGGAGGAGAAAGGGATGACAGAGGATGAAATGGTTGGATGGCATCACCAACTCGATAGACATGAGTTTGAGCAAGCTCCGGGAGTTGGTGATGGACAGAGAGGCCTGATATACTGCAGTCCATGGGGTTGCAAAGAGTTGGACATGATTGAGCAACAGAACTGAATTGAACTGATGGATGCTACAAGATGATTAGAAAATGTAGGAAAAGTGCTAGGGAAATCAGGTCTTAAGCTAAGGTTACTTTGAAAAGCTTTGCTTATTTTCTGCACAATTCAATGTTGTAGAATCAGTCAAGTAACTAGAAACCATTCAAACTGAGTGTATGCATCTGGTGTGAGGTAAGGAAGAAAATACTTATAATAATTATTCCTGGTCACATTAGGGTAAGAGTAAGGGCTAAGAAAATTTTCTCTTTCTTCTCTTCTCTTTCTCTCCTCCCTCCCACTCATCTTTGTTTCCTTCCTTTTCTCCTTCTTTCTTCCCTCCCTCTTTCCTTTCCTTTTTTCTAATAGATATTTGAAGCAAGCCACAGAATTTAATGTCTATGCCAGAGATTGGGCAAAGATAATATAGATAAGGAGTTTTCAAAATGTGTTTTACAGAGACATATTAAGAGTTCTGTAAAACTTGGTGCTGTTGTCTTATTTTGTTTTTATGGAAAGAGGATAGGTAATATTGAGTTTTCCATTCAAAATCCTAAATTTGAAGTTTAATTTTTTGCTCATTGAAAGAGTAATGTGCTTCTGATTGATTGAGTTTTAAAATAAGTAAATGCTGTAATTTTATTTCATAAGAAGGCATATCAATAAATCACTACCACAAAGTCAGTAAGAGGTTCTGAGCTGCCCCTCAAATCTTCAGACTCTTGGGTCAGTTCTCCTATATTTACATTGTCTGTCCACTTCCCAAGGAATTATAAACACATCTTTCTTCTCTTCACTGGTACTAGTGACTACCCAATTACCCAGCCTAATTTACCAGTATGTCTGTTAAGCAGATGTCACATAAAAGATGCACAGCACAGAGTTTCTAGTGATTACCAAGCACGTATTTTCTTTATCATTTTACAAATATATCTGGATAGATATACACTGCAGTTCCCCACCAAAATGATGGCAACCAGAAACATTGCCATGTGTAACAGAAAAATAAAAGAGAAGAAGAAAAGCAGAAAGACAAGAGTAAAAAGAAGAAGGGGTAGGGAAAGAAGAAGCTTTAGAGAGTCTATGGCACTCTGGAAAATCTTAGTATTTTGCAACATATTCAATATGTTATTGAATCAACCAGCATGCATAAATTCGTATGTTGAGAGTATGTAAAACCCAAAAGAGAGTTACTATATTTATTCATAGATTTCTTCCTAAATAAATGCTTAAAGGTAAGGCCGAGACTGGGATTTCCATTTTACAAGGAGGAAACTAAGGCACATGATTAAATGATTGCCCCAGTGGCACCCAGCAAATCTGCAACAGAATGAGAATCATAATAACCAACTCCTACCACTTTCATAACTTCATCTCTAGTGTTGTCATGCTGAATATATGACTAGATCAGTTAAGACATAAACTTGTATTAAAAACAAACATGTTTCAAAAATCCTGCTGCCAAAAAATGCCAAAGTTCAAAGACAAGTAAGAATTGGGAAAGTATTTATCCTATTGTGCAATAGATAGAGAAAAAAATTCAGAAATAAATAATAATAGCTCCATGGGAAAATAGGCAAAAGATAAAACAGCAGTTCTCTTCACAGAAAAAGAGATTCAGTAGGTTAAAACCATATGGGTAGATGCTCAACCTCACTAATTATTCTGTAAAATGCAAATTCTGTAACAAAAACCTTCTTTTTTAACCTATCAGATTGGCAAAGATTATAAAATTTGGCTAAGGTATGAGGAAACAGTTATTCTTATACATTGTTGTTGGGAGTACTTGGCAATATCTATCAAAAATTTAAATGCACATATGCTTGAATGCAACAATCCCACTTCGAGGAATGTCTCATAGATAAATACCCACAAGTATGCAAAGATATGCACATAAACATTGCCACTGCAGCCTGTTAAATGCCCATCAGTAGAACACAATGGAAACCCTATGGATCGTTAAATAGATAATGTATAATAGAAGTATTGTTGTGGAAAGCTTCCTAGATAGAAATCATTTTTAACAAATAAAATGTAGAATATTGTTTAACCAGGTCTCCATTTTATGTAAGAGCAAATTATCTATCCCATGTATGTCGATGACATGAAAAGGGAGATATACAGTCTTGACCTCTTTCTGGAATGCTAGATTGTATCCAAGCTCACACGGCCAGTATTTCCCAGGTTTTCTAAACCTACTTCCTCATTCTGGCCACCTCATGCAGAGTTGACTCACTAGAAAAGACCCTGATGCTGGGAAAGATTGAAGGCAGGAGGAGAAGGGGACAACAGAGGATGGCATCTCTGTCATGGTTGGATGGCATCACCGACTTGATGGACATGAGTTTGAGTAAACTTCGGGAGTTGGTGATGGACAGAAAAGCCTGGCGTGTGGCAGTCCATGGGGTCGCAAAGAGTTGGACACTACTGAGTGGCTGAACTGATCCATCTAGATGTTTAGGACTGAATCTCCATCTTTGCTTTCTCCCATACTCTGTTTCCAATCAATCAGCAAGCTTTATTGCCTAAATATCCAAAACTTGCTAAAAAAAAAAAAAAAAATAGGTCATTTTGTTTTCACTCCAGTAATGGCACTCCAATCCAATCCAAACTACCAGCCTCTTCCAGAGATATTTGCCGCATATACCTTTCTTCCATTTCGCGAGTGTCCGTGCTAAGTTGTTTCAGTCATATCTGACTCTTTGCAACCCTACAGACTGTAGTACGCCAGGCTCTTCTGTACACGGGATTCTCCAGGTAAGAACACTGGAGTGGGTTGCCCTCCAGGGGACCTTCCCCACCCAGGGATCGAACGGTGTCTCTCACATCTCCTGCATTGGCAGCTGGGTTCTTTATCACTAGTGCCCCCTCAGAAGCCCTTCTACTACTTTGCTGCTAAGTCGCTTCAGTCGTGTCCGACTGTGCGACCCCACAGGCGGCAGCCCACCAGGCTCCCCTGTCCCTGGGATTCTCCAGGCAAGAACACTGGAGTGGGTTGCCATTTCCTTCTCCAATGCATGAAAGTGCAAAGTGAAAGTGAAGACGCTCAGTCGTGTCCTACTCTTAGCGACCCCATGACTTGCAGCCCACCAGGCCCCTCCATCCATGGGATTTTCCAGGCAAGAGTACTGGAGTGGGTTGCCATTGCCTTCTCCAGCACAGCAGCTAGAGTGAGCTTTACTCCTCACCAAAATCTGATGTGGTCCCATCACTTTGGGAATAAGAACTTAACTCTTTAAATGACTGACAACGTCCTTCATTATCTGCCATCTGTCTGTCTCTCTGATCCCAACCCCTGTCTTGCAAATGCATAGAATACTTAGTGCAAATGCACATGGTCCAGTAACAGATTGATTCTCACGAGAGATACTTTGATATGTTGAATTTTCAGAACTTACAAGCCAAACTGCTTCCATCCTGATTGCCACACTCACTCACACATATACTCTGCAGATCCTCCTCTCAGTTTTAGCTGCTGCTTTCAGATTGGCTCCTGGTTGATTTCAAGTGGTTTCTGTACTCTCAGGGCCGTTAGTGGAGATACTACCATTAGCCCTTCCTTCCTCCTAGAACACTGAGGACACTACAGGGGTTTTGTGGCTGTCCGTGGTTTGTCCTCATTTACTTGCATTCAGGATCTGGAGGCTACCTTCTTCTCTAGATAAATGTTAAGTCTTCCTGTGTTTGATTTTTCCACCCAAATTTCTTTCTTAACCAAGGGATTTTGAGAGATTCATAAACTTTTCTTTATAGTTTCTCTCATCGCTCACAAATCTTCCTGTGGGTAACCACAGGATATTCTGGGCATCATTTTTGCCTTTTTATAACTTGCCTTATGCACTTATTTATTTTTAAATTATTTTGGAAAGGAGAAAATCTCAAAAGAAAGCACAATACTTTGTAGACAATATGGTTCCAAGTTTAAAAGGACAGAGAAAAAGAAATGACACACCAAAAGAGCAGTATGTTATACGTGCGTGTGTGTGTGTGTGTGCGCGCACGCACGTGTGCATGCTCAGTCATATCTGACTCTTTGCAACCCTATGGACTGTATGTAGCTTACTAGGCTCCTCTTTCCATGGCATTCTCCAGGCAGGAATACTGGAATGGTTTTGCCATGCCCTCCTCTAGGGGATCTTCCTGACTGAGGGATAGAATCCATGTCTCCTGCATTACAGGAGGATTCTTTCTCCACCGAGCCACTTGGGAAATTCTCTATATATCTATCTTTATTTAGGTAGATATTGGAAAAGCTAAATATTACTTTTGCTTTGGTTATATATATATATATATATATATATATAAATGTGTATGTATATATAATTTCTTGAACAGATTTTTTTTTCTTCTTTGTATACCATTATCTGGCAAATTTTTTAGAAGTTGAAGGAAGATTTTCCTAAACAGGATTTTGTATAACTTAATGCAGAAAGGAGGGCTGTTTGATCACTGGAAAAGATTGTCTATAATCAATTCCTGCCTTTTGTCCAAAGAAAACAAAATTAGGAGCAGGGGACCGTAAGTCTTTCTCTTCCACAAACAACTGTGTGGCCACAGACAAATTTTTTCAGCCCTTTGAGCCACAGTTCTCATGTGTTATTTGATAGATGAGGAAAATCAGAGAACCTAGGATCTTGCAGAAGACTCAGTGAGACCTTAAGACATGCTTAGTTTGCTTATCCCAAAACAAGAAGACCAACTTGTATATATTTTCCATAAAATGTTCAGATTTCCAGTTTCCCTTAAATACTAAGATTTAAGATGAGAGCAATAGGCAGAAGGTAAATGACTATCACCCCTTTGGAGAGAGTATGCACACTCCACTTTCTCCTTTTATGGGTTAAATTCTGTCCCTCCAAAAAAGATACATGGAAGTTCTAATCCTCAGTACCTGAAAATGTGATGTTATTTAACAAGTAAATTAAAATGATGCTGTTAGAATGGGACCCAATCCAATACAAATAGGGGTAAAGTTCAACTCAGAGACAGACAGGCAAAGAGAGAAGAGGATGTGAAGACATGCAGGAGGAAAGCTTCCATGTAGAAGGAGGGATGCGTGTATAAGTGGAAGAATGCCTAGGACTATGAGCCAACACCCAAAGTGAGAGAAGCAAAGAAAGAATTTTTCCCCTAGAGCTGTCAAGAGAGAGCATGCCCTACAAGAAACTTGATTTTGGACTTCTAGCCTTCATACTTGTGCAATAACAGGTATTTGTTCTTTTAAGCCACCTAGTGTTTATTCGGAGAAGGCAATGGCACCCCACTCCAGGACACTTGCCTGGAAAACCCCTGGACCGAGGAGCCTGGAATGCTGGAGTCCATGGGGTCGCTGAGGGTCAGACACGACTGAGCGACTTCACTTTCACTTTTCACTTTCATGCATTGGAGAAGGAAATGGCAACCCACTCCAGTGTTCTTGCCTGGAGAATCCCAGGGACAGGGGAGCCTGGTAGGCTGCTGGCTATGGGGTCGCACAGAGTCAGACACGACTGAAGTGACTTAGCAGCAGCAGTGTTTATTACTTTGTTACAGCAGCCCTGGGAAACTAACACCATTCCAATACCCACTTGATATTCCTTAGTCACCTAGGTTGCCTTACTAGGCTCTGGAGTCTTTTGACTGTCTTGTCCTTTAGATGAATTTTGTGCCTTCAGCTTGTTTTTATGATTTATGTTCCCCCACTATTTAGGTAAGAAAAATAATTTAGAACATAGCACTTTAAGGCTTCCCTGGTGGCTCAGCAGTAAAGAATCCTCCTGCCAGCGCAGGAGATGCAGGTTCAATCCCTGGGTCAGGAAGATCTCTTGAAGAAAGAATGGCAACCCACTCCAGTATTCTTGCCTGATAAATCCCATGGACAGAGGAGCCTGGCAGGCTACAGTCAATGGGGTCAGAAAGAGTTGAACACAACTTAGTGACTAAACAATACCTTTAAAATAAGGAGTGAAAATTCAGACATTCAAATACTGAAGTCAGACTGCTTTTATATAGGCAAAGCCTTGGGATAACTTTGTGTAAAGAGAACAAGAAAGTGGAGCTGATTTGGCAACAAAGGATATAGCTGGAAGGGAAATCTCTGGGGAACAATGCTTTGCCTGACAAGTTCCCCAAAAGAGATGTAACAACCGTTTTTAAGGTACTATTATATATTGGCCAGATTCTTTACTAAGACTATGTTGTTAAATAAGGCATGCAAAATCGCATTATTGAGAGACGTCAGAAAATAGACAAAGGGTGATCAATTCGTTAGGAGTTTACTCTGGCCCCTTTCCTGTGGCTCTCTTCACATGGCTGTGGCTACAGATGCCATTGCCACCTTGTAGAGATCCAGTGAACATATTGCAAATACAGTAACAGGCTGACTCTTGGGAATGAAAGATAAAGTTGCCAGATGAGTCTTGGATGCTCCTGCTTCATCAGATGGTAGGATCAAAAATATTGGAACTGGAAAGAAGGAAAGACACCATGGAAATAGCATGAAATGGACAGTTAGAAGCTCAGTATTTTAGTTCTCTCTCCTCTTGTTACTGACTTGATGGAGTGATTTGAACTTTCTGGGACATAGGAAAGTTACCTGTATACGCTGTGAATGAAACAGCATTCTGTTCTATTTCATGAGTATCTAACAAAAGAAAATACTTGATATTGATTTATAAACTATATATTAAAATATATGACTTGTTATTTTTGTTGTTAATGTCATTATCACCACCATCATCATCATTACTGCTTCATGGATATTGACCCAATGGGAGTTAACACCTTAATTTGTTAATGTTCATCTGAAATTTGCAGATTAGTTTTATGCAGCTCTGAAAAAAACCTAAACAAATATGTCATACATCTTTTGATAATGGTCAGCTAAATACAAACGTTAATCGTTCTGGTATTCTGTAGTCAGTTGGCTCATTCAATCTAAATTACTAAGCTGATTCTGCACACTTGCTATTGCTTATTTTTTGTTGTTGGGATTTTCATTAGCAATTAAATACATAGAAACTGTGCTACTTTAAAAGGAGAAAGCAGTAGTTGCTGCTACCCTAAGCTTTAAGACAGGAAAGGCTGGTTATTATACAAATATTGTACAGCATGTACAATATACATTTTTAACATGCCAGAGAAATCGGACATGTCATGCCAATTTATGAATTTATGACAGTTTTCCTTGTGACATATTTATGGTAATTTTCCTTGGGCCGTGCAGTAGTCACAGAGTCACAAAGCCCAGGTCTCAAGCTATACTCACCATTTGCTAGCTAAATAACCTTGTTGACTAATTATCTGAGAGCTTCAATTTTGCATTTGAAAGTAATGGATAACTCTCTTTTTTTTTTTTTTTTTTTTAGGCTAAGTAAAACAATGCAGGTAAAAATCTTTTGTAGGCTTAGAGTTCCATAGTTCCCAGAGTTTTGTCTGGGCTCAGAGCTCTTTCGAGTCCTTGATAGGATAACATGATGTTACAGATTCTTTACTACCTGAGCCACTCTGGTGGCTGAATCTGTCTGCAATGCAAGAGACCCGGGTTCGATCCGATCCCTGGGTCAGGAAGATCCCTTGAAGAAGGAAATGGCTGTTCACCCCAGTATTCTTGCCTGAGAAATGCCATAGACAGAGGAGCCTGGCAGGCTACAGTCCATGGAATTACAAAGAGTTGGACATGACTAAGCAACTAAGCACATAGACACACACAGACACATAGAAGATGTACTGGGCTTGTGTTTGAATATGAACTTCAGTTCAGTTCAGTTCAGTTGCTCAGTCGTGTCCGACTCTTTGCGACCCAATGAATCGCAGCACGCCAGGCCTCCCTGTCCATCACCAACACCTGGAGTTCACTCAGACTCACGTCCATCGAGTCAGTGATGCCATCCAGCCATCTCATCCTCTGTCGTCCCCTTCTCCTCCAGTCCCCAGTCCCTCCCAGCATCAGAGTCTTTTCCAATGAGTCAACTCTTCGCATGAGGTAGCCAAAGTACTGGAGTTTCAGCTTTAGCATCATTCCTTCCAAAGAAATCCCAGGGCTGATCTTCAGAATGGACTGGTTGGATCTCCTCGAAGGCCCATAAATTTCATCATAATATTTTACAATTGTAATAGTTTGCATGTGTAGAGATTATTCATGCTCAAAAAGTGTTTTTCAATTTTATTTTTGTGTATGTATTCGTACTACAAATCTGTGAAGCCAAGCAAGATATAAGGTGAACGACCAGCCTGATTTGCCTGGGAATGAGAAAGATTAGACCGTCAGTGGGACTTTAAAGGTTAAAACCAGGGAAAGTCCTGGTGAACTGGAACAAGTTATTTATCATAAAAAGAAGGTCATTTCCACTTTATAGATGAGGAGGCCAGGATAAAGCCACACAGCCAGCAGTAGCAGAGTCAAAGCTTTGATTGCCATTTTCAGACTCAAGGTCTAAGCGTACAATCGGTCACATGACCAGCAATAACTTATTTTAGTAAAGTGGGATAACCTTCAGTGCCTTGGTGGTAAATGAATGTCATCATGTGACATAATAGACTAGAACAATAATCTAGCTTTTCAAGTCAGAGCAAATATTAACATTTAAATAGCTAATTCCTGTGCTCACTTGATTTTTCTCATTCTTTTCTAATGGCGAACAGAGAATGAACATCTCAGGAGTCCACCAGTTCTACAAGAATTAAAAATACTCATTTTTCTTTGATATCACACTATAAAAATAAATTATTTTACCTGCAGTCAGTAGAACTGATGTAATAATAACTTGTTACTGAGAGACATTTTTATACTGTCTTTAGGGATTTATGCCAGTAAGAGCATGCAGATGTATTTTAGGAAGGCAGTCTGAAATTTTATTGATGTTATTTAAATTTGAGAAGAAAATAGCAAAGGTGTTAAAGTGGGAAGTAAAATTCTTAGGCAGGTCCTATTGCATATTTAAAATCAATAGTGCCACTGAACACATTAGGGAAATTCATCACAAAATATTTCGTTTAGAAGATACTAAATACTCAGAATAGCCATAGCTGTATCTCTACACAAGGGCAAGGCAGAGAACTGAAAATAACAGAAAAAAAACCTTGCACACTCTTCTTTCTCCTGGAACACCCCCTTGGAGTGATTCCAATCAAAGGGAACTAGAAAAGAGTCTCTTCCTCCTTATAAGTATTCCAGAATCTCTAGCTCGCAAATGCAATCTACATTTTCAAAGAGAGGAGAAGCTGTAGATGGAAAACCATTTGCGTAAAGAGAAAAACAGTCTAGAAAAAAAAAAGCACACATCTATCTTAATACAGTAAAAGAGAGAGAGGCTATTAACTCATACCATTAACATCATGACCGTTTCTCCTAAACAATAAGGAGAAATCATACACGGGCTTCACATATTTCTGTATCTTAAATCACCTTAGGTAGGAGTGAAGATGTAACTATTAAGGACCTACTATTTAGCACATGGAACTCTACTCAATATTATGCGGCAGCCTGGAGAGGGGGTTTGAGGGGAGAATGAATACATGTATACGTATGGCTGAGTCCCTTCACAGTTCATCTGAAGCTATCACAACTTTGTTAATTGGCTATAATCCAATACAAAATAAAAAGTTTAAATAAAAATACAAAAGCTGAAAAAAATACAATGTTTTATTTAAAAAAAAAAAAAAAGATGGAAAATTTTAGAGATGATTCAGATGTGGCTCTACTTGGTAGCAGGGGTGCTTATGAGAATGGGAAAACATGCCTTTCTATATTAGCACATAATATATATCACATAACTACTAGAGAAAAGAAGAGCAAAACTGGACTTAATTACTTTTTTAATCACGCATGAAAAATATTTCTGTGAACAATTTTTCCATTTTCTGATCTTGCTACAAATAGGTCTTTAGTCCTTTTTCCATTGTACTTTTCATAACAACACAATTCTCAGAAGGAATTATGAGCGCACTGCTCAGTAGCGAACTCTAGAAGATATGAGGCTAGCTCAGCCTTGAGAAGGTTGGGGCCGCCCTCTGTCTATTCACTCTAACAATGATGAATGAACACAGACAGGCTTTCATCATGGAGAGTCAGAGTTCACTCCGTAGCTTCCCTTAACCAGCTCACTCAGCTCTTTTATGAATGTGATTGTTACTGGAAGTACTTGTATTGTCCCCCCAGAATTGACTTTCTTCCAGAGAAGACATTTGCCCCCCAAAATTCTCTGGCATCAACTATATTAGGTGCCATGGAATTAAACATGATGATAAAGCGTGGACATGTTTGAAAGAATAGGAATGGTTTTCAGCAATACCAAACTAGCACAACTCAGAGAATATTTTAGCTAGATCAATCAAAGGAATTAATGAATAAAGCTGTCTATTTTGTAGTCCAGAGACAGAATCAGTTGACGTCTGAGCCAGAATTCAAAACCAAGAGAAACTTTCAGTCTGCCTTCTACTGAGAACACTTCTTTCTTATGGCAAACAAGAGAACAAATACAAGTTCTTGTTCATGTTCCATTCCATTATTCATGAATATCTCTACATTTTGGACAGTCAGGCAATGCCCAAAGTACAGGAGCTGAACAAACACCGGAGTCAGGATGCTCTCATAGGCTTTGCTCCTTCCTCCCAGCTACAGATACCCTGGATTTCTGTTGCTGACACCTGATTGGGTGAGGAAAGGAGTTTTCATCCAATTTAAGGTTGTGATGCCTTTATTTTCACTTGTATTAACAGCAAAGCTTTTGATTGTATCCAAGGAACAGCTAGGAAATCACACTGCTGAGAAGCTTCACACTTAAATTACACACTGCCGATCAAGGGAAGAGAAGAGTATTATTACTAAGAATCATTTGTTCATTTGTTCATTCACTGAACAATTAACTTTTGTCACCTACCAGGCACTGATCTAGGCACTGAGGTTAAAGAAATAAACTAAACAAACTCATCTCATGGTTCTATTCTATCATGGAGAGACAGAGAAAAGAAATAAGATATATGTTATATAGTAAGTGCTAGAGGGGAAAGCAACAGGGAGCAAGAATTAATGAAGTGAAAAATGTCAGATGTTACAAGTGCTCTACAAAGAATAATTCCAACATCCAAATTTACTAAGTAGATTACACACACACACACACACATACACACACATACATACACACACATATATATGTGTATGTATATCATATTACAGAGGAAGATATCTGATCTAAGAGAAACACTAATCTGCACAATATTACATAACTAATTCACAGGGCTATAATTAAAGCTCTGGATTTTTACTCTGTCAAGGTCTAGAGTTAGTGTGACTTTTAATACAGTTATAGTATGTCTTCTTTAAATATAAATAGCCCTTAAAATGATTTTCAGTTGCACAGGTCTGACACTGACTCCTCTAAGATTTGAGTTTAGCTAATTCCATAGATCAATGGCAGTAAAAGAGCTTGAAAACAAGTTTATGGATTATTTCTCCTATTAAAAAGACTGCCAGGGGAAAAAAGTATTTGTTATTTAACAAAAATAAGTTATAAAATGTTTCCTTGTCCCAACTAAAATATACCAATAACAAAAGTGACTCCTAAGGAAAAAAAAAATTACATATATTCACTTTCTCCAGAGCAGGTTGTTTTTGCAAATTTCTTCTTATTGTCAATGAAACACTTCTAGATGAGTGCCAAAGTCTTTCTTGGGGAATTGAAACTGTGAAGCACAGCTGAGAGAGAGCAGGCTTCTGCAGCTTGTCTTTGGTAACATCTTCAAGGAGGTGGGAGGAGCATAATTATTCTTCACGGCCTCTAGTTTTTCCTTAGTACATCCCAAAAGATTGACCACGTGGGACAGAGAGACACTTCATTCCATTCTCTCCCTCCCTTCTTCAGCATCTGTGTTTTCTTTCTCCTTCATTATTCTGAGCAGACACAACCCTTGGGAAAGCTGTGTAATTTTCCTTCTTCTGTTGACACCTGACCCCACTCAGGCAGATGCCCCAGGTTCAGAACCTGTTCCTTCACTTGTCTTGGGACCCAAAGCTCTTTTCAGCAAGCTGCCAAAATGGTAAGTAGCTGGGAAACTGATAGCTGATTACAAAGGGAGTGACATGGAAGGCCAAAAATGTGTTCTTGTTCAGTCCTTATGTCACGTCTCACTCTTTACGACCCCATGGACTTAGCACAACCAGGCTCCTCTGTCCTTCACTATCTTCCAGAGTTTGCTCAGATTCATGTCCATTGAACTGGTGGTGCTATCTAACCATCTCATTTTCCACTGCCCTCTTCTTTTGTCTTCAATCTTTCCTAGCATCAGGGTCTTTTCCAGTGAGCTGGCTCTTCACATCAGATGGCCAAAATATTAAAGCTTCAGCTTCACCACCATAATCTAAGCAACAACTTTGTCTCAACTAGACCACCAGAGTGGGGTCTGATCTGAGTCCATTTTCAGTGCTTATTTGATATTGAGGTATCATTATACACAGTAAAATTTTCCCACTTCCCAGGTGTACACACCTATAAATGTTCACAAAATAATTACAGTCAAGGTATTAAGTATTTCCATCCATCCTCCAAATCACCTACAGTGCCTTTGTGGTTGATCCCCTTATCCCCTGGCAACTACTGGACTGATACTTTTCCCCTTTCTAATCTGTCCAATAAATGGAATTACATAGTTTGACCAAAAAGTTCATTCAGGTTAATTTCTGTAAAATGCCAACTTACAGTAGACAATAAGTAAAATCATGCTAATCCTTTGCTTAAAACATTCTAAAGGTTTCTCAGTGAATGGAACACTCACTCCTCGCCAGAGTTTACAGACCCTACGGCTGTGGGCTAAATCGTGTTCCCCAAAGGGTCCATTGAAACACTAATCCCTTGTTAAGTGGGAACGTGATCTTATTTGGAAACATAGTCTTCGTAAATGTAATTAAGATGCAAATTAAGATTGGGTCATCCTGGAACAGAGGGGATCCTTACTCCAATACAATGGGAGTCCTTATAAAAAGAGACACAGAGATAGACACACAGAGGAACACAGAGGCAGAGACGGTGTGATGAAGAAGTGAAGGAATCCCAAGGACTCCCAGCAATTCCCCAAACCTAGGCAAGAGAGCATGACCCTGCCGTCATCCTGATTTCAGACTCTTTGCCTCCAGAGATATAAGAAAATAAGTGTCTATTGTTTAAGACACTTTTACCAGCCAGTTTCCCACCCAGTTCATGGTACCCAGTTCTAGCAGCTACAGGTAACTATTAATAACACAGTACTGTACCTGCCTACCTGCCGAATCCCTCTGGATTCTCTGCTTCCCATCCTTGCGGATACCCTAGCTATGGGACTTCCTCAGCTATTCAAATGGAGGGCAGGGACAGCCTTCCCTCCTCAGATGCCTCACAGGGGCTGTCTTCTCTCTCAGGGACATTCTTTCCTCTATTTCTCTGCCTGGTTAAAATCCTACTCATCTGTCAAGGCTCAGCTGAAATGTCATTTTCTCTGAAAAGAATTCCTTGATCCCTTCAAATAAACTAGGCTGCTTTGCATAGTTCTCTGACCTTTTCCTTTGCAGCATTCAATTCATAATTATATAAATTATCTTTGTTGACTTATTTATTTACCATTTGTTCTCTCATAATAAATCATAAGCTGTGACAACCAGACCCATCTTGTTTTGTCCCGTCTGGTGTGTTAGTGGGTGTGTGCATATGTGTGTATTTGATTATGAAAATTTAATTAATAATCTCTAGCTTATATTCCTGGGGAGAAAATTCTTAAAAAAAAAAAAAAAAGAAGAAGAAGAAAGAAAGAAAGAAAAAGGAAAGCCTGAACATTGAGTTTCTCTTACTTCAAATATTATGGCCATCCCCATGCTGGTTCTAAAATGCTCTTTTTTCTCTGTTTTAATAATGTAAGCAAAAAGGAAAACAAACAAGATCCTACCTTAGGCTCCTTTAACATTGCTGAGGCAGAGTGGAATATTTCAAAGACTTTACCAAACCCTGAAGGAATACAAGATTTTAATACTTTTTGAGAATCAGTTGATACACAAAAATCCCAAGTTATCTATCTTTCAATTCAAATCTATCCTATAACTCTCACTCCAGATATTTTATCTCCAGAAATATCCTGCAGGAACTCCTATTTTGACATGACGATAACACTAGTTTCTTTCAGATAAAGAAACAGATTTCCATATGTCTCATACCAAGGACTGGTCCTTAAAGTCCTTGCTTTCTGTCTGAGAAACAGAATTTGTTTCTAGGTGTATGACCTCAAGTATTCTTTCAGAAAAGAGCCCCTTCCCATAACCTTCCACATGCACAAAGGGGCCACGTCCACTCCATGTAACGAACTCTATGACAAACTCATAACCACATCATAAACAGAGAATCTTTTAAACAACAGACTCATGTATTCTCTCAAAAAGGCTTACTTGCAACAGTATTTTCCACTGAAAAGTTTGAAAGAAAATCAACTTTTTTTTCCCCCATTTAGATCTCCATGGTCCCAGTTCAGTGCCATAATATGTATTTAGATAATCCACATTGACTGAATCAATATTCACTGTGTGTTATCTCAGCTCTCTACAGGAATGCCTTCCTGAGCACTTGTGCTAACTTTTCTTTTATGAGCTTAGAACTTCACTGGTGTATATCTAACTGAACTGAAAGCAATTCCCCTTTCTGAGTATACATAATGTATAGAAATGTATATATACATAGGATACATGCTATTGCTAAGCTATTGCTAAGTCACTTCAGTTGTGTCTGACTCTGCGACCTCATAGACCGCAGCCCACCAGGCTCTCCCATCCCTGGGATTCTCCAGGCAAGAACACTGGAGTGGGTTGCCATTTCTTTCTCCAATGCATGAAAGAGAAAGGCGAAAGTGAAGTCGCTCAGTCATGTCTGACTTAGCGACCCCATGGACTGCAGCCTACCAGGCTCCTCCATCCATGGGATTTTCCAGGCAAGAGTACTGGAGTAGGGTGCCACTGCCTTCTCCGATACATAGAAGCAGACTATTGACAGAACACTATTTGACATTAGGTGCTGAGAGCCTTAGCTTGTTATCTGGTAAAGTAAATCTTTCATCTGAGTACAATATTAATCAAGTGCTCTGGAAGTACCTGGGTCACAGGTAAGCAAGGGCAATCACCCTCCATGCCAAACTTGAAGCTGGTTAGATCAAGTGTTCTGAGGACTGCAAGAAGTCCATGATGTGCTCTGGACTCTATTTCTGAGCACTTCTCAGGTCGCAGATGGTACGTCATTATGTGAATTAGATCTGTATCAAGTCATCAGGCCAAGAGAAAAGAAACCTCAGGTATAATAGTATCCATCATCTTTCCATCCGAGGACAAAATGTGTTTTTGTACATGTGTATAACCTGTCAGTGGTCACCCTGCTCTGGCCTGGGTCTGAAATAATGGACCTTTCAAAGGTTAGGAGGCAATGATATTTACAAAGCTACTGGAGAGATATTTCTGCTGTGCCTCTAAAAACAGAAATGCAACTCTTTCCCCGTCATCAACTTGATGACCTAGGAAAACACATTTTAGAAGCTGTGCCTCAAAATGAGAACAGTCTTCTTTTGTCACAGTGGAAAAATGATAAACTACAGAAGGCGTGGGAAACTGACTTCTCCTTGAGTCAGGGGTTAGCACCACTGTACTTTCTCTCAGGAATTACGGTGACTTCTATGTCTGTAGGTAAAAATCCAGATGGGGAAATGGATGACTCCAAAGTCATATATACTTACTCTGCGGTACAACTCTATCAAACTTAAAATACATTTTGATTTTTTTGAAAGGTAACATAAGTAGCAGGAAAAGAGAGAGAAAAGCTCTCTGAACAGTAGGAGACACAATATCAAATCTCTTTTCAACTTTTTACTAACCTGGCAGACGGAGATTTAAAAACTGACAGATATAAAACTAAGCATATCAATTATATTAATGAATTTAAATAGGAGGCAACTCTCCTATCATTGGCCAAACCAATATCTAACAGTTTATAGTTAGATATAAAAAAAATATGAAGATAAGAGAGGATCTGAAGGAAACATGAACAAAACAAAAAAAAAGGGCAGTGAAGTCACCAAACTACAGCCAACATAAAAGAACCAAGCGGGATAAAGGGTGAACCTGTTAGGGGAAGCACACTGATTGAAACCGCCCACCCTGGCCAGGCACCATAGTAACCATCTGCATGAGCTGTTTTATGACAGGAGATCCTGATAAGGAATATGGAACTAATAAGCCACCACCAACCGGAAGAGTTAGCGAAAGGTCGAAAGGAGACACCACGTGTCCCTCCACTTCCCAAAATCCCTCTCACTAGCATCCATCTTGGCTGAGCGATGCGTGCGCCACCAGGAAAGACTCTGAATTAGAAGGACTGGCCAAAGACCACCCGCAAACTAATCCCATCACCATAAAACCTGAGACTGCGAGCCACACGGCAGAGCAGTTCTCCTGGGTTCCCTTACCCTCCTGCTCTCCGCCCGGGCGCCCTTTCCCAATAAAATCTCTTGCTTTGTCAGCACCTGGGTCTCCTCAGACAATTCATTTCCGAGTGTTAGACAAGAGCCCAGTGTCGGGCCCTGGAAGGGGTCCCCCTTCCTGCAACAATACCTTTAAATTGGAAAAGTTAATAAACTAAAATGAACATAAAATAATGAAACAGTAAATGTTAGAAAAACATCCCTGTAAGTATTTTATCAACTCAACAGAATCCAATTCTAAACAGAGCAGCACCAGAAATTCTAGACATAAGGAGCTTAAGGACAGTAGGAGAGGTGGGTAAGAGTTGCCCAGACTGCAGCTCACCAGGCTCTTCTGTCCATGAGATTTCCCAGGCAAGAACACTGGAGAGGGTTGCCATTTCCTCCTCCAGGGATCTTCCTGATCCAGGGATCAAACTCGAGTCTCTTATGTCTCCTGCATTGGCAGGCAGATTCGTTACCACTGTACCACCTGGGAAACACATTTTCAGAGCAGGCAGACTTAATTTAGACTGCAAGCTATAATTTTTTTTTTTAATTAGTATAGTTTTCTAAAAATGTTTTCAGTCACACAACACAGGATTAAGAGACTATTAATTGTTCACATTACAAAGCATTGTACTTATTTTCAGGGTTGTATGAGGGAGAGGAGATTGGTGGTTTGAACAGCAGAAAGAAAAATCGAAATTAAAAAAATAAATAAATAAATTCAGGGATAACGTATTCTCTTGCCCTGAGACCAGATCTGCTGTTCAAACCAAAATGACTGGCCATTCATCAGTTATTCTATCAGTTATTCTAGTTTGTAGAGCACTTGAGTTGAATTGACATAATTATAATTGGATAAGCCATTTTTTTTTTCAGCTGAATTTGGATCAGTTCCTTAATTCTTCCATTTTAGTTTATGACTATCTTCCTCATCATCCATTTTTAGTAAAATAGACAGTCCTTCTCGAAAGCCAAACTATTCCCTAATGTATTTACTATCTAAGTCAGGGTCCTGGCATATTTGCTTTTTTTTAAAGCTTTGTGTAAAGATATAGGGTGTTAGCCAGAAGGCAAGCACAGGTATATGAATGAGACAGAAACATTTTTCCATGCTGGTGAAGGATTAGGGAAGCAGATCAACTCAGCAAGAATGACCTGGATCATATTTTCAGGCCTGAGAAAATTATGTTTACTTTTTAAGAGCAACATGAATTTTACCATGAAATTTTGGTCTTTATACTATGGGCCCCAAGCCAGATTAATCTTGTGTTCACTGTAAAAATAATAAAGGGAAATATATTGCTGAAATGTTTTAAGGATCATTCTAAACTCATCACAAGGATCAATGTACTAAATTCTCACCATGGTCTTTTCTTTATCCCCACATCAATGAGGCACACACAGAGCTTACACAGCAAGTAGATGGCAATCCTGGCATTCATCCAAGGCACTTTAGCCTCTGTACTAACTATCCTCCTCCTGGTATTCATTTGTAGATGTTTCTCCCATGTGTGGTCTATAGAAGAAGAAAAAAATGACTTTACCTTTTACAATTAAAAATTATACTTGATGTCAGCCCAGTGTTTGCAACACGGAAGACATTAAATATTTTATTTAAAAAGTTAACAATCATGTCAAATATTTCTCTCTTGCACAAAAAAAGCCCGGGGTTGATTCAACAGGTTCACATCTCACCTAAGGGAGCAAGCAAACATCTAGACTGAGGGAAGAAAAAAGGGAGAAAATCTTTCAAAGATGGCAGTCTAGCACTGTCGTGTCGTATAATAGGGAGCTCAAAGCAATGCAAGTTTCCATGAGGAAGGCACTTGACCTTGGGAAAACAGCACTGACTAATACCAAAGGGATTAGCAAGTGTTCCATTTTCCCACTCTGTCTTCAATTACTTTGATGAGCAATTAAAATGCTAATTAAAAAACAATCTAAAACTTAGCACTCGGAAGGTTTGGAAATAATATACTCACATGTTCTACCACACAGACAAATAATAAGGTCACCAAACAAAAAACAATCAGAAAAATAGAGTTGAATTATCACAATAATGTTCAAGTTAAACTCTGTTTATGTGTTTACAATGAGCATGTGATGGTAGTGGTTTAGTTGCTAAGTCACGTCCAACTCTTTCGACCTCATGTACAGTAGCCCGCCAGGCTCCTCTGTCCATGGGATTCCCCAGGTAAGAGTGCTGGAGTGGCCTGCCGTTTCCTTCTCCACACAGTGGTATGTGTATACCATTATTCTCCAATGTGAATTAGCTTATTTATCATAACTTTCCTTAGGAAAACAACTTTTTTATTCAAATTGACAATCATAGATTCTAAGTATCTTCCTAAAGTAGGATAAGATGTAAATTAGTCTAGCTCAGAACAATTAATTAAAATATTGATAACTTAATTTGCCTAATGGTGTGGGGCATAGGGTTTTCATGTTTTCCTCTAAAAAACCTGGATGCTGGGCTTTTTGTCATTCTTTCACAATCACTCTTGAGAGTGAATTGAAATAGTTTTGAATGAAGTGTGTTTTCTTTTTTATTTGGTGTTGCCACAGCATTCAAGCACCACTGTAGTGATATTATTTACTGATAGAGGATGAGATGGCTGGATGGCATCACTGACTTGATGGATGTGAGTCTGAGTGAACTCCGGGAGTTGGTGATGGACAGGGAGGCCTGGCGTGCTGCGATTCATGGGGTCGCAAAGAGTCGGACACAACTGAGCAACTGAACTGAACTGAAACAACTTAGTATATTAATTACAAATCTAAGAAAGCATATATAGTAGTTAATAGTGAGAACCATTAAAAAAAGAATAGGCTGTATGAGGGAAGCAATTTTTCCTCCATATATGCCTGGAGGAGGAAATGGCAACCAAAGAGTTGGACACGACTTAGTGACTAAACAAGACAAGAACGCCAGCTATATGGTACCTGCCTAAGACCAAAAGCTGTACTCAGCGCAAGTAAAAGTGAAAGTGTTAGTGGCTCACAGGGGAGATGCTATTTGTTGATGAAACAAATTCACAAAATTTTGACCAATTGTAATCTATAAGGAACACCAGTCTTTAAAATGGAGCATCATCTGTTTTTTTTTTTTTTAATAAACTAAGTAATAGAAATGTAAATATTTAAATGTTTTCTAACCCACCTGGGCACTAACTCCAGTACATTTAAATAACCAAATAAAAATCTAATCATCTTAAAAAAAAATTATACAGACTTTTGTGAGATGGATCCAAACTCTTGAAACGTTTTCCTTCAAAACAGACTTTTGAAAAAAATACTTTCGTCTGTTTCCTTCCATTTTATCTGCAAAGGACTGGTCTTTCAAATTAAGTCGATTTTTCTCTACTCCTGCCAATCAGTTCCTGCTACTATTATTGCAGTTCCTTTTCACTGGTTTCTTAACCCCAGTCTCACTCTATTTTAATGTCTTCTCTACAATGTCATCATCTGTTTTTCTAAAATGGAAATGCTTGTAGTATTTAAAATACACACTCAGAAGTCTTTACAACAGAACCAAGTCCAAATTCTTTACCATACTATTCATTTGTTTTTTTAATAGGATCTCAACTTTTCCTGCCTGTTTTGAGATCCTAGTTGCTAATAGGCTAAGTAAACCATTTTACCCTCTGGATCTTTGTTCATTATGGCCTCTTCTGCTATGCCTGTCTTCTTTCCATGCGTACTTAAATGTTACCTCATCTTTTGAACTGACACTTACTTTCACACAAGTTGATTTATTTATGAAATTAAAAAAGGTCATCTGCTGATGTGACTAGAGCAGATCTGAAGTCCAAATGAGATTATGAAAAAAGTTCATAATGTAACAAGTTGTGAGAACTAGCATCACACATGTATCATACATGCATTTATGTGTAGTTATGTGCTTATGGAATAATAGTACTAAGACACATTTTACCACTGAACTGTCTCTTTTATCCTAAGTGAAAGTGTGAAAGTGTTAATAGCTCAGTCATGTCCAGTTCTTTGTGACTCCGTGGGCTGTAGCCCACCAAGCTCCTCTGTCCATGGAATTCTCCAGGCAAGAATACTGGAGTGGGCAGCCATTCCCTCCTCCAGGGGATATTCCTGACCCAGGGATCAAACCTGTGTCTCCTCCATTGGCAGGCAGATTCTTTACTGTCTGAGCCACCAGGGAAGTCCCTAAAGAGATGTTAACTGGGAAATGATTTGCAAAATTGGCACGAAAGCCTATTTTTGGTAGTTCAATGTTACCCAAACCATTAAATTACATTACAACTGAAGAGACATGCTGACAAAGCAGCAGGTTTTATACATCGGAGCATTTTTGCAGACCCCAGAGTAGAGGTCCCCAAATCAAATACCTGCAGGGAGTGTGCCTTTAGCATATGCGTGCTGTAAGGCTGCCCATGGTAAGCTGTTCATATGCTTATGTAAGCATAACACCTGCCTACTTTTATGTCCTTTAAAACACTGTGTGGGCCTATCAAACAGTCAAGCAAAATATATTTTGTAGAGTGTATTTCTCAACAACTGCAAATTTGAAACCTCCGATGTTAGGCTCATGGAGGCTGCTACCACTTCCAGCTTTCACTTTCTGTGCTAAGTATGCTTCCTATTCAGAAAAAGCAGTGAGAATAATTTTGAATATAACTGTATTTGCAAATCATAATGATCAAATGATTTAATAGTAACACATAGTGTATTGGCTCATTTACCCTCATAATTAGATTAGCTCTGATAAGACTACCCCACAGCTTCTATCAGTGACTCAGTACAACAAACATTTATTAAGTATCCACTGTCTCTAGAAATGGTTTGGTCCTTGTGGATTAGAAAATAAATCAGACCCAATCTCTGTGTGCTTATAATGCAGTGGGGGAGACTATTGCAAACAGGTAATTTCAACATAGAAGCTTCTAGGTCATTATAAGTATTAAGTATATGTTTGTGGGAAGAACACGTGATGAATAAACTAAAGAACAGATGATGTAAGCATGGACAGGGTGGATAAGGTGCTCTGGAATGCAAGCCAAACATGGTAGAAAGAAAGGAATAAAACGGTTTCCTGGGGGAGATGATTCCTGAGGACAAGTAGGGATTTGCCAAGCTAAGAATAAAACTTGGGTTATCAGAGAAGATAAAAAGAGACATAAAAGAAACATCAAGAAAACTAACTTAGTACATAATTTTGTAACTCAGTGCTCATAAGTCTTTTTAAAGTTGCCACATACCATATAAGCTATAAACACATGCATAATTAATATCTGCAATAAATAGCTATTAATATTGTTAATTTAAAATATGGAAAACATAGCAGTGTAAAAGGTAGAGCTAGGCAGAAAACACTAAGACAGACTTTCTAAAGTCTTCAGTTCATTGTTTTTATATGCCAAGGTCTGCTAAGGATGTAGCTGTTCCCCAAGAGAACTGAATTGAAATACTGAACCTAAGGGAGAAAACAGGAGAGCCATTCAGTGAAAGCAGCCTCAAAAGGAATCCTCCAGGCTTCTGAAATATTGTTTTTGATCACATTCAGGCCCATATCATAACCCTCAATGATACCCTTAGGGACCGACCTTCTTTCGCTGCATCAAAAGCCTAGATAGACATGCAGGAGCAAGCTTTCCAGGATACAAAATGCTGTGTAAATCTCCAACCAAAAGTCAGAGAACGTGCTAAAGCGACAATCACAACCTCTTTCTTACCCTCAAATGCCGTCACAAACACCAAGAAGGCATGATTTGGTAACTAAATGATTAGACCCTCAGGGAAGCCTTTCAAATAGGAGACCTAGGTAAATTTCTTGCCTAAATTTTGTTGGCATAGAGTACTTGGAATAAAATATCAGAATAAAAGAGAAAGAAAAAATATGTATGTGTGTGTGTATATGTATGTATATAGATGTTTCTGGGGTTATATTCATATATGTACATATATATATAAACTCATAATATATAGATTCATAAACTCATATAGAAATATATCAATTCAAATATATGTAAATACATATATTCCCCTAATTCTAAATTCTAAAACTCTCATTATATATGAAGCCAGCTATTAGGCTTAAATACACTTAAAAATGAATTTGCATTTCTAAAATTTTTCTGGCTTTGAACATCCTATGCTGTTCTCTTGCCTTTTAGTTATCTCACTTTAATTAGGCCTGCTAAAGAAAATGTAAGCAACACTGACGTAAATTACCAATGCAGAACTTTGTCCAACATATGACTCAAACCAAGCAGCTTTTAAGAAAAATCAGGTTATCACTTTTCACAAGACTCTGAAGAGCTGAAGGCCTCTCTACCTGAAGATGATGCTATTGAAAGTGATTAGTCAGTATTTGCATGCTCTGCCTGAAGAGGCTAAAGGTCAAACAATGACCCACAGAGACTACAGAGGCACTATCACTGTTACTGATAACAATACTGCCCTCCCTTTTACTTTCCCTTCAGATCACAAGATATTTTGGCTGTACTCATATCACTTCATTTCTATATTGCAAGCACCAGCATATTGTTCATGCTATCGTGGCCGTCTATTGGGTGGCGCTGGTGGCTCAGAGGTTAAAGCGTCTGCCACTAATGCGGGAGACCTGGGTTCGATCCCTGGGTCGGGAAGATCCCCTGGAGAAGGAAATGGCAACCCATTCCCGTATTCTTGCCTCGAGAATCTCATGGACAAAGGAGGCTGGTGGGCTATGGTCCTTAGGGCAGCAAAGAGTCGGGCACAACTGAAGCGACTTAGCACACATTATATTCTTGCTAAATAGAAAAGATGATATCGAAGCTTTAGAGACTACAAAGGGCTACTTAGTACGTTACTTCATCTAACCCACAAACCTACTATCTAGGGGTTATTATCAAACATGAGGAAAACACTGCTCAGGATTTAAATAACTTGACAAGCTTATACATTCAGGGACTCTGGATGTAATACTCTACCCACCACAGCAGCTTGCCACAAAATTAACTGTTCTGAGTTTCTTAATAACCTAAGTGTTCTCAGTAATGGGACATGTTGGGTGCTCACTCAGTCAGGTGGGAAGAGAAGAGAAAATTAAGACCAGGTAAAATTGGGATTCCAACAATAATCAGCTCTAGAGATACACCGCAGTTTGGAAGACTAGTCCAAGAAGCTAAATTCCAGAAAAGAGAGCGTAAGTGGTCTTAGCATTCATATCTAAGGAGACTACTCTGGTTATGGAAATGTGCCAGAAGCTGTCCCTGGTCAAAGGTGATACTTGTAGGTGGTACCCTCATAACTTTGATTTCAAAAGCACATCAGGGTAAAGGACAAACTCCATGATTAAAAAAAAAAAAAATCCTTGTGGGCAAAACGTTCAAAGATTAGGTAAGTAGGTTGTCAGATCTCTGGTTAAACTGGGTATCAAGGAAGATCTCTTATTCCAGCAGGCAACAAGGGAATAAACACAAGAAAAATATCCTTGATATAAGAGACACACAATGGAAGTTTTGGAGAAAGACACACGTCAATTGTCTTATAAGTAACTGTGAGTGCATTTTAGCATCAAAAATCCCAAGCCTTCGGCACGATATTAATTTCAGACGCTCTGCTGGGTCATGGATAAAATAACTCACACTTGATTCTGTTAAGACTCTATGGAGTTGAATCTTCAGGTTGAAGTAATAAATATCATGAGAAGCAACTAAACCTGTTTCACTTTTCTTTCTCTATTCTGCAATTAACACCCACCTAACTATCTGTTCCCTAAGGGGGATTTGAAAATCTTATTTCAAATTGCAAGTTCCTTGTAAACCCTAAGAGAGAAAGGTTTAATTGAAACCTTCAACTGCTGTTAGTTTTCCTAAGTCAATTTTTAAACATGTTCATTATGATGAAAATTGTGTTACAAAATTTACAATATTGCTATTAATAGAATCTGTGAAATAGTTCATCATAATTTCCAAAAATAGTTCATTAATAGGTCTGACCAATGCCACTTTATAGTACAAATATTAAAGTGCTGAAAATATTTAGCTTATGAAGAAAACAGGTTTTTTTTATTTAATAGATACTATAGATGCCACCCACTATTTAGTAATTAAAAATAGGAAAAAGAAAAATATGTGCTAATACACTGAAATAAGTTTTCACATCTGCATTATAATTTATATTAGTTGTGGTTAATGCATTTGCTTTACTCATTTTAATTGAATATTTATAGAGAAAATTCCACTCTGTTCATCAAAGTATATCATTAACTTATCACCACACAGTCATAATCAAAATACAGGTAAGCACCATTTTGCATAAACACTGGCATTTTATGAAGCCAATTCTCTGTCCTTTGGATTAGGTGAAAAAAAAAAAAGTGTACTTACTTGATACTATGAAATGTTACCAGCTCACTTTTTAAAAGAGAAGGATCTATTTTTGACATACTTAATTGTTGGTTTCTGTCCCTAAACAAAGCTGAATTCTAATGATTTTCCAGTCAACCTAGGGCTAATCAGTGAATGAGAGCAAGATATAGCTGGATCCTTATGCTTGCTTAGGTCCTTGTGAAGAAAACTGAGTAGAAAGATCATTCTGGGGTCACAACTGAGTTTAGTTATAGTGAAACTGTTCTGGAAAACTAGAATATGGGAACAGAAGACAAACCTCGAGCCTGGAAGGGCCATCTGAGCTCTGCTAAGTAGGTCTCAGGTAAGTCTGAGCACTGAGTGGAGAAGTAATATAAACTCCAGTACACTGAGGCAGGGATCAGCGCAGTCATGATTCTCTGGATGGGCAAGGAGCAGGACCGAGTGGAGACACATCGGGACAGCCACTGTGCTCTCACCCCGTGATGCTCTCGGGAATTATACACAGGGTGGGGCTTCCCTGATGGCCCTGTGGTTACGAAGCTACCTTGCAGTGCAGGGAACCCAGGTTCAATCCCTCATCTGGGAAGATTCTACATGCCACGGGGCAACTAAGCCTGAGCACCACAACTACTGAGCCGCGACTACTGAGCCTGTGCACCTAGATTCTGTGTTCCACAAAAGAAGCCACACAGTACGAGGCCCACACATCGCAACTAGAGAGTAGCCCTTGCTCTCTGAAACTAGAGAAAGAACAAGTGCAGCAACGTAGACTCAGAACACCCAAAAACAAATAAACACAGGGTGACCACTTAATTCCAGTTTACCAGAGACTTTCCCGATTTAGCACTGAATTTGCTAAGAGTTGTCTAGGTTATTGTTCATACAAAATTTTCCTTCTTTTGGGAGGGTTAAACTTGTTCAGATGATATGTTTCAAAGCTCATTTATTCTTCAGTGTTACTCTTTTGTCCAGAACTAAAGAATAGACAGCTCTGAAAAATATGTCTGGCCACCAGCAAAGATGAACAGTATAAAAAGTGGTAACTTCTAATAGGGTTGTCTGTATTGCAGATTGTTAGAAAACCTAAAAAGTTTGAAAGTGAAAGTTGCTCAGTCATGTCCTACTCTTTGTGACCCTATGGACTGTATAGTCCATGGGATTCTCCAGGCCAGAATACTGGAGTGGGTAGCCTTTCCCTTCTCCAGGGGATCTTCCCAACCCAGGGATGGAACCCAGGTCTCCCGCTTTGCAGGTAGATTCTTTACCAGCTGAGCCACAAAAGGGAAGTTGGTAAATCCCCTTTCTCCTTGGATTCCAATCCATCACCATTCATAACAAAGCAAATGTCTCCACTATGCTCAGGCAGGTGAGCTTACTCAGGTGTCAGTCTCGGGGCATAGGTGGCACATTCTTGGAGCATAGGGGGCACTCGGTAATTACAATTCTTTGCAATTACTGGTCCAATGCTTACAAATCAGAAGTAGCAGCAAAGTAAGAGATACAAATGTACATATACATATTTATACACACACACACACACACACACACAGACATCTACAACAAAACTAGCTTTAATTTTGTTGCTGGGGAGGAGCCCCCAAAGGGTTTCAGTGATCTTCTCTTTATTTTTCTATAAATCCCTATAAACCAGTTAATCCCCTTAATTTCCCTAACCTCATTTACATCTCCAATCTAATTTCCCACCAGGTTCTAAAATCGCTAGGTAAGGTATTTCCTTAGTCGTGCTTCTCTTTGTCTCCCTAAATCCTTCCAATATCAGGAGGAAGCTTTCTTGCTGCCTGTTTCCAAGCAGGCCACTATTGTGGACTCTACAAAATGAGAGATGGTTTGTTCTAATAAGACGGAATCAAAAAGAAGAGATAATATAGAGTATTAAGTCAACCATTGGCCCTGCGAACATTCAGATTGTCTGTAGGGGCCTTATGTAACTTCAACTTTATAGGTTCTGGAAAACAAGGAAATAAATGTTCATTCACTCATGTTCATGGAGTAAATATGCACACATGTATGCTCTCGCTCTCTCTCTCACACACACACACACACACACACACATACACACACACACACACACAGACACACACACATACACATACACACACACACACACACACACATATACACACACACATACACACACATACACACACACATACACAGACACACATACACAGACACACACACATACACACACACATACACACACATACAGACACACACAGACACACACACACATACACACACATACACACACACATACACACACAGACACACACACAGACACACACACAGACACACACACACAGACACACACACACAGACACACACACACACACCTGTGTATGAACATTCATTTTGCACAAAGAAATCCCATTCACAAATTCTTGTTTTCATTATAATGTTTAGGACAGGCATTACAGAGTTGAATTTAAACATACCCTGCCAGTTTTTAAAAAGGAGTGAATTGGATATTTGTATTTGTAGAATGATTCCCGTGTGCAACTACTATTATTGTGAAAACTCTGGCTGGAAGGGAATCTCTATTTGCAAGTACTGTGGGGCCTTTACTGCTGCTGCTACTGCTGCTAAGTCGCTTCAGTTGTGTCTGACTCTGTGCGACCCCAGAGATGGCAGCCCACCAGGCTCCGCAGTCCCTGGGATTCTCCAGGCAAGAACAGTGGAGTGGGTTGCCATTTCCTTCTCCAATGCATGAAAGTGAAAAGTGAAAGGGAAGTCGCTCAGTCGTGTCTGACTCTTCGCGACCCCATGGCCTGCAGCCCACCAGGCTCCTCCGTCCATGGGATTCTCCAGGCAAGAGTACTGGAGTGGGCTGCCATCGCCTTCTCCGATGGGGCCTTTGCACTAAGGAACAATTAAAGGAAAGAATGGGAATTGAATTCGCTTTTTTGCTGTCAAATCTCTCCCTGTGGAGCCTCACATATCCCCAGGAGCCTGTACCCCTCCCCAATCCTACCACAAACTCAATAATAGTTAAAGCAGACTAGACAAAGAGAGAATACTTATGGACCTCAAAGAGGTATAACCCTGATGTATCAGGTCATATGAGTTCATATGATAGAAACTCTGAAGCCCTCGGAGGACCCAGAACATTGCTTCTTCCCCCCCCACCCCTGTATCACTAAGTGTTCTTTCCATAAACGTTTACATGAACTTTCTGCCTATTCTACATCAGGATCCCTGTATAAAGCTCAAAGATATCAAACAGTCTTGTATTCATCTTTGTCCTTTTAACAGAGGTTGGCCCAGGATTTTGAATATATCAAAGCACAATGAATATTTGTAATGTGAATAGGACAATCTGAACAGATATGAAACACAGTATTTGAAAGAAAGATAAACTGCTGAATTATAACTAGAAACAGGATAGTTCATTTGCCCAGTTCAATATTCTTTAAATAATTGGTTTTAGTTGTCACTAATTTAAATTAAATTTTACATTTAAGCAGATATTTATTGAGACTTCTCTTGACATACCAGGAAATCTGATGGCTCTGGGCCTCTTCTCCCTCTGTTAACAATTGGTTGAGGTGAAATAAACAGACTTCTTTAGAAGCACTGAGTGTTATCAGTTTGCCATAGACCTCACCATTCCATATTATTTTATACCTGGGGTCTTTTACTCACCTGATTTCCTGACCTCAGTTTTTGCTTGTGGAAAAATAAACTGGTTTGTGGAGGTGTATTTGGAGGCTCAGTAATCTCTGTGCACCCACAAGTCTAGCTGATCTTTAATTCCCTGGGCATTTCATGTGAAAGTGTGTATACATTCATGCGTGACTGTTTCTTAGGAATGGTTTCATCAAATTTTCAAAAGAATGTATAGCTCAAAAAACCTAGATTGAGAAATGAGTTGCTCAATAAGAAAATACCTACTAAATACCTACTATATGTAGAGTCTTAAGATCTCAGATCTTTTAAACCTTGAATATCTTACATTATGCATACAAGTATATAAATACACATATACACACCTCAGTTTTAACAGGGACTTTCCATGTAGCTAAGAAGTAGTC
This sequence comes from Capra hircus, assembly GCF_001704415.2. NCBI lineage: Eukaryota > Metazoa > Chordata > Mammalia > Artiodactyla > Bovidae > Capra > Capra hircus. The sequence goes on along the minus strand of NC_030822.1, from coordinate 11,608,574 downwards.
AAAGATTCAGAGGAACACTGACTTAATTCACATTGTACTTCCGACTGAATGGCACTCTCTCAATATCGATTCTCAGCTGAAACTCTCACTTCCTTTGGATGATGGTCTCAGATCAGACCCCTCAGTCTCCACACTTCAGCCATGACAAGGGAGTACAGAGAAAGTCTTCAGACTCATGATAAAAGACTTCCCAACCTGAATCTAAAATAAATGTCTCCAATTTATACAAACTGTGACATTTTAGAAAATCAAAGGGTTTAATATTGACTCAATTTGAAGCATTCCATCTGATTAAATATACAAGGACTTTCTTTGGTATTTAACGATCCTTGAATCTAGATGTAATCTTGCAAGCTGGAGCCTCTTCCTTGTTTAAAATACTATTCATTGGCTCATTTTATTTTTATTTTTTAGAGTGAGTTACATACACCCCAGAACAACTTTTTCTGTGTTCTCTGAAGATTTACTTAACACCACCTGGGTTATAAAGTTACAGTGAAACTAGAGGAAGTTTTTAATCCCACTGAAAAGATTGCCATTAAAAGAAATTTTAGAATTGCTAAAAAAAAGACAACGGGCCCAAATGCAGGTGCTTATGCAAAATGCGGCATCATCAAACTAAGACTTAAAAAATTAGTTCCACTTTTTCCAGAAATGGAATCTGAAATCAGTCAATCAAGAATGACCTGATCAATATTACTTAGGCCATCTGCCTGACAGACCCTGTGTGTGTGTTCAGTCACTCAGTCGTGTCCAACTCTTCTAATATTTTGTGGTCTGTAGCTCACCAGGCTCCTCTGTCCATGGGATTCCCCAGGCAAGAACACTGGAGTAGGTTGACACCAGGGGATCCTTCCTGACCCAGGGTATCTTCCCTACCCAAAGATGGAATCGGAGTCTCCCAAGTCTCCTGCATTGCAGGCAGATTCTTTAATGCTGGGCCATCAGGGAAACTCATCTGATATACCCTTGCTGTCTCCTAAAGGATACTTTGTAGCCAAACAGCTTTGTTGTCAAGGGTAATTTTCTTGTTGCTGCTCCATTTTGTCTATAAAAATCTTTCATTTTCTACAGTTCCTCAGCATTCCTTTCTATCCACTAGACTAGATACTATCTGATTCAAACTGATTTTGGTCAAATAGACACTTAAAAGGTTTAATGTGTCTCAGTTCATCTTTTAAAGAATCCAAGAGGTCACCTCCAAAATGGATATGCTTTCCTGGAATAGTACATTGAAGAGGTTTTGAGAAATGAGAACCACCCTATTTGAAACACTGTCATATGTGCAGAAGCAATGCTCTCATTCCAGTTTTCTGCACAAAGTGGAGCATCTTGCTCCAAAACTGCAAAATATCAATGGGAAATTCCTAGCAAGAATAGGTACAGTTATTGGTGCCAAGTCAGGGGGTAGGGTGATAAAGAATAGGCAAAGGAGCTTGTTTCTAATGGTATTAGAGATGCCTTATTCAGAATTACTGGGAAAGGAAAGCTCGTAATACATATGTATATTTTATATATATACATATGTATATTTTATATATATATATGTATAGTGGTAGTGAACCATTAGGATATAGATACATATATATATCCATCTCCCTAATGGTTTAAACCAGGTTTTCTGATCACATATAGATGTCAACTACAATCTGGCACTTGTCATGGACACTTGCCATTTACCTCTATTAAATCAGGTGCTGTTGTAGCTACTGATTTTCAGCACCCTCTGAAAGGCATTCAGGGTGGAGAGCAGAAATGAGGTACTCTGTGATAGGGGGGAAAACTGGCAGAACAGAACTTTAGATAGTTAAATATCTTCAGGTGTAGATTTCATGAGCCCAATTCTTGTATATCCTCCTACCTAGTAAAACACTAAAATCCTTCATGGTGATGACTGCTCTTTGTGACCAGCAAAAACCTTCTGCAAAAATATGTGCTTGATTACATGTACTCCCCCTTCAGCAAAATCACATCCATAATGACCTCCGCCCTGCCCCTGTGGAGCAGTTCCTCTATCTGAGGTGCTATCTCCCAGTTTGCAGTTCTCATTCTGCCCCCAATAAAACTTAACTCACAATTCTCACATTGTGTAATTTTTTTAAGTCAACATAAAGATATTCATACACTATGATTCCTGACTTGCAGAACTGCTCCATTCTTAAAGCACTGTGTACTTGGTCACTCAGTCATGTCCAACTCTTTGAGATACTATGGACTGTAGCCAGGCTCCCCTGTTCACGGGATTTTTTAGGCAAGAATACTGGAGTGGGTTGCCATTTCCTCTTCCAGGATACCTTTCCTATCCAGGGACTGAACCTGCATCTCCTGCTTTGCAGGCAGATTCTTTACCTCCTGAGCCATCAGGGAAGCTCTCTTAAAGGGTCAAAATGGTGTATTTTATGTACGTATCTGTAATAATGAATGGAGTAGGAAATGGCAACCCACTCCAGTATTCTTGCCTGGAGAATCCCATGGCCAGAGGAGCCTAGCAGATTATGGCCCATGGGATAGCAAAGAGTTATAATGAAATTGACTCGTATAGCCCTGTGGATTCCATATAAATTTATCACATACATTACGTTGCATGACCATTATAAGCTGAGAGCAGTCAGTCAGTAGTGGTCGAATCGTCATCCACAACCACACACTCATACACATACACACAAACCCACACAATTCACATATACAGTACTTGAATGTGTACACACACATTCTCACACACTGGCACATATACACATTCAGAAGTCACACATGCTCACAAATATATATATATATAGGTATAGGTATAGGTATATACTCACAAATATGGTCATGCATATAATACACTCACACATATGTATGCTTCTGGAATGTGTATGGGTCTAAACTGTTGCTCTTCTACAACTGTAGAGTGCTAAAGATAAAATTCCTAAATCAAAATACATGGACAAGAACGTATGTACCTCGAGTCTCTAGCACAGATCCCTAAATTAAAGGGAAAAAAAGAAAGAAAAGGAACTGTAATCCCATTCCAACTAAGAAGGTTTACAATTGTAGGAGTTTATTTGTCAACCTTTTTGTGTCTTGAATGTCTCCTTGATACATTGGGCCAGGCTACTTGCTCCATGATGATAAACTTTGTCACATAATAGCAGATATGTTGGGTTTCTGAAACACCCAGATCTTGAATTGCAGTTACAATACTTGTAAACAGAGGCAAAAACATGCCAGGGAAATTGAAAGCAGGCATGGTACCTAAAGAGCAAGGGTTTACTTAAAGTCTTGTTAGCTAATATCAAGAGCATTCACCCAAATCTGACCTCTGAGCTCCTTTACAAGCATCTAACTATGTTTCTCTGCAAAACACATTTTTTTCCGAATTTATGCTTTTAAGTTATTTAACTTAAAAGTCAGAGCAAAAATGAGCCACATGGAGAGACCAGAAGGAGTGTAGGTGGAAAGATTAAAACTGAAGCATAATTCACTGTCTAATGCACATTTCCTTGCCACAACTCTGCTCTCTCCACCTCCCTAAAGCTCCCTTCTTCATCACCTTTTCTCTAATATTTCTCTGTGGTTCTCCCACCTCATTTTTCTCTTAGATCTTCAGGGAGCTGTACTGTAATGAAATCTCCAGTTTGCTAATGGGCAATAGAATAATCAAGTTGCATGCTGACCCATATTTTGCATGCTAATTTGTGTCAGCCAGGGATACTTTCTTCTTTTGGTTAAATGTTTCCACCTTGGGTGAAATACTAGATGAAAAACCACAGACAAATCACGGACGCAAACGACCAGTAGTAAACAAGCAGCTGTCTTCCAGTTCTTACGACATGGAAAGACATTCATCTTACTCTAATTGGCATGGGTGGTAATTGTGAGCTGGGAGACAATTACCAGATAAAAGCAGTCCCTGGTTTGCACCTTTGCATTCCAATGAACCACCTGCTTTTTGTTTGTTTCATGCAAGCCTCATGTAATCCCCAAAAGATGATACAGAGTAGAACCTCTTGGCAAGGGAAGAAATATAAAGGGAGGAATGTAACCCAGAGCATTTGATTTGAAAGGGTTGAATTGTTCCCTCTTATGCTTCAGCAGTGCCTGAAATGGATGTGGGAGAACCTGATTGACTTGGACCCCAAACAGGCAAGTCCTAGGAAGAGAAACTCAAATCTTCTTGGTTCTTGAACATTATGGCCTTAGACCAAACCAGGAGTATGTGTAAAAAGACAACACTATTCAATTATAATTTTCCTTCCTTTGGAAAGTGTCCCACCCCAGTGTTCTTGCCTGGAGAATCCCAGGGGACGGGGGAGCCTGGTGGGCTGCCGTCTCTGGGGTCGCACAGAGTGGGACATGACTGAAGCAACTTAGCAGCAGCATCATTGAATTATAAGCAGCTCTTTCCTGTCTTCCCAAAACGTTGGATGTGACGAGGGGATTTTATTCCCTGAAGATGTTAAATGTCATTCCTGTTCTTCTAACTTGCTGTGCAAGAAAGTCTGTATCAAGGGTTATTCTTTCCACTTAATTTCTAGATCGATAATAGTGTTCAATATTTCAGTCATCACTCTGTGTCAGGCTAAGTCATTTACATACATTATCTCAGTTACAAATCCAGGATACATGGTCATTCTTATGCCATTCTCAGAGTCATTTCACAGATGAGGAAACTGAGGCTCAGGGAAATTAAATTATGCAAGCTTGTGCAGTTAGTGACAAAACGAACTATTGTACCCACTGCTCTCTGATGCTACACTCACCTTTAACATTCATTATCACTATGATAAAAAAGAAGCAAAACCAAGAGGATACTAAATAATCATGGATAATAAATAGTCTGTATTATTAGTCAGCAGTATTCAGTGTTACACTATTTCTATTGCGCCTTAGCACATTTCTCACCTGAACCTCACAACCACCAAGAATGACAGATGAGGATTTACAGTTCCTGTTTGATGAATGAAAACCTTGAAATGACAGGTCAAATGACATTTCAAAATCACACAACATATATGCAAGCTCCCAGCCTCGTTATCACACACACAATATGGAGCAGGCAGAAGAAGACGCCAACAATTTGATAATTTAAAAACTGTCATCTTTCCTGTGGGTGAGATTTACAAGCTAGTGTATGAGTGTCACATGGCCCCAGGAAAATTTTAGCTAGACAATATGACTAATAAGGTTATTGGTAGGGTTCTGTATAAGTGCAAGAGGGAGTATATACATTCTAGTAACAAGAGAAAAAATTGAAGAAAAACTTCGCACCATGTCACACTGGTGGAAGAAGTAACGTAAGTATGCCTAAGGAAACATTGTGAATCTTTGATTGTAGGATGATAATTTTGCCAAAGAAGCCATCAGTCATCTGGACAATGGTTTAGCATGGGAGGGAGAATCCAGGATACCAGTGTATTCAGAACAGACTTTTCCCAAATATCCATCATTTATCTTGACAGTCTTCTTGACTCCAAAACAGTGAAAGATAATCAGTAACAGGTTGTGGGTTTTTTTTGTGTGGTTTTTTTTTTTTTTTCTTTCTATGATATCCTTTTGACCAGACTGGGTCTAGGACCTGGTGAGAACAGAATCAAATTTGTTAACTACCATAAAGGAACTTACAAATGAAAGTGGTGGCAATCCATCCACATATATATGCAGTCCATGTTCAGATCTAACAAAGTGTTAAGTGGTGTTTCTATAGATTTCAGAAGTTCAGAGAATAAAGTAAATATTTACCAATTTCAAACAAGTTGCTTAGAATGCAATCACAAGATACACTGGTATAGAAAACTGTATTAAATCTCCCCAGTGGAAACTAATTTATCCATGAGCTAAAAGACATTTGCATTGTCTTTAAAATGTATAGTATTCAGTGTGGTTGAGTGTAGCTGTATTAATCCAAGTCTCTTCTGGAATATTTTCACTGTAGTTCAGCCATAAGTTATCAGGGCATTTCACCTGATGTCTATGGTGCTTCTCCCTTGAATATGTAACCTTGAGCCCTCTTTATAGCTCATTAACATCCATTTTTCTCTAGCTGTAGTGAGATGCTTCCTGCCATCCATTTCAACAAGCATTTCTGGAAGATCATTACTCATCACTGACTTTTTTCCATTGTTTTCTATTTACTGGCCAAGACTATACACTGATGTCATTTAATCTCATAAGTTTTATGCTAAGACAAAGGATATGTCTCCTTAATGACTCACATACAGAATTTTAAAATGGAAGAGACCGATGGGTTTTTTGCTTGATTACCTGCATTTTGTTAGTGGGGAAACTGAGGCAAAATATTTAAATGACACACCTAGGCAGCATAGTTAATCGTTGAAATCAGAAGAGACCCACTCTTTCTTTTGCCTTGCTTTTCACATTTCTCCAGGCTGTATCACTCCCATGGAATATTTATACCCTCCTGGCATTTGAAAGCACGTTAATAGAAATATAATCACTACCCAGTATTTGCTGCTGAAGGGTTAGAATAATCCAGACCATGGAGATAGAAGGATGGGTTGTCGCTGATGCCTTTAATCTGCCATGGCCAAATGCTCTTACTTTTCTGGGGCTCTTGCAGACTTCAAATAAAGATGTATGCTTCCTTAAACAGATGAGACGGAGAAGGCAATGGCAACCCACTCCAGTACTCTTGCCTGGAAAATCCCATGGATGGAGAAGCCTGGTAGTCTGCAGTCCATGGGGTTACAAAGAGTTGGATACGACTGAGCGACTTCACTTTCACTTTTCACTTTCATGCATTGGAGAAGGAAATAGCAACCCACTCCAGTGTTCTTGCCTAGAGAATCCCAGGGATGGCAGAGCCTGGTGGGCTACTGTCTATGAGGTCACACAGAGTCGGACATGACTGAAGCAACTTAGCAGCAGCAGCCGCAGCAGCAAACAGATGAGAGAAGGCCAATCGTGAGTTCACACAGCTTTGGTGGGAACAGCAAAACACTCGGTGATGTGAGGAGCCCAAGGAGTCCTTGTCCAGATGGGATTAGTAATATCTCTGTAATGCAAATATGGCCCAGCTATTGTAGGAGGCTGATTTATATTCAGAAATGACTTTCCTAACTCCATGAGAGAAGTTAAACTTTTATGGTAGTAGTCATTTACTCGCTGAGTTGTGTCCGACTCTTTTGCGACCCCGTGGACTGTAGCCCGTCACGGTCCTGTGTCCAAGGGATTTCCCAGGCAAGAATACTGGAGTAGGTTGCCATTTCCTTCTCCAGGGGATCTTTCTGATCCAGGAATAGATCTTGTGTCTGCTGTATTGCCGCATGGATTCTTTACCACTGAGCCACCAGGGAAGTCTGAGGGTGAGTCAAAGAGCACCCTGTGGGTGTCTTCCAGGAAATAATGGAAATTTCCACATGGTAAATTCTAAGTATGTACAAAAGTCACAGCACTGTTCTCACTTCATGGCCATTGTGTCTACTAGAAGGAAGTAATAATCACAAAGTTTACAGAACTATGTTGTGCCTTTTATTTTTCATCCTGACTCCTAAAATCTAAAGACTAGAGAGCTAATCAGAAAGAAAAGAGCAGAGAAGCTAGGCCTGTTTTATCCACAAGAACATATGAAGTGACTATATTGTTGGTTAACATCATTGTTTCAAAGAGCTTTAATGGTTGATTTTTGTTCTTGGAAATGCTTTTAAAGAAAGAATTGTGTATTATCTTTATAAAGGCATGATTGTAACATGTGCTTCTGTGTTTTGAGTGCCAGGTATTGGGTTAGGTGCTTCTCAACCATGGTTCGTTTCCTTTCCTCTTTCACTGCACAAGGAAAGATTCATTGCCTTTCTTTCTTTCTTTCTTTCTTTTAAACAGACAAGGACACAGACTTGGTAAGACTAAGTAACCTAAATCACATAGCTAATAAGTGTAGGGACCATTGAGTATGTCTTTTTGACTCTAATTCTTGGGCCCCAGAGGGAGTATGAAAACAGAACACTTGCCCAACGACCGTACACGTGCTACGTGGCCAACTCTAGAGACATCACACTGTCTGACTCTAGGGCAAAGAGAAGATTAAAGAAATTACTCTCGATTAAAATGAGATGGCAATTGGGGATAGAACAGTCATTGGAGTATATCAGAGCAATTCTGTAGATCCCTGTCTTAAGGTGAAAGTGAAAGTCGCTCAGTTGTGTCTGACTCTGAGACCCCATGGACTATACTGTCCATGGAATTCTCCAAGCCAGGATACTGGAGCGGGTAGCCTTTCCCTTCTCCAGGGGATCTTCCCAACCCAGGGATCGAAGCCAGGTCTCTCACGTTGCAGGTAGATTCTTTACCAGCTGAGCTAACAGGGAAGCCCTCCCTGACTTAAAGTTATGTCTAATTTTGCTAAAACAAAAATTTAAATTGTGCACATCTTGAGGCAGAGGGACGGCTGTGCATCAGCGATTCTGTTGTTTGGGAATGAGACCAGCCAACACCCAGCATCTTCACAGCGGTGTTGCTTGCTTTTCTCTGCTGGTCACTGCTTTGATCATAAGTCTCATGAAATGGCAAACTTAGGTTTATGGCAAGTGGTTTAGAAAACAAAGCTATTTACCCTCCCTTATTTCTGTACTTTAGAGAGAGCTAGGTGAGGTGAAGTGATAGTCACTCAGCCGTGTCTGCTTCTTTACGACTCCATGGTCTGTCCATGGAATTCTCCCGGCAAGAATACTAGAGTGGGTTGCCTTTCCCTTCTCCAAGGGATCTTCCTGACCCAGGCATTGAACCTGGGTCTCCTGCACTGCAGGCAGATTCTTTACCACCTGAGCTACCAGGGAAGCCTGCTGCTGCTACTGCGTGGCTTCAGTTGTGTCTGACTCTGTGCCACCCCACAGACGGCAGCCCACCAGGCTCCCCCAGGGAAGCCTAAGAAGTCTAAAAATGTGACAGTTCTTGGTTATAAAAGCAAACAAAATAACACTCTTTACAAATTACTTCCATTTGGCAAGTCTTAAGGGAGTGATCATTGTCTATTATTTATATGCACTATCATAAGAACAATGATATTTGCAAATTGAGAATATAATCCTTCTGGATATCAAGATTACTCAGGTTTTGGATATCTACATGAAAAATAACGAATTTGGACCCCCTAATTCAAACCGTATATAATAAATAACATGAGTAAAAGACCAAACTATAAGAACTGATACTGTAAATAAAACTCTTAGAATAAAATATAAGTGTAAATCTTAGTCATCTTAAATTAGGCAATAGCTTTTTGGCTATGACACCAAAAGGCAAAAGCAACCACAAGAAAAATAAATAAATAGGACTTTACCAAAATTTAAAATGTTTTTGTACCTAAGGATACCATGAAGAAAGTGAAAAGGCAATTCACAGAATAGGAGAAAATGTCTGCAAATCATATATTTGACAAGGGTCTTGTATTCCCAATATATAAAGAACTTCAGCCCTCAATAATAAAAAGACAACCCAATTTTAAAAGTTGACAAAGTCTTTAAAAAGATGTTTCTCCAAACAGACATCAAAGACAAATAATATATATAAAGATGCTCAACTTTATTGGCTATTAGAAAAATTCAAATCAAAACCACAATGAGATATCACTTAATACCCTAGTATTATTATAATATGATGATAATAATGATAATGATGATGATAATGGCAATAAGGATACGGAAAATTGTAATTTCCCTACGTTGCTGGTGGTAATGTAGAATGGTGCAGCCACTATGGAAAACAGTTTGACATCTTCTCAAAAAGCTAAACACAGAATCAGCAAACCATCCAGCAACTCTCCTCTGTAATAAGATCTAACTTCATTTTTTGACGTTTGGCTGTTAAGAGCTTTTAAGTCTCACCACCCTCTTTCTTTGACCAAACTAATACAAAAGCCCAAGTATTCCCTCTTTTGGCATTGTTGGGTGATTCAAACTACTGAGCCTCCTTCCCTTGTGTGGGATCATCACCCCAGCTCTATTCTCTAACCACAAAGTAAAAACTCAAGCCAGTCTCCTTTTCCTTCCCCCTTTAGCAATTTTTGGGCTGGATTAGGAGGCCTGCCTTCCTCTCCCCAGAAAGCCTCATTGTAAAAATTTTTCATACCCTCTTGGTTTGTGAAGCAATAGCAGTCTTAACATGCAAACCAAATTTTGGGTGAGGCTACATCATGTTTCTATATAATGACTTCAGCATAGTCCTAGGTATTTGCCTAAGTTCACTGAAAGCATATGTTCATACAAAACTGGACATGAATGTTCATAGCTGTATATAATGGCCAAAAAGTAGGAAAAAAACCAAATATCTCTTAACTGAGCAATAAATAATTAAAATGTAGTCGATTTATACAATGGGATATCGGGCATAAAAAAAATGAAGCTATCGTATGCAACACATAATGGGTAAACTGAAAAAATTGCACTAAGTGAAAAAAACCAGTCATGAAAGGTCACAAATTCTTTGTTTCCACTTATGTGAAATGTCCAGAATAGGCAGCTTAATAGAGATAGAAAGTGGATTAGGGGCTGGGGAGAGAGGAGGATTGGGGAATGGCTGCTTAAAGGATGAGGAGTTTCTTTGGGGATGAAGATATGCTCTGAAATTATATAGTAGTGAAGGCTGTGAATGTACTAAAGCCCAGCAATCTGTATGTATTAAAGTGGTGACTATTAAAGCATGTAAATTAATTTTAATGAAAAATAATTTTAAAAACACATTTTTTTTTTAATTAAGAAAGATTACCCAGGTTTATCACCTTTAAGTAAAGCCTTGGTAACCCTATTCTTTGCTCAAAAGATGCTGATGACACCATATTAATCAGAGAGTTAAAAATCTAATTTATTATGATTACCAGGACTGTGAGGTATAATCGAACCGAAGTCTCATCTGTTTGTATTTTTCACTATTCAACTTGAACCCTTATGTTCCAGAAACACCAACTGTGCCCAGACGTCCTTCCCTGTATACCTTGTATACCTGGTTTTTCTCTGCTTGGTATAGATCTAATCATACTTTTGGAGTTCTTTGCCCTTTGAGGTCAAGTTATAAAGTTAACCATCAAGTCCTCCCGAGAGTATTTTCTCCTCTTTGCCTCCTAAAGCATTTTATCAACGGATCTCTTCCACGGTTTTCTCAAACTCTCTCAATTTTGTACTTGACTTTTTGCCCCTGTCATATCTTTTCTAGATTATGCTAAAATCCTTGGCAACAGAATACTTTGTTTTAACTTTTTCTTTTTAAAATGTAGATACTAAAAACAAATGTATTCAAGAAAAGGTAGGTGCATGGGTAGGTTAATACATTTGCAAATTAAACAACAAATTGAATAACAGCCAAGTGCACTGAAAGTCTGTAACAGAGGAAATATTGAGCTAAGACATTTAGTTTAGTCTTGATCCCTCTTCTATTTATTATTTATTTTTCATTTTGAAAATTTCTAGTGCTCCTTGTATAATGGTTAATATGTTATCTGGAGACTTTTTACACTTTCATTCATCTCAGAAATCTCTATGGTTTCATTTTGTGATGTGTATACATTTATTGTTGAGGAGTTAAAATCTTGAACTTCTAGTCCATTGTTGCTGTGCTTAGTCACTCAGTCGTATCTGACTCGTTGAGACCCCATGGACTGTAGCCCACCAGGCTCCTCTGTCCATGGGGATTTTCCAGGCAAGAATACTGAAGGGGGTTGCCATTGCCCTCCTCCAGGGAATCTTCCCAACCCAGAGATCGAACCCAGGTCTCCCGCATTGCAGGCAGATTCTTACCATCTGAGTCAGCCTGTTACACTGTGCATATTGAGTGAGTTTCTTCTGACAGATGTTGTACTAGCTGCCATGGACGCTGCAGTGAACCTCGTATTGAGAGCAGGGAACCTGCTGGGGGAGAAGCGCCCTTGGGAGAGAAAATTAGTCTAAAGCCCTGAAACCATGGATGAGCTTGACTTGTTGGAGGGATGGGACGGGGAAGCAGAAGAGAGGTTCAAGAAGGAGGGGATCTATGTATACATATAGCTGACTTACTTCCCTGTATAGCAGAAACTAACTCATCATTGTAAAGCAATTATATTCCAATAAAGAAAAGTATTCTGAAAAAAAAAGAAAAACTCCCTGATTTTCTATTTTGTATACTTCCAGTTTTGAGTTGTTAGTTTATTCCCTTTGTTTATTTTTCTCATAGGATATCCAAAAAATAAGGTACTTCACCTCATAAATATATTACTGTTTAAGAAAAAAGAAGGGAGAGTGACAAGCATTGTGAATGGGGAGACTAACCTGTAGCATTTCAAGAGTTAGGTGTTAGATTATGCAGGGCTTGGAAGGTCCTTGTAAAGAGTACATTTTTATGCAAAGAGCAATGAGGATCCACTGAAGGGATTAAAGTAGTGACATAACCTGAGCAAAGTTAAGCTTTGGAAAGTTAACTCAGCTAAGTCAGTATGTGGCTGTATAAGAAATGCATTGTGTAGAAGCAAAGAGAGAATCAGAGAGTATGGCTAATAGGATGTTATTGTATTAATTCAGATGAGAAGCAATGAGAGCAAGTGGAAGTGAAATTAAGAAGACATGTACCGATTTACTGGAAGAGGAAATGGCAACCTACTCCAGTAACCTTGTCTGAAAAATCCCATGGACAGAGGAGCCTGAAGGGCTTCAGTCCATAGGGTCACAAAGAGTTGGACACAACTGAAATGACTTAGAATGCACGTACAGATTTAAAATGAATTTTGTATTTAGAAGGAACAATTTCTGTCATTTACTAAAATGGGAAAATACCCTATCCTGGGCATTGACATAATACTTCTGCGGCTTTAAGTGGTATCGCAGGCATAAAGACTATGAAGATTCTAAAGCATGGACTTTGTCTTTCTCATCTGAAAGACAATGTCTTTCAACTATGAAAGTTGAAAATCAATAAACTTTTGTTTAATGAGTAAGACAGAATTTACGAATGACTCATTAAAGTATGATCAACTCATAGATGGGATATGGAAGAAAACTCCACTGATTAGGAGGAAAATGGTAATTCATATGTTCATTTCTACCATCTCCTCTAGTAATAACTCCAAATGCACTAGGATTAGCAGTTAATATCAAGGAGGCATTCTGGGAGGCATCATAGCACACAGGGGAAGAATGCTATATTTACAATCAACCAGAACTAAATCTGAATCACAATTTCATCACTCTATAGCTCTGTGACCATGAAAGATTTATTTAACGCTTCTCAGCTCAAGTATACTTATCGGTAAATTGGATATACCATTATATTTCTTGAACAGTTGTAGTGAGGTCAATGGCATGTAAATATTTAAACAATGCCAAGTGTAGCAGCTATTAACAACTGGTGATTCTTAAAACAAATTAGAGACTCCCTGGTTAGTGCGAGAGGCCTACAAATGAAGAACTGCCTCCAGACTAAATTAAGGCTGTATTTACTCAAAGACAGTGTCTCTCTGGATGTGGTCTTTTGACTGTCAACATTAGACATGCCCTGGGATTTCATAATAAATTTATGTTCTAGAGTTTCCCAAGCTGAATGAGTTGGAATCTCTAAAACTCTTTATCATTAAAAAAAAAAAAGAAAAATCTCCAACTCTAAAAAAATGCTTTGTATCCTGAAGCTTAACACCATGATTTAATAAGTTCTTGAAAATAAGTTCTTGATAAAAATGTCCTTGGTTCCAAACTTCGCTGGTGGCTCAGATGGAAAAATGCCTGCCTACAACGCGGGAGACCCAGGTTTGATCCCTGAGTCAAGAAGATCCTCTGGAGAAGGAAATGGTAACCCACTCCAGTACTTTCACCTGGAAAATCCAAGGATGGAGGAGCGTGGTAGGCTACAGTCCATGGGGTCGCATATAGTCAGATATGACTGAGCGACTTTCACTTTTGGTTCTAGAAGCTCTCTCTTGTTCTACTCCATAAAGTTTTCTTGGGACAGCTAAGAGACAAATGCTGATGATTTTACTAACCTGCATCATCTCCCGTTCCTTATTCGTACTTCTTTCCACATTTGAACTGCGAAGACGTGAACAATGAATTGACACCAAGTCTTTCATACAGTTGGCTTTTAAGCAAGTCAATAATTCCTATCATGAAGAATTGAGTTTACCAAGGCACAGCTGGAATTCAGCCCCTCCAAGAGTCTCAGAGCAGGAGAAACAAATCAATTATATTCTGATGTCCTGTTTTTGTTTATTTTTTAAACTGAGCCCTGCAACAGCTAGCCAAACTATGCTCTTTAGAGACTGAATTCCATTATCCTGTTTTTGCTTTTCCAGTGAATGCGACAATTCTTTCTTTTGATGCTACAATTCTGATTCTTCCTCTGCTTTTCTCACAGGAGAACTTTTCTAGTTGTTTCTCTTGCTTGCCTAGGCCTGTTGATTGAATTTCAGCTTGTCCTTTTTCACTCTAAACCACTGATCTCTCCACTACTGAATCTTTCTCCTCTTTATTTGCCTTTGGCCAATAGCATACAGAATGCCCTAGCAACCAGTATAATCATTAAGAGCAAGCAAAGAAGAGTGAATTCACCTTAAAAGATGATCATACGTTAATTTTACCTAAAAAAGTTTTTTTTTTTTTCAAAAAAATTATCAGATTTCATAGTGACAGAGCAAATTATAATAACCCAGACCACTCAATCTTTCTAACACCTTTTATTAAATCCTCTAGGTTCTGCTTTGTATTAGTAAAATAAACAGAACCACATATTCCTGGGATAAAACATTGTATCTGAGTACCTACCCATCCTATCTTGTTTGTAGACATCCTACCCACTGTGAGTGATATGACGGATATAATGATTCAAGGGATACACACAAAGATAATGGAGAAGTCTGAATAAATATTACTCCCTCTGTAAATATTAACAACTCTGTTTAAAAGACATTACTCAGGGACTTCCTGGAGGCCCAGTGGTTAGGACTTTACTTTGCAATGAAGTAGGTATGATTTCTACCCCTAACCAGGGAGCTAAGACCTCACATGCTTCACAGTAAGAAGGAAAAAAAAAAAAAAAAACAGAAGCAATATTGTAAGAAATTCAATAAATATCAAAAAAAAAAAAGGTCCACATTCAAAAAAAAAAAAAAAAAAAAGACATTGCTCAAAATTCTAGAAAACTAGAAAACTCCAAGAAAGATAGGAGTCCTCAACAGAAGAATTCATGGGCTAAATTCTAATGGAGTTCAAGTCCAAAGGAAAAAATAATCTCTCCTCAGCTGGACTCACACGTCTCTTATCCAAACATGTCATCTACATAAGGAAACCTGATGGGCAAAGACCTTGGAGCCGAATTTGGTGCCCTACTTTCTGTTCATTTCTTTTTGGCATCTGCTATTGTCTATTCCATCTGCTTCCTTTAATGGTCTCTGTTCCCTTTCATATTTAAAAGTTTCATTTTGCTCCATATTTAAGTTGTAAATCCAGTTAACTTCTTTAGGAGTTGAGCATGTTATACATCTTAAATTATTAAAAAAGCATCTCATTTCTATGCTGCAATAGTTTCCAAATGCCAATCTGAGAACTGGCGAAGGGTGGTGACTAACTTTTTGTGGATCTGTGGTAAAGAAATAAAAACAGAAATCTAGAATTTTAAAATAAAATATAGTCATTTCATGAAAAGAAATATTCCTTATTCTGAGATGTTTGCCCTCTTTGATGTTTAATCATTCTGTTTTTTAAAATTATAATTATATTGGATTTTTGCTTTTTCTTTACATATTTTTGGTGACATAAAAGTTGTTGATGCTATATCAGTTCCTCATTTTTGTTTTTATTTGTCTCTTTCAACTAAATTGCACCAATCCATAAAATCTAATTCTAGAAACCACTAAAAACACACATTTCAAATTGAAAATGTGTGCTTCTGAAAATTAAACAGTATGTTTCTCAGTTCTATTGGTTCAAAGCCATCAACCAGGCAACAGACACTGATTCTCATTTCATGGACAAGTATGGCAGAAACTGTAAAATGACTGTCAATTATCCCTGCTTCCTGTTACTCATAACCTGGAGTAAGGGGTTATGGGGTCCGCTCCTAGTCAACATATTATAGCAAAGGTGAATGTCATTCACTTAGTTTTGTTACAGAAGAGTACATGCTTCCCCTTGGTGACTTTGATAGAACAGGTAGCCATGGTGAAGCATCCAAGTGGCAAGGAACTGAGGGTAGCCTCTGCCTGACAGCGAAAAACTGAGACCCTCAGCCCTCTAGGTTGTTACTATCCATGTGGGCTTAAGACAATTCTTCTTCAGGCAAAGCCAGATGGAACTCCAGACCTGGCTGACAGCTTTGCTTGCATCCTTGTGAAATCCTGAAACAGAAGATGCAGCTAAGCTATACCTGGAGTCTAAAGCCATACCTGGTAATACCATAACACTACAAAAAAAAAAAAAAAACCCCACATATAAATGGAAATTGAATGAACTGTACTCAACTGTTATTCAGTTGCTCAGTCCTATCAGACTCTGTGATCCCATGGACTGCAGCAGGCCAGGCTTCCCTTGCCTTCATTATTTCCTTGAGTTTGCTCAAACTCATATCCATTGAGTTGATGTGTATTGATATTCTGTCGCTCAGTTGTGTCTGACTCTTTGTGACGTCATGAGCTATAGCCCACCAGGCTCCTCTGTCCATCAGATTTCCCAGGCAGGAATACTGGAGTGGGTTGCCATTTCCTTCTCTACCGTTGAGTTGGTAATGCCATTCAACCTTCTCATCCTCTGTCATCCCCTTCTCCTCTTGCCCTCAATCTTTCCAGCATGAGGGTCTTTTCCAATGAGTCAGCTCTATTCAACTTGTGGCCAAAGTATTGGAGCTTCAGCTTAAACATCATTCATTTCAATGAATATTCAGGGTTGATTTACTTTAGGATTGACTGGTTTGATCTCCTTGCTATCCAAGGGACTCTCAAGAGTCTTCTCCAACACCACAGTCAAAATCATCAGCTCTTCAGCTCTCAGTCCTTCTATTGTCCAGCTCTCATATCCATACATGACTACTGGAAAAACCATAGCTTTGACTAGATGGACCTTTATTGGCAAAGTCATGTCTCTGCTTTTTAATATGTTGTCTAGGTTGGTCATAGGTTTTCTTCCAAAGAGCAATTGTCTTTTAATTTCATGGCTGCAGTCACCATCTGCAGTGATTCTGGAGCCCAAGAAAATAAAGTCTGTCACTGTTTCCCCATCTATTTGGCATGAAGTGATGGGACCAGATGCCATGATCTTCATTTTTTGAATGTTGAGTTTTAAACAGCTTTTTCACTCTCCTGTTTCACTGTCATTAAGAGGTTCTTTAGCTCCTTTTTGCTTTCTGCCATAAGGGTGGTTGGTGTCATCTGCATATCTGAGGTTATTCGTATTTCTCCCAGCAATCTTAATTCCAGCTTGTGCTTCATCCAGTCTGGCATTTCACATGATGTACTCCATATAAATAATCAGGGTGACAATGTACAGCCTTGATGTACTCCTTTCCCAATTTGGAACCAGTCCATTGTTGCATGTTCTGTTCTAACTGTTGCTTCTCAACCTGCATACAGGTTTCTCAGGAGACAGGTAAGGTATCTTTTATTCCACCTTCAGAAGTTCTAGACTGGAAATTATTGAGTTACTCAACTCAGGCCCATGTTGAGGTGATTTTAAAAGGAATTATATCTCTTTTCAAGTTTTTCCCATTTACAATGTTAAACGTCTTTGCCGTCTTAATTATTTGAGCTCAAAACAATACTTTAGGATTTTTTTTTTTTTTAACTAAAATAGTTTTAGCACAATAATCTCTACTTGTCTCCTCTAATGGGAAATGCTTTAGCAATGCCAGTGTTAGGGAACTGCAGAACTTATTCGTCATGGTAAGGCATTTGCACTGTTCACTGAGTCATGTATTAGTGTGACTGGAACTATTCATTAGTTAAGACCAGAATAGTCATCAGACAAAAACGTGTGATACAAAGTACGAGTTGCTAATACAGTTTTGAATCATAGGTCTGAATCAAACCTTTTCCTGTATATTTTTAGAACCTTGTTTGGTTTGGAATTCCTATCATCATTCACCCTCTGGTTACCCATTCCCTCATACAGACTATTGGCTGCAGTAGAAAGGAAGGCTAACTATTTCCTATATTTTTAATTTTTTAATTGGAGTATAATTGTTTTCCACTGTTGTGTTCGTTTCTACTGTACAGCAATGGGCAATCAGTTATAAGTATACACACATGTCCTCCCCCCGAGCCTCCCTACCACCGTTTGCCATCCCACCCTTCCAGGTCATCTCAGAGCACAGAGGAGAGCTCCCCAAGCTCCACAGCAGCGTCCCATTCCCTGCTTATTTGACACTGGTAGTATGGCAATGCCACCTCACTCCAGTACTCTTGCCTGGAGAATCCCATGGACGGAGGAGCCTGGTAGGCTGCAGTCCATGGGGTCGCTAAGAGTCAGACACGACTGAGCATCTTCACTTTCACTTTTCACTTCATGCATTGGAGAAGGAAATGGCAACCCACTCCAGTGTTCTTGCCTGGAGAATCCCAGGGACGGGGGAGCCTGGTGGGCTGCCGTCTATGGGGTCGCACAGAGTCGGACACGACTGAAGCGACTCAGCAGCAGCAGCAGTGTATATCTGTCACTGCTGCTCTCACGACTCACCTCACCCTCTCTCCCCGACTGTGCCCACAAGGCCATGCTCTAGGTCTGTGTCTCTATTCCTGCCCTGCAAACAGAGTCATCTGGGCCAGTTTTTTTCTAGATCCCAAACATATGAGTTAATATATAAGATTGCTTTTTCTCTTTCTGACTTACTTCACTCTATATGACACACTCTTTTTTTCCTATATTTTTTGAGGCAAACAATACAGCAACTCTCTGCAGAGAAAGAAATTTAATTTGCAATGATAAACATTCACGGGGCAAGTTAAACAGCAAGGGAGAAAGGGTAGGACACTGAACAGAGAGTAGAAAACTGGCCCCCTATCAGCAAAAGACATTCAGAGAAGGGAGTACTCAAGATTTTTTTTTAACTGATTCATTAGCAAATAAGTAAGAGGTTTTTCCTTTTGTTTTGTTTTGTTTTGTTTTTTAAACAGCTAAATAGTTTGTATTGCTGGAAAAGTTAAATGTAACAATTTTCCAAAACTAAACACTAGCTTAAAATGCTACAGTGGCTGATGACAATATGACACAGAGAAACTGTGTCATTTCCAGTTAAAAGGCTGTACTCCAGTACTCTTCCCTGGAAAATCCCATGGACAGAGGAGCTTGGTAGGCTGCAGTCCATGGGGCCGCTGAGAGTCGGACACGACTGAGCATCTTCACTTTCACTTGTCACTTTCATGCATTGGAGAAGGAAATGGCAACCCACTCCAGTGTTTTTGCCTGGAGAATCCCAGGGATGGGGGAGCCTGGTGGGCTGCCGTCTGTGAGGTCGCACAGAGTCGGACACGACTGAAGCAACTTGGCAGCTTAGCAGCAGCTTTCAGCTTTAACTTAAAATAAAAATGTTGGTTCCTCAGTTGTGCCCGACTCTGTGACACCATGGACTGTAGTCCACTAGGCTCTGCTGTCCATGGAATTCTCCAGGCAAGAATACTGGAGTGGGTTGCCATTCACTTCTCCAGGGGATCTTCCTGACCCAGGGATCAAACCCAGGTCTCCCGAACTGCAGGCAGATTCTTTACTAGCTGAGCCTCCAGGGAAGACCTATAACCAACCATCTACATCAAATTGTCATTTAGAGTGAGTTTACTGAATGCCTCTTGTTCTAATATTTACTTTCTAAAATATATTTTGACCCTCTTTTTTTTTTTACCAGTTATTGTTTTATTAAGACCATTTTCTAATATATAAATGGAGGAGTTGAACAAAATGCCTTCCTAGAGCTATGAAGTACATGATTCAAGGTGACTTTCTGTACCTGTCAAAATGGGTAAAAACACAGCAGCATAAAACAAAACCTTGAACAAGACTGAACAGCTACAGAAAAGTGAATTCAGAACTGATGTGTCTTTACTGCAATTTGGAAAGCAACTTGTCTTTTCAACTGATTGATTCATCTGGCAGAATAAATCTGCTTTTTGGAATCAACAACATGACTCAGTTAAATTTAATCCCAGACAACAAGCAGTTATTTGCTACATGCCAGGCACTGTGCTCTGCACTGGGGATCTCGCAGCAGGCAAATCAGCATGGTTCTCGTCCTGGGGACTGTACGATTCAGAAGGAATGCAGAGATTAAAAATATAGTCACAAACATGATGGTGTCTGTAGAAAGAGAGGCATGAGATATCATGGAAACCTATTGAAAAATGAAGTCGTATGCTCTCAAGTGTGAGGGAAGCACATGGGAATTGAGGATTTGTTTCTTTTACCAAAATAAATCAGTCAGTGTCGGTAACCTCCCAAAGGGAAGGCTTCCTACGTTCACTATGAGAGTTCTCATGTGCCATCAGCACATATTTAATGTGTTGTAGTCTAGGCCTTGCTTCAGAATCTAACTGGTCTCTTGCCTCATTACCATAAGTCCATCCTTAAAAATTGTCTCCCTCTTCACCCCAGCCAGCCATTGTGGGCACGGGACTAAGATTGTCCAATGAGTCATTGCTTATTTAACTTATATGCAGGGTACATCATGAGAAATGCCAGTCCAGATGACTCACAAACTGGAATCAAGATTGCTGGGAGAAACATCAGCAACCTCAGATACGCAGATGATACCACTTTAATGGCAGAGAGTGAAGAGGAACTAAACAGCCCACTTGATGAGGGTGAAAGAGCAGAGTGAAAAGGCTGGTTTAAAATTCAAATTCAAAAAACTAAGATCAAGGCATCCCATCCCATCATTTCATGGCAAACAGATGGGGATACAATGACTGATTTTATTTTCTAGGCTTCAAAATCATTATGGACTGTGACTGTAGCCATGAAACTAAAAGATGCTAGCTCCTTGGAAGAAAAGCTATGGCAAACCTAGATAGCACATTAAAAATCAGAGACATCATCTTGCTGACAAAGGTACTTATAGTCAAAGATATGTTTTTTCCAGTAGCCATGTACAGATGTGAGAGTTGGACCTTAAAGAAGCCTGAGCACCAAAGAATTGATGCTTTCAAAATCTGGTGCTGGAGAACTCTCGAGAGTCCCTTGGACAGCAAGGAAATCAAACCAAACAATCCTAAAGGAAACCAACCCTGAATATTCATTGGAAGGACTATTGTTGAAACTGAAGTGCCAATACTTTGGCCACATGTTGAGAAGAGCCAACTCATTGGGAAAGACTATAATGCTGGGAAAGATTGAGGGCAAGAAGAGAAGGGGGGTGACAGAGGATGAGATGGTTGGATGGCATTACTGACTCAATGGAATTTGAGCAAATGCGAAACTTAAAACAGGAGTTTGAGCAAATTCTGGGAGATAGTGAAGGACAGGGAAGCCTGGTGTGCTGCAATCCATGGGGTCACGAAGAGTTGGACATGACTGAATGACTGGACGACAGCAGCAACAATTGCAGATGGAAAGACCGCAAATACATACCATGAATAAAAACTTCCTTTTGCCTACTTGCATGGGTGTTTTAGAATTTAGGTTAGAGTCAAGCCCTCTTGAAACTTGCATTATATGTGTGTGCGTGGCCAAAGCCAAAGTAAAGTTATTAACGGTGAAGCCTGGAACCATTCTCTGAGCGTAAGCATCCATCCATTCTTTCATAACCCTCCTGAAACCTCTGATTTGATATACATGTATTTATTGATTGAATGGATATTTATCATATGCTTTCCTTATGTCTCTCACTGTACTAGGTGCCAGAGATAATACAGATGATTAAAAGACAGAATCTCTGTCACAAAGATATTTATATTTAGTAAGAAATCATAGCTGCGTTTAGGTTAGACAAAGACTAAGGATGATATAGGGGGATTCAAATATTATATAAGTGAAGGAGTTTTGCTAGTTGTTATAAAGATGCTTTCAGGCACAAAGAGTCTATAATGCTATGAAAATAAAGTCAAGATGAATAATAACAAGGTGAATATATATATATATATAAAGTAACAACATAGAAGGAGAAGCATGCTTTAGTTTTCCAAAGTGATTGGAAATACCTCCAGGTTTGGCCCAGGATACTTTTTTTCTAAGTAATATTTTCTTTTGACGCTTTAGAGTGTTATATAGGAATTGAAATTTGCATTATACAGTTTTCTATGGAGGGAAATTAACCTGCCGCATGACTAGTTGCTCTGCTTGGTTTATTGTTTTCTCCTTCACAGGACAAAAGTTCCCACTGCATATTTTAACACAGATGCCCTCTTTCTTCTATTACTTTTTCACCCAATCGACTCCCAAAATAATAAATAAAATCAATTACATCAACTCCCAGAAATCATTTGCTGGTTGTTTAGCGAGGCCAGAGATGAGTAGAAATCCACAGTCTCTGTTCTCAAGGAATTTATATTATGAGAAACAACCAATACTGGGTTGAACAAGATCCTCAAAAGTCCAGATGCACCAGAACCTCAGCATGGGGCATGGTTTAAAAATATGGCTTTCGCATATGTACCTAGTTAAGAGGAGGCCATCCTGGATTTGAGTGAGCCATAGTCCAATGACTGGTGCTCTCAGAAGAAGAGAAGACAGAGGCACACAGACACGCATCTGGGGGAAGACAGGCAGTGAATATGGCGGCAGAAATTGGAGTCATGCTGCTCTAAGCCGTGAGTTCACTCCAGGGATTGTTGGCAACCACCAGAAGCTGGAAAAAGGTAGGACTTCCCTGGTGGTCCAGTGGTTGAGAATCTCCCTGCCAAGGGAGGAACACAGGTTTGATCTCTGGTCGGGGAAGTAGGATTCCACAGGCTGCAGGGCACCTAGGCCCATGCGCCACAACTACTGGAGCGGGAGCTCTGCAATAAGAGAAGCCACTGCAACGAGAAGCTCTTGCTAGACAAAGCCAAACACAGCAATGAAGAGCCTGGACATTGTAATGAAGACCCAGATTAGCCAATAAATAAATGAATCTAAAAAAAAAAAAAGAAATTGGGAAAAAAAAAGCAAGGACAGAACCTCCCCTAGAGCCTTCAGCAAGAGAAAAGGGACCTACTGACACCTTGATTTTAAACATCTAGCCTTCAGAACTATGAGATAATACATTTGTTATTTTAACCCATGAGTTTTTGGTAATATGACACCCCCACATCACCACCCCAGAAAACTAATATACAACCCACAAGGATAGTTTAAAGCAGAATATAATTCCAAACATAAAAGTCAAAGGAAGGGAATTAATCCTGGGCAAGCAGCATCTGTACTGTGTGTCACAGAATGGGCCAAGTACATAATGTCAACAAGCCTGCAGCCTTTACTGGATAAATAAGAAAGGTGTAGTTTCTCTACTGCAAAATTGGAAAACAATGCCTCCTTTGCAGGATTGTTGAGATTACATGCCTGGCCCATTCTGTTTATTTAAAATATCAGTAGACTATTTCAGATTAGCTGCCTTGTGTGTGTGTTTATGCGTTAGGGGCTTGTGTCCAACTCTTTGTGATCCCATGGAACTGTAGCTCACCAGTCTCTTCTGTCCATGGAATTCTCCAGGCAATAATACTGGAGTGGGTTCCCAGTCCCTTCTCCAGGGAATCTTTCCAATCCAGGGACTGAACCCAGGTCTCCCTCATTACAGGTAGATTCTTTACCATCTGAGACACCAGGGAACGTTTAGCTGTTCTTCCCCATCCTTAGTCCAATTTCTTAAAAATATAATACTTATATTTTAAAAAGAAACTTCACAAAATAAAGATTCTAGAGTACTAAATAAGTAAGCTTATGATTCAATATATTTACGAGCCACATAGGCATAAAGGATGATAGATTTATAATTTATATGTGACTCTTCTTAAAGCTCCCCAATAAAATACAGAGATTGTTTCATTTTAACTGTGCTTTTTATTCTGAAATGAAATCATTTACCTTGCCATTCTGGACATGTAGGGATTGTCTGTGCTGGATTTTTCATATTAAAATAAAGACTCCCAATTACCTCTCCTTAGCATTTACTCAGTCTTCCCCAAAGCAGAGCAAATCCTGTTTCACTTTCAACTCTTTTCTTAAGTAAACAAGACATTTCATTTCCAACACTGACTGACCTAACCGCAGTCCATCAGAGGCTGCAGATATTATAGGCAGAGCGTTGAGCTCGAAAGGCTTGACAAAATAATCAACACTTATAGCAAATTGCCAAAAGAACAGGGGGATAGGCCATTTTGAGTCCTCTCTGATTTAGTGAAATACCCGTTTGGAATTACAGCTGGAGTTCATAAAAAGTCCTTGAAAACTCTGCAGTTTAACAACCAACTCTCTGCTTGTCCATCAACAATGGCCTTCATTAAGAAGGAGCAAGCTTTCAAGCTCACTCCCTAGAAGGTTAAGCTTTTTTCAGGCACAGTTGTATACAAATTAAACCAACAAACAAAAAGACAATGGGAGCCAATTCCTGAAGTGGGTTTTGATGGTCCTGGAAATTCAGTTCTGGCCTTGGAGAAGACAATTGTGCTGACAGCTTCCGTACTGGAGTCTTCCCCAACCACCACAGACAAAGGCTTCACTAAAGCCTTGGGGTACCCAGTTTGCAGGAGGTGTTTAGTTATTTTGCTCCAGGCTGTTTTCCTTTAGAAAAGAAAAGAATTTCCTCCTTGAGAGAATCAATTCTAGCAGTGAAGCTGAGACTAACAATGGCCAAAGGTGCTCATACATTTCTTCAACAGATTTTCAACAACATCAGTTTCCAACAAGAAAGTATTATAAAAGTTTACCAGAATGTGAATAAGTAATACATGCAAGCTTCTAGATAATAATAACAGCCAGCCATTCTTAAAGCTTTATGACAAACTACTCATTTTCACTCATTCTCATTGACTTTAACTACCCCTAACAGCAACAATATGAACAACAAAGTCCAAAGTTTGGGGAGAAATAACATGCAACGATTCAAAGGAACAGTCATGTTTAATAATTACTTTAATTGGTGTTGCTAAAATGTTTTCTCAAAGTAGATTAAAAAACCTTCAGGACTGTCTGCTAAAATGAACAGATGAATAAACAAATAAAAAACTGACAAACATACCTACGTGCCTTATATGTGTGGGTTATGTGACATACTAAAGCAAAATGGTATGTTGCAAAATTTGGGTCCGTAAGTCCAGAAAACAAAATGCCAAGTCTCTATTAGTGAGTTCTTAAACCGAACAGCTACAGTCGGAGAGCTCAGACCTAGGTGACGAGGAAAATGCAATTTCCCACCTCTACTCAAAGCTTTCAAATTGCAGTTCAGGAGGAGACCCTAGAGAGTCCCTTGGGCAGCAAGGAGATCAAACCAGTCGATCCTAAAGGAAATTAATGCTAAATATTCATTGGCGGGACTGATGTTGAAACTGAAACTATAAAACTTTGGCCACCTGATGCTATGAGCCATTGGAAAGGACCCTAATACTGGGAAAGATTGAAGCCAAAAGGAGAAGGGGGTGGCAGAGGATGGGATGGTTAGATAGCATCACCAACTCAATGGACACGAGTTTGAGCAAATTCTGGGAGACAGTGAAGGAGAGAGGAGCCTGCCACGCTACAGTCCATGGGGTATCAAAGAGTTTGACAGGACTTAACAAGTGAACAACAACTCAAAGCTATAGAGATATTGAGTAGGTCACTCTCTTCCCACCACCAACAAATAGGATGGGGTTTGTGCCCGTTGCCTTTTAAGGTATTAACCAGGTCATCATTACCATCATCATTTAATGAGATTCATAACGGAAGTCATGGTGACTTCTACCAGAGTTGGTAACTATAACTTTCAGTATTGTTAACCTCATACCCAAAAAGAGTCCAGAAGTTAATTTTGAGGGTGAACTCACATCTGTAAATGCTACTCTGAAGCATTTATAAACAGCATCTCCAGGGTGTTTTCTAAGGGACATATTCCAGCTATTTTTCCTCCTTTCTTTCTGGGTAGAGAAACTAAGGAAGCCACCGAGTAAGTGATGAGTGCAAGGCTACACAATTGGAGGAAAGGAAGGTCAACCCAAACATCACAGTTCTGTCACAACACAGTGCTCTGAACATTTCTAGGAAATGAGCGCCACTTCCAAGGAAGGCTAAAACAGAAACAGCTCATTCTCTGCTCTTATTTGAGCTTTAAATTTGAGAAGAGATTCTGTGGTTGGCTAGAAGTACTTGCATCTTAACAGGCATTCCTGCTCTTTCGTTTCAGCTTTTTGTTTGTTTGTTTTCTGCATGGTCAAATCTCCCTAAAGTTTACATTGTAGTTGCCTGTCTGGGCATAAATTTGATACCTTCTACAGCCCTGCATTGTTTCATCTTAACAAGAGATTATTCACAATGTTTAAAGGCAATAACGGAGTCCTCTTCTAGTTACTTTGGACACAGCTGCATTTTCTGAAGGCTGCAGTTGTCTCCTAAAATGAAAACAATGGCCAAACTGTCAGACCCTGAGCTTATATGGAGAGTCAAAAAAAAGAAACATTAGTCTATCTGAGTTATTCTATCAGTTGAGGTTTCTAAATGAGAAGCTGTAATTAGATAGCCAATGTATCATTAATTCAAATATTTGTGTCTCAAAAAGCAACCAAGTGACCTTTGAATGGTATGCATGTGAGGAATCCCATATGAAGCTGACTGCACTTAAAATAGTGTTATTTTAATGCAGTTAATGGACCTTTCCAAGGAAATATCAAAGACAAGAGACTGGTGTTTTCATTTTACATTGACAAGGCGGCACTGAATGGAAAGATCCCAGGAGGACACAGCAGATAATCCTCACCCAGCAGTCTTGACCTCATAGCAGCACATCCAAGCATCAGGATTACTTGTTGCCTTCAAAAGGCGTATCTATTTGAGACGAGTCATTTCTGCCTGATATGCTTCTGGCCCTCTCTTTCACCAGGTCCCACAGGATCAAGAGAACAGCCTTGGTTTTGGCTCACCTTGCTGCTGCTAAGTCACTTCAGTTGTGTCTGACTCTTTGCAACCCTATGGACTGTAGCCCATGGGGCTCCTCTGTCCATGAGACTTCCCTAGAAATCTCCAGAATATTCCAGGAAAGAATACCAGAGTGGATTGCCACACTCTCCTCAGAGGATCTTCCCCACCCAGGGATCAAACCCGCATCTCCCACAGCTCCTGCTTTGCAGGGAGATTCTTTACTGCTAAGCCATGTGGGAAGCCCTTGGTTCACCTTATCATCCACCTATTGCAGGGAAACCTCAGCTTAAAACACCATTTTGTTCCCAGTGTTTTGCTTAGAAATAAAGTTGCATTTAATAGTCCTATGAAGAAGAAAATAGACCAATAAACAAAATGGACAATTTTTCACTCATACACACATACACACACACATGCACCGTGGGATACAGGATCATAGTTTTACATTCTTTTCTTCTGAAACCAAGACACAGAAAAGTAGCCTGAGAATGTGTCATTATAATTCAGCCAAGCCACTAGCTACCACTCAGTGTTAATTATGCATGAAAACCAGAGTGTTATTTATAGCTGCTCTGGGATGGGTGTATTTATACTGTACAGTAAAGGTCCCCCTATGGGCAGCTGCTTCATCAGTGCTTATTGAATTTAAAAGGCACTCATATGAGGGCTTCTGAACCCAAGGGCCACCTTGATTGAACTGGTCTCAGTGGTTGCTTCTCTCATCCCCTGAGAGCTGCTGGCTTTGAGCTTGATTAGGCTCTGATTGATGTGTGCACCTGAAATCGGGTGGACCTGAAATCAGCTCCCTGGAAGTCCATGAAGAATGAAACCCCACAGGACTGCATGAACTCAGGTAAACGCATATATGGAATCAACTCCAATGGAGACTTATCTCAGAGGCACGGCGCATATGGATGTGGGCTGATGGGTCCGACCATGTGCTTGGCTTCTAAACAGGGAGCTGGAACCACATTAGCGCTAGAGACGGGCTCAGGGGTGAGCCACATTTGGTGTGACTGACCCCGAATGACAGTAGAAACAGCAATGTCTGCAATCTACCACCCCCAGCTCTCTTTGCAACTCCTATGCCCCCCTCCCATTTTTATCCTAGAGAAAGTTAAATCTTACAGAGAGTTCCTGCTTATTAACAGTAACTGTGTGGCAGGCATTCAGCCAAGTGTGTTATGTAAAACACACTGAATTTTCACAATAACATGGGAAACAGATAGAATAGTCACTACCATTTTTTTAGTAAAAGAAATACAGTGAAATACTTTGTCCAAGGTCACATAACCAACAAGCGAGGCAGTCAGCAATCCTTAGCAGGTGAGTCTCCTCTGAAGTCTGTGCTTTAATAGATGCCTTCCCTGCCCATCCTCAGTGCCACTTTTTCTCTGCTTTTCATTCTCTAATCTGGCTTCCTTTCCTTTTCCCCTTCTCCTTTGACCTATTGCTGATTTCCTCCACCCCTTTTCCCATTAATCCTTCTCATTGAACCAGAGGTCTCAAAAAATAGCTAGGTTATGTGCTTATTATAGTGATAACATGTTCAAACAAAATGTAAAATCCCTTTGCACCAATGAGTGGTTTGGCTGCTAAATTATATATTTTTCCTGTAGAATATGAAATGTCCACACTTCACATCTCGAGCACTCTAAAGGAGAAAAGCACTAGAGAAAAGTCACACTGGTTTACTGATGATGTTAGGGCACTATTTTTTTTTTCCCACCAGACTGTACAAGATATAAAGAAAGAAATTTCTTAGCAAATTTCAAACACAATAGCTATTTAGCAGCCCATGAAGAAAATCTTGAAGATCTGACAAAATCTGACAAAGAAACTCCAGTTAATCCATAAAGTGTATTTAATCTGATTCTATTAGTCACTTTATCACTCAGTTCATAATTGCAAGGAGATTACAGAAAGTTGCCAAATGCAATTTACCCATCCACTGTCTGGTAAGTAGGCCATTATTTATTTGAGAGGATTGTGATTTGCAGCTCTTTTTTTTTTTTAATGAAAAATTAAGCTTAAAAGTACACTATGATTGAAAAGGCAGCACAGAACACCCATATGCATCAGCCTGCCCAGAAACTGTGCTTTTCAAACACACCATGGGACTGGGGAATCCTCCTGTACCCTCAGAGTCACTGTAAATAATACAGCTATGGAAGAAGGCACACTCTTTCCAATCAATTTCTGATTCATTCCAGGACACTTTCGGTATCATTATTATGCATGATATCCTCCTTCACAAGAAAGGCTTACACCACCCCGTATCCAATGCATTGGGAGGGCCCTTGGGTGTGCGCAGTGCTCGGTCCTGTCTGACTCTTTGCAACTCCATGGACTGTAGTCTGCCAGGCTCCTCTGTCCTTGGAATTTTCCAGGCAATACTGAA
This sequence comes from Capra hircus, assembly GCF_001704415.2. Taxonomy (NCBI): domain Eukaryota; kingdom Metazoa; phylum Chordata; class Mammalia; order Artiodactyla; family Bovidae; genus Capra; species Capra hircus. Next base: position 11,579,231 of record NC_030822.1, on the reverse strand, counting down.
GTGGGTTGCCATTTCCTACTCCAAGGGATCTTCCAGACCCAGGGATCTAATCTGTGTCCCCTGGGTCTCCTGCATTGGCAGGAGGATTCTTTACCACTGCACCACCTGGGAAGACCCTTAGCAAACCAAAATGTGGACAGCCCAAATTGAAGCAGAGATAACAGGCATATTCTTCCTACTTACGTGTTGTGACAAGAATGCAAGAAAGATTATGAACCATCCAACTTTGCAATGGTGTGATGTATGCCAGTAGAAAAGTGTGAGAGAATGAAACGTACTTTCCCTGGGTGACTCTATAAAGGATATCTAAGTTTGCAAGGCTCTTCATTCTCACATGTTTTTGAAGTTTGCAAGATTGTAAATTCCTGAGTTATGTGCTCACATCTTCTTTGTGCAGAAGTATGCAATGCAGTATCTTGAGTATGCAATGCAGTATCTCACATATTAATTGATATTTGTTGGATAACATTTTCCAAAGGAAAACACAGGGTTTGATGTGAGTTGATGCCTGTAGGGAATCTGTGAGTTGCCAATGAAAGAACACTATCAAGGGATCTTTCCAAAAAATAAACAGCAATAGAACAGCAATGAGAGAATTAACCCCTGCTTCTAAAATATGAACTAAAAGCGCACACTATCTGACATAGTGATTAAGAAAAATAACACCGGACTCAAAGCCACTTGATTTTAAACACAACAGCAGTTATTTCTATTACTAGTTGTATGATATTTGGCAAAGTACTTAATCTCTCTGAGCCTGTATCCTTGGCTATATTTTGGAAATATAAATTGCTTTTGTTTCTTAAAGTTGTAAAAATTAAAGATACTATGTATTACTGCTAAGCACATTATCTGGTAAATATAAATCCTTAAATGTCACTGTTGATACTTCAAACCTTCTTCCATCTAAATGCTACATACTCTAATATAGTTCTATATATAAAAATGAAAGCAGATATATCCTTTATTTTAATACTAATTTAAGTGATTAAAACCTAATTTTTAAAAAGGATACTTAGAATTCCATGTCAAAATGCTTAGTAAACTTTGAACTGTAGTTAGAAGATGAAGTCCCAGTATTACCCAAGATCAATTCAGACATTTTATTTGCATGTATAATTTTCCAAACTTGAGATCACAAAGCATATAGAGATACTTTTGCCTTAATTTTCCAGCTGCTGAAGTTCAAGAGTTGGCTATTTCCATATATCCAGAAGTAAGTCAAGGTATCTACTCAATGCTCAAGAACAAGAATGATAGATTCATTCTGAAATTCTTCTTGAATATCAATAAATATTTGGAGCAGAAAAAAAAAGTAAATATCACTCTGTCTTGATCCTGGGCTCTCATACTTGGCTGCCCAAGTCAATCATGTTGGGGCTTTTGGAAAAAATAGAGAATCTACACCTTTTGTTTGGTGTGTTTGTTTGCCGTTTTATTAGATATGTACCTCCCTTGAAGCTGTAGCGCAGCTGTACTAATGGTGGTGGTGGTGGTGGTTTAATACGGACAATTTTACTGATCTGTTGTTTTCTGTGTGCCATACATTTTTCTAAGAAAGTTATATGTACTTGAGCAGATCATCTTCACCGTGTTGCCTTCTGAACAGCTTATCACAACCAAGTAGGCAGGCTCTGCCCCTCAGCGTAGTATAAAGTCACCCAGTAGTTCCAAGTCCTTGGTACAGAAGAAAGACTATAGGATATCACAACATGTAGCATATCCATAGTACAAAAAAATTTTAAAATGATGTTGACAAAATGGTGTTGCTAAACTTTGGTTTAAAATCTACATTACTTTTCACATTTTAATAGAATCAGTAAGCACCTTTCAATCAATGATGCATTAAAATTATAAGTGCATTTTCTTTTCCTAGTTGTATGAAAAATGGTACATCTTAAATCTCTTAAATAATAAAATATATAATTTCATAACCTCTAACATTTAAAAAATAACATGTTCCATGAGCATTTAAGAAGCAGAAATATATTTATATATAGGACATTATTTAGTTTGTCCAAATACATAATATTAGTCAGTAGATGAGCCTTAAAACCTTTGTTGTAACTTTAGCTCTCAGGGTTCACAAAACACTGAGAACCATTTATTTAGTAGGAATTTTGGCCCCACTTGATTATGGAGTGGAATTCTATGCCCAAGTTGGCCAGTAACAGGTTGTGTTGCCCTGAAACAACCACTTCTATATTTGTATTTATTTTGCCTAGACAATATTTAAAGTCCATTTCATGTATCTTTAATTCCATGTTCTTTTGTCCTTAAAATGTACTTGATGCAGAATTTATGGGTACAGGAACAGAGTAGGGTGAAGTCACCTTCCAGAAAATCCAAGAGTCATTACAGTTAGTGTTTTCTCTTTGGTAATTAAATTACCAAAGAGGATCTGGTCTGAGTAATTTTATTTAATGAAAAGTGAAAGTGAAGTCTCTCAGTTGTGTCTGACTCTTTGGGACCCTATGGTCAATAGCCTACCAGGCTCGTCCATCCATCCATGGGATTTTCCAGGCAAGAGTACTGGTGTGGGTTGCCATTTCCTTCTCCAGGGGGATCTTCCCAACCCAGGGATCAAACCCGGGTCTTCCACATTGTAGGCCAGATGCTTTTACTGTCTGAGGCACCAGGGAAGTCCAATTTTAATTAAGATAATAATAATACTAACTTTCAATAGATGCACAACAAAACCACCAAAATATCAGTACTTGAACACAGAGCAAATACCTCAAAGATAGTTTGTTTCCTGAAATATGTATTAAACACAGAATTAGAGACAAGCTCATCATAACGCTCTTAAACACAAATGAATGCAAAGTTGTAAATAATTTGTATTTTCTAATAGTCACTGTGAATAGATTGTTTTAGGAACTATGAGCTTCTGGGACGAGTTTCAGTGAAGCTGGTTAAGGAGCAACATTTAATCATCATTTCTCAATGACACATGAAAGAAATAATTGCTTTATGGAGCCACTGAGAATTAAGCTGTTCTAATCACATATTGACACACATCAACATATACAAACACACACATTTTTGTTCTTTAGTTCAAGAGCTAACTATCTCAGAGTCTATATTCTAATAAATAAATTAATAACAATTCTGGTGTTCAGTGAAGCAGGATGACCTGAAATTCATTTTTTGGAAGAAGCCCATGAGAAAATCCAAGAGCCCTTGAAACATGGCAGCTTATCTTACAGTTCTCAACTACTGGAGGTAAGTGTGATGGTCCAGGTTAGAAAAAAGTAAAGTATAAAGTATAAGGGCTTCAGAGTATTTAAAAGCTTTCCCCTCAAAAGATCTATAGGGTAATAGTTAAAACTTTTCCCCAGGGCTACAGAAAATGACCAGTGGGCATACATTCAGAAAAAAAACATGATCCAAAAGAGTATATGCAACCCAATGTTCACTGCAGCAATTTTTACAATAGCCAAGACATGACAGCAACCTAAATGTCCATTGACAGAGAATGAATAAAGAAACTGTGGTACAGATGTACAATGGAATATCATTCAGCCATTAAAAAGAATGAAATAATGCCTTTTGTAGCAACATGGGTGGACCTAGAGACAGTCATACTAAGTAAAGTAAGTCAGCCAGAGGATAGATGTCATATGACATCCCTTATATATGGAATCTAAACAAAAAAAAAAAAAATGCTACTAATGAACTTATTTACAACAAAGAAACAGACTCACAGACTTAAAGAAGGAGCATATGGTCACCAGCATGGAAGGATATGGGGAAGGGATAGTTAGGGAGTTTGGGATAGACATGTACACACTGCTATATTTAAAATTGATAACCAACAAGGACCTACTGTGTAGCACAGGAAACTCTGCTCAATAATACCTGGTAGGCTGGATGGGAGAGAACTTTGGGAGAGAATGGATACATGTATCTAAGTCCCTTTGCAGTCCACCTAAAAATATCACAACATTGTTAATTAGCTATACTCCAATGTAAAATAAAAAAGTTTAAACAAAGTGACTAATAAGCCATCAGTTCAGTTCAGTTCAGTCGCTCAGTCCTGTCCGACTCTTTGCGACCCGGTGAATCACAGCATGCCAGGCCTCCCTGTCCATAATCAACTCCCGGAGTTCACCCAAACTTGTGTGCATCGAGTTGGTGATGCCATCCAGCCATCTCATCCTCTGTCATCCCCTTCTCCTCCTGCCCCCAATCCCTCTTAGCATCAGGGTCTTTTCCAATGAGTCAACTCTTTGCATGAGGTGGCCAAAGTATTGGAGTTTCAGCCACAGCGTCAGTCCTTCCAATGAATACCCAGGACTGGTCTCCTTTAGGATGGACTGGTTGGATCTCCTTGCAGTCCAAGGGACTCTCAAGAGTCTTCTCCAACACCACAGTTCAAAAGCATCAATTCTTTGGCGCTCAGCTTTCTTCACAGTCCAACTCTTACATCCATTCAGATATGACTTAAATCAAATCCCTTGCAACTATACAGTGAAAGTGACAAACAGATTCAAGAGATTAGACTTGATAGATAGAATGCCAGAAGAACAATGGACAGAGGTTTGTAACATTGGAAGGTGGTGTTTAAAACTATCCCCAAGAAGAAGAAATGCAAAAGGCAAAATGGTTGTCTGAGGAGACCTTACAAATGGCTAATAAAAGAAGAGAAGCAAAAGGCAAAGGAGAAAAGGAAACATCTGAATGAAGAGTTCCAAAGAATAGCAAGAAGAGATAAGAAAATCTTCTTAAGTCATTCATGCAAAGAAATAGAGGAAAACAATAGAATGGGAAAGATTAGAGATCTCTCCAAGAAAATGAGAGATACCAAGGGAACATTTCATGCAAAGATGGGCACAATAAAGGACAGAAATGGTATGAACCTAACAGAAGCAGAGGATATTAAGAGGTGGCAGGAATACACAGAAGAACTATATAAAAGAGATCTACTGACCCAGATAATCATGATGGTGTGATCACTCACCCAGAGCCAGACATCCTGGAGTGTGAAGTCAAGTGGGCATTAGGAAGAATCACTACAAACAAAGCTAGTGGAGGTGATGGAATTCTAGCTGAGCTATTTCAAATCCTATAAGATGATGCTGTTAATGTGCTGCACTCAATATACCAGCAAATTTGGAAAACTCAGCAGTGGTCACAGGACAGGTAAAGGTCAGTTTTCACTCTAATCCCAAAGAAAAGCAATGCCAAAGAATGTTCAAACTACTGTACAATTGCACTCATCTTACACGCTAGCAAAGTAATACTCAAAATTCTCCAATCTAGAGTTCAACAGTATGTGAACTGAGAACTTCCAGATGTTCAAGCTGGATTTAGAAATGACAGAGGAACCAGAGATCAAATTGCCAATATCCACTGGATTATAGAAAAAGCAAGACAATTCCAGAAGAAACATCTACTTCCTGCTTCATTGACTACAATAAAGTCTTTGACTGTGTGGATCACAATAAAATGTGGAAAATTCTGAAAGAGATGGGAATACCAGACCACCTTAACAGCCTCCTGAGAAGTCTGTATGCAGGATGAGAAGCAACAGTAGGAACCTGACATTGAACAATAGACTGGTTCCAAATTGGGAAAAGGAGTACGTCAAGGCTGTATAACATCACCTTGCTTATTTAACTTATATGCAGAGTACATCATGCTAAATGCCTGGCTGGACAAAGCACAAGCTGGAAGCCAGATTGCCAGGAGAAATATCAATAACCTCAGATATGCAGATGACACCACCCTTATGGCAGAAAGCAAAGAAGAATAAAGAGCCTCTTGATGAAAGTGAAAGAGGAGAGTGAAAAAGCTGACCTGAAACTCAACATTTGAAAAACGAAGATCATGACATCTGGTCCCATCACTTCATGGCAAATAGACAGGGAAACAATGTAAATAGCAGCAGACTTTATTTTTGGTGGGCTCCAAAATCACTGCAGATGGTGACTGCAGCCATGAAATTACTCAGCCGTTAAAAAGAATTCATTCGAATCAGTTCTGATGAGATGGATGAAACTGGAGCCAATTATATAGAGTGAAGTAAGCCAGAAAGAAAAACACCAATACAGTATACTAACACATATATATGGAATTTAGAAAGATGGCAATGACGACCCTGTATGCAAGACAGCAAAAAAGACACAGATGTGTATAACGGACTTTTGGACTCAGAGGGAGAGGGAGAGGGTGGGATGATTTGGGAGAATGGCATTCTAACATGTATACTATCATGTAAGAATTGAATCGCCAGTCTATGTCTGATGCAGGATACAGCATGCTTGGGGCTGGTGCATGGGGATAACCCAGAGAGATGTTATGGGGAGGGAGGTGGGAGGGGGGTTCATGTTTGGGAATGCATGTAAGAATTAAAGATTTTAAAATTTAAAAAAAAAAACTAAAAAAAAATAAAAAATAAAAAATAAAAAAATATGTATAAAAAAAAATAAAAGATGCTTACTCCTTGGAAAAAAAGCTATGACAAACTGAGAAGCATATTAAAAAGGAAAGACATTTCTTTACCAATAAAGGTCTGTCTAGTCAAAGCTATGACTTTTCCAGTAGTCAGTATGGATGTGAGAATTGGATCATAAAGAAAGCTGAGTGCTGAATAATTGATTTTTTTGAATTGTGGTGTTGGAGAAGACTCTTGAGAGTCCCTTGGACAGCAAGGAGATCAACTCAGTGAATATTAAAGGAAATCAGTTCTGAATGTTCATTGGAAGGACTGATGCCGAAGCTGAAACTCCAATACTCCGGCCACGTGATGCGAAGAACCGACTTATTAAAAAAGACCCTGCTGCTGGGAAAGACTGAAGACAGGAAGAGAAGAGGACGACAGAGGTGGAGATGGTTGGATGGCATCACTGACTCAATGGACATAAGTTTGAGCAAGCTCTAAGAGTTGGTAATGGACAAGGAGGCCTGGTGTGCTGCAGTCCATGGGGTCCCAAAGTTAGACACAACTGAGTGATTAAACAGAACTGAAAAAAACTGATAAAATAAAAGGAAATAAAAGTCTCCAGTTTAGAGTCTGACAGATCTAGATCCGAATTCTGGCTCTACCTCTTACTAACCCTATGTATCTGGGAAATTAACTTAACCTCTCAAAACTATTTATCAAATGGGGATAACAATTTTGCTAACCACTGTGTTGTTAGGAGGATCAAGCAAAGCAGTGTGTTCACCAGTGTGCCTAAAAAGAGTGTGCATATTGTTCATAGCCGTTCCTTTATTTTCAAGCAATTGGAAGTGACTGAGGCTCTGAATATTTGGAAATTTTTGCAGGAGAGCAAGGATTATCTCCTTGTTGAACTCAACAGTGATTAGCAAAACATGGATGTATGAGCACGTAACTAAAGCTTTGTTCCTTATACTTAGTACCTCACTGGTAACAGACATGAAGTGAGCAGGTAAACACTAGAAGAGGACTATTTAGACAATGGCAATTGTAATGCAAATCTGAGTTCCTGTTGCATTATTTTCGAATCATCTTGAAGGATGTGGTGCTGGTGGTAAATAGCCTGCCTGCCAAAGCAGGGGATATAAGAGATTGGGTCCCTGGGTGGGAAAGATCCCCTGGAGGAGGGTATGGCAATCCACTCCCGTATGGAAAATCCCCATAGACAGAGGAGCATGGAGGGCTTTATTCCATAGGGTTGCAAAAAGTCAGACACAACTGAAGCAGCTTGGCATGCACGCACACTTGAAGGAAGGGAATTCTTTCCTTTAGAACACATTTTTAAGACACACTAAACAAAATGCAAATCCTCTACCCATTTTTTTCTCTGCATTTTAAACTAGAGGACTCTTTTCCTCCAGATCAATAGTTTCTGAATCTTTGTATATGAAACTCCAAATTCCCCTTAAATAACAAAAACAGTATTTCAATCGTATTTTCAATATGTCAAATGACATACATGCACATTGAGATACTATACCTGGTTTTCAATATTTTAAAGGGCAAAAGACCCATGGTAAGTCTGCATTCATTAAATAAAATATTAAAGTCATTTTCTTTGGTTGAAATTATATTACTATAGTGTAATAAAATATCATTGTGTTCATTAACATTCCATCAAGGACTACTGTGTTACTGATAACCAAACAGTAAAATTAAGATGTTAACATCTAAAAAGAAAGTTTGTCCAATTAACAAACACTTTTAAGTCATGAGACTATTTGGTGAAAAAATATGGTAAAGCATTACTATATAAAGTTTCAGAACTTAAATTCTTAAAAATCACAGGCCACCTTTTACATAGTGTTGCCTCAATTTAAATGATAAAAAGCCAGCTTTATTTTAATTGGCTTCTTAGTGATTCAAAATATTTACTCTGACAATGAGAGTAATTATATACTGTAACTGAAAGGAGTTTAAAATGTCTTTATGCTTTTTGGCAGGATTGTTGACTATCTGTGGTCTCAGAATCTGTTTTTAAGACAAAAAGAATGTAGTTCAAAGCAGCTAAAAGCTGCTATTCTGAATCCTAGGCGCCCTCCCTGCCACCCCCTCCGCCCCCGCCCAACAAAGGAGTAACATTACAAGGTGTTAAATGTTAAAAGAAGGAAAAAAAAAAAAAAAAAAAAGATTACTCTTAAATTTTGATCCCTGGTGATGTATGAAATAAAGCCAAACAAGATTGATAAGGCTCTAGGGAAATAGAAATTGGTCTTTTTTGATTGATATTGTGGACTCACTAGCACTGTTTGTTTAGAAAAATGTAGCATGCAGATTTTAGGGCAGGGCATTGGTGACCAAATTCATAGAACATTTCTACTTGTTTACTATTACTCTGCCATTGCTATATTCAAAGTTTGCAACCACAGTCCGTGAATATGGAATGACTGGCATCAACATCTAATTACTTTTTCAAATCAGAAATCTGGACATCACCCTGCACTAGTTTTCTCCTCTCATTTCCATTATTACATCAATTTTCACAGTTTCTTCATTCTACCTCCCAAATACAGGTCACATTTTTGCATTCTGCTCCACTCCCATAGTCATAGCTAACACCCAAACTTTACCAGTTTCACTTTTGCAATATCCAGCTGACTTGTCTCTGAACATCTGTACATATTCACACTTCGAACCATTTTCTACTCAGCAGTCAGAGTGATTCTGTAAATATGCAAATGTAATTCAAAGATGACCATCCCCTAGAGAACCTACTACAGCACCATTAAATGCCCAATTGTTTTGACCCTTCTTTCAACTTTTTCTACATCATCCTGATATAATATACCTCTCCTATATCATTCTTATCAAAATTGCAACTAATTTAATATGTGTGTAGTGATGATTTTAAACTGTTCATGTCCGTGGTGTTCTCATGGCAAGAATATTGGAGTGGTTTTCCATTCCCTCTTCCAGGAGGCACGTGAATTTGAGCAAACTTCGAGAGACAGTAAAGGACAGTGAAGCCTGGCGTGCTGCAGTCCATGGGGTTGCAAAGAGTTGGACAGGACTTAGTGACTAAACATTAACAAAAGGATGATTTTAATAAATTTCTTCCCAGTGCTATAATTGTTAAGACAGATCATCTGATTGCCAATGCTTTCTGGACTGGATACAATTTATATATACATATATATGGAGAAGGCAATGGCACCCCATTCCAGGACTCTTGCCTGAAAAATCCCATGGACGGAGGAGCCTGGTGGGCTGCCGTCTATGGGGTCGCACAGAGTTGGACACGACTGAGCGACTTCACTTTCACTTCTCACTTTCATGCACTGGAGAAGGAAATGGCAACCCACTCCACTGTTCTTGCCTGGAGAGTCCCAGGGACAGGGGAGCCTGGTGGGCTGCCGTCTATGGGGTCACACAGAGTGGGACACGACTGAAGCGACTTAGCAGCAGCAGCACATATATCTATCTATCTATCTATATATAGATAGATAGATACATATAGGATCTGCTTAACATCTGAAAAACTCAGTTTTCTCATGCACAGAGTAAGGATATATTTATTCCTAATTCATAGGTGGTTATTGGCATTAAATATCCTAGCGATGGAAAACTCTTAGATGTCTGGCACATGGAAAATTGTCAGTAAATATTAGCTATTTGGCTACTAGACTAAAAGTTGCTTGAGGGTATTTCATATTTTGTTCACACTTAATGAACAAGTAAGTGAGGTGACTTATTTATTTGATGGATCTACTAAGTTGTCAGAAGAATTCAGTTGCCAAAAACAAAGTTCACACTAGCTAGTTTACTTAGAAATGAGTTATTACAGCATGTTGAATGGCTCATCGGAAGAGTGAAAAAATATACCAATTTATGTTTTAAGAATTTACTCCTAAAGTCAGAACACAGAATCTAGATCTTTAATTATCAGATGCTGCTTGTGAACTTGAAAAGTTCCCATGATAGCTGCTAGCTTCTAAACCACACGATTGCTGCCATCATTGGAGGCAGCTTATATTGGAAGGAAAGATTCCACACTCATAGAGCAACCATGGCCAGGGAAGCTGCCACAATTCAGTAAGCTGCAGCTACTGATATATACTCCAAATCTATGCTCTATCTCCTGCACTCTGCATCTGTGAAATGAATGCTCTACATCCATACAGCCACTGAATGGACAGTGGGAACTTTGTCTTGCTTCTTCTCCCCAGATCTAATCAACAAGGTCTAAATCACTTTTATAAATATAAAGAAAGACTTATAAGATCAGATATCCCAGATGAGAGTTTGGGATTTTTTTTATTAGAGGAGAGGGCAAATGTGTTAGAATGGTAAATGAGTCAGATAGTGAACTCAAATATTTAGATGTCTAAAGGGATGGAGTGCATAAATAAATGTTGGTTGTTCCCCAAAACACTTATTTTCCTTTACAGTAATAAAATCCCAATTTTTAGTGAGATATCTGGGCTTCCAGCAGATACAAAATAAAAGAAAAAGGCATATTCCAGCCTCTCTTGCAGGCTAGGATATGTATGATCTTGAGTCTAAGAGCACAGAAAGTGATGTGAGAAAAATGAAATGTGCAACCTCTAGGCAAAGTTCTTAAATTGAAGAGATTTATCCTTCTTTTTTCTGATGGCAAGAATGTGTGTGAAGTGATAGGCCATCTTCAATTATGTGTAGATGGCAATGCCCTAAGGAAGACAGAAAAAGAAAGAACCTGAGCTCCTGACATCATGGGCTCAGCCCTGCCTGGGCTACAATACTATGTGAGATCAAAGATAGAGTATATTTTAAGTCACTATTATTTGAAATCACCAGCAAATAAAAAAATTAAAAGACACTTGCTACTTGGAAGAAAAGCTATGACCAACCTAGACAGCACATTAAAAGGCAGAGACATTACTTTGCCAACAAAGGTCTTTCCAGTCAAACTATGGTTTTTCCGGTAGTCATGTATGGATGTGAGAGTTGGGCTATAAAGAAAGCTGAGCACCAAAGAACTGATGCTTTTGAACTGTGGTGTTGGAGAAGACTCTGGAGAGTTCCTTCAACTGCAAGGAGATCCAACCAGTCAATCCTAAAGGAAATCAGTCCTGAATATTCATTGGAAGGATTGATGATGAAGCTGAAACTCTGATACTTTGGCTACTTGATGCGAAGAACCGACTCATTTGAAAAGACCCTGAAGCTGGGAAAGATTGAAGGCGGGAGGAGAAGGGGACAACAGAGGATAAGATGGTTGGATGGCATCACCAATGTGATAGGCATGAGTTGAGTAAACTCCAGGAGTTGGTGATGGGCAGGGAGGTGTGCTGCAGTCCATGGGGTCACAAAGAGTCAGACACGATTGAGCAACTGAACTGAACTGAGCACAATAACTGAACCTATAACCATACTAAAATTTTAACAGTATATTTGCAGTGTTGCAGGTGAGCAGGATAATGTCAAAACACTCCAGATATTTTGAAAATATCCGTATGATCTACTTATACCAAAATCCTTTCTTTAGTATTCTAATTTTTAAATAGATCTAAACTGAATGTGAATATTTGACTTTTTATTGGAAGTCTCTTGGAGGCTCTTTGTGAAACAACATATTTTGAGAATATATCTCTTCTTACAGAGGAGACTTTACCAGGTATGAATTCCTAACACTGAGCCATTAGCAGGGTCCAGCCCCGGTGGATCCAGGGTGATTCGAAGGGGAGACGGATAGGCGAGGAAAACTTATTTATTTGGAGATATAAGATTAGACTAGGAAGAAATAGTATAGCAGGAAATTTAGGTGGAGAAAAAGATGCTGAATAACTTGGTTTAAGGGGAAAACCAATAAAACCTCGAGACAAGAGGTTTGCACCATCTACGTTAGGCCACTGGTGCCTGCTTGAATATCGAAGGGTGCCCTGCCTTAGGCTCCCTTTCGCCTGGATCTTAGCAGCCAGGGCAAGTAAGTAGACGTGGTGAGCCTCCCCGCTCCAGATGGGAATTCAGCTGAAAAAGGGGAGAAAAGAACAACATGGGGAAGCCCAGCATCGGTGCAAGACTCCAAAAACTTTGTTTTTCAAAATCAGCTTATATACCCCAAGTTGTACATAAAAAAATAATGGAATATGCAGAGTTATGCAGGGGCAGCAGTCCTGACCCTCATTGAGACAAGGCTTTCTTTTTGCATACCCTCCTGTATACAAAAGGCGGTTTACATTATCTTCTGGCCAAGAGGCCTGTTTATGGCTCTCTTCCTGGATAATTGTCTATCAACCAAAAATCTCCTTTTTCCTAGAAGTATTTTTTCTTTACTCTGCATGCCCTCAAAGTACTAAATAAAGTTACATTCCTGTAGAACAAAGGTGCAGTGGGTTATAACAAAGAAAGTACTTAACTCTAAGATCTAATGTTGCTAATACCAGGTCTACTACCTGTTTTTCTATATCCCAACTATATCTAAAAATAAAGGATATGCAAATCTGGCAGCAAGTATTGGCTCAACAAATGAAACCTTTAATCAGTCCCATTCTAATGATTTTGACTCCTGGGAAGCCCCTACATTCCTAGGATGTTTTAAGCTTCCTGTGCCTCCCGCTGGGAGGCCTCAAACAATCACATGTGCAGCTGTATGAGTCCTGCAGGCAGGCTAGAAAGCCATCAGAGGGGTTTTTGGATTGAAACACACTTTCAAATGCAGAAAACTAAAGCCTTGAGATGACTTTTTCCAGAGTATGTCAGAAGAGTGCAAAAGCAGAGTACAAAGGCTGGCAGACTTTGGTTTTGGGGGTACATGCTCAGGAAATACCAGGGGGAAGCCCTGAGATCTGACTCGCCTTGCCCATCAGATCTCTGCCGCATGACCTTGTCACGGGTGGGATTCCTCACGCTGGCTCCCGGCAAGGCATCCACTCCATTGAACTCTACTTCTCTTGTATCTTGCTTAGTAATTGGAAAGCATTTGAAATAATCATCAGTTCTTCTATTTGCCACAGTCTCTAATATTAAGTGATAATTTTTATCCATTACTGGTGTTTCTTTGTGCTAGTCAAGAACTCATAAAAGTAACTGAAGGAGATGATGGAACAAGCCATACATAATCCCATAAGATAGATAAATGTGTCTAATTCTAACAGCAAACCCACTGAGACTTTAATAGTTACGCCTTTACAAAGTAAAACACGGGGCTTCCTAGGTGGCTTAGAACAGTGGTAAAGAATTCTGCCAAGAAGGAGTTGTGGATTCGATCCCTGGGTTGTCATGATACCCTGGAGAAATAAATAACAAGCCACTCCAGTATTCTTGGCTGGGAAAATCTATGGATAGAGGAGATTTGTTGGCTATAGTCCATGGGATTGCAAAGAGTCAGACACGACTTAGTAACTAAACAGGAGCAGCAAAGTAAAACACAGGGTTTTTGAATTTAAAGAGATATTAATCTGGCTTACTTTGCCTTATTTTTCAACCGGTTCCTTTCTTCTGTGTCCAATTATCCCCTCCACCTCACAACTTGTGTTCTCTGACATTTTTATCATATAGCCCACTCTCTCCACCCAATCTCCGTCTACTCCTATCCTCCTTTTTAGGCTCTGAAGTTTTGCCATTGCATGGAAAATGCACTGCCTAGGGATGCTGGAGGTGAGCAGATATAGAAAGCTTGGCAGTTCTTGAACTAGGGTGTGACAGGGGTTCCTAAGACCATTGCCAGGTTCAGTGATTTGCTAAGAAGACTAATAGGACTCAGCATATAGCTATACTCATGATTTATTACAGTGAAAAGATACAAAGCAAAATCAGCAAAGTCAAAAGCACATGGAGACAAATTCAGAAAGAATGAGGGACAAGCTTCCAAGAGTCCTCTTCCAGTGGATTCCAGTCCTCTCCCAGAATAAGCTTACTTCCTCTAGAAATGAATTCTGACAACTCACATGAAATACCATTTTCCAGGGAGTCTCACTAGAGCCTTGATGTCCCAGGTTTTCACTGGACCTGACTAAGAAAGCAGGTGTTTAGTATACACCACATTGTTTGTTCAGATAATTGCAGTGAGCCACTCTTAATTTTTAGAATGATGGTCATTCTCCCCAAATCCAAGTTTAGGCACCAAATAAGGGCAAACTTCACAAATAAGCCTTTCTAACGTGATCAGTCTCAGGTCTATGTTAATTCCCCTCTTCATACAGTGTATCTGTGGCCCAGTGTTTGAAATATTAGTCTCTCAGTTCTGTCTGACTCTTTGTGACCCCATGGACTATAGACTCCCAGGCTCCTCTGTCCATGGAATTCCCCAGGCAAGAACACTGGAGTGAGTAGGCATTCCCTTCTCCAGGGAATCTTCGCAACTCAGGGATCGAACCCAGATCTCCTGTATTGCAGGCAGATTCTTTACTTCTGAGCCACCAGAGCAGCCTATCTGTGGTCCAGAGAAACCCTTTAAAGGCACTTTATTATAATTATATAACGGGCACTTAATATCCTAGTACTGCATATTAATGGAAAAAAGAGATTGGGAGACATTATCTCATTATCTAAAAGAAAAATGTTAATTACATAAGAAACAGAAGAATATAGACGAAAACAATCATTCATGTAACCAAATTTACCTTAATTACTCTCATAGTTTAATTATAATTACACTCACTTCATCAGTTATTGAAAATTCCCATGAATTTAAATCACCAGGCCTACAAGCATTTTGTTATGTCACAGAATACTCATGGTACACTGTTTTCCTTCACAGAGCTTCCATGATGAATGAATGAGTTCTCTGATTGTGCTTAGTCACTCAGTCATGTCCAACTCTTGGAACCCCATAGACTGTAGCTTGCCAGGTTCCTCTGTCCATGGGATTCTCCAGGCAAGAATACTGGAGTGGTTTGCCATTTCCTTCTCCAGGGGATCTTCTGGACCTAGGAATCAAACCCGGGTCTCCTGCATTGTAAGCAGAGTCTTTACCGACTGAACTACAAGGGAAGTCTGATTGAATGAGTTTAACTTTGCAGTCCATTCCCAGAAATTAACAATAAATGTGATCTGGGGTATTAACACCAACTACTTAGGTATTATTATGTATGCTTTCCCAACATTATTTATTTCTTTTCATCTCTATAGAAACCTGTGAGATTTTATATATATATATGTTCTGTTATCCTTTGGTGACAAATGTATAGAACCCCAGACAAGTAATTTGATCAAGTTCTTCTAGTAAGTAAATATCAAAACTTTGAGCTGACTCAGGCATGAGTCTAAAGCAAATAGTTAAATAATTCTGATTTTTGTTTATCTAAAAATTGGAGAATAATAATAATGGTAGTTGTCATTCGTCTCTTTCACAGTCAGTGACAATACCTAATACTAAACCAGTTGCCTCATAACAGCCACCAAGTGGCCTCTTTGGGAGAATGAAAATAGTTTACAGGATATCATGTCCATGCGTGTCAAGCCTTTTCAGTTGCATCTGACTCATCGCGACCCCATGGACTGTAGCCCACCAGGCCCCTCTGTCCATGGGATTCTCCAGATAAGAGTACTGGAGTGAGGTGCCATGCCCTCCTCCAGGGGCTCTTCCTGACCTAGAGATCGAACCCCTGTTTCCTGTGGCTCCTGAACTGCAGGCAGATTCTTTACTGCTGAGCCACCGGGGAAGCCCCTCACAGGATACTGAAGCAGTATAATTATTTTCAGATCAAAATTTGGCTCAAGAACCATACTTCATCACCAAGTTGAAGATTTGAGGAGGAAAATAAAAGGAAAAATACAGTTAAACAGTGACTTTAAAGAGAGCACTGATAATTTTTTCCCTTCTTTTTCCCAAAGTCTAAACAAGCAATAATTTACATAGGTGAGAGCAGGAAATAGATAAGAGGAAAAAATGCACTGTGACTCACGCTAAACCCAGAAAGAGACTATTAATAAAATAGAGATTATATCCAACACTAATGAATCTTTGTTTTAGGAACTGATTAGAGAAGAGTCTAGATAAGAAACCAACTTCTTTCTTATCTCTTTTGGATTTAAAACAACAAAACACAGGAAACTACTTAACGCATTCATGTTATTCTCAAGCTATGTGTTACAATCTAGCTCCCCAAGAAAACATCTCTAACACACAAACATATTTGAAAGTAGTTATATAACCATCCATATGCTGGACATAAAATCCCACATTATTGTTAGGATTTAATACTGGCCCAGAAAATATGTTTGGAATCCACACAAACAAAGAATAATTATATCCTAGAAGCAGTCAGTATAGAGTTTACATAGTTTCTGGTTTTCTCTCTGTACCCAAGAATCTAAATGTGTGGGTTTATATGTTTATGTCCTAATAAATGACATTTGATAATTATGGAGCTAAAAAACAAGACATTCTTCCAAATGGCCACTTGATGAGTCACCTAAAGTAAACAATCGAGAAAAATAAAACAAGCAAGACAACACTTAAAAGTACCAATTATTGTCAGAGCAGCAATGATGCTTTCACGGATCCATCATTACTCCAGTTAATGGCTGATGAGTAAGAGTACAGATGATTTTTTCCTTGGTCTAGAAAACTCAGGACATTAACTGAGGAGCTGACCATTAATCCCAGGTAATGTAAAGGCCAGTTTTCTGAGGATCATTGCTCAAGCAATCTTCTATTCAAACATAAGTGCATTTCAGATTGTTAAATCTATAATGATTAAAAAACAGTGGTGTGTTTTTATAAGAAGTCTGGCCTGGAGTCAGTTGATTTAAAGTTCCCTTTTCTTAACACAGCATTGAATATCCCCAGTTGTATACCTGACATGTGACTTACAATGTTTGGGTCATAGATTTTTAGGTATTTCTTGTAAACTACTAATGTTTTATTCATCCACCATCTGAATTGACTGCAAATTATGTTAAAACAACAACAGATGTTTCATCAAAGTCAAAAGGATACTGATAGAAATTATATACCTCTATTTTTTCAGAAATATGAATCATAATAATCATGCAATACACTTTATACATTTAAAAGTGACCCCTTGAAAACATAAACATTATAAACGTAGGTATAATATTTGCAGTTAATAAGATGACTGGAAACAACATTTAACTGTAAGAACTGAATGTTGATATTCCAAACAAAATGTTTTCATGGACATGCTAGATGTCCAATAATAGGAGCTTTTCGGCTACCTATATTTAAAGAAATAGATTTTAGCCATTAAAAGGGATACTTTAAGTATATGCAGGGCCACTTAGTTAACTGATTAATAAATAGTTAATCATTCACAAGAGAATAGGCTTGGGAAGGTATTTGCTATATATTGTCAAGTAAGAATCTAGTGTAAGAAGAATGTGTATAATATGAAAGGAGACAGAGGAATACACTGAATGTGCAGATATGAGAGGAGGGAGGCAGATAGGGAGGGTCAGAGAGAGAAAGGAGCACCATCTGGAAGAATTATCCATGAAGGCGTACACATCTCGTAGCCTTCATTTCTGGTGCAAGGGAAGGACTTGTATGTTTATTTTGTTGCTTTCTATTATTCACTTCAGTTCAGTTCAGTTGCTCAGGCATGACCCCATGGACTGCAGCTCACCAGGCTTCCCTGTCCATCACCAGCTCCCAGAGCTTACGCAGAGTCATGTCCATCAACTCGGTGATGCTATCCAACTTACTTGTCTCTTTCAAATTTCCTTATATGCATTTTTGTTTTAAATTAAACAAAGATAAATTTAACTTTTACATGCTTAGTAGTTATCAAACAATAGCTAAGAAATATCACATCTCAAGGGTATAGAGGAAATTTAACCCAGTTGAACTTTTCTGCTACACACCACTGCAGCCACTCTGCCAGGGACACCTGCCGCTTAGTGAGAAACACGTCAACTATTCACACTGAAACACAAGAAAGAATAGGCTGTGTGGTGTCCAGCTATTGCTAAGGACCATTTTGTGTTGGTGAAAGTTGAGATGGCACACTGGTTAGCCTTCCAATCAGGAGAACGAACAACATTATTATACAGGCAGGAGATGCAGTCTAGGCCTATTGATATGTTTAATTCAAGCAAACAAAAACCACTAAATGGAAGACAGTGCCTCTTAAAAATGTCCCTCTGGCATTAACAGTAAGGAAAATAACTTGTATTATGGGCTAACTACTAACACCAAACAGTGAGCAACTTGCTTGTGGTACACAGGGTTAAACAACTGCCCTAATGACACCCAGATAGTGAGGGGCAGACAGAATTTGAATCCAGAGATTTCTAATTCAAAAACTCTTACGTTTCCCATTCTTTTGGAATGGAAAGAAGTTGAATGCCTTAGGGACATTCTTATAAGCTATATCTCATTTGCGTGCAACGCACTAGCCCCATTGTTATTCCCAGGAAAGAAGCAAGTGTAATTAGATACTGTTTGAGCAAAACTTGCGGAAAAAACTAGTTGTCCTACAATAAGAGTGACATAAACAGAAGCATTCATATAATGAGTTATTATACCATAGTCACTAAATAGGACTTTAAGAGTTTGTAATAACATGTATATATTTGTTCCATTTTATGACTGATAGTTAACATTTTCTGAACACTATCCAGATCCTTGGCATGCCCTAAGCGCTTTCAAAGTATTATCTTTTTAGGTCCCATAAATGTCCTATCAACTATATATCTATGCAGTTTCATTTTCCAGATGAGCTTAGTAATGTACACAGTCTCTCAGTGCTGGAAAGCTGTTAGCCAAAATTTGAAATCAAGGAGTAATAAATGAGTGAGATACACCATTACCAATGAAATATCAAAACTGTATTAAATGCAGAAAATAAAGTCGGGGTGAAATATGCAAATATAATTATAATAGAAGCCTCTGCATGCTAGGATTATAAATATTTTCTCCATTTTCAGTTCTTTCAAATGTTTTTCTTTTTCTTCCATGAAAATGTGCTATTAGGTTGACTCAGAAAAATATTTACAATTTTTATAGATTAAAAACTGTGTGGATGTTGCCATTTTTGCATGGCTCAACCTAACTTTATGAAAAGGATCTTTTATTTAAAAGCATACATCTGAGCACACTCAGACACTGCTGTCTGCTCTCACAGTGGTCTGAGGTGTTCAAGAAGAATGAGGCCCAGAGGAAGCAACCCATGAGAAAAAAAGCTTTCAACTCCAGGTTACTATTGTTTATTCTCTGTGAGTTCTTCACAGTACCTGGTCGGTGGTCTGTGCCAGGATGCTCAATCACCATTACACATTGACATGGCACTCAACAAATATTTATAGGGTGAACGATTCATATCTCATCTGGGCTAATTTCTCTAAGAGGTTATGGTATGGCATCTCTGAATCAAGACAGTATCATTTTGATGATTCTCTAGAGTGACTGCCCTCTGAGATTCTTTGAGGGATAACAGTTGGAAGAGGGGCAAGTGTGAAGCTGCCTCGAATCGATTGATCCTGTCAATGCTGAATGAATCCCTCACGTTCCTAATCAAGTATAGTGTCCAGTGTTGTTTTCATGCAAAACTCAGTCTAACATCCTGCTGCTTAGTCTAACGACAAAATTATTGAACATGCTGACAGCCAGACCTATAATTAGTAAAGCAGTGGATCAGAGCACACCATCAGAATGATGCTGACTGAGATGCCTCATGTCATATGCTTACAGCGATGAAATACATTTTGTTCTAGCGTCAAAATCACACCAAAGATATCCTTTCCATTCTAGAACAAAGTGTGGATGGAATTCTCTGTGAGATTTTTGATACACACTAAATATATTCATATATGGAAAGTATTTTGTCAGTTTCCGAAGCGTAGCATGTGTCTGAGTAAACAGTGATTAGTAGCGGCATTATGTCACGGTCATGCATGCACATATCCATAGGGGCAATCTGTTAATAACAGTGATTATTATTTATTTATCCAAATGCCTCTGGAGTATGTAATCAGCTCTGCAAAACCACTTCATCTCAATCAAATCCTGTACATCTCTGTTCTTCATTTTCTCATCCATTTTTCACAGGGAAGGATGATTAAGAGGTTTATCCAAAACTCATACTGGTAGCCAGAGGAAGATCTAACACTTACACTGAATTTTCCTCATCAGCAATATGCGTGAATGTAACTCTAACAGGTAATACTTTATTACTTTGGAGAATGAGTCCGACCTGCAGCAGTAGCTTGTGAACCAATAAAAATTCCATCATATTTATGATGGTGATCACACAAGCTTTCTTTCCTTCTTCCTCCCCTCTTCTACTCTTTCTCTCTTTTCTCCTTTCCTTCTTTTTTCTCTTTCTTTCACTTCCATTCATTCTAAATACTTGGAGGTAGAATATGTGTACTTCTTGCTCTTCAGTAGTGCTTTCAGATGATTTCCCTACATGTTCTCCTAAAAAACACCATGTTCCTTGAGTAGCACACCATATGACTACACCATCCACAAATGCTTCTTTATTACAGTCCTCTTACTTTACCAACAGATAGTTATCTTAATGGAGTCTTGCTGCTTCCAATTTAGCATTGATATGACATCTCACTGCAACCATCCAGTGATGACTTTTAAAAAATACATTTGATCACTTTCTTCTTATGCTCTAAATTTTTCCTGGTTTTCTACTACTTTCAGGGGAAAAAAAAAAAAAAACAAAAACCTTTTTGCTTGTTTGTTTTAAAATTCAAGGAACCAGACCTTACTCTTCTCCTGTTTCAAAAGAACCTCCTATTATTTGTTCCAAGTTAGCCACATTCCCCTCACAAGCTAGTTTCTGCATTAGGACCTCTGCACATGCTGTCAGCTCTGGCTGAAACTTTGCTTTTTTGGCTTTCTCCTTTCATTTTGGTTCTTACACAAATACAACATTCTCAGAGACTCCTTCTCCAGTGATCCCATGTTAATAGCTACCTGCTTCTTCTTGTTCAGTCACGAAGTCATGTCAGACTCTTTGGGACCCCATGGACTGCAGCCACCAGGCCTCCCTGTCCCTCACTATCTCCTAGAGTTTGCACCAGTCCATGTCTATTGAGTCAGTGATGCTACCCAAACATCTCATCCTCTGCTGAGATGGTTGGATAGCATCCCTTTTCTCTTTTTGCCTTCAATCTTTTCCAGCATCAGGGACGTTTCCAGTGAGTCAGCTCTTCACATCAGGTGGCCAGAATATTGGACCTTTGCATTCAGCATCAGTCCTTCCAATGAGTATTCAGGACTGATTTCCTTTAGAATTGACTGGTTGGATCTCTTTGCAGTCCAAGGGACTCTCAGGAGTCTTCTCCAGCACCACAGTTGAAAAGCATCAAACCTTCAGTGTTCAGCCTACTTTGTGGTTCAACTCTCACATCCATATTTCTTACAATTCCTTAACCTCTTACCCTAATTCATGTTTCTTCAGGACTTAATGTACTTTTCACTATTTACTTTATATTATATATATATATATATATATATTTCTCCTTTTCTCTTGATTTTCTCTTTTCTACATTGGAATATAAGGTCAGTACAAGGTCAAGATGTATTTATCTCTTGTTTAAAGGTCTGGCCCTCTTACCTCCAATGGCAATTAGTACATAGTAGATATTCAGTAGATATTTATTGAAAAAATAAGTTTAAAAAAATGCCACAAATAATTATAGACTTTGTGATGAACGGCTCTTATTTTCTCCAGTGTAATTCATTTAAAGCTTAAAGGCTGAGTTTCATAGCCTTAAAATACAACTTTGACCTTTCTCTGGTATCTTCCCCTAAGTCCATTAAGAAGTTTCGGGTTGCCTTTTTATCCTACTATTGAAGGGGAAAATGTGAGTACTTAATGCCTACTTCTTATATTTTCATAAAGAAGAAAGCATTTCCTAGATGGAAAGGAATACATAAAATTTCTTTCACCAGACCTCTTCTCCCTGGAAGAAGAGGAATGACTTAGCTGATGATGAGAGAGAGAAAAAGCACAAGGCCCCTGTAGCTCTGTACACTGGGCTTTTATATTCAGGTGGACCTGTCTTCTCACAAGTTTATTTAGCACTTTCTCTCCTACAGAGGCAGAGCGTATCCCCAGGCCTGGAGTAGAAATGGGAGTTGGGTTGGAAAGGACATTATATACTCATATCCCTAACAAACTACTCAAGTCTTTTTCACTCAGGGGTGTAGGGTTTATATTGGGAAATCAGACATTGAGTGCAGGTCAAGAAATATTCTCAAAACTAGTTTTATTATCATTGAACTTGATATTTAGTTTTTACCTATCTGACTCCTGTATCTGATTTATCAACCATTTTAGACCTCAGAGTGAGAAGAGGACAACAATTAATTTTTGCTCTTAAAAACCAAACACATATGTTTATTCTATGTTATATTGTTACTCACCATGTACATGGTTGCTTACTCAATATTTAATGACAGTCTTCTAAGTACAGGTGGTGGTGGTTTAGTCACTAAGTTGTGTCTGAGATTAATAAAATATGGTATTAATATTTTAATAAAATATGGTATTGACTTCATGGAATTAGTGTTCCAGTTGTCACTCAAATCAATTCTAATTAACCATATGCTATATCCAAGGTACACTAGCTTGATAAATATGCAAAATCAGAATTATATTTTTTCAAAAATTAGATGATTAATATTCTTTCCCATTTTATGATCCTTTACCTTATTACCTCAAGCTGCTTAGGTCAAGGATGATAATGTGATTCAAGAACCACTAAATATTGATATTATTTATTTATTTCAAAGGAGAAAAAAAAGTACATACACAAAAAATAAGCATGAAGTAATCTAAAGTGGATACAAGAACATCAATCCAATCAGAGAGGCCAGGAGACAAGTCATCAGTCAGACTTTAATCAGCAGCAATGGATGGGACGAAAAATGAGTAGCATTCTGGGAGTAATCTTTGAGATGACATACTTTTCTCCAACATCATTTGTTTCATCAGTGGCAATAGAGTCAGTGTTCCATTGTGTTAATAATGAACTTTTTTTCTTTTTTAAGGGAAACAGAAAAGGAGACAGGGAGGAAGAAAGAAGACAGAATAAAAGGTCAGAGAAGAGAAATAATGGACTGGAGAGTTTTCTTAGCTGGGATATATTGTGAATGTAATAGCTTGGGGGTGGGTGTTGGGGAAAGGGCTGGGGTAGAGTCTAAGAGAAATGTTGTAGCATCCAGACAAGGCTCTGTAAGCTGTATGGAATTTTGACTCTATTCAAAGAACAAAGGGAAGCCGCTGAAAGATTTTATCAAGAATGATGTGTTCTAATTGGTACATGTAAAGATCACCTTGGCTGCTGCAAGAATACATTTGATGGAGCATGATTACTATTTCCAGGATATTTTTATTCTAATAGCTTATATGCTTTTCAACGGCATGAAAAGAGAGTGAACACGAAATAGCAAGTGGCTTAGAGTCAAGGCAAGCCCCAAGTTCCTTCTCACTGAGGCTTTGTGTTTCTTCATAAGGGACAGGGCAGATTCTCAAGTGGCTGAGCCACCAGACAGACCTTCTCAGAAGATTCCTGAAGGTCGGGAAAGTACAGAGAGACCCAGATGTTCATTTGTCATGTTCCAGGAGTAGGACAGTGACAGCTGCTCAGCCAACTTGACTGGCCATGTCAAGAAATACTCAAGAAGACTAAGGCCACTGGGGAAACCAGAACATGGCAACTGGAAGGAAACTCTGACTGAAGAAGATACGACAAGATCCCTGTTTGAGTTGTAATGGGGGATTCCATTTTTAATACTTCTGTTCCATCCCAATGGTGCAAGATTGTATCAGCACAATGAGTTCCTTACAGAAACTAAGGAATCTTAAAGCTGGATTAAACAGAAATGTTACCATAGTCTTACTCTATCTACTGATTATAGCAGCCATCCCACCACCATGATAGGGACAGTGTACTACTATGTAATGTTTGAGGGAGCTCCCAAGATAGGGCTGCCATTCTAAACTGAGAATAATAAGTAACACCCTGAAGGGCCCTCCAGAATATGAGTACCTGTGGAACAACCATTATGGAATTTCCAATATCATCTGGTAAAATATTTGAAACAAATCCTGCCATTCTCCACCCCATTCTAAGAGATTATCAGGAACAATTTTACCAAACTCTAAAGAAATGTAATTTAACTTTTTTGTTGCTGTTGCTCAATCTCCTCTCAGTCATCTCCAGTTCTTTGTGACCCCATGAATCGCAGCACGCCAGGCTTCCCTGTCCTTCGTCATCTCCCGGAGCTTGCTCAAACTCATGTCCATTGAGTCGGTGGTGCCATCTAACCATTTCGTCTTGTTGGCCCCTTTTCCTCCTGCCTTCAATCTTTCCCAGCATTAGGGTCTTTTCCAAGAGACAGCTCTTCCCATCATGTGACCAAAGTACTGGAACTTCAGCTTCAACATCAGTCCTTTCAATGAATATTAAGGATTAATTTCCTTTAGGATTGACTGGTTGGATCTCCTTGTTGTCCAAGAAACTCTCAAGAGTCTTCTCCAACACCACAGTTCAAAAGCATTAATTCTTCAACTCTGAGACTTCTTTATGGTCCAACTGTCACATCCATACGTGACTACTGGAAAAAAGCCGTAGCTCTGACTAGACAGACCTTTGTTGGCAAAGTAATGTTTCTGCTTTTTAATAAGCTATCTAGGTTGGTCATAGCTTTTCTTCCAAAGAGCAAGCATCTTTTAATTTCATGGCTGAAGTTACCATCTGCAGTGATTTTAACCAAAAAATAAAGTCTCTCACTGTTTCCATTATTTCCCCATCTATTTGCCATAAAGTGATAGGACCAGATGCCATGATCTTAGTTTTCTGAATGCCAAGCTTTAAGAAAGCTTTCTCACTTTCCTCTTTCACCTTCATCAAGTGGTTCTTTAGTTCCTCTTCAACTTCTGCCATAAGAGGGGTGTCATCTGCCTATCTGAGGTTATTAATATTTCTCCTGACAATCTTGATTCCAGCTTGTGCTTCTTCCAGCCCATTTCACAGGATGTATTCTGCATATAATTTAAATAAGCAGGGTGACAATACACAGCCTTGATGTACTCCTTTTCCCAATTTGGAACCAGTCTGTTGTTCTATGTCCAGTTCTAACTGTTGATTGCTGATCTGCATACAGCTTTCTCAGGAGGCAGATCAGGTGGTCCGATATTCCCATCTCCTGAAGAATTTTCCACTGTTTCTTGTGATCCACACAGTCAAAGCCTTTGGCATACTCTATGAAGCAGAAGTAGATGTTTTCCTGGAATTCTCTTCTTTTTCTATGATCGAACAGATGTTGGCAATTTTATCTCTGGTTCCTCTGACTTTTCTAAATCCAGCTTGAACATCTGGAAGTTCTCGGTTCACATACTGTTGAAGCCTAGCTTGGAGAATTTTGAGCATTACTTTGCTAGCGTGTGAAATTAGTGCAATTGTGTGATGGTTTATTTCTTAAACATCAGGAATTTATGATACTTTTCTTGCAAATGGCTACAACCTGTCTCATTTCAACAATTTTCAAAAGGTAGTTTTTCAATGAAGGCCTCGTTTTCTTAATCACACCAAGGCACTGCATGAGCCAGCCATGACCTTGCCTCACAGCACTGTTTACATGGGTGGACATCAGAAGTCTGAGCCCGCCTAGTTTTCCATCCTCACGATGCTTTGCCTATCTATAATCTCACCCTGCCCCTCTCCGCTTCCCCGTGTTTGTGCCACTATGCCCTCCACTTATGTAAATACTCCTCTCTGTCATAAGCTACTAGAGCTGTGGGTTTCCCCAACATTTCTGATAGCAGAGAGGATCTAGAAGTGAGAAGGAAGGTGAAGAAAGTAAGTCTTGATTTAGAAAGGCATACTCATATAAGCTGCTTCCCTGCTTTGCACTTTACTCTCAAACCCCAAGTTTCCACTCTAGGAGAACAGGTCACAGCAATGAAGGGATTTCATTTTATAAATTTTGTGCTCAGAAGTCCTAGAGAAAATCACTGTGGTCATTCTGTACATAACACCCTGATTGTTTTTCAATTCTCCCATTGGTCAGATATCTCAGATATCTTCAGTTTTCTTCAATTTTAAAATCACTGAAGTCTCTGATGCCTCTTTTTACAGATAAAAAGATTCATTAACTTACATATAATAGCATAGCTCAGATGGCTTGCTTTCTGGAAAATTACTAACTTGTACAAAAGATATTGAAATCCATTCCCGAAACTCTCAGACTAACATTCTGTGAATAAACATTTCAGTACTAAATATCTACATCAAATAACTTTCTGTGAGTATAGAATAAAATGGATTGTGAATTTTTGCATGTACCCTAGTGACCTAAGTAATAAATTTAATAAAAGGCCTGGTATTGGTGTAAAACCCTTAGGGTAAAAACCTATAAATTGAATTAAACATATCAAATTTCTCTTCACTGAAAAGGCAATTTAGGTATTGCTCTCACTCTCTCCCTTATAGAAAGAAGAAACATTCATTACTATCATTAAGGTTGCTTATGAAGAAGTTTGAATATGAAATATTTATCCCACTTATTGCATTTTATCCTTCACGGGAAATACAGATTGATTCATTGCTGTAACTTGTGTTTCTAGTCAATTAAACACTCCAGTACTGTTGCCTTGTGGCTGAATATCCACAGAAGAATAACTTTTTGAAAGAAGAAAAATTAAATAACTCCCACTGAGGTTTATTTTTCAAAATTCATTAAAAAGTAACTAATTTCTGATGCTGTACCAAAACTCTTAGAAAAATATGTTCTCTCTTACAAACCCCAGGACTGCGTGGCTCAACTACCACTTTTATACGCAATGAAAAAAATCATAAAACAAACCATGATAGTTGAGTTCCCTACTAAGGGATATTTGAGAAGTGGTTGCCGTGGTTGCTGTAATAGTAACTGAGCTCTGAAATAAGCTACTATATTTGGGTTATTCTTCCCATTTCTCTCTTCCTCTAACATTCTTAGATTTCATGTGATGCCTCTGACCAAAGGGCAGAGGGGATGCACTCACTGGATTTAAACAACCCTGTTCTCATTCCCCAAATCTCAACTATGGCATATGAGATAACTGTTCTGTCACATATGCTAAAGCAGAGGAACAAAGACTGTAAAGGTAACTAAATCCCTATGCTTGATCCACAAAGCTTGAGTAATAAAAAAACTCAAAATGCATTAAAATAAAGAGGTTGATGATTAGCCAGGTATAACTGGGATTCTACACAGTTGCATTTCATACCCGAATGACAGGGCAAATGGAAACCATTCAAATCAAAGTTAAGGCATAAAAGAAAAAAAGGCATAATATCCTATAATAATGATGTTTATGAACGTTGAAAATAAATCATTATTTTAAATCTGTATATCCTACAACTTGATCTAAATTACAAGTCCCCTGAAAACACAGCTCTTCCTTTACATTTCTTTTATCCTTTTATTGTACTACCTGCCCCACAGAAATCATTCAGTAAAATGCAACTTTTCTTAAGTCTGATTAAGCTATCTTACACTAACAAATAATTTTAAAGCCAGGGATTTCCCTGGTGGTCTAGTGGTTAAGACTCCGTGTTTCTACTGCAGAGTGCATGGGTTCAAATCCTGGTTGGAGAAATTAAGGATCCCACATGCTGTGTGGTATGGGCTAAATAAACAAATAAATAATGTGAAAGAGTCACTTAAGAAAAAAGATTTTGGGAGCCAGAAGATATCCTGGAAAACAATTAGCACTAACTTCACCTTCATAGATGTGGACATTGTGACTCAGAAGAGCTCCTCACTTTCTCAAGGTCAAATACTGGTCTATCATAGATCAAGGACTGAAATCAGGGTTTCCATTTCCTGATCTATTGCTCTTTCTAAAGCAGTCTATCCAATCTCATCACCTTAAATGAAATAATTATACTGAGCAGTTATAATGTCACCTTACATAATGTGCGTAATATACATATTATGGCTTCAACAAAATATTTGAGGCTAAACAATGTGTCAGGTGCTATGTAGACAGCAATGAGTAATTCAAACTCCCTTCTCTGAAGAAGTTTACAGCTTGACCAAGATGAAAATCTATATACAAGCATTGGCTTTCCATTGCCTAAGAAATAAGACAATGTCCTCTAAAACAGCATAAAAGAATGGCCAAAATAATCTTTAAGAATTGAACAAAATCAGAGGACTTGCACTTTCTGGTTTCAAAACTTACTGCAACACTATACAAGTGTGGTACTTGCATAAGGATAGACATAGATCACTGGAAAAGAGTTAAAAGTTCAGAAATAAATCTTTACATTTATGGTCAACTGATTTGTGATAAAGGTGCTAAGGCAATTTAATAGGGAAAAAATAATTATTACCACAAGTCATGTTGGTACAACTGGATAGCCACATTCACAAGATGAATTTAAACCTTTATTCAAATTATATACAAGCATTACATAAAAATGAATCATAGAGCAAAATATAAGTGCTAAAACACTAAAACTCCTAATACTAAATATAGGAGCAAATCTATGTATCTTTGGGTTAAAGTAAAGATTTCTTAGATATGACGAGAGCACAAACAACATAAGAAAAAAATGCACAGTGCAGATGTTATCAAAATTAATAACTTCTGTACTTCAAAAGAGATAATCAGGGAATGAAAAGACAGGCCATAGATTGGCAGGAAATATATGTAAATTCCCTATCCAATAAAAGATTTATAAGTGAAAAAAATCTTAAAACCTAGAACCCAAATTACCCAATTAAAAAATGGACAATAGATTTGAATAAAGATTTCATCAATGAAGGCACACAAAGAGCCAAGAAGCATTCAAATA
This sequence comes from Capra hircus, assembly GCF_001704415.2. Classification (NCBI taxonomy): domain Eukaryota; kingdom Metazoa; phylum Chordata; class Mammalia; order Artiodactyla; family Bovidae; genus Capra; species Capra hircus. The sequence goes on along the minus strand of NC_030822.1, from coordinate 11,550,088 downwards.
GTCTCAACATCATGACATTATTAGATAATGCAGATATTAACTACAATGTGATATAACTTGATGCCCACTAAAATGCTTTCATAAAAAAGATAGATAAAAAATGTCAAGATTGTGGAGAAACTATAACCCTCATATATTGCAGATGAGAATGTAAAATGGTATAGACATTTTGGAAAAAAATTGACAGTTTCTTAAAGTGTTAAATGTAGAGTCACCTTATACTTCTCCCAGAAGTTCCCATCTTAAGCATACTGCTATTCATATACTCAGTTTATTGGGTTTAATTAATCTATTTATGTTCCTGTAAACATTATAGTATAAGTCTATTAGAGTATAAGCTCTCTAGAAACAAAAGTATATGTCTCACTTATCTTTGTTTCTGTTCTCAGGGCTTAGTACATATAGTAGCTTTTCAATAAATATTTGTTGAATTAAAACCTACACACTAAGGTGTAATGAATCCAAAGAAGTCAGTAAGAAATACCTTCAGTGAAATATCACAGAAACTCAATAGGCTTGCTCAGGAAGCTCAGGAAATTTTGAAAAAGAGTTATTCAGGTAACTGAAGCAGTAATCCAGATTGAGGGGCAGATTTGGCTTATCTAGATATAGAGGAACTGTGTTGGAAATTTACAAACAGAGAAACAGCTTCTCATTAAAGAGACTGGTGCAGAAATAGGTCGTCCAACTTCAAAATGATAAAAATATGAGACATAGCCTGGAACAAATCTATTAAACTGAAGTAATAAAGAAGAGGTTTGAAAATGAAATAATAGTTAATACAAATAAAAAATGTTTACCTTTCCTTTTATAAAGCAACAAATGAAAGAAAGATTGTGGGGCTGCTGATCCTTTTAGATATGTATTTGGAGATAATGTGTATCATTTCACAGTTTTTTTTCTTTCTTTTTTTTTTTTTTTTGATCCATTTAAATAAGAAATATCGCGAGCCCAAAATCTTCATCTTTACTGCAAGGAAACTGAGAAGAGAGACAAAATGTTTTTATCTAATGTGACCTTACGCGAAGATCCAACTTTTTGGAAAAGACCCTGGTGTAGGAAAGATTGAGGACAGGAGAAGGGGATGACAGAGGATGAGATGGTGGGATGGCATCACCGACTCAATGAACATGAGTTTGAGTAAACTCCGGGAGCTGGTGATGGACAGGAAGGCCTGGCGTGCTGTAGTCCATGGGGTCACAAAGAGTCGGACATGACTGACCAACTGAAAAACAACAAAAGTGACTCAACATCTCAGTGACAGAACCTAAGAATCAACCTGGGACCCTAGGTTCTTGGTCCAGAATTTTCTCTCCTTACCTTTGCTAAACTCTTACTATCATACATTTTTTCCATTCTTATATGTATGTATATGTGTGCGTATTCTAGAAGTGTGGAGATGCTGAGTGGGATACACTGGCAGCAGCTTGCCAAGTAAAATTGTGATGGTTAATAATAGTAATGGTTAAAACATATTGTGTTTTCTTTTTTTTTTTTTTTGGCATAATGCACTGTGCTGAGTATATTATACACGTGATTTCTATTGATCATCTCAGCCTCCTAGAATTCAGATATGAAAAATCAGGCCCATAAAACTGAAGAAAATTGTTCAGTGCCACTTAACTAGTAAGAACGAGTGTTCAGGGCTGCATGACTCAGAAGGCCACGCAGTTACGTGTCATATTATACTGCAACCCACTCCTCCCATCTATCGCTCAGTTCACTGCCTGTGTTGTAAATCATTTGGTTTATAAATATTCTTTTTAATGCTATTTCTCATGTTTTTGTAGTGCAAGTAATGAATACATCAGAGAATAATATTAATGCATACCTCCCAATGCAATTACTTAATTGGTACCATTTGATACAAATTCTTGAACAGTTTTGCTATTGGACTTGGCCTTATGAAACTATAAAAAAAGAATCAGTGTTTTAGAACAGTTAGCTCTAGCAACGTAGCTTGAAATATAAATTGGCATCCTAATTAAAATATATCATTTCTGGGTTTTTAGAGAGCATTTTTGTTATACTTCTAAAACAGAAGCAAAAGCAAGAGAATGGAGTAAACAGACTATATCAAATTAATTAATCTTAAGGACACTTAAATGAGAAAGTTTAATTATGTAGCCAAGAAACTTAAGTTTACCTTTATGGGATGAGGAAAAAAAAGTGCTCTCTAAGCCAATTAAGAGTACAAACATAATTTCAGGGCAAATACTCAGCTTAACACTTGAGAATAAAAGGCTTCCTGATAAGCATTAATGGGCTAGTTACAAGTGATTCTTATCAAGTACAACAAATGTTGAGTCTCATCATTGTGTTGCGCCTGGATCCTCTGAGCCTTTTCTCTTCCAGCCCCACTCTCAGCCTCTAAGGCATGCAACCAGCAGAACAGACAAGCAGATGTTTGCACATCATTTTTCACTTAGTCTTACAGTACTTGTCTGAGCTTTGCTTGATATAGCCAAATTCTAACCTACTTACCCATTCTCTCATGTCAAGCCTTACTACAATTAAGGGCTGGGGAGTTGACACTACTTTTTAATTTACAGAAAAGGCTTCCCTACTTGATTACCATCCAGATTCTGTCTGTAGTGCTATTACCTCACATAAAGGCAGAAAAGCATCTCTCTTTGTTTATCTTTCCCCCCAAAGTCTGAAATGTAGGAGGTACTTCAGTCAGAATTATACTTCTTCTTTAAGAAGTTCTCAGATTGAAGGTTCGTTAACATATCTGGTTGGCAAATGTATTATTAAATTGCATGTTATGTGTGGTTGAAGGTAACCAAATGGCATTTTCATAAAATCATTAGTATCTTCCTAATTATAAAGCTTTACCTGAACTATTGACTCTTGACTGAAGATGTCCTCCTTTTAAAAGATTCTCAATATTTCCACTAGATACATATATTTTAAATGTGAAGCGAACCTTGTATTCCACAGTGACCCAGATCATTATCATGAATGATTTCCATAAAAATTAACAACCTATCAAAACTAATAGAAAATGTATTTACTGGATATCTGACATAGTTAATGCATGAGGAGTTGCTAGGAAAAATCAGCACATCCACATTCATCATCAGACTCAAATTCAGAAGACATTGGTGATGATTACATTTAGGAAATAGGCCTCAAAGCACTTTTGTGTCAGCAGTAATCTTTTGACATAAAATTTTCCCTATTATTGGAAAATGTTTTTAGTCGTAGTAATTAAATTTTTAAATTAACTAAACCATGATATTTCTTAGTGCTCTCCTCTCTACCCTCTTACAGCCTCACAAAAGAATATTGTTTTCAGTCACATAGTTATCTTGTACTTTCTATTGTGTGATTGGAAAATTTTTCTTTTATTAAAAAAAGGTGAATTTGGGGTTCAAAGTGGAAAATAGTCACTCATGGGTTTCAACTACTGAAGAATAGCTTCATGGCTTCACATATTCTTTATAAAAGTAACCATATAACCACAAATCAAGTAGTTTATATAATTATGAATAGGGAGAAATTGTCACCATAGAGATGGTTTATTAATATATATGTGTGTGTGTGTGTGTATATACATATGTGTGCGTATATATGCACCAGAAAAAAAAATCACAGAGGCTTTATTCAGAGACAGAAACAAAACCAGAAGCAAATCCACATTGCTTTGGTCCCAACGTCCAATTCTGAGGGCTCAAGAAGTTTGAGCTCTGATTTAATCAAGTGACAAGCCCCAGATATTAGCAGGTCTTCTTTGTTGTCTCAAAATACCTTCTCTTTTATATTGTACCATTATCCTGATATTTTAAAAAATATATTAAGGGTATAAACTAAAAACAGAAAAGACTTTATTAATCATCTAGTCCAACCGTCACATTTTATAGATAAGACAACTGAGGCTGGGGAAGGGAATTTGCTGAAACAACCAAATGGCTTGTCAAACCCTTCTACAACATACTTGACCTCAGTGCAGCTTTTAAGTTGAATCCAAAGTAACTGCTTTAATCCATCTCTTTAAAAATAAGGACAAGGAAGAGAATACTTGCATCAACTTTAGGGCTTTTTTCCTCCAACATTGCTTATTTCTTCAAGATTAATGTTTGAGCCACTGGCTTCTAATTTTACCTCAATCATCAAAGGGTATAGCAACGGAAAAAAAGCTATGATATCTTTTCCTCATGGAGAACCTTGACCAGTGCCCCATGATTTATCTTTTTCATATTTCTTTTTAACCCAATTATTTCCTTTATTGCTACAATGGAAGTCAGAAATACCAATAATTATCTCCCCATTTTGAATGCAGAATTCCTAAGAATAGCAAGGAGAGATAAGAAAGGCTTCTTCAGTGATCAATGCAAAGAAATAGAGGAAAATAATAGAATGGGAAAGACTAGAGATCTCAAGGAAATTAACAGATTCCAAAGGAACATTTCATGCAAAGATGAGCACAATAAAGGACAAATGGTATGGACCTAACAGAAGCAGAAGATATTAAGAAGAGGTGGCAAGAATACACAGAAGAGCTGTACAGAAAAGATCTTCATGACCCAGATCACCACAATAGTGTGATCACTCACCTAGAGCCACACATCCCGGAATGTGAAGTCAGGTGGGACTTAGGAAGCATCACTATGAACAAAGCTAGTGGAGGTGATGGAATTCCAGTTGAGATATCTCAAATCCTAAAAGATTGCACTCAATAGGTGTTGCACTCAATATGCTAGCAAATCTGAAAAAGTCAGCAGAGGCCACAGGACTAGAAAAGATCAGTTTTCATTCCAATCCCAAAGAAAGGCCAAAGAATGCTCAAACTACTGCACAATTGCACTCATCTTACAAGCTAGCAAAGTAATGATCAAAATTCTCCAAGCCAGGCTTGAACAGTACACAAACCGTGAATATCCAGATATTCAAGCTGGATTTAGAAAAGGCAGAGGAACCAAAGATCAAATTGCCAACATCTGCTGGATTATTGGGCTTCCCTGGTGGCTCTGATGGTAAAGCATCTATCTGTGATACAGGAGACTCGGGTTCGATCCCTGGGCTGGGAAGATCCCCTGGAGAAGGAAATGGTAGCCCACTCCAGTATTCTTGCTCGGAAAATCCCATGGACAGTACAGTCCATGGGGTCACAGAGTCAGACACGACTGAGCAACTTCAGCTGGATTATTGAAAAAGAAAGAGAATTCCAGAAAAACATAGACTTTTGCTTTATTTACTATGCCAAAGCCTTTGACTGTGGATCACAATGAACTGTGGAAAACTCTTAAAGAGATGGGAATGCCAGACCACCTGACCCACCTCTTGAGAAATCTGTATGCAGGTCAAGAAGCCACAGTTAGAACTAGACATGGAACAACAGACTGTTTCCAAATTGAGAAAAGAGTATGTCAAAGCTGTCTGTTGTCACCCTGCTTATTTAACATATATGCAGAGTACATCATGAGAAATGTTGGGCTGGATGAACCAGAAGCTGGAATCAAGATTTTCAGGAGAAATATCAATAACCACAGATATGCAGATGAAACCACCCTTATGGCAGAAAGCAAAGAAGAACTAAAGAGTCTCTTGATGTAAACGAAAGAGAAGAGTGAAAAAGTTGGCTTAAAAAACTCAACACTCAGAAAACTAAGATCATGGCATCTGGTCACATCACTTCATGGCAAAGATAGGGAAACAGTGGAAACAGTGAGTGACTTTATTTTTTTGGACTCCAAAATCACTACAGATGGTGACTGCAGCCATGAAATTAAAAAATTACTTCTCCTTGGAAGAAAAGCTATGACCAACCTAGAGAGCAGATTGAAAAGCAGAGACATTACTTTGCCAACAAAGGTCCGCCTAGTCAAAGCTATGGTTTTTTCTAGTAGCCATGTATGGATGTGAGAGTTGGACTATAAAGAAAGCTGGGCACTGAAGAATTGATGCTTCTGAACCGTGGTGTTGGAGATGACTTTCAAGAGTCCCTTGGACTGCAAGGAGATCCAACCAGTCAATCTTACAGGAAAGAAGCCCTGAATATTCATTGGAAGGACTGATGCTGAAGCTGAAACTCCAATACTTTGGCCACCTGATGCAAAGAACAGACTCATTGAAACAGACCCTGGTGCTGGGCAAGATTGAAGGTGGGAGGAGAAGGGGATGACAGAGGATGAGATGGTTGGATGGCATCACCGATGTGATAGACATGAGTTTGAGTAGGCCACGGGAGTTGGTGATGGACAGTTCGGAAGCCTCGTGTGCTGCGGTCCATGGGGTCGCAAAGAGTCAGACATGTCTTATTGACTGAACTGAACTGATCTGCCTGTTCTATTCCCATGGATAGCTCAGGAATTAGATCCTCAAGTTTAAATCCTGGCCATCAATATAGGAGGCGTGGCATGCTGAGTCCTGTGTGACTCTTTGTGACCTCATAGACTGTGGCCCACCAGACTCCTCTGTCCAGGAATTTTCCAGACAAGAATACTAGAGTGGGTTGCCATTTCCTATTCCAGGGCGTCTTCCCAACTCAGGGATCGAACCTGCATCTCTTGCACCTCCTGTGTTGACAGATGCATTCTCAGCACTGCACCACGTGGGAATCACCCAATAGAGCAGGAAGGTTCTATATTATCCATATTCTATAAATAAAGAAATTGAGGGGTCTTAAGTCATACAGCTAGTGAGAGGTGGCCTCATAATTTGAGCAGGCAACCTATTTACAAAGCCTCATACTATTCACAACCTCTACATTCTGTCTCCTTGAAGTTGGAGGTAACAAGACTCATCGTTAATTGTCTTATAAGGCTGTTATGAGAGAGCAGTGGATTTATGAAATTTGGGTGCACACACCAGTCCAGAGAGGGAGCTATCAATGCTGTTTCCCATCAACATGTCAAAATTTGTAACCACCACTCTCTGTGCTTCCACTTCCTTTAGCTAAAATACCAATTGTTAAATCTCCTTTAGCTTTTACTTTATGCTCTCAAAATCTAATTGGGTTTTTCCATATATGGCAAAGAAGAAGAACAAAAAAGATGACACAAATACATGCAGGTGTCTGAGTAGTTAAAATGGCAGGTGAAGCAAAGAAAGTCCAGCATCTCCATAGCTTCTTAAAATTTGGGAGGATTAAACTACAGAAAGGTTGCTCTATTGTGCCTGGAACTAAAGGGCTTGTAGAGGCTATGGAGCACCTGTGGCATATACATAATCTTAATTTAAAAGCACCAGTAAAAGCAGCCTTTCCTAGCTGATTTGCATACCTGATGTTGATAAAAGTATAAATCTCATCAGCACCTTTGTGGAGGCTCTCATGATCAATTTTACAGAAAAATATTGCAGCCATCACAGATGCTAGAATTTCACCCAAATGCAATGTCATCCCATCAGGCAATAGATACAAACTGTCTCATAGTATATGATTTCTCTAGTAGAAGAGGTTTACTAACAAGCAAGTGGAGAGATGGTGATAAAAGCATTAGAAATAATTGGATTGGCCAAAAAGCTCATTTGGATTTTTCTGCAAGATGTTAAGTGAAAAGTGAAAGTCGCTCAATCACGTCCAACTTTTTGCAACCCCATGGCCTATACCGTCCATGGAATTCTCCAGGCCAGAATACTGGAGTGAGTAGCCTTTCCCTTCTCCAGGGGAATCTTCCCAACCCAGGAATTGATTCCAGGTCTCCCATATTGCAGGTGGATTCTGTACCAGCTGAGCCACCACGGGTGCCCAAGAATACTGCAGTAGGTAAGCTATGTTTTCTTCAGGGGATCTTCCTGCCCCAGGAATTGAACTGGGGTCTCCTGCACTGCAGGAGGATTCTTTACCAACTGAGCTACCAGGGAAGCCCATAAAATGTTAGTGAAAGTAGCTCAGTCGAGTCCGACTCTGCAACCCCATGGACTATACAGTCCATGAAATTCTCCAGGCCAGAATACTGGATTGGGTAGCCTCTCTCTTCTCCAGGGGATCTTCCCAACCCAGGGATTGAACCCAGATCTCCCACATTGCAGGTGGATTCTTTACCAGCTGAGCCACAAGGGAAGCCCTTAAGATGTTAAGGAAAACCCAACAAAATTTTTGGCCAACCCAATATTTTTCTTATTATCTCTTTTACATTTAATGACATACAAATATAAGCAAAATTTCATCAGGCAAGGTTAATCTGCTACATTAACAGTTTGGGAAGTAAACGAACCAGGGATGCCAAAAGCAGGAGCTGTCATGGTCCTGTGGACTCTTTGGCAGTCTGATGTATCAAGATGTCACCCTTGCTTCTGATGAGCTAAGTTCTCCACATCCTGATGCTGACTGTTCCATGACAGAAACAAGTCCTGCCTTTCTGGCCAGTTTATAATCTCAGCATCTCCTGAAGAACAGGCACTTTGGCAGACACTGGCATCTCCTTGACAACCCCCTGAGAGGAAGGCTGAGATATGGAGAAACTAGGAAAATGAGTTCTTCTTTTGCCTTAAATGCTGTCTCTCAGGTGGGCAGGGCAGACTGGGTTTGTTTGCAGGAAGGTTATGAATCTTTAATCTGTTGTGTGTGTGTGTGTGTGTGTGAGTCTGCTGCTGTCTTCCATAATTAAATCAGGAGTTGGAGTAATGAGTTTGAGTCAAGGTGATGGACACAGAGCAAGCTCTTTGCTTGTCTCTGAAATTTTTAAACAAATACGTGTTCATTTCTCTCTGTACTGAGAGGGAAATTACTGCACTTTTAGAGTTTCACTCATGTTCTTGCTCCTTCCTGCCTTTTGCACATGGTCACGTGCATTTTTAGGGAAAGTCTTCTCTGTCGTGGTCATACCCGAAAATTAATGCATAGGCACAGATTTTTTTTTTAAGTACAAATAAAAAGGCAGTCAGACTACATTCAACTTACTTGACATTGTGATGCGTTGTTTGAACTCTGATTTCCACTAAGGTGACCAGTAAAACACAGATAGAAATGTGTGTGTATATATGCTTGAGCACATATCCATGGTTTTCAATGTATGTGTATGACTGTGCATGCATAAATTAGCATATGTTAGATTAAAATACACAAACAGAATTAAAAGATAAACAAGAGAATTTTCTAAAGGCTTTATTTGCCCATAGGTTTAGTCATCTTATTCTACTTTTAAATTTAACAAACAATAATCATGTTACAGATTTCAGAATTAATGAGTATATGCATTTGATAAGCCCTTTAGGAAAGGGAACATTTGAGTTGTATCACCTTATGAAAGTCAGGATTTTGGGGAGGTTATGAATGGATGGATTTAAATTGGTCCTCAGCTCATGAGTCAAGAACATAAGCAAAAATGTCAATTACATCAGGGCATCAGGCTGATTGCAAAGTCCCCTAATAAATATGAATAAGATGATTTTACTTATTTATTTTGCTCCCGCTGCTGCTGTTGGGGAAGATGACAGCCTAATCATGTCTGCTCAGCACCGGGCTGTGAGTTTACATTAAGCGGCATGTGTTCTGTCATTACTGCGCGGTTTGGAGGGATAATGGTCTTGTATAAACTATACCACAGGCAGAGACCATTTCTGGAAGACACTGAGCAATTCAAACATTTTCTGCATCTTTAAAATTTTTCTGGAGGTTTCAGTGTGATTAATTACAATAAGGAAGAGAAATATATATATATATTGTACACCATATAACTTGCTGAGTTACCTTGACTGTCATCTTCCTCTCTACCAAGCAGGCCCATTCTCTCTCCAGGTTTATGTCCCACTGAGATCAGCACGAAGGTTTACTGAGACTCAGCTCAGTTCAGTCCAGCTGCTCAGTTGTGTCTGACTCTTTGGGACTCCATGTATTGCAGCACACCAGGCCTCCCTGTCCATCACCATTTCCCGGAGCCTACCCAAATTCATGTCCATTGAGTGGGTGATGCCATCCAACCATCCCATCCTCTATCGTCCCCTTCTCTTCTTGCCCTCAATCTTTCCCAGCATCAGGGTCTTTTCAGATAAGTCAGCTCTTCTCATCAGGTGGCCAAAGTATTGGAGTTTTAGCTGAGACTAGCCTCCCTTTAATCATCCATCTCATGCTGGATTCTGACCATTGTTTCATAATTTAGACAACATGCGTGTCTTAGTCCAATAGCCATGATTTACCTTAGTGAAGTCACTCAGTCATGTCTGACTCTTTGTGACCCCATGGACTGTAGCTTACCAGGTTCTTCCATCCATGGAATTTTGCAGGCAAGAGTACTGTAGTGGGTTGCCATTTCCTTCTCCAGAGCATCTTCATGACCCAGGGATCAAACCCAGGTCTCCCCTGCATTGTAGGCAGACACTTTACCATCTGAGCCTTTAATCCATTTCTAAATTCTAAGCTGAATTATCTGCCCGGTAACCTGGGTCTTCCCTTGTGGCTCACCTGGTAAAGAATCTGCCTGCAATGCAGGAGACCTGGGTTCAATCTCTAGGTTGGGAAGATCCTCTGGAGAAGGGAAAGGCTACCCACTCCAGTATTCTGGCCTAGAAAATTTCATAGACTGTATAGTTCATGGGGTGGCAAAGAGTGGCAAAGAGTTGGACACAACTGAGCGACTTTCACTTCACTTTAACCTGGGTCTTCCAGACCATAGCCTACTCTTGTCCTTGTCAATTTCCTCTTTAGTGACGGGAGCTGTGTTCCTGAATGACAATCTATTCAATGAAGCTTTGCCTCCTTTTCTGGAAGATGTTTCTAATCCTATTTGCTTACATCCCAAGCAAGATTTTTGTTTCTGACGCAGAAGTTTGCTCTGTTTCCCTTTAGGATCATCCTGTTCCTGTTTATTTAGTACTTACTCTATTCCTAGTCACTGTATTAAATTTAAGTGGATTTGTACATAAATATGTATCATTAAAAGGAAAGAAAAAATACAGAATATTTATGACTATAGCCTTTGAATTCAAACAAACATGATTCAAATCCCAGCTCTGCCACGTGTATCCTGTGTGACTCTGGGCAAGTTCCTTATCCTCTCTAAGTTTCAAGTTTTTCAGCTATAAAATTGAGATAAAATACCTAGCTTGCTAGATTCCATAAGAACTAAGTTAATATATACAGAATGTGCTAATAACAAAGCCCAGTAGCATAGAAATAAAACAGCAAATGTGCTCAGTTGCTAAGTCATGTCCAACTCTTTTGCAACCCCATGGACTGTAGCCCACCAGACCCCGCTGGCGGTGGGATTTTCCAGGCATGAATACTGGAGTGGGTTGCCATTTCCTCCTCTGGGGATCTTCCCGACCCAGGGATCGAACACCATGTCACCCTGTGTCACCTGCATTGGCAGTCAGACCCTTTACCACTGAGCCACCTGGGAAGCCAAACAGTAAAAGGCTGATATCTGAATCTATTTCCATGAATATCACAATAATTTCTTTCAATGCATAAACTGTGATAATCAACCAATCCTAGAGCAAAGAACAACTGAAAGCAGCATAGTTGCAGAAAGTCTGGTGGCAGAAAGCAGAATAGAACAAGCCATAAAAATCACAGTAATAATCATGTATGTGTGTGTTAGCTGCTCAGTTGTGTCTGACCCTGTGACCCCAAGGACTGTAGCCTGCCAGGCTCTTTTGTCCATAGAATTCTCCAGGCCATTACCTTCTCCAGGGGATCTTCCCAACCCAGGAACAAACCCATCTCCCACATTTCAAGCAGATTCTTTACCATCTGAGCTACCACTCAGGGAATAATAGTAACAGCTAATGTTACTGAGCACTTACTAACTTCCAAAAGCAATACTGTATATTATATACTACACTTATTTTGTAGCAGGGGAATAATGGGAAGAGGGTGGAGGAGTGAGGCTGCAGAAAGTGACACTATTAACAGTTGCTGCAATTGAGGAAAATGACTCAAATATCTCTATTCAATTACTGTTATCATAATGCTATCCTTACCTCTCCTTTACTATTTCACTCACTGAAATTTATCCTGAATTTTTTTTATGTTATTGACATTATTCAGTAGAAACAAACAAAAGTTATAACTACAATGAAGTTCACTGCAACATAATTGCAATTAAATGAATTGTAGGCTGATTCTTTAACATTGAGCCACCAGGGAAGAAATATTTAATACTGAAAAATGTCCACAAGTTTCTACCCCTCCCTGCAGTCAAGCCCTTTGCGATATGACTTTACAGTTCCAACATCAAGAAATGGAGTTGTGGGATTTCCCTGGTGGTTCTGTGGGTGAGGCTCGCCACTCCCAATGCAGAGAGCGTGGGTTTTATCCTTGGTCAGGGAACTAGATTTCACATTCCATAACCAAGACATCTCATGCAGCAACTAAGACCTAGCACAGCCAAATAAATAAATACATGACTATTAGAAAAAACAAAAAAGAAAAGAAACAGAGTTGTACTTCCTCATCCCTAGAATCTGGACTGGCTTCAGGCTTAGTTTTGGCCAATAGAAAATGGTGAAAATGAGTTTACCCAATTCCAGCCCAAGCTCTTGTTGTTCAGTTGCTAAGTCATGTCTGACTTTTTGCAACCATGGACTGCAGCACGCCAGGCCTCCTTGTTCCTCACTACCTCCCAGAGCGTGCTCAAACTCACGTCCATTGAGTTGATGATGCCATCCAAACCATCTTATCCTCTGTTGTCCTCTTCTCCTCCTGCCTCAATCTTTCCCAGCATCAGGGTGTTTTTTAATGAGTTGGCTGTTCATATCAGGTGGCCAAAGTATTGGAGCTGTAGCTTCAGCATCAGTTTTTCCAAGGTATTCAGGGTTGATTTACCTTAGGATTGACCAGTTTGAATTCCTTGCTGTCCAAGGGATTCTCAAGAGTCCCAGGCTCTTAATTTTTTCTTTTGGAACTCTGACAGCCACCATGTAAACAGGTCCAAGGTCAGTGTGCTAGAGAATGAAAAACTTGTGGTCCAGGCATTCCCATTGCTCTAGCTGAAAGCCAGCCAAGTCCCCAAAGCAAAGTCATCCAGCTGACCTGCAATTGACTACTGACCCATGAGAGAGCCCAGCTGACACCAGAAGAACTATCTGGGTCAGCTCAGCTCAGCTCTCATTGCTGACCTGCAGTATCAAGGACTAAACAGATGATTTTATTTTAAGGCACTAAGTTTCAGAATGGCTTACTGACACAAATGTTGAACAATACAACAAAATATTAGGCATCACGCAACAAAATACTAGGCAAGCTTTAAAATGGCAATGATGGCATCTAAGTAGAATCACGGATATTTTACGATGTAATATTGAGTGAAACTAGGAGAACACAAATATTAGTCTGTATGCAGTAATTGGAATTATGCAAATTTATGCAAGCAAATAAAATGTGGCCTGTAAAAAAGGACATTGCTTTCTAAGGTTGGTAGGATTAACTACTACGTTGTCATTATTTTTGTTTCTTTTAATATAATAATATTTTCTGATGAAAATATTTAATAGGACATAAAGTAAGAGACATGCCCAATAGTAGGCTATCTTTAATGCTGTGACATTAAATTAGTGAAAAGTACAAACTGAGTCATTTACCTCCCTTCCCCAATGAACATTATTATTGAAAAAATGAGATGGTCTAAAAGAAATATTTCAAAAGTGGAAGGAAATCTCTTTATTAGTTAGAAATGAAACTAAAATTCACAGTAGCTTATACTTTCATTATCTGAGTGTTAGAATTTAATATAAAAATGGGGATTTAAATACTCCATGTATCACAAAACCCATTTTCATAGTGAAAGATATTGATAACAGCTAAACTCTTATATGGTAAAAGGTCGGCATTTAAATGTTAAAGGTGACTGACATAAGATAAGAAAGAAACAATTTCGACAATAATTCTGAAAATTACTAGCACCAGAATGGCTCATTCCTTTACTAAATGTAGATGTGCACATCATAAAAGCACTGCCCCAGGAAAATGAAACTGACTTATATGCAAAAACCAAGGAACTGCAGTGAAATCCTGAAGGCATGTCCTTGGAAATTTATCCTTGACCAATATATCTCCTTAATCCAGTGGGCTGTTAAAGCACGATGCTGTTCTTCTGGCTGAGTGTGCATATTTGCTGTATTGAGAGGAATGCAGAGCTTGGTTTCCCTCTTGCTTTATGAAGGCAATTTATTTTGACAGTTTCCTCAGCCTCCCCCAAACTGTCAAACATCCAACATGCTGCAGATTGAACTCTAAGCCCTGTAGTCTGAAGTCGAAAGCAGGGAGGTAGAGACCAATATCAAAGATAGCAATGCAGAATCTGTGTCTTGCTCCTTCCTCACAAGTCAAGAGCTCAGAAATGAATGAATCTGTTCTTTATTTAGGCTTTTTCCATTCCTTTCTCTATTAGACACATTTAATGTGTCCCTAAAACCCTTATATATCCTATTATTTTGACCAGTTCATTTATTTCCCAACCGACACACTCATTTTTCACCTTTTCCAGTCTAATGGCCCTTCCACCTGTCATTGGGTAGCTTCTCTCCCCTCTAAGAAGGCAAGTCAATCTCCCATTTCCATCTCTTCTCTCTCTTCCATATCCAGAACCTCTTCCACTTGGTATGTAGCAGGATGCTATCTTTTTAGTGAAGCAAACTTCATTGTGATGCCAATGACCTAGTTTGAGGGTTGTTAAAAAATAAACAGCCCTGTGGAACTCATCACTCATTGTAAGGATATTGCCAAGGACATTGTTCATTACATCATACAGCATCCTATTTATGAAGCCTTCTGAAAGACATGCCTGTCCCATTTTAATAAAAAAAAAAGTTGTGCTGCTATTTGTCCTGTGTTTACTTATTTTTGCTTGTTTGTTTCCTTTGTTTATTTACAAGAGACATTGTGAATTGTGTAGTCAATATAGTAGATGGTTAACTCAAGGAAAGTATATAGTTATCAGACTCTGAAGAATTAATCATTGTTCACGGCTCTTCTTTGCCTCCAGTCATATTTTTCAGTATCGGTTTATTGTATTTTTGATTGTTATCTGCTGGTTACACTCATGTATCTTTTAGCTAAAATTTATGGAACATTCATTAGGGCCAGCAGAGCTGTAAATACAATGTATGAGTTTAGTCATTTTAATCCTCCTTTCAAACGTAGAAAATAGCTAGTACAATTATCTTAGTTTTGCAGTTAGGAAAAATACCAGATGCAAGGAGATTGAGTAACTAACTGCCCTAATGTCACATAGCTAGCGAGTGGAGGAGCTACTCAAAGTTAAATTATTTAAGCAAGAAAACAAAAGGCAGAGTTTGTTGCATTTGAGCGAGACATGGGGATGGCTTATCTATAATGAAGGTGATCTCATCAAGTAAGTAAAATTGCCTTAACCACTTAGGTGACAGAACAATTTTGCTATTCTGTTTGATGACTTGTTAGAGGATTTTCCAAATTTCATGCTGCTAGCTACCCAGGTGGTGCTAGTAGTAAAGCACTCGCCTACCAATGCAGGAGACATAAGAGACACAGATTCGATCCCTGGGTCGGGAAGATCCCCTGGAGAAGGGCATGGCAACCATAATTCATGCCTGGAGACTCCCAATCATAGAGGAGTCTGGTGGGCTATGGTTCACTGGGTCGCAAAGAGTCAGACATGACTGAAGCAACTTAGCACATAATAGCTCTCTCTAAGGTCTTAAGAGACTAGTCCAATATCTAGAGTTCACAAGTTCAAGGTTTAGGATTTCTGCATATGCAAGTCAGAGGAGTAAGGTAGCACCAGGCAGTCTCCATGCCTTTGCAGACTGTGAATCTTATGTTTCCTATGAGGACTTTTATGTTAGATCACCCTTGAAATCCATGTTGGATTTGGCCTCTCTCAGATTTAACATGATTATGTTTAACAGAGCTCAAGCTGGTTTTAGAAAGGACAGAGGAAAGAGAGATCAAATTGCCAACATCTACTGGATGATCGAAAAAGCAAGACAGTTCCAGAAAAAATCTATTTCTGCTTTATTGACTATGCCAAAGCCTTTGACTGTGTGGATCACAATAAACTGTAGAAACTTCTGAAAGAGATAGAAATACCAGACCACCTGACCTGCCTCTTGAGAAACCTATATGCAGGTCAGGAAGCAACAGTTAGAACTAGACATAGAACAACAGACTGGTTCCAAATAGGAAAAGGAGTACATCAAGGCTGTATATTGTCACCCTGCTTATTTAACTTCTATGCAGAGGACATCATGAGAAACACTGGGCTGGAAGAAGCACAAACTGGAATCAAGATTACTAGGAGAAATATCAATCACCTCAGATATGCAGATGACACCACCCTTATGGCAGAAAGTGAAGAGGAACTAAAAAACCTCTTGATGAAAGTGAAAATGAAGAGTGAAAAAGTTGGCTTAAAGCTCAACATTCAGAAAATGAAGATCATGGCATCTGGTCTCATCACTTCACAGGAAATAGATGGGGAAAGAGTGGAAACAGTGTCAGACTTTATTTTTTGGGGCTCCAAAATCACTGCAGATGGTGACTGCAGCCATGAAATTAAAAGACACTTACTCTTTGGAAGAAAAGTTATGACCAACCTAGATAGCATATTAAAAAGCAGAGACATTACTTTGCCGACTAAGGTCCGTCTAGTCAAGGCTATGGTTTGTCCTGTGGTCATGTATGGAGGTTAGAGTTGGACTGTGAAGAAGGCTGAGCGCTGAAGAATTGATGCTTTTGAACTGTGGTGTTGGAGAAGACTCTTGAGAGTCCCTTGGACTACAAGGAGATCCAACCAGTCCATTCTGAAGGAGATCAGCCCTGGGATTTCTTTGGAGGGAATGACGCTGAAGCTGAAACTCCAGTCCTTTGGCCACCTCACGTGAAGAGCTGACTCATTGGAAAAGACTCTGAGGCTGGGAGGGATTGGGGGCAGGAGGAGAAGGGGACGACAGAGGATGAGCTGGCTGGATGGCATCACTGACTCGATGGACGTGAGTCTGAGTGAACTCTGGGAGTTAGTGATGGACAGGGGGGCCTGGCGTGCTGCAATTCACAGGGTCACAAAGAGTCGGACACGACTGAGCGGCTGAACTGAACCTTTGAAATGGACAGCTTCCGTATAAGTGGGCTTGGGGATCTTAGTTTCATTTTGCAATGCTGAATTTTTACTTTTAGCTAATAAAAATTGACAAGTTGGATTATATGGAAATTTCTATCTTCAGAAGGTGGTAGCAACATCCTTTTTCAGAGTTTTAAAGGAAAAAATAAATTTTGATCTAGTATGTTTGAGTCCTTTGGACAAATATAAAATTAATTTTTTCTAGGCAAACAATGGAAACAAATCCTGACTAATTGAGGCAGGAGAGAAGTTTTTTGGAAGAATATGAAGAAACAGACAGAATCAATGAGAGACTGAAAGGAAGCTGCGAAAATCAGTGGGAATTAAGGAAAGATTGGTATCAAAAACAACACCCAGCCAATGCTATCTTTGGACACTGGGAACTAGTGTTGGTATGGCTGCCATGCTATCCACCTTGGATGCTTCTGCCAGGGCAAGGATCAGTGCTAGAATTTGCCCTCCTAAATGTTCAGCCCTCATAGAATTCTGGGAACCACTCATTGTCTTTGGCCTTTCAAAGTCCAAGAACAGCAGAGGCCACCTGCCATTGCTCTTCTTAGACATAATTTATCATATCTTGTTGGTTTTTCTTAATCTATAATTCTTCATAGAGATACCCTTTAATTTTTTTTTTTTCAATTACTCTTTTTTAAAAATTTATGTATTTGGCTGGGTCAGGTCTTAGCTGCAGCACTTGGGTTCTCTCAATGTGGCACACAGGCTTAGTTGCTCTGCTGCATGTGGGGTCTTGATTTCCAGACCAGGGATTGAACCATGTCCTCTGCACCAGGGACCACCAGCGAAGTCCCTTTAACTACTCGTTTTGTTAGACTGCCATCTGGCAGGAACCATGATTTACAGGATACACTGTGTGCTAAGAAAGTCAGTCCTTGATTTTATTGTGTTCAGTTTCACAAAGCTAATGACTTGTGTTTGTGTCCTGTGAAAGTCTCTCATTTGGACTAAATATTGGAAAACTCTGTAGACTCATTCAGAAGTTCAGTTTTTAAAAATGTAACCATTCAACCCTTGAATATATATTAGGGTAGAAAATATTTATATTGGGTCTGTTGGTTCTATTGAAAATCAAGTCTACTTTTAAGTGTCTTAGCAGTCATTGCTAATAGCTGAAATGATGCCGTGTTGATACTCTTAAGTGCCCAGCTTTATCTCATCTCCTCTCATTCCAGGAAGCTAGATGAATTGAGTTGAATTCTGCAACCTGCCTTATGTTTGAGAATAAGCAATGGCTCCGAATTTTCAACTTATAAGATGTATCTTATAAATTTTAAAATGGAATTTGTATAATTTTTATATAAAGTTATCCAGGATTTTCATATATCTGTATGGTTTCTTGTGTCAGTCATTAGTTCCACAGTTGGTAAAAAGAGATTATATGCATATAGGTAGATACCTAGCTAGCTAGATGAATGAAAGAATAAAATTGTATGATCAAGGAAAAATTGGGCCAAACATATTTAGCAGGCATCTTTATAATTAGGAGAAGAGTTTTCAATCTACTAATGTGTGTTGTCATTTTCTAAGATAGGTTATGGTAGGTATCGTTCACCAGTTGTGTTTTATTGGTAGGTTATATTTTAGATAGAGGATCATCTCTTAAAATCAGGATTCCATAGGTTTCAAAAAATGATGTTTTGGATATACAAAATATTTTATAGCAATCTTGGGTATAATAGCCTTATTATGTACACTGAATTGTCAGAAGCTCTGTAAGACCTTAAATGAAAGTTCTGACACAACTGGAAATACCCATGCAATATAACTGTTTTTGACGTTTGCACAACTTCTCTTGAAGTGTCTCCAAGGACAGTTTATTCTTTACTCAGTGTGGCATCTTTACTTGCTCTCAAGTAACTCTATATTTTATCATCTTTTTCTTATGTTGAGCTATAACGTGGTATTTTATAAATTCTAGCAGTGGTTCAAGCTTTGCCCTTGGAGGAAGACAGAATAAATGTACTCCTTATTTCTCAGCTTCCCTGGGTTCACTCAAGTTTTTCCTATGTGTTTTCTAGGTTTCCTCACAAATTTTATCAACTTGGAATAACTCTATTTTCCCTCTAGTTCTTTAAAAAGCGGCACTTAGAATCACATTGAGTATTCTGGGTGTGGTTGGATCAATGCAGAGAATGAGACGGAAACCTGCTGTGTCATTCAAACTGTTTTTCTTTATAACATCAGAAATCTGCAGTCACATCTCACTATGGATTCATATTAAGGTTGAGATCAACTCAATGCCCCATGAATGTTTTCATGTGAACTCTTGCCACAGCATGTCTTCTCTCTCCTATACTTAGGCAATTGATTTTTGAAATCTAAATGCCTATCCCTAAGGTTATGCACAGCTGAATATTCTTTTGGTGAATTAGTACAATTATACCCTCTAAAGACTTCAAGGTAATAATAATGGTGATGAACACAATGATCCAAAATGGTGAGTTGCCTCTTAGAGCTTAAAGAGTGTTTTAACATATGTTATTTCATTTTATCTCTATAATCTCGGTAGAAATAGTGGCTACTATGAACAACAGCTGGAAGATGAAGCAGAAGAACATCAAG
Source organism: Capra hircus (assembly GCF_001704415.2). NCBI lineage: Eukaryota > Metazoa > Chordata > Mammalia > Artiodactyla > Bovidae > Capra > Capra hircus. The sequence continues at coordinate 11,530,523 of NC_030822.1, read as the reverse complement.
AAGATGAACATCACTTGAAGAGGTATGAGAGGTGCTGGTCTATGATACTCAGATGCCTGGGAAATAGGACAATATGCCTAGGACTCTCTCTCTCTCCTGTTGCCTCATCCAAATATCTTTCCTAAATCAATGCATTTGAGTAGAACATATAAGCCACGTTTCACAAGCCAAAGAATCCTGTTTTGCATGCTTCAATCAACAGTACCTATAAGCTGGGGAACTGCCTTTTTTCCATTCTGCAGCACTTATTAATTTACTGTGAGTTTATCCAAAGCTAGGCACACACACCCCAAAGTGGGAATTGCTGAATAGCAAGATTTTCTGTTCCCAGATTCCACTTGATGTCTTTTGAAATGTTTTAAATGTAAATTCCTATCTGTAAATATAGACATTAGTCATTAACATGAACGCTGGTTGTTCTATTTCAGCAGTGATTATTTATGATTAAAAATGTCATTTCTGTGTTAAAGATTCAAGGGGAAAAAGCACCCTCCATTCATTATCCCTTTCACTCAGCCTAAAAGTTTTAAAGAATTTGGGAAGTGAAAGCTGGAAATATCTACAGATTTGTATTAACTCCATTCCTCACAAATCAGGGTAGACTTAGTTTCATAGTTTTTTTTTTTTTTTCAAAGAACAGATTAAAAAAGATACATGATATCTTTAAAATAATAAGTTAAGAGAATTCCAGGGCTGGATGAGTGAAAAGGTACTTTAATCATGTTAGGCATGTGAAAAGACAATATTTATTTTGGAAACCAGTTATTAGTTTGAGGGCTGAGAGGTTATTATATATGTATTTTCAGCCACAACACTGGGACCACTGGGGTTATTTATACAGGAAATAGGGTCACAGAGGAAATAAATCACTGTCTCAAGGACACGTGCCTGCACACCAAGTCGCTTCGGTCATGTCCCACTTGTGTGACCCCATGGACTGTAGCCCACCCAGCTCCTCTCTCCATGGGGTTCTCCAGGCAAGAATACTGGAGTGGGTTGCCATTTCCTTCTCCAGGGATCTTCCCAGCCCAGGGATTGAACCTGGGTCTCTTAGGTCTCCTGCATTAGCAGGCAGGTTCTTTAGCACCAGTGCCATAAACCCCTTTCCTCAAGAACACAGGGAAAATAAGCCTCAGCAACACAGTTCAACTATAGTCTAGAATCGCTCCAAAGTAGTTTAAAAGAAATGCCTTGGGGGTAACTGAAACCATCTGTCTCTAGTGTCTACCTATTAGAATCTGAAGTGACAGCCAGTGAAATGAGATAATTTTCCTGATGACAACCTCTATATATATATTGTCTAGTCCCAGAATAAAAATATTGAAGATATAATCACATGAAGAAGACTATAAAACATCCATATTAACCAAAGATGCTCTTCTTTTATTAAAATCAAAAGATGATCAGTAAACCCAGCAGTATTGACATTTTCCAAGTTTAGCTTTAGGTAATATGATTTTTTTTCATCCAATCCCAAAGAAAGGCAATGCCAAAGAATGCTCAAACTACCACACAATTGCGCTCATCTCACACGCTAGTAAAATAATGCTCAAAATTCTCCAAGCCAGGCTTCAGCAATACATGAACCGTGAACTTCCAGACGTTCAAGCTGGTTTTAGAAAAGGCAGAGTAACCAGAGATAAAATTGACAACATCTGCTGGATCATGGAAAAAGCAAGAGAGTTCCAGAAAAAATTCTACTTCTGCTTTATTGACTATGCCAAAGCCTTCGACTGTGTAGATCACAATAAACTGTAGAAACTTCTGAAAGTGATAGGAATACCAGACCACCTGACCTGCCTCTTGAGAAACCTATATGCAGGTCAGGAAGCAACAGTTAGAACTGGACATGGAACAACAGACTGGTTCCAAACAGGAAAAGGAGTACATCAAGGCTGTATATTGTCACCCTGCTTATTTAACTTCTATGCAGAGTACATCATGAGAAACGCTGGACTGGAAGAAGCACAAGCTGGAATCATGATTGCCAGGAGAAATATCAATAACCTTAGATATGCAGATGACACCACCCTTATGGCAGAAAGTGAAGAGGAACTAAAAAGCCTCTTGATGAAAGTGAAAGAGGAAAGTGAAAAAGTTGGCTTAAAGCTCAACATTCAGAAAATGAAGATCATGGCATCTGGTCCCATCACTTCATGGGAAATAGATGGGGAAACAGTGGAGACAGTGTCAGACTTTATTTTTTTGGGCTCCAAAATCACTGCAGATGGTGACTGCAGCCAGGAATTTAAAAGAGGCTTACTCCTTGGAAGGAAAGTTATGACCAACCTAGATGGCATACTAGAAAACAGAGACATTATTTTGCCAACAAAGGTCCACCTAGTCAAGGCTATGGTTTATCCTGTGGTCATGTATGGAAGTGAGAGTTGGACTGTGAAGAAGGCTGAGCACTGAAGAACTGGTGCTTTTGAACTGTGGTGTTGGAGAAGACTCGAGGGTCCCTTGGACTGCAAGGAGATCCAACCAGTCCATTCTGAAGGAGATCAGCCCTGGGATTTCTTTGGAAGGACTGATGCTGAAGCTGAAACTCCAGTACTTTGGCCACCTCATGCGAAGGGCTGACTCACTGGAAAAGACTCTGATGCCGGAAGGGATTGGGGGCAGGAGGAAAAGGGGATGACAGAGGATGAGATGGCTGGATAGCATCACCGACTTGATGGATGTGAGTCTGGGTGAACTCCGGGAGTTGGTGATGGACAGGGAGGCCTGGCGTGCTGCGATTCATGGGGTCGCAAAAGCGACTGAACTGAACTGAATATGATTTTTATTTAAAACACAAAGTATTGTGATGATGATGGTGGTTGTGATGATATATAATGAATGAATAAACTAAAATGTGCTTTTTACTGTCAAATCAACTGCTTTTCAAATGTATTTATTTCCTTATTTTAACAGTGATAAAACTGTGGTAGATTAAAAACACTCTGGACACGTCATTTATAGCTTCTCTTATCGAGATGAAGTCTGTTTATACAAACTTTCATCTGTTATGACCTCATGAGTTTATTTTGACCAATAGAATATGGCATCAACAATCCTTCTCACAGATTTTGGGTCCAAAGGGATTGTACCAGAGAAGCATTATCCACATTTGAAGTGAAGTGAAGTCGCTCAGTCGTGTCCAACTCTTTGCAACCCTATGGACTGTTGCCTGCCAGGCTCCTCCATCCATGGGAATTTCCTGGCAAGAATAATGGAGTGGGTTGCCATTTCCTTCTCCAGGGGACCTTCCCAACCCAGGGATTGAACCCAGGTTTCCCGCATTGCAGGCAGACTCCTTACACTCTGAACCACCAGGGAAGTCATTTCCGCATTTGGACCTAAAGAAAAGGACAAGATTGTCGAGAATGATCTTGACGCCAGGACAGGATTGGATCTGGGGAGCCGTGAATGATATTCAATGTTTTTCCAATGTGAGGCAAAGAAAAAAATAATGTTGACAGAAGGTGGTCTATAGTAGACTGTGACAGTAATAATCCCTCCAAAATGATGCTTTCTGGTCTCTAAGCCTTAATGTAGCTCTTCTCCAACTAATTCTTCCCTTGAGTATGAGACACACTCTCTTCCTGACCCAGGAATTGAACTGTAGTTTCCTGCATTGCAGCCGGATTCTTTACCAACTGAGCGATCAGGGAAGCCCTGGAACCATGAGACAATAGCAAACCTCAATAAGGAGATATTTGATGAGCGCCAGCATGCTGACATTGCCATCTTAAATGCTGTTTCTACCAGATAAAGAAACTTGAGATGAAAGAATGTGTGGTGATAGAGCCATTCGAGGCATCCCAGCTGAGTACCAATTAGATGAGTGAGACCTTCTTCGATGCAGCTCCATGACATACCTAACTTATCCTGACTCCTACACCTTACTGTTGCCTGGCAAGCCAAGATTCGAGATTTGGCCTGCCCCAAATCTCTGACCCTTACTATTCATTTCTTTTATCAAAAATGTGTTCTCCTTTAGTCCTCTGTTTGGCAGATTGCATTACTTACATCATTGTTTATTACAATGGCTAAAAAAGAAAGCCTAAATTTGCTTTTGCTAAATTTTGGAGAGATTATCAAGATGGGTTCAGAGACTACAATCAAGATCATCTGGGTCTTGAATCTGAATTTCCTTGGGACAAGAGGCTGTTATCACAGATGAATAATGACCTCATTTTAGAAGTGAAAGACCTTTAAAATGTGTTACACATCCATCAAAAAAAAAAAAAACAACTCTTTTCATTTAGCAGTCCTAAACTTGTGTCGCAGCCAAAATGAAACAATAGAGCTTGGTAATATGATGAATATGCATCCGATTTCTATTTATAAGTTTTAATACCTGACTTGAACTGATGATTAGTTTTCATTCATACACAATTGTAAGCTGTGAGAGAACACAGATCTGTGTATTTCTTGAGAGAAAGACAGTGACTGCCGCATGAGTAAGAGCTCAATCAATAGTTAAGTCAACAGATGAGAGTCGCTCCTAGAATGTGTTTTCGTGGACAAATAAGTTGTCATGACAAGCAGGAACGCTAAGAAACATGTCACGCATTTCAGAGACCTAGTATAGAAAAGCTTGCAATTAGCTCATCATGGATCAGTTCACACGATCTAGTCACATTTCTAATGACTACGTCAAATTGAAACACAGAAACTAGAGTTCTGAATGATTATGATCTTTTCAAAAAAACAACAAATGGACCACTGGCAGTCAAATGTTTCTAATTCCCAAATTATATTGGGAGTTTTCTAAGCCAATGTTTTCCAAGCCCCTGTCTTTCGGTACCATTTTCACTACTGTGAGGTTATAACTCCATCATCTATACCGTTCTTTACTGGATATGTATTTAATTAGCTCATTTGTTTATCATTTTAAATGAAACTTTATGTCTTAAGATACTTATAAAACTAATATAACCCTTTACATATATCTATACAATTAATTAAATTAAAGCAAATTATTTACTTCTTGCTACATACCATTGACTCAAATATGCTCTGAGGTGGTTGTCCATCCTCTTTCAATTGTTTTACTTTGGCTAACAAGTTGAAGACATATTAGCACCGAACTGGGCCTTTCTGCTTGACATAATCCAGATGAAATGAAATAAAATTGAAAATGGAATTTCATTGTCATTATGTGTCCTGTTATTCATGTTATTTAAAATGAAATTTATTTCTGCTCTAAGTACCAACTGCACAGCACATGTTCAATGATCTGGAAAACATGACCCTAGGCCATATTACTTCTCCAAATCTGGTAAAGTATGTGTTCTTTCTCTTTCTATTTCCATATTATAATTGTGTCCTAAATATACATATACAGATATTTCTAGATAATGCTAGCTCAATCTTTTATCATTTTAGAAAAGATATGGTCCAAACGGACTACCATTAAGCACCGGACATTAAATAAGTCTATTTTAGAGTTAGTGCATAAATGTGTTTTATTGTAATTAACAAATGAAATATTTTTTTCAAGTCAAAATGTGGATGAGTTCATCATTAGCAGTTTTATATTCTTGAATGTAACATTTTCCTAAGAACTCTCCTACTGTTAAAAGGATATTTTTCTCAAAGTACTTTTTTTATTTTCCACTTTCAAGGCAATTTCTTAAAAATCCCATTCACAGAATGGATTTCATGACCTTCCTATAGATTTTTTCCTTGGCTCCTTGAAGAATCTCACCATTATATTAAACTTGATTCTTTAAGGTCACCAGCAACATTTCAGTTGCCATAAATTATAGACCTTTCTTTCTATACATAATTTTTAACTAAGTATTCCTACTTCACTACTTAACTTGCCTTTGCTTCTGTGAGGCTGGGATCACTTGGCTCAAACTGTTTCTGTATCTTTCCTTCTATGGCTTCAATTATCTCCTCTCTGTACGTGAGTTTGAGTACAAGTTCTGGCTGCTATCTCTGGTTGTCTGCTGTACCTAGGAGATAAAAGCCCCTGGACTGGGATGTAGGAATGGAGGTTGCAACCAAAACTCTCCACTGATCAGATCAAAAATGAACTTAGCTGTTCGTGCCTCCATGCCTGTGCAGTGTGCAGTCGTACCTGACTCCTTGTGACCCCATGGGCTGTAGCCAGCCAGGCTCCTCTGTCTGGGATTTTCCAGGCAAGGATACTGGAGTGGGTTGCCAGTCCCTTCTCTGGGGGTTCTTCCTGACCCAGGGATAGAACCTTGTGTCTCCTGTCTTGGCAGACAGATTCTTTACCACTGAGTCACCTGGGGAGCCTAGTCCTCATTTTTTATTCCTATTGTTCTTATTGTCAATTTCATCCATCTAGTATTTCAAGCCTAAAGTCTTCGCATCATCTCACTGACATTTTGTTGTTGTCATTTAATAGCTGAGTCATGTCTGCTTGTTTGTGACTCCATGGATGGTGGTGAGTCAGGCTCCTCTGTCCTTCACTATCTTCCAAAGTTTGCTCAAATTCATGTCCATTGAGTCAATGATGCAACCCTACCATTTCATCCTCTGCTGCCCTCTGTTCTTTTTGCCTTTCACAGTCTTTCATAGCATCAGGGTCTTTTCCAATGAGTCAGTTCTTCGCATCAGGTGGCCAAAGTATTAGAGCTGCAGCTTCAGCAGCAGTTCTTCCAATGAATATTCAGGGTTGATTTACTTTGGGATTGACTGGTTTGATCTTTTTGCAGTGCAAGGGACTATCAAGAGTCTTCTTCAGTACCACAATTCAAAAACATCAATTTTTCAGCTTTCAGCCTTCTTTATGGTCCAACTCTCACATCTGTATACGACTATGGGGAAAACCACTATATGGACCACTTTGTCAGCAAAGTGATGTCTTTGCTTTCTAATATGCTGTCTAGGATTGTCATAGCTTTCCTTCCAAGGAGCAAGTATCTTTTGATTCATGGCTGCAGTCACTGTCCACAGTGATTTTGGAGGCCAAGAAAATAAAAACTACCTTTAAACAAATGGCCTGATCTTATGTTATACCTGCAAAATATAAATTCTTGTCCTCATTCTTGCTACCTACAATTCAGGCCATAGTTACACCTTACTCTTCCTATTGCATCGAAGTCTTTACTATTCTCCTTACCTCTAGTCTCTGACTCTTCCAATTCATCTTGAACAAGATAGCCAAATTGTTCTTCACATAGGATGATGTTCCTTCCTGGTCAAATCATGACTTCACCCCAAATCAGTCAGTATCATCCAAATACCCCCCAATTAAAGTTCAAACATCTTAGTCTAGAGTTCAAATCTCACATGACCTAATTATCCCTTTACTCAGTAGGTATTTACTTTCCACCTTTGATTGGGCATTTTATTAAAAAGCAGGTTAATAAAAATTATACATAAATTTTAAACATTCTGATCTAAGAAAAATTACCTACATTTACTTTCATTTGCCAGTCATTTCATGCAGAGCCCCTAGCCCATATTTTTTTCCTTTTTGGTATGAATTCACCCATTGTATGAATCACATACTTTTTCCGGTTTTAGTTTCCTTAGAATGGAATAAGTCTTTAGAGATATTTGTGGAGCAATTTGAGTACACAATCCTATTAAAATTTAAAATTTTATTCTCAGCTTCTATATTCATCCTTCTTCACCTCCTAATTCTGCCATAATTTTTTTAGTGATTCATCTATGTTGTGTCCTTTCAAAACATTATCTTATCATTTACAGCAAAAATAATTGTCTTTCTTTTTGCATCTATATTTATTTGCTAACATATTTTTAAACCACTATATATTTACAATAACATAAAACATTGATATGAGCAGTTTTAGAATCAAAGGCAAGGAACTCCTGATAATCACACAATCAATTTGTAGAAGCAGAAATGTGTGAATGTGTTCTGGAGTAGTTTAGGAGCCCTAAAATTCAATATGCCATGACTATCAGAAATAAAATTTACAGAAATCAAGGAGGGCATTGGTTATTCAGCAACTTGAGGTTAGTTAAGGGAGACACGTTGTACTTGCTTGTCTCCACTGAAAATAAGAGTTGTGACTTTCTTTCCCACAGTCCTCTCTCGACTCAGCCCACTCAAGTTAACAAGTTTTTTAAGTGTATTAATTTTAAGTTCCAACTCAAATTCTATCTTTCCATATTCAGTTCCCTGATGCTCCTATAGGAAAAAAAAATTTCCCTATTAAGCCACAATAGCAATTGTATATGTACAAATGCAGGACAATTCTTCTCCTTTGAATTATAGTTATTACTTTGTATATAGTGTTGTGTTTGGACTGCAGGTGTCATTATTGAATTACCTTAGTATCCTCCACAGACTGTAGCATGAAGAAAGGAAAATGAGCATACAATTATTGTATAATCAGGTTACTCCTCTATGGAAACTGAGACTTGGATTCAAAAGGGTTAATGGTGGAATTTATATAAAATATTACCAACCAATGGATATAGTTTGAACATAGGTGTTCATTCATTAGATCTCTTAACTTGCACTTGAATATCTTTTAATGGGTAATTGCTAACTTTCAAAAAAGTTTTAAGTTTTTGTTAAAAGGTTTGCTTCAATGGTAAAATTTACATCAACTATATAATATATCCTAATGAAGGAATATTATGCAGTCACCTAAGATGATACTTGCAAAAAATTTTGTTTATTGGGAAAAAATTGTTATTATGACAAGTGAAAAAAATGCAAATAGCAAATTAAAACTACAGTTTAATTGCAACTATTAAACCTTAATGGAAAATAGTGGAAATTAAAAGACAAACATGTACAATGACTATGGGGAGTTTATTTGCCTCATTGTTTGTTTTATTTAAGTATTCTACCAAGAGCATGTTTTAATTTTATGATCATAATGAAGTAAAACATATCTTGTTATTTTTAAAGAAAGCTGCTCAATTTCCATAAATTGAATTAGTCTCCTGTATTAAGTCAAGAAACGCTTGGAGTAACAGGCAAATTTGGCCTTGGAGTACAGAATGAAGCAGGGCAAAGACTAAGAGAGTTTTGCCAAGAAAACACACTGGTCATAGCAACCATCCTCTTCCAACACAAGAGAAGACTCTATACATGGACACCACCAGATGGTTAACACTGAAATCAGATTGATTATATTCTTTGCAGCCAAAGATGGAGTAGCTCTATACAGTCAGCAAAAACAAGACCGGAAGCAGACTGTGGCTCAGATCATGAATTCCTAATTGCCAAATTCAGACTTAACTTGAAGAAACTAGGGAAAACCACTAGACCATTCAGGTGGTATGACCTAAATCAAATCCCTTAATTTATACAGTGGAAGTGACAAATAGATATAAGGGCCTAGATCTGATAGATAGAGTGCCTGAAGAACTATGGATGGAGGTCCATGACATTGTAGAGGAGACAGGGATCAAGACCATCCCCATGGAAAAGAAATGCAAAAAAGCAAAATGCTTATCTGAGGAAGCCTTACAAATAGCCGTGGAAAGAAGAGAAGTGAAAAGCAAAGGAGAAAAGGAAATATATAAGCATCTGAATGCAGAGTTCCAAAGAGTAGCAAGGAGAGAAAAGAAAGCCTTCCTCAGTGATCATTGCAAAGAAATAGAGGGAAACAACAGAATGGGAACGACTAGAGATCACTTCAAGAAAATTAGTGATACCAAGGGAACATTTCATGCAAAGATGGACTCGATAAAGGACAGAAATGGTATGGACCTAACAGAAGCAGAAGATATTAAGAAGAGGTAGCAAGAATACACAGAAGAACTGTACAAAAGAAAATCTTCACGACCCAGATAATCACGATGGTGTGATCACTCACCTAGAGTCAGACATCCTGGAATGTGAAGTCAAGTGGGCCTTGGAAAGCATCACTAAGAACAAAGCTAGTGGAGGGGATGGAATTCCAGTTGAGCTGTTTCAAATCCTGAAAGACAACGCTGTGAAAGTGCTGCACTTTGGATAAATTTGGAAAACTCAGCAGTGGCCACAGGACTGGAAGAGGTCAGTTTTCATTCCAATCCCAAAGAAAGGCAATGCCAAAGAATGCTCAAACTCCCGCACAATTGCACTCATCTCACATGCTAGTAAAGTAATGCTCAAAATTCTCCAAGCAAGGCTTCAGAAATACGTGTACTGTGAACTTCCTGATGTCCAAGCTGGTTTTAGAAAAGGCAGAGGAACCAGAGATCAAATTGCCAACATCTGCTGGATCATCGAAAAAGCAAGAAAGTTCCAGAAAAACATCTATTTCTGCTTTATTGATTATGCCAAAGCCTTTGACTGTGTAGATCACAATAAACTGTGGAAAATTCTGAAAGAGATGGGAAGAGCAGGCCACCTGACCTGCCTCTTGAGAAACCTATACGCAGGTCAGCAAGCAACAGTTAGAACTAGACATAGAACAACAGACTGGTTCCAAATAGGAAAAGGAGTACGTCAAGGCTGCATATTGTCACCCTGCTTATTTAACTTCTATGCAGAGTACATCATGAAAAATGCTGGGCTGGAAGAAGCACAAGCTGGAATCAAGATTGCCAGGAGAAATATCAATCACCTCAGGTATGCAGATGACACCACTCTTATGGCAGAAAGTGAAGAGGAACTAAAAAGTCTCTTGATGAAAGTGAAAGAAGAGAGTGAAAAAGTTGGCTTAAAGCTCAGCATCCCGAAAACTAAGATCATGGCATCTGGTCCCATCACTTCAAGGGAAATGGATGTGGAAACTGTGGAAACAGTGTCAGATTGTATTTTGGGGGGCTCCAAAATCACTGCAGATGGTGACTGCAACCATGAAATTAAAAGATGCTTACTCCTTGGAAGGAAAGTTATGTCCAACCTAGACAGCATATTCAAAAGCAGAAACATTACTTTGCCAACAAAGGTCCGTCTAGTCAAGACTATGGTTTTTCCAGTGGTCATGTATAGATGTGAGATTTGGACTGTGAAGAAAGCTGAGCACTGAAGAATTGATGTGTTTGAACTGTGGTGTTGGAGAAGACTCTTGAGAGTCCCTTGGACTGCAAGGAGATCCAACCAGTCCATCCTAAAGGAGATCAGTCCTGGGTGTTCATGGGAAGGACTGATGCTGAGGCTGAAACTCCAATACTTTGGCCACCTATTGTGAAGAGTTGACTCATTGGAAAAGACTCTGATGCTGGGAGGGATTGGGGGCAGGAGGAGAAGGGGACGACAGAGGATGAAATGGCTAGATGACATCAGCAACTCGATGGACATGAGTTTGGTAAACTCCTGGAGTTGGTGATGGACAGGGAGGTCTTGCGTGCTGTGATTCATGGGGTTGCAGAGTCGGACACAACTGAGCACCTGAACTAACTAACCAAATTACTTTAAAGTAATTACTCTATTCAAAGCTATTAGCAGATATCAAAAGGGCATAGTACACATCACAGCACTATTGTTAGTTTCTGGATACAAATGAGAATACCAATTTTTTTTTTAATTTTATTATTATATTTTTTTTTAATGTTAAAATCTTTAATTCTTACATGCGTTGTTCATGTTTGGGAACGCATGTTTGGAATACCAATGTTTTATTTTGAAAGTAAAAGGTGCCTGACTTTCAGCTTCCAATCCAAAGATTAGATCAACAAGAGAAAAGCTACATATGTGATTAAGATCACAATTTTTAATGTACCTCCTCAGAAGATAAAAGACTATCTTTTCCCTTTAGGTAGGTGATGCCTAAAATAATTTTTTAGCTATCTGCTATTTAATTTTACAGTCTGTGAGAGATAAAAAAACGAAGGCTAAACAGACATGTGAGCAGAAACCATGGCCTTTTTTCTCTTAGTTGTGACCTGGGACAAAGAGTGTGAAAGTTTTCAGAGATTAAGGCCATCTCAATGACACTTGACAAATATAGCTTCCTCTCTGGGCTCCCTCATCCATTACAACACTACCTTTTCAAAGTCCACAGCTCACCACTGGAGGTGTGTGGTGAGGTGAGCATGGTAGAGGGTGGGGGAGATCATTTCCAAAGACCTTAGAGAACAGTTAGGCAGGAAGAAAGCAAATGATGGACAAATACCAAGAGTACCTTCAATGCAGCTACAAGTTTCTTCATTTCCTTAAATATTTAGAGTTCCACTTGATGGTATCCATCTTTGTCGTCATCCTGGAATCTCCTCCTCCTTGAACTGTCAATAAAGTCCCAATGTAATCTGCTTTAAAAGGTGGTGTGTTCCTTTCTTAAAGTTGTTAGAACAAAGAATCACTAACTGGTTTAAAACAACACAGATTTATTTTCTGTTAATGCTGGATTCTAGAAGTTCAAATGTAAGGTGTTGAGAGGGCTATGCTGATGCCTCTAGGGGAGGATCCTTCCATGTCTCCTTTTAAAGGTCATCAGTCATTGGGTTAAAGCATCTACCCCATTGCAGTATGACTTTGTTTTATCTAATTATGTGGGCAATGACCCTATTCTGAAATAACATCACATCCTGAAGGGGTGGGTGTTAGAGGTTCAACATGTCTGTTTGGAGGGCTAAACTTAACCCATAACTGTTGGATCAAAAGAAAGATCCTCCATCCAAACAATCACAACCAAATCAACAAACACCACAAGCACTCAAGTCCACTCCTTTTAATAACACATATCTCATTATTTGAAAGCTGGTGAGTTAGGGATAAGATCATCTTATTATGAAAATCAATAAATCAATCATTTAGTGAGCAATATCATGATACTCAGATATCAAAGATATAAATTACTCAAAGCTCCCTCTCAAAGCTCCAGAGACAGAACTGTTTTATATAAAAAGTCAAGAAACATTTCAGTCCTGATATCCAGGACAATTAGATCTAGTACTGTGAGTACATGCCCTTTGCAGGAGTTTCAGTTTTAAGCCTTTACTTGACATCTAAATAAAGAACAATTTATTGATTATATGCCTTCCTTCCATCTATCCAGACAGATGTTACCCATCTGTTTATCCACCCATCCATCAATCTATCCATCTATTTATCCCTCTATCAATCTATCAAATCATCCATTCATTTATTTATTCAACAAATACTTCTAATGTACAAATACTTATAAGTTGCCACTTATAAAGTGCCAACTAGTATCCTAGGAAGTGATTCTACAGTGAAGAATAACACAGATTCTGTTTCTGCTTTTATGAAGTTCCATTCTAATGGGGAAAATCAACTAGCAAAAATAGACAAAGAAATAACAAGATTTCTCATTTACTGGTCTCTATGCCACAAACTGGAAATACACTTCTAGGCTGGGGGTGGGGGTTGAGAGTTCTCGAGTGCTCCAGGCAAAGAAAACAATGGGTCAGAGGTTAAAGGTGTTGTATCTTTCAGGACTGCAACTTAGTCTATATTACACAGACAAGTAGAAGAGATGGGAATACCAGAAAAGTAACCTGAAGGAGAGGGAGTACACAGGTTCTACAGGGTATGTTACGTGTTACGTCAAGAATGGAGACTGCATCCTAGGGTAAGGAGGAACATTTGGAAGATATTTGGGAGGGCATTTTTAACCCTGTGCTTTATTGATATTTTCCTGACAACAGTTACTCAAATTTGACGTCTGAATGAAAAGGTAATGAATTTGAAGAATACTGACATGCCTGAGCTTGGAGTCCCTTTCTATTCTCGCTTCTGTTTTCAGATTCAATGCTTCCCACACATCAGTCCATTTCTTTTTGGACCCATTCCAGTTCCTGTTTTTGCATACTTCCTTCTTCCCCAAAATCCACATATCAACTCAGCCCAGTTCCTCCATCTAACTGCAAATTTGCATATACTCATTGCCTACCAGGAATGAGTTGCTGCTTCAGTAACCTCTCACCCCAAGCCAATGTCGAAGTTTGAGCATGATGCTGATTTGATTCATTTTGCACTACAATCTAAATAAAATATCTGGTTTTAATTAGCAGTGATAAAGTATCATTTAGAGAGACCATCACAAATTGAATCCCTTCTTTGACAATTTATATAGCCAGGATGGATGGAGAATGATAATAAAGACCGATATCATGACAATACCATGAATTTTGAGGAAATGTCAGTAATTTATATAACATGGTCATCTTTTTTAACAACAAGCACAGCACAAAAAATATGTTCTTCCTGATCATTCGTATGCTTTAAAGCACTTTCTGTTCATCATCATAGAAAATCCTGCAAAGTGGAGTTCACGTGAGTTTGAAACAGCTGGAAAGAGTATATGGCCCCCATCATTAATAACACAAAAGGGAGGAGGGCGATGGTGGGTGAGCATTTAAGTGAACCACAACCAAAATATATAATCAGAGCTGTTCAGGTGAAAATTGACTCATGACAGCATGTGGCAAGATAAACTAGGTAACTTCCAATAGTTTTGTCTATCGTTTTTGTCAGCTTTCAAACATTTCTCCAAAAGAGAGAAATACCATATTCTAGACATTTTTTTAATATATCAAGGAGGAAATTTAGAAAAGTCTGTATATTAATCTGGAGCAGAAATTATGGCAAAAGGTTATTATAAGTGAGAGGACCTAACTCTGGTTTTTGGATGCAAGTAAGAGGGCTTCTCCAGTGGCTCAGTGCTTAAGAATCTGCCTGTGATGCAGAGGACCTGGTTTGGTCCCTGGGTTGGGGAGATTCCCTGGAGGAGGGCATGGCAGGCTACAGTCCATAGGGTTGCAAAGAGTCAGACATGACTGAAGCGACTGAGCATGCACACGAGCCGGAGGTAAGAAGGGCTATTGCAGGCAACAAGCATTCTCATTTTCTCTCAGTCGCCCTGGTCATGCCATCTGGAAGATGGTCTTAAGTGAAACAGCTCATCAAAGAAAGCTGTTATACTGAAGCTCTAACAAGGGCTTGCACCATGTTACTCATTCACTCATCTGCTTATTTGTTTCATATTTTCTAAGCTGAACTCCACAGACAGTTTCCAATGTTGGAAAGAAATTACATAATTCCCGATTACCCAAGGGAATTACTAGAAGTTCCTTTGGGAGCAATCGGATCCATGTGCTGGGCATCAGCCTACTCTGACCTTTCTAGACCCTGAAAGCAGTTCCTTTAAAAGAGGCAGACTTTTAGCTCTTCAGGCAAGTTTCAGTGTCTAGAGGTGGTTGGATTCAGGAGCTGCCATTGGCTCTGCCACCGATTGTGGTGGGACACCACTGGGAGGAACAGATTTGAGTGTTTGGCGTTTAATCACGGCAAGTGAATATCTGTATCGTCTCCAGGCTTCCTGTCTAACGGGGCAGCAGGTGATGGGTGAGGAGGACTGGTTCATTGATCCCCACTCCTCGGGAAAGAACACATTGATAGCTGTGTGGACTTTTATCATAAAGAAATGGGTTATTCTTCATCTGAATGTGAAAGAGAGGTTAAACAGGACATGAAAATGATATTTGAGATTCATGCTATTCCTGTAAACAAAATATGTATAAGGCAATCTCTAGAAGTCATTTGAAAAAGACCTCTGTGATGACTAAACTGTAAATATACAATTGTACCAGATGTCAGCTCTCATGATTCCATCAATCTTCCTCCCTAAATAGATATTCTGAAAACCCACTGGGGATATAAGCATTTCAATAAGATCCAATACTTCATGCACAAGCATCCTTTATCTATAAAAGAATTACTACATGAAAAGACTATTATCATTATAAAAATACTATTCCCCAAGGGAGGACTCGAGCTTTTCTTTGTAATTAAACTTCCTTTTAAAATAAAACAAAGAACATTTAAAGAGAGAGCTTCTAAATCTTGAGAACACTTTGCTTCCCCCTAAAAGCTGTGGTGGATGTAAACGGATCTTTCTACTTACGATTATGTTCCAAAGCTATTGGGGATGGGTTTATTTTATTTTAAAGCAGGAGTGTGGAACTGCTGAATTTATCTTCCTAAAAAGCAGACAGACATGGTAAAAAACCATATACAAAGTGGCACTTTCTTATCTGATTGAGCACTCAAAAATCTATTTCTAAATATAAGCAGAAAATAATTACATAAATAAGATTTTATAGCTGGAATCAGCTCTACCATTTAAGTGATGAATAACAACCAAGGTCACAAAAGTAGAACTAATTTATAGCAAGGTACTTAAAAGCAATGCAAATTTTAATAATAAGCTGTTCCTTTCTTTACAGGATGAAAAGGAAAGTGCTTTTTACTCAGTGATGTCTGACTCTTTGCGATCCCATGGACTGTAGCCCGCAGGCTCCTCTGTTTGCCGAATTCTCCAGGCAAGAAAGAGTACTAGCTTGGGTAGCCATTCCCTTTTCCAGGAGATCTGCCCAACCCAGGGATTGAACTGGGTCTCCTGCATTGGCAGGCAGATTCCTTACCATCTGAGCAACTAGAGAAGCCCTTTTTGAAAATGATCTACTTGCTTATATCCATAATCAATATGTATCATTTGTTCCATGGGACAAATATTCTAGAACTTTCTGATCCAGGTAGGAGAGGTCTGTCTATACAATAAAATTGGCTATGACCAACATGGAAAGATGAAGATTCATACATGGCAATAATATTGAGGAGGCTGAAGATAAATAGACAACTGAAGAAGTCTAAGTTTAGGAGAAAAGGAAAACAGACCTATAATATTGAGTTTTGATCAATGGATTGTCCCAGCACCAAAAAGTGGATTTAACTTCTAGAATCTAGGAATCTAGCTAGCAGAATCCTCAAACTAATCCAGGAAATGTTCTGGGTCAGAGTGAAGTCTTATGTTAATACTTTTTCTAAAAATTTTCATCAGTCAAATGTCTTTCTTTCAATGAAAATTTAATCATAAGCTATATATGTTAAACAGTTAAAGCAAAGTTGTTCTGCTCAGGACAGGTTTGGAAACTACTAGCAGGCTCCCCTTGGGCTGTATTGTAGACTGTGTGGTAGGCTTGGGTGTGTCATTGGGACCAATAGAACCATAGTTAAACTTACCTTTGTCAAGGAAAGTAAGGCAATGCCAAAGAATGCTCAAACTACCGCACAACTGCACACATCTCACATACTAGTAAAGTAATGCTCAAAATTCTCCAAGCAAGGCTTCAACAGTACATGAACCGTGAACTTCCAGATCTTCAAGCTGGATTTAGAAAAGGCAAAGGAACCAGAGATCAAATTGCCAACATCTGCTGGATCATGGAAAAAGCAAGAGAGTTCCAGAAAAACATCTATTTCTGCTTTATTGACTATGCCAAAACCTTTGACTGAGTGGACCACAAAAAACTGTGGAAAATTCTTTAAGAGATAGGAATACTAGAACACCTGACCTGCCTCTTGAGAAACCTGTATGCAGTCAGGAAGCAAGTTAGCACTGGACATAGAACAATAGACTGGTTCCAAATCAGGAAAGGACTAAGTCAAGGCTGTAATTGTCACCCTGCTTATTTAACTTATATGCAGAGTACATCATGAGAAATGCTAGACTGGATGAAGCACAAGCTGGAATCAAGATTGCCAGGAGAAATATCAATAACCTCAGATATGGAGATAACACCACCCTTATGGCAGAAAGTGAAGAGGAACTAAAGAGTCTCTTGATGAAAGTGAAAGAGGAGAGTGAAAAAGTTGGCTTAAAACTCAACCTTCAAAAAACTAAGATCATGGCATCTGGCACATCACTTCGTGGCAAATAGATGGGGAAACAGGAGAAACGGTGACAGACTTTATATTTTTGGACTCCAAAATCACTGCAGGTGGTGACTGCAGCCCTGAAATTAAAAGACGCTTGCTCCTTGGAAGGAAAGTTATAACCAATCTAGACAGCAAATTATAAAGCAGAGACATTACTTCGCCAACAAAGGTCCATCTAGTCAAAGCTATGGTTTTTCCAGTAGCATGTATGGATGTGAGAGTTGGACTGTGAAGAAAGCTGAGCGCAAAAGAACTGATGCTTTTGTACCATGGTGTTGAAGACTCAAGAGTCCCTTGAACTGCAAGGAGATCCAACCAGTCCATCGTAAAGGAAATCAGTCCTGAATATTCATTGGAAGGACTGATGCTGAAGTTGAAACTCCAATACCTTAGCCACCTAATGTGAAGAGCTGACTGATTTGAAAAGACCCTGATGCTGGGAAAGATTGAATGCAGGAAGAGAAGGGGATGACAGAGGATGAGATGGCTGGATGGCACCACTGACTCAAGGACATGATTTTGAGTAAACTCCAGGAGTTGGCAATAGACAGGGAGGCCTGGTGTGCTGCAATCCATGGGGTCATAGAGTCGGACACGACTGAGCAACTGAAGTGAACCAAACTCAGGAAAGTGTTGTGAAATGGCCCTTCCTCTATAAATGGTAAAATTACTATTCTCACTTAATGAGGAGTAATCAAGAGACAGTAAAGAATCTGCCTACAATGCAAGAGATCTGGGTTCGATTCCTGGGTTGTGAAGATCCCCTGGAGGAGGAAATGGCTGCCCACTCTAGTATTTTTGCCTGGAAAATCCCATGGACAGAGGAGCCTGGTGGGCTACAGTCCATAGGATCACAAGGGTCAGATACGACTTAGTGACTAAACCACCACCACTTGGACAATGAGGGTCAGAGCAGAGATAGCTTCAGGAATATCAGTGATACTCAGTTTTCTAGACACAGGCCTGGAAGTGTTATTTCTCAGTCATATCTGACTCTTTGTGACCCCATGGCCTATAGGCCACCAGGCTCCTCTGTCCATGGCATTCTCCAGGCAAGAATGCTGGAATGGGTTGCCATTCCCTTCTCCAGGGGATCTTCCTGACCCAGGGATCGAACCTGGATCTCCTGCATTGCAGGCAGATTCTTCACCATCTGAGCTACCAGGGAAGCCAGAAATAGGCCTAGCAGTGTCACAGTTGACATGAACAACAGTTGAAATTAATTCGCAAACAGAAATGCCCTGGAGAGTACAAAATATTACATAAATGTAATATTACATAAATGTCATTTGAAACTGTGCAGGTCAGAAAGTATTTTCATAGTACAAGGTATTTAAAACTATGCTTCTTTCATCTGCAACAACCCCCGACTCCCAACCACCAATCACACAGGCTCCAATACAGCCAAAAGCAGAGGCTGGTAGCAATATTATTACCTTGCTCTGAGCAGAACCATTCTGCTTTTTGATATACAGAGCTTCATGGTAAAATTGCACTTAAATAAAAAGATCCAACTGTTTAAACAAACAGTTTAAAAAATGGTTTTGAAGTATTAAGGCTTCATTTGTTCATATCAATTCGCTAAATGACATAAATTTTAATTAATATCTACCTGATCAGATATGTTATTAGAAAGTGAGTTAAGTCACCGGTCATGAGGTAGGTCTAAAGTGAAAGTGAAAGTGAAAATCATTCAGTCCTGTCCAACTCTTTGCGACCCCGTGCACTATACAGCCCATTGAATTTTCTAGGCCAGAATACTGGAGTCGGAAGCCTTTCTCTTCTCCAGGGGATCTTCCCAACCCAGGGATTGAACTCAGATCTCCCACATTGCAGGCGGAGTCTTTATCAGCTAAACCAAAAGGGGAGCCCGATTTAGGTCTAAATTCAGCCCAAATACTAGTTCTTTAGAATTAGTCTGTGTATTAATATTAATACAAATCATTCCTTAAAGTGATAAAGTTCAAGGCAAGATTTATAAACAAATAAAAGAATCTGGTAACAAATTGTAGAGCTTACATTATTTTTGCGGGGCGGTGAACAACACCAGGAGCTGACTGTGGCTCAGATCATGAACCCCTTATTGCCAAATTCAGATTTAAATAGAAGAAAGTAGGGAAAACCACTAGACCATTCAGGTATGACCTAAATCAAATCCCTTATGATTATACCGTGGAAGTGACAAATAGATTTAAGGGACTAGATCTGATAGATAGAGTGCTTGATGAACTATGGATGGAGGTCTGTGATATTGTAGAGGAGACAGGGATCAAGACCATCCCCATGGAAAAGAAATGTAAAAAAGCAAAATGGCTGTCTGGGGAGGCCTTACAAATAGCTGTGAAAATAAGAAAAGCAAAAAGCAAAGGAGAAAATGAAAGATATAAGCATCTGAATGCAGAGTTCCAAAGAATAGCAAGGAGAGATAAGAAAGCCTTCCTCAGTGATCAATGCAAAGAAATAGAGAAAAACAACAGAATGGGAAAGACTAAAGATCTCTTCAAGAAAATTAGTGATACCAAGGGAACATTTCATGCAAAGATGGGCTCGATAAAAGACAGAAATGGTATGGACCTAACAGAAGCAGAAGATATTAAGAAGAGGTGGCAAGAATATACAGAAGAACTATACAAAAAAAGAGCTTCATGACCCAGATAATCACGATGGTGCAATCATTCACCTAGAGCCAGATATCCTGGAATGTGAAGTCAAGTGGGCTTTGGAAAGCATCACTATGAACAAAGCTAGTGGAGGTGATGGAATTCCAGTGGAGCTATTTCAAATCCTGAAAGATGATGGTGTGAAAGTGCTGCACTCAATATGCCAGCAAATTTGGAAAACTCAGCAGTGGCCACAGGGCTGGAAAAGGTCAGTTTTCATTCCAATCCCAAAGAAAGGCAATGCCAAACAATGCTCACACTACTGCACAATTGCACTCATCTCACATGCTAGTAGAGTAATGCTCAAAATTCTCCAAGCCAGGCTTCAGCAATACGTGAATCATGAACTTCCTGATGTTCAAGCTGGTTTTAGAAAAGGCAAAGATCAAATTGCCGACATCTGCTGAATCATCGAAAAACCAAGAGAGTTCCAGAAAAACATCTATTTCTGCTTTATTCACTATGCCAAAGCCTTTGACTGTGTGGATCACAATAAACTGTGGAAAATTCTGAAAAAGATGGGAATAGCAGACCACCTGACCTGCCTCTTGAGAAACCTATATGCAGGTCAGCAAGCAACAGTTAGAACTGGACATGGAACAGACTGGTTCCAGATAGGAAAAGGAGTACATCAAGGCTGTATATTGTCACCCTGCTTATTTAACTTATATGCAGACTACATCATGAGAAACGCTGGCCTGGAAGAAGCACAAGCTTGAATCAAGATTGCTAGGAGAAATATCAATCACCTCAGATATGCAGATGACACCACTCTTATGGCAGAAAGTGAAGAGGAACTAAAAAGCCTCTTGATGAAAGTGAAAGAGGAGAGTGAAAATGTTGGCTTAAAGCTCAGCATTCCGAAAACTAAGATCATGGCATCTGGTCCCATCACTTCAAGGGAAATAGATGAGGAAACAGTGGAACAGTGTCAGACTTTATTTTTGGGGGCTCCATAATCATTGCAGATGGTGACCTCAGCCATGAAATTAAAAGACGCTTATTCCTTGGAAGGAAAGTTATGTCCAACCTAGACAGCATATTAAAAAGCAGAGACATTACTTTGCCAACAAAGGCCTGTCTAGTCAAGGTTATGGTTTTTCCAGTGGTCATGTATGGACTGTAAAGAAGGCTGAGTGCCAAAGAATTGATGCTTTTGAACTATGGTGTTGGAGAAGACTCCTGAGAGTCCCTTGGACTGCAAGGAGATCCAACCAGTCCATTCTAAAGAAGATCAGTTCTGGGTGTTCAATGGTGGACTGATGCTAAAGCTGAAACTCCAGTACTTTGGCCACCTCATGCGAAGAGTTGACTCATTGGAAAACTGATGCTGGGAGGGATTGGGGGCAGGAGGAGAAGGGGATGACAAAGGATGAGATGGCTGGATGGCATCACCAACTTGATGGACATGAGTTTGGGTGAACTCCGGGAGTTGATGATGGACAGGGAGGCCTGGCGTGCTGTAATTCATGGGGTCGCAAAGAGTCGGACACGGCTGAGCAACTGAACTTAAACTGATTTAGTTACTAAGGTCATCTTTGCGACCCCGTGGACTACAGCCTACCAGGCTCCTCTGTCTATGGGATTAGTCAGATAGGAACACTGAGTGGGTTGCCATTTCCTTCTCCAGGGGACCCTCTTGACCCAGGGATCGAAGCTGCATCTCCTGCAAGAGCAGGTGGATTCTTTAGCTCTGAGCCTCCAGATAAAATTCAAGGCAGGATTTACAAACAAATAAAAGGATTTTGTAAAAAATTGCAGACCCTATATTATTCTCTAGTAGAGCTATAGAAATGACACTCACAAAATCCCCAACTAGTTCATCTTTATTTTTTATCCATCATATATCTTACGGTAATCAGCAAGAATTTGTCTGCTGTCAGTAAATAGGTTTCCAGTTCCTGCTATAGCACAGTAGATTCTTTCATTTACTCACCAATTCCTTTTCTGTACTAGACATTAGGGACCCAGGGATTATGGTACACACACGATGCCTGCCTCATAGTCTAGAGAACAGCAGTGTTGAAACTTTATCATATAGTAAAATCACTTGTAGGGCCTGTCGAAGCCTGTTTCTGGGACCCACTGTCAGCGTTTTGGGTTTAGTGGGTCTGGGGCGAGGCCAAAGAATTCGCATTTCTAACAAGTTTCCAGGTGATGCCGATGCTGCCTGTCTGGGAGCTAATTTTTTCTAAATTAATTTTTATTTGGGGTATAGTGGATGTGCTGGTTTTTGCTGTGCACCAAAGTGAATCAGTTATACATACACATATGTCCACTCTTTTATGTAGATTCTATTCCCATATAGGTCATTATAGAGTTGAGTAGAGTTGGGAGCTGTGTTTTAGGAACCAATAGTCTAGTGGTTATTCAGGATGTGATTCTCTTGTGAACTTCCTGACTGTATTTTTTTTGTAAGAATAGGACAGAGATTTCTCACTCTTTGGAATGAAATTCTAATAAGTTGCTGAGCTTTGTGAATACTTACAAAGACTAATTGCAGACAGAGTGACTGAGCTTTCCTAATAAACTCTAGTTTACCTCTGACAACAACAAAAAAAAAGGCTTGCACATGAAAATCAATCAAAGTTCCTTATGTTTCGATATAAAAGAAAGACATTAAGATTCAACTCGGAGACTTAGAGTTGTTTTGTGTTAAAAATCATGTGCTTGTCAAAGTGATAAGCTACTATGATAATGACTTTTACAAACACAGTTTAACAAAAATAAGCATTTCCTCATTTATATCGCAAAAAAAGCAGTGTTTACGTCATTCATTGCAGAAGCCAAGAAATATGTTCTAATTGTTAGCAGAATAACAAAAAGATCTTTTTAAGAATAATTTACATCTCTATGTTACAGAAAATGTAAGAAATATTCCTTTCTTATTCCTACTTTCTCCTTTTTGTTTTGGTGGCAGGGAGGGGGAAAAAGAGGGGAAAGTCTGAGAAAAGACAGAAAGGTCGTTCTTTTATTGACAGTAGTACCACAATATTTCTGAAGTCAATGGTAGAATATAACAGGCTTCAGTGACTCTGATCCTGAACATTCACAAATATGTGAAAATTGAAGCAAAACTCAAAAAGGACTAGAAGGCATGTAGTCTTTGAGCAACATGAAGGCATGCTTTTTAAATAATAAATTTTCCAGAACTAATAAGAACTTCATTAAAGGATCAGGAAGACTTCCTACCTTGTTTGCATGAATAGACCTTCAATTCTTTGTAACCTTCAATTCTTTGAGAAATAATACAAAGTCTGATAAATGAGTAAACAAATGAAAAAAGAAAAAAGCGAGGCTGCTAATATCCCTTCATATGTGAGATTTTTCAGGGTTTTCTTGACTCCAAATGAAAGCAGTGTTGTCGGCTGTTTAGTCACTAAGTTGTGTCCGAGTCTTTGCAACCCCATGGACTGTAGCCCACCATGCGCCTGTGTCCATGGGATTCTCCAGGCAAGAATACTGGGGTAGGTTGCCATTTCTTTCTCCAGGGGATCTTCCCAACCCAGGGATCTAACGTGTGTCTCTTGCATTTACAGGAGGGTTCTTTACTGCAGAGCTATGAGGGAAGCCCCAAAGGAAAGCATTGTAGGTCAAAAATAGTGATGTTTCCACTGAAGATGAGAAACAGGCCCATCAGGAGGCTAGGAATATTGTTCTCTAAAATATCTCATCCAAAAGGTATCCTTCAAATTCTGTAGTTTGAACAGTGGTTGTCAATCCCAGCTACAAACTTGATCACTCAGGAAATATTTAAACTGGGCTTGCAAATGAAGGAGACATAAGAGATGGGGGTTCAATCCCTGTGTTGGGAAGATCCCCTGGAGGAGGGCATGGCAGCCCACTCTAATATTATTGTCTGGAGAATCCCATGAACAGAGGAGCCTGGGGGTTTACTGCCCAAGGGGTCGCAAAGAATCAGATACAGCTGAAGTGACTTAGCACACACACATATACGATTATTAGTCTGGATTCTACCCAGTCAAATGAAATCATACTCTCTGGGTATGGCACCATCTAAATTCTCTACAAGTTTTCCAGTTGTTCCAAATGTGCCACAAAAGTTGAGATATAGTAACTGAGAGGCAGGACCTGACAAGCAATGCATCCTTTTCATATCCTGGTTCAAGTCAGCTTCTGCACATCATTTTTAGCATTGTCAAAGGGACCATTAACTAGCTTGAAACATTTCTAGAGTGCAGTAAGCTCACTTTCTACAGTTTGCAAGAATTAGAAGACTAAAAGGATCCCACTTGTTCACTGTCATTAGCACTGATCACTATTTCCAAACCAAAGTATTTCCAGGGTCACGTCAACTGTATCGCCTCACCTTTATTCCAGGAAAACACAAGGGAATGCAGAGATGATGCTGAACAAAAGTGAGTGAAAGCATAAACCAGAGCTGCTCAAGATGGAGTGTAATATTCAAACAGCTCTGCTGTAGCTTTCAGCTGGGAATAAAATGGCTATAAGCAAGGGTACACAGTGATTTCTTTCCAAGATAGCCCCACAGCAGCAAATGGCCACTGACATGTGATTCAGCAGAGGACAAAACACTCCAGACACCAGTTCAGAATTCAAGGAAATAATGCATAATGGGAAAGAAAATGCTTATTTCTAATTCTTCCTGCCCTAAAACAGAACTATCCTAAATCAGTTAAAAAAAATCATTCAGGCACATTTACTTAAATATATAGTCAAATATATGTACCTTCCTTGGAGGTTCAGTGGTAAAGAACCTGCATGCCAGTTGAGGAGATGTGGGTTCCATCCCTGGATCAGGAAGATCCAACGGAAAAGGAAATGGCAACCCACTTAGTATTCTTGCCTGGCAAATCACAAGGACAGAGGAGCCTGGCTGGCTATACAGTCCATAGGGTCGCAAAAGAGTTGGATACTATTTAGCCACTAAACAACAGAGTCAAATATATGATTATATATTATATTTATATCATATAGCCATATCCAATGGCTACCCAATGCTATGAATTTCTTGCATATCTCTCAAGCCTTTTCAGTGTATCCAAGCAGTAATATATTGTACAATATATTAATTAGATACATATCGGGATTCATATATAATTATATCATATGGGGTCATACAATGCAAATTAGCGTACAGCCTGTTTTTTCAGCCCATCCACAGCAATCTTTTCACATCTATAACAATCCCTCTACCTTACTCTTTTCAAAACTGTATTATATTTAATTAAATAGATTATTCTTTAGTCACCCAATTCCTGAGAGATATTTATATAGTTAGTAATACTTTGGACTTAAATCACAGGCCTTTGTCTTAGTTTCTTTGGCTAAAATCCCAGTGGCAGAATGGCAACGGTACAATAATACACATATTAAGTTTCGCCAGCATGGGGCTAGTATGTTACAGTGTGTTGAAGGCTAAGGCTACAGAGACATCTAGATTCAAATTTTATCTCTGAGGCTTACTAAGTGAGCAATTCACTTAGTGATTTGGAGTCCCAATTTCGTCTTGTAAAATAGAGATAATGTTCTCCACATAATGACTATGAGGCCTGATGATAAAAAAAAAAAAAAGGAGTGTATTGAGCAAAGCAAATAGTTAGCAAGAGTCTTGTACATGTTCTCTTTTAAAGCTTTATTTATTTTGCCAGATGGTTCTCAAGAAGAACGGCACAAATTTAGACATTTTCACCATTTCAGACATTGTCACACTTTTAAACCTTTGACTCATCTGAAGGGTGAAAACTAATACCACAAGGTTTTTTGCATTTGAATTTCTTTATTAGTGAAGCTGTGAAAGGATTTCAATATAAACTGGAACCAGAGGACATGAAATGAAAAATCTCATGCATGAACCCTCAGAAGAATGGAACTTAAGCACTGAGAGACTGATTTCCATAAAATATCTGATTTAGAGAAGACCCAAGACTTAGTCCTGAGCAGTAAGACCTTGCCAAGACTCTCTCCACATCCCCAAGCCAAAGAAGCTGCCACTTGGATTCTGGCTGGGCGTCTGCCTCTGCAACGTTTACCCATAAATGCAGCCTGTCTCAGACCCTCAGAGGACTCCCCTGCACTTGTTACAGCCTGTTTCTCCCAAATTACAACTGCTCTGCTAGTTCTGGTGGCTCAGATGGTAAAGAATGTGCCTGCAATTCAGGAGACCCAGGTTTGATCCCTGGGTCAGGAAGATCCCCTGGAGAAGGGAATGGCAACCCACAGCAGTATTCTTGCCTGAAGAATTCCATGGACAGAAGAGCCTGGCAGGCAAGTCTATGGAGTCACAGAGATTCAGATATGACTGAATGACTAACATTTTCTTTTTTCCTTTCTGCTAGGCCTGGATAAATGCAATTTCTGGTGATTTGAGGCTGCCTCAGTTGTACCTCTTTAGGTTCACAAAGCTGATCAGCTCTTCTTATCCACTGCATATTTAGTTTAAAACTACTCATAATTAGTTATGGAGTTTTCCTCCCCTTTCACCTCTATTATGAATTACACTATGTTCCAGAAATTGGCAAATGTTAGTCTGTGGTCCACATCTGACCTGCTGCCTGTTTGTGACAATGATGTTTTACTGCAGAGCAGTCACACCCATCCATTCACTATTGTCTACACTGCCTTTCACGCTGCAATGGCAGTCAAGTTGTTTCCAAAAGACTATTTGCCTCACAGACTAAAATACTTACTATTGAAGGTGTCACAGAAAAATTAGTTGACCTTGCTCCATAGTAATTTTTCCTGCTCATGACTGCCTCACTTTCTGGACTGTACATTTCACTCTAAGCACAGGGGTAGTACTATAACCATCAAATGCCCTTTACCTAGCACAGTCCTTGGGACAGAGTTGGTATTTAGTGAACATTTCAGATATCCTTTCTGTTTGGCTAAACACCACAAAGTTCAGGAAATTTAAGTGACTGAAAACCACCTGAAGATTTAATCCTGAAAGAAAACTTCTCTTCTTTTCATTGGCAGAATTCTGCTCATCCTTCAAGGCCAAGGTCAAATACACATGATTTGAATATATCCTCTAAATCAATATCCTCCTCAAACAAACCAACCAATGGCTCCCTCCTCTATGCACCACAGGGCTTTGGAAAAACCAACAACACAGAATTATAATTTCATGTTAAAATTAAGAGACTATGAGTCTGTCCTCCTTATAGGATGTGACCTTTTTTTAAATTGGAGAGTCTATTTTGCATTTCTTTTTATACCCACAGCATCCAGCAAACAGTGGCCTTGCATTAAGTATTCATTAAATGAATGAATGAAGAATATACTCATTGTTAGTCTTAGCCTGGGTCATTTAACTTTCCTCTGCATTAATTTAACCACCAAACATAATATTTCCCCATCAACTTTCAAGGTTAAGAGCTCCATCAGTCCACCTTGGAGTCAGGAGCTTAATTGACCAGACTGCTTGTGGATGACATGGACTTATTCCCTTCTCACAGCAGGCAACATTTCGCCTAAACACTAGTGAACATCCCCTTGACTGGCTCTAGAATTCCTTTTTAACAAGGTATCTGCTGCTAAAGAGAAAAGCAATGAACCCAATAATTCTTCCAGCTTCTCATTCTTTGCATCGCTTAGGAGAGCAAAGGAAGGATGTGTGTAGGAAATGTGATCACTGTATTTCCTCAGCTCATTCACTTTGCAAATATTTAATCAGAACCTGATCTGAAAGAAGCTATGTGCTAAATCCTGAAATATAATGCCCACCCCCTCCAATTTTTGTCTTCTTTTCAGTATGGAGGAAGTCTTGTAAAACAGACTTTTGTTGCTATTGTTGTTTTCCAACAGATGCATTTGAAAGTGTGCTCTCTCAAGAGGAAAATTAAAACAAACAAATGAATAAAAATAGCCCAGCATTATATGGCAATCTACTCTATGATTAGCCCAAGACCACAGAGCAAAGTTGCTGTCTCTGGGGATATCTTCTTATCTGTGGGATAGAAATCCCATAAGACAATTCCACTGATTCTAAAAATTCTGAGTGTATGGTTGAAATTGGATTTCTCCGACTAAAGGTTGTGTGGTCCTATTCAGCCTCTTCATTCTGTTTAACAGATAACGAGCTATTTCGATTTTTAAAACGATCACCTGGTAATTGTAACAGAAATAAATTTCTGTTTGTAGAAATTAGTGTGTTACTATCTTTCTGGTGTTTTTCATCTTCTAGTTATAACAGCTTTTTAATTTTTATTTATTTATTTATTTTTTACCAAGATATGCCCTCTTCTCTGGTAATTCCCTAAATGATATCCTCATTTGTTGAATGGTAATGAGGAATTCCAAAGCACTCAGATTCCTCAGAGGGGCTCTCACTAAGAAAAATGCCCTCAATATATTCACAAATGCATGCGGCTACATAAAGAGCAAAGGCTATTTAGTTCTATGTTTAACGGAGCCAGTGTTTGGCTGGTAAAAATGAGAGAACAATGCTTGGTATAACAGCCTGCTCCATGTTTGACTGCTCCTCTTCCCTAGTCTGGGTTTCCTTTGTGGCTCAGCTGGTAAAGAATCCACCTGCAATGGGGGATACCTGGGTTTGATCCCTGGGTTGGAAAGATCCCTTGGAGAAGGGAATGGCTACCCACTCCAGTATTCTGGCTTGGAGAATTCCATGAACCATGGGGTTGCAAAGAGTCAGACATGACTGAGTGACTTTCACCGTCACCTCTTTCTTCCCTGGTCTGGGAGAGAATTTGAGAAATAAAGCCTTAAGGTGCCAGAGACAAGATGTTTACAGGACATGGTTCAGTGCTTAAACCTACAAACATATTGGCTTTGTATTATTACAACTTAGGATGCAACAAACACTTGGATACTCAAATCATTAACTAGACATGTCACCCAAGAAAATGTACAGATGGCAAATAAACACATGAAAGAGCCTCAAGATCATATGTTATTAAAGAAATGCAAATTGAATCAAACACCCAACTTGATTGTGAGGTATGGAGGATCAGGTATGAAGTTAGTCCTCGATGGCGACTGACGTCTGTGACATCTTGCTCTGGAAAACTGTATGAAAAGTTGAAGACAGAGGTGATCTCAATGGTCTTATTTTCTTATGAAGTATATACCATCTGTAAGCTACCAAAGATATAACAAGAACTCAGACCTGGACAAGCTG
This sequence comes from Capra hircus, assembly GCF_001704415.2. Taxonomy (NCBI): domain Eukaryota; kingdom Metazoa; phylum Chordata; class Mammalia; order Artiodactyla; family Bovidae; genus Capra; species Capra hircus. Next base: position 11,501,170 of record NC_030822.1, on the reverse strand, counting down.
TTTGCACTACACCAGGTATAATGCACCATTTAAGAGTTCAAGTTGGTGTCTGAGTTCCATCAAATAATGTTGGATGACCGTGGCTTAGATTTTCCTCATCTATAAAATGGGAATAATAACATGGGCCTCACAGTGTTGTTTAAAGATTGAATGAGACATCATGTACAAAATACTCACTCCAGTACCTGGTATATAATGATATTTATGTTAACTGTTATTGTGATTCTCACAATCACAACTTCACAACAGGGTCTAGAGTTGCATCCCTTCCTTACGTGGCTCCTTCAAGTCTTGGGTCTATTTGCTGTAGTTATTCAGTCATTCAGTCATGCCCAGCTCCTTGCAGCCCCATGGACTGCAGCACACCAGGCTTCCCTGTCCTTCACCATCTCTCGGAGCTTGCTCAAACTTACGTCCATTGAGTCAGTGATGCCATCCAACCATATCATCCTCTGTTGTCCCCTTCTCCTCCTGCTTTCAATCTTTCCCAACATCAGGGTCTCTTCTAATGAATTGGCTCTTCACATCAGGTGGCCAGAGTATTGGAGCTTCAACTTCAGCATCAGTCCTTCCAATGAATATGCATTGGTTTCCTTTAGGATGGACTGGTTTGATCTCCTTGCTGTCCAAGGGACTCTTAAGGGTCTTCTCCAACACCACAGTTCAAAAGCATCAATTCTTCAGTGCTCAGCTATCTTTATGCTCCAACTCTCACATCCGTAAATGACTACTGGTAAAACCACAGCTTTGACGAGATGGATGTTTGTCGCAAAGTAATTTCTCTGATACATGGGCAAATACCCAAAGTGGTGAAAAAAGTTTCAAATGTTTGATATTTTTTTAATACAACCCTGGGGAAGGTTCCAATTCAAGAAGTCTATAGGTAATTGAGCCTCACTGCCTTCTTGGGGGCATGTCAGGTGAGTACAGAAGAGGGAAGATGGAGTTTTGCCAGGTTAGCTTTCTTCTGGCACGGAGATTTCTTGGAGGGAGCTATAGCTCTAAATTTTGTGTGTTTGGTGGATGAAGGAGTGGAAGAAGCGAAGGGAAAAAATCAGGAAACAGAAGTTAAGAGTAACTGAGAAAGCACAATGCCCACACCCAAAGTCTTCTTAGCTCCCAGGAGGTCAAATGAACTATTTTTTTTTTTTAATTAAAATCATATAATTTTCTGTGTTTCTTTATCCCCTTTTCAGTAGAGGATTTGTTAATTTGCTGTCTTGCTTTCATAAAATGGTACATTTAAATCATCCCTGAACAATATATGTGTGTATATGGTTCTTACAATTCAAGATTTACACTTACACATTTCATAAAAAACAATACATGTCTTTGGTGTGTCATTTACTCAGATGCCATGAAGCCTTTGCTTATGACCTTCTCTTTGACTAAATTGTCCTTCCCCTCCTCTCACAACTAAAATCAGACTCATATTTCAAGTCCCTCACCCCAAAAATGCTATTTTCTGTTGACATTCCCAAGAAAAATTAATGACCATTTTCTCTTTCACCCTATTCTACTTAGTTGACAAAAATGCTGGTATAACTTAAATATTTGTCTACAAGTCTGAATGCTTGCTTAAACTTTAGTTCTGATAGTTAAACCTATAGTAGGTTCTCAAAAGAATATTCTTTATTAGAATATGATGCTACTCCATGTTTTCAGCATCAACTACTTTTCAGATATTAGAGTTTTTCCTCCAAATATAATCTAAATCTCTCCTGGTCTTTTTAAGCATGTTCTCTGATTCCCTTTTTTCCACTCAAAGTAAAACAATCTTATTACTTTTACCTTTATCAAAGAAGTAAAATATTATTTAAAGAGACAAAGAATAAGACATTCTCAATAGGGAAAAAAACTCCTAATTCAACCACCGAAGCACAAAATAATTCATATTTTGATGAAAATCCTTCCAGAATCCCTTCTTCCTCCTCCAACACAGACACACACACAAAGAAAAAACAAAGAAAATACAACTCAGCCCATTTTTACTGCCATTGGTAAGCTTCTCGGGCTTCCCTGATGGCTCAGCTGGTAAAGAATCCACCTGTAATGCAGGAGACCTGAGTTCGATTCCTGGGTTGGGAAGATCCCCTCGAGGAGGACATGGTACCCACTCTAGTATTCTAGCCTGGAAAATCCCCATGGACAAAGGGCTACAGTCCGTGGGGTTGCAAAGAGTCAGGCACGACTGAGTGACTAAGCCCACAAGTACAAGCTAAGCTTCTTATACACATCTCCTCATAAAATATTTCTCTGCACTTTGGGTCTCTGAAGTATGTCTGCAGCTTTAGCAAGTTTCTGCTGCTCATTAACTCCACAGGAGACCCTTCTGTTAAAAAAGAGTTGAGCTAGGTCTTCCTCAGCTTAGTTCATTACCAACACAATTGTCAGTTAAATCCTTATTACAGCTGATTATATAAAACGTAGATAAAGCACAGCAGGTGTTTCAGATTTTAAGTGGACCGGGCAGCATTGCAGGGATTAGAGCTATAGCTTCTTGCTTATAATCTGAGTCACAGTGAAGTGGACAGGACAGGGCATTCACGTGAGGAAGGAAATAGACAATTTAGGAAGCACAGAGGAAGGGGTGTTGTATGCCGTGGATGCAAGCATGGACTCACAGAATCCCATAGCAAGGCTCAAAAAGGACTCATTTGTATCCTTCTTCTACCATGGAAAAATCTGGCTGAAGGAAGTTCATCAACTTGTAAAAGTCTCATGCACATGAAGTGATGGAATTGCAGAGTCAAACCTGGTCCTTCTGGTTTGACATTCTATACCCTGTAAAAAGCATTTCTCATGGTGGCCACAAGAATACCATACTTAGGGCTCTAACAGTGATCTCCCATGTGGCTTTCCTGGCGGCTCAGATGGTAAAGAGTCTGCCTGCAATGCAGGAGACCCGGATTCAATCCCTGGGTTAGGAAGATCTCCTGGAGAAAGAAATGGCTATCCACTCCAGTATTCTTGCCTGGAGAATTCCATGGACAAAGGAGCCTCATGGGGTACAATCCATGGGGTTGCATAGAGTTGGACATGATTGAGCAAGTAATACTTTTTCACTTTCATAGTAATTATACAGAAAGAGAACTACAAATCTAAGCACTAAAAAAGACCTAATTATACTAACAGCTAAGCCATTTTAAATAAAAAGTAGAAATGAAAGGAAAACTGTGGCTAACATATTTTTTTAACAATGGCAAAAGTATTAAGGTAAGTGTAAAATGATGGATATGCATTAATCTCATTTAATTCTCATAAATTCCCATGAAGTAGTTAGTACTACATGAAGGAGAGTTTGCCTTTGCCTAGATAGAGCCACTCTATCCAACTTTACCCAGGCTTATCTGTGAATTTGTGTGGACAATCAGCTCCTTCATCCTCTGACTGTCAATTGGGTTCAAACAATGGAAAAAACCTGGCAGGACATTGAGAGGAAGAAGGAGAGAAAGGTCAGGGTCTTTGTATTCCTTGTTTCCTTTCTACAAAGACCACAGCTGGCTGAGTCCTTGGGCAAGTAAGTCAAATCAGGCAGCACTTTCTCTGTGGTTCTCTGTGAATTCAGATTCAGATAATCACTCCATTCATCCACCGTCCAGGTCCACAGGTCATGAAAGACCACTGAGGTCACTAGCCCTGTGGATTCCCTGTTCACTGCCCACAACTATGTGAATACATCCTGCTGATGATATGGACTGCATTTCATCCCCATTTACAAGTAAGAAATGGATATTCAGAGATATTAGATGGCTTTTCCAAAGTCATAGAGGTAGTAACTGTTAGAACTCAGATTCAACCCCAGACCAATAGCAAATCACAACCCACACCATCCTGCTGTCTCATGGTAATTCTTCTCCCAGTCTATAAAATCCACATTTCAACCCCTGTTTTCGCTGAAGTCCTTGATAGCCTGATGACCCACAGAGCAATGAAAGAAACCCAACTCCTGGATCAGTGGGAAGCAGTAGTAATATCTTCAGCCACCACAGGAGAAAGTACAATTTTATGAACCCAGGTCAGTTAGCATTAAAAAAATGCTATTCATGTTATCTCCAAAATGTACACAGAGTAATTCACTTCTAAAATCCACCCATTAATGATACTAAGTATTTTCAAATATGAAAGAGGATATTTCAAGAAATTTCCATACTCTAACATTCTAATACCAGACTAATGAATGCCTGTAATGCCATTGTGGTTCTTAAATAGATAATACTGCACAAAATTAGAGGGAAGTGAGAAAAGTCACTGGAGAATCTCAGGGACAGAGAAGCCCAGTGGGCTACAGTCCACAGGGTCACAAAGAGTCAGACACAACTGAAGCGACTTAGCAGGTACCCAGAGGGAAGTGTCAAAAGTCAAAGTATAATCTTATAGAATAGGAGTCTTTAAAAGGTTATTGATCTGAAAGGCATTGGTCTCCTTACTGGGAAAAGGGGGAGACTGTGATATCAATAATCCCGCACTACTATCCAACCAGTAAGATGTGGTAATGGAGAAGGCAATGGCACCCCACTCCAGTACTCTTGCCTGGAAAATCCCATGGGCGGAGGAGCCTGGTAGATTGCAGTCCATGGGGTTGCTAGGAGTCCAATGTGAATGAGCAACTTCACTTTCACTTTTCACTTTCATGCATTGGAGAAGGAAATGGCAACCCACTCCAGTGTTCTTGCCTGGAGAATCCCAGGGACGGGGGAGCCTACTAGGCTGTCATCTATGGGGTCGCACAGAGTTGAACTTGACTGAATTGACTTAGCAGCAGCAGCAGCAGCAAGATGTGGTAATAAAACAATGATTCTAGAACTTCCCTGGTGACTCAGTGGTAAAGGAGCTGCTTGCCAACGAAGAAGACACAGGTATGATCACTGGATTGGGAAGATCCCACAGAGAAGGAAATGGCAACCTACTCCAATACTCTTGCCAGGAAAATCCCATGGACAGGGGAGCCTGGCAGGCTACAGTCCATGGGATCCCAAAGAGTTGGATATAACTTAGTGACTGAGATCAGAATGTCTTATACTCTAATATTCAGAATTTGTTTAAAATTTTATCCATAATTCCTTTTAAATTTTGAGTATTGCTTTTTCAGTGTAAATTTTCAGTGTTTTTCTTATACATTGAAAAATTATGCAAATGCTGTTTTAATAAATTGGTACTCCTCACCTATTATATTACTGATTATATTCATGTTATAACTAAAAATACATGTTCCACGTTTTCTTCAATATACCTTATTTCCTAAGGAATAGTATCTCCTGTTTAATAGTATGTTATTAAATATGAATGAGTAACTGCAGTCCAGTCTAGTAACTATTGTGAACTACGAGTTCTCTTATTTTAGAACATTTATCAATTCATTACCTTGTATGTTTTTCTAGATCTTAATCTTGACAAAAATCTTTACAAATCTAGTTTCGCTTTATCTAGTGAGCATTTTTTTTTCTTTTTGCTTTGTAGTATTTATTTATTTTCATTGGAGGATAATCACTTTATAAGGTTGTATTGGTTTCTACCACAACAACATGAATCAGCTTAGGTGTGTATATATATATACACACACACATATTAGCCTTCCTCCCACCCCAGCCCCATCCCACCCCCCACCCCATCCCACTCCTCTAGGACATCACAGTGTCAAGCTGAGCTCCCTGTATTATACAGCAACTTCCCACTAGCTATCTACACAGGGTGATGTATATATTTCAATGCTGCTTTCAATTCATTCCACCCTCTCCCTCCCCAGCTTTCCATTCTCTATGTATGCATCTCTATTCCTGCCTGGCAAATAGGTTCATCCATACCATATTTCTAGATTCCACATATACGTATTAATATACAATATTAGTTTTGATGGTCCTTCCCAATGCAGGGGATGTGGGTTTGATCCCTGGTTGGGGAACTAAGATCCCACATGATGTGGGGCAACTAATTTTAATTTTTGAATTGAAGTACAGTTTATTTACAACATTCAAGTGTATAGAAAAATGATTCGTGTGTGTGTGTGTGTGTGTGTGTGTGTGTGTGCATGCTCAGTGGCTCAGTTGTGTACAACTCTTTGCAACCCCATGGGCTGTAACCTGCCAGGTTCCTCTGTTCATGGAATTTTCCTGGCAAGAATACTGGAGTGGGTTGCTGCGCCCTTCTCCAGGGGATCTTCCCTCCCCACCCAGGGATCAAACCCAGGACTCTTGCGTCTCCTGCAGGAGGATTCTTCACCACTGTGCCACCTAGAAAGACCATATGTAAAAGTATATTCTTTTTCAAATTCCGTTACAGGTTATCACAAGATATTGAATATAGTTCCTTTTTGAATATAATTCCCCTGCTGTACAGCAGCTCCTTCATGTTTATCTATTCTGTATATGGTAATCAGTATCAGATAATCACAAACAGATGTGGAGCTAGGGATTAACATTCCTATCCATAAGGTATAATGTTTTTCGTGGTGCTCTTATGCCTGCCTCTCCACCTTGTGGTTGGTCAGTCACTAAGTTGTGCTCAGCTCTTTGTGACCCCAGGAATTGCAGCACGCCAGGCTTCCCTGTCCTTCACTATTCTTACTAGTCAGTCTTCCACTACCAACTCCATTGTGTATTCTAGGTGAATCCAGATACTTGTAGGTAATTCTTAGTAATTCTGCATGTTTCTCATGCTGCCTCAATTGCCTGGATTCCCTTCTCCTCCATGCTACCTTGTAAATTCCCTTTAAAATCTGATGACAACTCTTATCTCCTTAACAGCTCTATTAAATTACACCAGAATTTCAGCTAACATGGCACATTGCACATTCTTCATCTGCTGGATACTAAGTGTTATGCACCACTCAACTGAGCTGGATACTTTCTGAGTACTGTTGTTTTGCTTGCTTGTTTGTTTTCCTTCATCTTTGCATCCCTAGAATATTGCTTGCATTGTTGACTCAATAAATGTGTACTGAATACATTTAGGAATGAATGATTGATGGAAAGCTTAAAGCAGAGAGTAGGGAGATTTCATCACTTAACTGCGGGAGAAACTATGAGTAACCTCAGATACTAAATACAATGTGGAATCTGTGCAGGATTTGGCATGCATATAGGATGAATTTCTAGCAAATAAAGATTATAGGGTTGTCTTAAGCTAGGAGGTGCATTGTGTCCATTCACTATCATCATCAAATGAATTTGCTAAAAATGGTGTTTGGTGGCATACTGTTTATTTCCTCTCACTCACATCATGCCTACCACAATGATGGGCCCTTAATCCTGTACTCTTGGGTTTCCTTCTTTGTCCACTGTCGTGGGTTCAATGGTGACTGCAGAGATAGCAGGTTCTAATATTTAGAATTTGTAAACGTTTCCTTATTTGTAAAATGTATTCCCAGCTGTGACTAACTTAAGGATCTTGAGATGGATGAGATCAACTCGGATTGCTGCATGGGTCCTAAAGACCATCACAATTGTCCTTTAAAAGGAAAGTAGAGGGAGATTTCAGGCTTTTCTCCACCTGCCAATACAGGAGATGAAGGTTCCATCCCTGGGTCAGGAAGATCCTCTGGAGAAGGAAACGGCAACACACTCCAGTATTCTTGCCTGGGAAATCCCATGGACAGAGGCGCCTGGCGAGCTACAGTCCATGGGGTGGCAAAGAGTTGGACACGACTGAGCAACTAAACAACAACAAAGGGAGTGCACACGTAGGAGAAGGGAGAGCGAAGGATTACAGAGGCAGAGGCCAGAGTAGCATGGCCACAAGTCAGGAAATGCTGGCAGCCACCAGAAGACCGAAGAGGCAAGGAACGTGTTGCTCCCTGACGTTTTGGAGGCAACACCGCCCTTGTTGACCTTGAATTCTTGGTTTTGGAAGTTTGGCCTCCAGAACTGTGAAAGAATAAATCGTTGCTCTGTTAAGCTGCCAGGTTTGTGGCTTAAATTTGTTACAGCAGCCATTCTAACCTAATACACCCATAAAACTCAACCTTAACTTGCCTTCAAAACTCACCCATAATTCTAGTACTCATTGTCTAACAGGCACTGTTTCTAGGTGCAGAAGATGAAAGAGAAAACAATTTTCTGTAATGCTTCCCTGTTTCATCCTTTTTATCCAAATGCAATTTTTATGTCTTCCTCTGTGTTATCTCGGGCCCTGGTACTTAATTCCAGGGTACTTAATTATGGACCTTATCACCTTATAATTTATTTTTACATCTACCATTCCTTGAGAAGAAGACCAATTTTTATTTTATTCACTGCTCTTTCCCTTGGACCTTGAACAGCGTCTAGTCTAAAGCATGTGTTCAGAAACTACTTGGTGAATTAAATTGAATTAAGCTTCAGTAACGCCTTTTCACGGAGAAGGCAATGGCAACCCACTCCAGTACTCTTGCCTGGAAAATCCCATGGATGGAGGAGCCTGGTGGGCTGCAGTCCATGGGGTCACTAAGAGTCAGATAGGACTGAGCGTCTTCACTTTCACTTTTCACTTTCATGCATTGGAGAAGGAAATGACAACCCACTCCAGTGTTCTTGCCTGGAGAATCCCAGGGATGGGGGAGCCTCGTGGGCTTCCGTTTATGGGGTCGCACAGAGTCGGACAGGATTGAAGCGACTTAGCAGCAGTAGCAGCAGCAGCAACGCCTTTTCAAAAGAATAAAAGTTAAGTGCATGGGGCTCCATAGATGGCAAATTAAAAATACGCACTTCCTTTTTCTGGAAGAGGCAATGTTAATGAAATTCTGGCAAACTTTCAGGCATTCAAAACGTACACATTACAGAACAAATTTATATTTTTGGCAACAAAAAGCAGACCATTATTAAGGTGTATTGAGATCCACAATTGCATGGCATGCTTTCAACTGTTCACTGGGACCATGGGAGGAACATTCTAAAGGTCCAGAAAAAAATAGAAGAACAGAATGTAAAGGGATTGGTAAATTTTTAAAAAATTCAATTATAAAGTAATTAGATCGAATGGCATGCTTATATTTAATGGCCTGTCTACTGAGTACCTTAGGCTGAGGTCAGGCCAGGTGAGCAGTGTGGTTCTGTAGTTTGGGAAGACGACACTGCAGTGGGATAAGAAGGGTGGCAATAATCATTTTATTTGATGGTGTTTGTCGATTGTCCTGATGGCCAATTCCAATGTGGTGACTTTGTGTTGCAAATAAAGAATGTTTGCCTTCTTTCTGAGCTTTACTTCTGAGGCAATGCAAGCCCTGGAAATGTAGTTCCTGCACTCCTGCCAACCACTGCTTGGAGAAATTTTTGCTTGTTCCCAACACCTTTATAGGATGGACCATTAAGTATATACTTCACAGGCAGTCATAGCCCTAGAAGTTCTATTCACCATGAATTTAGGAGTTGCAAGCTTACTGGAAAGGAAGCTAGAAGAGTCCAAAGGAAGTTCCTTTATCAAAAACATATTTTACATAGATTATATGTTTATTGGGAAGGCATTTATCTTGCCATGCCATTGCACAGTAAATATTATTTTTAACTTAATTCACTTGGGTCTTAAAGGAGGAGAATGAAGATTGACAGGGCTGCATGACTAGAGCCTTGAATCCCTCCATGGGTTTCCTAAAAAGAAGTTCCATGTTTTCTCTCCTCACATGATGGGTTCTGATCAGCTTAGAGCTTTTGGAGCATTGCACAATGGGTATACTCTTTTCTCATGTAGCTAAAGCCCTCTGCAGAAACGTCCTCTCCCCTTTCCCTACTCTTGCTATTTCCATGTTACACATTGCTTTTGGCTGGCTTCCCAGGCGGCACAGTGGTACAGAATCCACCTACCAATGCAAGAGGTACAGGAGATGCGAGTTTGATCCTCAGGTCAGGAAGATTCCCCTGGAGGAGGAAATGGCAACCCAATTCAGTATTCTTGTCAGGATAATTCCATGGACAGAGGAGCCTGGCAGGTTATGGTCCATAGGTCATAAAGAGTCCAACAGGACTGAGCACATACACATTGCTTATGTTATAATACATAGAATAAAACTAATATCTTACCCTCTCTCTTCTCTCCTCAGTTGAGAAAACCACTTAAGCTTTTTATGGCTTTGCAAATTAAAGCCTGATCTTTCTCACCCAATAAATTATTCCTCTTTGCACGCATCCATTTCAGGCAAAAGCCACTATAAATCTGGAATTAAACAAATAAAGCCGTCTTCCACGTGATGACTCAAAGACTGAGAAAAGCAAGGATCTGAGTCAGAGGAAGGATTTTAGCATTTTGTGGACAGATTTTTCTGTTTGGTTATTCAGCCTTGTGTAGGATTTAATGATCTGAATCGACTCTTTGTAAAACCCACAGATCCATCTACGCAAAGCAAAAATAAACAGACTTGTTAGAAAAGATCGCAGCAATAGAAGGAATAGAGCACATGCATGTCTGCGCAGCGTTGTGTGAGAGAGCACGTGATTGCCCAACATGACCCCCTGAAATTGACCGCAAATAGCAGTATTACTATCACCTTAATTGTCGTATGTCACTACTGCTCTTGCCAGTATGTTTGGATCTGGAATAAATATTTTACTCATTAGAAATAAACAAATATGGTTCAGTCCCTTTAATATCTCACAATGTGATGGTAGGGTTGGCACCACTGTCAACATTGATTACCTTTTCCCACAATGGGTTTAAAAAAAAATTGAGACATGGCACTCGTGAGTTGGTCACTACTCAATATATTCATTTAGTCATTTGCAAAAGATGATTTAGTGAATGCTGACTGAGGGCCAGACACTGTTTTAGGCACCAGGAGTACCTCACCCACAGAGCAGATATTTTCCTTTTGTGGAGCTTATATTACTGGGCTTTCCGGTTGGCTCTGACAGTAAAGAATCTGCCTGCAATGCAAGAGACCTGGGTTCAATCCCTGGATCAGAAAGAACCCCTGGAGAAGGGAAGCTCTTATTACAATAAATGTTCAAAAACATAAGTGAATCATCTAGTGTGTTATAAGGTGATAGGTTTTTGAGTAAAGCAGAAGTATGGCAAGGAAAATAAAACTCAAAGGCAGCAGTCGCAGTATTAAAGAGGGTCATCAGGCTGAGCTTTATTGACAAAGTGAGATTGGAGTCAAAGTTTTAATGAGGCAGGGTAATTAGCTAGGCAGATACCTGGGGGGTAGGTTGGGGGGAGGATGGTTGTGCTCCCAGCAGGAGAAGAACAGACACAAAGACCTTAGAAAGGAAGGGTGCACAACAGGCTTCTAGAACAGCTAGGATGTCAGTTTGATTGAAATGGAGGAAGAGAGAGGCTACAGAATAGAAGGATATGAGAAAAATGAGGGAGACAGATGGCAAAAGCTGCTTGGATAGCAAAGAAGAGTCATATCAAATTCATTAAATACAAGTAATAATATGTGTGCATCAGGACCATACCGAACCTTGCAACTTTTTCCTAAGCAGGATTTGCTCTTCTTAAAACTACTACTTAAAGCTACTACTATTCTACTGTTGGCAGAAGTCACGAAAATTATGTCTGGGCTCCTATAATCTTGTATCAGAAGTTTACATATCTTGCAAAGCTTTCAGTTTATGACATCTGTAAGCACAGGGCAGGAAACATCATCATCTCAATAGAAGGGAAAACAAGCACCCTGCTTCAATCATCTCACTGGGCTTTGATATTTTTTTAAAACATTCATGCTCTGTTCTATATCCAGAAAATGAGAATTAATACATTATATTAAAAGACAATGGCCCCAGGTGAGTGGCCTGAGCCTGGGCAAATAGGCCCAATTCTAAAATCCCTTTGAATAAAAGAAGAATTCTTTTTGTGTGTTTGTTTGTTTGTTTTTCCCTAAGAGGATTTAAATAACAATATCTACCCTTTTGTGAGTGGTTGGCATGTGCTAGACACTATTTACATAAGTTAACATTTTAATTCCCACAACCATTCTATGAGAAGGATACTATTACTTTTTCCCAATATTTCAGGTAAGGAGGCTGAGGCACTGAAAAAAAAAAAAAAAATTAGTGACTTGTTTAGGTTGATGCAGTTGGTAAGCAACAGATCTAGGATTCTCGCCCCATTGGCCAGAATCCAAAGCTCAGATTCTTATATATCAGACTATATTGCATTATTTAGAAATCTGGAAGGTTTGTTAGGAATTTGGAAGAATTTCTGAAAGTATACAAAGGGGAGGCTGACATTTGACTACATGACTCAAAGACCACTGGAGAAGACTCTGCTGTTGGGAAAGATTGAAAGCAAAAGGAGAAGGGGTGGCAAAGGATGAGATGGTTAGATCACAGCATTGATTCAAAGGACATGAATTTGAGGAAACTCCGGGAGATAGTGGAGGACAGGGGAGCCTGGTGTGCTGTAGTCCGTGGGGTTGCAAAGAGTTAGATATTGCTGCTGCTGCTGCTGCTAAGTCGCCTCAGTCGTGTCCGACTCTGTGCGACCCCATAGACGGCAGCCCACCAGGCTCCCCCGTCCCTGGGATTCTCCAGGCAAGAACACTGGAGTGGGTTGCCATTTCCTTCTCCAATGCATGAAAGTGAAGAGTGACAGTGAAGTCGCTCAGTCGTGTCTGACTCTTAGCGACCCCATGGACTGCAGCCTACCAGGCTCCTCCGTCCATGGGGGAGTTTCCAGGCAAGAGCACTGGAGTGGGGTGCTACTGAACAATAAAACAAAGGGCAGTGAGTGTGGGAGGAGAAGAAAATATGAATAAAAATGGATGCCCCCCATACACAGAATGAAACCTATCTTTCATTTCTCCCTCCCACATTCAGGCCATCCAGCACTCTCAAAGGCAAATCAGTTCATCAGCATCAGAGCAGTTATCTTCCAGCCAAAAGATGGAGAGACAATCTAGAATTATCAGAACGTGGAATAACACCATGAAAATGATCAAAGTCAATGCACAGGAAAAAATACATGAACTGCAAGACCACAGACTTCGCAGAGCAAATAGAAGACTCTGAAAGACTAACAGAAACTAGCACAATATTGTAAAGTAATTACACCCCAATAAAAAATTATGATCTATTGAATGAAAATTATCTGGGAAAAAATAATTTTAGGTGATGCAGGTCATGTAAATTAAAACTTACAAGGCAACTTTATTGCTTTTATTTCACTAGAAATGATGTAAGTCTGTTCTTCATTGATTTAAAACAGATTTTGTTTTTGTTTTGAACTAAAACATTAGAAAAATTCATCAAAGTGTCAAAAAATTATATTCTGAGATACTTAAGAAATGGATCCTATCCATTAGAGAAGACCAAGCCTGCATGGAAAAAAAAAATAATGGAAAAGAAATATTGGACTTAGAAGCAAGGTTGCTGCATTACGAGCTGTGCTGGATAGCAGAAGGGGCAAGGCCATTCAGCAAAGGAGGAAGTTGAAGAAGGGAACATACTTGTTGCACAGTGCTAAGGGGCAGAGAAACATCTGGAGAAATGGAAGCTTGACTCACATATCACTTTCACCATTTCTCTCAGCCTCTCGATTCCCTTCCTCTCCCTGGAAGTTTTATATAATTTTTATTGTGTCTGTGTCTGTGTGTGTGCACACTTTCATTTTATAAATTGAATATTATTGTGTCTATATTTTCTGGAATTTTCTCTGTTCATGAATTGTATGGCTAGAATTTTCAAATTTTCTATGTGCTTTTCTTGGCATACGTTTGTAACAGCAATTTTCAAAATAGAAACAAAAATATATTGGAGTAAAGATTTTCGTATGTTTCCCTGATATAGATGCTTACCCATTTATTCAACATTTTTAGCAAACTGAATTAAAAATTTCTGTTCTGCGTCTGAGTTGCAGATCTGATGAGCAACAGCTACATACATAAATGGGAATTCACTCATTTTTCTCCAGTTAGTTTTAAAAGGCTTGAAAAGATGTGAATGGGATGCCTAACTTTATTCAGCAATTTAACAAACATTACTGAATATAGTGCAGGTGGCTGACTCTATGGTAAAAAATAAATAAAAAACAATGATTTGAAGTCTTTTCCCATTCAGGATTTCAGGATACATTTTCTCACAGAGAATATGGACACTTAAACAACTATCACATAATTTGCTAAGGCTGTGATAGATGTTTATATAAATTGCTACAGGAATACAGACAAGGAAATTCTCATGGTGCAGAGAGATATCAAGTCCTGAACCAAAGAAAAGGGCACTGCATTTAATATATATATATATAAAATTAATATATTAATTATAATTTTTTTTGAGGAAGAATAAGTGCCACATGGTGGCCAACCAAATGGGCTGGAAAGAGAAGGCAGCAAAACGCTGAGCTGAAGGTGACTCAGATATATCCTGGAAAAATACCTACTTGCTTCTGTTAATTAAGATGGAGAAAATAAAAGCATCCTTGAACTGACTTGTAAGGAGCAGGGAGAATGGATGATTTTAGTTCTAAATATATTGTTTTCATATGCCACGGGTCAGCTAAATGGAGCGGCAGTCCTGTAGAGTAAAATTGTACCTCGTGTTTCATAATTTTTATATTAAACATAACATTAAAACATTAACATAGTAAAGACTATAAGAAATCTTATGGCAAAGAAATTGGCTGAATTGATTTAATCTTGCTTATTTTTGTTTTCCTAAGTATTGCTATATCCTGTGGAACAGGTAGCTAAAAGAACTTTGAAAAATGTTGTAATATTGACACATATGTTATGTAAGATTCTCTGAGGAGCATATTGTTAAATCCGGATGTTTAATGAGACCTTTATCTACTCTTCTATGCCAATAGTATTAAATACCTCTTCTCTCTTCACAAGGTTCCTTTAGGCATCTTGATGAAACCAACACGTGTAAAATACTTTTCACCTAAAATCACGGCCATGAAGATCTGAGGGTCATCTCTGAAAACTTCTGGCAGTGAAGCCTAGCATTTTTGAAATACTGTGTCAAAAACTGATTTGCTTTGCATCACTAGCTGTGTCCCACACTCTTAATTTGTGTGGAGTGTAATATGGCACATCTTCTGTGCATCAACCTGAGTCAGGAAGACCCTCTGGAGAAGGGAATGGCAATCCACTCCAGTATTCTTGCCTGGAAAATGCCACCGACAGAGGAGCCTGGCGGGCTACAGTCCATGGAGTTGCAATGAGTCAGGCACGACTGAGCAACTATCTCTACGACTACTTCTTTGTGCATGTAAGAGAAAATAACCGGTCTTTTCACCATTGCAAAGGGAATTCATCATTTAGAGTAATAACATGCTACTTCCTCAGCCCAACAGGGCTGCCTGAATGTCAGAGAATGAAATCCTTAACATCAAACACCCCCTTTCACCCTGGTAAGGACACCAGACAGAGGTCAGTTCTTGGTCCCTACACCCATTTCTGCTGACTCTTAGGCCACCGTCAGCCTGAGCTTTGATCAGACACTGCCTGTACCTGCAGCCTTCTGTGTGATTTGTGCAGGACACACCATGGCTGCTGGCTGTCACTCAGCCCAGGAGACAGTACCCTTCCTTGTCACTGTGGGGGCCCGTCCTCATCAGCGGCCAGGTAGCCCCATTAGGCACCAGACTGAAGTAGCCCGCGTGTCATGTCTGCAGGTGGCTCCTGAGCCAGAAGTGACACGGGGCTTTCATGGGACAGGCTGGCACCCCATAGCACCTCTCGTAGTTAAAAGGCATTCATAGAGAAAAGGGGGGCACCCAGGGCAGGAGGCCTGCGCCTTTGGTTGCCATCTCAGGGACTTGGTCATGGAACCAGCACCCTGCAATACTTGCATCTGAGGTCTCGAGGTTATAGAAGTCAAAGGCTCGGGGTGACAAGAAATCACAGAGCAGACCAAGAGTCAAACACACCACCCAGGTGGCCCAGCCAGGGACCCCAAATCCCAGCATGAAGGCACTCAGGATAAGATAGCTTGAGGCCAGGGTCTTACCAGGGGATGACAGGGGTGCTTCCTGGAACCCAGACACCCTGAGTGTTCCCACCACTGGCCACACCCTTGCTAGGGTGTCAGCACTTGCCCAGGATGCAGCCCGAAAACAGGGTGAAGTCCCAACACTCCTGTTCCCATGCCAGAGCCTGGATCTGTCTGCGAGGAGTCGGCACGGGTCACTCAAGTCTCAGCGTTGGAGGCGTCTGAGGTCCCGCCAAGGGGACATTAGCGCCTCGCTCCTGATACTACGGGATAGAAAGTCAGGGCAATATCTTCAGCTTCTCTTCACCTGTCCCCTCCTCACTTTGGCCGCTCAGCATCGCATGAGATAGGAGACTTACACGATTGTTAGGCTGAGGAAGAATAGAATATTTTAGTCTTTTCCCTTTGGGAGCAGGGGCCATGGACTGCAGGCATTTCTCCGACCCTCTGTGCAGTCAGCTTACCCATCCAGTGCTGGCTTTGACTGGACACTGAGTCAGTACAATACGGGTTGGGTTAGTACTGCCTGTTGGGCTTTCAGACTAAGATATGTTTCCTAGTCTTGCCTTTATCACCAGCGAAGAAATTATTCATTCTTCCACAGGCCTTAGTATTTTCTCTTATTTTTGACTTATTCCTCAGTCTAGAACCTAGGCAGGGAAGAGGTTTATTATTTACTGAACCCTGATGGGGTTCAGGACAAGCCACTCCCAAATAAGGAACTGTAACATATTGATTATTTTGAATTAAATTGACTTAAGAAGCAGTTGTTACAAGGACACTTTCAACCTCCTCTGTCCCCTTGAAGAAAGAAAATCAGTCTCTCACATGTAAGGTTCTCTCCATGTGCCAGGAAGTGAGAGACACCCTTATCACCAGGAATGGGGAATTCAAGGCTGAGAAGGATATGTCCACAAACCTGTTATTTCCTTACTCATTTACTGCCCCAAATTCAAATTTCTTTGTCTAGTCAGTTCCTCACAAATTTATGTTCTGTCTGAAAGGTATAAAAATTGCCATCTTTGGTCACTCTGAATATCAACCTTTCATAAGCCCCTGTGTATATAACATTGAAATGTTTTTTCTCTTATCGATATATTTTGTGCTAATTTAATTATTTGTTGCTGTTGCTGTTGCTGTTTAGTCGCTAAGTTATACCTGCCTCTCTAGAGACCTCAAGGACAGTGGCCCGCCAGGCTCCTCTGTCCATGGGATTTCCCAGGGAAGAATACTGGAGTCGGATGACTGGCCAACCAACAAAACCAAGAAGGGATGAAGGAAAAGTTTTCCTCCCCCACAATCCCCTCAACAAGTCCCATGGCTTTATTAATGATTCAGGTATGCGGCCCTGCAGAGGGTCTCACAGATTTTTCTAAGAACTCAAATGGTTGACTGGATCTGGGAAGTGACACTTATTTGTGCTAAGTAATGCCCTCAGCATGCTACACAAAGCATATCTTATTTCATCCTCACAACCTACAAATGAGGATAAACATTATTAATACTGCGGCTTCAAAAGAACCAGAGGCTCAGAGACTTTCAGTAACTTGTACCACATCAGGCAGCTTCTGAATTCCTTGCTCCACTGCCCAAGCTCTGCACCATGGGTTACTTGGAATTTCTATGGAAACCAAATGATGGCCCTTCCCTTCCTGCCATATTTAATCCAGCTCAGTTCAGCTCAAACTTGGAGGAGGATTATGTCTGGCAGTTTGGAAGAGCTTGATGGTTACTAATGAAGATTCTAAAGTCTCTCTCATTTTGTATCCAGCTCTAGCTTTGTCATCCTGGACAAATGATATATGGATATCAAGTGTCCATTTATTTTATCTAAAAACCAAGTAATACTTTTTATCTAAAAGCAAAGTAATAATAGTCCTTACCTCTTAAAGTGAAACGAAATGTTGCATATAAAGTGTGTAGCACAGAGCCTGGAACATAGAAATCTATGCTGTCCTCAAAGCCTGATGGGTAAGTCACAAGTGTTTAACTATGCTTTCTCCTAGTCTGAATTGCTGTTTCTTATGAGTAAGTGCACGGTAAAAATAATTTATGTATCCCATACCAGTGTTACTGATTCAAATAACATACATGCCTTGGTCACAGAATCACTTGGAATCATACTTCTAGATTTCATGCTTTAGTGCCCAGCAAAAGGCATATGGAATTTGCTACGGGTGGGGGGTATGCTTCCATAAAATAAAATTAGATTTTTATTTTCAATAAATTCACTCACTCAGAAAGGCCTAGAATTTGTGCCTTTCTCTAGAAATGCTCTCTTATCTGAGCCCCATCCTTATTATTGGCTAACTTCATTATTCAGGCTTCGTACCCCAGAATGAAAATGCTTCAAAGAGGCTCTTTCTGAACACTGGGCTCTGAGTCCCCTAGCTATAGGCTCACCAAGCAGGTGTTCCTTTCCTCTTTGTAATAATTTGTGCACCAAACAAGACGTGAGTCACGTCTGTCTTATTTGGTACTGTTTGCCTAGGGTCTAGCACAGTGTGGGGAGGTCATACACATCTGTCACGTTGAGTTGATTGAAAATAGTCCACATTCTGTCAGATAAATGAGGGCAAACCAACACATGTATGACATTTGCCTTATGCTAGGCATTTAACAGACACAACTACAATTTATTCTTAACAATTCCACATGATACCCAGTATTACCCTCCCATACCCCTACTCCCCCCAAATGCTGAAGCTTAGTATGGTTAAGTATCAGGCCCAAAGGTTATCAACTGCTTATCAGCAACTGGATTCAGAGCCTGGTATATTCTACTACAGTGCCATCACTTTTATTACTATGTGGATGGATGCAGCAAAACCAATGAAGTACAGTTTGATTTGATGGATAGACAGACAGATAGATAACTGTTGTTGTTTTTCAGTCACTAAGTTGTGTCTGTCTCTTTGCAGCCCCATGGACTGCAGCACGCCAGACTTCCCTGTTCTTCACTGTCTCCCAGAGTTTACTCAAACTTGTGTCCATTGCATCAGTAATGCCATCCAACAGTCTCATCCTCTCTTGCCCACTTCTCCTCCTGCCTTCAATCTTTCCTAACATGAGGGTCTTTTATAATGAGTTGGCTCTTCACACCAGGTGGCCAAAGTATTGGAGCTTCAGCTTCAGTATCAGTGCTTCCAATGAATATTCAGGATTGATTTCCTTTAGGATGGACTGGTTAGATAGATGGTACAGACTGTTTTGTTTCTTCAGGAAAATATGTAACAAAAACACGTCAATAGCAATGTCACTTTATGTCACTCAAACTTTACTAGATCTTTCGAATAGCCAGATGTACAAAGTTGCTTCCCAGGTGGTTAAGCTAGTAAAGAATCTGCCTGCTCAGTGCAGAAGACACAATAGACACAGGTTCAGTCCATGGGTTGGGAAGATCCCCTGGAGGAGGAAATGGCAACCCACTGCAGTATTCTTGCCTGGAAAATCCCATGGACGGGGAGTCTGGCAGGCTATGGTTCATGGGGTCTCAAAGAGTTGGACGTGGCTGAGCATGCATGCACACTGACTGACTGACAAAATTGTTGTCATGCTTGGGTTGAAAACAAAATCCTTTCCCAGCACTACAAGCCAACACAGAAGGTTAATTTTTCTGCTGATTCCTCTGAGCAGGTGGTGGCTGCTGACAGTGCTTTCCCTGTTGGACAATGACTGCGATGAAGCACCTCAACGTCTCATTCATTTGCACAGAGAAGACAGGCTGCCTCCAGTGCCAGCAGAGCCGCACATTTCATTATCAAATAATGTAGCAGGAAACGGAAAATATTTACTCTATCACCTAATGCATACCCTTCTTCCCTGGGGTGTGTTGACTCTGTGCTTTGGACAGCCTGGATTAAACAAAACTGTGGGGAAATGCTCCATCACTTAATCAACTCTACAACTGGAAACACTTTTCTGACACTCATATTTAATTGGAGAGGGCAATGGCACCCCACTCCAGTACTCTTGCCTGGAGAATCCCATGGACGCAGGAGCCTGGTAGGCTGCAGTCCATGGGGTTGCTAAGAGCCAGATGCGACTGATTGACTTTACTTTCACTTTTCACTTTCATGCATTGAGAAGGAAATGGCAACCCACTCCAGTGTTCTTGCCTGGAGAATCCCAGGGATGGGGGAGCCTAGTGGGCTGCTGTCTATGGGGTCACACAGAGTCGGACACGACTGACGTGACTTAGCAGCAGCAGCAGCAGCAGCAACATATCTAATTAACAGTAATAATAAAAGTAATGTGATGGTACTGATACTTTGGCCAAAATACAGAGTAGTGTCACCAAATTAAACTTTAACAGAAGCTTCCTACTACTTGCCCACCTTTCATCCCAATCACTGCCAAAAGAAAAGAAAAAAGAAAAAAACCCAACAAGCCACTTACTCCCCAGTTGTGATGTATGCCTGAAATGAATTTGCATAATGAATAGCAAAATTGAAATAAACACTAATTAGGTACTGAATGAGATCTGGAGAGGTGATTCTAGTAATTTGACCAGCTAATCATCAGATGATTTCTCAGCTATGATTGTACATACCAGAAATGTACTATCTGTTAAAAATGCAAAACCAGTGGGTCAATGCTTAGGACAATGGCCCCAAGGGACACAGACATCAGGCCATCATGATTCTGTCATTGTTTCTGGTCTGTGGACAACATGCTTATATGGTTAGCATGTGTTGACCACCTATATGACAGGTATTACTGTAAGGTCTCCAGACAGTGAAGTTAGGTAAAGATGAGGGTGCATGCTCAGTCGGGTTCAACTCTTTATGACTCCATGGACTGTAACCTGCCACGTTCCTCTGTCCATGGAATTTTCTAGGCAAGCATACTGGTTCAGTTCAGTTCAGTCGCTCAGTCATGTCTGACTCTTTGTGACCCCATGGACTGCAGCACGTCAGGCCTCCCTGTCCATGACCAACTCCTAGAGATTACTCAAACTCATGTCCATTGAGTTGGTGATACCTTCCAAAGATCTTATCCTCTTACTGGAATGGGTTGCTATTTCCTACTCCAGGGAATTTTCCTGACGCAGGGATCAAGTTTAGCTAATTTAATCTACACCATTTTATCTTTAAAAACTGTTAAAAGCACAAAGAGTTTAAGTAACTTGGCTAACAACTTATCGTATCTGATGAACAGTAAAATCTAGAATTAACCCAAGATGCCTGCTTCCAAAGTCTAGGCTCTCCACCATTAAGTTAAGCTATCTTTCTCCATCTGTAATTATTTATGGCTGAATTTATGCAGTAGACACTCTCAGTTTGCTATAAGAGGAAAATTGCCATTTAAAATTTATTTCCAATCTCCAATATCAACTTCATCATAACTTTGACTTTGGGAACCATCATCAACCAAATGACTAATGTAAAGTTAAAGTATGATGACCCTTGCAATTGGCTGCCATTTAATCCAGAAGTTCAGTTCAGTTCAGTTCAGTCGCTCAGTCATGTCCGACCCTTTGCAACCCCATGAATCGCAGCACGCCAGGCCTCCCTGTCCATCACCAACTCCTGGAGTTCACTCAGACTCACGTCCATCGAGTCCGTGATGCCATCCAGCCAGCTCATCCTCTGTCATCCCCTTCTCCTCCTCCTCTGTCATGCCCCTAATCCCTCCCAGCATCAGAGTCTTTTCCAATGAGTCAACCCTTCGCATGAGGTGGCCAAAGTACTAGAGTTTCAGCTTTAGCATCATTCCTTCTAAAGAAATCCTAGGGCTGATCTCCTTCAGAATGGACTGGTTGGATCTCCTTGCAGTCCAAGGGACTCTCAAGAGTCTTCTCCAACACTACAGTTCAAAAGTATCAATTCTTCGGCGCTCAGCTTTCTTCACAGTCCAACTCTCACATCTATACATGACCACTGGAAAAACCACAGCCTTGACTAGACAGACCTTTGTTGGAAAAGCAATGTCTCTGCTTTATATGAATTGAAATTTAACATGTTTAGAAGACTGAGGGGTTAGTCAGTTATACATCTAAGTTGTTTAGTTTCCGAATGGAAATGCCTAAGAAAATCACTAAGATTTCTTTTCCATTGGCTACTGATCAGTAGAGGTAGTTCATGGTGAAACCACTGGCAGAAATGTCTTCTGGCAGTTGTCTACAGCATGGAAATCTCAATTTAGGCCAAAAAGTCAATAGCTATCATAAAAGTTAAATTACTTCCTTCACTAAAATCCCGGAGCACTGTTGGAGCATGTGTAACCCTGACATACCTGTTCCATGTAACAGTGCTCTAGCCTGGTACTTCATATACATGATCACTCATCTTCATGAAGATATTAAGAAGCAGTTTTGTTACCTCTAGTTTATAAATAAGGAACTCTGAGTTACACAGACCATAAGAATAAAAGTTAAATCAAATCTAGATTTCCTTAAAAAACTTTTCTTAAAAGTTTTCCAATCCCTGCTTATAAATATTCTCATAACATCTCCAGATTAATAAACATTTTCCATGTATCCCTAACACCATTACTCCTTAATGTCTTAACTTCTTTCCAGCATTGAAGGTAAGAAATCAGCAAGAAGAGTCTTAAATTAAAACACAGCCTAGACCATTGCTGAGTCTGGCTTTTCTTCAAAGAGTTACATCTCATGACTGGTTCATTTAGTCCGTGCACGAGTATGTGATCAGTCACTCAGCTCAGTCACTCAGTCTTGTCCAACTCTTGCAATCTCATGGACTATATCCTGCCAGGCTCCTCTGTCCATGGGATCAAACATACTGAAGGAGATTGCCATTTCCTCCTCCAGGGCACCTTCCCAACTTAGGCATCAAATCCATGTCCCCCACGTCTCTTGTACTGCTCAAAAATTCTTGGGCACTGAGCCACCAGTGAAGCCATTTAGCTCATTCACATGTATTTGCACATCAATTCAGAGGAGCCCACTAGTATTTTAAAATACCAGAGACTTTGCTATAATTCTATCACCCAGTCACATATCTGCCCCACAGGGCAGATCTATAACTGCCCAGAAATACAGAATAAAAGCAAATATTAAGAGAGTATACTGTAAGAGAATTTGAGGCATACTCTCTAGTTAGAATACTTAGCTGTATAATATTTTATTTACCATAATTCAGTTTAGTCCATTATATATCATCAGTGTTGAAAAAAATTTTGGCATGATTTTTCAATTTAAAAATAAATTCTCTCAACACTGAAAGCACTGAAATCACAGCAATAAATAGTACGTGATCAGAGGCTCAGACAGCAATTGAATAATAGTTTTATTACTTTTTATGTGACAAAAGTAACTACTACAGACTTCAGTGTCTTCCTTTCAATTCTATCTTAAAATGAGTATAGGAAAATCATGATTAGATATTTTATGGAAAAGAAATCACTAGACTAGACATGAGAGCATTTTCTCAGTTCATTCATAAATAGACAGGAAACATGTTTTTCTAATTTAAAATGAAGCAATTCTGTCCCATGTAAAATCGATACACCTACCCAAAATTCAGATTGTTTCTTATAATGAATACACTTTATCTGGGTGATCTCAATCATTCTTATAGCTTCAAATGTCACATATTTGCCCAAATTCTTAGCTGATAGAAAATCTCAGCTTCTGGCTTGATTTCCAAATCCATTTATACATTGGATATTTTAATTTGAATGACCTACAAGAAAGTCAAGACCCACATAACAATTAATTCTAAATGAAATCAAGAAAACAGTTTTTATTAAAACACAAGTGGGTGGGTTTACTTCATTACAATTATTGGTTAATCTAGTCTAGATCTCCTGGGGTAGGCAATGGCAGCCCACTCCAGTACTCTTGCCTGGAGAATCCCAGGGATGGGGGGAGCCTGGTGGGCTGCCGTCTCTGGGGTCGCACAGAGTCGGACACGACTGAAGCGACTCAGCAGCAGCAGCAGCTAGTCTAGATATTTCTGGTCTTGATGATCACAGGCAGATTGAAAGGCCACCACGTGCTGCATTCCATTCTCATTTGCGTGTGTGTGTATGCTCAGATGCGTCGGACTCTCTCTGGGCCCATGGACTGTAGCCCACCAGGCTCCTCTGTCCACGGGATTTTTCAGGCAAGAATATTGGAGTGGGCTGCCATTTCCTACCCTAGGAGATCCTCCCCACCCAGGAATCAAACCTGGACTCCAGCAACTCCGGCATTGGCAGGAAGGTATTTTACCGCCAGGGCCACCTCCTCTCCCCCACCCCACCCCATTCTCATTTACATCACTATAAAAACCATTGAATAAGTCCCAGCCCAGTTCCTGGGCACCCCATTATGCTCAAGTCTGGCCAACACTCTCTTGAGGTACAATAAGCTGCTCTTTGACTTCCTAAAACTCATCCAGACCTGCCACACAGACAGAGGCAGAAGACAGATGTTGAAACAGCAGCAATAGAAACAACATGAAAACAAGGGCAATCATTCTGTGATCAGCCTGGTGTGAACAAAGGAGTGGGGACCTTAGGCATGGCCCCTGACTTGCTGTCTGGAAGCATAATTGAGAGAAATGTTCAATGTGCCAAGCTACGGCAAAAGCAATTCTTCATTCATGTTCTTAGTCAAAAAAGGTCTGATTGCTATCAAATCAATATTCATAATATCCAAAATAAAATTTCTACCATATCTTGAATTGTATTTACAACTCTAGCAAACCCATAAAACATGTAATTTGCATTTGTGACACTTATATAACACATGGTTATATGCTCCTGAAGGAAGTTGCTAATCCCCCAGCACTGACCAGAGTCACAAAGTCACTGTGAGAAGGCTCAAACTCATCTTCCTCCAAAGGTCACTTCTCCAAAGAGGCCCTTCCTGCCAAGGCTCAGGGCCCAGCACATCCATTCCTGGGAATCTATGTCAACGATGTCACATTCTTCCTGTTGTGTGCTCGCATCATCCCTGCAGGGTTTCTTTATTCTTTTCCAGCTCTTGTCTCACTTGTTTTTCATCCATGGATTATTTCTGTGTTTATCTCATCGAAACTCCTCTCCTCTAACTAGGATGTAAGTTTCATGCTTATGTAATGACTAATTCTATTATTTTCTTTTTCTTTACATAATATTACATTCCTTGAACCTCAGACAAGATAATGGACTGAACAGTGTCTGATTCAATATAGAAATCGTTTCTATTACTGTATGTCACAGTCCAAGGGAATTAAGAGTGTTCAAGAAAGTAAAATCATAAAATTGCATGATATAGAAGCTGAAGGGTGGGGCCTAGAAATTGTTTCTTTCAACTCTTCATTTATAAATAGCGATTAAGGCTGAAATACTGACTTAGGTCCAGAAGACTAATTTACTTCAGACTTTTTGCAACATTTTACATTTTACCTGAAATTTCTATTGGAAATGATTATGCCACCTAACTCACACTCACCCTTCAAAACCCAAGTTGAAAATTACTTTGTAGCAAAGAACTTCATGCTTTCTCAAGATAAAATCAATGTCCTTGAACTTTAGTACATGGTCTAATGTTGAATGTTTATTTGATAACCATGCCAGAAGACTTTTCCATAGTCTCAAGAAATGAACAATAACTACATAAACAAATAATATAAGGAAGGTCTATTCTCAGAAAATGCCCAGTTTTTAAAATTCATAAGTTCTAAGGTAAACCTTCCTTTTGCATGCCTAGTTCAGTTCAGTTCAGTCGCTCAGTTGTGTCTGACTCTTTGCGACTCCATGAATCGCAGTACGCCAGGCCTCCCTGTCTATCACCAACTCCTGGAGTCCACCCAAACCCATGCCCATTGAGTTGGTGATGCCATCCAATTATCTCATCCTCTGTCGTCCCCTTCTCTTCCTGCCCTCAATCTTTCCCAGCATCAGGGGCTTTTCTAATGAGTCAGCTCTTTACATCAGGTGTCCAAAGTATTGGAGTTTCAGCTTCAAAATCAGTCCTTCCAATGAACACCCAGGACTGATCTCCTTTAGGATGGACTGGTTGGATCTCCTTGAGTTCAACGGACTCTCAAGAGTCTTCTCTGACACCACAGTTCAAAAGCATTAATTCTTTGGTGCTCATCTTTCTTCACAGTCCAACTCTCACATCCATACATGATCACTGGAAAAACCATAGCCTTAACTAGATGGACCTTTGTTGGCAAAGTACTGTCTCTGCTTTTGAATATGCTATCTAGTTTGGTCATAACTTTCCTTCCAATGAGTAAGTGTCTTTTAATTTCATGGCTGCAATCACCATCTACAGTCATTTTGGAGCCCAGGAAAATAAAGTCAGCCACTGTTTCCACTGTTTCCCCATCTATTTGCCATGAAGTGATGGGACCAGATGCCATGATCTTAGTTTTCTGAATGTTGAGCTTTAAGCCAACTTTTTGCATGCCCAAATGTATGTAAATTACATGTTATGATAACTTAGCATTTACTTTTAAATTCTAAGTCACCTGACCATCATGTCAATATTTTTTCTACATCATTTTGCTAACAAAGATCCATATAGTCAAAGGTATGGTTTTTCCAGTAGTCATGTATGGATATGAGAGTTGGACTATAAACTAGGCTGAGTACCAAAGATTTGATGCTTTTGAACTGTGGTGTTGGAGAAGACTTGAGAATCCCTGGGACAGCAAGGAGATTAAACCAGTCAATCCTATAGTAAATCTACCCTGAATATTCATTGGAAGGACTGATGCTGAAGTTGAAGCTCCGATATTTTGGCCACCTGAAACAAAAAGCCAACTCACTGGAAAAGACCCTGATGCTGGGAAAGACTGAGGACAAGAGGAGAAGGGGGCAACAGAGGATGAGATGGTTGGATGGCATCATTGACTCAATGATCATGAGTCAATGAACTAACTCCAGGAGATAGTGAACGACAGGGAAGCCTGTCATGCCACAGTCCATGGGGTCACATGACTTAGTGACTGAACGACATCAAATGAAACAAAATCAAATTGACTATTAACGCTACTCTTATGGTGCATGTGTGCATGCACGTGCACACACACACGTACACACACATGCAGCGATTCTGAAAGAACAGGCAAATAAACTTATCATAACAGTAACAACATAATTGAGCTCGTTTTGTGGACTGAGCTTATCAAGCAATTTGTGAATGAGCTTTGCAATATGGATAAGCTTATCACTCTTAAGGTCCCTTCGAAATAATTAAATTGGAATAATAGTTTATCTCCAGTTAAAATTCTAGACTTTATTTCCTGGCTACTGATTCATGTAACAGAATAAAATACAAATGCAAATACAATCTCTTATAGAAGTCACAGAGATTAAAAGTAGTAGATCATTAAGTTTCTTTTATCCCTGGAGATTGAATGTATAACTTCTCTTATAACTGGCTTAGTTACTGGTATAAGAAGAATAATAAATCAATCAAAGTGTAGGTATCGTTCTTATTGTTCCAGACATTCCAATTCAGGGTGGTTGTCTGGAAGCAAACTCACTTTAGGTAATTTTTTTTACTTCCTTTGTTTTTCAAAATTGCATCATACAGTTTTCTGTCATAATTTTTTTTTAAACATCCACAGGGTGATTCCAACAATAAATTATTTTATCTTTATCATAATGTTTCAAAGATCTGGGCTTAGACCACCCTCTCTAGAGCTCCAATTTTAAACCTACAGAAGACTCTTGAAGAGTCCCTTGGACTGCAAGGAGATCCAACCAGTCCATTCTGAAGCAGTTCAACCCTGGGATTTCTTTGGAAGGAATGATGCTAAAGCTGAAGCTCCAGTATTTTGGCCACCTCATGTGAAGAGTTGACTCATTGGAAAAGACTGTGATGCTGGGAGGGATTGGGGGCAGGAGGAGAAGGGGATAACAGAGGATGAGATGGCTGGGTGGCATCACGGACTGGATCGACATGAGTCTGAGTGAACTCCAGGAGATGGTGATGGACAGGGAGGCCTGGCGTGCTGCAGTTCATGGGGTCGCAAAGAGTCGGACACGACTGAGCGACTGAACTGAACTGAACCTACCTATACCTAGACCTGAATTTTGGATAGGCATCTCAAATCCAACATATCTAAACTGAACTATCTCTCTCCCAGAGACTGTATTCTCTCTTCAAGGTTCTTTATACTGCTGAGTTCATGCAGTTATGCAAGCCAGACACTTGAGAATCTCATTAATGTCATTCTTCTTCTTTCACACTCATATCTTATCAAGTTTCATTAATTCGACTGTCCAGATACATTTGGAATCTGCCCATTTTTATTTCTATTCCCACTGTGGTACCTGAGATCCTGCTGCTAGCCACCATTCTTCCATCTGATATTTGTAAAATACGTGTGATTCCTGCAACTTCTCTTACTTAAATTACTACAATAGCTTCAAAACTGGTCTCCAGGCCTCCGTTTTTCTTAATCCATACAATGTTCTTACTGATGCAAAAGTCATCTTTCAAAAACTTATTTTGTCATTCCCAAGAGTCCAGATGATTTTGTAGGAAGAAACAATTCCTCAGTACCAGTGGTTTAACCAAATAATATATTATTTTGAATGCACTTTGCCTGTCTCATGTGGGTCTGCTCAAGGATCCAGGCTGATGGAACTTCAGGGATTACTGGGTCAGTGTACCAGAAAGGAGGATGGTAAGTACTTACTTAAAAGTAAGACTTCTGCCTGGATGTGAGACACGACACTTCCACTCACATTTAACTGACTAGAGCAATGCAGTGGTCATCCCTAACATGAAAGAGGGTAGAGAAGTACAATCTTTCCAAATGCTGAAGAAAGGAGAAGCAGAGTACTTATGAATGCATTAAGGACTATCACAGCTTTATATTGCTCTTGGGATAAAGTCCAAACACTTCAGCATAATTCTAATGCCTTCATTCTGCAGCTACTTGTCCTGCCACTTTGTCTTCTCACTTGAAGCTCTCACAATTCTATTCATCTCTCAGGCTCCTGAATATATCACAATCACTATCTCACATGCTCTTATTTTGACAATGTCCTCTTTCTTCCCCCAGCCTGTCCAGCTCTTAATTCCACACCAGTTTTAGTTTAAGAAGCATCTCTGCCTTCCACCTTCTTCATTTTATGTACCAGGAGAGTACCCTAGAATTTACACAATTTACTGGTGTTTAATTGTCAATCTTATTCAACTAAAGAGAATTCTCAACTAAAGAGAATAATATTGGACAATTAAACCGCAGTGGAATGGGGAAACATGGCTTCCCAGGTGGTGCTAGTGATAAAGGGCTTGCCTACCAGTGCAGGAGATGTTAAGAGCTGCAGGTTTAATCCCTGGGTTGGGAAGATCCCCTGGAGAAGAGCATGGCAACCCACTCCAGTAGTCTTTCCTGGAGAATCCCATGGACAGAGGAGCCTGGCGGGCTATGACGCATAGGGTCACAGAGTTGGACATGAGTGACGACTTAGCACAGTATAGCATTCAACTAAAAGATAAAGTCACAATAGCAGGGACTTTATGTGCATACCTAGATTCCACTGTATACTTATAGACTGTCCCCAAACTTGATACAAAGTGGAAAATTATTAATTTTTTTGGAATGAATACAAAACATTTCCTACCGAGTTTTTCTTTAATATAGGTAATTTCAGAAGCAGACTTGCAGAAGATCCAACTGATACCTTGAGGCCAAGGTAGCTAAGTCTAAAAGCAGCTTTTCCTAGGATTTTACAAGACAATAAAGGAGTACCATCTGAATATAAGTATCTTTAAGTTAAAATGCGAATTCAATTAAAGTTAAGGTCAATTAAGTCGATTCTTATCTCTCGTTTCTCATAAGTTCCTGTCAATTACTTGCATGAAATTTGGTTTAGCATATTGGCTGATTCATCAGTCATGCATCCATCCACTCAGCAAATTTACTGAGTGACTACCATCAGGAATAGTTCTAATGAACACAGGCCCAAATCCTTGCTCTTATGTTTAAGGGAGAAAACTGACAATAAATCAATAAATAGGTAATGTTATAATTTAATTTGTATGCCATTGCCTAATTTCCATATATGTTACATTAGATTCATAAAACAAGTAAGATAGCTTTTTTATAACTTTTTTTTTAACTCTAAAATACTTTGGCAATATAGGAATTACTTATACTGTTAAGGTTTAGTAAAACTTAACTCTGTCATGTTCTGTATTGAATGACAATTTTAGAGAAAGTTGTTTTTTTTTCCCTCAATCTGATTAAATTTTAATGGTTACTGGTAATAAATAAATAATGTTTATATTATTTCAAATAGTGATAAATGCTATGAAGATCAAATAAGTGAAGAAAGTGCTTGAGGGATGCTAGAGTGGGCAATGGGAGTGCATTTTAAATGATTAGTCAGGAGGAGGTCTCATGGCAACTGGTCCAGGATTTGAAGGCAGAATTGAAGTGATCTCCCCTACCTTGGGAAAGAGGTTTTAGGTAGAGGAGAAAGCAAGTCCTCCAAGAAGCGGCCACACCTTACAGATTTAACTCATAACAAGAAGAATGGCAGGGTTGGATAAGAAAGAATAGTGAAAGAGGAGAGTTTGTACTCACTGCAGGGGGCTAGCCTGGTAGCAAGGTACAAACAGCAGCTGTGGGGAAGTCTTTGGCTGAACAGTCCAAGAATAGAAAAAAATGTGCTCCTTTTGAAAAAAGGTGGAGATCTTGAATTTTCTACTCAGCAGTTCTGAGCAATCCAGTTTAGAATTTGTTTTCGCACCTCTAGAGAAGATGATAACATAACTCTAGCTGACCTGCTGAGGTCTTTGTATGATCACGCTTGGCATCACAAGTCAACTTACTGTAACTCCATCTTCTGTTTTATCATCTGTCTGCATATGGGCCCCTGCCTCCCTACCTTCACCACTTGTTGGATATTTCCATACTTAAGAAAGCAGTGTTCAGAATCAGGGCCTTAACTTGAGTCAGTTAATTCACTGATGACACAAATGGTGATTTCTCTGCAATCAGCAGCAGATTCCATCCCAAACCCTCAAACTTGAAATTCCAATTTAAGCACGATGACAATGGCTTCCATTTATATAGATACATTTCTCCAGAAGTATTCTAAAGCACTTTAACAATTATATTAATATACAGGCAATGACATCACCCACCAGTAAAACACAGTTATGTCTGGGGCAAATGTGGTCACTATTTAATAACAAGAATAAAGACAAACTCATCCACAAATGTCACAGACAAATAAGGAGTGGGAAAGAGGGTAGGTTGAGAAGCTAGATGAACCTCAAATTAGGAATAAGACAGGATAACTTAGCTAAAGCCTTCACTTGTATTAAACAACTCATGCATAAGTGATTTGAATATTAACTTCTTCAGTGTCACCCAGGCTCATTGTAGTACTGAAACAACAAAGTTAGAAATTAGTCATCCTCTTTTGACCGATTGAATAGGAATACTTTCTAGATGTAATCCAATGCACTTTTACTGTTGACCTCAATTCTGCCCTTATAAGGTAGAGTTAAATTGATTCAAATACTCTTTGATAATACAGAGTTACCAAAGGAAAAAAAAGCCACTATTTCTCAAATGATGACCTATAAGATAGTTGCCTTAGAGTCATAAGAGAATGTAATAAATGTTATGATTCCTGAGACCCATATCAGATATTCTCAATCAGATTATTCATAACTAAAACCCAGGGATTTGCTTTTAGATAAGCTAAATAACCCCCATGTACAGGTACTGACAGATTTGGATACCACTGGTCCAAATAGGCTTAAGTGACCTCCTGGCCATGACATTCATAATGAGGAATGGGATAGATCATGAAACCATGGGTATTTATGAAAAGAAGCAATTCCCAGGGCTCTATATTCCTAGATAGCTGTGGTTAGAGTATTGAAATTTATTTCTCTGTGAGTTGCAATACCATTCAGACTATAAGTTCTAAGTCTCTAGATGGGGATTTCGAAGCTTATGTAATTTAATGCTCAATTTACAAAATTGGAAACTGAGGACAAAGAGATCATATGACTTGACTAAGTCTATAACAGGAACTTTGAATATATTACAATGGCCTTTCCACCAAAGCAGCACAATTCTGGCCCAAGGGCCTCAGCACAATTCTGGCCCAAGGGCCTTATCTGGAAATGCCAATTGGACTATGGCTACTTTTAGTAATTTTCTCATTTCCTTCTCATTAACTATCTGGTTCACCCCAAACTATAGTCTTGCATGCTTTTACTTTCATAACATTTTGATTTCTTTCTTTCCTGCCTGTTTCCTTATACTCACTTGGTACCTGCTTCACATAACATCATTTTGAACAATAACGGCAAACTATTTTTTGTTCCCACTAAGATAGAAAGTCATTGCCAGGGAACAGGCAGGTGATGGCATTCTGTAATGCAAAGAATATGACTTTTGAAATCTAAAGAACTATACCCAGTCACAAATGTTGGTGGTTTAGAAGCTAAGTCATGTCTGACTCTTGTGACCCCATGGACTGTAGCTTGCCAGGCTCCTCTGTCCATGGGATTCTCCAGGCAAGAATACTGGAGTGGGTTGCCATTTTCTTTTAATTAATTTTAAACATAGACAGCATTCATTTATTGAATAACTATTTGTTGAGGCTCCACTATGTCCTTGGGATTTGTAGGTGCTGGTAGCAACACAGTCATCATCTCTTCCCTCCAAGACAGTACAGTCAATATAAAAGATAGACATTAAATAGGGAATTAAGTTAATAGATGGTAAGAGCTATATGGGCTTCCCTGGTGGCACCTAGTGGTAAAGAACATGCCAGCAAATGCAGGAGACATAAAAGATAATGGTTTGATCCCTGAAAGAGGGCATGGCAACCCACTCCAGTGTTCTTGCCTGGAGAATCCCATGGACAGAGAAACCCAGTGGGCTACAGGGTCACAAAGAGTTGGACACAGCTGAAACAAGTGATCATGCACAAAAGCTATAAAGCGACAGTTTGGGTTGTTCTGGGGTAAGATTATCTATACAGGAAAGGAAACCTAGTCAGGGAGGAAGGGGGGCTCAAGAAAAGCTGCCTCTTTGGACCCTGTGGGAGAAGGCAAGAGTGTGATGATCTGAAAGAATAGCATTGAAACATGTATATTATCATATGTGAAATAGATCTTCAGTCCGCTTTCGATGCACGAGACAGGGTGCTCAGGGCTGGTGCACTGGGATGACCCTAAGGGATGGGATGGGGAGGGAGGGGGGAGGGGGGTTAAGGATGGGGAAACATGTACACCGATGGCTGATTCATGTCAATGTATGGCAAAAATCACTACAATATTGTAAAGTAATTAGCCTCCAGTTAAAAATTAAAAGCTGCTTACTCCTTGGAAGGAAAGTTATAACCAACCTAGATAGCATATTCAAAAGCAGAGACATTACTTTATCAACAAAGGTCCGTCTAGTCAAGGCTACAGTTTTTCCAGTGGTCATGTACGGATATGAGAGTTGGACTGTGAAGAAAGCTGAGCACCAAAGAATTGATGCTTTTGAACTGTGGTGTTGGAGAAGACTCTTAAGAGTCCCTTGGATAGCAATGAGATCCAACCAGTCCATTCTAAAGGAGATCAGTCCTGGGTGTTATTTGGAAGGAATGATGCTGAAGCTGAAACTCCAGTACTTTGGCCACCTCATGTGAAGAGTTGACTCATTGGAAAAGACTCTGATTCTGGGAGGGATTGGGGGCAGGAGGAGAAGGGGACAAAAGAGGATGAGGTGGCTGGATGGAATCATCAACTTGATGTACATGAGTTTGGGTGAACTCCAGGAGTTAGTGATGGACAGGGAGGCCTGGCGTGCTGCAATTCATGGGGTTGCAAAGAGTAGGACAAGACTGAGTGACTGAATTGAACTGAAGAAAAAAAAAAAAAAACTTGAAGAAAAAAAAAAAGAAGCTTCCTCAAGAAAATGACACTAAAGTAGAGACCTAAGAGTTGAGAAAAATTTAGGCAGAAAAGGGACTTCCCTGGTGGCCCAGGGGCTAAGATTCCACACTCACATTTAGGGGGCCTGGGTTCAATCCCTAGTCAGGAAACTAGACCCTACTTGCCATAACTAAAGAGCCTGTCTGCCTCAACAGAGATTGAAGTTCTGTATGCCACAATTAATACCTGGTACAACCAAACACATGATAAACAAATATTTAAAAGAAAAAAAGAAAAGAGCTAGCCAGGCAGAAGAGAAGTGTGCAAGAATGCTATAGTTAAATCTAAAGTGCATGCAAACTTCCTGAGATGAGAAAGTATCTGAAAGATCTGTGTAATCAGATCTTGAGCAGGAGAGCATAGAATAATCTCAAAAAAGAAGGAAATGGCCAGATCATGCCACTCCAGGTATTACTGAGTATAACAGATATAATGTAACTGCCAGCAGGTGATTATTGGCATCAGAAAAGGTCATTTTTGAAATAAGAATTTGAGAGAAACTAAAATGACAATAATATGAACAGATATGCAAACAAAAAGTATTTTTAAAATCCCATAGATTTCATATATAAATATGCTGTGTCCTCTAGAGAAAGGAAGCTTAAATCCAGAGGTCTCGTATCCAAATAAATAAATAAATAAAAATAATTCCCATTTAAACAAATTAGGATGGGAGGGCACTGGCTTCTACTCTTCCTTTTCAAAGGAATCAGGAACGAAATTTGAATTTGGGAGTGTGTATGCATGTGTGTGCCATGAACTGATGTGAAAGCTGGACCATAAAGAAGGCTGAGCACCAAAGAATTGATGCTTTCAAATTATGGTGCTGGAGAAGACTCTTGAGAGCCACTTGGACAGCACGGAGAACAAACCAGTCAATCCTAAAGGAAATCAACTCTGAATATTCAATGGAAGGCCTGATGCTGGAGCTGAAGCTTCAGTACTTTGGCCACTTGATGCAAAGAGCCGACTCACTGGAAAAAAAAACCCTGATGCTGAGAAAGGTTAAGGGCAGGTGGAGAAAGAGACAACAGAGGATGAGATGGTTGGATGACATTATCGACTTAATGGACATGAGTTGGAGCAAGCTCAGGGAGATAGTGAAGGACAGGGAAGCTTGGTGTGCTGTTGTAGTTCATGGAGTCACAGAGTCAGACACAACTTAGCAATTGAACAACAACAATGCATGTGTGAGTGTTTGATTTACCATGTTATTTGCAAAGTCTTCAAAAATGACTGCCCAGCATTGATGACCTGACTAAAGTCATTCAGGGGCTCAGGGGGTGTTTTATAGCGACATTTTAAAACAGAGCAGGAACCTATAGTCCTTCCCCTAATGTCCTCTGCCTGCCTTTTGTCTGTGAAAAACTTTACTCAAAGAATAAGTTTAATTAGAGAAACGAGAACATGTAGAAACAAAGGAAAACAAAGGAGAGCAAATAATGTAGTCATTAAGCATAGTCAAGGACGTTTAGCTTCTTCTCAAGGGCTATAGATAACATTCTGGGCCATATTCTGTGAGCTGTCTTATAGATACTGAAATCCTCAGTGGATTAAGAAGTTAACTACATGATGACCACACTGTAGCCATGACATAAACTCCCACAGTTCTGAGAATTGGCCTCAAATAAATGGGAACACACCGGCCCTGGAACTGAAGATTAACTGTACCTAAAACAACAAAGATGATGCTGGTCAGACCACTGATGACAAATCTGAAGATGATTGTCAGAGTTGACTGCTGTTTCTTGATGTAGCTCCCTCCCTCAGCCAATAACAGCTCTCACCCCCTGCTTATGAGTGGAGGAGT
The DNA here is from genome assembly GCF_001704415.2 of Capra hircus. Taxonomy (NCBI): domain Eukaryota; kingdom Metazoa; phylum Chordata; class Mammalia; order Artiodactyla; family Bovidae; genus Capra; species Capra hircus. The sequence continues at coordinate 11,465,658 of NC_030822.1, read as the reverse complement.
CAGTCCACCCTCCCCCTCCGTTGCCAGCATCTGAAATAAAGCAAACTTTCTTTTCCACCCGTCTGGCCAGTTTATTGGCTTTTGAGCGGCAAGCAGCTGGACCCTACCTTCTGATGACAATATCATGATTTTTACCATATCCCACAAGAACATTAACCATGGACAGATCTGTGATCCAGTGGCTAATTATTATCCTTATTGTATGTAGCTTGGGCTATAGAACATGTCTACTGCAAAGAGTCAAAAAAGTAGTCCAATAATCTACTTGCAGAATTGGAAAAATAAATGGTTAGACCTCTGCTTCACATCCTCATGAGTTGGTAATCATCAAGGAACATGATCTCTTGCAGACTGTTTTCAGTATTCATCATTGGGAGAAAGAAATAACTTTAAAGAATCTTGGTTATTCAGTTCAGTTCAGTTCAGTTCAGTTCAGTCGCTCAGTCGTGTCCGACTTTTTGCAACCCCATGAATTGCAGCACGCCAGGCCTCCTGTCCATCACCAACTCCCGGAGTTCACACAAACTCACGTCCATCGAGTCAGTGATGCCATCCAGCCATCTCATCCTCTGTCATCCCCTTCTCCTCCTGCCCTCAATCTTTCCCAGCATCAGGGTCTTTTCCAATGAGTCAACATTCCGCATGAGGTGGCCAAAGTACTGGAGTTTCAGCTTTAGCATCATTCTCTCCAAAGAAATCCCAGGGCTGATCTCCTTCAGAATGGACTGGTTGGATCTCCTTGCAGTTCAAGGGACTCTCAAGAGTCTTCTCCAACACCACAGTTCAAAAGCATCAATTCTTCAGTGCTCAGCTTTCTTCACAGTCCAACTCTCACATCCATACATGACCACTGGAAAAACCATGGTCTTGACTAGACGGACATTTGTTGGCAAAGTAATGTCTCTGCTTTTGAATATGCTATCTAGGTTGGTCATAACAACAAACTATAAAAGAATAGTTACAGAATGAACTGCCTTCCCATTCAATGAGTGAAGTAACTTCCCTTTTTCATTCAAAATGTTTTCCTGCTTGGTTTGGCCATATGAAAAGCAAAGCGTTATACCTTCTGTTTTCCATGGGTGTCATTCTTCAGATTTTTACCCTTACTTCCTTCCACATACAGACAACCTTGTCAAAATGAACTTTCAAGTTTTTCAGGGTTTCTTTTTATAAACACTGAATTTGGAGAAAGGGGAATCTGATGAATATTGAAAGAGTTGTCTCTAAAGAACTAAATCTTTTAGAAAAGTCAAAAGGGCAATACACACACACACACACACACACACACACTCTCAGTGTTCTTCTGTTTCCCTGAACTACCACTGGTCTCACTAAAGAGCTCTTGGAGAATAAATTTCCTTACACTCAAGAACCAACTGCTGTCATATAGGATCTCTTCCTGTTCTTATTGGAAAATATTCTTGGCTTTAAACTAATGAGTCGAAAGAGAGAGATCGAACCAATTAAATGCTGAGGATCAATTCCTGGCCTTAATGGATACCCTCAGAGTATTATAGTAAATAAGCAGTATAACAAAAGACAGTCAGCTCATAATACCCATAGTGATTCTGCTTGAGCCATAACTTGCAAATGAACTACTACAATCCCATCCCTTTGCCTAATCCTAAAAGATCATATTCCATTAATGAGGTAAACACATAATACTAACTAATCACTATCACTTTTCAACTTTGCTAATGTTCAAATGCAAGTTTAGCTCTATTAGAATTTTATCTAGCCTGTAGACTCGTTCATCTAGCATATGCTAATGAATTTCTTCTAAAGAAAAAAAAAAAAAGTCTTAAGTATTCTTTCCCTTTGAGCTATTACCTGAAAAGTCATCTAGCAGCAATTAGAACTTGTCAAAGGAGCTTACAGTGATGAGTTCAGTATAAGTGGAACCATCTTGGATCCCAATTCACAGTCCCAACTGCTTAACACTTACCTCCGATGTATTCCTCAAGTACTTCAGGATAATATAACCACTTAATGAGTCATGCTGAAAACCCATGCTCGAAGCAACAACACTCATAGACCAAAGAGATTGAAATAGCAGCCAATTGAGAATAACAGGCCAACTGATACCATTTATGTGCTCCAGTTGACTCAAAACTATCACACTTACTAGGTGAAATAAACTGCTCAAGAATCCTGGCTGTATTCACTTCCCTAATCTAACATTATAATAAAAGACCCAAAACCATGTGATATTAGAGATGAAATTTTATTAGAGACATTAGAAACTGAATATCTCTACAATTTCAAGTCCCATAAAAACTAGCACTTTTCTCCAGTATTTATAGCAGGGCCTCAAGTGAGAAATTATCAAGTCAGAAAATCTAAGTTCAAAGTCTGACACTTCCTTAGGTGCATGATCTTGGATGAGCAACGTCATCTTTCTGGACCACAGTTTCCTCATTTTTATGTTCTTTAGATAATAAGAATTTATTTTATGGTTGAAAATGCTATGCAAGTGAAAGTATCCTGTTAGGATCTTTAGAATTTTTAATTAGAAGTTTGGTAAGTTAGTTGAGTCATTTATCACACCTTCAAAAGCTCCCTGTGTTATACCATGTAGATATAATTTTCACCTATCTAATACTTTCAAAATACACTCAGCAATTCTGATGCTCCTGATGTATATAAGTATCATTTTACATAGAGCATTACAATTTAATATTATCTGGCAAAGGACAAAGCCTCTGACATTGGAAAGACCTTGTGAGGTTTGGGAAGTGAGAGAAAATCAGTGTGACTGGAATTTACAGAGAAAAGGATAAGTGATTGAAAACTGTTTGGAAAATCTAGGAGGGGATCCGATCCCATGTCTGCCAGCCATGATAAACAGACTGAATTGATGTGCAGTGGAAGGTTTAAATAGAAGACCAATGTGACTTTGTCTTTTTTTTTTTTTTCAATGTGACTGAAACATTAAGATTGTAGCAGAAAGATCAAGGAAATAAAGAGAAGGGAAGAGAAGTCCCCTGGGAGGCTATTTTAATTAAGATAATGACCTGTACCAAGATGGTGGTCAAGCGATAAGCAGGAAGCGATAGACACAGGTACATAGTAAATGAGAATGAGGGACTTCCCTGGTGGTCCAGGGGTTAAGAATCCACCTTGAAATGCAGTGGACTGGGGTTCAGTCCCTGGTCAGGGAACTAAAATCCCACATACCTTGGAGCAATTGAGCCTGGCCTCTCTGGAGCACATGTGCCACAACTAGACAGTCTGTGTGCTGCGAGGAAAGATCCCGCAAGACACAATAGTCCTGCATGCTACAACTCAGGCCTGCTGCAGCCAAAGTCATAAATACATATTCAAAGAAATTACTGTTTTTGATAAACTCATACTGGTCTGAATTTTATTTTTTAATATAAATTTATTTATCTTAATTGGAGGTTAATTACTTTACAGTATTGTATTGGTTTTGCCATACACCAAATGAATCCACCACAGGTATACACGTGCTCCCCCTGAACCCCCCTCCCTCCTCCCTCCCTGTACCATCCCTCTGGGTCATCCCAGTACACCAGCCCCAAGCATCCAGTATCACGCATCATGATACTGGGCTGTCGATTTGTTTCATATATGATATCGTACATGTTTCAATGCCATTCTCCCAAATCATCCCACCCTCTCCCTCTCCCATAGAGTCCAAAAGACTGTTCAATACATCTGTGTCTCACACACAGAGTTATCGTTACCATCTTTCTAAATTTCATATATATGCATTAGTATACTGTATTGGTGTTTGTCTTTCTGGCTTACTTCACTCTGTATAATAGGCTCCAGTTTCATCCACCTAATTAGAACTGATTCAAATGTATTCTTTCTAATGGCTTCCCAGAAGTCCCGGTGGAAAAGAATTCCCTGCCACTGCAGGAGTAGCAAGAGATGCAGATTTGATCCCTCAGTCGGGAAGTTCCCCTGGAGTAGGAAGTAGCAACTCACTCCAGTATTCTTGCCTGGAGATTTCCATGGACAGAGGAGCCTGGTGGGCTACAATCCACGGAGTCGCAAAGAGTTGGACATGACTGAACAACTGAACACACATTTAAAAATTAGAACAAGAAGAGGTTGAAAGGATGGGATGGTGTTGAAGATAAAGGTGAAGCGGGGACTAGGAAATAAACTGCTAGGATAATACTTTTTCCTCCAACCTGCAATCAATTTCAACTCTCCCTACCAAGTTTCCATTTCACTTCCCTGCTGCCACAAATCAGCTCCATGTCTCCACACTGACATGCCCCTTTTTGGGATGGCTCTAGTAACAATGCCCTCCTCACTCACTGGGCCTGTTCATGACAATTTACCCAGTGCTACGCTTAACCAGTACTTGTGTCCACTACCATGTGATTAGATGGCAAACCACAGAAATCTGACAATTATCCGTGAACACTGTTAGGTGTGGTCATAAAAGATGATGAATTATCTCTGTGTTTTGTTGCCATGCTACTGACACTTTCTTGAGAGCACTTGCTTTATTTTCTTTTTATGTAGAAGCAGGGAGGAGTCACTATTTATGCTGTTGCCCTGCCCACTTGTCCTCCCATCTGAGCCCCAGTGGAGGGGAAGAGGGGTGAAGGACAAGGGAGGTGAAATTCACACCTACTTGTGAAATGTAAACAGCTTCACCTGCTAATGGCCTTGGGAGCCTTATAATTAAGGCAAACTGGCAATGTAAACAGACAATTAGCTTGTCCTTTGGGGGGTAAACAAGAGAAGAATCCAAACACTGCTGGGAGAATCTGGGTAGGAAGTGCTTTCTGGGCAGGGTTTTGTTCATCTTGTTTATTGTTGTGACAGCACAGTGCTGGCTGCTTAACAACAAATTTGCAAGAATGAATGAAGCCAGGAATGAATGAATGTTCTCCACCACTGGTCTAAGAATGGTGCACACAGATTTCCTAGTCTGCAAGGATGCAGATGCATTAACTAACAACTTTAAAATAATGTATGCTTGGCTGAGTACATTTGTGTTCATCTACACTTGCATACACAAAAATATATTAGCAAACCAGAGGCTTGATGTTTCAAACCTGAAACGATGTGGTTCTAGTTTGGCCATAGTTTATTTTCAAACATGCTGCATCCGCAGAATGTTGGGTAATGGTGATGAAAGCCCTTTCAGAATAATTATAATCCAATCATTTAGCATTGAGCCCCTTTGAGCTCACTGTAACTTGTTTGGTGTGGTAGAAACTAACATCTTTTTTTTTTTTCCCCAGTGAGGAAAGTAAGGTTGCAGTAACATACTGTTGTATATTCCAACAATGAGAATTTGAATGATGAAATATGATAGCATCAGCTGGCCTTGGCTCATCCGTATTAATACTTGACCATTGTAATCTGTCTTAACCCCTCCCTGGCCTCTTTTCCTCCAGCTTTTTTTTTTTTCCCTTAAGGGCCAAGATTTTATTCTGCAATCTATAGAAATTTATCTTAACTCATCAAGAATATTGGTTTGCACTTGGCCCCATGCCTCCTTTTTATTTTAAATTAGGGTAGACTTAGCTAAGCCACAGTTCCCTAGACCCACAGCTTGCCTGGAGTTTTCTGTAACTTACATTGAGTATCAGATAATCTACACAGAGAGCCAGGAACCTCTTATGGTCTATTTATTTTTGCCACAATAAGCTTCCTTTGCTCTTTTATAGGATTTAGATTTGACCGATTATAGCAGCTCTCTCGACATGATTTAATGTGGTCCTTTCCACCCTGCTGCCAATTTAGCTAAGTTCATCTGTCTTTCATCTTGCTGATCATCCCTAAATGGGAGAGAAAAGCCAAAGGGGACACCAGTTCCTTTTATGACAGCCAAATTTTGTAGTGACCCTGTAAAACTGTGAATAGGTTAGCCTTATAAACAAATTATTGCTAAGATATTTGATCATCCTAGCCAGAAGGTAGTCCCAGAGAAGGTCTATCAGGATGGTTTCTAAACTGAGCTCTTCAGTTTAAACCTTACGGGACTGATACATTAAACCTGGGGCTTTTGGAGTGGGTGGTAGACCAGATGAATCTGAACCTCTCTTGTTTACCTTCTGCATCAAGTATAGTATCTCTGCCTTTATCCACTTTATTTATTGATGCATAAAATATATCTGAAAAAATGGTTCTGTGACCCAAGAGAAGTCATTACTTGTCTGGGGGCACAGACCCTGATTTTGGAATCAAATACATGTATTCAAACCTTCCATGGCTTCTCTTTGCTGTCTGACTTTGGAAACTACCTCTAATATCTGTTTCAGAGGAAGACACTAATTTCCAATGGCACACCAAGTCTATCTAAGAAGACAGGTAAAATTTGCTTCTTTTATATGTGGGAAATCAGATCCTTTTCAGTTATTATTCCCTGGATCACAAATAGTCATACGAGGCATCAATCAACTCATTTTTCTACTTCCAACATCCACTTATCAGAGGTCTTCCATGGATATCCATCTAAACTAGCATTGCTCTATAACTCTGGCCTTCACCTTGGTATATTTCCTTCCATAGTGCCTGACTTGCTACACATTAACATGTGATATTCCTTCATTATTGTCTTCTCACTCTTTTGTATAAGCTCCAGAAAATCAGGGACTTGTCCTTTTTATTACTTTGTTGACAGGACTGGAATAGTGCTCGGCACATAGTAGGCATAGAATATATATATTTCTTGAATAAGTGAATGAGCATCTCTTATTCCAAAAAAATAATTTTTAAAGTGGTTATTGCCAAATAAATGAGGAAAGAGAACAAAGGGTTTTAGATATCTTGCAGAATCCTGGATTCCAGTACTGTGGTTAATGTCAGCTCACTTGATGACATTTGGCTAAATATTTATCTCTCTGGACCTGTTTGGACATAAGGACATATGAGCAGAGTACAGGTGCTGAAATTATATGATTATATAAAAATACATGTCGCTATCCTTGGCTTATGTGTTTCATATCCTGTGTAATTCCTTGAACATGGGTGAAACCCATAACTTGCATCAAAACCACAGAATATAGCAAAGGTGACAAGATTATATAACTACACCATATAAGATTGCAACGGCCCTCCTGCTAGGAGACTCCCTCCCTCGCTGACTTAAAAGAAGTAAATAGCAATTTGGGGGAGGTTCATGTGACAAGAAATTGAGGGTTACTTTCAGGTTCCATAGCCCACAAAGAACTGAATGCTGCCATCAACTATATTAATTAAGAAATGTGTCCTTCCCCAATCTAGTCTCATATGAAATCTCAACGACAGATAAGATCTTGATTGTAGCCTTAGAAGATCCTGGAACAGAGGATCCAGTTAAGTTATGCAGGGGCCCCTAACTCACAACTCTATATATAATAAGTGTGCATTGTTTGAAGCCACTATATTCATAGTAATATTATTATATAATAATATATAAGAATACAGATATGAAATATTTTCTCTGCAGTAATTAGCAGGTTTATCAAATGTACTGAACCTTATACCAACGGAGCAGAAGGGGCCAACTATGCCTCTGAATTCAGGGTTTTTAATTTTGCAGATTTCACTAAAGGAGTGAGCTTCATTAAGATTCAAAACATAACTGATGTTTCACTCGGCTACATATTTCTCATTGTACTATTATGAAGTAGGCAAAGATGTAATTCAGGCATAGTTTCTCTCTTTTTTTTTTTTTTTTTTAACAGACTCCTCTGTCCCTCCTGTCCCAACTCCATTTCCCAAGGAATTAATCCTCCATCAATTTTTTTCTCTTTGGGCTAACAAAACAAATCACATTGTGTGAACATGCCCTTTGCAAACTGCTCACCAATATAAACACCATTTAAATTAGACTTGTCAGATCATGGCCTGGTCTTTTCACAAATGCTGGTTTGACAAAATATAAATTGATAAGTAATCACAATCTAGCCACTGAAAAAAGTGTCATTAATTAGTCTACATAGATGAGCCATTCAAAAAAAATCAGAATTATGAACACTGCCCAAAATGTTAATTCTCTGTATGGATGTCAAATAGGGCATGCTTCTGAGAGTAAACAATACATCTGGAAAAGCTTCAACAGAAAGATATGCAGATGTTTTTCTGTTTTTGACTTCATTACATTTCTCTGGATAAAAATATTTTCCCCCAAAACAAACCACATAAAATTCACCAGAGACTTCCCTGGAAGTCCAGTGGTTAATATTTTACCTTCCAATGCAGGGGGTGCAGGTTTGATCTCTAGTTAGTAACCTAAGATCACACATGCCTCACAGCCAAAAACCCCAATAATAAAGCAGAAGCAATATTGTAACAAATTCAATACATTTTTAAAAAATGGTCCACATCCAAAAAAAATCTGAAAAAATAAATAAATAAAACTCACTAAATAGCAAAATGATAAAGATATTCATGGGCTTCCCAGGTGGCTCTGTGGTAAAGAATCCACCTGACAATGCAGGAGACACCAAAGATGCAGGTTCGATTCCTGGGTGGGGAAGATTTCCTGGAGGAGGAAACAGCAACCCACTCCAGTATTTTTGCCTGGAAAATTCCATGGACAGAGGAGTCTGGCAGGCTAGAGTTCCTGCAGTTGCAAAGAGTCAGACATGACTGAGGATACATGCTCTAAAAGCTATGCATAGACTTGGATAAACATGCCTACATATTTTACATTCCCATGAAATCACATGCAGAATAATTGAATAACAACAGAAAAATAGCTTATATTACGTGGAAAGGTCAAGAACCTCAGATAACCAATGAAGTAACCTGTCCTATGGAAAAGAAACACAAATCTTCGGTGAACAGTTAATCACCATCTTCCAGCTCTAGAATAATCTACTTTTTAATGCAAATCCTCTATCCTAAATTAAAGTGTAAAAAATGTAAAAGAATAGCAGAAGAAGGACAGAAAGAAAGGCAAATTTTAGACAATAAATCTCCCATGGATTCTCATTAATGCAGATAGGAATTTACACCTTAATTGTCCATTAAAAATTTCTTACGAATAAAGAATTCATGGAGCTACAATGAAATACATGGAAAAATTATCAATAAATAATTTTATCATTTTAGCAATCTCCGGTGGGGACTGAAATTCTGGCAACAAACTAGAAAAACTAATTATTAAAAAAAAATTATTATCTGCTATGTGCAAAGTGCCATCTTGGGTACAGTGGTAGAAATAAGATGAACACAAACAAGTGAATAAAAATTGCTCACTAGAGGAGAAAAATAACATTGACACAAACTAAAAATATAATAGATATATATGAGACACAAATACTCCCTCTAGGATGAATGGTATCAAGGTATCTTTTCGGTGGGGATAAGAATTTTAGCTGTGCCTTAGAATGTACTTGGAGTTTGACGACATAAAGATGAGCAAAATATTTCTCTCTTTTCAAGCTCATGTCACCAGCCTCTTCATCTACTTCTTATCCATAAAATGGACCAAAGGAATAATAAGTTCTTTTCCATGGTTATTAGAGAAGTGTGTATCTGTATGTATACTTATTTTACCATCACAGATTTGCTCAGTTTTCTTCTTTGAGCTCTCCAAGTGCTCTGATTTGCTCATTTAAACCAGCATTCTTTCCCCCCACCCCCACCCCAGGCTTTTAGAGTAACATCTGTTACATTTACACTATACTCAAGTAATATTAACTCCATGACATTTGTAAATGCCAATTTGAATATTGTCTAAATGTAACGCATTTCAAAAGGCATTACTCTCAGTGCACCAGCACCTCTACCTAAAGTCCATATGAACTTTAAAGACATATTTCCCTCAAGTGAACTATACAGATTTGTTGATGATATGAAACATTTTTTTCAAAGAGAAAAACACTCCTTAGGCTATTGGCTAACTTTTTCGGAGAGAACAGCAACAAGAGCATTTAAAAATAAGAACACTTGTTGGAAATCAACCAGACTGGCTCCTTCATTTTCTAGATCAGGCATAAGAAAGTTAAATGCTCATCCAAAGACACTCATCAACATAATAGTAGTATGATGATGAGAACCTATATTATAAACTACAGTGACAATCTGTAATTTTCTGAGTTGACTCCATCAAATTCTATTCTTAGGTCATAGTCTGGGAGATTAAAAGATATGATCACATTGTTAAATAGACAGGAAATCAGTATTGTTCACTAACAGTTACCTAGCACTTATCTGAAGGTCTCAATTTTGGGTGGTTCCATAATGAATGAAAGAAAGGTGGAATGGATAAATGACTGCAAGGATGGATAGTTGTATAGAGGATTAGATGCATGAATGTATTAGTGATTGGATAGATGGACGGATGGGATGACACATGTTATTCTCCAACATGTCTCAAATTTTCTTTGAGATTGCAACTCAGCCTCGCCGGGGACTGACAATTCATTTAATGCCATGATCTAATTAGTAATACAATGATGACAATTTTTAATAATGCCTGTCACCAGTTTTCCACAGGTAGAAAATTAAATGTCTAATGAAACACTTTCATTATTTTCTGTCAAGCTCAGGAGATTGAAAGGAAGATGGACTTTAAAGACTTAAAACTGATTTTCATTCTTTGGCTTAAAATTTCTTCGGCGAATTTCCTGACCTGAAACTTAAGAATAAGAAGTTGAGCTCCTGATCTGAATCATGGAGTTTCTGTGATCTAAGTACCACTTTTTTTTCTGGGACAGCAAAAAAGTTACAGTCATATTTAACTTTAAATAGTTTATCTGCAATAAAGGAAGGCTTTTGTTTTTGTTTGGCAGTGGATTCATCTATAGATCCCTGTACACAACAGCACCCTTCATGGATACAATATAAGACAACACTATTTTAGAAAATAAGCTCTTTAGCTGATAAAACCCAGATTCAGATCTTCTTATTTCTAAGAGATGCCTGAGGTGCCAGATCCTGATGCCTATCTTGATATTTGGAAAGGCAGGTTTATCATTTTATTGGGCTTTGCAACCCAGCTGGTACCATGCAAAAAAATAACTTCCAGAAAATAACAAGATAGGAAAAGCCGTTTGCTTGTCCTACAAATCACTGTGTTCTGTTCTCTAGAGGATTTGCAGGTGTGAGTTTATTTTCCAGAAATACTCAAAAATACTTTGAGGGAACTCTGTAGGGCTCCCTCTGAACTCCTGAGCAGCAAAATGCAGAGACAGAAAGTGTTTTGTTTCTCCAGATAAAGATGGAATATACTTTCTTGGCTGGTAGACACTTTCCTCTGCCACCATTGGCCTAGTAGATGATGAATTTTCGTCAGTCATCTCAAATACCCATTGGTCTCCTGGCTTCATGCAAGTTACTTCTCTCAAACTTTATTCTCATCAAATAACTTCAAACAAGATCAATTAGCTCTTCTCATACTTGTGCTCAGTCATGTCAACTCTTTGTGACTCCATAGCCTATATAGTCCCCCAGTTTCCTCTGTCCACGGGATTTTTCTGGCTAGAATACTGGAGTGGGTTGCCATTTCCTCCTCCAGGGGGTCTTCCTGACCCAGGGGTCGAACTTGAGTATCCCATGTCTCCTACACTGCAGCTGGATTCTTCCCTGGTCGAACCACCAGAGAAGCCCCTACTTAGTTGTTCTCAGTGTTAAGTTTTCGATAAGATGGGGATAACGATACCTACCTTCATGGAACAGCTGTCATTTATTATGAGTTAACAGCTCGTTATAATACCTGGCATAAAGTAAGTGCTCAATAAATGAGAGCTGATGTCAATAACAATCAAATTCACCATCATCACTGCCATTGCCTCTGTGTTGTCATCGTCACCAAGCATCTTAACCCCAAGAGAATTCTATCATTTTTCTTTCTTAACTAAAAAGACAAGAGTAAAAACTTTATGTGAAAAAATGTTGAGTGATATTAAAATACTCATTAATTTAAAATATCTCATAATTCCCTTATGGGAATCTATATAAAAATAACGAAAAAATAGTAAACAAAATTTGGCAATGGATGGCTCCATAGATGCTTGAATTACTAAATTCATACTTTAATATTTATCTTATACTATAATATAAATTTTTATGTTTATATTATATTTGTTTTATATTATTTTATAATATAAAATATAATATTTATATTATACTTCCTTAGAGAAGGAAATTGCAACCCACTCCAATACTCTTGCCTGGAGAATCCCATGGATGGAGGAGCCTGATGGGCTACAGTCCATGGAGTTGCAAAGAGTCAGACATGACTGAGCGACTTCACTTTCACATAGTATAGTATATGTACTATATTATACCATAATATTTATACTATTTTCCCACTGTATATGCCTTAGCAGCTGCCTGATTTCTAACATGAACCATATTCATGTGCCATACTTCATTCTAAGAATCTCTATTTATGTTGCCCTTTTTAAAAAACAGTGTTATGGAAGAAATCTCTTCAAAATCTAGAGACTGAACAATAATAAGAAATCTCTATTATGAAACATTATGACTGTTACCCATTAAAATATAATATTTTATATTACAACCATTACCCAGCTATCATTAATAATCTTTAAATTTTTCAGGAAGTGAAAAATAAGAAATTATTAAATATCTATTATCAATATCAACACTTGCAGGATTCAGAAAATGTCAATAAGCATACTTTGAATGTCAGGTGAAACCTGTACTTCAGGGAGAAAGTTATGCAAGCATTTGAAAATCTAACTACGAACTGGAGCCCAAACCAAGAAGGCATGTGCTCCGTCTCTGCAAGGTGAGTCCTTCTGAGAAAAGCAAACAACAGATATGGAGGGGAGTCATGGGAAATACGGCCAACTTTGGTCTATGGGAAAGATAGCTGATTTTTCACAGAGGTCTTTTTCAAGATGCTCTAGCTGCTGGTATATTGGTGAGAAGTGTGACTTTATTGATGCAATAAAAGTACCTTGAGACACGATCAGGAGACAAACATGTACTTCAAATTTTACATAAGTATAAAGAGTAGAAGAAAGTCTCCTGGGACCCCTATGCTTACTCAATACTTGGTTCAGGATTGAGTAAAATCTAGAACTCACATGTCTTGACCTTTTTTTAAAATTGAAGTATAATTGGCTTACCATGTTTTGTTAGTTTCTGCTGCACAACAAAGGGAATCAGCAATATGTATACACACACCCCCTCCCTCGTGAGCCTCCCTCCTGCTTCCCCCAACGCATCCCTCTAGGTCATCCCAGCACCCAACTGAGCGGCCTGTGCCACACGGCAGCTTCCCACCAGCTAGCTACTTAACACCTGGCAGTGTATACCCACTCCAGTACTCTTGCCTGGGAAATCCCATGGACGGAGGAGCCTGGTGGGCTGCCTTCCATGGGGTCACAAAGAGTAGGACACGACTGAGCGACTTCACTTTCACTTTTCCTTTCATGCATTGGAGAAGGAAATGGCAACCCACTCCAGTGTTCTTGCCTGGAGAATCCCAGGGACGGGGGAGCCTGGTGGGCTGCCGTCTCTGGGGTCGCACAGAGTCGGACACGACGGACGCGACTCAGCAGCAGCAGCAGCAGTGTATATACGTCAATGCTGCTCTCCCAATTCATCCTGTTTGAGTTATTTCATTTTCGGGTTAAAATTTCTTTGAAAGTGTAAGATACTAATGCCTTTTTAAACTGAAGAATTAAGTCTTAATAAGTTCACTCAACAAACAAATATTTTCTAGGTATGGATTTATGTCCTCACGTGGCATGGACTATATAGCAAAAAAAACACAAAAAACTGTTATCAGCTATCATACGTTCTGTAAAAGCATGAGAATTTAAAAAAGTAAAAAAACAAAACAAAAAAAGTGTGTTTGAACAGTAAGGCACTTAGTAATTTCCCAAACAGTAAATCAAGAGATGACGATTCTCCAGTTTATTCAATTATTAAATTATGTGCTAAAAACCTAGGGGTTTTCCATATGCCCACTCACTTCAGCTTTTTTAAAAATTTTATTTATTTTTTAATTGAAGGATAATTACTTTACAAAATTTTGTTGTTTTCTGTCAAATCTCAACATGATATCTTCAGCTTTTGATGGTTTCGCCCTTAATAGAAAATGACTGTAGCAGCTCTAAACACCTTATCCTCACAGTACAGTGATCAAAGCAGGAAGGGATTGGCAAGCCTCCAGTGTGTTTCTTTATCAGGAAGTAAAAATGTGCTCACGTACTCTCTCCAACCTCATTGGTCAGAATGGGTTAACCTGCCAAGACTTAGCAGCAAGGAAATTCAGGCAGCTCAATGAACTACCTTAATGGGATGCAGGCTCTGCCTATAGGAAAGAGACTGGGAAAGGCTGATGGCAACTAGTAGAGTTCACCGTAATGTGATTCCTCTTCCGGATAGACAGCATACTCATTGAATGGAATATTTCTGGGCATTTCCACATGCAAGACTTCCGCTTAGGATGCAAAGATCAATAGGAGTTTGTAGGTAAGAGGTTGGTAAGGAATTTTAATTTTATGTCAGGTGAAATGGGGACTTTTGGGATAGGTGTGTTGAACATTCACATTGGCTGCAATCTCTGCTAGAAATTTTCACTTGGAGCAGTTTACCTAATTTCTTAAAATCGCTTAGTGAACTCACCTTTCCCTTGCTTATGAAACTCCAGTCATGCTGGCCATCCTGTGATTCCTAGAACCCACCCAGACAGTACCTGGTGCAAAAATTTTATACTAGTTGGACTTATTCTCTGCAGAGAATTTTCATAGATCTCGTGGCTGGCTCCTCCAAATTCAAACCTTCACCACAAGTCACCTGCTCAAAGGTCCTTTCCAGCGTTTGCAGATAAAATATATGCACTCCTTACTCCTCAGCTTCATTCCTGTTCTAAAGATGAGTAAACCAAGCCTCTGGGACCAGCTCCAGATTTTATATCCAATGAGCCTGAACCTTGTTCATTTTCATTTTCGTGTTTATGTCTATAAAAGCTTTTTGAAAAACCATGTTGTTTTGTGAGTCTCCAGCTCTTAATAACACTTGACTTTCTTCATAGACTTCTCACTTCTGAAATGTTATATATCTTTTTCAGTTCTTTGATGTCTGCTTTGGCAAGTAGAATGTAAGTTTCACAAAAGTAGGGATGTTATCATTCTCCATGTTCTTTATTGTCATGATTTAGTTCCTAGAATGATGATGACTATTAGTAGGTATTCTAAATAATTTTTGAAGGCAAGATTGTATGAATGAATTATTCTAAAATGTGTTAGAAATAAGAAATTTTCCAGGGAGTGAAAGGACATTTCTTTTATAATATAATGAGACTTTCTACAGGTGTGCAAATTCTAGCAACTGGAGACAATTTTGTTGCAATTTGCCTACTCTAGGATTTTATCTGGTTGTGCATTTTTCTTATGATTTCTCGTTCATAGGTTCAGATAGATACGGATTTCCCTTCAGGGGATTTCTTTGGCATTATTTCTCTTTTTATTTTTTGATATAGGTAGAGTTAACCTATCTAATCTCAGGGGTGGGGGGGAGCTTTGAATTTGTATCGACAACCATTGTTAAATATCTGTGCATGCCTGGAGACAGAACTTACCTTACTTGTAACAGAACAGGTAGTTATATAAAATATTTCCAGAACAATCTGGAAAATACCCACTGGACTTCAAATCATTCTTTTTCCTCCACCATCTAGTTTAAATTGTGCTGAACTGCCATGCTCTGTAGTCAAAATATAGCCCCCCTAAACCATCTTCTTTTAAAATATAGTGTTTCTGGAATTGGCAAATTGTTGAAGAATGAACATTCCAATTTGAATCATTTTATTGGCAAAATTTCTTTCCAACTTAACCAAATGGTCCCAGGAGGAGAACAGTACTAGAGACATCCTCTGGGAAGGCAGTGAACAGAAAGAGGTGGGTAGTGGGGGAATGAGGAGATGTGATGAACACCACCAGTGGAGCTTCAGGTTCCCACATATGCAACTTATCTAGGTGTAACATCAATCTTATCGCTGCTACAGGTTTTATAGTAAGACAAAGATTATTGCTCAGTGTGAATGTTGTTAATTCCAGGTATCCTAGGCTATGGGAACTAAAGGATATTATGAGGGTTACAAGACTAAGAGAGATCGTTCTCTCCCTGCAACTGTGGCCCCATTAAGTCAAACCTTCCCTAGTTCAATTCTACCTCCTGCGAGGTCTACGCGGTGGGGTGAAAAGTTTAAATGGTTGTAAATACCTGTAAGACAAAGTAAAAGATTCGGAAGAGTTGACATGTGCCTAGTAAGAATCTCTATTTAAAGAAACTTAACAGTAGCTGAAATTAACCAAGAAACTGCCTCTTCCTGTTTGGAACCAGTTAAGGGAGTTTGTGTTTCCAAAAGCGATCCCAAGGTGACACCTAGTGGTGGTTCTAGGCTTAACCCTTCAGGTCCTGATAGAAAAGCTCAGTTACAACGTTGTTCAAAACCTTTGTACCTGGGGACTCAAAGTTCACTTCTGTGGGAGGAAAATGTGTTTATTTCATGGGAAAAAGTCAGCTATTGGAAAAGATTCTTTAGAATAAAATAACAAACTATGTTTTTGAAGATAATATCCAAGCTATTTATTTATTTTTTCCCTGTTGTAGAATTATCTCTTCTGGAGAATCTAAAGAATCTTCCTTATCACCAACAAAAACCTGCCTATTTACAAATTCAAAATCCTGAATCCCTTTCTTTGGTTTTCTAACTAATCATTTTTTTTTCCACTTAAAAAATTAACATATTAATTTTCCACTTAAAAAATAAACATATCAGGAGGAAATTATACATTGGCTTTCTTTGAAAGATTTTAGCACTGGCAAATTTTCTGTAAAAAAAAAAAGTTCATTGTTCAGAAACATTTATACAAAAATGAGCCATGTTGGTTTTGCTTTTACGCATCTTTTGGCGGGTGAGGGGCTCATGTTCTAAACTGGGCTTCTTTGAGCTTTCAGAATGCTTTCAGTTGCTCCACCTACACACACGCACGCATGTATCAAACGCCAACAAACATAGTGCAATTTTTAGACCAAAGTGGTGAAAGAATTAGCTTTGACACTCTACCCTCTCATGGACATGACTGCCCCATTCTAGGTACCTCATCCCTCCGGGCTCCCTCCAGAATTTGTGGATGTCCTCTTTCACGCACCAACTCTTCCCTGAACGGACAGTGCCCAAAACTTCATTCCGTCTCTACTTCCTAACTAATCTAATGGAGTCGGTACTAATGAGCCAATGAAAAGGCCCCTAATACTGACTTCAGTGATGAGAAGAGCTTATCCAAACTGGTTTTCTACTGTGTTTTTGTTAGAAACAGAAACACTCCATGTTTTTCTGTTTGATGCATACAGTGCCAATGGGGAGAACTGCAGGGAATTATTTGGGTTTCACACCATCTCTGTATTGCCCATTTACAAAGAGCTGATAACAGTTCACCAATTAATGAAAAAGTTAATTCTGCTGCCCCCTCTCAAGTTTAACCAGAAGCCTGAAACTAAGGATTTTTGTACTGTCTACATAATGCTTTCCTTTTATTAACTGTCATTTGTTGAGTGTCCTCTGTGTATCAAGCTGACACTGCAATCACTTTTCATATATATATATATACACACAAATATATATATATACATATATATATAAGTGAATCCTCAAAAGAGCCCTACAATAGAGTTCACTTCTTCCCAATTTAGATATAAGACAACTAAGCTTTAGTCCGTCAAGTCAAGGCTATGGTTTTTCCAGTGCTCATGTATAGATGTGAGAGTTTGACCGTGAAGAAAGCTGAGGGCTGAAGAATTGATGCTTTTGAACTGTGGTGCTGGAGAAGACTCTTGCGAGTCCCTTGGACTGCAAGGAGATCCAACCAGTCCATCCTAAAGGAGACCAGTCCTGGGTGTTCATTGGAAGGACTGATGCTGAAGCTGAAACTCCAATACTTTGGCCACCTCAGGCAAAGAGTTGACTCATTGGAAAAGATCCTGATGCTGGGAGGGATTCGGGGCAAGAGGAGAAGGGGACAGCAAAGGATGAGATGGCTGGATGGCATCATCGACTCGATGTACATGAGTTTGGGTGAACTCCGGGAGTTGGTGATGGACAGGGAGGCCTGGCGCGCTGCGATTCATGGGGTTGCAAAGAGGCGGACATGACTGAGCGACTGAACTGAACTGACCTGAAGGTTTAGGGGCTTAACCTCCTTCAGTTTGCAAATAGCAGAGCTGAGACAGAAATGCTGTTGTCTTCAATATTCTTTTCTCGTTCTTCTGTTTAAGAAGCTGAAATAGATGCACTGTGGTATAAAGATGATTTTCCCCCAAACAACCATGTAATAATAAATTGAGTCTTTCAGAGACTCAGACTATATATGCATAGGCACACATAGTTGACAATGTATTAAAGGAGAATGACGTTATATTACTTTGATTCTAAGTCACTGGAAACTCTTGCTTTGAAAACAGACTACTTTCATCAGTTTCTCGGGGTATACTCACCAAGGCCGGCTTTATTTCTTCAGGGAATCATTAAACTCAGCTCAGTTCTACTGTTTTATCTTGCCTTCTTCCTGTCTTTTCAAGAATGGGATACAGATATATGTTGGGCCAACAGAATGGATGGTTTACTCTATATATCTGCCCTTCTGAGGATCCCATACACCTGAAAGCTCATAACAAACTTCTAGAGTATATTGAATACAAACCTTTGAGTTTTGCAAATCTCATCTAAAATGCTTAAGAAGAGGCAGTTGCTTTGGTAACAAGGATTCAAACAGTGGACAACTTTAGATGTACAATTATAAGGCTGAAATTTTGCTTGGAAGTAAATAGGAAGCACTTTATTTTCAGAATCTATTTGTCTTAGATGATTAATATTTTAAAAATAAATTTGCAAACTTGGTTTTCTTTTTGATAACCATAGTAGTTCTTGTATCTCACATACCCAGTCCTAGAAACAGAAACTATAAAAATAGCACCATTGAGGGAATAGACTGTAATGGTTATATGTGAACCACCTGCTGCCAGATTGTCTGGTTACCATCTCAGCTCCACAACTGCATGGGTCACCATAGATACACCAGCGACCTCTCCATGCCTTGGTTTCTTCACGGGTTGAATGAGAGGATTAAGTGAACTAGTCTATGGAAGGCTCTAAGAACGGTACCTGGTCTAAGGTCAGCAATCAAAATTGAGTATCTGTATCAATATTGCTGAGAACTGTTTCTGCACGCAACCTTCACAGCCCAAAACGCCTTCGCTGTCAAGTTAGCCTGTGGGAGAATGTTTTCTGGATTCGTGCCTCAGAGGTGATGCTTATGAGATTTAGGAGGCATCTCACCAGGGGTGGTCTCCCTTTCTCTCTCCCTCCCTCCCTCCCTCCCTCCTTCCTTCTGTCTCTCTCTCTCTCTGAAGCAGCCACACACAATTGCCAGATCAGAATGAATCCTCACTTTTTTTTTTTTTTATTCTCCAGATGATGGATAGCAAAACTAAAATAAGTCCTCTTGAGATAATGTTTTTTGAGTGTCCAGCTGGTGGAGACAGGAAAAGCAATTTCAATGAGACAAGAGCCTCTGAGAACAGATTTGGAGAGAAAGTATCATCCTGGTCTTCTAGAAATAGAAGTGCCATGATGCAGACTGCAAGGAATTCAGATTATCCGCAGAGGGATGGTGCTGCTCAGTGAAAGGTGAAATGATGGAAACTACAAGGGCAGGGATGGCCTTGCCAAATCCCAATTTGACCAGCCAGCCTGCAGAAACCAGCGAAGGCCTGATTGGGTGCCATATCCTGCTTTGCACACTTAACATCTTGGGTGTGGTGTGATTGTGGTGGAAGCAATTTGGTGCCAAAATCCTTGCACAGTGGGTTATTTTCAGCTAGCTCTGGGACTTACCGAATGTAAAAATCTAGACATTGATAGGCAAACCATACTACTTTGAAAGACACCACTTTCCTCTTGAGAGGCAGTCCTCATGGCTTTAAAAGCGCTACTTTGTATTTCCTCCCCAAAAGTTCATTCCAGAGTCCATACTCGTGATGAATGGTTTTCTCTAATTGTCAGGAAAATTTTTCTATCCCACACTTAATCTTCATTTCTATTATTTTTTCTATTTTATTTTTTAACTTTTCCAGCTTATTGTGGCATATATGATAAATAAAAAATATATTTAAGGTGCGTACAATGTGATTTTTTTTCAATTGTGCTAAAATATATTGAGTGCTTTTGATGACATCATTCTTTCTTTTTTTCCTTTACCCTCTTCTCCCTTCCACAGATACTTAGTGAGCACTAACTATATGCCAGACATTATGAAATGTAATGATGACCAATTCAGATAAGATCCTGCCTGTGAGTGTCAGAGAAGAGAAACATTGTACAAGTAAACAGATAAATAGAGGCTTCCTGGGTGGTGCAGTGGTAAAGAATCTGCTCCTGCCCCCCCACCCCAACCCAATGCAGGAGGCATGAGAGATGCAGCTTCAGTCCCTGGGTTGGGAAGATCCTCTGGAGTATTCTTGCCAGGGAAATCCCATGGACAGAGGAGCCTGGCGAGCTATGGTCCATGGGGTCACAAAGAGTCAGACGTGACTGAAGGACTAAGCACGCATGCTTGCAAAACAGATAAATGAACAAAATAATGATAAAGCATGACAACACATTCTAAAGAGATGAGGTAAGAAACATCGTCCTGGAGGGCTGCCCTCTTTAGATTAGATGGTAAGAAAGGGCTTTCTGAAGAGATGACTTTGAGTAAAGATGTACAGGTTGAAAAGGACCTCTGACCCTTTATAGAGCTGATAATTCTGTGAGCATGAAAAGATATGCAAAGATCCTGAGGGAGAAAAGAGCTTGGCCTGTTCCAAGAACATCAGAAAAAGCAAGCGTGACCAGAATGGGCTTCCCAGGCGGTGCAGTGGTAAAGAATCTGCTTGCCAACGCAGGAGATGCAAGAGATGCAGGCTCAATCCCAGGGTTGAGAAGATCCCCTGGAGAAGGAAATGGCAACCTACTCCAGTATTATTGCCGGGAAAATTCAACCCGGACGGCTATAGTCCATGGGGTCGCAGAAAGTCAGACACAACTGGTATATACTGAACGAGAATAAACAATGCTCAAAACAAGCTTGGAAATTTAGGTGTGGACAAATTATTTCGATGTCACATACACTATGGTTGTAAGATAAGCATTTATTCCAAAAATGATAGAAAAGAAAAAAAATCATGTACCATGATTTGATTTATATATAAATTATTTAAACTGTTACACAATGAGTGGCTTATAAATGGGTAAGAACAGAAACTGTGAGATCAATTGTGAGGCTACTGCAATCCTGAAGGTAAGAGGTAAGAAATAGTGGCTTAAACTCAGTCACAGGGTAAATTTGCTTCATTTAATCTTTACAACAAACTACCGCATAATTGCACTCATCTCACACATGAGTAAAGTAATGCTCAAAATTCTCCAAGCCAGGCTTCAGCAATACGTGAACCGTGAACTTCCAGATGTTCAAGCTGCTTTTAGAAAAGGCAGAGGAACCAGAGATCAAATTGCCAACATCCGATGGATCATGGAAAAAGCAAGAGAGTTCCAGAAAAACATCTATTTCTGCTCTATTGACTATGCCAAAGCCTTTGACTGTGTGGATCACAATAAACTGGGGACAATTCTGAAAGAGATGGGAATACCAGACCACCTGACCTGCCTCTTGAGAAACCTATATGCAGGTCAGGAAGCAACAGTTAGAACTGGACACGGAACAACAGACTGGTTCCAAATAGAAAAGGAGTACGTCAAGGCTGTATATTGTCACCCTGCTTATTTAACTGATATGCAAAGTACATCATGAGAAACGCTGGACTGGAGGAAGCACAAGCTGGAATCAAGACTGCCAGGAGCAATATCAATAACTTCAGATATGCAGATAACACCACCCTTATGGCAGAAAGTGAAGAGGAACTAAAGAGCCTCTTGATGAAAGTGAAAGAAGAGAGTGAAAAAGTTGGCTTAAAGCTCAACATTCAGAAAACGAAGATCATGGCTTCTGGTCCCATCACTTCATGGCAGATAGATGGGGAAACAGTGGAAACAGTGGCTGACTTTATTTTGGGGGGCTCTAAAATCACTGCAGATGGTGATTGCAGCCATGAAATTAAAAGACACTTACTCCTTGGAAGGAAAGTTATGACCAACGTAGACAGCATATTAAAAAGCAAAGACCTTACTTTGCCAACAAAGGTCCATCTAGTCAAGGCTATGGTTTTTCCAGTGGTCATGTATGGATGTGAGAGTTCGACTATAAAGAAAGATGAGCGCAGAAGAACTGATGCTTTTGAACTGCGGTGTTGGAGAAGACTCTTGTGAGTCCCTTGGACTGCAGGGAGATCTAACCAGTCCATCCTAAAGGAGATTAGTCCTGGGTGTTCATTGGAAGGACTGATGTTGAAGTTGAAACTCCAATACTTTGGCCACGTGATGCGAAGAGCTGACTCATTGGAAAAGACTCTGATGCTGGGAAAGATTGAGGCCAGAAGGAGAAGGGGACAACAGAGGATGGGATGGTTGGATGGCATCATTGAATTAATGGACATGGGTTTGGGTGGACTCCAGGAGTTGGTGATGGACAGGAAGACCTGGTGTGCTGTGGTTCATGTGGTTGCAAAGAGTCAGACACGACTGAGCGACTGAACTGAACTGAATCTTTACAACAAATACACAAAGGAGACCTTGCAATTGCCCTATTTTAGAGATGAGTTAACAAGGCACTAGTGATTGCTGCCAACAGTACTCATTTCCTAAGTGAAGGAGTCAAGATTCAAACCTAGACCACTGTGGCTTAGAGGTGAGCTGTTTTAGCTTCTGGCCTTTAGACAAGTGCCTTTAGTGGGTTTAGCAAAAGAAACTTGAAATAAGCTTCAGGAATCCTTAACACGGAGTGATGCTGGCCGTGGAGTCAGAAGTATTGTTTCCTGTACAGGAGCAAACAATGCTTGACAATTTTATGAAATACCTACTATTATTACCCTTTTGTAGATGAATAATCCAAGTTATAGAGAAGTTAAACTAGTGAATGTCAAAAGCAAAATTTCAAGCCAGGCAGGTTAACTCTGAAGCCATGCATTTAACCACTAAACAATTTACCACGAAGCCTCTTAGTGGGTCAGTGTTTCTACACAGATGTGATATACTTGAAACATACCCAGGAAAACAGCCCCCTTTAACCCCTTTTAAACCTCCAATTCAGATAAAGATTCACACAAAACACAGAAAAGCTTTTTATGGTAATTCCATCAAAATGCTAAAGATTAGACAGGCAAGGCTTCCCACACATTTCAGAGAAAAAGGAAACATCTCTAAAAGAAGAGAACAAAAGATATATCCTTTCACCATTCTCAGGGCTCAGAAGCAACATTTCTACCAGGGCTGCTTTTTTCTAATATAAATGTAAGAGGAGACAGATTGAAATGCCCAACTGAACTGCTCAGTGTTTTTAAAAAAGCTGAGAAGCATAGGGCAGCTTCAACTCAAAACACATTTGTTTGATATCTCTTGAAAATTCTCAGCAAGTTGGGTTTCTGGATTCTTAAAATTAATGACAAAAAATCTAATATTCCAACAGAACAAGAGTGACCTAAAAAGAGCTGCCTTTATGTTCTGTAAGGTTATAGCAGCGTCCTCACAGAGCTCAAAAATCACCTCCAGTTGCTAGGAGTTTGCTGAAAGCCTCTACCATGACCTTAACCACTCTTTCTGCTATTTCCATATGCCCTTGGATTGTCCCTGGTCCCTCCACTTTGATATGTAAAATGTAGCTAATTTAGCCTTTGCAAGGACACACTGCTGAATCTCAAAGCTTGGGGATCTTTGGGTATTAGGGAGAAAAGAAATGGAAAGAGACACTTCTGGTTTTTCCGAATCTCACTACTATATTGCAAATAGTAATACTGATGGATTATTTGAAGCTTTGCATGTATTATCTCATTTAATCTCATAACATAAGTGGACACTGTTATTATCATTCTTACTTTTCTCAGAAATGTGAAGATCATGTAAACACAATTAGAACTCTTGCTGCCTGATTTTAAAATTTTGTCTATTATCATCTACTTACATCTCTAAGTATATTATGGTACATAGTGTTTGATAATTGGTCTATCAAACAATATAAAGCATAGTGTCATTCGCTCAGTCATGTCTGACTCTTTGCTATCCCATGGACTGTAGCTTGGCAGGCTCCTCTCTCCATGAAATTCTCCAGGCAAGAATACTGGAGTGGGTAAGCCATTCCCTTCTCCAGTGGATTTTCCCAACCTAGGGATTGAACCTGGGTCTCCTTCATTGCAGGTAGATTCTTTACCATCTGAGCCACCAGAGAAGCCCCAATATAATGTATAGAGACAACTTAAGATAATATTCAGTACATGTTCTTTATATGTACATTACAACAGGCTTACAAAGCCAGCATTAACTCTTTTCTTTTCAACATTCTATGCATCATACATTGGACCAATAGGTCTTACATAACGTACGTCTCTGTTTTTAATTCTAGATATAAATTTATAATTACCTGGCTTTTTAAAACTGCTTATTATGCCCTTCCCTGGCGTGGAAGCTTCTGATGTAATTGTTCTGGGTATGGCCTGGACATGAGCATTATTAAAGTTCTTCTGTCTATCTTTCTGGTGATTACAAAGATCCAAGGGAATACAAATTAATTTGAGAAAATTAATGCAATCTTATCTGTAACAGACTGAATTGTGTCTCCTTAAAATGTATGAAGTCACTCAGTCATGTCCGACTGTGACCCCATGGACTGAAGCCTACCAGGCTTCTCAGGCTTCTCAGTCCATGGAATTTTCTAGGCAAGAGTACTGGAGTGGGTTGCCATTTCCTTCTCCAGGGGATCTTTCCGACCCAGGGATTGAACCCAGGTCTCCCATGTTGCAGGCAGACGCTTTACCATCTGAGCCACCAGGGAAACTGAAATTTATGCTGAAGCTCCAACCCCCAACATGACTATGTTTGGAGACAACACCTTTAAGGAGGTAACTAAGGTTAAATGAGGTCAAAAGGGTGGCTGCTGCTGCTGCTGCTAAGTTGCTTCAGTCATGTCCGACTCTGTGTGACCCCATAGACAGCAGCCCACAAGGCTCCTCTGTCCCTGGGATTCTCCAGGCAAGAATGCTAGAGTGGGCTGCCATTTCCTTCTCCAATGCATGAAAGTGAAAAGTGAAAGGGAAGTCACTCAGTCGTGTCTGACTCTTCGTGACCCCATGGACTGCAGCCTACCAGGCTCCTCCGTTCATGGCATTTTCCAGGCAAGAGTACTGTAGTGGGGTGCCATTGCCTTCTCTGCAAAAGGGTGGGGCCCTGAGCTAATAGGACCAGTGCCTTTTTAAGAAGAGAAAGAGACACCAGCAGTGTGTGAAATGCGAACAGAGGAAAGGCCTTATGAGGACACAGCAAGAAGGCAGCCACCCTGCAAGCCAAGGGGAGAGGCTTCACCTGGACTTCGACACCCCAGAATGGGAGAAAATGATTTTTTGCTGTATAAGCCTCCCAGTCTATGAAACTTCTCCACGGCAGCCTGAGCTGACTAATACTACATCTTTTTGTCACAATTCTTGTCAGTTGTATACTGGAGCTGAATAGTATCTCAATGTGATCTAGAAGGTTCTAGGTCCAGGAGTTCTCGGCATCCATCCCTCTGCCCTGGTGAAGCCAGCCTAAGAATGGAGGGAATACAGAAGGGAAAGAGCTTCGAAAATCTGTGAAAGAAACGGAGCATTATGGTTTATAGTTTATACCCTGAGTTGTGTGTTTTTTTTAAGTTGGACTATAATTGCTTTACAATGTTGTGTTAATTTCTGCTGTACAACAGAGTGAGTCAGCCACGTGTATACATACATCCCCTCCCTCTTGGAACTCCCTGCCCCGCACCCGCCTCATCCTACCCGTCTAGGTCACCGCAGAGCATGAAGCTGACCTTCCAGAGCTTCAGAGCAGTTTCCCACTAGCTGTCTATGTACACAGGGTGGTATGTATATGCCAGTCCTAATCTCCAAATTCGTCGCAGCCTTCCTTTTCCCTCTGTGCCTGCATGTCCATTCTCGATGTCTGCTCTGTGTCTCTATTCCTGCCCGGTAAATAGGTTCATCTGTACCATTTTTCCTCGAGTCTACCCGTGTGTGTTAACATGTTCTTTCTTTTCTCTCTTTCTGACTTACTTCATTCTGTATGACAGATTCTGGGTCCATCCACATCTCTGCAAATGACCTAACTTCATTTCCTTTCACTCCACTGTATCTGTGTACCCGTCACCTTTATCCATTCATCCGTCCTTCGACGTTCAGATTGTTTCTATGCCTGGCTATCGTAAATACTGCTGCAATGAAATTGTGGTGCATGTATGATTTTGAATTACATGCTGTTACATAGTAAGAAGGATCAGTATTTAGAAAAGACGGGGGTGGTGCTCTAATAATCAGGCTGACAGCATTTTCACTGATTTCTCCACTGTAGGATGAGGGCTGAAGTGGTCTGCCATCTTCTAGTAGATGCTGTGGAGTCCATATACTTCCCCAGTTACTACGAGGCCAACTAATGTTCACCTTTTGGCCTGTTTATTTTAAGGTATGGACTGAAGTATGTGTGGAGGCAGAGTCTGCAACAAGAACAATATTGAACACGTAAAGAAAGGCCAATCTTCCTTTCCACAGCACTGGTTTTCTAATCAGGATTACTTTTGATTTGGGGCTTTCCCAGTGCCCAGACCAAAGAGTGAATTACCTTTTTGAAAACACATGTAGCAAATAAAACATGAGGATGACTGTTGTATTAAGAAACTGATCAACATCGGCAAGACAGTGATGACTCCATCCTCATAACAAAAGCTAAAGCTGGGTATCTTCTCAACATTGTGACTGTGTTTAGAATATATGGTCTACAGTAAAAATGTAAATCTTAAAACCTGTTGCGCTAAATTGCAAATCTGTTAAAACCTAGGCTTGTGACGTGGGGACTTCGGCTTTCTTCTATGTGAAATGAAAATAACAAAGTTCACCTCCTGTGACTTCTAGAGGATTTAATGTGTTAACACTTTAGAATCTTCTCAAATAGTGCTGGAACAGGGGCTTCATAAATAAGATTTGATTTTCTTACTTTCTTTCCTGCTGCTGCTGCTGCTAAGTCACTTCAGTCGTGTCCAACTCTGTGCGATCCCATAGACGGCAGCTCACCAGGCTCCCCCATCCCTGGGATTCTCCAGGCAAGAACACTGCAGTGGGTTGCCATTTCCTTCTCCAATGCATGAAAGTGAAAAGCGACAGTGAAGTCGCTCAGTCATGTCCGACTCTCAGCGACCCCATGGACTGCAGCCCACCAGGCTCCTCCATCCATGGGACTTTCCAGGCAAGAGTACTGGAGTGGGGTGCCATTGCCTTCTCTGACTTTCTTTCCTAGTTCTTGCTTTTACACTTTGATTATTGTGAAGTGAAAATCACTTTGATTCTCAGTTTCTATATAGTGTAAACTCTATAATATAAACATTCTCATAGAATTATGACAGGATACGTGTTAATTACTACATGAAATGATTTAGTAAAACATCAAATCCTATGACAATGTTTGTTTATTTTACGTAAAATTTTGTAGAGACCTGGGCATTAATCCCCAGCTGGGACCTCTTCTCATGCAAACATCTCCTTTTTATAAATAGCTATGAGGCTGAAGAGATGAAAACTGACAAAGTGTTAGCACACTCATTTTAATTTGGTTTAAGCAACGCGTCACATGACTGTGTGTCTAAGTCTTCTCTCTGAATCATCTCCACCGCACAGTGAATGTCTCACATGGCAAAAGGTTTAGTGGGCTGATCACATCACTTCTTTGAGAGGCAAAGCTGTGAGTTCGCAGTTATACAGGATGAAATCATAATAGACTGCATGTTAAAGAGTTGCTAGACCCACGCATGTTATAGCAATGAAGTGCAGGATCAAAATACACTTCCGTACACACACTCTCTACCCCGCCCATTTCTATTCTCTTTGAATTACTCAAGTGCCATCTCAACAGCCTTAATGAAATCAGATGTAAACTGAATTGCATCGCTTTAAAACTGGAGCAATCACACATCAACTTGCATTAAGTCCCCGCCTTGTAGATCTAACTGGTGTAACAGAGCACTGTGGAAGTGCATTTTGACCTCCATTTGCTATTCTCGTTTGTTCATTCTCCTGTAAATTTGATTTGATCTCATTATAATATCCTTAAATGTACTAAATCTTGCATTAGTAAAAAGACACATGAAGCTTTTCAACTAACCTGTTGCCCTATTCTCCATCCTAGACTATCAGAGTTGGTTGTCTACAAGTCTGTGAATTACCTGCTTGCCACATTTAGCTATGAGAAGTCTTGAAATCTGTTTTCAATGATAAAAAAAAATGGACACCAACATTTTGCCCCAAGTAAGGAGTATATGAAAGACAGTTTCAATTACTGTTAGCCATGTCACTGTAAGTCCGTAGGAATCTAGAGTAAGTTACAATAACAGCAGTGATCCAGGTGCCAGCTGCTAGTTATTTCCTGGAGTACATGCCCAGGTCCTAGAATACTGACCACGATACCAAGTGTGTATCGGTAACCACAGACACTTTTCCCAGTTCCCATTAAAAAAAGAAAGAAAGAAAAAATAAAACTATATACTAGTGAATAGTCAGCAATCACCTATACTTGAGACGAAGAAATGCTTAACTAAACTGTAGTCATCTAATTAAAATAATTAATTCCAAAGTTATTTAAAATAAAAATACTTTATACCGAACGTTAAACCTGAAAGGCTTAAGATGATAAACTTTTTAGTCATGATTTTCCCATTCATTTTCACCATTCCCAGTTTCTGTGTTGTTTTATTAATGAATGTATGTTACTTTTTATCTGAGCTTTACTAAGATATTATTCACATACCAAAAAGTCACTGTTACAATATATAATCCAGGGGTTTTATTGAATAGCATAATCACAAAGTTGTACAATGGTCACGAGTATCTAATTTTAGAACATTTCATCACTTCAAAAAAGAATCCTCATACCCATTAGCAATCACCCCTCGGTCTCCTTTGCCTCTCACTCTTGGAAACTAGCAATCTATTTTTTTGCTTCTGTATATCTGTCAGGTTTGCACACTTCTTATAAATGGAATAATATAATATGTGGCCTTTTGTATTTATCTTTTTTCATTGTGTATAGGGACTTCCCTGGTGGCTCAGACAGTAAAGTGTCTGTCTACAATGCAGGAGACCTGGGTTCGATCCCTGGGTTGGGAAGATCCCCTGGAAAAGGAAATGGCAATCCACTCCAGGACTATTGCCTGGAAAATCCCATGGATAGAGGAGCCTGGTAGGCTACAGTCCATAGGGTCGCAAAGAGTTGGACATGACTGAGAGAATTCACTCATAGCGTTTGCACAGTTCACCCGTGTTATAGCATGCATCAGTACTTCAGTCCTTTTTAATAGTGAAACACTTTTTTTATGACATAGTATATTTCCTTTTTTCATTCATCAGTTGATAGACATTTGGGTTGTTTCCACTTTATAATGAATAATGCTGCTATGAGCATTCACGTACAAAATTTTGTGCAGAGATATAAATACTTAATTCTCTTAGATATGTACCTATAGGCAGGGTTTCTAAATCATATGTTTAACATCTTGAGAAACTGCCCACCTGCTTTACAAAGCAGATGCACTATTTCACAATCCCACCACACACGCTGTATAAAAAAGAAACTGATTTAACAAAATTACCATATAGACTACCTAATTTCGGCACACTGTAACTATAGAGGCTACAGATTTTTTTTTTTTTGCCTTTTTAAAGAGCAAATAACTGAGCTATAGCATTGCCCTTTTATTGCAGCAAGATTTTAGCCCTTCTAGTTCTTCATTTAAAAGATTATTTCTACCCATTGCCATTATAAATTTAAGCCAAATTGGAGAACAGAGAGCAACTGTAACACTACAGAGAATTTAGGACACAGGCAGAACAGAGTAGTAAATGTAGATACGTGAAATAGCCAGTAAGCAATCAGCATTAACTTTGCATTTTTATGTCATGGAGGAAAAGCTACATTGAGATAAACAACTTTGAGATCTGTAAATATCTCAAATTAGGAGTTCAAATATAGTCTTTGGGATAAAAATGATGTTTCCCCTTTGAATACGTTCTTAAAGCAGATAAAGGTAGGTAGAATTTGAAAGCAGATTTCAACTAAATGCCAGGGCTTCTAACAACCCACTGATGAGAATCCAGCTGTTCTTCTCTGCTTCTTACATTAGCAATAATAATGGTAAAGAAGATGCCTTCCTTATTTGCTGACAGTTGTGTTGATAATGCAAGAGGCAAAATAGCATTTCTCTTCTGGGCAATGTTAATTATGGAGTGCTGACAAGAGTTCAAAAATAAATCTGGATCCTTCAAGTCAATGCCCCACATCAATATAAAATGAAAAACTCATCATATACTGACAAGCATGAGAGAAGTGTACAGTTTACATGACACCTATTTTTTCAATAAATAGAAAGATTCATGGCAGATTATTAAAACCAAAATGAATAATAGGTCATACCAGAATATCAATTTAGAGATCTAGGTAAGATCTCTCTCATATTTATCATCTGATTTGTTGAAGCAGAAAGAAAATGTAACTTTATGTTCCTTTTTTTTTTCAGATGAAAATACTGATGAGAGATTAATGACACAGGAAATAGGTGGAAGAATACAGATTTTAATCCCATATTTTGGGCTCTTGATCCAATTCTGGAATTTTCCTATATTTTAGGAGTAAATTTCAGGCCAGAGCCAAGCAATTTAAAAGTTATTTATATGGACAATGAGTCAGGACTTTTGAAATGGAGGCCATTTAATGAGTTGAGTGCAACTATACCACACTGTATAGTGCACATTTCCTGTTAGAAATTAATGTCAGTAAAATATTCAGAACACTTGAATTTTATTGCTAGGATTTAGAAGCTATCTGGTACCTATTGTCAAAAATATGAAGGCAATTCAATAAGTATTTATTAAGCTCTACTACAGTTTTTAAGCAGTACTTCAAGGTAAGTATTATGATTCTCATTTTTTAAAGGCAGAACCTAAGAGTAATGGAGCTTAGGCAACTTGCTCAAGGTCAATAACCAAGAAAAGGAATGTTTATATCTTGAACTCAAGTTTGTCTGACCCTAAAGTCCTACTCTTTCATAATCTTAGTTGAAACAAAATCATTTACACATTAAAAAATTGTTGATCCTTTGAGGCTGTAATTTCATATCTTGGGCTGGTTTCTCAGAGAATCACACGCACGTGCTATGATTTCACCACACAAATCTTTATCTCAGTGCTGCTCAAAAATGGCACTAACCCAATGACAAAAAAAAGGGCTCAATTAAATTAGCTGTGTTATATCCACATTGTGACATAGTGTGGCAACCATTAAAAATATTGTAACGGAAAATTATTTATTGGCAACATAACACTGCGACAGAGCCTCATTTTGGTGAACATGCAACCCACAGAGTTCAGTGTCCTCAGCCTCTCCAGTGAATGCTTTTCATCCCAAATAAAGTCGGTCTGACTCTCCTCTGCGCTCCCATAGGACTTCACACGTGGCACATGGTAGTCAGCTTCATTACCGGGACATCTATCTTCCCCAACCTTGTAGATATGAATTCCTCAAGGTTAGAGAATCAATTTCAGTCACCTTTATTACATCACCCATCTCTAACACACTGGCTCACACTTAATAGGCGGTATTCAATAAACATCTACTTACAGAATCAATAAACCAGTTCTTCAGCACTGCATTCAACCCATTTAACACTTAAAAAAATCATGTAGAAATACAACTTCTGTGCTTTAGTGGGGGAAATTGTCATGCTTTCTCACAAAGAAAGGAAAAAAGCCCTGAAGTTTTAGGTCCCCTTGGCACTATCTCTCTGTCTTGAAGATAGGCAAGGCCTATGGTCTAGGTTTAACTGTAACCCATTCACCACATGTAGGGTCTTGTCATGAACTGATTGCAAGGGTCTGGCAATAACCTCAGCTAACTCAAGGGTTTTAATCTGAGATTTATACATTTCTATCTGATACATCTAAATGAATAGGCTTCAGCAAATACATCTCTTGAAATTATCTTTCAAAATTTATAGATTTGGGTTGGAAAAAATTCCATTAGGGTTTTCTGTAAATGGTATGGAAAACTCCAATGCAACTTTTTGGCCAACTCAATATTTTTTGTGTATGACTGTTTTGTAAGGATAAGGGTTTTTTACTTTTTAATTAAAAAAAAAGCCACTGGACCTACAAACTTCAGAGTCTATATTGTTCCCATCATATTATTTTGACTAAAAAAATATATTTTGACTTTTATATGTGTATTTCATTTTCTAAGTCAGAACTTTTTTTAATTTTATTTTCAGTTTGAGACTGGGGTAAGTTGACTCTTTAACAAAGCTCATTAAAATGTAGTTAATGAGAGGCTTTGTTCATTATTCTTTCCTGGAGAGTTGATAGTACAGCAGAAATAGTTCCAACAAGATTATAAGCACTCCTCTGGGAGTGAGAAAAGAGAATTGCTATTTGGAGTTCAGTGGGGATAGAGGTCCCTTTCACCTTTGGCATCCGTACTGTCAATATTTTCAAGTTATCTAAAGAAAGCCAGAGAGCGGGTCATTGCGAAGGAAGTCAAATGGATAAGGGCCAGGGAAAGAGAGAGAAGGGCATCAGAGCCAGTTTACAGAAATCTAAATCACAAGACTACCTTCAACCAATACTCTAAGAGTCTTCACACCTTCTTGAAGGCGGTTGGTTGGCTGTGTATGTGTGTTTTGACATAAAGGTATAGTCATATTATTTTTCATTGCCATATATTTTGCCTAGGAGAAACATCACAAGCCATAACTTAATAATGTTGACAGGAGACAATATCAAGTGTTCACCTCACTCTGCTCCTTCCAAACTCTGCTGAGCTGGGATTGCAAGTAGAGTGGATGATTTGAGGTTTCAGAGGTACCATCACAGAATGCACCTCACTACCACCACTGTCAGTCCTGGGATACTTCCAGTACCACACTACAAAGGAAGCCCAGTCTCAGAGCCTGAAGACACATCAAAGAGGATTGGAGGGTCCTAGGGCACTGAATTCATTAAGACACAGCAGGCATTGTGTGGTCCCTCACATGTGTTTCAGGGTGATTTGATCTATATTTTCAGAGACCACAAAGGAGTCTTAAAGGCTCTCTATAGGATCATGAAACAATGGAGCCAGCCTCAGAGATCAGCTGCTCTTGACAGGGTTAAGTCGCTTGGATAAGGTGATGTCTTATTCATTAGCATATGACAATAACAGGAATGATAATGTCTGCTGTGTTCTTAGTCTGCACTGGGCACTGCTCTATAGGCTTCACAGGTAGTAATTCACTTATTCTTCACAACAAAATCATGGTGTCAGTCCTATTATTCCCTTTCCCTCAATGAGGAAATCAGACACAGGAAGATGAAGCAACTTGTTCAAGGACATACGATTAGAAAAAAAAAAAAAGTCCTTAGCATCTTAATTAATAAAGAGGTCCAACCAACCCATCCTAAAGGAGACCAGTCCTGGGTGTTCACTGGAAGGACTGATGCTAAAGCTGAAACTCCAATACTTTGGCCACCTCATGCAAAGAGCTGATTCATTGGAAAAGACCCTGATGCTGGGAGGGATTGGTGGCAGGGGGAGAAGGGGACGACCGAGGATGAGATGGCTGGATGGCATCACCAACTTGATGGACATGAATTTGAGTGAGCTCCAGGAGTTGGTGATGGACAGGGAGGCCTGGCGTGCTGTGATTCATAGGGTTGCAAAGAGTTGGACACAACTGAGCGACTGAACTGAATTGACTAAATTGTCTATAATGGAGAGATCCATGAGTAAGGATTTCTCTGTCCCTTCCTATTTAACATTATTTTTCTCTTTTCTGGAATGGTGTTGTATATCCCAAACCAACAATGATCGCACAAGAAATGAGGGTATTTTTTAAATCATTAAGTGCCCTCCCCATGCACACACACACACATAAACACTTCTACACACTGGAAAATACAATCACAAGTTGTTGGTTTTTTTTTTTTTAACCCTTTAACCAATGAAAATCAAGTGATTTGAAAGGAGTAAAATAAAGAATCCCATTTCCCATCCCATCCTATTCATACACAAAGAATTCTTGGTATGAAAAATCCTTCTTTGCACCTCTAATCAAGGAATAAACACAACTAAATCAATACCTTGAACATCCAGGACAATTCAAATAATTTAATAATTGAGTCATTTATTACTTTCCTCATGAAAACAATAAACACTGAGCAACAACTTGCTTTAGTATCTATGCACTGGGTATATATGACAATCAATAAAGCAGATTACACCTCTGACTTCATGAACCTTTTCTTGGTGGTAAAGGTGATATCATTACTATATTACTGATGTTTTCTCTTAGGTCAATACATTCTGTAGTTATAAATTCTGTAAATTCATAAAGTTAAAGTCAGAACTATTTGAAAGAGTGAAATGAGACATTGTGACAAACAAATAGAATTCAAAGTATCAAAGAACTGTAATCACATAATCCACCAACGCAAAGACAAGTTCTTAATATTATTAGCTCTAGTTTAAAATCTCCTAAAGAGCCCATACATAGCACAAACGTCACAAACTCTGAATTTGAACTTGTCATTTCTTTGAAGGAACTCTACCTCTTAGGATCCTCCCATCATGCATCCCCAGGTACTCCAGTAAATAAGTCTATAAGTTCCACAGTCAGCAACATATTCTCTTTTGATGGGTCAGAGCCAAGTGAAATCTCCCGTTCTAACAGAGCCCAGAGTATCAGGATGGTGAACTATAAGGGCTAGAAACAGATAGATAATGCAGACGTATTTTAAATGGCCAACTAAGAACAAAAGAAAAAAAATACAGCAGGAGAAGTGTATACTAAAGAATATAATACTATGTGAAATGAACATACAGGCAGTTATATCAAGTTCTTATTGCAAATCCTTTAAGACTGGGAAGACCCTGGCATCAGACTGCAGTACTTGAATATGCTTCCATCATGTAATAGCTAAGTGATAGGCACCGATTCCTTTGATTGACACGGATACCCAGTAGGCTAGGTTCATCAGAGAGACAGCTGTCATCCCCCACTCCCTCAAAGAGCAGCATCTTTTGGAAATTAAAACCCAAAGATATGTAAACTAGCTACAACTGAGTACTTAAGCAAGCCTCCTGATAAAATGCTGATAAGATAGAACACAGCTGAAGGTCAATAATCGAAACCAAAGGCTTGGGTCCTGGACTCTGATCACACCAAAATATAAGTCCTCTGTTAGAAACGCTGACATTGATGGTCGGTGCTGGATGCTACAATTCTGCTACATCACAGAACTGTAACCACAAAGTTTGGACCTCAGGCCCAAACCATCCTAGAGGAAGGGCTGGTGTTCCCCCAACCATGAAGCTTATGAGCCCCACAGCTCAAGGCTGGGGGCCCTTTCAAGTCTGATGTCTTACCCCGCGGTTCCCTGTACACCCAGCACTGAGAAGCTGGCTCACCTGCTGCTGCTCTGCCTCTGGAAGTTTCCCCCCAATCCAAGGTTGGTCTCGGCTGGTGTGTGTGCTGCGGGGTCATTCACTCTTGATTACTTGATGTTAGACGATCTTGGACAAGTTATGAATTCTCTGTGAGCCTCGGTATCCTCTTCATCAAATAGGGATAACGACAGTAAACACTTCATTTGGTTTCTGTGAGGATTAAATGAGATAATCTATGTCAAGTGTTTATCACAGCTCCCACACATAGCAAACATGCAAAAATGCTAGCTATTATTAGAATTTAGGATTTAATTCCACAGGATTTTTAAAATACAAATAAGGAAGGTTTTTTTGTTTTTAAGTCACATCTCTAAAGGAACTACAAGATAAACTCGAGAGCTTTCATTAAGAGATTCAGAGAACACTTATTGTCTGTGACTCCTTGGTTGATGTGGTAAGGATTTTTTGACAATGAAGTGATTCTAAGTTTCAGATCAAAGAAGGGAGATTTATTTAAGAAGATACTTAAGCTTCTGCTCCTAACTAGTGCCTAGGAATCTGTTTGTACCTCTTGACAGATGAGAAATGGAGAGGTGGAGTGAGGGAAAGCCCAAGTGACTATACTTTTCTCCTAAACAATTATTCATTCATTTATTCACTCATCCGTGTATTATTTCTTTTCTGCAACAGTTATATATTGCAACACACAGTACTAAGCATCAAAGTGTAATAAGAAGGCAAAAATCAAGCCAACACTGACAAGCAAAAATTGGCTTGTCCAAGACATATTCTCCATATGCCAGTCTCCCGAAGAAGTTGCTGGCCTCCTGCAAGTTCTCTCGAAATCAGCTACAGCAAAATCCTTAAGCAACCAAACTCTACTAAAATTCTGATGTTGCTGATTCAGCCATGTTCAAGTGTGACAAAGTGGTGGGACACTGATCCTGTCAAGGAAGAGGTCTGTGTTCTCTTAACTATGGATGTCAAACCTGGCAGAATAAGACTTGGAGCTAAGACCATGCCATAATTATAGCTGATGGATTCTGGCTCTTAATCATGGCTGGGGAGGTACTATCACTTCACTAATTAGTCTCTTAAAAGTCCTCTGGTACTCTATGCTTAGATTTACTAGACTCCTGGGTGCACCCCCAGAGTACAATGGGAAATGGGGAGCATGGGCCTCTACTATGGTGCATGCCTCCCATGTAATGTCCTTTCATCAGTCCTAGTACGTGAGCTTCCTGGAGTTTTGTCCGGGTTTGATTAACACACTTGTTACTCTTATGAAGCCCATTACATAGATGATCCTACACTTAGTGTAGGGAACTAATCCAGTTCATAGAAATAAGATGCTGTGGAGATAGTATGTGCCATGTCTAGGGTGAATGATTTATTTCCTCTACTGATAAACCTCTGGCTGTCTTGGAGGTGTTAGCTAGAATCCAACCCTACACCTCTGACCATTTCCCTTCCACAAGAAGAGGAGTGACTCTATTGTGCAGGATAAGAGCACCTGTACCATCTGCTCCTGGAAGGTGAGAGGTAGGCTTTATTTCTGCTTGCAACTGTGTGTGTGTGTGTGTGTGTGTGTGTGTGTGCGCGCATGTGTGCGTGTGTGTGTCTGCTAAGTTGCCTCAGGCATGTCCAACTCTTTGTGAGCCTATGGACTATAGCTCGCTAGACTCTGTCCATGGGATTTTCCAGGCAAGAATACTGGAGTGGGCTTCCAAGCCCTCTTCTAGGGGATCTTCCTGACCCAAGGATCGGACCCATGTGTCTCACGTCTCCTGCATTGGCAGAAAGGTTCTTTACCCAGTGAGCCACCTGGGAAACCCACTTGCAACTATACTTCTCACCATACAAGGTGCCAGAGGCATTTTAGGGGGAGGATAGGAAACCTATTTTGGCCTTATGTACCAGGTATGTTTCTCAACACAGCTTTTCTAATAATAAAATTAAATATCTTAATTTCTAAGGAAGTCAAGACTTCCCTATTTTTTAATAGGTTCAGAACTTAAAGTAACATTTGACTTAGTGTCTCTTTTAAATCTCAGCCATTTTAATTCAGACGTGAGTTTGAATTCCAGTTGGTATTGAAAAGATTGAGTTTAGTCTCAAGATGCTGGTGTATTCATTTGTCCATGGTAATATTAATATTAGTAATAGCTATCTCATTGAGTTGTATGGAGATTAACTGAGATCACACGCCTGACATAGTAGGTATCCATAATTCAGCTTCTATGATATTTGTGATATACAAAGAAGTCTAGACAAAAAAAAAAAAAAAACTTTGTGAAATTAGGAAGGCAGGAGTTGAAACCTAATATTAGGAACTTTTAATAATTTTTCAAGTACTTTAAATATAGAAAATATTAATAATTAGCAGATGACTCAAAAAACTTGAAACCTTCTTACAACCTGTGTTCATGCACTCCAGTCACTATGACAACTTTTCAGAACAAAGAACTTGAGTGCTTGCTACAGCAAGATCAAAGGAGGACGTGTCATAAAAGGCTGCGGAAGTCACACCTCAGTCCCTGGCCCTCCTGTCCTCGCACTGCATGTGTCATTTAAAATGCAATTCCCTTTGAATGGGCACAGAGCAATTCTATTACCAGACATGACTGCTTTTACTACTAGCAGCGCTTTAATGATTTTATGTCATTGCAATAATAGAAACATGACATTCAACTGTGACTACAGCTTGTGACAGTCTATTTTTGGAAAACCGATTTTGTAGAGGACATGCAAATGTGGAGTCTGGGTGCCTGTTTATTTCCCAAAAGGCTGAGCCAGGAACTCTCACACCTCAATCCCCTCCGTGGACCTTTCATGACTTTCTTTTTTTTTTTTTTTGAGAAGAAAATATTTTAAAATTTATTCTTTAATAAGCCATTTTTTTAAAAAAATCTTTAATTCTTACATGTGTTCCCAAACATGAACCCCCCTCCCACCTCCCTCCCCATAACCTCTCTCTGGGTCATCCCCATGCACCAGCTCCAAGCATGCTGTATCCTGCATCAGACATAGACTGGCGATTCAATTCTTACATGATAGTATACATGTTAGAATGTCATTCTCCCAAATCATCCCACCCTCTCCCTCCCTCTGAGTCCAAAAGTCCATTATACACATCTGTGTCTCTTTCCCTGTCTTGCATACAGGGTCGTCATTGCCATCTTCCTAAATTCCATATATATGTGTTAGTATACTATATTGGTGTTTTTCTTTCTGGCTTACTTCACTCTGTATAATCGGCTCCAGTTTCACCCATCTCATCAGAACTGATTCAAATGAATTCTTTTTAACGGCTGAGTAATACTCCATTGTGTATATGTACCACGGCTTTCTTATCCATTCATCTGCTGATGGACATCTAGGTTGTTTCCATGTCCTGGCTATTATAAACAGTGCTGCGATGAACATTGGGGTACATGTGTCTCTTTCAATTCTGGTTTCCTCAGTGTGTATGCCCAGCAGTGGGATTGCTGGGTCATAAGGTAGTTCTATTTGCAATTTTTTAAGGAATCTCCACACTGTTCTCCATAGTGGCTGTACTAGTTTGCATTCCCACCAACAGTGTAGGAGGGTTCCCTTTTCTCCACACCCTCTCCAGCATTTATTGCTTGCAGATTTTTGGATCACAGCCATTCTGACTGGTGTGAAGTGGTACCTCATTGTGGTTTTGATTTGCATTTCTCTAATAATGAGTTATGTTGAGCATCTTTTCATGTGTTTGTTAGCCATCCGTATGTCTTCTTTGGAGAAATGTCTATTTAGTTCTTTGGCCCATTTTTTGATTGGGTCGTTTATTTTTCTGGAATTGAGCTGCATAAGTTGTTTGTATATTTTTGAGATTAGTTGTTTGTCAGTTGCTTCATTTGCTATTATTTTCTCCCATTCAGAAGGCTGTCTTTTCACCTTGCTTATATTTTCCTTTGTTGTGCAGAAGCTTTTAATTTTAATTAGATCCCATTTGTTTATTTTTGCTTTTATTTCCAGAATTCTGGGAGGTGGATCATAGAGGATCCTGCTGTGATTTATGTCTGAGAGTGTTTTGCCTATGTTCTCCTCTAGGAGTTTTATAGTTTCTGGTCTTACATTTAGATCTTTAATCCATTTTGAGTTTATTTTTGTGTGGGGTGTTAGAAAGTGATCTAGTTTCATTCTTTTACAAGTGGTTGACGAGTTTTCCCAGCACCACTTGTTAAAGAGATTGTCTTTACTCCATTGTATATTCTTGCCTCCTTTGTCAAAGATAAGGTGTCCATATGTGTGTGGATTTATCTCTGGGCTTTCTATTTTGTTCCATTGATCTATATGTCTGTCTTTGTGCCAGTACCATACTGTTTTGATGACTGTGGCTTAGTAGTAGAGCCTGAAGTCAGGCAAGTTGATTCCTCC
This sequence comes from Capra hircus, assembly GCF_001704415.2. Taxonomy (NCBI): domain Eukaryota; kingdom Metazoa; phylum Chordata; class Mammalia; order Artiodactyla; family Bovidae; genus Capra; species Capra hircus. The sequence goes on along the minus strand of NC_030822.1, from coordinate 11,425,718 downwards.
AGTTCCATTCTTCTTTCTCAAGATTGCTTTGGCTATTCGAGGTTTTTTGTATTTCCATACAAATCTTGAAATTATTTGTTCTAGTTCTGTGAAAAATGTTGCTGGTAGCTTGATAGGGATTGCATTGAATTTGTAAATTGCTTTGGGTAGTATACTCATTTTCACTATATTGATTCTTCCGATCCATGAACATGGTACATTTCTCCATCTATTAGTGTCCTCTTTGATTTCTTTCATCAGTGTTTTATAGTTTTCTATATATAGGTCTTTAGTTTCTTTAGGTAGATATATTCCTAAGTATTTTATTCTTTTCGTTGCAATGGTGAATGGAATTTTTTCCTTAATTTCTTTTTCTACTTTCTCATTATTCGTGTATAGGAATGCAAGGGATTTCTGTGTGTTGATTTTATATCCTGCAACTTTACTATATTCATTGATTAGCTCTAGTAATTTTCTGGTGGAGTCTTTAGGGTTTTCCATGTAGAGGATCATGTCATCTGCAAACAGTGAGAGTTTTACTTCTTCTTTTCCAATTTGGATTCCTTTTATTTCTTTTTCTGCTCTGATTGCTGTGGCCAAAACTTCCAGAACTATGTTGAATAGTAGCGGTGAAAGTGGACACCCTTGTCTTGTTCTGAAATGAGTGTGGTAACTTGAGGTCTCGAACAACGATGCTTCACATACAAAAAAAACCCACTTTAGAGAAGGAGACTGGAGCCCGAATCTAATTTTCTCATTGGAAGGAACATCCTTTATGAAGTATTTAAATGCCTGAGTCCTTATTCTTGATAAGGGCCAAGTCCACAAACAACAACCATAACAAAAGTACATGCACTTGGTCAGTGGAGGAATCCCCTCAAATCTTTCACAGACAAATCTGAAGCTAAGAGTCATAAACTCCCTCATCGTCCTTCACTCACAGGTCAGTACTATCTCTTTCAGCACACGCATTCAACTTCTTCTAATCTCTCTTGCTTTAGGCCAACTCTTCCACCTGAGGTCTTAATTCCTACCCCTACTGCCTCTTTTGGGCTTCCCCAGGGGCACAGTAACCTCAGATGTGCAGATGACACCACCCTTATGGCAGAAAGTGAAGAGGAACTAAAAAGCCTCTTGATGAAAGTGAAAGAGGAGAGTGAAAAAGTTGGCTTAAAGCTCAACATTCAGAAAACGAAGATCATGGCATCCGGTCCCATCACTTCATGGGAAGTAGATGGGGAAACAGTGGAAACAGTGTCAGACTTTATATTTTTGGGCTCCAAAATCACTGCAGATGGTGACTGCAGCCATGAAATTAAAAGACGCTTACTCCTTGGAAGAAAAGTTATGATCAACCTAGATAGCATATTCAAAAGCAGAGACATTATTTTGCCGACTAAGGTCCGTCTAGTCAAGGCTATGGTTTTTCCAGTGGTCATGTATGGATGTGAGAGTTGGACTGTGAAGAAGTCTGAGCGCCGAAGAATTGATGCTTTTGAACCGTGGTATTGGAGAAGACTCTTGAGAGTCCCTTGGACTGCAAGGAGATCCAACCAGTCCATTCTGAAGGAGATCAGCCCTGGGATTTCTTTGGAAGGAATGATGCAAAAGCTGAAACTCCAGTCCTTTGGACCTCATGTGAAGAGTTGACTCATTGGAAAAGACCCTGATGCTGGGAGGGATTGGGGGCAGGAGGAGAAGGGGACGACAGAGGATGAGATGGCTGGATGGCATCACGGACTCGATGGACGTGAGTTTGAGTGAACTCCGGGAGTTGGTGATGGACAGGGAGGCCTGGTGTGCTGCGATTCATGGGGTTGCAAAGAGTTGGACACAGCTGAGCGACTGAACTGAACTGAATTGAGTGGCACAGTTGTAAAGAATCTGCTTGCAATGTGGAACACACAGGAGACACGGATTCAATCCCTGGGTGGGGAAGATCCCCTAGAGGAGGGCATAGAAACCCACTGCAGTATTCTTGCCTGGAAAATTCCATGGACAGAGGATCCTGTCAGGCTACAGTCCACAGGGTCATGAAGAGTCAGACACGACTGGTCGACTGGGCAAGCACACCGTCTCTTCTAGGACCTTGATGTATCAGGGTCTACTTTGCTCCAACATTTCTACTTCCCCCCTTGCTACTGGGTCTCTCCTTTCAGTCTGTTAAATGCCAAAATCCTTACCATTACACACACAGACACACAGAGGCACAACCCTCTGTCGTCTTCTCGTCTCTGACCCATTTTCCTCCACAACTGAACTACTTAAATTAGTTCACATTTAGCCTCCCATTTTTAAAATTCCTGTTTTCTCTCTTGCTTCTATAAATAAGTAGGCAATTTTTCCTTGCCTTCTTGTTTCAAACAAGTACTGCGATCTTTTCTTATCTGTCCTTCCCCTCTTCGATCCCTGTCTGTAGTCTTCCACTGGTATCAGTCCCCCCAAACTGCCCAGGAAAACTTCATCAATGACCTCATTAGAGTTAAAACCAATGGTCAGTCTCAGTAATTTGAACATTTTGCTTGCATGTGATATAAGCAATCCCTCCTTTCCCTTTCTAAAAATTCTCCTCTCTTTGATTTCATGCTACTGCATGAAATAATCTATTTTATTTCTACCAATTATCCTGTATTTTCTCTAAATACTGTACCATACACTTCACACTGTTGAAACAACACTGAAAGGTAGGGAATATTGTAATCATGTATACTTTTAAAAAGCAAGCAATTGAAACCTAAAGGAACTGAATAATTTTACTCAAGTTACATAGTATATGTAGGGAATGGGCTAAGACACAGCTTTATCTTACACCAGTGTATGTTTTAAATTTGTTAATATGATATTTAAAACATATAGGAATATACCAGTCATTACAACTAACAGATCTCATCTATCCACAGATTTAGCACGTTAACATTTTGCTTCACAATTTGTACTATTTTTCCAGAATTGATATATTAGAAAAAGCTAAAGCCCAACTTGTAATTCTCCTCAATTTGACTCCCTTTTCTTCCCAGAGGAAACCATTATACTCTAGGGGGGTCTCTATCATTTATATCCATTTTGTTAAACCCTACTATTAGATTGACACAAGCTTCTTTATTCATCCCTCTCTTTTATATCCCTCTGGATATAAAAAATTCTTTCTTTTCTGTTTGTGCTCACTCATACAAATATTGACCTCTAGTTAATGATTTATATGCTGATGTATTTCAGGGGAAGTACACTGATGTCTGCAACTTACTCCCAAATGCATTCCCAAAATAGTGATGGATAGAGGGATGGAAATTTTAAACATATATACTTAAGAGTTTATAGATAATCAATATGTCTAATCACTTTTCAAACCAAATAAGGCTTTAGAATATCTTCACACTACAGTTCTTCCTCTAATGTACCACATTGATTTGTTTGTGCCTATAAAATACCTTTTCAAAAATGATCAAAAATTAATAATATATCAGTCTTTTCTACAATACATCTTTGCTTACATCTATATGATTATCAAAATATTTCCAAACCTTCTCATCCTTATTTGGGGAGGAGAGGATTCAGTCACCTCTTACTGATTTCCATGCCTTTTTTTTTTTTGGTGAGAGTCTAGAATTGTTAATTGTCACAGTATTTTTATGAACATTTAAAAAATTTAAATTTCTTCCCATGAATTATACTTTGACTAAGTATAGAATTCTAGGCTGACAAGTATATGTCATCCCCCCTTCAAAGTTATCCTTCTATCATGACTGTGAGACATCTTCAGTAATTCTAATTTTCATTCCTTTGATTGTAATAGATATTTCATCTCTGTCTGCCTTTAAGACTTTTTTTCTGGTTGTGTGAGTTTTGAAGTTTCAGGGCAATATATCTGTATGTAGAATTGTTTTTGATCATCCTGTCAAGAATGTGGTATACTCAGTAATTCTAAAGGCTGAAACCTCTTTTCAATCCAGGAACATTCTGAGTTATTGTATCTTTTACTTTTCTTTATTCTCCTCTTCTAAAAACTCTGTTGTATATATTCTGTAGTATCTTATCTTTCTCATATCTTTACACCCATGGTGAATGTCTAATTATTTACACAGACCTATTTTCAAGTTACTAACATTTACGATTATCTACATCTTTACCAAATTATTTACTTACAACCTCCAGATCATACAGCTCATATGTTTCATAGCAAGATAACAAGATAGGGGTCCTTCTTCAAGTTTGATGCCGGTGGTTCTTTCTCTTTTTTGTATCTATTTAAACTTTTACACGTTTACTTTAATGTCTCCTCTGACTAATTCTATTATTTTTTGTTCTAGGGTGTGAATTCTATTTGTTGAATTTTCTGATCCTTTTTAATTATGACTCCCTACAGGTGACTTGAAATGTCTTAAGGAATCTTCATGGAGGTTGTTATAGACTGACTTGTCTCCTCAAAAATCCATGTGTTGTTGAAACCCTAACACCCAGTGTAGCTGTATTTGGACAAAAGGTCTTTAAAGAGGTCATTAAGGTCAAACAATGTCATCAGGTTGGGATCCTAATTCAATGGAACATGTGTTCTCATCAGAAGAAGAGGAGTTAACAGGAAAATCCATGCAGAGGAAACCCTGGGTGAGGACACAGCAAAGATGAGGCCACCAACACGCCAAGAAGAGCGATCCCACCAGAAACCAGAGCTGCTAACACCTTGATCTTGGACTTCCAGCCTCAAGAACTGCGAGAGAAAATACACACATGCTGTTTAAACCACACAGACTTGGGTCTCCTTCAGGAGCCCCAGTTAGTAGCAACATCCATTGAGTGCCAGTTCACATTCATCTCTTCATTGTTGCCATGGTTTCAGAGTTTATATTAGAATGTTGGTAAGTTCTCAACTTGCCGTTCTCACACCAAATAAGGAATATAAATTTGGAACTCACAAATGTGCTTCAAGTGTTTCACATTGCCTGTTTCTAAAAACTGACTTGTTTTCACTCATGGCTAGTGGTTAGAATTTTGTTTTTGAGGACATAGTAGGATACCTTCCTGTCTCAAAGGTCCTGTGGATAATACACATTCAGTCTCTTTCTGTAAGTAGCTCCCGTCTGAGGGTACTGAAATATAAGACCAAGAAATTAAGGTAAGTTTTCCAGTTCTAACAACTAGAAATTGGGGACCTCTGATTATTAATCTTATCTTGAATTTTTTTTTTTTTCATTTTGCAATCTAAGGAGTCCCTTTCTTGATTTTTTTTTTAAAACTTACTAGGGTATAGTCGCTTCACAATGTTTTGTTAATTCCTGCTATCCAATGAAGTGAACCAGCTATACATATACATATATTCCCTTCTTCGTAAGCCTCTCGCCCACTCACCCCCATTCCACCCCTCTAGGTCACCACAGAGCACTGAGATAAGCTCCCTGTGCTACGCAGAAGGTTCCCAGTAGCTGGCTGTTTTTATAAATGGTAGCATATGTATGTCAATTCCAGTCTCTCGGCTCATCCCACCCCTCCTGCTCCACCATGTCTGCGTGGCCGTTCTCTGCATCTCAAGTTCCGCCCTGCAGATAGGTTCATCTGTACCATTTTTCTAGATTCAATGTATAAAATAAAATGGGCGGAAGACCTAAACAGACACTTCTCCAAATAATACATACAGAGGGCCAAGAGGCACACGAAAAGATGCTCAACAACACTAATTGTTAGAGAAATGCAGATCCAACTACAATGAGGTATCACCTCACACGGTTCAGAATAGCCATCAACAACAAAAAAAATTTCTTGATTTTTGCCATTTCAAAAATACTTCTTTCATGATTTGTTTGGAGTGGAAATAAAACTCTTCTGTGTCAGCTTAATTTCAAATAATGACCTGATGTCTCTTATGTTCTTTGTACATCACCACACCACCTGTCTTGGCCATCATCTCTCCGACTACCTATTATAACATGCAAAATCTAACTTCTCTTTCTCTGCTTGACAACGAGATATTTCAGAGGATCAGTCTCCTCTTCTGATGTTCTTGTTGAACAAACTAGTCTACTTTCAATGTTATAAGAAACTGACTTCTGAAAAGTCCTATTTGACATCTCAATTCCCACATTCCATCAAAAGGCAAATTCTATCCCCTGAGCCTTCCCAGCATTGTCATTTCACAACAGCTACCATCAAACCCCACTTCTGGTGATAGAGCAGCTTCTCAGGATCTAAACTTGCACTATTAATGATTAGCCAGACTACAGGCATGCATCTTATCATCTTTGTTCTTTTCAATTTCTTTTCATTTTTTAAAACAACTAATGCATACTCTTTAGATCTCTTCAGTGGATTTCTTTACCCTATAGAATAAAGTTCAAGATCTTCAGCTTACAAAACCAAATCTTCATGACTAAGCCTTCAACTGGTGATCCAGAATTATTTTGCATAGGGATTCATACCACCACCAAGAACTGCTATTCACTTAAGCCATTTGTAGTGTCTTTCCGTGACTTGGCTCAAACAATTTCCTCACCCTGAAATGATTTCTCCTTGCGCCCTCTCACCCACTTCAGTTCAACATCACTTTCTTAAAACTCTCAGTCTCTTTTCCAGGGAAAGTTGACCACACCCTCCTCTGTATCCCTGCCACAAATACTTACCCTTGGTACTTATTGAAATCTTAAATCCACTGATATAATAACAGGCTTCCCTTCTACTCTGAAACTGAGATCATACAAGACATGGTTTCTCAATCTCAGTGGGATAAGCAATAGAGCAGATAATTGTATGTTGTATGGGTTGTTCTGTGAGTTGTAGGATATTAAGGAGCATTCTTGACTGCTAACTACTAGATATTAGTAGTTGCCACCCTTCACCAGACATGACAACCAAAAACGTCTCCAGACATTGTCAAATGTCTGAGGGATGAGGGGCAGGAGCATAATCATCCCTGGCTGAGAACCAGTGCCTTAAGATAAAAATGACATTTCCAAAGTCCTGGGTTCAAGGTCACCACATGTATTCTAGAAGTATGAGTTGACAGAGTGCATAATGAATAAAAATATTTTAGTAATCAACAGACACACACATACACACACACACACATATATACACATATATACATGTATATTTGACTTGCAAATTATGTTTTTGAGTAATTCAGGGAGCTTAGGTTTAAATAATATTAGTAGGGCATAAGATGGACTATACACAGGCATTTCATAGTTAAGGACCAAATACCAGCTAAGATACACAGTTAAGTAAGAACAATTAGCAATTTTGTGAATTGGCTGCCAGTTCAAATTTATTTTGCCAAGGCTAATGTTTACTTAAGTTGAAATGTCTGACAATTATAAGAGCTTTGATTGCATGAGCTTATGTTTGAATTTCAGCAACTCTGCATTTAAATTGAGGCAATATAATCTCCTGGGCAATTGTCAAAACAAGTAACTATGTTGACAAGGGATCTTGGAAATTAAAGTTAAGTGAGAGTGTGTCTGTGTGTATACACACAATATATATGCATATATATATATTCACATATGTACATATCATATATACATACATAAATACATACATATATATGGGCTTCCCAGGTGGCTCAGTGGTAAAGAATCAGCCTGACAACACAGGAAACTCAGGAGTGGCAGGTTTGATCCCTCTGTTGGGAAGACCCCCTCAAGGAGGAAATGGCAACCCACTCCAGTATTCTTGCCTGGAAAATCCCAAGATCAGAAGCCAGGCGGATTATAGTCGATGGGGTTGCAAAGAGTCATACATGACTTAGCGAATGAGCACATGCTTGCAAATACACACACACGCATATGCATGTACACAGTATGTTCCTCAGCTGTTCTTCCCTTAGACATTTATTTAACAAATATTTAGACAATACTTGGAATGTGCAAAATAATTAAATAAAATAAAAAGATCTTTTTACTTCTACTGTGTGCTCAGTCACTCCACTAGAGGAGATAATTCAAGCATGAAAACAACCTAAATAAGCGGAATCAAAAGGTTAAGAATGTTCAAACGAAAGAGCCAATCTTTCAATTTAGTAAAACCAGGGAAGAAATCATAGACAACATGGCACTGAATTTTGGCCTTGGGGGTAACTATTAATATCAAAAGTGTTTATAATAATCACAATAAAGAAAGGTATTAAATTAACTATCAATTGAATCATTACCTTCATTTGAAACTTTAGTTCTGAAAATTGCAATAATATGCAAAACCATGTGTTCTATACTTGATAACATCAGGAAACATAATTTTGCATTCGTTTTGAGTTACAGAAGACAGGTATAAAATGTATTATATAAGGATCAAAGTCTGGAAGAAAATACATGGCAATATTAATAATTATTTCTGGATTTCAGGATTGACAGGGGCAATATTATTTCTGTTTTTAGATACCTCGATATTTTAAATTTATCTTCCACATTTTTTCCATAGCTCTTTTATTTTTATAAAATAAAAAATATATTAATTTATACATACACATTCCAGTTCAGTTCAGTTGCTCAGTTGTGTCCAACTCTTTGCAACCCCAAGAATTGCAGCACTCCAGGCCTCCCTGTCCAAATCCAACTCCCAGAGTTCACTCAAACTCACATCCATCGAGTTGGTGATGCCATCCAGCCATCTCATCCTCTGTCGTCCCCTTCTCCTGCCCCCAATCCCTCCCAGCATCAGTCTTTTCCAATGAGTCAACTCTTCTCATGAGGTTGGCCAAAGTACTGGAGTTTCAGCTTTAGCATCATTCCTTCCAAAGAAATCCCAGGGCTGATCTCCTTCAGAAGAGACTGGTGGATGTCCTTGCAGTCCAAGGGACTCTCAAAAGTCTTCTCCAACACAACAGTTGAAAAGCATCAATTCTTCAGCACTCAGCTTTCTTCACAGTCCAACTCTCACATCCATACATGACCACTGGAAAAACCATAGCCTTGACTAGATGGACCTTTGTTGGCAAAGTAATGTCTCTGCTCTTTAATATGCTATCTAGGTTGGTCATAACTTTCCTTCTAAGGAGTGTCTTTTAATTTCATGACTGCAGTCACCATCTGCAGTGATTTTGAAGCCCCCAAAAATAAGTCTGACACTGTTTCCACTGTTTCCCCATCTATTTCCCATGAAGTGATGGGACCAGATGCCATGATTTTAGTTTTAAGAATGTTGAGCTTTGAGCCAACATTTTCACTCTCCTCTTTCACTTTCATAAAGAGGCTTTTTAGTTCATCTTCACTTTCTGCCATAAGGGTGGTGCCATCTGCATATCTGAGGTTATTGATATTTCTCGCGGCAATCTTGATTCCAGCTTGTGCTTCCTCCAGTCCAGCATTTCTCATGATGTACTCTGCATAGAAGTTGAATAAGCCATATAACTCAATCAATGTAAGTTCAGATTTCTTCCACTAGAGGTACAGACAAAGACTTTTCAATCTCCAGCATTAAATAAGCAGGGTGACAATATACAGCCTTGAGGTATACCTTTTCCTATTTGGAACCAGTCTGTTGTTCCATGTCCAGTTCTAACTGTTGCTTCCTGACCTGCATACAGGTTTCTCAAGAGGCAGGTCAGGTGGTCTGGTATTCCTATCTCTTGAAGAATTTTCCACAGTTTATTGTGATCCACACAGTCAAAGGCTTTGGCATAGTCAATAAAGCAGAAATAGATGTTTTTCTGGAACTCTCTTGCTTTTTCGATGATCCAGCAGATGTCGGCAATTTGATCTCTGGTTCCTCTGCCTTTTCTAAAACCTGCTTGAACATCTGGAAGTTCATGGTTCACATATTTCTGAAGCCTGGCTTGGAGAATTTTGAGCATTACTTTACTAGCGTGTGAGATGAGTGCAATTGTGCGGTAGTTTGAGCATTCTTTGGCATTGCCTTTCTTTGGGATTGGAATGAAAACTGACATTTTCCAGTCCTGTGGCCACTGCTGAGTTTTCCAAATTTGTTGACATGTTGAGTGCAGCACTTTCACAGCATCATCTTTCAGGATTTGAAGTAGCTCAACTGGAATTCCATTACCTCTACTAGCTTTGTTCGTGGTGATGTTTTCTGAGGCCCACTTGACTTCACATTCCAGAATGTCTGGCTCTAGATGAGTGATCACATCATCGTGATTATCTGGGTCGTGAAGATCTTTTTTGTACAGTTCTTCTGCATATTCTTGCCACCTCTTCTTAATATTTTCTGCTTCTGTTAGGTCCATACCATTTCTGTCCTTTATCGAGCCCATCTTTGCATGAAATGTTCCCTTGGTATCTCTAATTTTCTTGAAGAGATCTCTAGTCTTTCCCATTCTGTTCTTTTCCTCTATTTCTTTGCATTGATCACTGAAGAAGACTTTCTTATCTCTCCTTGCTATTCTTTGGAACTCTGCATTCAGATGCTTATATCTTTCCTTTTCTCCTTTGCTTTTCACTTCTCTTCTTTTCACAGCTATTTGTAAGGCCTCTTCAGACAGCCATTTTGCTTTTTTGCATTTCTTTTCCAAGGGGATGGTCTTCATCCCTGTCTCCTGTACCATGTCACAAACCTCATTCCATAGTTCATCAGGCACTCTATCTATCAGATCTAGTCCCTTAGATCTATTTCTCACATCTACTGTATAATCATAAGGGATTTGATTTAGGTCATACCTGAATGGTCTAGTGGTTTTCCTTAATTTCTTCAATTTAACTCTGAATTTGGCAATAAGGAGTTCATGATCTGAGCCACAATCAGCTCCCAGTCTTGTTTTTGCTGGCTGTATAGAGCTCCTCCATCTTTGGCTGCAAAGAATATAATCAATCTGATTTCAGTGTTGACCATCTGGTGATGTCCATGTGTAGAGTCTTCTCTTGTGTTGTTCGAAGAGATTGTTTGTTATAACCAGTGAGTTCTCTTGGCAAAACTCTATTAGCCTTTGCCCTGCTTCATTCTGTATTCCAAGGCCAAATTTACCTGTTACTCCAGGTGTTTCTTGACTTCCTACTTTTGCATTCTAGTTCCCTGTAATGAAAAGGACATCTTTTTGGGGTGTTAGTTCTAAAAGGTCTTGTAGGTCTTCATAGAACTGTTCACCCTCAGCTTCTTCAGCATTACTGGTTGGGGCATAGGCTTGGATTACCATGATATTGAATGGTTTGCCTTGGAAACAGATAGAGATCATTCTGTCATTTTTGAGATTGCATCCAAGTACTGCATTTCAGACTCTTTTGTTGACCATGATGACTACTCCATTTCTTCTAAGGGATTCCTGCCCACAGTAGTAGATATAATGTTCATCTAAGTTAAATTCACCCATTCCAGTCCATTTTAGTTTGCTGACTCCTAGAATGTCAACATTCACCATATATTCATATTATATTGATAGAAGTTTCCGATTCATCAAGGCGGAAAACACTTTGTCAAATTTTATTTCCATACATGGCTAAATGATTGTAGATTGTGACTTATTAAATTGTGTAAATACAAGAAATCTTAAGTTTGAAATCTCTACATTGAAATTGCCATAGTATTCCCTCTAGCCCTTGATATTTACTTCTTAAAAAGCACTCACTTGCCTATTTGCTAGCCAAGATATCTGGACAAATTGATTAAAAAATTGTATCAGAAGATTAAAAGAACAGTAGGGATGTAGATAAGATATACAAAAGCTTAAATCCCTCCTCTTCCATGCAGGCTTAGGTATAACTGGTGTCTATACTGATATTAGGGCTTCCCTGGTGGCTCAGATGGTAAAGAATCTGCCTGCAATGCAGGAGACCCAGGTTTGATCCCTGGGTTGAGAAAATCCCCTGGAGAAGGAAATGGCAATCCACTCCAGTATTCTTGCCTGGAGAATTTCATGGACAGAGGAGCCTGGTGGGCTACAATCCACAGGATAGCAAAGAACTGGACACAACAATGACTAAAACACACATACTGATATTACTCTTCCCAGGTGGCGCTAGCCATAAAGAACCAGCTTGTCAGTGCGGGAGATATATCAGACATGGGTTCAGTGCCTGGGTTGGGAAGATTCCTTGGAGTAGGAAATGACGACCCATTTCAGAGTTTTTGCCTGGAGAATCCCATGAACAGAGGAGCCTGGAGGGCTACAGTCCATGGGGTTGCAAAGAGTTAGACATGATTGAGTGACTTAGTACACACATACTGATATCACACTTATGGGATGATTCATGTCATTACTATCATATATGGTATTATATGTGGAAATATTCTGCCTTACAAGGGAATTTCTTAAATATTCAGATGAAATAGTTCACTTTTTTAAATTGAACGCTCTTGGGAGCTGAAGGCATGTTTTAGTACTACTTAACAACAAGAATTACCAAATGTACAAATACTGAGTGTCTAGTAAACAGTAGACATCTAATAAATATTTTAAAGAATGTAATCACAGAGGACGGAATGGCTTACTGAAGTGACAAAAGTTAATAAAAGGCAGAAAATTATATTTGGTGGTCTCAATATAATTTGGAATTACAACCGTACCAGCATATCACAGACCTGAATGTATTCCTTTCTCCAGGATTCAGACCTTCTCAAAAAATTTACCCAAGAGGCTTTTAATGTAAAAAAAAAAAAAAAAAAAAGAATCGTTGATTAGTTGAACTCCATCTTTCCAAACACATACCACCCCAGCCTTGAGACCTACATGATTGCTCTTCTTGTTGTACGACCTGAAACCCCCTGATTATCACATTATTTGCCTTTATATGTCCTCAGGTCTCTACTCTAGGGTCTTTTCCTCAGAAAGTTATATTCTGGCTACTCTATTAAAAAACAAAATTAAACATGGCTTCCCTGGGGGTCCAATAGTTAAGAATTCACCTTGCAATGCAGGGGACATGGGTTCAATCCTTTGTGCAGGAAAATCCCACAGGCTGCAGGGCAACTAAGCTGTGTGCCACAAGAGAAGCCATTGCAATAAGAAGCCCTTGCACCGCAACTAGAGAGTGCCCCTGCTCTTTGCAACTAGAGAGAGTCCACGTGCAGCAAGACCCAGCACAGCCAAAAATAAATAACAAACAAAAACACTCTCATTAATCTTTATCCACTTGCCTTTCTTCTTTTTAATAGGAAATGGATGTCCAACAATATCTGGTTCTTTATTTATTTATGACTTAGTTCTTTTCCTAAATTTATGCTACAGATAAATCGAACCATAAAGAAAGCTGAGTACCAAAGAATTGATGCTTTTGAACTGTGGTGTCAGAGAAGACTCTTGAGAGTCTCTCAGACTGCAAGGAGATCCAACCAGTCCATCCTAAAGGAAATCAGTCCTGAATATTCACTGGAAGGACTGATGCTAAAGCTGAAGCTCCGATACTCTGGCCACCTGATGCAACGAAGTGACTCATTTGAAAAGACTCTGATGCTGGGAGGGATTGTGGGCAGGAGGAGAAGGGGACGACAGAAGATGAGATGGCTGGATGCCATCACTGACTCGATGGACATGAGTTTGAACAAACTGCAGGAGACAGTGAAGGACAGGGAAACCTGATGTGCTGCAGTCAATCCATGGGGTTTCAGAGTTGGACACGACTGAGTGAACTGACTGACTAATGCTATAGAAGCCCAGGGCCCTGTCTTTTATACACTGTACATCTCAACCTCTTAGAATACCATCCAATATACAGTTAGCCCTCAACAGATACATGTATTCAGTGATGGAGGAATGAATCAATGCTTAAATTAATACAGTGGGAGCTTCATTAAATCATATTCAGATCTAACGCGTAGATTTTGATGAATCCATATTGACCCCTATATTGACATTCTTTATAATTTTAACTGCATTTCTGTACTGTTCTGTATTTCTACATTATCTATATTTTTTCTTCTTTAAATTTTTAAATGTTTTGGACTACCTATAACTGCAAAAATAATAGCAACAAAAAGCAATCTCTATGTTTTACGTCTTAAATTATTTTTTTCTGAAAATTCCCCTATATAACACTGTCTTAACTTTGGGGAATATTTAATTTTCAAGACATACTTTTGACATTTTTATCTTTCTGGCTAGTATATTCTTATGACCTTGAGCAGAAGTCTTCATGAAATCGTCTGTGTAAAAGAGAAGAAACTACTTTACCTTGCAGGTTTGTTGAAAGTATTTTCTGAGATAATGATTTCATGTAAAGCCCCTAACCTGGTGATTCTCATCTATTATGCCATTATCATGCAGGAAATGTTGCCCTTCACTGCCAAGAACCATTCTTATAGTTAGGAAGGCAGGGACTGCCTGAGGACATGAGATTGAAAGGTAGATTTGCAGGCACCAGTTTTTTCTTTGTTTTTTGTTTGTTTGTTTTTTCCATGCGCTTCTTAGGTTTTACATCTTTATATTATTTCTAAGATTTGGAATCTGTGTGATGACTAGCATTAGAGATAATAACCTTATGACTGAATTATTTCTTATCCTTTAAAATTTTATACTTGTTACCTGAGATTTCCAACGGGTTTTTTACAATAGTCTTGATATTTACTATTCCTTGAATACCTTTGCATACTCTCCCCATGGAGCCTTGGCACCTACTGCTTCCTTTTCTTGGAATGTTCTTCTCGGATGGATAGCCAAATGGCTTGCTCCTTGATGACCTTGTGTTCTATTATCATGTCACTTTAACAATGAGAAAACTTAGCCAACTCTTCCATTTCCCATCCCAACACTTTTTCTCTCTTCCCTTCCCTTCCCTTCTTTTTTTCTGCTTCTCATAAAATCTGAAATATCACAAACATATCTATTTGGTTTTTTTGGCCCAACTTTCACCCATTCACATAACAGACAATAAGCGTCACGTGGATAAAGATTTGGTTCACTGTATGAGACGTTTAAATATCGTTTTCACAGTCTCTATGACAGTGCTAAACACTTAAGAGGTTTTTAATAATTTTTTTTTAATTTTAAAATCTTTAATTCTTACATGCGTTCCCAAACATGAACCCCCACCCACCTCCCTCCCCATAACATCTCTCTGGGTCATCCCCATGCACCAGCCCCAAGCATGCTGTGAGAATATGGAATAAATGCTAGTGATGTACTAAGAATGAAAAACCAAATCTGTGGCAAATGCAAACACCATCACTGCTCTCAGAGAGACTTCAATATGTTGCACAATTAGATATTTGGCAATTACAACATGATGGATTTACAGGCATTGATCCAAATATGCTAAATGACACTATGACCTCTCTAACTGAGGCTATCTTCCCCTAGATGTCAGGACCTGAGCTTTTCACATGAACTAAAGATAAAGGTAAAAAATGTGAGAGAAAGATGGAGAAAATATTAATTTTTTTTTCTTTCTCAGCATTGGTGGGAGAAAAAAGAACCAAACAACCTGGTTAAGGATGCAAGAGGTCATAGATCAATTCATTCATATGCAGGATGGCAGAATATTTAAACTAATGAACAGATGAGCCTGTCAATAAAGAAATATGACAATTAGATACCCACATTTCTCTTGCAAATCAAGACTAAAATGAGCTATAACTTCATACAGTCAGAATGGCCATCATTAAAATGTCTACAAATAATTAATGCTAGAGAGAGTGTGAAGAAAAATGAACCCCCCTACACTGTTCGGAGTCTAGCTTGGTGCAGTCACTATGGAAAAGAGTATACAGGTTCCTCTGAAAACTAAAAATAGAGTTATCATATGATCCAGCAATCCACCCCCTGGGCATATATCTGGAGAAAATTCTAATTCAAAAAGATACAAGCACCCTAACCTTCACTATTTACAATAGCCAAGACATGGAAGCAACCCAAATGTCCATCAAAAGATGAATGGATAAAGAAGATGTGGTCATATAACCTGGCACTGTCAACTTGTCAATCCAATGACTCAGGTCACAAGGAGGGACTTTCAACCATTCTGAAAAACCGAACCCTATTCTCACTGCAGGGCTGCTTCTGGTTCACAGACAGCCTGCTCTCCTCTTTTCTGGGGAGTGTACTTTTTGCTTTGTTTAATAAAACTCCTGATGCTTAAAACTGAAAAAAAAAATATGATATACACACATACATACTTATATGATGGAATATTACTCAGCCATAAAAATGAATGAAATAATGCCATTTGCACCAACAGAGATGGACCTAGAGATTATCATACTAAGTGAAGTAAATCAGATAAAGACATATATCACTTGATATAACTTATATGTGGAATCTAAAAATATTAGGCAAATGAATTTATTTACAAAACTGAAATAGACTCACAAACTGAAAACAAATTATGGTTATCAAAGTGGGCAATGGTGGGGAAGGTAGAAATAAATTAGGACTTTGGGATTAACATCTATACACTACTATACACACACAAGATAAACAAGAACCTACTGTATAGCACATGTTACTATACTCAGTGTCTTATAATGAAAAGAATCTGAAAAAGCTGAATTCCTTTGCTGTGAGTAACTTGAAACTAATACAACATTGTAAATTAACTTTAAAAAAGGAAACCCACATTTCTTATGTATTAGCTAGGTGACCTCAGCAAGGTACTTAACTTTTCTTACATAGCAATATATCACTGGCAAAATGAAGGCAAACATAGAACCTCCCCCCACATCATGCTTCTGAAATGATAACATAAAAACATTTAGGTAATATAGTGAGCAAAGTTCTTAAGCACATGTGCACTATTAGTGTTATTATTTAGTAAATTATTATTTTCATTTTTAGGTACCACCTGCTTCAAAACAGATTTGAAGAAAATTTTAAAAAGGGCAAAATTAAAACTAGTGAAATTAAGATGAAAAATATAAGACAAAGGGTGATGAGGAAAATACTCCAGCTGCCTGTCCTATATCCATTTTCTCTTCTGTCTTTCTAGTGGAATGTGGAGCAATATGTCTGGTCAATTGCCAGGACCTCTTACAAGTAGAAGTGGCTATTTAACTACGTGCTAGCCAATGGAAGGCAATGGCGCCCCACTCCAGTACCCTTGCCTGGAAAATCCCATGGGCGGAGGAGCCTGGTGGGCTGCAGTCCATGGGGTCACTAAGAGTCGGACACGACTGAGTGACGTCATTTTGACTTTTCACTTTTATGCACTGGAGAAGAACCAGTGTTGGCAACCCACTCCAGTGTTCTTACCTGGAGAATCCCAGGGACGGGGGAGCCTGGTGGGCTGCCGTCTCTGGGGTCGCACAGAGTCGGACACGCAGCAACCAATGGAATGGAAGTGGAATTTTCCAGATGCAACTTCTGGGAAGACACTTCTAAAACTGGGGACTGGCTCAGCTTAAATATGACTTTTACCCTTTAACCTACTACCTTCTTTCTGGAACACAGGCAAGTCAGTTGGAATTTCACCATCCATCTAACCACGCATGCACGCGTGCTAAGTTGCTTTAGTCGCTTCTGACTCTTTGTGACCCCATGGACTGTAGCCTGCTAGGCTCCTCTGTCCATTGGAACCTCCAGGCAAGAATACTGGAGGATTCCAGTACCCAGAAGTTGCCATGCCCTTCTCCAAGGGATCTTCCCAACCCAGAGATCAAAACTGAGTCTCACTTCTCCTGCATTGGCGTGTAGGCTTATTACCACTAGCGCCACCTGAGAAGCCCCTACGGACCATGAAAGTAAAAGTGCAAGTTGCTTAGTCATGTCTGACTTTTGAGACCCCATGGACTGTAGCCTGCCAGACTACTCTGTCCATGGAATTATCCAGGCAAGAATACTTACTGGAGTGGGTTGCCATTCCCTTCTCCAGGGGATTTCCCAAGCCAGGGATTTAACTCAGGTCTCCCATATTCCAGGCAGATTTTTTTATCAGCTGAGCTACCAGGGAAACCTACTAACCATACAGTGACCTCAAATATGGAAACCCTGAACTTAGAATATCATAGAAGATAGAAAGATGCTGAGTCTCTTTATCAACACTCTATGTAACCTTAAATTGCCTTCCCCTGATTCCTCTTTAAGGGGAGTTTGGCAGCTTTTTGTTTAACCACTTTTTGAATCTCTGCTTCTCACACCCAAACAGAATTTTAACAGAAGTGAGATGACTATTCCAAATAATGAGAAAAAAATCTAAGACAATCTCTTGTACTTACATATAACTAAGCTGTTAACTACCCAATAGCCATGAGGGTGGGGGGAAACAGTTAAAAAGGATCCATGAAAATTACAAAGCTCTTAAGCACTAATACAAAAATAAAGTCCAAACTTAGATATTGTTAAATTGATTCCATTCATTAGATTTTTTAAAATTTCATACATTTTTATGTAGAACATAAATATTTATTGGTATATCTGTTTTGTGAAGCTATAAATCGACTCTCATGTATTTCTTAAACTGAACTTTGACAAAAAATGTTAAATGTTATAGTCGCATGGTGAAAACATGTCTATGAAACAGGCAAGCACACACTGTTTTCTAAATGGATGACCTGACTTAGAAATAGAAATTAAAGAAGGTAGAAGAAAGACTAGTTGGTATACATCTTACATTCTTCCAAACTGAATTATGAAGCTAAGTAGCAATAATTTTGATATTAACATTTTTGTAAAGCAGCTAAAACACAAGCAGAACGATTGAAGGCAAAAGGAGCAGGGGGTGACAGAGAGTGAGATGGTACTGACTAAATGCACGTGAATAGTGGAGGACAGGAGAGCCTGGTGAGCTGCACTCCATGGGCTCACAGTCAGACACCACACAGCACCTGAACAATAACAACAGATGTCTTAACACGTAAATGGAAGTCATGGACATCAGCACCCTAGAGCATGGAGACCACCGTGTACACTTTCCAGAGTAAGAACCACCCTGTGCTCATCTTGACCAAAATAAATAATTTTTACTAGGCTCATGTATACCAAGTTATTAATAATCATCTATTATTGTTAGGTTGGGGAAGTACTGGAGAATCAGTGCTCAGGTATGGAATACCAAGATAAGAAGCAGGCCAACTGTGTATCCAAATGAAGTTCTACTAGTTAAGAATGGGAGATTTTTTGCAAGGAAAAGGTGTTCTCACTTAAATATGGAAAGCAAGGGAATTCAGAATAGAAAAGCTGAGAGAGAGAGGGCAGCCTCAATTTATACATCAGCTATAATATCTGCCTTGTAAGTCTATTTACTTGGTAACTTAATGACATGCCTTTAACTAGTTACTGTAGCAACTGCCACCTGACCCATCAGGCTCCAAGACACAGAACATCTTCCTGCCAGAAACAGAAATACTGTCAATGTCTCCAAGGAGCCTTACCATTTTGAGGAATGCTGGTGGTGTGAAGGAAAGGTGTTAGCCCTGATTCACTGTGATTTTTAAAAATTTCTACATTCTAGTGGGGTGTCAACACTGCTTTCAGTAATGTTTTCTCTCCTATTTATCACTTCACTGTCTTTTTTAAAACTGTTAATTACCTAAATACTAACTTTCTGCTAATGCTGCTAGAAAGCTTCCCACAAATCAAACCCAACCTACCTCAACAATCTGGTTAAAAAAAAAAAAAATTATGTCAAGAAATCCAGCATTTAAAGTATTTTACATGGTATGACACAGATCACCAGTGTCATTCATTGTGATGCTTTGCTAAAATTGTAAACATTTTGGTCCCAATTCAGACCAATTAAGTTAGCATATTTGGGGTGAGACCTAGAAACTTGTATTTTGGGAAATTTAAACTAGGGATGTGTTTTTTATAAGACTTTGGTTTCCTTACCTCTGTTGTTTTGTTACGTTCTTTCTCACCTTTAATATCCCTTTCTTAATTTCAAGTATATAAATAGGACCAGCAAGTCATGTCTTATCTCAACTGTCAGTTTCTCAAAAGATAACTGTCCATTTCTCACCAACAAATTACAAACACCGCTATTTCACTACTTCTCTAATTTTCCAAATCCCTACTTTATGTTAAAAAGTATGTCAGACATTAATATATACATTAGGGATCTTCTCTGTCCCTGCATTCCCACTGGACTCTGTATCGCTTTTTATTCTACTAATAATTTGCTATAATACTGAGATTATGACACTTCTTCAA
Source organism: Capra hircus (assembly GCF_001704415.2). Classification (NCBI taxonomy): domain Eukaryota; kingdom Metazoa; phylum Chordata; class Mammalia; order Artiodactyla; family Bovidae; genus Capra; species Capra hircus. Next base: position 11,405,794 of record NC_030822.1, on the reverse strand, counting down.
CTGCTTAGGCTTCTCTAAGCACAGAGATGAGGTCTTATCCAACGCTTGTATCCAAGTGTCAGAAATATATAGTTGTCAATAAGTTTTTATTTCATTGCCCTATATTTAATAATAACCAAAGTAACATATCAACAGCTTAGATAAGATTGTTGAATGCTAATTCAAGTTCACAAGAACTGCAAAGTGGCTATTAATTCTAATCTACAAATGAGGAGACAGAGACTTGGAGAGGTCAAGTGGTCTGCCTTAGGTATACACTAATGAGTTAAAGATCAGGGTTTTGAAATTAAGCTGAAGGAGAAACCCAAGCTTCTACCACTAAATATAGCACCTTCCTTCCTGAAGAGACCATGAAGTAACAATCTCCATTTTAACCTCTCTCTTTGGACATGGATTACTATCTAGATATGAAACAAATGTGCCATGCCACAAAAACTCAGGCTTAATTAAGGAAATGAAACCTACAACTTTCTCACTCTCCAAGCCTCTTTACAAAACCATTTAAAACATGAATTTATTGGGGGTAAAAAACAAAGAACGAGGATTCAATTGCATGATCTTGCACACATCATAGCTTCCTTAAGCCATTTCCTTAGCTACGAACAAGGAGATTTGGACTGCATCTTCTCAACCTAAAGGTCACCTACAGGGGTAGAATTCTAGGGTTCAGAATACCCCTTCCCTGTAGTATATTTGTTTAGGCATAGATGGATTATATCTCCCCAACCTGGTGGATTGCCTTAGAAAAAGATTCCTTGTCCATAAAAGTCTTCAGATATTTCCTTGTTTCATTTGGAGCAATTGCTGAAATACCATTCATGGTCTATAAAGATTTACCCTTATTGTCCACCTCTCTACTTTGTTCTCATATTCATTCCATCCCAACCACAGTGGTGTTGCTGCCATGCTTTCAACTCGGGACCTTTGAACAGGCCATTCCCTCTACATGGAATCTCTGCTCCAGACAAGGGTGAGGGGCTCTCTTTCTCCCTTGCCTCAACGGTCACTCTCTTACTGAGACTTGCACTGGCCATCCTACTTCAAACTAAATATACATATTTCATCTTCTTCACCTTCTTTTATTTTTGTATTTTTAGTATAACTAACTCATGACACCCAAGACAGGCAGGTCATGGCGGAGAGGTCTGACAGAATGTGGTCCACTGGAGACGGGAATGGCAAACCACTTCAGTATTCTTGCCTTGAGAACCCCATGAACAGTATGAAAAGGCAAAATGATAGGATACCAAAAGAGGAACTCCCCAGGTCATTAGGTGTCCAATATGATACTGGAGATCAGTGGAGAAATAACTCTAGAAAGAATGAAGGGATGGAGCCAAAGCAAAAACAATACCTAGTTGTGGATTTGACTGGTGATAGAAGCAAAGTCTGATGCTGTAAAGAGCAATACTGCATAGGAACCTGGAATGTCAGGTCCATGAATCAAGGCAAATTGGAAGTGGTCAAAAGAGATGACAAGAGTGATCGTCGACATTCTAGGAATCAGCGAACTAAAATGGACTGGAATGGATGAATTTAACTCAGATGAACATTATATCCACTACTACAGGCAGGAATCCCTCAGAAGAAATGGAGTAGCCATCATGGTCAACAAGAGTCTGGAATGCAGTACTTGGATGCCATCTCAAAAAAGACAGAATGATCTCTGCTCGTTTCCAAGGCAAACCATTCAATATCACAGTAATCCAAGTCTATGCCCCAACCAGTAACGCTGAAGAAACTGAAGTTGAATGGTTCTATGAAGACCTACAAGACCTTTTAGAACTAACACCCAAAAAAGATGTCTTTTTCATTATAGGGGACTGGAATGCAAAAGTAGGAAATCAAGAAACACTTGGAGTAACAGGCAAATTTGGCCTTGGAATGCGGAATGAAGCAGGGCAAAGACTAATAGAGTTTTGCCAAGAAAATGCACTGGTCATAGCAAACACCCTCTTCGAACAACACAAGAGAAGACTCTACACATGGACATCACTAGATGGTCAACACCGAAATCAGATTGATTATATTCTTTGCAGCCAAAGATGGAGGAGCTCTATACAGTCAACAAAAACAAGACCAGGAGCTGACTGTGGCTCAGATCATGAACTCCTTATTACCAAATTCAGACTTAAATTGAAGAAAGTAGGGAAAACCACTAGACCATTCAGGTATGACCTAAATCAAATCTCTTATGATTATACCGTGGAAGTGAGAAATAGATTTAAGGGACTAGATCTGATAGAGTACCTGATGAACTATGGACTGAGGTTCATGATATTGTACAGGAGACAGGGATCATGACCATCCCCATGGAGAAGAAATGCAAAAAAAAAGCAAAATGGACGTCTGGGGAGGCTTACAAATAGCTGTGAAAAGAAGAGAAGCAAAAGGCAAAGGAGAAAAGGAAAGATATAAGCATCTGAATGCAGAGTTCCAAAGAATAGCAAGAAGAGATAAGAACACCTTCCTCACTGATCAAGGCAAAGAAATAGAGGCAAACAACAGAATGGGAAAGACCAGAGATCTCTTCAAGAAAATTAGAGATACCAAGGGAACATTTCATGCAAAGATGGGCTCAATAAAGGACAGAAATGGTCTGGACCTAAGAGAAGCAGAAGATATTAAGAGGAGGTGGCAAGAATACACAGAAGAACTGTACAAAAAAGATCTTCATGACCCAGATAATCACGATGGTGTGATCACTCATCTAGAGCCAGACATTCTGGAATGCGAAGTCAAGTGGGCCTTAGAAAGCATCACGACGAATAAAGCTGGTGGAGATGATAGAATTCCAGTTGAGCTATTTCAAATCCTGAAAGATGATGCTGTGAAAGTGCTGCACTCAATGTGCCAACAAATTTGGAATACTCAGCAGTGGCCACAGGACTGGAAAAGGTCAGTTTTCATTCCAATCCCAAAGAAAGGCAATGCCAAAGAATGCTCAAACTACCGCACAATTGCACTCATCTCACACGCTAGTAAAGTAATGCTCAAAATTCTCCAAGCCAGGCTTCAGCAATACGTGAACCGTGAACTTCCAGATGTTCAAGCTGGTTTTAGAAAAGGCAGAGGAACCAGAGATCAAATTGCCAACATCTGCTGGATCATCGAAAAAGCAAGAGAGTTCCAGAAAAACATCTATTTCTGCCTTATGGACTATGCCAAAGCCTTTGACTGTGTGGCTCACAATAAACTATGATTCTTAAAGAGATTGGAACACCAGATCACATAACCTGCCTCTTGAGAAACCTATATGCAGGTCAGCAAGCAACAGTTAGAACTGGACTTGGAACAACAGACTGGTTCCAAATAGAAAAGGAGTACGTCAAGGCTGTATATTGTCACCCTGCTTATTTAATTTATATGCAGAGTACATCATGAGAAATGCTGGGCTGGAAGAAGCACAAGCTGGAATCAAGATTGCCAGGAGAAATATCAATAACCTCAGATATGCAGATGACACCACCCTTGTGGCAGAAAGTGAAGAGGAACTAAAAAGCCTCTGATGAAAGTGAAAGAGGAGAGTGAAAAAGTTGGCTTAAAGCTCAACATTCAGAAAACTAAGATCATGGCATCTGGTCCCATCACTTCATGGCAAATAGATGGCGAAACAGTGGAAACAGTGTCAGACTTTATTTTGGGGGCCTCCAAAATCACTGCAGATGGTGATTGTAGCCATGAAATTAAAAGATGCTTACTCCTTGGAAGAAAAGTTATGACCAACCTAGATAGCATATTCAAAAGCAGAGACATTACTTTGCCAATAAAGGTCTGTCAATTCAAGGCTATGGTTTTTCCCAGTGGTCATGTATGGATGTGAGAGTTGGACTATGAAGAAGGCTGAGCGCCAAAGAATTGATGCTTTTGAACTGTGGTGTTGGAGAAGACTCTCGAGAGTCCCTTGGACTGCAAGGAGATCCAACCAGTCCATTCTGAAGGAGATCAGCCCTGGGATTTCTTTGGAAGGAATGATGCTGAAGCTGAAACTCCAGTCCTTTGGCCACCTCATGCGAAGAGCTGACTCATTGGAAAGGACTCTGATGCTGGGAGGGATTGGGGGCAGGAGGAGAAGGGGATGACAGAGGATGGCTGGATGGCATTACTGACTCAATGGACTTGAGTCTGAGTGAACTCTGGAGTTGGTGATGGACAGGGAGGCCTGGTGTGCTGCAGTTCATGGGGTCACAAAGAGTCGGACATGATTGAGCGACTGAACTGAACTCATGACATACATTTTTCTTTTTCTTTTCCATCCCACTAAAACATGAGCTCCAAGATCAGAAAAATTTTTTGTGTTTTGTACCTGGCTATAAGCCCCAGCACTTAGAACAATATCTTATACAGATGTTTGCTGATTAAATGAATGAATGAGTAAAGAATTGCTCATCTATTCTTCTTTTCATCCTCCCATACACATGACTCTATGAACTGATGACTTTTAGGCGCAATTCTAGTTGCTAGAATCTTAATGAATTTTGAAACCTCAGGACCTTACATAATTCTATGTATTCTGGCCATTAAAATTGTGTCCATATGAAACAATTAATCTTTTAAGTTAATAAAGGGCAGGTAGTCATTTGTTAAAAGAAATCAAAGCTTAGACTATAAACATTTACATTACTTCAAAAGTGTGTCCTTGAAATCAGTCTTGTGTTGGCACAAATGAAAAAGAAAATAGACCACTTTAGGTTTTTGTATATCATGAGATTTGCAGGCTATTAGGCTAAATTAGCCCTGGTTGCTAAAAGAATATCTTAGGTAACTGCATCTTTCCCCAAGCATTACCATGTCTAGTTCCTGATACCATGCTCTGGGAGAAATATAAAGGACTCGGAGAAGTGCAGACAGTCCCTATCACAGTGATAAAATGCACTGATACACCAGACTGTGAGAAAGATCAATCGAGTTAGAAACATATAGCCTGGAAAACCACAGATTCTCGAGAAGGAGGAAATACTTAAGGAGAGCAACACAGAGAAAGAGGCTATTATTCTTAATTGCATAATGGAATACTGTTTTAGAAAGCACCCTGGCTTTATATACGTGAGAATCTGCAGTAAGACTATCCTCTCACTTCTGGGGAAAACTAGATTTAGTAGCCAAAAAAGAATTTCCCAAGTCACAGTTTTGTATAAATGGGTTCTTAACTGATGCTAGTGGGTAGCATGAAGGATCCTGCATGGGGATAATCTCCTTGCTGAGTGATTGGGATGCCTAGCATCCTGCTTTTCTTGGAAACAATATAAGGGAATTGGAATATGCATGTGGTAATCATTGAAGGGAAGCCCCTGCATTTAAACTGGGGGAGCGTGGGTACCAAAAAATGTTCACATATTTGAGAAACCACAGTAAAAGATAGAACTTCATTCTCTTTAGGTTGGAAACAGTCTCAAAAATGGATGCATTGAGATCCACTGTCTGTCCCATAACCATTGGTAGGGATGCTAAGGGGGCCAGTATGTTGCCTAGAGAACCAAGGATTAAAAGTCATGAGACCTGGGTCTTTGCCCAGGGCCTATAAGGACTTTATTTTTCAATCTATGGTAAGGTATGTTCATATAATTCACTTTTCTAAGCTACTAAATTGGGTTAGTGATTATCCCAAGTATCTTATGTTGATCGTGTTGAATGGTGTCTCTTTAAAAGGAGAAAGTAAATGGGGGAATCCATTTTTGTCCCAAAATAAAGCATCATTTCAATGCCTATTTAATGAGAGTAGATTTCTACAGCTACACAGGAGAAACAGACACTTCTCTAAAATCCACCATTTCCTGGAGCTCAAATCTTCTGAGAGGTGTTCTCCAGAATAACTGATTCAGTCTTTAGAAGCAGTAACACTTTCCATAAAGGGCAGATCTTGAAAATGCCCATGCATCATGCTGAATTTGGACAAGAGGGATAAAGAAAGATCGAGTCTAGGCATGTGGCCAGGTCAAAAGTAGGTGTATATGACAGAGTGGGGAAGTAAGAGAGGTAAAATGTACGGGGACAACTGACAGGCAGGGGGGGTTTCAGGAATCTGAGGACAAGAAACGATGGAAGGATCAGAGGGTATGAGGGATAGGATATAAAAACTGGATAGTTCTGGGGAAGTCAAGAAGAAAGAAAAGAAAGTCACTCAGTTGTGTCCGACTCTTTGCGACCCCATGGACTGTAGCCTACCAAGCTCTTCCATCCATGGGATTTTCCAGACAAGAATACTGGAGTGGGTTGCCATTTCCTTCTCCAGGGGATCTTCCTGACCCAGGGATTGAACCCGGGTCTCCCACATTGTAGGCAGATGCTTTTACCATCTGAGCCACCAGGGAAGTCAAACATCTTGCCAACTCCCTGCTCTACTGCTCTAGAGGGTGATCACGATGATAGAAGTGATGGTTGATTGGACTTTGGAGGCAAGCTTTATAGGCACCACTTTTCTCAGGGCAGAGGGCTTCCTAAGTGGCTCAGTGATAAAGAATCCACCTGGCAAGCAGGAGAAGTGTGTTTGATCCTTGAATTGGCAAGATTCCCTGGAGAAGGAAATGACAACCCACTCCAGTATTCTTGGCTGGAGAATTCCAAGGACAGAAGAGCCGATGGGCTACAGTCTGCAGAACCCCAAGAGTCGGACATGACTTAGAGACTAAACAACGCCAGATAGTCTTGTTTGCATCACATCCTTTGGGCAGAGCTCAGGTGTGTTCGATCTCAGCTTTGTCCCTCTCTCCCTGCTCCTTTGATCTGATCTGTAGAGAGGATCTTTCCACAGGTAGAAATGGCCCCTGATTTTCCATTCATGCTCAGGGTGGCCACAGTCAGAGAAAGAGAGCATGAACCTCTTCACTTACGGAAGGAATTCCCCCAATAGTCCAGGTTAAAGTCCCTCACAAGCTGCTGTTTTGGTTCTGCTACATCAATGCCCACCTTTGGTTAACAAGGAAAGAGGTGTTTCAGTGTGTCTCGACTTTATCATTGTTCCTTGGCTAACTTTCTCATGAATTTTCTAGTCTTCCAAGTGTAATCATTTCTCCTTTCCAGAATCATTCCAGGGAGAAGTCTTTCTGATTTAACTCTCTTAAGATGCAGTATTTTGCCTTCTTCAAGCCATCCCATTTAAGAGTATGACACTTTCAGGTTGATACAGTACCAGAATAAAAATAAGGACACCACTTTGATTTTCTAGTTTTGATTTTTTTTTTCCTTAGCCATACCTATAACCTCAGCTATTGAATTATTATCTCCAGGGTACAATCACTTTTTCAGGTTGAGTCTAAATATTTCATGTACTTTCTCTTACATTCTAGGTTTTTTTTTCTTTTTCTGTATGTACTTTTCACTTCCCTTTGCAATTTTTCATGAGACAATCACACTCAGTTATTCTACGGGCATGCACTGCGCCAACTGAGCCATCTGCAGAGGGAAGTTGAAGGAATGTGAGATAACACAGCACCTACCTATAAAATGCAGAAAAATCTGCAGGGTCAGATACCTCATGCATTAAGCCCTCGGATATCTTGTATACTTATTAATATTTGTCACGTATATCATTAAAAAGCAAGTAAAATAATAGAAATTATCAATTATGAAGCAACACATAAGTAATTTTTTTGATCATGTATAAGGTGTCAATGCTCTGTCTGCCTTTCTACCATCTTTCTCTTTATTACTTTATTCTCAAGCTTAAAAATCACCTTGGGAACCAACTATTTACTACTATTCCTGCTTTATAGGTGATGTATTTGGGACAAACTGCTGTTACGTAGCATTCCAATTTCAATTATGGTAACAAGCTATACCTAGTGTAGAACACACTACTATGTAGATATTAATATGTATTTTATCAATTCATTGCATGATTAATGCTATTTTTTCATATATACACAGCTAACTATCTTTGTTTTTCATATACATAATAATCTGAATGACTTTAACAATGGGTCTTGTAAAAGAACAAAATAAACCTGCCCCTTGTTTCAGAAAATAAAAGCATATTCTGTCAAAAATTATGGCTCTGTGCTGGCCTCAAAAGTACCTACTCTCAACCAACAAAGTTGATGTCAAATCCCTTTGATACTCTGCTTAACTGTGTTTCTTAAATATTTTTTAAACTCATGTAAAATTATCCTTTAGCTCATGACTCAGGGATTCTTTAATATCCTGATACACAGGTACTTTCAAAGACACTCACATAAAAGGAAGAAACAAAAACATCTCTCTTTAGAATTATTTAGTCATTTCACTCTTTTTAACAGTTTCCACATGCAATATCTTATTTAAGCTAAAAGAGAAACTACCAGAATAGAAACAGATTTCAGTAAATATTTTCACTTCTTGGGTTATTTTATTTTTCAAGTTAAAGGATAAAATCACAGTTGTAATTGCCATCTGTAGCAGACAATCTCACTGCTTATTAATATTCTTTCCTTCCTTAAAACCAAAAGACTAATTTTTAGCTATGCCCATTGGTGCCCAAGTACAAAAATAATAGTCCTCTCTCACTCTTCCTCACTGCTATGTGTGACCAGATGACTAAGATATCACACGCATTCGACTCCCTTAAACTAACCCTGAAGGTCAGTGCGGACCTGTCTTTTTTAACTATTTTTTTTAATATTATGCTTCCTGGAGGTGGATGTAATGGCTGGAATTCTAGCAACCAACTTGGGTCGCAAAGATCAGAAGCACAGCCTAGAGATGATGGCTCAATGTACCAGAGAAAGACAGAATTTCTGAAAGAAATGGGAGAGCTGCTTTATCAGCACAGGACTGTTGATATGCAGATTTAAGTTTTGAAGGTTAATGTATATATCATAACAGCCCTGTAAGGTAAGCATTAATATCTCTATTTTGAAGAAAAGGATACAGTTTCAGGGATTCTAAGTAACTGACGGAAGGGCACAGTAAAATCCAAGGTTTAGAATCACATTTCCTAGGACAGCTCCAGATTGCTTTCTATTGAATAATGGTTCCTATAAATCTGCCTATTTACCAACCTAGAGGGGACTCTACTTAACGAGATACACTCAGTTTATTGCCAGGTTATGAAAGAATAAATAATTCCAACAACAGGGCAAATTGTATGATTTTTAAGGATTTAGTGTACTTCATGTCAGCATGCTACTTTTAAGAAACTCTTCTATTATATTATTTTTTAAAAAGTGGGGGAAAAGGAGAATAATTTTTAAAAAGAACACTTTTTAAATGTCAAGCATTTAACATTCTTAACTACCTGGGAACTTGTAAACCTGGGCATAAATAGACAAAGATGCAATATCCTTTACACCAGGAGAAAGAGAGTCCCATTTATTGGTTATGGGGGAGATCTTTCTGAAAGTTTAACCAGTAACAGCTGTCTCAGAAAAATGAAACAAAGAGTGGATTGCAACCAGCTGAGGCTGTCATATGTACTGATGTTGAAATAACAGTGAAGGTTTTGAATGCAGTTATGAAACCAAAGAGCAATGATAAAAAATAAAGATAGCAATTTTACCAAGAACAAGAAAACATCAAAAGAGAGAGGCTTACACTGTTTGAATTATAAATGTTTCTTCCTGGTTTGGATTTGGGGATATTTTTGAGGTGAAATTCTTAGATAATTGCCTTAAGACACCGGCCTTTTTTGCTTTTGCTTCCAAGGCTCTAACTGTCCTATTTCTTACCCTATTGGCCTTCCAACTTTTCTTAGGAATTAGAAGATAGTGGGACATCTCAATTTCATTAACAATAATGTTTAGCATTTATTAAATATCTACAACATCTTAGGAAGTATGCCTATATCATCTCCTTAGTTTTTTAAATGTTTTAAATATCTACTTTTCTCCACTTTGTATTCCTGCCCTAAAATTATATTTGATTTAATGTTTGGCCACACGGCATGTGGGATCTTAATTCTCTGACCGGGGATTGAACCTGCACTCCCATGCAGTAGAAGCATGGAATCTTAGCCACTGGACTGTCAGGGAAGAACCTGTATTATCCCCTTTAGTTCTGATGGTCCCCTACAAAAATCAAGCTGAGGCTAAAGAAATAGAAGCCACAATCACATCATTTGGTCTAAACCTAGTCTCTACCTACTACTACTTCTGACATTTTTTTTCACAGGTTATTTAGCCTTCCTATGCTTCCATTTTCCTACCCAAAAATTGGAGATAAAATTAATACCTACTTACCTAAGTTGTTGGTGATTAGGATATCTAATAAATAGAAAGAATTTAGAGTAACATCTAACTAGAGTCTAATAAGGACTTCCCAGGTAGCTCAGTGGTAAAGAATTCACCTGCCAAGCAAGAGATGTGGTTTGATCCTTGGGTCAGGAAGACCACCTGGGAAAGGAAATAGCAACCCATCCCAATATTCTTGCCTGGAGAAACCCATGGACAGAGGAGCCTGATGGGTTACAGTCCGTGGGGTCACAGAAGAGTCAGACATGACTTGGTGACTAAATGACAATAGCAAATGGTCTTGTATGTGTTTGGTATCGCTGTTATTCTAGCTTTTGCATTGTCTTGATCTCTATTTTACTGAGAAGAAAATTGAGGCCCAGAGAGCTTACCCAAGGGGCACAGTGAGAATCCAACCCTGGGGCTGCCACCTCCTGTCTTCCATCACTCCAAGACACCCTTTCAGATCTCATTCGAACAGAATGATGATGATGAATGTTCAGAAACAACTTTTCAGAATACTCTTTTCCAAACTATCCTTTCCCTATAAATGTCACTCATGGCTAACTGGGACATGTGCCTACCTGCAAGGTGAAGAGTGGCTGACCCCCCTTGCCCTCCCATTACAGCCTTCATTACGACTGAAACTCAGGGCACAGCTGGCTTCTAGAAGGCTAGCTACATTATTAAAGGGTTATTTTATGTGAATCTAAGTTATTAGTGGACACTTGTCAACCACAAAATGAATACAATTAGTTTTTCATCTCTGGAGAGAAAGTCCTTCATTGGAAACGCCCAGTGCCCCCTCCTTTTCTTTCATTTCAGAGTCTTCCTCTTTCCTAAAACATCCCTCCTAAGCTGTCAGCCCTCAGCTGGTGAAGAATCCAGCTGCAGCGCAGGAAACTCAGTTTCGATTCCTGGGTGGGGAAGATTCCCTGGAGAAGGCATAGGCTATCCACTCTAGTATTCTTGCGCTTCCCTGGTGGCTTAGCTGGTGAAGAATCCACCTGCAATGTGGGAGACCTGGGTTCGATCCCTGGGTTGGAAAGATCCCCTGGAGAAAGGATATGGCTACCCACTCCAGTATTCTGGCCTGGAGAATTCCATTGACCATATACTCCATGGGGCTGCAGAGTCAGATGAAACTAAGTGACTTTCATTTTCACTTTCAAGCTGTTGGCCAGCTTCTCAGTCCAAGTCAAGACAGTGTTTCCAAAAGCCACCACCAAGGTGGTTTCAAAATTAGTCACTTAAGATGAATTTTAATAAACTTTCTTTCCTTGCTTCCTGCTTTTCAATGTCTACTTGAGAACAAACAGAAAGTCAACTCCAGTGCTCTTGACAGTTTGAGCCCGATAAAAAGACATTAACATTCCAATAAGCTATAATGTTCTTTTATGGCATTTCAGTACTGAAAAAGTAAGCAGTTCTAAGACTGCTGTGACTGTTAGTACTTAAATGGCCAAATTATCTTAATTGTCTCAGAAGTGGTACTAAAGTTTGAAAAAGAGAGACTGCACAGGTGAGAAAGAGGGAAAAGTGCCAACATTATCCTCAGCCTTTAGAAGGGAACATTTGTTTGCATTTCACTCAACAGCAAACCACTTCCCAGTAAATCAAAGCCCAAAAGAGGTCCGGGTGGCAAAATTATATGGCACGTGCTACCCTTGGCTGAGTTGTAGTAAATCTAACTCTGTTGTGCAGAAAGCTGCTGTGAAGAATTATGAGACCATTTGATTCCAATTTAATCAACTCAGAGTTCCAGGCTGGCCCATTTTGAGGCTGCAGGACATTGCATCGCAAGGCCTGAGACATATTTTTCTGTTAGACAGAAAATTCTTTAGATTCCTGTTGCCCAGATCTGTGTTCAAAAGAGATCTGATTGCCCTGGGAAGGTATGACGCTAGGATGAGCTTTGTTCAAGCTGGATAAACTGCCTCCAGGAGAATCACTTAGCCAAAGGGAAAGGGAAAGAAGGCTGTGGCAGAAATAATTGTGTCTAGCACTATAACTTTGTCAAGTGTTTCCTAAACTAACTAAATGTATCTTCTAAAATAAATTTTCCTCCTTTTCATATTGATATCTTTTTAAATATGTATTTGGCTGCACCAGGTCTTCACTGCAGCACGCAGGATCTTTCATCATGGCATGCAAACTCTTAGCTGCAGCCTGTGGGATCCGGTTCTCTGATGAGGGATCAAACCCAGGCCCCCTGGATGCAGAGTGCAGGGTCTTAGCCACTGGACCAGCATGTGGATATCTTCAACAAAATCTCTCTTGCCTCATCTTCTTCAGTAATATCTCTACTACTGATTTTTTTTTTCTCCTTACTGCAAACTGCTAAAAAGAATTGTGTATTCTAACAGCTGGCATGCCTCTTCTCTCTATTCCCTGGGATCCAGCCCTAACAGGTAAAGGCCTTCTGATTACACACAAATAAGTCAACAAATCAACACTGAGCTCCATTTTGAAGTGCCTAATCACCACTGTTCAGTCCTCAGCTTTTTGGTTGGCCTATCAGAAACTTTTTGAGAGAATTAATCCCTCCCTTTTTCTTAGAAGGTGTTCTTCACTTGGCTTCTAAGATGGTCCTTTCTGTTGAATTTCACCCTATCACAAATGCTGCTGCCTCTCAGGCGTTGGGTCTGTCTACCCCATTGTTCCAATCTGCATCTGATCCAGTATTTCAGGATCCACTCTTAGACCTCGTTTCTTCTTTGTCTTATACTTACTCCCTAGATGTTTACATTCAATAATGGGGCTTTAAGTTTCACCTCTATACTGATAACTAAATTTGCATCTCCAGCCTCAGCCTGTCTCCTGAAATCCAGGCTTGTTTTTCAATAACTGCAGTTAAATCCTAATACATATCTTAAAATGAAAGTTTTCCAAATACACACTTAATACCTTCCTGCTTTCAATCCTCAGTTCAGTCCTCTCCATGTTATTAACTACCAATTCTATCCTACCCAACCAGAACCTTGTTTTAGCCTCTACGTGACTTTCACATATTCCTCTTCCAATCCGTCAGCAAATATTATCATTTTTACACTCAAAATATATTCAGAATCTGCCTCCTTCCTACTATCAGCCCCATACCTCCCCAATCCAAGGTTCCACCTTATGTTTAGATTCTTGCAAGAGACTTCTAAACATTCTCTTTATTTTCACCTACATTTTATTCAGCATATAGATATTAGAGCAATTCTTCAAACATCCAAGTCAGATCAAATGATTGCTCTATTCAAATCCCATCTATGTCTCCCTATCCTATTCAGAGTGAAATCCAGATAACTCTTTCTGACATAGCATCTTACCACCTCTTTTTGCTTCTGCTTCTATTAGCTCGCAAAGTCCACATACTATATCAACAACAAGCTCATAATTTGTCCTTAAATAGTTACAGCAAGTTCTCTTCTCAGGTACTTGAACTTGCGACTCCCACTGCATAGAACGTTCAGTCTTGAGAACACTCCTGTGCTTCTTTTAGAACTCTGTTCAAATGTTTCTTTATCAGAAAAACTTGCTGTGACTCCTAAGATATTGCATTCCCACCGACATCCCTCCCAGTCCCTTGATCCTGCTTTATTTTCTTTACCAAATAGTTTGCATTTGTCACTGGTTCTCGTCCCAGATTAAACTTGAACGTAATATTCATTTTCTTTTGTTTACATCCATATCTTGAGTGAAAAGAATAGTTCCTGGCCTTTGGAAGATTTTTAATATTTTCCAGAACCTGAACAGTTTTTTTTTTTTTTTTTTTTTTTCACAACAAAATGTAGCATTAACAAAATTGAACTGTCCTCACCTTATTTCAAAGAACATCTAAAAATAAGAATGACAGAATTTGGGGGTCTCTTGGCATGCAAATATATGAAATGTGTGATAGAATCTCAGGATAGAGAACAAGGTCACACCAATTACACCTTGGGACACTAGCTTATGACACGTGGTAAAGGTCATGCATATTTGAAATAACATTTTCCTTGACAATAGAAAGTGAGTCCCAGTATAATAATTAAGAAATATTGATTCAGGAAATCTGATGGCTCAGGCTTTATGAAATACAGGGAGAGAGAGCCAAGAATCACAGGCTCGTGATGACTTGGCATCTTTCTAGTTTGCTTGAATCCATTTTTAGCTTGCAGGAATTCATAGGGCACATGCTCAGTACGTCTGGTTGAGTGGTCTGGTCCCAATAATGTTTCCCCATAACTATTAACACAAAACCAGCTCAAATTAATATCTCTGCTAAATTAAATTTGACGTGGCTCAAAATGCAAGCCAATCTGTTTTCAATTCCATAATCACTCATCACTCTCATTTTATTAATTCTAGAGACAGAAGATGCTTAAATGTATTAACTTTGTTAAACAAAATCTGATTTTATGATTCAAATGTCAGTCTTCACAGTTCAGCAAATTCTTTTAAATATTCTGCAGCATTTTCTCTAGCCTTTACGGAGAATGTTCTTTTTTTTTCTTTAATAAGATACAGCTGGAAAATTTGTGCCGAATTTTATTGAACTTTATTATATTTATTAGTTCTTATCTTTGCCTAGATTTAATTTTTAAAAAAAGAAAAGAAAAAAGAAACCAAACAAGTTTTTAAAAGCATCAAGATCATTTAGTATTCATTTCACAAAAGCACTTCAGTTACCCTTTGAACAGCAATTTGACAAATCACACCTTAGAATTCAAAATGTCTTGAGGGAGTATTTCAGGTGCACCCTTAAGAAGAAGGTTTCATTTCATGAGATGCAACAAATAAGAACAGAAGAGAAATATGTCACAACATGAAGTCTCTTCTAAACCTCATCACCAACATCTAATTCTTTTTCTGTACAGCTCACTGCCTACTCCTACCACCTGAGACCCTGACTATTGTATATTTCTTTCCCTCACAGGTGGTCATTCTGTTTGCCTACTTGTGATGTCCTAATATGTCCCTGTACAAAAAGTGTGTGCCTGTGAACACTGGAATATGTCTTGTTTCTCCTTGCTTATCACTTATTTCTCCTTTTGTATTATTCCAAGTCATTTAACACTCAGAGCCTAATACAAGTATTTCTGGAAACAATATCCTCAATAATATATAGCTAAATGTGCATGGTTGCATTTTGAAGGGAGCAATTAAGGACTGTGAAGCAGGCTGGACTAATTTAGAGCTAACCTACCAGAATTGACTGACAAAAATGAGTATTAATTATCAGGCCCTGCCTCCTTACTACAGCTGAGTTTAATTTTCATGGCCTTCATATTACCAAAATAACACAAAAATGAATACATTCTTGCGGCCTTAGCATATGATGATAAAGGCTAAGCATTTGAACAAACACTGTAATTGTGTGCTGTTACGTTGTTCAGCTAGCATTTGTTTCAAGCAGAAAAAAATAAAATAATATCAGCGTTATATTTATAGGATATCATGTGATAATTATGACCATCATAGAGCAACCAAAAAAATGCTCAAGATAAATTTTTTAAAATGTATATATGCTTTGGATTTAGGCATGCCAAGTGTTTATGGAAAAAACAAGAACATGAAAAAAATAAAAACAATGTTTCTTTTAGGATTGTAGGATGTCAAAGAAAAATTGCACTGGATAGAGTTAAACAGGTAAGAAGACTTTATGCAAAACTATTGCAACAAAAGAGAGACACTGTTGTAAAGGCTGGGGCTGAACTGGGGGCAGCAGGAACACAGCACAGATTAGACCCAACTCCACTGAAACCAAAGGCAGCAGAGTTTCTAAGCACTGGAGTGAACTGGTGGGAAGAAAGTACAGGGGGACATTAGTAGGGAGGTTGGAATTATTTTTAATTTAATTTTTAATTTTTTTTATTTTTAATTTAAAAGATTTAATACAGTTCAAATCTATGTGCCTAGTTCATCTTGGCTATTTTGCTGCCTAGCTTGAGGGTAGTTAACTGCTTCTGGTTTTCCGCCTTCTGACTGTGATACCCAAGTTACAAAGTTTTCTGCTGCATCAAATTTTAAACTTGACATTGTGCATATTATTATCATCCTTTTCCTTATTAGTGGGAAGACTATATGATTGGGACACATATGTTTGCCAATTGCACTTACTGAAGCTAAGCTCAACAGAAACTGGGCAATAGGGGTCTTATCTTTCTTGGTGACAACATTTCAAAGGGATGGCTCCAGGTCTCTAGAAAGAAATTTCTGGGTTGTAAAGCTGGCAAGAGGCTGGGAGGAGATTTACATCCCTAAAGGGCAGAGAAAGAATTTATTACTGCAAGTTTTCTAAAGTAAATGCTCTAAGAAAAGGGAGTATATAAGACAGGAGGAAACCAGCATAAAATTTAGTCAAATTAAAGGGAGCAGTATGCCTTTGTGGTCAAGAATATGGGTGGTGTTTTTCTGCTGACTTTATTTTTGTAATATTATATTATTTCTATAATTAAAATCTAAAACAAGGCAGCAAAAATTGCCTCCCTTAATACATTCTGAACTTCTCAAAATGTTCTTTAAGGCAAAACAGTCAAGCCTATCTCCTATGTGCCTATTTCACCACTGAATCTTATCTTGTAAAGTTGGTTAAGTGTAACAACAGTCCCTATGAGAGACCAACTTTTTCAAGACTCCAATGAAACAAATTTGAGGATTGTCATTGCTCCCACTTACAGTTTTCTAATTCCTCAGGAAGTGAAATTTCAGGTTGCTAGATGGGTCTGAGGCATACGGGGATGGTTAAATCCAAGAGAGGAGACCTCAGAAATCCCTTAGTTCCTCTTTACTTCTAACTATCTTTCCTACTAAAATCTCAATTTTCATTGAGCAAAACTCCTCCAAGTACTTTCTGACACCCTCAGTTCACTGTAAGTATTTAAATACATACTTTTGAATAACATTTTCTAGGAGTTCTGGTTTATCCAAGTATTGAGTCTGGCAGTGTTGTAGAGTTAGCGGCTATTTGCCCAGGAACGTTTATGCTAACCTGAATTTCATCTTCTGTGAATCCAAGTGACAACAGTGAAAATCTTTACCAAGGATAAAGAATGCTGCTTTCCTGTCTCAGCTTCATTATAAAATAGGTATATAATGTTGATGAAATCTTGCCTTGTCTCTGGCCAAACATCACAGATACAAATCAGTAACAGGAAGGGATTAACCTTCAAAATTGCTAAAAACTTCCTTCATCCTCAATTTTTCATGATTCTATTATCTCACAAGACCACTGTGGGACAAAAGTTTGTGTATGTTTGTTCGAGTTTAGAGGAAAATACACTCTCTGCGTCCTACATGATGCAAAAGAATAATGTAGCAGGAGTTTTAGAATAGGATCTACCATCTCAGCAAGGGCTTCCTTGGTGGTGGCTGAGTGGTAAGTAATCTGCCTGCCAACGCAGGAGATGTGAGTTTGATCCTTGGGCCAGGAAGACACCCTGGAGAAGGAAACAGCAATCCTCTCCAGTAGCCTTGCTTGGAAAATCCCATGGACAGGGGAGCCTGGTGGGCTACAGGCTTCACAAAGAGTTGGACACTACTTAGCAAATAAACAACAAAAACAACAATCTCATACTCTTTATAGAACGAGGTCATTTTAATTTTCCTAAACTCCCTCTACAGGAAGTTTACAGAAATGATCATGTTGGTAAGCCTCAACGCACAGTAACAGCTGAGTTTTTACGTGGCAATTTAATTTGTTGCTATAACGGCCATGTGGCTTCCACGGTTTTAAAAAACATACCTGTGCTATCATATTTCCTGGTGTCTACTTACGGCAAAAATATATAATGAGGGAAGTTACTATACATTTATTAATGCTTTACATTAATTTTATGCATTTTGATGACATCATGCATTTAAAAAAATGAAATGAAAAGCATGGGAAACTTATGACTTATTTAGGTGGTATATAATGCTTGTTTTGTGCACAGAATAAAGAAACCCTCTACAACAAATCCACAACTCCCCCCAGTTTCCTCATTTTCCATAGTGGGCAAGGTTGACTTTCTGGAGAGGAAGATGTTTTTCATAGTTTTGAAATACTAATTAGCTTGAACCACATTTAAAATCTGAGCAAGCATAAATGCAATTGCCAAACCTGAATAAAAGGAATCGTTCATTTAAAAAAAAAAATCCTTTGTGACACACTCAATGGTCAGAATTGTACAAAGGACAGAAACCATAGCTTATGAGTTGTGCTCTCAGCAAGCAACTCCAGAGAACCATACTTCCCTTCAGACATCTGTGAAACGAACCACTTAGAGTATATTTGGATAAAGGGAGGAACTTAATACAAGTTATTATGCATGGTGAGTAGTTAACAGAATCTGTAACTCATCATTTTTCAATCTTCTCTTTCCTCTAAGAACATCTCCTTTTGAGAAGCCATGCCTAAAAATTCTGGGGTGGGACCGTCTGGAAAAGCCACTACTGAACCTATTAGAGAAAACATTAAAAATGCCACATGCTCCTGGAATAGATTTTTTTCCTCAAAATGCAGTATTCATTGGGAACCCGGTGGCTTCTTTCCCTAGAATTGATTTTTACCATCCTGGCCTTACTTTATCAGACTGTTGGTTACTGATGAACATTTATCATCCAAACCTGCCAAATAAAATATACCGGGCAGTGGACTGCATTTTGGCACTCATTTCCCACGTGGAAAACCAAGGTTGTATAATATCCGAGCCTGGGAATATTTCAAAACATAAAGACAGTTGGAGTAAAGCTACTTTGTGTTCAGTATGCACAGGAAACTGCCTATTTTCCTGAGGCAGATGCCAGGGTGGAATTAACCCATTAGAAACTAAATTGGTAACGCAATAAAAATACTGCACCATTGCCTGAAAGTTCAGCAAAACTCGGCTCTCCCTTCCACTCTCCCACCCCTGGCCCTGCCAGCAAAGTTCCAACGGACAGGCTATGGATGGAACACAATATAGATTTTTTTCCCCTTGTTTGTTGAATTAAATTCCCCCAAGTTATTTACCTTCAACCTTCAAAAAGCCTTGTGCTCTTATCAGCTAAAATGATTCCAGCCGGGTGGTACTTAAAAGTAATTTTAAAATGCTGTCAACTAGTAAAAAGCTACACAATAGTGACCAGGACTGAAAGAAATGACTGTAGTCAAGATTTGAAGGAGAATGATCCCAGAGGAAAACGAACAGATCTGGGTCCATTTATCCCAGGAAATAAATCATGACCTAGACAAATTGAGGCATATTGAGTCTTGATTGCTTAATGGATAATCCATTGACCTTTTAATCTCTTGGATCTTTTTTTTTTTTCCCTGTATTCATCATTTTGTGCCAGCCAGCATGTCATGTGCTGGGCAAAACTGCTCTAGCCAGAGATGAGGTTGTAAAGGAGAATATTAGAGGCACTGCAGCCTTCCCATCTCTCATCCGACCCCCAATGTTATTTGTTCCTTCCTCCTGATACCCTGGAAAAGCAATGGGTCAGGTGGAAGGGAATGCTAGTATACAGATTCAATAGCTCTGTTAGATTTCAGTGTGCTGATAATCAGGTGTGTAGGAACACCTCAATTCTCCAGACTCATTCCAAGCAATCAAGCCACATTATCAAACTGACTTTAGCTAACACAATGTCTGCTTCAAGAAGCAGAGTGGTTTGATATTATCAAAGATACAAAATTGAAGGCTAATTTTAGGAAAAGAAAACAAAAGAAAGGGGCAGTCTCTTGGCATACCCATAACCAGAAACAGAGGAGAAGTTTAATGTCTAAAGCTCTAAACATGATAAATATATCTTTAAAAATATTGTTTAATAGAAACAAGGTGATTTTTGAAAGGCTGGCCCTGCATGTTTGTTTCCTTCGCCAAGCCATCCTCACCTTCCACAGGAACACAGCATCACTGCCAACACTCCCACATGCTCAGTCACCCTGGGCAATAATGCAACTAAGGGCTATGTACAGAGTAATCAGTCAGTCAGTCCAGGAATATGAGCAAGTCACAGCGTGCAGGCTCCCACACTAGGGAAAGTAACACATTATTGTTTTCACTCTATCAAACTCTATCCAAACCAGTAAACCAATGCCACTCCATTCTACTACCAATGTGGGTAGATTAAACGATAATTGTGTTGTTTAATCAACCACTCCAACCATCAAATGGCATGCTACATACACAGTGCCCCATCTGTTCTGTTGCACGGAGGTAGAAATAAAAAATGAAAAGTAAAAAGGAAAATAGATTCAGCAAACCTAGAGATTAGGAAAAACCAAAGGAGAACATTAATAACTAGCCTCTGTTGGAACTGTGAAGAAGGCTGAGAGCCAAAGAATTGATGCTTTTGAACTGTGGCATTGGAGAAGACTCCTGAGAGTCCCTTGGACTGCAAGGAGATCCAACCAGTCCATTCTGAAGGAGATCAACCCTAGGATTTCTTTGGAAGGAATGATGCTGAGGCTGAAACTCCAGTCCTTTGGCCACCTCATGCGAAGCGTTGACTCATTGGAAAAGACCCTGATGCTGGAAGGGATTGGGGGCAGGAGGAGAAGGGGACGACAGAGGATGAGATGGCTGGATGGCATCACTGACTCGATGGACCTGAGTCTGAGTGAACTCTGGGAGTTGGTGATGGACAGGGAGGCCTGACGTGCTGCGATTCATGGTGTCTCAAGGAGTCAGACACGACTGAGTGACTGACCTGAACTGATCCATGTAAACTAGGTTTCCCTGGTGGCTCAGTGGTAAAGAATCCATTTGCCAACCCACTTCCCTGGGCTGGGAAGATCCCCTGGAGAAGGAAATGGCAAATCACTCTGGTATTCTTGCCTGGGAAATTCTGTGGACAGGCGAGCCTGGTGGGCTACAGTCCATGAGGTCACAACTTAGTGACTAAACAACAACAACCCACATAAATTAACTCAAATGTAGAAATGAGGCTTCTCCAGTTCTAAACAATAAATAGTTCCTTAAACAGTAACATTAAACATAACACTGAAAACATAATAATCTCTCATACTGATGTGTGTTGTTTTACATCGGGAAAAACTGGTGAAAGTCAGCTCAGATCACCCTAAAGAGCTACTACAATTTGAGCCTAGAGCCCATAAACCTGTGCAAACTGAAAACTTCTTTATGTAACTGGTCAAAAAATCAAAGTTCAAGAGTGACCTCTATGAGACATTCAACTAGTAAGCAGAAGAGTATACACAGGAGTTCGTACGTGACTCTATGGTGAAGGAAACACCTGCAAACTGAGGAGACATAAGAGGCTCAGGCTTGATCCTGGGGAAGATACCCTAAAGGAGGAAATGGCAACATCGTCCAGTATTCTTCCCTGGAGAATCCCATAGACAGAGGAGCCTGGCAGGCTACAGTCCTTAGGGTTGCAAAGAGTCGACACAGTGGAGATGACTTAGTGTCCACACAGACAGAAATAAAGTAAGCAGAAATGGTCCAGGGGTCCAGAGGAAGAAAAACCAGACATGCATGGCTTTCTTGACATAAGAGAAACCATTTTTTTGGCCTAGGCCATTTTGTGATCTAACCTGGCTGCAAGGCTTCTCCTTGAAAAGGTATCAGTAATAAAGATCTTCAGTGGAAGTGACAAATGGATTCAAGGGATCAGATCTGCTAGACAGAGTGCCTGAAGGGCTATGGATGGAGGTTCCTGACATTGTACAGGAGGCAGTGATCAAGATCATTCCTAAGAAACAGAAATGCAAAAAGGCAAAATGGTTGTCTGAGGAGGCCTTACAAACAGCTATGGAAAGAAGAGAAGCCAAAGGCAAAGGAGAAAAGGAAAGATAAACCCATTTGAATGCAGAGCTCCAAAGAACAGTAAGGAGAGGTAAGCAAGACTTCCTCAGTGATCAGTGCAAAGAAATAGAGGAAAACAAGAGAATAGGAAACACTAGAGATCTCTTCAAGAAAATTAGAGATACCAAGGGAATTTTCCATGCAAAGATAGGTACAAGAAAGGACAGAAATGGTACGGAATTAACTGAAGCAGAAGATATTAAGAAGAGGTGGCAAGAATACAGAGAAGAACTATAGAAAAAAAAAATCTTCATGACCCAGATAATCATGATAGTGTGATCACTCACCTAGGGCCAGACATTCTGGAATGCAAAGTCAAGTGGGCCTTAGGAAGCATCACTAGGAACAAAGCTAGTGGAGGTGATGGAATTCCAGCAGAGCTATTTCAAATCCTAAAAGACAATGCTGTGAAACCGCTGTATTCAATATGCCAGCATTTGGAAATTGCAGCAGTGGCCACAGGACTGGAAAAGGTCAGTTTCATTCCAATCCCAAAGAAAGGCAATGCCAAAGAATACTCAAACTACCACACAATTGCACTCATCTCACACACTCATGCTCAAAATTCTCCAAGCCAGGCTTCAACAGTACATGAACCATGAACTTCCAGATGTTCAAGCTGGATTGAGAAAAGGCAGAGGAGCCAGAGATCAAATTGCCAACATCTGTTGGATCATTAAAACAGAAAAAGAGTTCCAGAAAAAACATCTACTTCTGCTTTATGACTATGTCAAAGCCATTGACTGTCTGGATCACAATAAACTGTGGAAAATTCTGAAAGAGATGGGAATACCAGACCACCCAAGCTGCTTCTTAAGAAATCTGTATGCAGATCAAGAAACATCAGTTAGAACTGGACATGGAACAACAGACTGGTTCCAAATCGGGAAAGGAGTACATCAAGGCTGTATATGGTCACCCTGCTTATTTAACTTATATACAGAGTACATCATGAGAAACACTGGGCTGGAAGAAACACAAGCTGGAATCAAAATATCAATAACCTCGGATATACAGATGACACCACCCTTAGGGCAGAAAGTGAAGAAGAACTAAAGAGCCTCTTGATGAAAGTGAAAGAGGAGAGTGAAAAAGTTGGCTTAAAGCTCAACATTCAGAAAACTAGGATCATGACATCTGATCCCATCACTTCAAGACAAATAGAAGGGGAAACAGTGACAGATCTTATTTTCTTGGGCTCCAAAATCACTGCAGGTGGTGACTGCAGCCATGAAATTAAAAGACGCTTGCTCCTTGGAAGAAAAATCATGACTAATCTAGATAGCATATTAAAAAGCAGAGACATTACGTTGCCAACAAACGTGCGTTTTGTCAAAGCTATGGTCTTTCTAGTAGTCATCTATGGATATAACATTTGGATTATAAAGAAAGCTGAGCATCAAAGAATTTATGCTTTTGAACTGTGGTGTTGGAGAAGACTCTTGAGAGTCCTTTGGCCTGCAAAGAGATCCAACCAGTCAATCCTAAAGGAAATCAGTTCTGAATATGCATTGTAAGGACTGATGCTGAAGCTGAAACTGCAATACTTTGGCCACCTGATGCGAAGAACTGACTCACTGGAAAAGACCCTGATGCTGGGAGTGATTGGGGGCAGGAGGAGAAGGGTAGGACAGAGGATGAGATGGTTTGATGGCATCACTGACTCAATGGACATGAGTTTGAGTAAACTCTGGGAGTTGATGATGGACAGGGAGGCCTGGTGTGCTGCAGTCCATGGGGTCGCATAGAGTCAGACACCACTGAGTGACTGAACTGAACTGAACTGAATAAAGATCTTAGAGAATCAAAGGAAAAACTTACAAAGACAAGGAACAAAGGCAAAGATAACAAATCAACTGAACAGACTTCCTCTTCTAATTCAATGGTGAAAACTAGCCTAAAGCACTTAAGCTATTTTGCACAATTTAAATCCTGCTTCTGGCAAGAATACACAGGAGAGCTATACAAAAAAGATCTTAATGACCCAAATAACCAAGATCCTGTGATTACTCACCTAGAGCCAGACATCCTGGAGTGTGAAATCAAATGGGCTTAAGGAAGCATCACTAGGAACAAACCTAGAAGAGGCCATGAAATTCCAGCTGATGATATTCCAGTTGAGCTATTTCAGATCCTAAAGGACGATGTTGTTAAAGTGCTTCAGTCAATATGCCAGCAAATTTGGAAAACTCAGCAGTGGCCACAGGACTGGAAGAGTTTTTTCATTCCAATCCCAAAGAAAGTCAATGCCAAAGGATGTCCAAACTACCGCACAATTGCACTAATCTCACATGCTATCAAGTTCATGCTACAAAATCTTCTGAGTTAGGCTTCAGTAATATGTGAACCAAGAACTTCCAAATGTACAAGCTGGATTGAGAAAAGGCAGAGGAACCAGACATCAAATCACCAACATCCACTGGATCGTAGAAAAAGCAAAAGGATTCCAGACAAACATCTACTTCTGTGGAATTGACTATGCTAAAGCCTTTGACTATGTAGATCACAACAAATAGTGGAACATTCTTAAAGAGATGGAAATACCAGAAGACCTTACCTGCCTCCTGATAAACATGTATGTAGGTCAAGAAGCAACAGTTAAAACTGAACATGGAACAACAGACATTCAAAATTGAGAAAGGAGTACATCAAGGCTGCATATTGTCACCCTGTTTATTTAACTTATATGCAGAGTATATCATGTGAAATGACAGGCTAGATGAAGCACAAGCTGGAATCAAGATTGCCATGAGAAATATCAATAACATCAGACATGCAGTTGACACCACCCTTATGGCAGAAAGTGAAAACAAACTAAAGAGCCTCTTGATGAAGGGGAAACAGGAGAGTGAAAATGCTGGCTTAAATTTCAACATTCAGAAAACTAAAATCATGGTATCCAGTTCCATCACTTCATGGCATATAGATGGGGAAACAATGGAAATAGTAACAGATTTTATTTTCTTGGGCTACAAAATCACTGCAGATGGTGACTGCAGCCATGGAATATAAAGATGCTTGCTCTTTGGAAGAAAAGCTATGACAAACCTAGATAGCATGTTAAAAAGAAAAGACATTACTTTGCTAACAAAGGTCCACATAGTCAAAGCTATGGTTTTTCAGTAGTCATTTATGAATGTGAGAGTTGGACCATAAAGAAGGCTGGGCATGAAAGAATTGATGTTTTGAACTGTGGTGTTGGAGAAGACTCTTGAGAGTCCCTTGGACTTCAAGGAGATCAAACCAATCTTAAAGAAACTGAATCCTGAATATTCATTGGAAGGACTATGCTGAAGCTGAGTCTCCAATACTTTGGCCACCTGATGAGAAGAGTTGACTCATTGGAAAAGACCCTGCTGCTGGGAAAGATAGAAGGCAGAAGGAAAAGGGGATGACAGAGGATGTGATGGCTTGCTGGCATCACTGACCTAATGGAGATAAGTTTGAGCAAGCTCTGGGAGATAGTGAAGGACACAGAAGCCTGGCATGCTGCAGTTCATGGGGTCGCAAAAAGTCAGACACGACTTAGTGACTGAAAAACATCATTAGAAGCCAAACCATTAGATCAAGTGGAATCTAAGAGATAATGATGCTGAATTTTTCTGAACTTGATGATTTCAATCAACTAAAACCTGGACTCTGCCTACTGTCCAAGCCTCCTCATCAATAGGCAAACACCCTTAGCTTAAAACTTCCCATCTTGCTCTCATGGATAGACCACTTTAGGAAAGATCCCCAGTGTTCTCCTTACTTGCTGCAAGTAATAAATCCTCCCTTCACCCAATCTTCAGCTTGGTTGTGTCTTTTGGCTGGACACCCAAGATGTTAACCCAGTTTGAGGATAAGAATAGCTCCAAGATTTGCAGAACAAATCACTCTTCAGTATACCAAATATTTAAGATCATGAATTACTGGCATCTTCATTAAGCTTCCCATTCAGAAGGTTAATACTGGAGTGGGTTGCCATGCCCTCCTCCAGGGAATCTTCCTGATCCAGAACCTGCATCTCTTATGTCTCCTGCATTGACAGGCAGGTTTTGTGCCGTTAGTGCCATCTGGGAAGCTTGCTGGATCATACAGTATCTTTATTTTTTAAGAAATTTCCATACTGTTCTCCACAGTGGCTGTACCGATTTTTACATTTCCATTAACAGTGGGGTAGCATTTCCTTTTCTCCACATCCTCTCCAGCATTTATTGTTTGTAGATTTTTGAATATGGATTTTCTGACTAATGTGGGGTGATGCCCCATTGTAGTTTTGATGCGTATTTCTTTAAAGATGCAAATCAAAGATGTTGAGCTTTTCATGTGTTTATTGTCCATCTGTGTATCTTCTTTGGGGAAATATCTATTTAGATCTCCTGCCCTTCAATTGGGTTGTTCGTTTTTTTGATATTGCCTTGCATGAGTTGTTTGCATATTTTGGAGATTATTCCCTTGTCCATTGCTTCCTTTGCAAATATTTTCTCCAATTTTGAGGGTTGTCATTTTGTTTTGTTTATGGTTTCCTTTGCAATGCAAAAGCTTTTAAGTTTAATTAGGTCCCATTTGTTTTTTTGTTTTTATTTTTATTACTCCAGGAGGTGGATTGAAAAAGATCTTCCTGTGATTTGCTTCAAAGAGTGTTTTGCCTATATTTTCCTCTAAGGGTTTTGCTGTACCCAGATTACAATTAGGTCTTTAATCTATTTTGATTTTAATTTTGTGTATGGGGTTAGGGAGTGTTCTAATTCCATTTGTTTACTTGTAGTTGTCCAGTTTTCCCAGCACAATTTATTGAAGAGGCTCTCTTTTCTCCCTTGGAAATTAGGGAGAGTTTATAAAAAGTTACAGAAAAAGAATCTTAAAATTCTGCAAAGCTCTAATTTCCCAAGGAGAGATAATTCAGACGCCTTTTGTTGGTCACAAATTCACATTGCCTTTCCCATTTAAAGAGCATTTCCAAACCTCCCTTCTAGTGCTTTGTATTGTTTTTCCTCTATAAAAAATACCAATACATGTAACTCAACATTGGTTGTTTCCTAGTGGAGGTAGTTGTGTTGTTATACTATCTAGCAATTACATCATTCTTTTAATGTTTACATTCCCTACAGATTCTGGAAATAGGTACATGATCAGATTAATTTACTCCTCTCTCTAGGTGCCTTTGGGAAATAATTCTATCTGGAACCTTGACCTTAAGGAATACCTGAATTCATCTTATTTCTTTTTGGCTCTGAATTTTGTAACTTAAGCCTGACAATCTGATGTACAAGAGGAAAGTATTGCTTAACCATGTTATGCCCAAGTACAGTTCAGAGTCTCTAAAACAAGCTATTCTTTTGTAAAACACACGGAACATCGTCTTTTTCTGATGTATGAGGTATGTGTGGCCTACTGTGAGTTTTTCAGAAGCTTCTCAGGGCACTAGGCCAACAACCTGGGCTCCAGAATGGTCTCTAAAGCTCACTGATTGTGTGGCCTTGAATTATTCACTTACATAACAACTTCATTTTTCTTCTTACAGTGAGCAATAGCATTGCTATCTTATGGTATTCTTGAAAAATTCAAATGAGATAAAGAATATATCAATATGTGCTTTTTAAATGCTTAAGTATTATTCAAGGTTAAGTCTACAGGTCTTTGTGAACCTCATTTTCTGCCATTTATTAATACGCAGTCTAGCGATCCAATGGTGTGGTGAAAAGACTGAACTTCAGTTTCTCAACTAATACCCATGGGTTTAAATATCAAGTTTACTACCCCACAGTTATCTAATTCTGGGTAAATTCCTTAAAATCTCTGAAAAGCAGTTTTATCATTCATTAAGTGGGGCAAATAATGTCTTTCATTTTAGTACCCATTCATCTGTCATTAACAATTCCCCTATGGGACCTGGATCAGGAAGATCCCCTGGAGAAGGAAATAGCAACCCACTCCAGTATTCTTGCCTGGAAGTCCCATGGACAGAGGAGACTGGTGGGCTATAGTCCACGGGGTTGCAGAGTCAGTCACCACTTAGTGACTGAGCATTAAAATGATACAGGACTTCCCTGGGGATCTGAAGGTTAAGAATCCTCCTTGCAATGTAGGGGATGTGGGTTCAATTCCTGGTTGGGGAACTAGATCCCACCTGCTGTAGGGCAGCTAAGCCAGGGCCCTGCAAGTAGAGAGCAGGCATGGCACAACTACTGAGCCCACAGACAGCAAAGAAGGTCTCATGTGTCACAACCAAGACCCAATGCAGCCAAATAATATTTTTCAATTCCCTCCATTTTTCTCGGATTGCACTCCTCCACCAAAACATACAATGCAAAAATACCTTGCCTTTTCTAGAGACTGCAATATAGAAACTTAGGAGCACTCAGAAAAGTTCTTGGAGAGTCGCAGGGAAAGGCAATGACTTGGAAAATAGGGTATGTGAAGGAAGTTTAAAGGAACTTGTTCATTTGAAACTGAGCGGTAAACTAAGGGGTGGCTGTGGGGGTGGAAGTGTCTTTTTGGAAATAAAGATACGGAGATGGGGTGATGGTCATCTCCTTCCACCCATGAAGATAAGAGGAAAGGAGTAAATGGGAGAGACTGCAGCTGTATGGTGTTCTAGTTAAGGATGGCGAGCAGAACATAGGCATTAATTCTCTGCTTCCCCCCAAAACCACTCTAAGCACTATAAGGACAGTATGACACATACATTTCTTCTTTGAAAGGCAATCGTCTGTTAAGAAACAGAGAATGAGAGATAACAAAAACAAAACTCAGGAAGCTAGAAAGTCTATAGACAAGCGGTAATTGATGAGCTGACTGAAAAGGCTGACCCCTAAGCTGGCAGTAGGAAACAACTAATAAATAACCTAAACACCCTAGAACTCCCTGAGGCCCATTAAACATCTGTGGTTTAATGCAGGGATGAAACCCCAGAAAACAGGCTGAAAAGTCTGTTAGAATCTCTCATGGCCATCACAGCCTAGCAACTTCCCTTTCTCTTCATGTGGAAGCCTGGAGGGTTATTATTTTACAATATAAATCGAGAGTTTCTGGGCTGGGAGATACCAGACACAGTGGATCACGGCATACCCAACTGTAAACTGAGGGATTCTATGACTGAGTGCCCACGGCTTGGAAAACAGGATGTGTGAACCAAGTTTACAGCCAAATGAACTAAACTGCTGATATTGTCCAACTTTCTTCCCCAACTGGGCTACCAGGCAGGTTGACCTTATAATTTACCGTCCAGACCAGGGCTCTCATCCTCTGCTGCCTCCTTCTCCTTTTGCCTTCAGTATTTCCCAGTGTTAAGGTCTTTTCCAATGAACTGGCTCTTTGCATCAAGTGGCAGAGGATGAGATGGTTAGAGAGCATCACTGACTCAGTGGACATGAATTTGAGCAAATTCTGGGAGATAGTGGAGGACAGAGGAGCCTGGCGTACTGCAGTCCATGGGGTCGCAAAGAGTTGGACACAACTTAGCGACTGAACAACAGCAGGAAGGTGTCTATTCATAATCATCTACTTTGGAACATTGTTTAAATTACAGTAAGTCCTCTACATATGAACCTTTAAGTTGCGAGCTTTCAAAGATGTGAATTCATATGTCCAATCACATAAGTTAGTCACATGCCATGTCATGTGTGTGTATTGTCACGTGTGTGTATCCTCTCCAAGTGGTTGTGCCTTTGTTTTCTTTACAGTACTATGTAGAGTACAGTAGTAGGGTATATTTATTTCAAGTCCAAGGTGTCCTCAAGCAAGAGTAAAAGAAACAGTGATGTTGCTGGTACTGCTAAGAAGAGAGTCATGAGGCAGGATATGGTGAGACAGTGCAAGAACTATCAAGGGGATGCTC
Organism: Capra hircus; assembly: GCF_001704415.2. Classification (NCBI taxonomy): domain Eukaryota; kingdom Metazoa; phylum Chordata; class Mammalia; order Artiodactyla; family Bovidae; genus Capra; species Capra hircus. The sequence goes on along the minus strand of NC_030822.1, from coordinate 11,376,068 downwards.
TTTATTTGAAGAAGTACTGTTAGTTTTTGAGGCATGGGACTTGAACGCAGAACAGTACAAAAAGGTGGCAGTAGTCATTCAGAATACTATCCAATGTTACCATGTCATCAATAATGAGGAAAAATAAAAAATAAAAGAGCTGCTATGCAGACAGAACTGGATTGTTTCGGCCAGAGGGTTATAAAACTGAATCCAGGCAAGGGCTAGAACCTGTGCCATCAACATCAGGTGTGAGTGTGATCACAGCTTGTCTTCCACCTCCTATTGCTGACGATCCTTCAGCTGCCATTTCCTGCCACCTCTACCCGCTCCGGTCAGGAACTCTTCTTGGCGGTTCACTCAATGCCTGCCCCCGTATGCCAGCTGTTCTAACTGTACTACTGTACTTTTCAAGGTACTGTACTATTAGATTAAAAATGTTTTCTTTATTTTTTGTTTTCTATGCATTATTTATGTGAAAAGCATTATAAACTATTACAGCACTGTACTATATAGCCAGTTGTGTTAGCTGGGTGCCTTGGCTAACTTTGTTGAACTTATAAACTAATTGGACTTAACGAATGTGTCTCAAAACAGAATACATTGGTATGTAGGGGGCTTACTGTAGACATTTCCCAGGCAAACTGAGGGGTATGGCATTATAAGCTTATTCCTAGAACTCTGTCAGTCAGACATAAACTCCCCAGAGAATAGTTTGAAAAGCCTCCCCTGAGCGACTCTGAAGAATTCAAGAAAAAAGTCATAAAGAGGTTGACACCCAAGATTTCTGAAAGAAACAACATCCTCTCTTAAGTCTGCAGTAAAGACCATATTCAATATGTTCCAGCCAGGAATAGCATTTACAGAACCAGATAATGTCAAATCTAAATAATGATCTTGCTGCAATTATAATTTTTAAATATTTGGAGACATGGAAGTTTGCATGTTAGGAGTAGAATTGGGAAAGCTCTAAAATCAAATCTTGACCCTCTACAGGGAGAAGTTAATAAAACATAAAAATTAAAGATAAAATCTCAGAAGATAAGCATACCATTTAAAACTGTGGATAAAGTTTTGAAAAATGGTTAGGGTGGTGGCCGCTATTTTTCTTTTTCTAATAACAAGTCTGATGTGCTATTTTTCTAATAACAAGCCTTGTCTGGTCCAAACAAGGCTTGGAAAAATATGGCATACAGGCCAAATCTGTCTGGTGGTCTGCTTCATTTAAAAAAATAAAGGCGATTTTAGGAATACAGACACACTCATTTATTTCTATAATTCTAGAAATATTAATAACTTCAGATATGCAGATGACACCACCCTTATGGCAGAGAGTGAAGAAGAACTAAAAAGCCTCTTGATGAAAGTCAAAGAGGAGAGCGAAAAAGTTGGGTTAAAGCTCAACATTCAGAAAACGAAGATCATGGCATCTGGTCCCATCATTTCATGGGAAATAGATGGGGAAACAGTGGAAACAGTGGCAGACTTTATTTTTGGGGGCTCCAAAATCACTGCAGATGGTGACTACAGCCATGAAATTAAAAGACGCTTACTCCTTGGAAGGAAAGTTATGACCAACCTAGATAGCATATTCAAAAGCAGAGACATTACTTTGCCAAGTAAGGTCCATCTGGTCAAGGCTATGGTTTTTCCAGTGGTCATGTATGGATGTGAGAGTTGGACTGTGAAGAAAGTTGAGCGCTGAAGAATTGATGCTTTTGAACTGTGGTGTTGGAGAAGACTCTTGAGAATCCCTTGGACTGCAAGGAGATCTTAACCAGTCCATTCTAATGGAGATCAGTCCTGGGTGTTCTTTGGAAGGACTGATGCTAAAGCTGAAGCTCCAGTACTTTGGCCACCTCATGTGAAGAGTTGACTCATTGGAAAAGACTCTGATGCTGGGAGGGATTGGGGGCAAGAGGAGAAGGGGACGACCGAGGATGAGATGGCTGGATGGCATCACGGACTCAATGGACGTGAGTTTTAGTGAACTCTTGGAGTTGGTGATGGACAAGGAGGCCTGGTGTGCTACAATTCATGGGGTCACAAAGAGTCAGACATGACTGAGTGACTGAACTGAACTGAACTGAATGGCTATATATACAACTGTGGTGCTGAATAGTTACAACAGAGACTTTAAGACCCACATAGCCTAAAATATTTATTATCTGTAACTACAGAAAGAAAAAATGTCTGCTGACCTCTTTAAACTATGAATGTGGATAGTTGTCTAAAAAAAGAAAATAAAACATAGTGACGGCTAATACATTCTAACAATGAATGCTTCTATTCACTAGAATGATGAGTTGATCAAAATTAAGGGCTCTCATTCTTGAAGTTGGTTTTCCACTGGCAGAAAAATTCCCTCTTCTAAATTATTATGGAATATCCTGGTTGAGGGCTTCCCAGTAGTAAAGAATCTGCCTGTCATGCAGGAGTCATAGGTTCGATCCCTGGGTTGAGAAGATTCCCCTGGAAAAGGAAATGGCAACCCATTCCAGTGCTCTTGTCTGGAGAATCCCATGGACAGAGGAGTCTGGCAAGCTACTTACTGTCCACAGGGTAGCGACAGAGTCAGATATGACTTAGCAACTGAACAACAACATGCTAGTTGAAGCCAGGATGTTAAAACAGTTGGTATATAAAGACAGTGACTAGTCTGTGCTCTTCAAATTATGTTAAGAAAAAAGTTCTTATTATCCTTTTTTTTTTTTTTTTTTTTTTACTTTAGATATTCAACATTTTTGCTCTGTCATCTGTTAGGTTCAAAATATACAATACAGTTCAGTTCAGTCACTCAGTTGTGTCCAACTCTTTGCCACCCCATGGACTGCAGAAGGCCAGGATTTCCTGTCTTTCACCAACTCCCAAAGCCTACTCAAACTCATGTCCATTACATCGGTGATGCCATCCAAGCATCTCATTCTCTGTCATCCCCTTCTCCTCCCACCTTCAACCTTTCCCAGTATCAGGGTCTTTTCCAGTGAGTTGGTTCTTCACATAAGATAGCCAAAGTATTGGAGTTTCAGCTTCAGCGTCAGTCCTTCCAATGAATATTCCAGACTGATCTCCTTTAGGATGGACTAGTTGGATCTCCTTGCAGTCCAAGGGACTCTCAAGAGTCTTCTCCAACACCACAGTTCAAAAGCATCAATTCTTCAGTGCTCAGCTTTCTTCATAGTTCAACTCTCACATCCATACATGACTAAAATGTTTTATAAGTAATAGCGTCTGCGCACCTACCTACAAGTTCTACTAGCAATAACGAAATAGGAGGTAAAAGTATTTCTGGAACTGTGGTTCTCAGAGCTGGGAATAGTTTTCTCTCAATGACAGAGCCCAGCACTCATTTCTGAGCCTCAGAATCTTAGTGTCTCCCTTGGGGAAAAGCCTACGTGGTATTCTATCAGCATCCTTCTTGTTCAATTGCTTTCACATTGCATTACCTAAACACATTGCACTCTCTTGGTGTCATGCTCCTTAATATGCTTCCTAATAAACTGCCCCATTTCTGATCATACAGGAAGTAACACATTAAGAGATCAACAGATTTCCATTCCTTACTTCTACCTCAGGTATCAAACATCAGTTGTGTTAGAAGTGAAATATGCTAATAAAAACTGTTGGGTTTGAAAATAATTTTTTCAGACCAAGTGAAACCAATACTCTCAGGAGTAAATAAGCCCTTCCTGTCAACATTTATTATTGATTCTTTGACTCAAAATTAAATTGAAACAGAATGAGTAGCAATATCTTCATCACTACAAAATAACATAAGCAGTTTAAGGATCGTGAACAAGAAGTGTCCCGTCTAATAATACAATGTTCCTTTTTCTGAGGTCAAAGTCTGGCATTAGCTAGAGCTTATGGATTGCACTTAATACCATGTGAGTGAGTGCATGCTCAGTCATGACCAACTCTTTGTGACCCCACGGACTATAGCCCGTCAGGCTCCTCTGTCCATGAGATTTTCCAGGCAAGAATATTGGAATGGGTAGCCATTTCTTCCTCCAAGGGATCAAACCCACATCTCCTGGGGTTCCTGCATTGGCAGGGGGATTCTTTGCAACTGTGCCACCTGGGAAGTTTATTTAATATCATAGATTCTTTAAACTCCCTCCAAGGAGGTGTAGTAAAAGATTGCTTTAGGTATACTTGTATCAGGGGGAAAAAAAGCCAAAAGCAATACAATAGCAACACTTTTGATGTGAGAGTTATAATTCTGGATCTGGCAAGATCATTATTCTCTGCCAGCATGTGAAGAGGACTGAAACTCAAATACACATAAAGGGAAAATGCCTGGAAGTAGGGGATCATGGTGGAGAAGGCAATGGCACCCCACTCCAGTACTCTCGCCTGGAAAATCCCATGGATGGAGGAGCCTGGTAGGCTGCAGTCCATGGGGTCGCTAAGAGTCGGGCACAACTGAGCGACTTCAATTTCGCTTTTCACTTTCATGCATTGGAGAAGGAAATGGCAACCCACTCCAGTATTCTTGCCTGGAGAATCCCAGAGACAGTGGGCCCCCGTCTATGGGGTCGCACAGAGTCGGACACGACTGAAGCCACTTAGCAGCAGCAGCAGCAGCAGCAGCAGCAGCAGCAGCAGCAGCAGCGGATCAAGGTAAGATTGGTCATTCCGCTCACAGTCAAGTATGTGCTCACAGGGAACTTAAAGGTACTTATTGAGACCAATCATAGTGTCTAACACTTAGTAGGGACTCAGTACCTTTGCATGCATGAATAAATGAATGACTGTATCTATTTATGTCCATAAGAATAATTGAATAGACAAATGAAGAAAAGGAACAAGCTAGAGAATCAGATTTAAAGTTACAAGAAAGAGCATGTGTGCAATGAGCTAAGGGCTAAAAAAGATGTGATTCACATGATTCTGATGAAGTTTTCTCTGTCTGGCACTCAGAATTTACCTATTATAATAATGAATTATATATAATTATATTTTATGAGGCAGTATAATCATACAAAGATAGCAAGTAGCTATTTTCTTTACAGTTTCCAATATATACGAATTGCCCTTTAAAGATAAGGAATTTAGAAAGATGGTAATGATGACCCTGTATGTGAGACAGCAAAAGAGACACAGATGTGTAGAGCGGACTTTTGGACTCTGAGGGAGAGGGTGAGGGTGGGATGATTTGGGAGAATGGCATTGAAACATGTATACTATCAGGTAAGAAACGAATCGCCAGTCTATGTTCGATGCAGGATACAGGATGCTTGGGGCTGGTGCACGGGGATGACCCAGAGACATGATATGGGGTGGGAGGTGGGGGGTGGTTCATGTTTGGGAACTCATGTACACCTGTGGTGGATTCATGTCAATGTATGGCAAAACCAATACAGTATTGTAAAGTAAAATAAAGTAAAAATAAAAATTTTTTTAAAAAAGATAAGTTGCAATTAATAACAAGGTTGGTATCAAATGGCTCAAACTGTCAATATACATAAGTTAATGGAAATGAATACTGCTCTCAGAACAAAAGCAAAATGACGTTCACAGAACATGAACACAAAGATAGACCCACATTCTCAAGCTCAGACTCTTACTATAATAAGAGTTCATGAAAACCTTGGAATATCATCTCCACACTTGAGAGAATGGTATTTCACTGAGTGAAGAGATGAGAGATAACCATGGAAGAAATATTTACTCTGTGTCAGATATTGGGATAGACATCCCAGTGGGTGCTGGGGTAGGTGAGGATTATACAGTATTCTAAGGCTTGGCTTCTGCTCTTAAGGAACCTACATTCTACTCAGAGAGAGAAAATACATTTAGAATTAGTGCAATCCCAAATTAGGGGACACATATGCTACCACGCCTCAGGCATAAATTTACTAATGTTTGTTGAGAAGGAGAGCAGTGTGCTGGTGTGGCATGACATCTGATTTCCCAGATACTTTGCTCTGCCTTTTTTTTTTTAATTTCCTCTGTGGCATTTAATATGACGACACACATAATGTAAAGTTCCATCATTTTCCTGAAGGAAAGGACAGAATAGTCAAAATAAGACTAAACATGTTATAAGTAAAAATAAATATTACATTGCTTTAGAGACTAAAAATGTATCATTTGGAGTCTATAGTACTTCTTTCTGTACCTCATCCACTTCCCATAATAACAGTCTGAGTTCAGGATGTCATTCTGCCCACATTACACATGAGAAAACCAATGTTCAAAAAATCAAAGTAGTAAAGCACACAGCCAACACTTAAAACCATCTCTGCAGCAGAGACTACAGTGCTTATGAAAGCAGTGTCTGACCGGTGAAACAAAGAAGCATGATTGCGTGAGAAGACTAAGGTTAGATGGAAGTGACTTTCAAATCACGTCAACATTTTTGCCCTCAAAACAGAAAGAAAACAATCATCTTTATGTAAACTCATGGAACAATACATGAATCCAGAATCTTATCAGTTCAATTTAAATGATAGTAAATAGGGATTTCCCTGATGGTCCATTAGTGAGTGTCTCCCATCTTTCACTGCAGGGGGTATGGGCCCCATTCCTGGTTGGGGAACTATATCTCGTGATGGACTGTGCAGTCAAAAAAAAAATGTCTATTTAGTCTATTTAAACAAGAGTAATTGCATTACTGAAAGAAGAAGAAGAAAGAAGGGAAGGAGCAGAAAGAGAAGGTGGGGGGCAGGGGGACTAGTCATCAGAAAGTAAATATCAACTTTATATTTTTCTCATCAGCATAATGGTATATGTGAGGCATTCAACTATTAAGCCAGGTCCAGGATTCTAGGTTAGTTTTGCCCTGATTCAAAGAAGAGTAGTAACCTTATTCATATATTCCCAACCAAGTTGCAATCACAGCTAGGGACTCTGCAAAATTTCCCCACTGGCTTTTAACATCACCAGCTTTCCTGAAAATACCATTTCATTATTGTTGCCAGAAGCAGTGGGGTAGCAGGCATAGATTTATTTTTAATGTATTATGTTCGTCAATAGTTGACTGTCATTTTACGTGACTCCCAAGTATATAAGATCCAATATCTAAGAAAATCAATTGCTTTGCTTAGTTTTATCACAGAATGGCAGAGAGAAAGAGTTAAAGAAAATGCTGACAAACCTTATTATTCATGAACTATAACATCAATAATAATACTTCATGGGGACAGAATTTGTTCAGTTTTTCTTTATTTAATCTCTGTGTTAGCATAAATTTACCACCATCATTAACAATAAAGACTAAAATTATATAAATAGACTTAACATTAGGGAAAATTATCAGATGTAATACTTATTTTAATTAGCCAAGAATAGATAACCTTTCCAAGAAGGCAATGGCAGCCCACTCCAGTACTCTTGCCTGGAAACTCCCATGGACGGAGGAAGCGGTAGGCTGCAGTCCATGGGGTCGCTAAGAGAGGGACACGACTAAGTGACTTCACTTTCACTTCTCACTTTCATGCACTGGAGAAGGAAATGGCAACCCACTCCAGTGTTCTTGCCTGGAGAATCCCAGGGACGGGGGAGCCTGGTGGGCTACCATATATGGGGTCGCACAGAGTCAGACACGACTGAAGCGACTTAGCAGCAGCAGATAACCTCACAGAGGGTTTGGATGCCTGACATTTTAAAACTCTTCTGAGATATAGTATGTTTCATGGCTCCATGGCAAGGCTTATCAATATCTGTAATTCTTGAGGATAAAAAAAGGCTTTTTCACCATTCTTCCTTTCTGTTTGACAGAGCTTTATGACTGTAGCTATACATAAACCCAACTAAGTAAGTAACCCTGACCCTAACACTCGTATTCTTGGGGGGAAATAATTTGCTTAAAGGGGAAAAAGAGGAATATGAAACTTTGAAATTTCTATGTATTTTAATTAGTCACAAAGAATAAATGTGACAGAGCAATTGGAATGGGAGGAAGAGAGACAAAATTAAGTAAAAATGAAATGTGATTATGTGTCCTTTTAATACTCTACTTGTTCTCTTGAGATTCATTGTTAGAGACAGAGATGCATAAGAAAAAATTTTGATTAAAAAAATTTCTTGATGTAATTTGAATCTCTTCCGTTAAGCACCACACAGCAAAATGCAAATGACTGACCTCTTGATGCCCAAATCAGCTTCCTTCTCAGTGGCTTGTAAGAACAAGTCTCCTTTCTCTTGTTTTCCCTGTGCTTAATAATGATCTAATTTAGGCAAGCGCATGGCTGAATGAAAAATGCTTGATATGAGATATATACCCATTTTTGTGTTGGTTCAAGGAGAGTTTCTTGGGAAAGAAAATGGATTACCATTTCTGCTCAACAGTGTTAAGCACTGCAAAGCAATATATAAAATAGTTTGGTAAATGATTCACAGAGGCTAATTCACTCATCATGAACTGGGCTGGACCTAAAATTCCATTTGTTCTTGGCTTTCATTCTGCATTTCCTTTGGTACTCAAAATAGGAGGATCTGAACGTGCACAGATCATGCTCGTACACTGAACGACGTAAGAGGACAGAGTGGCTTGTACTAATATTGCTGTAATTTAGCAGTACATATATCCCCTGGATGGAGAAGGCAATGGCACCCCACTCCAGTACTCTTGCCTGGAAAATCCCGTGGATGGAGGAGCCTGGGGGGCTGCAGTCCATAGGGTCACTAAGAGTCGGACACGACTGAGCGACTTCACTTTCACTTTTCACTTTCATGCACTGAGGAAGGAAATGGCAACCCACTCCAATGTTCTTGCCTGGAGAATCCCAGAGACAGGGGAGTCTGGTGGGCTGCCGTCTATGGGGTCGCACAGAAGTAACTTAGCAGCAGCAGCAGCATATCCCCTGGAGAAGGAAATGGCAACCCACTCCAGTATTCTTTCCTGGGAGACCCATGAACAGAGGAGCCTGGAAGGCTATCCATGGGGTCACAAAGAGTCAGACACAACTTAGCAACTAAACAGCAACAATTGATAGCTTTTTTCAAATGACATTAATATTGGTCTGTACGGCAATTCAGAAAGGAATCTGTTACTAGATGCTACCACACCCAAAAGTTTCTTGAGATTTCTTTTTTCCTCTCCCAGCTAATAAGTAGAACTAACCCTTTGGACACGATTGAGAAGGTGGACAACTTTTAAACCAGATAAACATAGTTCCAAATATACTGACTTTAGGGAAGTGACAGTCACTCAAACCTCAGCTTCCTCACCAAGAATGGGGAATCCTATTATTAATAATATCATTTTTTGCAGGGCTGTTATAACTTCAAGCAATAGAGGGAAAGGCCCCAGCAGTAAATGATAACAACTGTCCAGCTGTTTTCTGAAGCCTACTGCTCCCAAAAGAGCTCTACTTTTGAAGTCTGCCAAAAAGTCTTCTTGAATGATTTTTATAACTGTGTCGATTTTCTGTGGTCAGGAAATAGGTGCAGATTTATAATATAATGTATTTGTACATTATAATATAATGTATTTGTACATAAATACAGGACTCAGAACCCCAGAACTACTTTGCTCAGCGTGTGATCTTAGATAGGTTGCATAACCACCTGAGTCTAGTTTCTTTATTAGTTTGGCCAAAAGGTTCACTCATGTTTTTTCCATAACATCTTACAAAAAAAGCCAAAGGAACTTTCTGGGAAGCCCAACAAAAAAGAAGGGTAATAATAGTATCCCCATAACTAGATACTCCTGTCTGAATAAAATAATGATTAGAGGCCTTGAATAGTGGAAGGACTTAATCATTTTAGTTGTTTTCATTAGTATAATGAGTAGTTATATAAAAAATAATCAAATATTCCCTTCCATAAATTGGATTGTTAAAGCATTTCGCCCATCCCGCTTGCAGCCACTACATCATTCTCAGACTGCTTCAGGCTCCTCTCACTGTGACTGCAGAAAGATGTTTACTTTTTCAACTTGTTCTCTGCTAATGCTGAATGCTTGGCTGCACACTCGCTCAGTCCTGTTTGACTCTTTTGTGACCCCGTGGACCGTAGCCCACCAAACTCCTCTGTCTCTAGGATTCTCCAGCAAGATTACTGAGTGGATTGTCATTTCCTTCTCCAATGGGGCTTCCTGGTCCAGAGATCAAACCTGGGTCTCCTGCATTGTAAGCGGATTCTTCACTATCTGAGCCACCAGGGAAGTTCACTTGGCTGTAATACATTTCAAATTTCTTAGGTCTTCATGATGGTTTTATATAAGGTGGGGCTAACATAATTCTCTTAAAGAGCCCCAAGCTTGCTGGTGGCCTGCCGTGTGTTGCCCCCTTAATTTCAACCTTCCCCACAATGTGCATTGTCCACGGTCACTACTCAGAAGTAGAACGTTTCACAGTTGAACATTAGATAAGACCTCAGCCCAGCAGACACCTTGACTGCAGCCTTGTGTGAATGTAGGCAACTTTTAAACCAGATAAACACAGTTTTGAATGTACTTTGTGACCTTAAGCAAGTGATACCCTCTCAAACCTTAGCAGTCAACCTAGTTAAGCTCTCTGGATTTTCAATCTATAGATAATAAAATGTGTTCCATTTTAAGCCACTATATCTGTAGCAATATTGTTGTGAAGCAGTAGATAATTGACAAAGTGCCACAAATTACGCTATACTTAAGATAATATTTGTATGCTTACTTAGAGCAATCAGACTCTACTTACAGGAAAGAATTTAAGTTTATCACATCACTTTGTATAGTACTGGGTTGGTCAAAGGGTTGATTCAGGTTTTTCGAAAAAAATCTTATGGAAAAACCCAAACAAACTTTTTGGCCAATCCAATACTCAATGCACACTATTACTTTGTTTTGTTTTGTTTTTTCCTAGATTAAAAATTGGCCCGTGAATCTCATAGTCCCTTCTACATCCCTACTAGTAATAAACAATTTTGTTCTACAAATACCAACAAATCATACCTAGTTAATAACCATGGGCTTCCCTGGTGGCAGAGATGGTAAAGAATATGCCTGCAGGGCAAGAGACCTGGGGTTGGTCACTGGGTCAGGAAGATCCCATGAAGAAGGGAATGGCTACCACTCCAATATCCTTGCCTAGAAAATTCCATGGACCGAGGAGCCTGACAGAAGTCCATAGAGTGGCAAAGAAATGGGTATGACTGAGCAACTAACACTGAACCCTCGGTAGCTAGTTTCATTTCAGTTCAGTTCAGTTGCTCAGTCGTGTCTATTTGCTGCCCCATGGCTTGCAGCAACACAGGCTTCCCTGTGCATCACCAACTCCCAGAGCTTATTCAAACTCATGTCCATCAAGCCAGTGATGCCATCCAACCATCTCATTCTCTGTCATCCCCTTCTCCTCCCACCTGCAATTTTTCCCAGCAGCAGGGTCTTTTCAAGTGAGTCAGTTCTTTGCATCAGATGGCAAAAGTATTGGAGTTTTAGCTTCAGCATCAGTCCTTCCAATAAATATTCAAGACTGACTTCCTTTAAGATGGACTGGTTGGATCTCCTTACAGTCCAAGGGAATCTCAAGAGTCTTCTCCAACACCACAGTTCAAAAGCATCAATTCTTTGGCACTCAGTTTTCTTTATAGTCCAACTCTCATATCCAAACATGACTACTGGAAAAACCATAGCTTTGACTAGATGGACCTTTGTTGGCAAAGTAATGTCTCTGCTTTTTAATATGCTGGCTAGATCAGTCATAGCTTTTCTTCAAAGGAGCAAGCTCTTTTAATTTCATGGCTGCAGTCACCATTTGCAGTAATTTTGGAGCCCCAAAAATGAAAGTCAGCTACTGTTTCCCCTGTTTCCCCATCTATTTGCAATGAAATGATGGGACTGGATGCCATGATCTTAGTTTTCTGAATGTTGAGCTTTAAGCCAACTTTTTCACTTTCTTCTTTCATTTTCATTAAGAGGTTCTTTAGTTCTTCACTTTCTTCCATAAGGGTGGTGTCATCTGCATATCTGAGGTTATTGATATTTCTCCTGGCAATCTTGATTCCAGCTTGTGCTTCTTCCAGCCCAGCATTTCTGATGATGTACACTGCATATAAGTTAAATAAGCAGGGTGACCATATACAGCCTTGACATAGTCCTTTCCCAATTTGGAACCAGTCTGTTGCTCCATGTCCAGTTCTAACTGTTGCTTCTTGACCTGCATACAGATTTTTCTGCAGGCAGGTCAGTGGTCTGGTATTCCCATCTCTCTCAGAATTTTCCACATTTTGTTGTGTTCCACACAGTCGAAGGCTTTGGCATAGTCAATAAAGCAGAAGTAGATATTTTTCTGGAATTCTCTTGCTTTTTCCTTGATCCAGCGGATGTTGGCAATTTGATCTCTGGTTCCTCTGCCTTTTCTAAATCCAGCTTGAACATCTGGAAGTTCACAGTTCACGTATTGCTGAAGCCTGGCTTGGAGAATTTTGAGAATTACTTTGCTAGCGTGCGAGATGAGTGCAATTGTTTGGTAGTTAGAGCATTCTTTGGTATTGTCTTTCTTTGGGATTGGAGTGAAAACTGAACTTTTCCAGTCCTGTGGCCACTGCTGAGTTTTCCAAATTTGCTGGTATATTGAGTACAACACTTTTACAGCATCATCTTTTAGAATTTGAAATAGCTCAGCTGGAATTCCTTCACCTCCACTAGCTTTGTGCATAGTGATGCTTCCTAAGGTCCACTTGACTTTGCATTCCAGGATGTCTGGCTCTGGGTGAGTGATCACACCATCAAGGTTATCTGGGTCATGAAGACCTTTTTTGTATAGTTCTTATGTGTATTCTTGACACCTCTTCCTAATATCTTCTGCTTCTGTTAGGTCCATACAATTTTTGTCCTTTTTGCGCCCATTTTTGCATGAAATGTTCCCATGGTATCTCTAATTTTCTTGGAGACATCTCTAGTCTTTCCCATTCTGTTGTTTTCCTCCATTTCTTTGCATTCATCACTGAGGAAGGCTTTCTATCTCTCCTTGCTATTCTTTGGAGCTCTGCATTCAAATGCATATATCTTTCCTTTTATCCTTTGCCTTTCATGTCTTTTCTTTTCTCAGCTATTTGTAAGGCCTCCTCAGACAACAATTTTTCCTTTTTGCATTTCTTTTTCTTGGGGATGGTCTTGATGACTGCCTCCTGTACAATGTCACGAACCTCCAACCATAGTTTTCCAGGTACTCAGTCTATCAAATCCAGTCCCTTGAATCTATTTGTCACTTTCACTGTATAATGTAAGGGATATGATTTAGGTCATACCTGAATGGTCTAGTGGTTTTCCTTGGTTAATTGATACAACTAATGATGTGTAAGTGATCTTGCTTATCCTTCATTCCTCAGTGCCTGAAACTGATCATAAGCTCCATCTATACTATGAAAGCCTGTCAGAGGGCATGGCAACCCACTCTGATATTCTTGCCTAGAGAATCACCATGGACAGAGGAGCCTGGCAGGCTACAGTCCATGCGGTCACAAAGAGTCATGCATGACTGAGGGACTAAGAGCATACTACAAAAGACTCATAATGCTCACATGACATTTGTGTTTTGTATGATTACAGATCCAGAAGGAAAACCATGGAAAGGAAAAAAAGAAAGCAAAGTACACATAGCCATGTGTATGCAGGAAACTTCCAGTCTCATAAAGGAAAACATCTCCTATCTACTAACTATGGTCTGGGCGGGGTTAATCATGGCCAAGGTGTAGACAGTAAATTTTCTCTTTTTTAATCCAAAGGGAACATACTTTGGAGCCAAATTAATAGTTAAGCTAATAGTTCTGGGCCGCTGGTAGAGGTTGAAGCCTGATGATATCTTCGAGGCAAATCATGAAACAATATCTAAGTGATTCCTCTAGAAGCACTTTCAAATTAATTAAGCCCAGAGACCACAGGGCTGATTTTTTAATGGCCAAATTACCATGAGTAAGATCCAAAATATCTGAGAAAAATACAAGTGGGCAGTGCTGAGGAAGTGGATCTAGCTTGTCAGTTTTTAATTTTTTTCCCCCTCTCTTAAGGAATGTGTTCATTTCTCCAGGTGCTTGGGTTTTGTTCATCTCTCATCTAAATTGCCTTGCCTAGAGCCAGAAAACACCGAGACTGAGAGTTCAAGCCCCAGGGAGAAGAAGGTGGTGACCCTGTCTGTGATTTCAAGCAAAAGACCAAAAGGGAGAAGGGAGCAGTTTATTACAACTTGAACGAGAAGGAGAGCAAAAGCACCAATCTAATTAGTGTTTAATGACTGGGCTCAAGTCATAATGTCAGCTCTGGACCGCCAGGGAGGAGGCAGTCTGGCTTGGAGAGACAGCACCTGATGCAGGGAGATGACCGGGTCCATTGTCTCAGACTGTCTCTCTTGTGCCAAGTGAGGAAGCTCCAACGCATGCTGATTTTCTTAAGGAAATCATGGAGGAAAGAAAACTGACTTTGCCTCCACTCCTCTGAAACCCTGCTTCATGACAACAGTGGCTGAAATTCCCATAGTCTCCTGAGTATCTTTAGTATTAATTTCTATGACCAATATAACTTTTATTCACACCAATTTAAAGCAGTATCTCTATGTCCATCCAGAAGAACTGTGGCTGCACCATTTTGGCAAAATTGTAATAACTCACAGGTATTAAAAAAAAAGAAGCATTGATTTGGACAAAACTGAGTTCACAACCTGACTTTACAAGTTACTAACTGGATAGTTAAATACATAAGTCTGTTTTTATGGAATAACCATTTGGTATGTGGTTGGCTGGATTTCTCTAAGCTTCAGCTATTTCAGCTATCTTTACAATGGAAATATTAACATCTGTCTTTGGGGAATATTGTAAGAATTAGACTTGACAGATGTAAAAGCAACAGCAGAGAGGACCTAAGACATACTAGAAACTCAACCAATGCTAACTTTCTATTATTACCTGGGAAATGTTCAGGGCAAACCATTGCTACGTCCTGAAATTTCTGGCATTTTATTAGGTACAAAACATCACTCTGTACATACCCCATTGGTAAGTATCTACTTGCCTGCAGCAGTTTTATGGGTAACTAAGGTGACTTCCTTGTATTAAAGAAGTCGTGACCACAGATACTAGTATTACACAATATACAAATGAAAAACTGGTATTAGAAAAAGGGATATCATATTAGTGAGAGAACTGGCTTCAGCTGCTAATCAGTCCTCCCAGGGCCTGTGGGCACCTCCTTTGGGAAGACGATGAGGCCACTTTAGGAAGCAGAGTACATTCTTGGGACCTGCTTCTCAGATGCCCTTTCACCCCACAGAGGAGACTTTCAATCAAAGTATGAGAAATTGACATTCTTGCCAAATATAAACACACCTCACCACTGTGGATTAAAGAATACAATTGTGTTTTTTTTTTTTTTCTCTTTCTCTTTAGTCCTCAAGACCACCACTCTGTAACCGTCAAATTGGTATATAGTCCCGTTCTCCCTATAATTGATCTCATGGTGGTTGGATCGATTTTCTCAGGGTGCCCAAACCAATTATCACAGCTTTGGTGGCTTAAGAAGATCAGAAATATATTCTCTCACAATTCTAGAAGCACCAGGAGTCTGAAATCAAGGTGTTGGCAGGGCTGGTTCCCTTTGAGTGTGTTTTCTATGTCTCTCTCTGAAATGCTGGTGGCTGCTGGAAATCTCTGGGATTCCTTGGTTTGTAGACAGGTCAGTTCATGTCTTTCTCCATCAGTAAATGGCTTCCCCTTCTCTCTGTCTCTGGGCAATAGACCTCCCTCTCCTTTCTCTATAAATCCAGTCATTAGAATTAGGGTCCATCTAAAGCCAAGAGAATTTTCCCAAAATTCTTAATTGCATCTGTGAAGACTCTATGGTCAAATAAGGTTACATTCACAGATACCCAAGATTAGGACCAGGGCATGTCCTTCTGGCGGACATTATTTAATCCATTGCAGCTGCCTCATGTACTAACAACAAAGGTCCCACAGATCTTCTTAATTTTTGTCTTTCCACAGTCCATTCTCCATAAGTAACCTAACCATCTTTACAAGTCTAGATCTGATCCCCACTGATCCCATCACCTTTCCAATTCAAATCAGCCCAGAGGATTTCCACTGCAGATCAGATTAAAGCCAACAGCCCTGGTCTGTAGGATAGAGTCTACAGGACAGAACCTCAGCATTTTTCTCCCCAACTTCTTCCTCAACTGTCCCTTTCTCCTCTCTCAGATTCTCTGTATTCCATAAAGGTATCGAAACTTTTTTTTTAAAATTATTGTTTCTGTTTTTTTCTGTTCACGGACTTCTATACTGACAGCAGCTGGTTCTTGTATTTATTATAGGATTGTCTTGTACCCTACACATTTCAGTTCAGATGTCACTTTCATAAAGGAACTGTCCTTCATCAAGCTACCAGAACTGTCTCCTACTCCTCACCATCACTTTGTCCTAGAACCTGCTTTCCATCCTTCAAGGATGCATCACAAGTTAAAATTATATTAAAATAATTAGTTTGCTCATTTATTGTCCTCACTCCACTAGAATGTAAGCATCATGAGAGCAGGGACTGTTCTGCTAATCACTGTTTTGCCATCAGTATTTGAAACTCAGTTGGTGCTTAATTATTTTTTGTTGTTGAATACATGAAAGAATGGTGGAGTCAGTCAGAAAGAGGGAAAGCAAATATATCATATATTGGCACATGTATGAGGAATCTAGAAAAATAGAATAAATGATCCTATTTGCAAAGCAGAAACAGAGACTCAGAAGTAGAGAACAAATGGACGGACACCAGGAAGAAACATGGGGAGGTGTGGGGGGAATTGGGAGGGTGAGACTGATACATCTACAGAACTGACATCATAACAGAGATACTAAGGAAAACCTACGTTATAGCACAGGAAACTCGGCTTAACGCACTGTGGTGCTCTGAACTGGAAGGAAGTCCAAAAGGGAGAGGAGATATTTACTGTTGATCAGTCACTCAGTCGTGTACGACTCTTTGTGACCCCACGGACTGCAGCATGCCAGGCTTCCCTGTCCTTCACCATCCCCTGGAGCTTGCTCAAACTCATGTCCATTGAATTGGTGATGCCGTCCAGCCAGCTCATCCTCTCTTGTCCCCTTCTCCTCCTGCCTTCAATCTTTCCCATCATCAGGATCTTTTCTAATGATTCAGTCCTTCGTATCAGGTGGCCAAAGTATTGGAGCTTAGCTTCAGCATCAGCCCTTCCAGTGAATGTTCAGGACTGATTTTCTTTAGGACGGACTGGTTTGATCTCTTTGCAGTCCAAGGGAATCTCAAGAGTCTTCTCCAACACCACAGTTCAAAAAGATCAGTTCTTTGGCGCTCAGCCTTGTTTAAATATGTATATATATGTATATATGGCTGATTCATTTTACTGTATAGTAGAAACTAACACAACATTGTAAAGACATTAAACGCCAATAAAACTGATAGTTTTTTTTAATGTATGAAAGAATGACATCATCTTGTTTCAAAGGAAAGAGGGACAGAGAGAAAAGAAGTACTGATCATTGTTAAGTCACTACCATAAGTTTAATTATCTTCTTTACATATATTCATTCTTTTCATTTTCACATCAATCCTATGATATAGGTTCTATACTTTCTCTTACATATATGATGCAGAGATGACTTTCCCAAAGTCACATAATAGGAAAATAAAGCTTTCACTCAACCCAGATCTCCTTGGCTCCAGGAAACAAGATCTTTCAACCAACTCTACTGCACAGAGAAAGTGTATAAGGAATGTGGAATTTTAAGTCAGCATGGAAACATACTATAGAAAGTGGGTTCATGGTATGGATGCTGTAACTTTCTAAGTGAATTCTTCTCAGGTGTTTGCAAGAACAGTGGTCTACACTGGCCTCTTGGTGATGCTATAAATTCCTGTGGATTTGGGGTGGAGGAAACACTGGGATACAGAAGGAGCTAACCAGTGTTTCAGTGAGTTAGCTCAAAATAACTGGGGTGGGTGTTTGCTTTTCACATGGGTAAATTTAATTAGCTTTGTGGGTGGCTCAGAACTGATACAGACCTCCTCTGGCGGCGGTACAAAATTATCCAGGACCACATTTAGCATTTCTCAAAACATGCCTCTGATCTCCATCAGACTTGCAGGTGCCTCCATCAGGAGAATTTTGAACCAGTACAGAGAAAATTAAATTTAAAATAAATTGAATAAAGTATTTCTTCAACTCTATAATCTGTACTTGGAAAATTATCATCTCTTGGTACATACAATTACGATATATTTGAAAAGCCTTTTCAAACCACGTTAGCTGCTGTGGTTTGTTAATGAAACACACACACACTCCATAGCACTTATAAAAGGGAAAATATTAAATGCTGAAACAATATTATAAAGAATTAAAGTGGAACTACTCTCTCGAGTAAAACAGATGCTTTCTCTACCCCTTGACTTTGAAGAAGGAAGATATGCTTATTACCACTTGCCTTTTACCCTACCTGATTTTTGAACATTTATAGCACACATAATCAGAAATGTCGATAAATCGCAGGGTATTTATTTTCTAAATCATTATTTACGAATCAGAAGTATGACTTAGATTATTCCGTTCCCAAGCAGATCTGTGTCCAGCTGAATAAAGGGACTAAGGGTTGGGAACTTGTGCTCAGTTGCTAAGTTGTATTCAACTCTTTGCAACCCCACGAACTGACACCTGGGAGTCACGTTCCTCTGTCCGTGGGATTTTGCAGGGAAGAATACTAGAATGGGTTGTCATTTCCTTGTCCAGGGTATTTTCCTGACCCAAGGATTGAACCCCTGCCTCCTGCATTGGCAGGGGGACTCTTTACCACTGGGCCACCTGGGAAGCGGCCAGAAACTAGACGGCTCTAAATGTGAGCATGACACGTGGTTCACATGAGTGTGTATATATTCAACAATTGCTTATTAAGACTTTCTGTGAACTAGTTACTGATCAGACAGTAGAAACAAAGAATATTGCCTTCCTAGAGCTCATATTCTAGGAATGGAAGCAGAATATACATATATATAATAGGTAGAAAACTCAATTTCAGGTAGTTGCTAGTGCTATCCAGAAAAAGTAAAGCAGTAATGGAGGCATAGCGTGATGGCAAGGCACTGATGGACATTTGAACAGAGATCTGGGAAAGTGAGGTGCAGGAGAGGTCCACATAATTGAGGGAAGGGCTTTAGAAACGGGGACAGGAAGTATAAATGACTTGACAAGGGAGAATGGTTTGCACGTGGGAAAGAGCAGGCGGTTGAAGCGGCTGGAGAATTGAAAGTAAATGGGAAGAGCATTGAGAAGAGAGACTGGAGAGGTGGATCATGTCAGATCCACCTAGACCTTAACATGTAACATCTTAACATGTAACATCTAGAACATGTAAGGCCTGGCTGGGCAGGACGAGGGTCTGGTATTTCCTCCCACCCACCTCTGGAGGAAGTCCAGTCAGTGGTTTTTAGTAGCTGAGGAACATGATCTAACATTTTTGAAAGTACAGCTGTAACTTCTCTGCGGAGAATCAACTGAAAAGGATCACGAGCCAAAGATAAAAGCCTGGAAATGGCATTGCTCTGGTCCAGTGGCTGTGACCTGGACAGGGGGTGGCATTCAACATGGTAGTGGAGGCAGTCAGACTGGCTCGTGCTTGCTGCTGGAGTGACGCGGACAATGAGCGGAAGGGAGGCACGCTCTCCATTCTGACCTGAATGAAAGGTAATACCATTTATCTCAGGGGAGGAAGTTGCCACTCTAGTAAAATGAAAAGCAAAAAGTAAACAATATTTAATGAATGACTGCTTCCTGTCCATCACCATCCTTTCACAGACAGAAACAGGACAGGAGCCCATTCTTCTCTTACTTCCTTCTTTCCCTACTTGCTTCCTTCCTGAAAAGGGTGAGGGGGGTATTCAGTTAATCATCCTGTTTTGCTCAGAGTGATTTAAAGGCAGTGCCCTGGGAGTATAAAACATATCAGGGGAGTATAAATTAGAAATAGAATAAAACTGGCCTCTGGCTCCACAGTTCCACGGTGAGGAATTTCTCCCAAGCAGAGACACAAGGGATTATGTGAAGATAATACAAGGAAGGGTGCTCAGTGCTACTCTGTGCATTAAAGAAAAAGATTTGGAATGACATAGCCAAATTATTCATTGTGCATTATTAAAATCACTACTATAACTACTATAAGATCAGAAATACTAACATTACATGCAATGGATATAGGAAGGTATCACCATATACTGTCCAGAAGAAAATTCAGGCTACAAAAGTGCATGCAAAGCATCAATTCTCTCTATAAATAAATAAACATATACACAGGGTAAATATCTGTAAGTCTAGTTACCAAATCATTAAGGGTGATTATCCTTGGCCTGAGAAAGGATGGGATAACTTTAATTAAAATTTATGTACTGACTTATAAGAAAAACCGTTATCAGACCCATGACAAAAGGTTATTTTTAAAGCGAGGGAGTGAAAGAAGAGGAAAAATAAATAAGTGCGTGCAAAGGGAAACTGTGAGTAAGCCTGAGAATATGAACTGATATAGAAGTCTACCCACCTGCTGAAGGTGGCACTCAAACTGAGCTCTAAAAAAGGTAGCACCCAAGACAGACCTTAGTAGCTCCAAAATTCACCATGTCCAGAAATATAAATGAATGTTATTAGCGTGAGAAGGGTGAGCCTGGACACATCCAGGCCCTGTGTGACCTGTGGGCCCCTGGATCTAGGGATTCTCAGGGGTCTCTCCCCAGCTACCACCACACAGGAGAGCTTGGCTGTGCGAGTTCCTTGCACACATCAATCTCATTTCCCTCTCAGGTGGTTGGCACACATGCCTGTCTCAACAGCCTTCCTTATACTATTCAACTGACCCATTCTTACTTTTGCTCATATCAGTTCTAACTGAAGAATTACTTGGTTCCCTGATAATAAATAATTAACTTATAACTCCTTCTTAACATACACAAAATGTGTAATTACAAATGTATGAAATCACTCTCTTCTCCATTAGATGGTACAGTATACAAAAATAATGCCCCTCCCCTCAAACTACATCTTAATTCAGCATCTTAATTCCTAGAACCTGTGAACACACTACTGGATGGCAAAAAGGATCTTGCATGTGTGATTCAATCAAGAATCTTGAGCTGAGAGATAATTCTGGATCATCTGAGTGGACACAGTGTAGTCACAATATTCCTCAGGAAGAAAAGAGGGAGGAAGCAAGCAAAGGGAAAGAGAAGAGATGATGGTAACAGAATTAGATACAGAAATGCTATGGGACCACACACAATGCACGTGGGTGGAAAGCTGGAAAAAGCAAGGATGTTTGTTCTCCTTTAGATACTCCAGAAAGAACACAATGTTGCTGACATCTTGCTTTCAGCCAAGGTCAGACTTTCAAGTCCAGAAATGTAAGATAATATTCTGTGTTAAGGTGGTGGTGGTGTTTTCTAATTTTGGCCACACCTCGAGGCATGTGGGATCTTAGATCAAACCCATGACCCCTGCATAGGAAGTTCAGAGTCTTAACCACTGGACAACCAGAGGGAAGCTCAATACTGCAGATGAAACTATTCGCAAAGCAGAGAGACACAGACATAGGGAACAAACGTATAGACACCAAGGGGGAAAGGGGAGGTGGGACAGATTGGCAGATTGGGATTGACATATATACACTATTACCTACAAAATAGATAACTAATGAGAACCTGCTGTGTGGCACAGCTGGAAAAGGAAGGTACAATCTGTTTGTAGGACATATATTAAGTTAACCTTAAAAATGCACTCCAGTACACTTTGGCGGTGGTGGTTTAGTCACTAAGTCATGTCCAACTCTTGCGACCCCATGGACTATAGACAAATACCGCTTGATTTCACTTATATGAGGTACCTAGAATAGTCACATCATAGAGTCAGAAAGTACATTGGTAGATACTGGGGCTGGGGAGTCGGGGGTGAGGAGAGGGAACAGGGAGTTAATGTTTGAGGGGGACAGAGTTTCAGTTTAGGAAGGAGAACATTTCAGGAGATGGATGATGGTGAAAGTTACACAACACTGTGACTGTTCTTAGTCTACTGAACTCTATAGCTAAATATGGTTACAATAGTATGCTTTATATTATGCGACTTTTACCACAGTAAAAAAATGTAAAAAAAAAAAAAATTGTATCCTTTGTCTATGGCCATTTGTTAGAGCAACAACGGAAAACTAACACAGATGTTAGTAAGCATCCTGAGGGCAAGAACCTTATCCATTTGGTTCACTACGTTTGTTCACTACTAGATCCACAGCATTTAACAGGGGGCTTTGCACACTGAAGGTAATTTGTAAATATCTGTTGAATGCTAAATAGTTGAGCAAATAAAGCAGCATTTATTACCCAACCAATTTTCCCAGTTAAAATGAGAGAGAAATGTTAAAATGGCAAACAATGAAACATTTTAAAAAACATGACCTATCACTTATATGAACTTCTCATTCATCACTAATTTACATAAATTGATATCACCGGTAGTTACACTCAATTATTAAGAACACTCCAAAATTCACACACAACTTTAAGAATAAGTATCTGGGTGGATTGTTTGTTTTATAAGACTTTCTAGAACTTTAGGGAAAATGTTACATTGCAAAATATATTTCCACAGTAGCTGTCAAAAGTAAAGATATGAGATTAATTACCTCCTTACTTTGCTATTGCCATCCTCTGTCAGTTACTGTTATTGCTTTGACCTACTTATCAGAGCTCAGTTCACCAACAACACAGTAATGAAGTCCAGGGACAAGCCCAGAAGCTGGTGATTGAGTTCAACTTCCAGGGAAAATAGAACATCAACAAAGAACACAGGTGACAACCAACACCTGCAAGTTCATTTGTGACGTTTAAGATGCGGCCTGCAATTACATGAAATTTTCTCAGAGACCCAGAGTTTTGGCTACTGCTATCACCCTTTGTTGCTTCTGTCCAGATTTAATGAGGAGTTTGAACTTTCTAGCACCCATTTTATTTTATTTTTTTAAGCATTTTGCTTTTTGTTATTATTATTTTTTTTTACTTTATTTTACTTTACAATACTGTATTGGTTTTGCCATACATTGACTTGAATCCACCACGGGTGTACATGCGTTCCCAAACGTGAACCCCCCTCCCACCTCCCTCCCCATCGGCAGTGGCAATGGGTCTCCAACTTGAGCATAGATTAGAATCCTCTGAAAGATTCATGTTCCCAATTGCCAGGCCCCTCCCCCTGTGCTCCGGATTCAGTAGGTTTCTGCTAGGATCTGGGACTTTGCAATTCAAGACTCACAAGTGATGCTGTGACTGGTCCAGGGAAATCACTGCTGAAATGGAGGCTGCTGCTGTCCCACACAGATCTCCTTTACCAGGGGTCCTGAGTGGGGATTGAGAGCAATTATCAGCAGCTCTCTGTTCTGTTTTTGTTTGTTTGTTATCTGAAAGGATTTCCCAACCAAAGGAAATCACTTTTCTGGGGGCTTCAGGAATATCACCTGTCTTACTGTATCCCATCTCTCTCTCTCTCACACACACACACACCCCATGGCAATGACTGGTTGACATGGCTACAAAAGCCCAACCCCTTTGCTTTCAGTTGTATTCTTGGTGCCACAATTCAAGCACACAGGGCAGACTAAAGCCACACTCTGGTTGAGCTCACTCCACTGATTAGCTCATTTTCCCTTTCCGCATTCTTCTTCTCTCACTCTCCTGCCCCTGAGAGCATGTCCTCAATAAGTCACTTGCACAAGAATTCTCATTTCAGCCTCTGCTTCCAGAAACCCAGACCTATGTCATCTCCCTTTTGGTCATATGGCAGCCTAGCTGAATACATTGATGACCAGCTGGCTCCCTGGACACCAGAATTAGAATAAATATCTTTAATTACTAACATAAAATGAGTGCTATGTCCCTTGTAGCACACAGGAGCCCTTGATACATAAAATGTGACTGCCCATAATTTTTCATCCCCCTCATCTACTCCAATCAAAACACATTTATTAGACTCTTTCAGATCTAACTCAAAATGTTATTTCCTCTAGAAGACTCGGTTTTCTCTGACCTCTCATTTTAAGGCTGACTTCACCATTTTAGGTTGTCAGAATTCCTGATACATCAACAGCACAGCACACATCATGGTTTTCAGTGAATAGTTGATACTATGCTTTAATTCAATATCTTTCTCTCTGTTAGACTGTGAGCTCCAGAAAAGTGAGAAATAATTGGAATGCCTAGTATAGTATGGACACCATACTCATTTGTTGAATGAATAAATGCCTAATGGAATGGATAGTTTTGAAAGAGTTGGAGATTTCAATGTTCTCACCAGGAAGGTCAGACATCATCGCCTAGTGAGTGGCAAAGATGTACAACACGGGAAAAGGTAAGTGTACCCTCTTCCAGTAGTCATGTACTGATATGAGAGTTGGACCATAAAGAAGGCTGAGTGACAAAGAATTTATGCTTTCAAACTGTGGTGCTGGAGAAGACTCTTGAGAATCCCTTGGACAGCAAGGAGATCAAATCAGTCAATCCTAAAGAAAATTAACCTTCAATATTCATTGGAAGGACTGGCACTGAAGCTCCAATACTTTGGCCAAGTGATGTGAAGAGCCAACACATTGGAAAAGACCTGATTCTGGGAAAGATTGAAGGTGGGAGGAGAAGGGGACGACAGAGGATGAGATGGCTGGATGGCATCACCGACTCAAAGGGCATGAGCTTGAGCAAAGTCCAGGAGATGGTGAAGGACAGGGAAGCCTGGTGTGCTGCAGTCCATGGGGTCACAAACAGTTGGATACAACTTAGTGAGTGAACAACAACAACCCTCAACCCTCAGACTACATAGAAGAAGACTTTATTCACTGAACAAGGAGTCCAAAGTGAGAGGAGAAATAGGAAGTTTTGGAATTAAGTATTTATTTACTTCTAAGAATACTAACTTGGCACATTGTGTTCATAATTTACATTTAGGTTTCTAAGTAAAAGCCTGAAATTAATAATATCAAACTGTGACTTCATACTGTGGGCCATGCTCAACCTACTTTGACTTGTGCCTGATGAAATTATCATACATTTAGCACTGTGTTTATTACACAGGCAGATGGATATCATTAGGGACAAATTTTCCTTACTTTATGCTATCATGTGCATTTTTACAATGGTTTCACATTTGCCAGATAATCAAAGACTATGATAAAAAAGATGCATATTATAGTTCTCTCCATGCCCTCTCTAGTACAGAAGTATCAAATCATAACATTACCACAATAAATCTTGACACATGTCTCCTATAAAAATCTGTTTTGAACTAGAGCATGAGAAAGATAGAAAAGCTAGGAAATCTAATGAATAATTTTTGGAAAGCTAACTAAGTGAAGAAAATGCAAACCAAAGACATTAAAAATCAATTTAGAAACAAATAGCATTTTGTCAGACTTAAGAATTATTCATTAGGGGCTGAAGGTACATCTTATCACCAAGAAAACATAAGAAAATAAAGCTTAACAAAAGTAATTAACAATTAGTCTAGTAATTTATTTTTTCTTTCTATTGTACTTTCAAATAATCTAACTTAAACATATACTTACATACGTATACATAATACCGCACAGGCACACTCTTCCTGGGAATAAATCAAGTCACCCCCAATAGTGCTAAAATTCAAAGTGCCATGCTGGAGAGCATTAAGGAATTTACTGAAATGGATGCGAACTGCCTCCTCTGAGTCATCAGGTTTTAAATAGAAATGAGATAGTAAATTTCTGCCCGCATCACACTATGTGTCTTCTCTGATTCACTACTCTCATTCATCTTGATGCTCTCTAATTTGTAAAGAGGCAGGCGATGTATAAATATTCATGGCAGCTCTGGAAATAGACCGCACAGCGCTCAGTCTTCCGTTAGAAATGGGCAGAACGTCAAAGAGAGCTGGGGATATGTCTCAAAAATGATACAGTTGGCTTGTCACTGGATGAGGAAAAAAGAGTGGCTTGATTGTGCTGGAGAAAATTTCACAGCTGGATCTATGAGCAGGCCCCCTGACTATGGCTTAGGATGGCAGTTCTCAAATCTGCTCCATATCTGGATCACCTGGGGATATTTTAAATGACTCATGCCTAAGTCCTGAGCCCAAAGATTCTGAATTAGTACATCTTGGATCAAATCTGGGCATTGATTTTGTTTTTCAGTTTTTAAGAGGTTGTCCTATTTCACCTGGATCAAGAACTGGTTCAGTCAAAGGCAAGGAGGATTAAGTCTTTAGTCTCTGGGCACATCACATTCAGGGTGAAATTTCAAACAACAACAACAAAACCCTACAATCAATATAGTATATATGTCTTTTTTTCTTTTTTCTTTTCTTGGTTGTACTGGGTCTTCAGTGCATGCAAGGGCAGGCTTAGTTTCCCTGTGGCATGTGGAATATCAGTTCCCCAACCAGGGACAGAACCCATGACCTCTGCATTGCAAGGTGGATTCTCAACTACTGGCACACTGCATCACCAAGGAAGTGCTTTTGATATAGTATTTATGTTTTCATAGAAATGTTACCAGGGTATAGTGGAGAACAAAAATGGGAGTGGGTGACTAGGTCATTCTATTTCATAATTATGGGGTAGAATTCTCCAAAGCTGAGTCAAAGCTCTGGTTCTCCAGTAGTCATGTGTGGATGTGAGAGTTGGACCATAAAGAAGGCTGAGCACGGAAGAATTGACGCCATGAACTGTGGTGTTGGAAAAGACTTTTGGGACTTCCTTGGAGATCAAATCAATCAATCCTAAAGTAAATCAGTCCTGAATATTCATTGGAAGGACTGATACTGAAGCTGAAGCTCCAATACTTTGGCCACCTGGTGAGAAGAGCCAACCTTTGGGAAAGACCCTAATGCTGGGAAAAATTGAAGGAGGAAGAAAAAAGGGATGAAAGAGGATGAGATGGTTGGATGGCATCACTGACTCAATGGACATGGCTTTGAACAAACTCAGGGAAATGGTGATGGACAGGGAAGCCTGGTGTGCTGCAGTCCATGGGGTTGCAAAGAGTCAGACACAACTGAGCAACTGAACAATTCTAGAAAATCTTCTAAGAGGCCTTGAGGAATACTTGTTTAACAAGTACATGGAGAAAAGATAGAATGTTTATGCAAAAGGAAATTTCCAGCCAAGGGTGTATCATATTGAAAAGACACATGGACCTGAAGAGGCTGTGCATTTGTGAAGCAGAAGTGGATCACCACGGCTGAAGCACAGGGGACTGCCCCTCTGCTTCTCTTGGCAATTTTGCAAAATGTTGCTATCTAGCTACTGGACCAGGATTTTAAGTGTGCTATGAAAAGTAGAAAATTAGAGCTATTCTGAGGTACATGGGAGATTAATTTTCCATCTGTAATCATATGGTTGTAAAGAGTGAAGGCAGTCAGCTCAGGGGGTATGTATTAACATTCATTAAGTTCACCACGGGGTTATCGGAGGAGGTAGAAGGAAGTGCGTGCTGAGCTTAAAATACCCCCTTCAAATATGAGAACTGCACTTGTGCTTTAAAACCTCTGTCAATTCACCGCAGTGCCTGCACCCATCAATTCCAGTGGGAGGTCTAGCTTCTGAATCCCCAGCAACTAACATAGCCTGACTACTTCGAAAACGTTCCCTGGTGGCCCAGAGGTTGAGAATTCACCTGCCAACGCAGGGGGCAGGCGTCCGATCCCTGGTCTGGAAAGAATCCTCATGCCACAGAGCAACTAAGCCTGTTCACCACAACTCCTGAGTCCGTGTGCCTAGAGCCTGCGCTCCACAACAAGAGAAGCCACTGCAATGAGAAGCCCACCCTCCACAACTAGAGAACAGCCCCTACTCGCCCACTAGAGACTGCCCACGCATAGCAATGAAGACCCACTGTAGCCATACCCACATAACAATGAGGACCCAGTGCAGCCATAAATAAATAAAATTTTTAAATACTCGAAATCTTTATGTGATGCTAACACCCCCAACAGGATTATGGAAGCATCAGAATGTTTGTTCAATGGTGTGGATCCATTTGCCTAGGTCGTTCCCTACTTGGCTTTTGACCCCTCCATACACTGACCAGTAGTCACCTGGGGCCCGAGGGAGCTGATTACGATCAGGTACACGTGGACTCAAATAAAGCTGGAAGCTACAGACTTATGCTTCTTTATTTCAGGCCTTCATAGGATTCAAACAACAGACACTGCTCAGCCCTTTTAAACGCTGACAAACTCTGTGCTGCACTATATCTGTCCTTTTATTTTCACCAGGTTTGAAAAGCAACACTGTCTAATACGATATGTCAATTAGATCCCAACAAAAATGAAAAAAAAAAAAAAAAGGAACTAAGTGACTGCTCGCAACATCACCGTCTAGTATCAAATATCTCAATTGCCAGTGGAAAACATGCTGCTTTCAGGACTCTAAAAAGAACTTTGGTGTCCTCTGAATTCAAGCGTATGTTATTATAATGAAAGTAATAAAACAGCATGATTGAATGCTTTAAAAACACTGTACAACCTTTATTCTTCCAGCAAACCAATTTTTAAGAAATATTATGCCAAAATTGGTTAGAGGGCATCACTGACTCGATGAACATGAATCTGAGTGAGCCCAGGGAGCTGGTGATGGACAGGGAAGCCCCACGTGCTGCAGTTCATGGGGTCGCAAAGACTTGGACATGACTGAGCGATTGAACTGAACTGATGCCAAAATTAACAGGAGAAAAATTGTTAGGCATGGATAAAATTACAGAACACTCTATCAAATTTACTGTATTTAAAAGTTGTTCCCCTACTCTCCAGGTGTTTATCATCCTCATATGCAATATTGATAGGCAATGGGAGACAACACATAGAAATTTTAGGAAGCTTCTCAAGTGAATTAAGTATTATAAAGGAAAATACTAGTCTACCTTATTTATCTTTAGATGTGCTTAATTTATACTGAAATATCATTATATTTTACATTATTTCAAATACATTAGTTCAATATATACCCAATGACAGCAAAAGAAAATATATGCTATCCTTTTATACCAGTGGTAGGAGTCTATCTTGCTATATCCTTGATAACTAATTTTGCAATAAAATTTAAGAGGAGTAGAGTTATTCATAACCTTTGAGCAGATCAAGTCTAGAATATGTTCTAAGAAAATACTATAAACAGCAGTTTTATGAACAAAGATATTCATAATAGCATTTTTCCTTGGTCAGGTTTTGCTTGAACCCAACATTTTATATTTAAAACAACTTAAACACCTAAGTATCAGGAATGCTACCAGGTACTAAATAATGTATCAGTTAATCTACTAAAAGTATTCACCAACTACTGCCAGCAGCCTGTTACATTTCTAATGGCTGGAAAAAAAAATTCAAAAAACACTATTTTGTGACCCATGAAAATTATAATAAATTCAAATGTCAGTGCCCATAATGTTTGATTAGAACACAGAATGCTCACTCATATACCTATTGTTTATTCATTTACTTCTTATGCTTCCATAGCAGAGTAGAGGAGTTGCAAAATAGACTTGAAGACCCACAGGCCTCAAATATTTATGGAAAAGTTTGCTAACTCCTGGTCTAATATCAAGATAAGAGAGTAGCTTCTGGAACTAGACTGCTTGGTTTTGAATGCCAACTCTGGCATTTATTATCCATGTGACATTAGGAAAGGCACTTAACCTTCTCTGTATCTTAATTTCTTCACTTGTAAAATGAAGATAAAAACAATACCCACCCCTGAAGGCTGCTGTAATAATAGCATCATAACGATGCTTAGAGCAGAGTAAGCATGGTGAAGGTCATCTTGAGTAATTACGTGCCTACTAACATGAATGTTGCTCAAATGTTAGAAGGAAAATCAGGTAAAATTGTACACATAATATGATTACAACTGTTAATAATAAAACCTTCACATAAAAACTGTCTGGTAGAAAATATGCCAAACTATTAACAATGATTACCTTTAAAGCAGAGGGATTTTTATTTTTTCTCCTCTTCCCAAGTTTACTATATGTACTCAAATTACCACTATAATGGTAAATCAATCAAAGTATTAAAAAGATAGAGAATGCCATAACTATGGAAACAGTTCTACGAAAGCGCATTTTAGGGAATAAGTACACAAATGTACATTACAAATATCCTGTTCCTTCTGCTCCTTCAGAGACTCTCATCAAATCTTTTACAATTCTATTTTTTTCCCACCAAAGGGTCAAGAATAACACTTATGCACTTCACCTTTCACCCGTGCTGCTGGTCACTTGGTTGCATGAGATGACAAGTTTACCCAAGCTCATCCCTTTATACACATTGCTAATTACCCCTGATTTCTGCTGACACCACACTTCATTAACCACAATGAAAAATTCATTCCCCAGCCTCTCTGCTCCAGGCACTTGTCTCCAGCAGCCCTCCCCATAGACAGCTGCATATTTATTCTGTATTACATTCTCCTCGTTCTTAAAAATCTATCCATCAATTAAAAAAAAAAAGAAAAAAGGGTGTTCAGGTCAGTTCAGGGAATCTGACTGGATTCCTATGGAAAGAAATTTGGATGTGTGTAAGCCTATCCTTAGTCACAATTTATTAAAACCATTGATATCTGCCCCCACACACTATGTTACTTGAAATAGCAACTCACATATTTCATTCTTTATTTGCCATTACACCTGAAAATAGCCCTAAAATACAAAGTAATCAATGTCTGAGCAAGTAAATTATGACAGTGTAATTTTATGGCCAAGGCAGGGGATGTGGATTCTAATAAAATGTTTAGTTCCACCTAATTGAGAAGGTATTCTTTTCCAAATGGCAGGTTATATTTACAGGGGTTATACTGAATAAATTCAAGAGGCCTCAGGAAAACAGTTGGGTTATTTGGTGTAACTCAAGTACTTTGCACAGCATCTAGCATATACAGACCACACAAGGAACCCAACAATTCACTTTCTCTTTTTATCCATCCATCTATCCATCTATCCACACATGCATACTTACGTGTAAGAAACAGAACAAAACCAAAGCTTACATGTACAGCCTGTAGGAAATAGATCAGTGTCGCCTTTCAGCAAGCACAGCTTACTTTTAAATATCTAGTGTTGATGCTGGTTCTTAGCAAGATACTAAAAATTAATAAGGCTCTATTCTAGTCTTCAATGAGCTAACAGTCCAGTGGGGAACCCAGACAGGGAGACACATACATTGAACATACTGAGTTAAGAGCAAAAATAACAGCACTCCTAAGATCCAGAGAATGAAGTAATATACTCTATGGAGAGGTAGCCAGAGGGGGATGCCCAGTATAAAAGGGATAGTGCCCAAGTGGGAAATGCTGAGTCTCCTGCAGAATTTGCCATGCTATTAACCCCTGGCTTTTCTGATAAATTTTCATGTATATTTACTGTTTACTTGTTGTCAGAGAGGAATTAAATCATTCAACTGATTGTGCAATAAATAGCAAAGTCACCGTATGACCAATCTCTTTTGAAGAGTGGTAGGCACAGCTGTAAGACGAAGTAGGATTCCCCTAATGTAACTAAATTCATACTTTGCGTCACTCTTTTCCACCCAAAGCTTTCTCTCTCACCCTTTTTCTTAATTTAAGGCACTTCTTCTAAGGAAAGTCTATTCTTCAGATAAACAATTCAGAATTTTCCTTAGCATTATGTACTTTTGATTCAAATGCTAAATTTGAAAGTGAGGGAATTTCTTCGTGGTCCAGAGGTTAAAACTGCATGTGTCCAATGTAAGGGGCACAAGTTTTACTGCTGGTTGGGGAACTAAGATCCCACACGTTGCACAGTATGGCCAAGAAAACATTTTTAAAATAATTGAAATTGAGTGAAATCACCAGGAGATAACAAACAATGCTACTTTTCAATGGATATAGAACTATATTTATTTAATATATTTAAAGATAAGACAAGTAAACACTAGACACTGACCCAGTACAGAGATCCAGCTAAAAGGAATACACGGCTTACAAGAATGAGCCTTCTCGGAATCCTCAGGTTGTGTTTTCCATCTTCAAAGGAAAGGTCTAATAGGATTAGTGCTAACACGAAGTAGTTATTATAATTTTAAACAAAATGGCTGCCATCTTGAAACTGTGAATTAATACTACTTAGCTTTTGGAATTGTCACTTATTTTTCTCCACATTAACAAGTTAATGGTACATCCTAAGAAAGACCTGGAATAAACTATGGCTCTAGAAGTTTACAAAGGATTCTGTTTCTTAAGAAAGAAACAGTAGAACTAGAACACCAGTTAGGAACTCCATACCCAAGCTCCGAGTGTAAAAGGGATTAACACAAAGTAAAATGAAACTGAAGCAGTTTATTCACCAGATACCAAGAACATGACTAGTAGAACCAGAAGATATTTCTAATTCATATTTTGATGAATTTTCCTTTCTTTCATCAACAAAATGAGAATTAACAACAAGGAATAACAATTTTCATTAATATAGGGCATCATTGGCACTGGTTTTATAAGTATAATCAAAGAGCATGCATCTTGTTCAGTTCAGTTCAGGGCTCAGTTGGGTCCGACTCTTTACCAACCCGTGGACTGTAACACACCAGGCTTCCCTGACCATCACCAAGTCCCAGAGTTTACTCAAACTCATGTCCATTGAGTTGGTGATGCCATCCAACTATCTCATCCTTTGTTGTCCCCTTCTCCTGCCTTCAATCAATCCCAGCATCAGGTCTTTTCAGATGAGTCAGTTCTTTGCATCAGGTGGCCTTTGCATCCAATACTTTTATTGGAGCTTCAGCTCCAACTTCAGTCCTTCCAATGAATATTCAGGACTGATATCCTTTAGAATGAACTGGTTGTATCTCCTTGCAGTCCAAGAGACTCTCAAGAGTCTTTTCCAGCACCACCGTTCAAAAGTATTAATTCTTCAGGGCTCAGCTTTCTTTATAGTCCAACTCTCACATCCACCCATGACTACTGGAAAACCATGGCCTTGACTAGATGGACCTTTGTTGGCAAAGTAAGGTCTCTGCTTTTTAATATGCTATCTAGATTGGTCATAACTTTCCTTCCAAGGAGTAGGCATCTTTTAATTTCATGGCTGGAGTCACCATCTGCAGTGATTTTGGAGCCCAAAAAAATAAAGTCTGACACTGTTTACACTGTTTCTCCATCTATATGCCATGAAGTGATGGGACCAGATGCCATGATCTTCGTTTTCTGAATGTTGAGATTTAAGCCAACTTTTTCACTCTCCTCTTTCACTTTCATCAAGAGGCTTTTTAGTTCTTTACTTTCTGCCAGAAGGGTGGTGTCATCTGCATATCTGAGGTTATTGATATTTCTCCCGGCAATCTTGATTCCAGCTTGTGCTTCATCCAGCCCAGCATTTCTCATGATGTACTCTGCATAGAAGTTAAATAAGCAGGGTGACAATATACAGCCTTGACATACTCCTTTCCTGATTTGGAACCAGTCTGTTGTTCCATGTCTAGTTCTAACTGTTGCTTCTTAACCTGCCTACAGATTTCTCAATAGGCAGGTCAGGTGGTCTGATATTCCCATTTCTTTAAGAATTTTCCACATTTTGTTGTGATCCACACAAAGGCTTTGGCATAGTCAATAAAGCAGAAATAGATGTTTTTCTGGAATTCTCTTGCTTTTTCCATGATCCAGTGGATGTTGGCAATTTGATCTCTGGTTCCTCTGCCTTTTCTAAAACCAGCTTGAACGTCTGGAAGTTCACAGTTCGTGTAGCCTGGCTTGGAGAATTTTCAGCATTACTTTACTAGCATGTGAGATGAGTGCAATTGTGTGGTAGTCTGAGCATTTTTGGCATTGCATCTTGTTAATTTTTTTAAAGAAATCGGTGATGAAATGGTTACTACATAGACAGACAACAAAGAAAATAAATGGTGTATCCAATTTTAGATTTTTTTTTTTTTTTTTTTTAGAAAGAATGTAATCTTGAAGTCAAACAAAATAGAAGACAATGCAAAGGTGGTGGGGGTAGAGAGAGAAATGTGAGCAGGTTCTAGGTTAGAAAGGGAAACCATGGACCCCATAGCTAAAACTTCAGTAAATATGCAAATAAATAAGATTCCGTGAACAAGGAGAAAGGGATTCATTTAACAGTGTAGTATGGCTCATCTGGTAAAAAGAATCTGCATGTAATACGGGAGATCTGGGTTCAGTCCCTGGGTTGGGAAGATCCCCTGGAGAAGGGAAAGGTCACCCACTCCAGTATTCTGGCCTGGAGAATCCCATGGACTACGTAGTCCATGGGGTCGCAAAGAGGTGGACACAATTGAAGAACTCTCACTTTCACTTTCATGTGCTTCAGAGGAGTTTTATTTTTAATGTAACTATGGAAGAAAAATGGTTCAAAACAGAAATGGAGAAAAGTATCACCATACCTAGCCATACATATCTGTGGACTGGTCAGGTACAAAATTGAGCAATTTGGGGAGCCAGAGGGATAAGCAATAGGTTAAGCAAGTTCCTGAGATTGAGCAGTGAATAGGCTACACATAGGGTAGGTGATCTCCATTCTGCACGTACAGAATTTTCCATACTTGATGGGTATAATGACAATCCCTGTGCTTGATCCTAAATGTATACTATTCACATGTACATAAACACATAAGCAGAAGTCCCAAGTTCATTCATATTTCTAGGCCAGAGAACTTGGAAACTGCTGGGATACATTCAAACACCAGAAATGAAGTGTGATATGACTGTCTACATTAGCCTGCAGGAGTATAAGCTTAATGAGACTTTTTTTTTTTTTCAATTTTCCCCTTCATTCTACCCAATTAGGTTCTTTCCAAGGAAGAAACTATATTACTGTAGAAATATTCAACCTTCTATTCATATAGTCTATGAATATAGACCCAGGTTTCTGGAGAGACCTTAAAATGTACAAAGGCCTTAATATAATTCAATCATTAACTTCAGACCTAGATGATGGAAGGACATTGCACCTGAAGTTTCTGAGCTTAGTTTTCCCTGGACCCTGGGAAGAATATGGACTAGCACTTCCAAGAAATAAAGCATCTTTGCTCTCTTAAGTGACACAGGCTACGGAAAACTTGAATAACATTACAAGCATTCAAGCAAACAGAAAAAGAGAGTAAGTTCCAAAGTTATCCTCCGTTAACTCAGTGTGAATCAAAGCTAAAATTAAAATAATTTATCTCTACCAAAACATATCCATATGCAACAGAAAAGGCAAATTTTATGGATATCAGTGGCAAGCTGGGAGCATATTAAAACATGATTTAAAGTCTTTTAGATTTTCTAGTAGTCAAGCTTTGTAATAAATGGCAACAGAGTAGATTCACTACCAAGTAAGGAGAGAGAATTGTAATATAAGGCAGAACTGACTTCAGACACTGGAATTGGATAGGTTGCTGTTTTATTTGAGACACAGAGGAGTGATAAATAAAAACTGAAATGAGCAGTAACACCATATATACATGTGACCTTAGATATTCCACTTCTGTCCTCATATCACCAAGCCATTTTACTTCCTAAAATATGCTAAGAATCTCTGTGCTTGCTCTGTCCACTTAACATTGGATTATATTGAATCTCTATATAATATGAGACATTTGAACTGCAAAATTTAACATTGTAACACTTGTCAGGAGGAACAGTTTTATTTGGGGCTGATAAGAAGAAACATCTACAGAGAAAATAAATTTTGTAGAAAGAAATTATTTTGTAATCCAGACAAGTACCAAAAGAAAATTGCAGAGGGTTATCAAAAATGCCCCCCTTCTCTTGCCCAAACTACCATGAATATTTCTAGACACAATCACAACCTAGAGGGGACTTTGTACAGGCCTTATATTTGAGCAGGTTACCCTGAAACCCCTTCTGCAATGAAAGATTCATATAATAGCACTCAGTAAAAAGAAGGGGGGTATAATTTATAAAATCTGTGTAGGCAAGACAAAATTTTACATACTTAATTTCTGAATACTGTAGATATTTCTTCATATGAAATCATTCATTTGTACATTATCTCAAGAGCAAGGACTTGGAAGGTTTTAGAGCAAACTGAGGCTGTTTTATGATGTGTGACGCTTGTGAACCCATGAACTGCAGCACACCAGTCTCCTCTGTCCGTGAGATTTCTGAGGCAAGAACACTGGAGTGGGTTGCTTTTTCATTCTCCAGGGATCTTCTTGACCCAGGAATTAATCCCGTGTTTCCTGCTTTCAGGAGGATTCTTTAACCACTGTGCCACGAGGGAAGCCCCGCAATATTGCGTTGGACTGTGTCAAAGACTTTTTCCTAATTTTAAACCCCTTATAAAGCCAGCATGTAATAAATTCTATTCTGATCTAAAACATTTGTGGCTGCACCATGGAAGACAACCGAATTTTCCTGCCATGTTAGTAGCTGAGTTGACCATGCAGCTTACGTTGTCTTTCAAGGTAGGGAAACTGTATCTCTCCGTACCACTGAGCGAGCAATGGCCAGCAATGGCCACTTTGGCTAATGAACTGGGAAGAAACCATGTGTGTCCCTCCTGAGCACAAGTTGAAGTCTCTGTATGGTTCCACCACACCTCTACCTTCTCTTCCACAAGACCAGTTAGCTGCTAGGTATGAACTGTTTCTGTAGCCTGGGTGCCAGATTGCATAGCAGAGTCCTAGACAAGCACAGCAAACCATATTGTGAACAACAACAAAAATAATATTCTGTTATTTTAAATCATTGAGATTTGCAGGTAGTTTGTTATTATAACATACACTGGTCTCCCCTGATGATATATAAGATGACAGGGAAGTTAGTAGAAACATATAAAAATGTTATTTTATATTCAATATCATGTTTAAAGATACTGAATATTCTTAGATTAGATTCTTACCAAATCATTTTGACATGTAATTGGTAGTTAACTAGAATTATGCTGGTCGATTTTTTGTAACTATTTAATCTTAAATTAGTAATTCAGTAACACTACACTTCATTCCATGGTTTGTGTACCATCTTCACTGATCCTTTGGATGGTAACAGAATCCAAGTATAACTTTTTCACAAACAGATGCTCTCATGAACTTTTTGTTGTGGGAATAAATTTCTTCTTTTTCTGAGCAGAATTTAGTAATATTTCAAGAAATTTCAAATACTTTGAATCGGCAATTTCAGTTTTAAGAAACAGTAGAGTCAGTAAAAACACACATAAAGCTTTATGGACAAGCATAACTTATAATATTGAAAAATAGTGAAAAGCAACCTGACTATCCAACAGTCGAAGATGAGATAAATAAATCCTGGTATATTTTAAAAATAAGTAGCCAGAATATGTCGTATGATAGAGAAGCATTTAAGACTATGGGATAAATGAATAAAAGCCTGGTATTGTAAATATAGGCACTTTTTCTCCATTCTTTATATTTATCTATGTTTTCAATGTCATCTGTTATGACTTTGTATTTTTACCATGAGGTAACATTAATTGTTCTTTGCATATTATAGAATTAAAAAAGCATGAGTGCTATAAAATCATAAAATTATATTTATATGCATACATACTTAGCAAGATATTCATAACTATTAACATTGATAGTTAACTTTTTAAATGTTGGCATGAAGTAAATGAGAAGACAACCTTTATTTTATGCCCTGTACAATTTAATACTATTTTTTATAATGCCCATATATTCATTTTTAATTTTAAAAATGTCATCAACACAGGAAAACACACACACCTCATTCTGAGCCCCGTAAAATGAATTGACTCCCATGGTTATATCCTGATGCCCTCACTGAATAGAAGGAATAGTTACTCCAACTGCTATCAGCAGTTTGAAGTTATTCTGGGTTCTGGAATTATTTTCACGTATCTACCCATTTATTTCCAAAATCAAAATGTACTACTTACACCCACGTTTCCCAGGCTCCACTCCAAAGTTTAAGCCTCAACAACAACAACAAAAATCACACACACACACAAAAGAACTCTGTCTCAAGAACACGTCTCAGAGTCACGGACTATGACAGAAAACAACTTCATGCAAAGAATCAGGTGAGACTTGGATTCTTCCTTGCTCATTCTGCCCATGCTTTGGGACTGATCAATTTTGACCCTCAGTTTCATTCATCTCTATACCAGGTAAACATTCCTTCTTCATCCTTAGGAGATCAAAGATTATGTTAGGCATATGAGGAACTGAACAAATGATATATCTAAACAAAGACGTATTTCCATTTGACTATTATAGCATAATATATTTGTATGAATGTATAATGGAAAAATTTCAGAAGGAAAAAATTTATATAGAGTTGTTCCCTTTCCTTAATGTTAAAATATTCACGATGTTTCTTTTTTCATTTGGATTTCTATTCCAGTGGAACTCACACTCTTTTCAGAAGCCAATGTGACCCATGGTTATTTATGGGTCTACAAGTTTCATAATGTATCCCAATAAAACTATTATAGCAGGAAAGAGAATTAACAAGGATAAGGGTAATTGAGTCATAATGTACAGTCTATGAAGTGAAAAATGTTTTTAATCATTAATATAGCAATAACTTAAAGGAATATAATTCTAGAGGTTCTGTGTAGGCTAAGATTTGAGTATAACAATCCCTCTTAAGACACTGAATTTTCCCTATAATATCAGTGATTATAAAAACAAGTGCATTAACAATACAGCATGTTGTTTCTGATAATATACGTACACATGGATGTCAACATTGTAAATTGGCATGAATCAATATTCAATGCCATGAAAAGCCTATACTCTCTGACCCAACAATTTATCATGAAGAACTCATTCAACGAGGAGAAAAAATACTACAGTATAATCTAAGAAAAGGAACAATTACAGTCAAGATAAATATCCCCAAAAGAAGGCACTGTTAAAAAAGATGTTGCAACTATCACACTTTGCATATTTTGTGACCATTCAAAATAATTATAAATATTAATGATATTAACATATATGATCTATCCCTATATTTGAAAGTCCAACACTGTTTTCCAAGTGACCCAATAGGTCAAACAATGTGAGATGAGACAAGATGGAGCATAAAATAAAATGACTTGTTGTGATTCAGTGATGTAGAACACCTATCTATACGCGTGCAAAGATGAGAAATGTAACAGGCTTAACCCGAAACACGGTTGTGCTAGTTGGTGGTGTTGTACATGCTTTAGTTTTCATCCAGAAAACTGCTTCGTATTTTATTTATAATTTTATAATTATAAAAGGCTGGACAGAAAGCAAAAACATAGAACTATTTTCCAGTTTATGTGTTCAGGACAAGAGACATATGAAAACCAAGAGGCAAAACGATTCTGAGGATGTAGTCCACAGCCGTTCCCCTGGACTTTATTCTTCATGGCATTCAAGCCAGTACTTTCTGTAGGATATGACATTTTACCACAGATCACATTACTTCAACAGTTACCAGTTTTAATCCACTTTTTAAAAATTATATACATTTACCTAGCATTTAGCCAATTTAACTACCAAAGCCAAGAGATTCCAAGAGCGAAGAGCTTGCAATTGACTGGGTTGAGTGATTTCAACAAGATATCTAATGTCAAGTTAGAATTCTATTTTCTCTAAACTCGCTTCAAGTGAGCTGCTAGAGAGGTGACACACGACAAGAGGCACCTAAGCCAGGTTTAGCTGTACTCTCGGCCCTTATCCTAAGCGTTTGATAGATACCTGCCTAAGCACAATCGATAAACAATTCAGAATTCCGCATTCCTAAAAGACTGAGCACCACTCTGTTTCGAGCCTAGCATGGCACAGAAGCTAAGAAACTGTGAAAACTAAGTGATCATTAATGTTCCCTACATACTCCTATAAACAGGCAAATATTTTTAAAGTTTTCGAGGGACAAAAACTACTGCTCAGGCTCGAAGGGGCAAAGGCTGCGGTACAGAAGCAGCTGTGCCTTGGCTGAGATCTTCTCTGCTTCTGAAAGATGTCCTGGTTGGCGTTCTGTGTCCCCATTTCTCACACGTGAGTTGAGCCTGGTGACAGATTGTGCTGTCCTTTTCTTGAGGCCCATGGATGGTGCAGGGGGAAGAATCTGCCTGCCAATGCAGGATACACAAGAGACACAGGTTCAATCCCTGGATTGTGAAGACCCCCTGGAGAAGGAAATGGCAACTCACTCCAGCATTCTTGCCTGCAACATGCCATGGACGAGCCTGGAGGGCTACTGTACATGAAGCTGCAAAGAGCTGAACACTACTGAACACACACACACATATTTACGGATAAGAACTGCCAAGAATAAAAAAAGGAAATTTCTGGAGAAGGAGTTTGAAACAAAAGGGATTCAGTTTACTACTGAATAAAAATTTAGATTTTTAAAATAGCAAATAAAAACACTTATGGAAAAGTATGAAATTATGTCCTTATATTTGCTTAAGTGTATGACTTAAATTTATACTGACTGATAATTCCCCAAATTCAGAAATAAGTGAAAAATATTCTCTGCATGTTTACTGTCTATTTCACAACATTAATAAAAATAAAAGTTGCTATTTTTATATTTTAAAAGTGATAAAATTTCACAAATAGGACATTATTTAAATTACATAACATTTTATAATGACAGACTTGTAGCTATATAGACCAATAAACACATTTCTCCTTAGACTTTAGTGTTCAAAGATAACAGATCCTGAAGCCTTTTTATTCCAGCCTTATCTTTTAACATTACATTTAATTATCTATGTCTACAGTGACCCAGATATATTTTTTCAATTAGAAAGCCATACCTTTGTATGAGGAACACATTTCACCACAATTAAGAAAAAATCCAGCTAACTGGTATACTAACAAGTAAGAAATGCATTTGTCTTCTGTAGCAAAGAGTCTGAGAATAGATATTCCATATTCAGCAATGTCATCAGGACCCCAGGGACTTCCCATCTTTCTATGCATCAATTTTAGTATGCAATTCTTTGTCTTTATTCTTGTTACCTCTTCACCTTGTCATCAAGATGATCTCTGAGGCTACTAATTATAGACAGGAGGAAGAGATAAAGGAAGGCAAAAAGTCTTTAACTAGTAAAACTTTTTTTTCTTTTTTAATTCCAAAAGGCATGCTGTCCAAGGATTTCTTTCTCTATTGCATTGGCCAGTGCGTCCCATGATCATACTTAAATGCATGAAAGACTAGGAAATGTGTTTTGTTTTGTTTTCTTTTTAAGCTAAACCATCATCACCTGTGATGTAAACAAAATTGTTATTTTATTGTTGATGAAGAAGAAGCAGGAATAGAAATTTGTAGTCAATACTGTAATACACAGGAAGTATCTGTCCCACTTTCCATCAATCCAAATGATTCTCTTTTCTAATACAGAAGATTCTAATAACAAAACCAAAATGAAACACAGATAATACTTTTTCTCAATTGATGTTTTAAAATTCTTTGTAGAAACAAAAGCAGTGAAATAAGTTGAGAACAGGCAATAAGAATAAGTTAAAAACAAGAACATCAAACTTTCTTATAATGCTGTGTAAGTGCAGTTATTCCCACTAAGATTACACTGCAACAAAACTTGCATAGCTTTGCTTCACCCATTTCACAACAACTGCCCTTGAAATCCACCTCGTTATTCTTAATTTCCTTACCCAGCTGAACTGCTTCAAAATGTCATAGCATCTTAGGGACTTTCTAGTAGCTGCTGTATGC
The DNA here is from genome assembly GCF_001704415.2 of Capra hircus. Taxonomy (NCBI): domain Eukaryota; kingdom Metazoa; phylum Chordata; class Mammalia; order Artiodactyla; family Bovidae; genus Capra; species Capra hircus. The sequence goes on along the minus strand of NC_030822.1, from coordinate 11,334,491 downwards.
AAATATTTCATAGCCTACCATGAAAAAAATCATCAGTTCTTTGTTACCTACAAGTAAAAGGAGAAACTGAACCACCAAATAAGGAGAGAAAAGTACTATGAAAAAATAATATCAATTATTGGTCCATAATAAATTTATAAACATAAAAGCATTTAAAAATGCTTTTAAATGCAAATGTCTTTGCAAATTTTAAAAAATGCAGACAGGTAGAATAGAAAATAAATCTTTATTTTAAATAATAAATATTGAATTCCTCAAATAACCTAATGATATTTGTTAAAAGGCTTGAATTTTCCAGAAAAAAAATAAACTTTTTCTTTTGAAGACAACAATTTATTTATGGGAACTTGGTAACTATCCATATGTTTGAGAAATTATGACATAAAAGCAAGATAGACTAACTTTTCTTGCACCAAGAGCAGCAGGACTGAGGGGTAATAAATATAGGAAAGCAGTTTCTGGTTCACTCAGGCAAGAATAGTGTTTTCATTAAATTCATTTGAAGATGGAACAAGTTTCCTAAGGACACAGTTACAGTCATGAGAACCCTGTTTATATTAGGTGGGATAAAAATTAATAATTTTGCCTAAAATGGTGGGACAAAGGACAAAACTGAGTAACACAGATACATGGAGCTGTGGGAGTGGAGAGTACATGATGAACTGGAATTCAGTGTTACAAATTTGAAGTCATAGAGAAACCATTTCTAACAGTTTCCTCTCAGTTTTAACTCAAGGTTAAAATTTGTGCAGGTACTTTTACTCAGTGGAGAACTTTATTAGAAACACCCAGTATGAAACTTAATGGATCACATTACATCTTAACACCCTGGAACCTTTTCCAAAATGTTTACTTATTTCACTTGATGTTTGTATTAACTTATTTGACTTCTTCCCATGAGCTCAGTTCTTTTTCTTTTTTTTCCTTGGAGAACAGATGTCACTTTTTTTTATCCTCTATGAATCCCAGGCCTTTCTCAAAAGTGAGAAATCAAACTTTTTGTTACAATCCCTGAATCACAGATTTTATCACTGTTCACTGAAATATAGCAATGATGTTCTCTGTCCAGTGACTGCAGTGCAGCATCAAATCTGATGAACAGTACTTGGGTTCTCTCCATTTCTCTTGCCTTTCCTTTTCTGAGTCCACAGATCTCCAAGGCAGAGAGTAACTTGGGGGCTTAGGAATTGCTCTTTCTTTATGAATTCCTCTATCACTTGTCCCAAAACCACACTCAGCATCACCGGTCACCCAAAGCTGACTAGGATTTCTCAGCTGTCTCAACTGATACAAAAGGTTTAATTAGTATACACCTAATTAGTAAATTTTGGTATAGATCATAATTAAAGGGCCACAATTTAAGTTAAATATTGATTTAAAAGATTTTGGATATAAAATTGATATAAAATTTTTGGATAAAATTAGAAGGTAGTAGAAACCCTCTTTTTTTTTTTTTTAACTTTATTTCATACTGGAGTACAGTCGACTAACAATGTCCTGTTAGCTTTAGGTACACAGCAAAGTGATTCAGTTACACAAGTATCTATTCTTTTTAAAATTCCATTTTCGATTTTGGTTGTTACATAACATTGAGTAGAGGTCCCCACAACAGATCATTGTTGGTTATTCATTTTAAATATAGCGGAGCATACATGTTGATCCCAAACTTCCTAACTAGTTCTTCCTCCTACGCTACCCCTTTGATAATCATAAGCTCATTGTCTAACTATATGAGTCTGTTTCTATTTTGTAAGTAAGTTCATTTCATTTATTTTTTTAGATTCTGCATATAAGTGATATCATATGACATTTGTATTTCTCTCACTGCACTCAGAATGAATATCTCTAGGTCCATCCATGCTACAAATGGCATTAATCCATTCTTTTTAATGCCCGAGTAATATTCCATTGTATATACATACCATGTCTTTATCCATACATCTGCCGATAGACATTTAACTTGCTTCCATTTCCTGCCTATGTAAACTGTACTGCAATGAACACCAGGGCGCATTTTTCTTCCTGGAGCATGGTTTTCTCCAGACATATGCCCAGGAGTTGGGCTGCTGGATCATCTGGTAGCTATTTTTAGTTTTTTAAGGGATCTCCATACTGTTCTTCACAGTGGCTATACCAATTTACATTCCCACCAACTGAATAGGAGGATTCCCTTCTCTCCATATCCTCTCCAGAATTTATTGCTTGTGGATTTTTCGATGATAGCCATTCTGGCTGGTGTGAGGTGATATTTCATTGTAGTTTTGATTCTTGTTTCTCTAATAATTAGCTATGTTGAACATCTGTTCATGTGCCTTTTGGCCATCTGCATGTCTTCTTTTGAGAAATGTCTGTTTAGGTCTTCTGCCCAATTTTTGATTGGGTTGTTTGTTTTTATGATATTAAGCTGCATGAGCTGTTTGTAAATTTTGAAGATTAATCCTCTTGGTTGCATTATTTGCAAATATTTTCTCCCATTCTGTGGGTTGTACCTTCATTTTGTCTATTGTTTCCTTTGCTGTACAAAAGATTTTGAGTTTAATTAGGTCCCTTTTATTTTTTATTTCCATTACTCTGGAAGATGAATTTAAAAAAATACTGCTGCAATTTATGTCAGAAAGTGTTTTGCCTATGTTTTCCTCTAAAAGCTTTATAGTGTCTGGTCTTACATTTAGATCTTTAGCCCATTTGAATTTATTTTTATGTACAGTGCTAAGGAGTGTTCTAATTTCATATTTTCATTAATACATGTAGCTGTCCAGTTTTCTCAGTATCATTTATTGAAAAGACTGTCTTTCTTCCATTGTACAGTCTTGGCTACTTTGCTGTAGCTTAATTGACCATAAGTGAGTGGGTTTATTTCTAGGCTTTCTATACTGTTCCATTGATCTGTATTTCTATTTCTGGGCCAGTATCAGACTGTTTTGATGAGTGTAGCTTTGTAGTAAGTGCCCTCATGGAACTTCTGGGTTAGTTGGTGGTCTCATTTCTACGACATATTGCCCATTCCTATACATCATACATTTGCCGTTGTGACTTCTGCTCCATGAACTGAGATGAACACTTGGCAGGTGTGTGGTTTTCTAAACTTATGGACTTGTTGTTGTCATTATGGGATTTAATTACCATTAAAAATGAATGATAATGTTTAAAATATTATATTTAAATATAAATTGAAGAATATATATATTAAATATAAACTGCTGAAATGTGTGTGTGAAAAAAAAAAAAAGAACTCTCATTTCTATGAAAACCAAATCAAGTGTGTTGTTGAGATTTGGTCTTGCCAAGTCTCTAAAAATGTCAAATTGACCTGAGTGGGAAAATCTCAAAAAGTGAAGAATAATTAAGGAAGTGAGATTTTAATTCAAAATGCTTTGAAAATTTTTCATTTAAAAAATGCTACCTCTAGTTTAGAGAAACTGAAAAGAGGATAAAATATTATCTTTTAGGACTGGTTTATGCAAGCACTTCCCAGGTGGCACAGTGGCAAAGAAGCCACCTGCCGATGCAGAAGGCACAAGAGTTGAGGATTTGATCCCTGGGTTGAGAAGATCCCCTGGAGGACAAAATGGTGACCCATCCCAGTACTCTTGTCAGGAAAATTCCATGAACAGAAAAGTCTGGTGGTCTACAGTCCATGGGGTCACAGAGTCGGGCACAGCTAAGCATGAATGCAAGTAATGTGTACAAGCACAATGACTCAGAACTCCAAGTGTTGTGAAGAACCTCCAGAAACGTCATGGCCCCTAGTAAGAGATTAGTGAGGAGATGCCTTTTACGCCACATGCTGAACAATTATTTCAGATAATTTCCTCATCTTTTCATTTCTTTAACTGGCCAAAAACTACTCCCACTATTATTGGATAAGAGAGTTTCTAATTAAACCACAGATCTCTTTGGACAGCCTATTTCTCCTCTATGAAAAGCTTGGAAGACAAGAACCATAAGCTTCTCTACACTTTTCATCTAGATTTCACCAATTGTTGGCAATTGCCAGTTGGGCTTTCCCAATTTTTAACTCTCCACTGTTCACTTCTACTACTTTTAGTCTATACCATTATTTTTATTTATTTCTGTTTATTTTGGGGTGATACACCCTCTGAGACTCTCATGGCAGAAAGTGAATAGGAACAAAAGAACCTCTTAATGAATGTAAGGGAGGAGAGTGAAAAGGCTGGCTTGAAATTCAACATTCAAAACCCTAAGATCATGGCATCTGGTCCCATCACTTCACGGCAAATAGAAGGGGGAAAAGTGGAAGCAGGGACAGACTTTATCTTCTTGGGCTCCAAAATCATTTCGGACAGTGGCTCAGCCAAGAAATTAAAAGACGCTTGCTCCTTGGAAGCTATGACAAAAGCTATGACAAACCTAGACAGCATATTTAAAAGCAGAATTATCACTTTGCTGATAAAGGTCTGCACAGCCAAAGCTATGGCTCTTCCAGTAGTCATATACGAATGTAAGAGCTGGACCATAAAGATGGCTGAGTGCTGAAGAGCTGATATTTTCCAAATGTAGTGCTAGAGAAGACTCTTGAGAGTCCCTTGGAAAGCAAAGAGATCAAAGCAGTCAATCCTAAATGACACTGACTCTCAATATTCATTGGAAGGACTGATGCTGAAGCTGAAGCTCCAATATTTAGGTCACCTGATGCAACCAGCTGATTCATTGGAAAAGACCTTGATGCAGGGAAAGATTTAAGGCAAAAGGAAAAAGTGATGGCAGAGGGTGAGATGGTTGGATAGCATCACTGACTCAACAGACATGAATCTGAGTCAACTCCGGGAGACAGTGGAGGACAGGGGATTCTGGAGTGCTGCAGTTCACGGGGTCGCAAAGAGTAAGGCATGACTAAGTGCCTGAACAACAACAACAAAATCTGAGACTAAGCGGCAGGCATCATGCCTTTTCACTCTTCCCCAATTCACAAAATTCAGCCAGGATCCCATGCTAGAACATACTTTCCACTTTACAACCACACTTAGGAAAACACTGTTAAATTCAACCAAAATCTATTTTAAAAGGGTTTGACAGTGGAGTGACTCAAATCTTGGAAATTAAGGAAAAAACTTAGCTTTCTCAGAGATAAACTTTGAAATAAACATATAATAGATTATAACAGAAATATTACAGCATCTACAGCAACAAATGTTTAAGAAGAAAGAAAAAGTGGACTGCAGTTTTATTGAAAACATTGATATGTCCTGGACAATAAATGTATCACTCAGAAATGAGGGAGGAAAAGCTACTCACTCATACAAGAGCAAAAGTCAGAGAGACATAAGAACCTTCCAGCAGTGCTGTTTAAGCCTGGTCTAATTAGGTCTAATTAGTGCTATCGTGATGAAGATATGGATTCCCTGGCATTTTCATTCTTATTATACAGTAGGACAAATTAAACTAAGTCAGTGAATATTCAGATCAAATGACAAATTCTGGCTTTGAACATGGAGCTCATCCAAGGACACAGACTGGTGCAACCTTCTGTTAAACAGAGGGACAAAAAAATGGAAGAGATTTCCATCCTGTTGTCAGACTAAACCTCCTATAGGGCTTTTGATGGCCTTCCCTGGTGGCTTGGTAGTAAAGAATCTGCCTGCTAATGCAGGAGACACAGGTTCGATCCCTGGATTGGGAAGATCCCCTTGAGAAGGAAATGGCAACCTTTACTCTAGTATTCGGAGAAGGCGATGGCACCCCACTCCAGTACTCTTGCCTGGAAAATCCCATGGACAGAGGAGCCTGGTGGGCTGCGGTCCATGGGGTTGCGAAGATTCGGACACGACTGAGCAACTTCCCTTTCACTTTTCACTTTCATGCATTTGAGAAGGAAATGGCAACCCACTCCAGTGTTCTTGCCTGGAGAATCCCAGGGACAGAGGAGCCTGGTGGGCTGCCGTCTATGGGGTCACACAGAGTAGGACACGATTGAAGCGACTTAGCAGCAACAGCACTCTAATATTCTTGTCTGGAGAATCCCGTGGACAGAGGAGCCTGGTGGGCTAGTCGTTGCAGCGCAAAAGAGTCAGACATGACTTAGTGACTAAACAACAATAACAATGAATTCTGAGACTGTATTTACTAGTTTTTCAAAATATGATATCACTTTCTCTACTCAAAAATCTTTAACAGCTTCCCACTGTTTAAATGAAAATGCCAAATTTTGAGCCAGATATACTAGACTGTTCATAATTTAGTCTTATCCTATATTTGAGATCTAAATCTTCAATTTGTAACCTAGAATATCACTATTACCCACTACACATTTCTTTGTTTGGTCAAATCAGGCCACTTCTGGTTCCCAAAACATCTTCTCTTTCCCTCTTCCATGCTGGTGGTCACTCCTCTTAAGAATCTGTTTGCAAAATGTTCATCTTGTCAATATTAGCACCAAGGTCACCTCAAGTCATAATGGAGACTGAGGCAAAATTAAAAAGCAATAATATTCATTTAAATCTTAATATTTTTTCCTCATTGCATTTTTGGTACTAAGTATTAATATTAATTTTTTAAAATAGTGCATTGAAATATTATTTATCTTGATTGCTGAGATTTTTGGCATCCTCTTAAATTTTGTGCTTGAGGCACTAAACTCACTTACTTCATCCTAGAAGCTTCTTCATGAAGACTTTCTGATTCCCAGAGCTAAACATACACTTTCTTTGGTCCAAAATTCCAGAGCACTTTGTTTCTCTGTCCTTAATATCCCTCAACGTTTCTACTTCTTCTATCACCGCTATTAGTTTCTAAGGTCACTGAGGGCAGAAAGCTGGTGGTATCTTGGTTTCATCCTCATCATTTTGCATTTCTCTCATGCGGATTTTGGAGAAGGAAATGGCAACCCACTCCAGTGTTCTTGCCTGGAGAATCCCAGGGACGGGGGTAACCCCAGTGGGCTGCCGTCTATGGGGTCACACAGAGTCGGACACGACTGAAGAGACTTAGCATGCAGATTTAATGTTGGAAAACTGAGAAGCAAACCATTTTACTGGCAAAATGAGAATTCTCTGTAGTTCTTTATTCTCTGCTTCTCTTAGGGAAATCTTTAGAAGGGACTCTTTAAAAATATAAAGAGTGGCAGACTCTGAGTCATTCATTCACTGGATAAATACTCACTGGGCTTGGATTACATGCCATGTGCTCTTGGGGTAGAGAGAATCCAGCAGAGAATGTGTGAGACACGATCCCTGAACTCACAGATGAAGCGTTTTAACAGGGAAAAATTCAAGAGTGAAGTGTTGTCCCTGACAGTGATGAGCACCATGAAAGAGGATGAACCAGATGTCAAGGAGGGAGGTCTACAGAAAAATTCTTTAACCTCTGAGTGGGTGAGTCTGAACAAAGTAACTGGAGAAAGGTATTACCAGGAACCAGGCTCCGAAAACCTCATGTTTTGCTGTGTCTACTCTGACAGCCTCACATATCATGCACTTATTAGGGAATGTCTGGGTAGCTGATTACCTAGGACTGCAGGGGAGCAGAAACCACCACACCAAAATGTCTCTTTGGGACTTCCCTGGTAGTTCAGTGGTTAAGAATCGCCAGTCTATGTCTGACGCAGGATACAGCATTGCTTGGGGCTGGTGCATGGGGATGACCCGGAGAGATGTTATGGGGAGGGAGGTGGGAGGGGGGTTCATGTTTGGGAACGCATGTAAGAATTAAAGATTTTAAAATTTAAAAAATAAAAAACTAAAAAAATAAAAAATAATAATTTTAGGCAAGAAAAAACTCTAGGTAATACTGAATTAGTATTAAAATATGATTAATTACACTAATAAAAATCATGTTGAGTACATGGGAAAGAAAAAAATAAATAAAAAAATAAATACTACGGCAAAAAAAAAAAAAAAAAGAATCCATCAATGCAGGGGACACAGGTTAGATCCCTGGTCAGGGAAATAAGACGCCACTTGTTGCAGGGCAACTAAGCCAGATGCCACAACTAGAGAAGGTCTGCACACTGCAATGAAGAGCCAAAAAAGTAAAAAAAAAAAAAAAAAAAAAAAAAGGCTCTTTGGCAGACTATGTCAAGCTGAAAAAAACCAAGGCCCAAAAGTGAGTGAGTGAAAGTCGCTCACTCGTGTCCGACTCTTTGTGACCCCTGGACTATACAGTCCGTGGAATTCTCCAGGCCAGAATACTGGAGTGGGTAGCCGTTCCCTCCTCCAGGGTATCTTCCCAACCCAGGGATCAAACCCAGGTCTCCCACATTGCAAGTGGATTCTTTATCAGCTGAGCCACCAGGGAAGCCCAAAAACCTCAAGAAGAAACTTTGACCTTCTTTCCTATCTACCTAAAAGTATTTAGAGGATCTTTTCCTAGAATTGAGTTCCACTAGAGATATCTGCATTTATTTACCAATATTTATCTACCAAACATTTGTCTTCTACCTCTGTGTGAATGGCCTTCCTCCTCTTTGAAGTCCCAAACCACTGCCTCTAACATCTGCTTTTGTCTTTAGCTGAAATGGTATTCAAGGTGAGGGTTTGGGCCATTTGGGTGAGTTATTCAGTTTTCCTGGGTCTCTCCCTTGTATACATGTTATTCAAATTTGTTTGATTTTCTCTTAATCTGTCTCTTGTTAATTTCTTAGACCAGCCAGAAGAGCCTAGAAGAGCAGAGAGAAATTTCATCTTCCCCAACAGTAACGAATATATTTCTTCTACAAAGAAGAAGAACCAAATACATAGGGGATTATTTTCCCTGTTCCATGGGAACTAACAAACCAACTAACAAAACCACAACCCAAGCCATTGAATATGGATAATCATAATTGTTCTTTGGTTTTGTTGATGAGAGTTACTGCAAATGTCATTCTTTCCCAATATAATATTTAAACCTATCCACAGAAAGCCAATCAACTGACCAGTTCTCTGGATGGGGGATGGCAAGGTCAAAAGGAAGGCACAGAGGGAAACTAAACTTTTCACATTGGGAACGCCACTGGTCATTGGAGAATATATATTTTGTGAACTAGATAAAAATTTTATTTTAAAAAGGAGAGATGTATCCCTCAGCTTCAATCATTTAGCATGACTGATTGTTGTTTAAGAATCAAGGCACGTCAGGAGCTTTATAAAAAATTCTTTCTTGTCGCCCATAGTGGGAGAAGTCAAGCCCCAGCACCCTCCCCCAGCCATCCCTGGTGAATGAAGCAAGTCATTAAAGAGGAATTTGAATTGAGGAGCTTTTCACGGGATTTTCTGTCAAGACTTCTAAATAGACAGCCCATGAATGGGCCCTTACTTACAAACACAGCCTTGTTGCATGTGGGCTGAGCAAACAGACACCATTGTGGGGACAGGTGGAAAAGGCACATGAATGGACAGTGCAGTTTGCCGCTGTGGGGAATCTCATTACCAACTGACTCTGCATGGCCTCTGTGTCTGGGAGAGCGGCCACCCTCCCACAAACCCTCTGCTTTTCCCACGTGCGTCTTCAAGACCAGCAACAATAGGAGGCACCATCTGAAATGCTTCTTGCCACCCCCCTCTTCTCCCCTTTATTGAAAAGACCATTGTGATTTAGAAGTTCAGACCCTCAACCTTTCTCATGGGACTCCAAAAGGTGAAATGAAAGAAAGCATATTTCCTAAATGGGAGGGCATTGCAAGGAAAGCGTTAGGCACCCTGAGGGGTCTCAGTGCTCATGTACAAGTGGAAGAGAGATGGAGGCCGTGTCCCCCCCACCCACATACAGCCCAACAGCTTTCTGTAAGAATCATGTGATCCTTATGGCCTATAGGAGACTGACGTGAGTATTCAGTGATAGGCAAGTGGACAATAGGAACTCCCCACACAGTGATCTTGAATGAACAGTATTGATATAGACAGTCATGGGAGAGAGAGCTAAAGTTGCTGTTTATCCCCGTTCACCAAAGGCAGCTTGTGACCCTCAAATAATTGTTAAATTACAGAAGTAACAGCCAAAGGCGAAATCTCAGGAGAATGCCCAGATGTGTTTTCCAGCTTTATAAGTACCTGGGGAAAGATTATAAACACCTGTTCTTTGCACCAACATGGGTACGGTAAATGAGCAGGACCCTATGAGGTCTTCCCAGAATAGACCCCCACCCGTGTCCTCTACCTGTCTTTTGTCTGTAGAAAAAGTTTAGTTAGAGAATAAAGTTAATCAGAGAAGTAAGAAAATACAGATAACACTCTCGAGCTGTGTCCTTTGAGCTGTTTTGCAGATACTGAAACTTACATTGGATGGGAGAAGTTAACTGTATCCTGCCCGGAAGCACATAGATCCCATACTAGCTGGAATCGGAAGGTTGATGATGCTGACTTCCGATGACCTCCCCACCAACGAATCAGAAGAACATCAAGAAGCTGGTCACATCCTGCTCCTCAAACTCTGTAAGATTCCTCATGACCCTCTCCCTCTCCAGGGAAGGACACACAGTCTTTAGGGCTTTAGCCCACTGTGGCACCCTTTGCCTGGCAAAGCAATAAGGCTATTTCTCTCTACTTCACCCAAAACTCTGTCTCTGAGACTTAATTCAGCACCAGTGTACTGAGGCCAAATGTTGGCAACAGTTCTAACAGAACAAGGGATCAACCTTACTTTCTGGCATATTTTTTTCCCAAGCAGTACAAGGAAAAACAATATTATAACATGACATCCTGGAGAGGGAGTTACATGCTGAGCCCAAGTCAAGTCTACTGCCGAGGTAGTTATGACAGGTCTAACTGGTGGATGAGTCCATAAAAAGTCTATTTGCATGAAAGACTGAAAAGTGGGAAATTTCCCATCAGTCCAGTGGTTAGGACCTTGCGTTTGCACTGCTGAGGGCCTGGGTTCAGCCCTGGTTAGGGAACTAGGACCCCACAAGCAGTCCTAGTTCCTACATACCACAGTCTGAAAAACAAATTAACAAACAAACAAAAAAGAATAAAAATTCCTTGAAAACAAAACTAAACAAAATGGACTCTCAGAGAAACCACCAGGAACTACAAGCTTGGAGCAATATTAAAAGGATTGGCATTTAGAGAGGAAGAGATATTCTGCATGTATGAGGGCTACTAGGATTTATCCCCAAGTCCAAACACCTCTTGTGTTCAGTCTTCAGTTTTCTGGAGTGCAAAGGGCTGTTACAACAAAACCTGAAAAAGTTGGTTCATGGAGGATATTGGGGCAAATGCATACAGAGTAGGAAACACACATAAAGCTTAAAGATACAATGTTTCCACAACGCAAACATGGGCTCCTAAGCACTGCAGGACTCAACTGGGCAGCCGGGTGGCAGGGCTACCTGGGGGATAAGGTAGCCTCATGGAAGCGGCTGTGATGGACGTGCAGTGGGAGAGTAAGGCAGCCTGCAGTGACTACAGCACTAAGGGGGTTGGGGTTCCCTGAAGGCACATGAGCTGCACAGTCCATTGGACTGTGATTGGGATGGATGTCCACTGAGAGGAAGGGCTCTTTCGCCAAAGGGAGCAGCCATGGCCATTCAAAGAAGGCTGGAGGAGGCAAAGGGAACAACAGATGCTCTGTGATCTCTGACCGATTTCCTAGTTGAAAATACACAGGAGACATCCCTGGGTATTTTCAGAAATACTCAGCAGGGATGAGGAGCAGAGAAACACGAGGATCAGAGAAACACAGACTATTTCTACCCTGCACCGAGCAACCATGAGATTTATTAGAACTCGTGTGCACAGCATCTCTTCTTCCCCGATTCTGGCTGCCAAGTCTGAACGGAGGTTCAGTACCAGAAGACAGGTACCTTACTGAAACACACAGAAATGATGCAGATCAACATGTTAACTCCCCATTATAATTTTCCACAGCATTAAAAGAAAAAAAAATCACACACTTCAAAACCCAACTGAGCTCCTTCACTTTCAACAGTGAATGCACCTAGGAAAGTATAGCCCTAACAAGCTCAGTTACTGTCTCACCTCAAATTGTTCCTCTTTGTAATCCAACCATGTGTTGATTTCCTGTCTGCCCTTTAAAATCTTCCTGTATGGTCTCTACAGCTTCCTTCATCCTTCATCTCAGTAAGTTTCCTCTCTCATTTCCTCCAAAAGTTGTCTAGAATAAGAGAAAAGATCACTTGGTTCTAATTTCAGTGGTCAGACTATACATCTCATCTTAAATATTGTTTTCAGATCACATCACCTGTCATGTCCGACTCTTTGTGACTCCGTGGACTGTAGCCTACCAGGCTTCTCCGTCCATGGCATTTTCCAGGCAAGAATACTGGAGTGGGTTGCCATTTCCTTCTCCAAAAGAGACCACAACCAGATAGCAAATGTTCTCAGAAGAAGAACTGTAACTATTACATCACCTGTGTCTGGTTGAATGTGACACATAAGACATAATAAATTTCTCAGACTCTCTTCTCTTTCTGCACAGAAGCTGTGTCAGTGAGGCCAGAGGATGGATGTAGGACCTGGACTGCCTGGGTTCAAATCCCATCTCCACCGTTTATTTGTCATAGGGTCTGGATCAAGATTCCTAAGTTCTAAAGAAAGTTCTTTGGCTCAGTTAACCATCAACCAAGCAAAGGGTAGCATATTTCCTAGGGTTACTGTGAAGATGAAATGAACTTAAAACATTTAAATGCTTAGAAGAGGTTGACCCTTAACCAGTTATTGATAAATGTTAGTTGCTATTAGTAAGACAAATGTTATCGGGCCTTATGTTAAAATTAGAACTTGCTACTAAAGCGTTCACAGCAACCAGACTGAAAAAAAAAAAAAAAAAAAAAAAACAAGGTTAAGAAGTAGGGGGAAAAAAAAAAACACCACCACCACTCTGGAAAGAAACAGAACAACCAACATTCTGTTTACGCCTTTCTACATCTGACATAAACCTACGATATTTTCCATTCAAAGATGCAGACAAAATTTGAAATATAACTCTGTATACTATCTAAACAATTCTGTATGTTCCCTGTAAAACCTTTAGTACATAGGTTTTGATACATATATACTTTTACTTTGGAAATCAGCTGTAGATAAATTTAAGATACAACGTTAACACATAACAGGCACAGTCCAGGAGTGTTCTTTAGTAACCAGGGCACTGAGCTTTTGCTTCCATTCAGTCCTAGTAAGAAATCAAAGGAACTTGGTCCTCAGAAAATAATGTGAGACTAGTAGCTCTCTCCAGTTGAGTTTGTGGATCTGCTTATAACATCAGGCAGAAAAGATATTCCATGCCTTGGAACCTTTTTTTTTGGTTTGGACGAGGATTCTGAAGATGCATGAAAGCATGATCCGTTGAGGAATTAGTCCTCAGAATTAATGGGGCTGAGAGCTGCATACTCATTTTGCATTGTAAACACTTTGGTTTTGATATGTCACACTTCTTGCAGAAACCAAAAGTGCTATTGAAGCTTCCCCATCATTTCACTGAAACAAATGGGAACAAGTTAAAAAGGAAGAAAAAAAAGGGGCAAAATATTGTTTTAGGATCTTTGCTACTTAATGGGTTTTAGCTAGATCACACAAACTTTCTATAAAGATAAATCTACCTTTTTTTCTGTATTTTTCAATTAGAGCATAAAATATACACTGTGTCCTTTTTAAACATTATTCATAACTCAAGCGTAAAGTTAGCCATTCTGTGGTGACTTAACCAGGGAATATATTTTGGCAATTACAAGTTCAATCGCCTGTCTAAATTCAGAGAAATTCTTTGTAGAGGCAGTGATCCAATTTTTCCTCATTATTTTACCAACTAGAATAAATCACTTACTAAATGACATTAAATTGTATTAGCAAATGCAGAGCATATAAGATAAGGCTATAAGAGGTATCCTAAACAGGCTTTTAAGCTTGTTATTCTTCCTGTCATATGTTATAGATCTCATGTGTTGCCCACCTTGACATTTCCCTCTTTTTTGATGGTCTGGAAGTATGGCTTTTCATTTCTTCATTGAAGTGTACATCCAGGGATATTATCCCACATTATCTTGGCTGTTTCAAGAAGATATTGGAATTAGAAGGTGGTTGTCTATTGAGGCAGGCACTACTCAAGACTGACACACTTCCTAATTAAAGCTTTAAAATTTGTTGATGAATGCCTATTGACATAGAAGACCTGTTTCATTTCCCTTTTCTTGGCTAAGTGATTGTCTAGGAACTATCCAAAGTCTGCTTACGTTTCTTTCTTGGGTTTTCTATATTTGTCTTATCCTTTGCCTAAGATCTGAAATCTCTTACATGGTTCATTGTATCTGTAAACCCTTTAAAACTCCGCCAATCACCCTCTCTGAAAGCCAGCTCCCAAATCTCTTGAGACTTTCAAAAAAATATTCCTAAGAATAGAAAGGGTTAAACCTTTCCAGATCTATGAGCTCTGCCAAAGGAACAGTTTTATGTTAGTGCAGTAGGTAGTGCTATATGGTATTTACCAGCCTAGAGTAATGTTTGGGGATTCAGATTATGGAGAAAACTGCCTTAGAATCCTCGATGCGCTGCTTACTGCATGTGTGACTGTCTTAGCCCATGTGAACTGCTTTGATGGAAAACCACAGATTGGGTAGCTTATAAACAACAAAACTTTATTTCCCATAGCTCTGGATACTGGAAAGTCCAAGATCAAGGAGACAGCAGATGTGGTGTCTGGTGACAGCCCACCTCCTAGTTCATAGATGGCAATCTTCTCACTGTGTTTTCACACGATGCAAGGAGCAAAGGATCTCTCTGGGGTCTCTTTTCAAAGGGCACTAATCCCATTCATAAGGGCCACACCTTCAGGACCAAATCATTTCCTAATTCCCTAACTCCAAATACTGTCACAATGAAGATTATGTTTCAATATATGAGTTTTGGGGAGTGGGGGGACTCATAAATATGAAGCTGATAGTAGCAATCTTGAGAAATCTGCCTAACCACAGTGTCCTTATCATCCCTCTGTACATATTTTGAGTTAAATATATATGAGTTGATGAGGCCTGTGCCTGGCATAATTTGTTAACCTTGGTTCAATTAATGTTATACATTATTATTGCATCCAGATGTGTTCATTGTACTACAAGTTTGTGTCCCTCATAATGTCAAGAACATGATAGAAACATGTACGTCTGCACAAAGTGAAACATGAAATGGGACACTGATTCATGACGTCCAAAGTCTCTTTGGACCCCAGTTCTCCCAAATCTAGGATGGGGAGCAGTTATTTCTAAGCAGTAAGAAAGAGACCTACTGGGTTTCCTTAGATATAGCAGCTTTGGGCCCCACATTTATATTTCTCAAAGAAAGAACCTGAATTGGGGTTTTCTTTTCTTTTTTAAGTACCTTTGGGATACGTTCATTGATCCGAATCCACATTAAACATCTCAAGTTGCCTGGCCTTCCGCATGCCAAGCCCATTTTGAGGGCAGTTTGCAAAGGTCCTGAATTTATACATCACGATTATTGTTTAGTCGCTATGTTGGGTCTGACTCTGTGATCCCATGAACTGCAGCACACCAGGCTTCTCTGTCCTTCATGATCTCTCAGTTTGCTCAAACTCATGTCCATTGAGTCAGTGATGCCATCTGATGGATAAAGGCAGTAATTAACTTGACCTTCCTTTCTGAACTTATGGAGCTTTAGCAATAAGACCAGAGAATATGTTGGGGGCTCTAGATAAGTATGTTTCAGGAATCACAGATACACAAACCTCTATTCTTCAGTTCATCTGACTGACAGCATGCCACTTCCAGGATTGATTATATTCAGAATTTCTGAAGCGCAATCAGGGAAAAGGGGGTTTTCTATCTTTGCACTCAGCCCTCTTTCACATGTCAATGCTGTTTCCTTAAGGCTGCAATGGGCATATCCAGCAAACAACAATGTATGGCAAATAAAAAGCATTCCCACTAGATGTCATAACACCTGCAAGGAAAATAAACCATGATATGTGGTTTAACACTGTGGTTACCACTCTGAGCATGCTGGAGGATGGACACCTGAGCCAAATCACACTCGGCCAGCATGGAACACAAATTGTATTTTGAATATTGCTAGACATGCTTTGTCTGCCATTTCCAAGAGAGCTCATGAACATGGTCATAGCAATTTGGAAATGGTGCTTAAGACAAGCTCAAGTATAAAGCGCAGCTAAAGAGGCTTACTTGGTCCTATTAATGTTACTATTAATGTTATTACTATCATTAATAGATGGACTTTAATACTCTAATACAAACAGTTCCCAACCTTTCACAGTTCCACTTCTGTTGTTCTTCATTTGCTAAATCACGTGCAACTCTTTGCAACCCCATGGACTGCAGCATGCCAGGCTTCCCTGTCCTCCACTATCTCCTGAAGTCAGATTCACGTTCACTGATGAACGTGATGTTATCTAATCATCTCATCCTCTGCCGCAATTCTCTTTTTGCCTTCAGTCTTGCCCAGCATCAGGGTCTTTTCCAATAAGTCAGCTCTTCACATCAGGTGGACAAAGTATTAGAGCATCAGCATCAGTCCTTCCAATGAATATTCAGGGTTGACTTCCTTTAGGATGGACTGGTTTGATCTCCTTGCAGTTCAAGAGACTCTCAAGAGTCTTCTCCAGCACCACAGTTCAAAAGCATCAACTTTTCAGTGCTCAGCTTTCTTTATAGTCTAACTCACTTCCATACATGACTCCTGGAAAGAGCATAGCTTTAACTATTTGGACCTTCGTCTGCAAAGTAATGTCTCTGCTTTTCAACGTGCCACTTACCATGTTTCATATTTAATCATGGTGGAAAAGTAATACTTACTATTCAACAGAAACCATACTTCCGCACTCTGAATTCTGGATCCTGCACTAGCATCATGTGGCTTCTCCAACCATGCTCTTTCCTGACGCTGGGCAGCGGCAACAAGCCACAGCTTCCGGTCAGCCACGCAATCATAAAGGCAAACAACGGATTGATACCCCATGGCCAGACAAGCATCGTGGTTTTCACTGTCAGAATGCAATTAAATTACAATAACATTACACACTTTGTTATTAAATAGGTTCATTATTAAATAAGTTTGTGTTAGATGATTTGCCTCAGTTCAGTTCAGTTCAGTCACTCAGTAGTGTCCAACTCTTTACGACCCCATGAATCGCAGCACGCCAGGCCTCCCTGTCCATCACCAACTCCCGGAGTTCACTCAAACTCACGTCCATCAAGTCGGTGATGCCATCCAGCCATCTCATCCTCTGTTGTCCCCTTCTTCTCCTGCCCCCAATCCCTCCCAGCATCAGAGTCTTTTCCAATGAGTCAACTCTTCACATGAGGTGGCCAATGTACTGGAGTTTCAGCTTTAGCATCATTCCTTCCAATGAACACCCAGGGCTGATCTCCTTCAGAACGGACTGGTTGGATCTCCTTGCAGTCCAAGGGACTCTCAAGAGTCTTCTCCAACACCACAGTTCAAAAGCATCAATTCTTCGGCGCTCAGCCTTCTTCACAGTCCAACTCTCACATCCATACATGACCTTTGGGAAAACCAGAGCCTTGACTAGACGGACCTTAGTCGGCAAAGTAATGTCTCGCTGTTGAATATACTATCTATGTTGCTCATAACTTTTCTTCCAAGGAGTAAGTGTCTTTTAATTTCATGGCTGCAATCACCATCTGCAGTGATTTTGGAGCCCCCAAAAATAAAGTCTGACACTGTTTCCCCATCTATTTCCCATGAAGTGATGGGACCAGATGCCATGATCTTCGTTTTCTGAATGTTGAGCTTTAAGCCAACTTTTTCGCTCTCCTCTTTCACTTTCATCAAGAGGCTTTTTAGCTCCTCTTCACTTTCTGCCATAAGGGTGGTGTCATCTGTATATCTGAGGTTATTGATATTTCTCCTGGCAGTCTTGATTCCAGCCTTTGTTTCTTCCAGTCCAGCGTTTCTCATGATGTACTCTGCATAGAAGTTAAATAAGCAGGGTGACAATATACAGTCTTGATGTACTCCTTTTCCTATTTGGAATCAGTCTGTTGTTCCATGTCTAGTTCTAACTGTTGCTTCCTGGCCTGCATATAGGTTTCTCAAGAGGCAGGTGAGGTGGTTTGGTATTCCCATCTCTTTCAGAATTGTCCACAGTTTATTGTGATCCACACAGTCAAAGGCTTTGGCATAGTCAATAAAGCAGAAATAGATGTTTTTCTGGAACTCTCTTGCTTTTTCCATGATCCAGCGGATGTTGGCAATTTGATCTCTGGTTCCTCTGCGTTTTCTAAAACCAGCTTGAACATCTGGAAGTTCACGGTTCACGTATGGCTGAAGCCTGGCTTGGAGAATTTTGAGCATGTCTTTACTAGGATGTGAGATGAGTGCAATTGTGTGGTAGTTTGAGCATTTTTTGGCATTGCCTTTCTTTGGAATTGAAATGAAAACTGACCTTTTCCAGTCCTGTGGCCACTGCTGAGTTTTCCAAATTTGTTGGCACATTGAGTGCAGCA
The DNA here is from genome assembly GCF_001704415.2 of Capra hircus. Classification (NCBI taxonomy): domain Eukaryota; kingdom Metazoa; phylum Chordata; class Mammalia; order Artiodactyla; family Bovidae; genus Capra; species Capra hircus. The sequence continues at coordinate 11,316,103 of NC_030822.1, read as the reverse complement.
CTTTCACAGCATCATCTTTCAGGATTTGAAATAGCTCTGCTGGAATTCCATCACCTCCACTAGCTTTGTTCGTAGTGATGCTTTCTAAGGCCCACTTGACTTCACATTCCAGGATGTCTGGCTCTAGATGAGTACTGAACAGTGTGAAATGGAAAGACAAAGCACATAGGCAGAGAGAAATGCTAGGGTATGGTTGATTAAATCAATTAGACATGAAGCCCACCCTATCTTTGGACTTTCTCATTATGAGAGTTGACACGTTCTTTTTATCGTCCAATGCAAGAGTAAATGACACAAATATTTCAGTATTTTAAAATGCAGGATGTTAGGATAATTTGTGCGATTTCTTTTCATTACCTCTATTTTGATATATTATCTCCAGGAATCAAACAGTTTATGTTAAGAATTTCGAGTCTCATTTCTTGAAACTTCAGTTCCATTGGACTGTGAATTATGGATTTTACATGCTGGTTCCTCTTAAAGCACTCCTTATATTTATAGCTATTGTTTTCTATTCCCTTTATTTCCCATCAGAAATATACTTGGCTAAATCTCCATCACTGTATCACCACAACTTACTGTAATAAGAGAAGCTACTGCTTTTCAGAAAAGAAAGCAAGTAGTTACTTGCATACTTAAAAGGCAGCAGCCACTGTATATAAGACTTCATCACGACTCTTTTTTTTTTTTTTTTATCCTCATTCATTCACTTGAAATCAGATCCTGGAATTTGTCCTTGTCAGTAAATGAAACCACAAGGCTGCTTCCAAGAGAACTGGCAAGGAACTAAAGTGGATATGCAGAGTCAGAAATCACTGACTCTCATTGTGTGACCTTGTGGGAAGCCCATTCTCCCAGACACTCGAACTCATTAACTTCAGAACTGGGATTCTGCAAAGAAGCCAACAGCTCCCTTTTCTGTAGGCAGACATCTTGATCTCAGAAGTCAGCTCACCGCCCTCCTGATAGACAGCTTAGCACTGGAGAAAGAACATAGGTTTGTGTATCAAACTCCCAGATTCGCTGCAAATTAGTCTAGATCTGGCAAACCTGAGTTCACTTGCAGCGGCCTTGCTGCACAGCTCTTTGGCTTGGAACAAGTCATTTAACCTTGCTCAGCCACTGCTGTCTCATCCTCAAAATGGAGAAGAATATAATCTATTTCAAATGGTGAATGGAAATTAAAATGAAATTAAGCAAGTTAATCATAGGTGGCGTTCGTGGTAAAAAACTTGCCTGTCAGTGCAGGAAATATAAGAGACGCAGGTTCGATCCCTGGGGCAGGAAGATCCCTGCAGAAGGGCATGGCAAACCACCTCCGGTATTCTTGCCTGGGGAATCCCCTGGACAGAGGAGCCTGGCGGGCTACAGTCCAGAGAGTTGCAAAGAGTCACAGACAATTGAAACGATTTAGCACGCACTCACATGCAGTTTAACAAGTCTTGAATATACTATATGGAATTTTCTTTCTCTTCTATTCCATTGCCACAGTATTTCCCAAAGGATAATTTTTCAAATTAACTCACTGAAAAAAATGCAACTAATACAGAAATGGTTTGAGAAGAAATTTAAAACATCACACTATTTACGGCCCCAGCTCCTCTACTCACAGCTATATTCCACACCCAAGTTAATTTTCATCAGTGGCTCTGCCCATATTCTTCCAGAATTTTTTTCTTTTATAACTGTGTGTTTATCTTAATTTATTTGTATTGGTATTATCACCATTCTTCAAATATTATTAAGGACCCACCAGTTGTCAAACACAAAGGATATAGCAGAAATAAGCCTAAGCAACACAGTAAGCAGTGAAGGTTTTTGATGACATAGGAAAAACGTGAAGAACATAAAATTGCTTTGCTGAATTTTAAGTGATTAGGAATCTCACAAATTGTAAGTTGATACAATCTTGCTGGAAGAAATATTAGGCCCTGACCCATCAAAAGCCTTAAACAAAATGCTAGAATTTTGAAAGTCACCCACCCCTGTACTGGAGTGGGTAACCTTTCCTTTCTTCAGAGGATCTTCCCAACCCAGGGATCGAACCCAGGTCTCCTGCATTGCCGGCAGATTCTTTACCAGATGAGCAAGTCAACTCCTATGAATTTATCCCAAACAAATGGCTAGCAACACATAAAGGACTTCTAGAGCCTAATGCCACATAATGCCAAATGGCTTTATCTATAAACCAGGTAAATCACTGTCTCTGAATGAGAAGAGAAAATATTCAACTAATTAGTGTCACCAGAACATCTGAGTTAAACACACACACACACACACACACACACACACACACACACAGTGCTATGTAAGAGAAAGTGAAAGTGAAGTCGCTCGGTCGTGTCCAACTCTTTGCGACCCCATGGACTGTAACCTACCAGGCTCCTCTGTCCATGGGATTTTCCAGGCAATAGTACTGGAGTGGATTGCCATTTCCTTCTCCAATGTAAGAGAAATAACTCTAAATCTAAAAGAAATGAAAATTCTAAGTTTAAATCTGCTATGGAGTCACTTTTGACAAATCAATTCAAACTTGTGTTACTTTTCATATCTATAAGTTAGGCATTCATGTAGTTCGATTTTAAGGAGTCTTCTTGGTTGAAAGAAAGTGGTTTTCCCAGAATGCTTTACTGGCACAGTCCATATTTCAACACAAGCCTGTCAACTACAAATTGGTACTCGCCAGAGGCTGAACAACAACAACAACAAGGGCATTTACCATCCGCCTGTGCTACCGCAGCTGCTGACACCCCCTGAAGGAAATTCAGGGTAGAGAGTGAGGTGCTCTGTGCTCCAGGGAAACTGGCGGAATAAATCTTCAGACAGTCAGATATTTTCCAAGAACTGACTTCCAGGATCCCAATCTTTACGTCTCCTCATATCTAAAGTGAAAGTCACTCAATCATGTCTGACTCTTTGCTTCCCAATGGACTATACAGTCCATGGAATTCTCCAGGCCAGAACGCTGGAGTGGCTATAGTCTTTTCCTTCTCCAGGGGATCTTCTCAACCCAGGTCTCCCACATCACAGGCAGATTCTTTACCAGCTGAGCCACAAGGAAAGCCCAAGAATACTGGAGTGGGTAGCCTATCCCTTCTCCAATGGATTTTCCTGACCCAGAAATCAAACTGGGGTCTCCTGGATTGCAGGTAGATTCTTTACCAACTGAGCTATCAGGGAAGCCCCCCTCAAATCTAGAAAAGCACTGAATCTCATGATGACATCAGCCCCTCATGACTAGCAGAAAACCTCTTGTGAAGTTAAGTATTTGACTCCATCAAACTCCCCCTTCACCAAATTCTTACACATTGACCTCTCCCTGGTACCTCTTTGGAGCAGTCTCTCAACTATCTGAGCTTCTGTCTCCCAAGCTGCAGTCCTCATTTCATCCTCAACAAAATCCAACACAGCTCTCACATCGTGCATCCTTTTCGTCGACAAACCAAATAAATTTAAATACCGCCTATACACTGTCAATGCCGACGAAATTTTAATTTGAAACTTTCATCTTTCAAGATTTATAAGTATGTAAAAACGTATGTAATTTTGATGGTAGTAGTCCATCTTTTTATTTGTCATGTTTACTACAGATATCAATAGAGAACACATTTCACATAGCTACTTCTGGCTAACATTCTTTTAAAAAAATGCATCTTTATAGCCTTAAATAGTGGTTTTGTTTAAATAATAGATGTTTCCTATGAAAGCTTCCCCATATTTTAGATTTACAACAAACCTTAAGTACAATTTAGGGGATAGTGGTCTACATGTTTGAAAGACATAAGAGAAAGGAAAACTTCAATGATAGAACAATCTTGTGAAAAGTAGTTCAGCAGCTCACAGTCAAAGGGTCAAGGTCTTTTCAGATGGTCAATCACTCCCGATTCTGTGAAAAATCCTTCCAATAGAATGGGGATTTCCATTTCTGTCTAATTAGACATCTATAGTTCATTACACTAAATCTTTTCATCAGCTGTACACACATTTGCCAAACCAAGGGGTGCAGTTAACTTTTGTTGTATGAAAAATGAATCTTTTGCCAAATCAGTTCAACACGCTTATACCTTTTCGTAAACTGTATTGGTTTTCTATTATTGCTTCATAACAAATCAAGGCAAACTTAGAAGCTTAAACAAAATTCATTTACTATCTTACATTCTCCTTATGTCAGAAGTCCAGCATAACTAAATCTGTTTTTCTGCTCAGAGTATCACACTCAAAGTATTGGCTGACTATGTTCAAATCTAAAGTTCTAGGAAAAATTTATTTCCGAACACATTAGATCATTGAGACAATTCAGTTTTTTGTGTTAGCAGGAATGAGGTCTCGCTTTGCCCTCTCTTAAGCAACTCTCATATTCTAGAGGCTACAAACACTGTTTCTTGTTTGGGACTTCTCTCAGGCCCTTCAAAATATCAAAACAAACAGCAAGAGCCCTCATGTAGAATCTTCCTCACACTTTGAAATTCTGCCTTTCCCATCTGCAGTTAGCCAAAGAAAACTCTCTGCTTTAAAAGGGCTCCTATAATTTTGCTAGATCTACCCTGATCATCTCCCTGTCTTAAGGTCAACTGATTAGTAATTTTAACTACCCCAGCAAAGTACCTTTTGCTATGAATTCAATTAAAAAAAAAATCACAGGATAATGATGAGAAAAGAGGCCAGGTTCAGAGTCTCTAGGATTAAGGTTGGAAATCGTGGAGAGTCATTTTAGAAATCTTCCTATACAGAAACAGAAGTCCAGGTACACCCTGTTTTACTGTAAATAATCCTTCCAATTTGACACAGTTCTAAAGCTCATGGCAACATTTTTTTAGACTGATTGCCCAACATGAGAAACCTTAGTTTCTATAACTACTATATGACGTATTTATTTAAGGGACAAAAAGTTGTTTCTTGGATGCAAAGAAAATATAGAATTTATCTCTCTCTTAACCAATCTAAAATCTATGGATTCCCTTTGAAACATTGTGATAACAGTCACTACCAGCTCAATGATTTACCTAGTGCCACTGTTCTCAATATTTCACTTGATTTCCTTCATATAACCCCCATAATTAGTCCAAGAACATTCATCTAGTAAATGGTTCAGCCTGCTAATGTACCCAGCCATTTCAGAGCCCACACACCTAACATTTATTTTAAACCATTTCTATGAGTCATGGTTGTGCAATACTTCCCTAATCACACCTCTGATGAGAAGCTCAAGACACCAAAAGATACTCTACTGTGATGTTTGACATCTGTAATGATTAGGAAAATTATTTTGAGTTTATATATTTATAAACACTACTAATTTGTCTAGGCCTGCTCTAAGAAAATTTTAAAAATACATTTTACTACACTACTTTTTCTTCCTTATTTGGTGGGACATTATGAGTTTAAATCCCTTATCAAGTTTCCCATAAGCCTTTTCTCCAAGCTAAATATCCCTCAATACTTCAAAAGTTCCTCCTGTGGTATAGACTCCAAACTTTCACTAATCTAAATGCCAGACATCAAATCCTTCAGTTCAGTTCAGTTTAGTTCAATCGCTCAGTTTTGTCTGACTCTTTGCAACCCCGTGAATCGCAGCACGCCAGGCCTCCCTGTCCATCACCAACACCGGGAGTTCACTCAAACTCACGTCCATCAAGTCGGTGATGCCATCCAGCCATCTCATCCTCTGTCATCCCCTTCTCCTCCTGCCCCCAATCCCTCCCAGCATCAGAGTCTTTTCCAATGAGTCAACTCTTCACATAAGGTGGCCAAAGTACTGGAGTTTCAGCTTTAGCATCATTCCTTCCAAAGAAACCCCAGGGCTGATCTCCTTCAGAATGGACTGGTTGGATCTCCTTGCAGTCTAAGGGACTCTCAAAAGTCTTCTCCAACACCACAGCTCAAAAGCATCAATTCTTCGGTGCTCAGCTTTCTTCACAGTCCAACTCTCACATCCATACATGACCACTGGAAAAACCATAGCCTTGACTAGATGGACCTTTGTCGGCAAAGTAATGTCTCTGCTTTTGAATATGCTATCTAGGTTGGTCATAACTTTTCTTCCAAGGAGTAAGCGTCTTTTAATTTCATGGCTGAGTCACCATCTGCAGTGATTTTGGAGCCCCAAAAAATAAAGTCTGCCACTGCTTCCCCATCTATTTCCCATGAAGTGATGGGACCAGATGCCATGATCTTCGTTTTCTGAATGCTGAGCTTTAAGCCAACTTTTTCACTCTCCACTTTCACTTTCATCAAGAGCCTTTTTAGTTCCTCTTTACTTTCTGCCATAAGAGTGGTGTCATCTGCATATCTGAGGTTATTGATATTTCTCACAGCAATCTTGATTCCAGCTTGTGCTTCTTCCAGTCCAGCATTTCTCATGATGTACTCTGCATAGAAGTTAAATAAGCAGGGTGACAATATACAGCCTTTACCTATTTGGAACCAGTCTGGTGTTCCATGTCCAGTTCTGACTGTTGCTTCCTGACCTGCATACAGGTTTCTCAAGAGGCAGGTCAGGCAGTCTGGTATTCCCATCTTTTTCAGAATTTTCCACAGTTTTTTGTGATCTACACTGCCAAAGGCTTTGGCGCAGTCAATAAAGCAGAAATAAATGTTTTTCTGGAACTCTCTTGCTTTTTCCATGATCCAGTGGATGTTGGCAATTTGATCTCAAATCCTTAGATGTATCCAAATAACTACTGCCCAGCAGAACCCCACATGAAAATTGCTATCATGATTATGAAGGATATATGCCATATGGGTGTAAATCATATGTCAGCTTATGCTGCAGTATAGCAGTATAATTTCCACCTATCAAATCTCAGTCACTCAACACATTGACATGTATTTTTAAAAACTGTATTCTATGTCCTGTGTGAGTTGAAGGTGGTTTTGATCATCGTAACTATTCAGTGAAGAGATTCAGAAGATTCTAGTTGAACACTTATTTCCATAGTCAGTGGGAAGGTAGAAAGTGGCAAAGCTGAGCTTTGCATTGGTATTTAAAACTTCCTCCTTAGAACTCTTGTACACTGTTGATGTGATAGTAAATGGGTGCAGACACTATGGAAAACAGTATGGATGTTCCTTAAAAAACTGAAAATAGAGCTACCATATGATCCAGTAATCCTACTCCTGGGCATATAACTGAAGAGATGAAAACTCTAATTCGAAAAGATACGTGCACCACAATATTCACTGCAGCATTATTTACAGTAGCCAAGACATGGTTTAGCCAAGCCAAACCACAATCACAGAAAACTAACCAATCTGATCACACAGACCACAGCCTTGTATAACTCAATGAAACTCTGAGCCATGCCGTGTAGAGCCACCCAAGATGGTCATGGTGGAGAGTTCTGACAAAATGTGATTCACTGGAGAAGGGAATGGCAAACCACTTCAATATTCTTGCCTTGAGAACCCCATGAACAGTATGAAAAGGCAAAAAGATAAGACATGGAAAGATGAATTCCCCAGGTCAGTAGGTGCCCAATATGCTACTGGAGATCAGTGGAGATATAACTCCAGAAAGAATGAAGAGACGAAGCCAGAGCAAAAACATCACCCAGTTGTGGATGTGATTGGTAATGGAAGTCAAGTCCAATGCCCTAAACAGCAATACTGCATATGAACCTGGAATGTTAGGTGCATGAATCAAGGCATATTAGAAGTGGTCAAACAGGAGATGGCAAGAGTGAATATTGACATTTTAGGAATCAGTGAATTAAAATGGACTGGAATGGGTGAATTTAACTCAGATGACCATTATATCTACTACTGTGGGCAAGAATCCCTTAGAAGAAATGGAGTAGCCATCATAATCAACAAGAGAGTCCAAAATATAGTACTGGGATGCAATCTCAAAAATTACAAAATGATCTCTGTTTGTTTCCAAGGCAAATCATTCAATACCACAGAAATCCAAGTTAATGCCCTGACCAGTAATGCTGAAGAAGCTGAAGATGAACAATTCTATGAAGACATACAAGACCTTCTAGAACTAACACCCCAAAAAAGATGTCTTTTTCATTATAGGAGACTAGAAGGAAAAAGTAGAAAGTCAAGAAAAAGATATACCCATTTGAATGCAGAGCTCCAAAGAAGAGCAAGGAGAGATAAGAAAGCCTTCCTCAGAGATCAATGCAAAGAAATAGAGGAAAACAAAGAGAATGGGAAAGACTAGAGATCTCTTCAAGAAAATTAGAGATATCAAGGGAACATTTCATGCAAAGATGGGCACAATAAAGGACAGAAGTGGTATGGACCTAACAGAAGCAGAAGATATTAAGAAGAGGTGGCAAGAATACACAGTTCTATACAAAAAAAGATCTTCATAACCCAGATAACCACAATGGTGTGATCATTCACCTAGAGTCAGACATCATGGAATGTGAAGTCAAGTGGGGTTTAGGAAGCATCACTACAACAAAGCTAGTGGAGGTGATGGAATTCCAGTTGAGCTATTTTAAACCCTGGAAGATGATGCTGTGAAAGCGCTGCACTCAAAATGCCAGCAAATTTGGAAAACTCAACAGTGGCCACAGGACTAGAAAAGGTCAGTTTTAATTCCAATCCCAAAGAAAGGCAATGCCAAAGAACACTCAAACTACTTCACAATTGCACTCATCTCACATGCTAGCAAAGTAATGAGCAAAATTCTCCAAGCCAGGCTTCAACAGTATATGAACCATGAACTTCCAGATGTTCAAGCTGGATTTAGAAAAGGCAGAGGAACCAGAGATCAAATTGCCAACATCCATTAGATCACTGAAAAAGCAAAAGTGCTCCAGAAAAACATCTACTTCTACTTTATTGACTATGCCAAAGCCTTTGACTCTGTGGATCACCACAAACTGAGGAAAATTCTTAAAGACATGGGAATACCAGGCCACCTAACTTGCCTCCTGAGAAATCTGTATGTAGGTCAAGAAGCAACTGTTAGGACTGGACATGGAACAACAAACTGTTTGCAAATCAGGAAAGGAGTATGTCAAGGCTGTATATAGTCATCCTGCTTATCTCTTATATGCAGAGTACATCATGAGAAATGCTGGACTGGATGAAGCAAAAGCTGAAATCAAGACTGCTGGTAGAAAAATCAATAACCTCAGATATGCAGATGATACCACACTTATAGCAGAAAGCAAAGAACTAAAGAGCCTCTTGATGAAAGTGAAAGAGGAGAGGGAAAAAGTTGGCTTAAAACTCAACATTCAGAAAACTAACATGGCATCTGGTCCCATCACTTCATGGCATATAGATGGGGAAACATTGAAAATAGTGACAGACCTTATTTTGGGGGGCACCAAAATCACTGCAGATGGTGATTGCAGCCATGAAATTAAAAGATGTTTACTCCTTGGAAGGAAAGCTGTGACCAACCTAGACAGCATATTGAAAAGCAGAGATATTACTTTGCCAACAAAGGTCCGTCTAGTCAAGGCTATGGCTTTTCCCTGTGGTCATGTATGGATGTTAGAGTTGGTCTGTGAAGAAAGCTGAGCACCGAAGAACTGATGCTGAAACTCCAATACTTTGGCCACCTAATGTGAAGAACTGACTAATTGGTAAATATCCTGATGCTGGGAAAGAGTGAAGGTGGGAGGAGAAGGAGAGGACAGAGGATGAGATGGGTGGATGGCATCAGACTCAATGGACATGAGTTTGAGTCATCTTTGGGAGCTGGTGATGGACAGAGTGGCCTGACGTGTTCCAATCTATAAAGTCGCAAAGAGTTAGACATGACTGAGTGACTGAACTGACTGACTGACTTAAGACAAGGAAACAATCTAAATGTCCATTGACAGAAGAATGTATAAAGAAGTGGTATGTTCATTTCCAAAGTAGTGTCCAATTCTATTTAACCCCATGGACTACAGCACACCATGCTTCCCTGTCCTTCACTATCTCCCGGACTTTGCTCAAATTCTTGTACATGGAGTCACGTATATATGTATACACACACATTCAGCCATAAAAAAAGAATGAAACATCACCGTTTGCAGAAACATGGATGGATCTAGATATTATCGTACTATGGGAAGTAAGTCAGGCAGAGAAAGATGAATATGTGATATGATTTATATGCAGCAATGAAAAAATAATACAGATCAACTTATTTACTAAACAGAAACAGACTCACAGACATAGAAAACAAACTTGTGGGTACAAAAGAGAAAAGAGAACTGAGAAGGATACATTAGAAATAAGGGATTAAAAGATACACATCACTATATATAAAATAAACAAAAAGGATTTATAGTAAAGCGCACAAAATTATATTCAATATAATAACCTATAATGGAAAAGAATCTGGAGCTATACACCTGAATTTAACACAACATTGTGAATCAAGTATAGTTTAATAAATTAAAAATCTTCCTCTCTGGTAATGACAGGTAAAAATACACCCAACACACACACACACACACACACACACACACACACACAATTTTTTGCTAACATTATAAAGCAAGTCACATGGCCCTGCCTAACTTCAAAGAGGATTTGACCACAAGTATCATCCTATCCTAATATCTGAAAGGAAGAAGAGAAGTAGAATAGTGAAATAAGGACAACACGAGCCTTCGTATGTGTCAAGTTATGCTGCAATAAAAATACCACTTTAATGACTTCCATGGTGTGCAAACTGCTCTATTCAAACATAGCTACAGCATCTCCTATTTCCTTTGAGCCATTTCTTCCTGTGATCTGAGCACCATCCTTCTATCCGCACAGCCCAAAATGTGTCAGTGTTGATGAAAGTCATGTCACTGTAATCCTCATAGTCACCAAGGTACGAAATCTACCAACTCTAGTGCCCTGCAGACTGCAGTTCTCCAACCATTCCCATGATGACATCATGGCATAAAACAATTCTATACCAGGTGTTTGATCTAAGGAATATAGTATGACATTATGAGGGAAAAAAGGGACGTGAGCTGAAGGCCTCGTACAGTGCCACACTGCGCATGCCATGTGCACCGTGATCAACACTAAGTGAGGGGAAAGCATGCTTTTTCTGGAAATGCCAGTTCATCTCTTCCAAATCAGAAATATGTTATACTATCCACTGCAAGGCAAATGGATTTGCTGAATGTTACTCATCCAGTTCCTATGTAGCCTGCCAATAATACACCTAATGAAAATTGTCAGAAATCCAGGAGATTTCCTTTTAGCTCTGCTTATATTGGCACCAGTGAAGCACATTACATCTGGAGAGATTACTAGCACCAGAATCTGGTGAATGACTCAAAGGAAAAGGAAAGATATAAAGGAAGTTTGGCTTTCTCGAGAGTTGATAAAAATAAACATTTGGAGCCTCGTTTATATTTAAAGGCAAATTTCAAGGCAGATATTCTATTTTTAAATTTTATTTTAGGTAAGAGAATTGCTTCATTTTAATCATTTTAAATTAAGCTCTGAATCACCCACAACGTAAAAAAAAAAAAAAAAAAAACCTAGCAGATGAAACACAGGCATTATTCTGACAGATAGCAAAGATTCCTAAGCGATACCTATAAACATTAAAATAGAGTTTCTTAAACTGTGGTCCATGGACCGCTTTTAGCAGAATTACCTGGGGAGTTTGTTTGTAACACCAACCTCAGGGCTCCACTTTCAAATTTCAACATGCCCAGGGAAGATGTCTTCATGCTAATGTTAGAAACACTATTTTAGGAAGAAGGTGAGTTGGAATCAGAGTAAAACAATTTTTAGAAACATCAGCATCAGAAAGATGATCATACTTCAGAGAATTTCTGTAAGGATTAAATGACATGCTGTCTGTAAAGCTCTTACAACAGCACCACATAGACTCAATAAATGTTAGTACCTTCTGAAATGTCTTCCAGACAATAAGGACTGGTGTTCTGTTGCAAGACCCAAAGTTGTCATAAAGCCAAATGTCGAAGGGATGAAGAGATTCAGTGAACAGATAATTCACCGGTGCAGTCAGGGATGTGGGAAAAATAAAAATGAGGCCTGAAGAACACATTCAGAAAGGAGAAAGCTTTTTATGTCCATCAATCCACCTGTTTTTGACTCTTCCATTCATCTTGTCATGCATTTTTTCCCTTAGGGAGGTATCTTAGTAGTATCTTAAAATGTTATACTTGCACTATGAATTTCATTCAGAAGTTCGATTTCTCTATTTGAAAACACATGTATACTACATAATTTGAAAGGCTTTGCCAAGATCATTTTGGCTCAGGTGAAATTCTGTTCATGGTGATGTCTTAAGTTAATTTTGAGTGAAAACCATATAAAAACCACAATACAATGTGTTATATAAGTAAAGCCAAGATTGTGTCAAGCTTGGTTATAGATTTGAAAAACAGCATATATACCATGTCCAAACATTCCTCAGAAGAAATCACTTTTGCCTAAGAAGAATGTTTTACATTCTCCTTTAAAATAATGGGTAAAGTGAGGGAAGGGACAGAAAACAATGTGCTTCATGCCAAGCAAATAGGTACTTTTTGTGAATAGATTCTCTACAGAGAACATAGTTTACTCCTGATTCACTGAAAACTCACCTGCACATTAAAGTTTTGTCATAATTATGACTAACTTTAATACAAGTTGCTAAGTATTGACTTACATATCTAAAATAAGTAAGTTGAATATTTCATCTAATTTATAGTATTTACTAAGGAACAACTACTGTGTTGCAGGCATTGGATAGTCATTAATTTATTCTCCTATACAATAGGGGTAATAACATTTATTCCCCCACATCGCACTTCATTTATGGGATTCTTGTCCCCCGTTCTGGGATGCATGTATGTGTGTATATGTGAGTCTGTGTGTGTAATAAAGAGAGATTTCATTACCGTCTCAACCTTTTTCATGCAAAGGCAATAACTCACTAGATATCCATTAATTAAAAAAAAAAGATTTAGCATTGCTATGGATATTTACTAAGGAGTCCAAACACTACATGAAACTGTATGCAACATTTTTAATATGCGTATTTTCTCAAAAATAGCTTCATGATTTTCCTTAGATTTTTGAAAATCTTTATACACAAATGTTAAGAATGAGTGATGCAGATCAGATGGAACAGTGTTTCTTAACTATTTTTCAACCTTGATACACAGTAAAATATAGATTTTACATGATTCCGTAACATGTATGTGCACGTGTGCACATACACCACACAGACAAATATACCTGAAACAAAGGTTTCCAAAACAATTCTAACCCTTTCAAATTGCAATGCGCTCTGAAACATTTCTAAATATATAGTGAAAGAGCCAATCCCATCCTGCAGAGCTTCTCACCTCAATAACTACAACTCCGGGTACTTTATCACAATTAAGGCAAGACTGGTAGGCAATATAGAAATCTCACATACATCATGGCATTCCTGACACCACAACATTCTTGCAGATTATGCTGTCAATCATAATATGCAGTGAGGGCAAGAAACCCATTTCCTGCGGTGGCCTTGTCACCGAGCAAATCCCGGCAACTATTTATGAGCAGCACAGGCCAAGCTGGGGCTGAGAGACAGGAGACTGAGGACTTACTTGCATCATGTGTAGTAGACCTCATTAAATCCCATTCTCTTTCTTTACATGTTAGCATATTCTGGGGAGAAGGCGACCTGCCTTCTTCATGGTCTGGGTATCATAATTATTACTTTAATTAAGAAAAGGTAAGGCTAATCTTCCTTGAATTTTCAATTACAACATAGTGTGCCACTGTTTCTGAGTATACATAGCCTGAGCCTTGGAGGAGTAGCTAGAAGCTTTCTGATGGGACTTCCAGAGCCCTGCAAGCCAATGACAAAACGCTTTCTATTAATACTTCCCTTTAATATATTGGTGCCTCAGTGTGTGATTTTTGCCTGTTTCTTTGCTTCATTCTTTACCATTTGTGGTTCTTTTCATCGATGAATTAAGATTGGGAAAAACTAAAAAGTGTATCATCTAGAGCCAGACATCCTAGAATGTGAAGTCAAGTGGGCCTTAGGAAGCATTACTGCAAACAAAGCTAGTGGAGGTGATGGAATCCCAGCAGAGCTATTTCAAATCCTGAAAGATGATGCTGTGAATGTGCTGCACTCAATATGCCAGCAAATATGGAAAAATCAGCAGTGGCCACAGGACTGGAAAAGGTCAGTTTTCATTCAAATCCGAAAGAAAGGCAATGCCAAAGAATGCCCCAACTACCACACAATTGCACTCATCTCACATGCTAGTAAAGACATGCTCAAAATTCTCCAAGCCAGGCTTCAGCAATACATGAACCGTGAACTGCCTGATGTTCAAGCTGGATTTAGAAAAGGCAGAGGAACCAGAGATCAAATTGCCAGCATCCACTGGACCATGGAAAAAGAAAGAGAGTTCCAGAAAAACATCTATTTCTGCTTTATTGACTATGCCAAAGCCTTTGACTGTATGGATCACAATAAACTGTGGACAATTCTGAAAGAGATGGGAATACCAGATCACCTGACCTGCCTCTTGAGAAACCTATATGCAGGTCAGGAAGCAATAGTTAGAAGTGGACATGGAACAACAGACTGGTTCCAAATAGGAGAAGGAGTACGTCAAGGCTGTATATTGTCACTCTGCTTATTTAACTTCTATGCAGAGTACATCATGAGAAACGCTGGACTGGAAGAAACACAAGCTGGAATCAAGATTGCCGGGAGAAATATCAATAACCTCAGATATTCAGATGACACCACCCTTATGGCAGAAAGTGAAGAGGAACTAAAAACCCTCTTGATGAAAGTGAAAGAGGAGAGTGAAAAAGTTGGCTTAAAGCTCAACATTCAGAAAACTAAGATCATGGCATCTGTTCCCATCATTTCATGGGAAATAGATGGGGAAACAATGGAAACGGTGTCAGACTTTATTTTTTTGGGCTCCAAAATCACTGCAGATGGTGACTGCAGCCATGAAATTAAAAGACACTTACTCCTTGGAAGAAAAGTTGTGAGCAACCTAGACAGCGTATTCAAAAGTAGAGACATCACTTTGCCGACTAAGGTCCGTCTAGTCAAGGCTCTGGTTTTTCCTGTGGTCATGTATGGATGTGAGAGTTGGACTGTGAAGAAAGCTGAGTGCTGAAGAATTGATGCTTTTGAACTGTGGTGTTGGAGAAGACTCTTGAGAGTCCCTTGGACTGCAAGGAGATCCAACCAATCCATTCTGAAGGAGATCAGCCCTGGGATTTCTTTGGAAGGAATGATGCTAAAGCTGAAATTCCAGTACATTGGCCACCTCATGAGAAGAGTTGACTCACTGGAAAAGACTCTGATGCTGGGAGGGATTGAGGGCAGGAGGAGAAGGGGATGACCGAGGATGAGATGGCTGGATGGCATCACTGACTCGATGGACGTGAGTCTGAGTGTACTCCCGGTGTTGGTGATGGACAGGGAGGCCTGGCATGTTGTGATTCATGGGGTCGAAAAGAGTCAGACACGACTGTGCGACTGAACTGAACTGAAAAAGTGCAAATCAATCTTCCCAATATAGCGAAATTGGATTTATCATAGTAAATCGGCTTCTACCCCAGATTATTTACTGTATCTCAGAGCCTGAGTTAAATGCCTTATGTTTATAAAAATTCATTCAGTAGGAATATTAGAATTCATAAGGTCTTTTTGTTGTTCAGTTGCTCTGTCGTGTCTGACTTTTGCGACCGCATGGACTACAGCACACCACGCTTCCCTTTCTTTCCCCATCTCCCAGAGTTTACTCAAACTTATGTCCACTAAGTCAGTAATGTCATCCAACCATCTCATCTTCTGTCGGTTCCTTCTCCTCCTGTCTTCAATCTTTCCTAACATCAGGGTCTTTTCCAGTGAGTCAGCTCTTCGCACCAGGTAGCCAAAGTATTGGAGCTTCAGCTTTGGGATCAGTCCTTTCAATGAACATTCAGGACTGACTTCCTTTAGGAAGTGTGATCTAGTGTGATCTCCACGCTGTCCAAGGGGCTCACAGGAGTCTTCTCTAGCACCACAGTTCAAAGACATCAATTCTTCAGTGTTCAGCCTTTTTATTGTCCAGCTTTCACGTGTGTACTTGACTACTGGAAAAACGAAAGCTTTGACTCTAAAGACTTTTGTCAGCAAAGTAGCAATGTCTTCCTGTCACATTTCATCCCTTATGGGGTCATGTCCTGGCCTTTGATGTGTGGCTCTGTTGCCTGTGTTGCTGGTGGGCCCAAGGACGTCTCCTTTGTGAACAGTGGTACCTTCTGGCATCACCACTGCGGCCGTTCACGGGGCCATGACTCCTCCCACAGCCCACCTGGTTCCTTCAGCTCCCTTCTTTCCTGCCCTTCTGGGTGCTACAACTCTGCAGTCTGCCAGGAGGTAGCCCTTTTCCTTGCAGAAATAGTGGGAGTCAATCCAGCTCCTGCCTATGGGGGGAGTTCTTCCCTTCCCACTGCTTTCTTTGAGATGTGTCCAGGCTTCACTGTCTAAAGCATTAGTAGAAGAGCTATAAATTCCACTTTCAGCCCTGTTCTCCTAAAGCTGTGTGTGCACGCATGTGTGTGTATGTGCACACGCAACAATACTGGATTAAGGATATAATGAAGGCAAAGCCACCCCCACTACCTCCAGACCAGCAGTTCCCTCTGTCAACAGCAGCTCTTTACTGACCCTGCTCATCTTTTCCGTCCTCTGTCAGGTGGCAAGAGTCAATCCTCCCTTATACACGGTGCCTCGGCTTTCCTGCAGGTCGCCACCTGCGGCATCGCTCTCAGATTCTTTCAGAGCATGGGCAATTCCTAATCTCCCAATGGAGTTTTTTTTCACAAAGAATCTCTCATTCAGGACATAAAACAGCTGTCTGCCACAGTCCCCTTGCCCAGGTTGTCAGATGTTTCTGAGTACTTCTCACACTCAAGCTGGGACTTCATTTCACGAATATAAACTTCTCCCATAATCTTCTGAACTGCTTTGTGACTTGGATTTTCTATGTTCAGTTTAAGGTGGTTTGAAAACCTGAGTTCCATAAATTTCAGGTGAAACTTGAAATATCCAAATAAAAATGGGTAACTCTAAAGGCGACTACCCTGGAGGTCCAGTGGTTAAGACTCCAGGCTTTCAAAGCAGTGGGAGTGAGTTCAATCCATGGTCAGGGCACTAAGAACCACACCCAGTGGGGTGCGGCCAAAAAGGGAAAAGAATTGTCAGCTGAGGTTTGTGTCCAGTCTTGATTGGGCCTTGCATACAATGCCCCATTGTATATGAATGAAGACACAGTACATGTTTCACGCATGACAAAGACAAACAAACAGTTAAACAGGCCAGGTTAACTTCCAGGTGTTTGGGGAAATAACTTTTTTCAAGACTGCTACTCTAACTGGCTCTGTGTTTCTGCCCTTTCCCTTAACAGCTGTATTTCCTTCCATTTTATTCGTACTCTGAAGAGTCCCAAATCTATTTCCTAAGCTAAGATTGCCCTCCTGAGCTCCAGAACACAATTCCGCTACCTAATTGGCATGTCCATGAGGAAAACTAGATGGACATCAGATTTATATGTAGAGGAGGACTATGCTTATTCTAGCTTCCGTTAGTACCAGTTTTGGTTAATGTCATCCAGTCATCCAATAGCAGAATAGAACCATGGCCAGAACTTCTCTGACTCTCTGTTTCCTTACTGTTCCCTTCAAATCAGTCTTAACATTTTGAGTGTTTTCAAACAGGTCTCCTTTTCTTTATATTCATTTTACTACGCTGGTGTCATTCTCCATGACTCCTTATTCCTTGCAATCTCTTCCAAGTTAATAAAAAAGCATGCTCAGTTAATGCCCCTGAACTTATCAACAGCCTTCTCTTAGCAGAAAAAGTGAAATATTCATAGGTGTGTCTTATACACCTACTGTTCTATTTGGCACATTATACTAAGTATTTCTGGTACTTAATTGGTCAACATCCATTCTCCTTCTGAATGACAGCATGATTCCTCCTTAAATAAAGTCTGTTGGGATTGTAGTCAGAAGCTTAACACCACACTTGATAAAGGAAAAAGCTCAGGAACCAACCTGGATCTACTTAGTATTACTGTCATGAAATCTTCAACAGAAGGGAAAGAAAAGAATAAACAAAAATCTGAAATTAATTGAGTTTCATTCATTGTGTGTGTGTGTGTGTGTTTGTTCTCTCTTTTTTTTTTTTTTTTGGCCATATCCCATGGCTTATGGGATCCTAGTTCCCAGACCAGGGATCAAAGCCGGGCCCTTGTCTGTGAGCACACAGAATCCCAACCACCAGGGACCACCAGGGCCACCAGGGAATTCCTAGATTTCATCCATTTTAGATTCTGGCCCAGAGCCCTGAACAAATATTTCTGTTATTAGACCATTTCCTCCTTTAGTTTTTTTCTCCCTACTTCTCCAGCATTAGCTTGGTCTTTACTTGCTTTACAGCTGACTCTTCAACCTCTTAATTCTATGAGCAAAGAACATCCTTTCCAAAGTTTTGACAGTTTACTCAAAGCTATTGATTAATGAGACCAAACTTGGTTTCTATCACTTGTAACAAAGAAGCATAATCTATCCATCTAAATGTAATGAATAGTCTTAAATTAATGCATGGAAAGATGAAAGAAAACCAGCCAAAGCATTCCTATTTTAACTCTGATTCTCCTTAAATTTACTGAGATTAAATAATCCCTCTCTTCTCTTCAATTATTCTGCTCCAAACACACTAGATCTCTTATTATTTTTTAAATATACCAATTTTATTACCAACTCACAAAATTTTTATTTTCTGCCTGAAAAGCTTTACCTGGCGTTTTCTCATGGTTCTCTTCTTAGCTTCCAGGGTTGCCATGTATAGCTGTGAAGTGGGACAGCTGCATGAAGGCAGTGGGCTGAGAAGCGGTGTGCTATAGCATCCTGCCCAAACATGGGGCCCTCAGAAGCCAGTCCCAGTGAAGATGTGGGTCCCACAGAGGAAGGGGTGTCTTTGGTAATTTACTCACAGGCATCATATGAACTAGCAGAGCTATTCATTTTCATTCTCTACTAAAAATAATGCCTAAAAGAGACCTTCTCTGACCACCACTCTATCCAAAATTGTCCCCAGCCCCATGACAATCTCTGCTTCATTTTTTCAAAGTATATATCACCTCTTGCACTTCCATGTAATAGTTTGTTGTCTGATACCTCCCACTGAACTGTAAATCCAAGCAAACAGAGAGCTTGTCTGCCATACTCACTGCCATAACCCCAGGATTTAGAACAGTGTCTTTCACAGTCAGAGCTTAATAAATACTTACTCAATAGAATTAGTGATCTGAAATAAGGCACTTGGATTTAAACCTCAAGTTACTGGTTATTCAGTAAGCCTCTTTAATCTTGATAAATAGCAATTTCAGCAGTACTTACTAAATGTATAGAATATGATAATATATACCAGCTAGAATTAGTGTCAATTTATAAGTACTGCAAACTTAGATAATGCAGTACTTTAATGACTTTCTCACACTATATACAAAAATAAACATAAAATGGATTAAAGACTTAAATAGAAGACCCAAAACCATAAAACTCACTGGAGGAAAACATAGGCAATAAACTCTTTGACATTGGTCTTTGCAATATGTTTTCAGATGTGTCTCCTTAGGCAAGGGAAACAAAAGCAAAAATAAACCAATGGGACTACATAAAACTAAAAAGCTTTTGCACAGCAAAGAAAACTATCAACAAAATGAAAAGGTGACCTACTGCATGGGAGAAGCATTCATTTATCTGACAAGGGGTTAAAATCCAAAATATACAAAGAACTCATACAACTTAACATCCAGAAAAAAAAAACTGATTAAAAAATGAACAAAGGACTGCATAGATGACTTATAAGTACTGCAAACTTTAATAATATACATATATATGTGTATACGCACATAGTACTTTGTGTATGTGTCCTTCAGCATCATAGAGTTCTTTTTGGAAGTGACTTTCTCCATAAAAATGCCCAGCTACCACCACCAGGAAACCAAATCTGTAATGTGTAATGTGTTACAGCTCTAGGGTGCTTACCTAACTCTCTAAGTTATGTGATATCAACTAGTCAAACCAACACACTCTTCAGGAAAGAAAACTGCCATGGGCATAGAAACTCCCAAGAGCTTCATCTCTAAATACCACTTGGGGTGTTTCTATGTTTCAGCTACAATATACTGATTTTTCTTTTCTTTTCTTTTCTTTTTTTTTTGCTTATGACATTTCCCTTTATAAAAATGTATGGCACCCCTAGTAAAATTCTATTAGAATTCACTTTATTAGTTTTTTTTTTCCCCACAGTGATTAACATGAGCCTTCCTTTTGAAAATAACTCTTCTAAATCTTGCCAAACCTTCCAATGTCTGATGGTTCTGTCATTAGTCCAGAATTCTATTAGCTACTTGGGTTTTGCCTATTGCTATACTTGACCCTCGAAATATTGTCAAGCCCAACTAGAGATTCTTCTAATATATAAGGCAACATGAATAAAAAATCCCAAATCTGCTTCTTAGCAGTTGAACGACTCAACGTTCTTCCTGTCAGCCTCATAGCATTGCCTATAAACTGCAGGAAATAAATCATGATGTCTGTGAAAAATGTGGGAGTCCAGTCTCAGGCCCTTCACTGTTAGATCAATCAGCCAACTCACTCCAAGGGGTCAGGTGTGGCCGAGTGTTGGTTCATTGGTACAATCATATACATGAGTCCGTAACTCTACAGTATACTCAGTCTCAGAGTCTGTGATTGCCTTACTCTAGAAATAAATTAGAACATTCGTACACCACTACAAGGCATAAGGTGCCTTCTTAAAGTCTGTTCCATTTTCTGGTTAAATTCCAGATAATGGAATTCTAAGGTTCTCTTTTCTTTGGTTTAAATAGGAAGCAGAAGTAAAATG
The DNA here is from genome assembly GCF_001704415.2 of Capra hircus. Lineage (NCBI taxonomy): Eukaryota > Metazoa > Chordata > Mammalia > Artiodactyla > Bovidae > Capra > Capra hircus. The sequence goes on along the minus strand of NC_030822.1, from coordinate 11,295,246 downwards.
GAAAACAAAAAAATGAGTTTCCTTATTTCTTAATCGTAAAGTAACTAGATTTCTGTGTTTTTTATTGGGTGGGGGCAGGATGATATTTTGATGATATTTTGATGGAGCAGCAACAGGACAGGGAAAGAAAAGAAAGGAAAATTGAAGCTCAGTGTGAGCCCTAAGAATTGCAGTGCTATTTCCACAGAACTGACGAAACTCTATTTGATTTCAACAGAGCAAGAGTTTCTTATAAAAGTCTCTGAATTCAGGAGAAAGAAGAAGGAAGGTAAACCCAGGTTTCCTTAATGAAACCACGTGCTCAGCGGCTTAGTCGGGTCTAACATTTTGTGGCCCCATGGACTGTAGTCCACCAGGCTCCTCTGTCCATGGGATTTTCCAGGCAAGAACACCAGAGTGGGTTGCCATTTCCTACTCCAGGGAATGAAACCATGTTGAAGTCTTAATCTCTTTGTGAAGGAGAAATCATCTTTGAAAAGACAAACTATTTCAAAGAATTACAGATTAAAATATACCATTTTGACAGGAAAAGGCCAAGCTAAACAAAAGGCCAAAGCTAAGCTATGCTTCTTTATACTGAAAGAAAAAGACATTTTTCTAAATACTGCATAAGTGGTGACTTTTAGTATGATTTCTACTGCTTCTTAAAGTACTGATCAAAATCAATTTTTGAGTAGAATACTTAAGAGGTTTAGAACTTTTTCTCCCTTAAACATAGAGCCTTATAATACTTTTAATCTAGAATGAATTAGAGTATCAGTAAAATCATTAAAAGATCAATAATAAAGCTTCAATAATGATGGGACATTCTCCTCTATATGTTTCCATGTCCTAAGAATTATTATTAAGGTATATTTCATCTGGATCAAGTTTCAATACTGGACCAGAAATAATAGCCATACTCTTACCATAACTCATTAGAAAAGACCCTGATGCTGGGAAAGATTGACGGCAGGAGAAGGGGACAACAGAGGATGAGATGATTGGATGGCATCACTGACTTGACGGAATGAGTTTGAGCAAACTCCAGGAAATGGTGAAGGACAGGGAAGCCTAGTGAGCTGTAGTTTGTGGGGTCGCAAAGATTCAGACACAACTGAGCAACTGAACAACAACAACCAAAACTCAGGTGGTGGAAATGTTCAAAAGGGCCCCTTCTCTTAAAATGCCTATATACTAGCTGGCTGTTTTTAGCAGCTTTACCCTGTCTATTAGTGGCATTCAAGCAAGTGAGCTGAAAATGGCTTTTAGTCCACAATGCTTTTGTGGCAAATTAAAACCACTCCTCACAGAATGAGAAATAAAAGGCAGCTATTTACGTGTTGTACTCAGCAGCCTAATTTGTTTTTTATAGATCAACATTAATCTGCTTTTCTTTGGTTGGCATCATACAGTTGGTTGCAAATGCCAATTAGACATGTTGGTTTCATTTGTCAATCTAGGAAAATAAGTAAGAGGGAACAATATTTCTGGGGAAAAGTGCATTATTATTAGTTGGACACTCTCACTTTGATATTTCAACTATAATTCTCTCAGAGGGCTGTTTTTTAGAACACTTCACATTTAATGTCCTGCTTCTTCCCCTCATCTGGAATTTCCCCCTTTCAGATCATTTAAGGTCTAAATAAACAGAGCCTGGCAGTGCAACTGGGGAGTTGCCTTATGGGGGAAGGGATGAGAATGGAAATGAAGCCTCTAGAACCTTGACCAGTTCTTCAAACTCCTATTGCTTTACTCACCCATTTGCATAGTGCAAATGCCTCTGTGTTACAAAAGTCATACTTTGCTGGTTTAGCCTAGAGGTTTACAACCTTGAACTTCCAGTGTCAGAGAGATTTTAACATCCTCCCTGACAACAGCTGGAATGTACTTCGTGCTTTATCATTCTCGCGTTTCTTCCCAGCTGAAAGCTTTGACCTATTTTAGATGTTTGTTTCTCCTTCACTCCCCAATTTCAAACAATTGTCAGATCTTATGAAGTTGATGACTAACTGGCTCATTCAGCACTTGATGCGTCAGTACCCAGCATGTGTTAGATGCTCTGGGGCTCATGAGTCCAGTGATAAAACTAGAAGCTTCTTCCTTCTAAGATCTTCCTCACCGATTCTCCACTCAAATTCTTCAGCGTAAGTTTCAGGCTGTTTGTCTTGTCCCTGGATCCAATTCAACTCCCTTCAATACAATATCAACTATCCAGTATCACCTCTAAACACATACCAATCACATCAATCTATTTAAAATCTCTAAATGCACCTTCAAGCATCTTGGTGTTTTACTCCATTACTTACATGTGGAGTATTTAACTCTGCAAACATTTATTAGAACTTAAATCACGTTAAGCAAAGTGATTGGGATATAAAGATACATCAGATATGGTCTCTACCCTAATGGACTCCTTTTCTTTGATAAAGGCATGCCAGTAAACAAAAGGCCCCAGAGCAGTGAAAGTACAGAGAGTATATAAGGACAGTTGAGAGAAATCCAAACTTCCTTTCTACCTGCCAAAATGTTACCTAACTTTCAATTACAGGTTGAAAACTTATCAATCTATAAAACTCTGTTAAGATGTCTGGGACTTCTCTGGTGGTTCAGTGGGTTAGGAATCCACCTTGCAATACAGGGGATGTGTTTGATCCCTGATTGGGGAACTAAGATCCCACATGCGGCAAAGCAACTAAGCCTGTGCGTCTCAGTTAATTACTGAATCCATGCTCCACTACTGAGCCTGCACCCCACAACCAGAGAGTCTGTGTGCCACAGCAAAAGATCATGCATGATGCAACCAGGACCTGACTCGGCCAAATATGCAAATAAGTAAATAAAATAATGTCAAATTACTACGTTCATCTTTGGTTCCTAATTTCTTAGTAGAAATGTTTATGTTTCTTTTTATAACATTGATCTCTGCCTTAAATTATTTTTTTAATATTTTATTCTTATTTATTGTGATTCCTCCATAGATGCAAGATTCGTTAGAGCAGAGATTTGTATTTACTTGTTAATTTAATCACTCATGCACTTGACAATTACAAATATGGTACCTATCGTGTATTACCCCCTCTATCCACATATCCTGTGCTTACAACAGTGTTTGATTCATGGTAAGGCTTCATTAAATGTTTGACTGTTTAATAGATGAAATAAGGGAACAAAACTTCCTTCAGATGCATCACAACCTCTCTCTTCTGTTCTCCACCTGAACTTTTTGTTTCCCTTCCCCAAACTGCTCTTTGATATTTTATGTTGCGTGTGTCTGTTTGTGAAAGTAGCTCAGTAATGTCCAACTCTTTGCAACTCCATGGACTATACAGTCCATGGAATTCTCCCGGCCAGAATACTGGAGTGGGTAGCCATTTCCTTCTCCAGGGGATCTTCCTAACCTAGGGATCGAACCCAGGTCTCCCACATTGCAGGTAGATTCTTTACCAGCTGAGCCACCAGAGAAGCCCTTTTTTCTTTTCTTTTCTTTTTTTTTTAATGCTGCATGAATACGTCTCAATCACTAAACCATGATCCCTGGAGGAGAGGGAGCATGGCATTCATAGCTACAATCTCACATAGTCTGTAACTTATGGCAAATAATCTAATGGCAGAAATGAATGGCCAGGCATACCAAGATGAAATTTTAGATCTATTTCTTTATGGAATGAATTTAGTTAGTTTTTATCCCCATAGACTCTATTTTCCTATCTGGAATCCCACAGGATTTGCCACTGAGCCCTTGTACCTCATGCAAACATGACTGTGCCAAATAGTACACAGGTGGCCTTTTCTGAAGCAAACCCAAAGCACAAAACTCAGAATTCATAGAAAGGAGGGAAATTAATCAGTTTTAAAAGCTTTACTCTAGCAGATGCTTCATAGTGAATTGTAGCTTTCGTTCTTTTACAGAAGATAATCTAGTATGATCAAAATAATATCAATTTATCAAAATAAAATATTAATTTTTTGCACAGGTTATAAGAACACAAGTTATCTTTAAGTATGTCTGAAAAATCTCTTTCTTCAAAATCACTCTCCTCAAGGACATTCAGTGGGGGGGAAATATATATATTTATATATATATATATATATATATATATATATACCAGTCTCCAGGAGCTATGATCAAAAAACTAAATATAATAGAAAAAAAAAAGTTATCTTTGCCAGTGGATTAACAAGCAAGTGTGAGCGGTTGGAATTGTTGGGAATTTCTATACTGGTTCTCTATCATTAGTTTCCACTCACTCTTAAGAACATGCAGATAGCCAAGGACTGAACAAGAGGATAACAGTGGAAAGAAATGGGAAAGACCTATCAGTTGAAGACAGTGGGAATTCTTCTACTCATTCCATCTCAGGTCTCCTGTCCTGTGGCCTTGTCATGACTTATCTAGGCATTCAGAACTGCAGGGCTGCCCAAGAAGGTCTTGGCACCAACTCAGAGACAGAAAAAAGATTTCTAGCATTAACTGATCATAGCACTTACTGCAGGCCTTTAACAAACATCATTTTCCTGAATCGCTAAAATAATCCAGTGCAATAGTCACATTAAACAGAGAGGCACAGAGGTATAAACTGGAGAAAAGAAAGTGAGACACAACGAAGAGAAAGAATAAGATTACACACAGCGTCAAAAGAAGAATACAGACGATCCAAAGTGAGTCTCAGACAGAATTAAAATTACATCTTAAAGGGCAAATAAAACTGAACTGAGTACCATCTAAGTTCTTGACATTATACAAAGCACTGAGAATACAAAATAGGAAAAACAAAGCTTGTGTAAAAAAGATGGATCTGGACTTGAATTCCAGCTCCTTTAAAAACTAACTATTGACCTCAGGCACATTGCTTAACATCACATTCCCTAGAGTCAGACTCTTCATCTGTAAAACTGAGACAGCAATACTCCTATCAAAGTTTGTTACTAGAATAAAAGCAAATAACATCTAATTAAAGGTGTCTGTGGTACATGTTGAATAAATTGTAGCTGGTATCAAAATTTTCATAGATTAATATGTTTAAAATGAGACAGAATGTTTTAAAATGGCAAAGATATCTGTCTACCTTATGTAGATATTTGATTCACAAAGTTATCAAGCATAGGAAATGGATAGCAATCACTTCATTAATCTCTATTTCATTGATTTCGCTTGACTTTACACAGGCAAAATATTAGATGCAGAAAACAGATTCTTACTTGGGCTTGTATAAGTCTTTACTCTTACCAAGATTCTACATAGAGACATAGCCATGTTCTTGAATAAATCATGAGATTAGAAGAATTCACAAGAAAGCACAGTTCATTATTCAATAAATTCTTTCCCTTTGGGATAAGTACCATATATACCAGCTATGTCCGTGAAGACATCCATCTCATATAACTTTTAATAAAAATTGCCCATGACTCTGTATACCAGGAAAGAGGCCAAATGAAATGCAAAGATTGTTTTGCAATTTCTTGCATCAACGCACCAGAATCTTTTAGAAGCTAGAAACCAAACAGCAAAAAGAAGTTTCCTCCATCTAAGAATTCTTTTTTCAGCTTCTTTAGCCTGGTTCAATATCAAAGAGATTAGGAGTTGAGATAGTAAAATACTGCCATGACCCAAACTCTTATTAAAACCCTCCCTCTCCTTCCTTCCACCATAGCAAATAAAAAATTGCATGCAAGTTATGTTTTAAACCACAAAGGTTCATCACTATTTGAGCCACACAAATGCACTTTGTACCTGGAGTGATGGCCATTTTTATTAGAGTAGGCTTGACTCTCTTCCCTACAGAAACTTTGAGTACAAAATATATAACTCAGAATTCCACACACAGCATCAGAGTGTATCTAACGATGCAGGGCATTTCCTATTTATTGAGCAATAGTTCCAAAAAAGTAACCTGCTGGACTCCAATCTCAATGAACTTCAAACAAATGGGTTTTAACTGAGAGGAAAAAAAAAAAAAAAAAAAACACCTGAAGCTTAGGATAAAAAAAATTAGGGTGGAAGACTAAATATATAACATAATGGCACCATAACTTCAGGAAATATTCCCTAAATACTTGTTAAATAGAAAGGAAATGTTTACAAGGGAAAGGTAATTTAAATGTAACTAACACTTTTTAAGGGCTACATTATTCTATTTAATTATCATAATAATTCCATGGAATAATTTTTGTTCACTTCTTTTCATAGAAAGGGAAAATTGAGGACAAAAACACTAAGTTTCCCAATCCTACACAGATAAATTATTAGAGGCAAAACAGGGATTCTGATTTTTATAAATTTTCACTTTATACAGATGTTACATAAAGAAATGACCCTATTCTGGATTAAATCATAAGACTAGATAAATTAACAAATTAAATTCTATATTTTAATATTCTTTTTTTTTCTGTGACATTTTGTACAAACTGGATAAATGATTAACACAAAAATATACAGGGCATAAGACCTACTCTGAATTTCCAAATGCTTGGTCACGAATAAGATGATCTCAAACAAAAGTTAAATTTGGCTTCTAGTGTTAATTTTGGTTAGGGGACTTTCTGCTTAGGCCTCCTGCTTGAATTTGCAAAATTTGGTAAAAATTTTGTAAATTTTTAAAAGAGAGGGTTAACTTAGATAAGGAAGGATTGGGCTACAGCAGTTTTGTCTTAAGAGCATTAATCCAAAGTCAGAGACCCAGGACCAAATATTCCTCAACTAGTTATTAGTGATAAAGTTACTACCTGTAAGTTTTGGTTTCATCCTTTGGACAATAAAATGACAGTAAAGATGAGCTCATAGTATTGACATTTTTAAGGAGAGTCCCTCATAGACACCACACACTCGATAAATATTAGCTAATACTTTTGAATGGATGGTGGTTTAGTTGCTAAGTTGTATCTGACTCTTGCGACCCTATGGACTATAGCTTGCCAGGCTCCTCTGTCTGTGGGTTTCTCCAGGCAAGAATATTGAAGTGGGTCGCCATTTTCTTCTCCAGGGGATCTTTCTGACCCAGGAATCAAACCTGGGTCTCCTGCATTGCAGGCAGATTCTTTACTGACTGAGCTACAAGTGAAGCCCACTTTTGAATGGAATCTGCATGCTATTTCAATTCTGAGACTTTTTTGAGTCTATACTTGATGCTCTTACTCATTATGGTCAAGGTTTCCAGAAGAAATAAAAGTAAGCCAGTAACTCTGAAGCTATGATTGGGTCTACCTCACCATTAACCCACTCCAGTACTCTTGCCTGGAAAATCCCATGGACAGAGAAGCCTGGTAGACTACAGTCCATGGACTCGCAGAGTCCCTGAGCGACTTCACCCCCCTCACCCTCATCATTAACCACTCCAGTTTCAGCAGATATCTTAGAAACACCTTTGCAGAGAAGAAATAAATGGCAAGATAGACATAAAAAAGGTCCGAAAAAGAGGTAAAAGCAGAAGCTTTTCCTGAATGTGAAGGTGCTGGTGTTATCTTGCAACAAGGATTGAAGGCAGGCCAGGTGTGAAAGTGTGATTGTAATAATGTCAGGTGAAGGTGCTCCTAAAGAATTAGCACAAATACCAGAGGAAATGACAGCTCTCTTTGGTGAACTGAGAATGACCTGGCTCTTTGGAAGAGAATTTAAAATATGCAGTAAATACTTTTGAATGTGAAAAATAGCTCAAAAATGAGACGCAGGTTATCCAGCACACCATGCATCATATCTGGTCATCAGAAACTCATTTGAGCTAAGAAGCATAAAAGGACACCTCTCTTTTAAGTCCATTTTCTGGGTGAGGCTCTGTACTCTCCCAGAACTTGATGTTTCTTTCATAATCTTCCCCAAATTACAGCCTTTTAATGAATATTATTTTTTCTCAGAATAATATAAGTTCCATGAGGTCCAGGATCATGCCTCCTTTCATTGTTATTAGCATGAATCAAGGGCGTTTTCATTTCTTAAGCACTTTTCTTAAGTATCCCAAGTTAAAAATCACATCAAATCCTCAGTTATCAAACTTACGAAGAAGCACTACATACAGAATTAATAAAAGCCTACAGTCAATGCCTATAGGAATATGCCTTTTTATCTTATCTTAGATAAATGCCAGAAAATCTCCTCTTCCCTCTTTGAAAAAAAATCTTCCAAAATATAGAGGTGACCACTCTCTGACTCCTAGCATCATAGATTAGATCTGCCTGACACTGAACTTCATGTAACAAAATTAAACAATATGTATTCAGGGTAATCAGATCACACTTGGATAACTGCTGTGGTAGATATATAAATATCTTCATAGACATCAGCAAAGGATTAACAAAGTTGGTGTATATTTTTCATTTCCACTTGTAATTTGTTACATAAATTTTTTATGTATGTGTGTCCATATTTTTGCCAGAATTTGATTTTGCCAGTGTTTTCTATATTTTCTAGTGAGTGTGAAATGGCATTTCTTTGTGTATCAGTATTGTTCTAATGATTAATGATGCAGAGTGCATTTTATTGAGTTTAATGGCTATTTCAATCTCTTCTTTCATAAATGTTTATTCAAGTTTTTGCATTTTTTTAATTGGGTTGCATTTTTTATTATTAACTTGCATGAGGTTTTAAAAATGTATTCTGGATATAGTTTTTTTTTTTTTTTTTCCACCACTCTGGGAGGCTTGCAGGATCTCAGTTCCCAGATCAAGAATTGAACCCAGGCCACAACAGGGAAGGACTTCTCAGGTGGCACTAGTGGTAAAGAATTCACTTGCCAATGCAGGAGACATAAGAGAGGCAGGTTCGATCCCTGACCCAGGAAAATCCTCTGGAAAAGGAAATGGCAACCCGCTCCAGCATTCTTGCCTGGCAAATCCCACAGATAGAGGAGCCTGGCGGGCTACAGTTCATGGGGTCTCAAAGAGTCAGACATGACTTAGCAACTTAGCACATGGCAGAGAAAGTGCCTAATTCTAACCACTAGGCAACCAGGGAACTTCCTGGATATAATCTTTTATAGAAGCGTGTATTGAAAATATTTTCTTCCAGTCTGCTTTGGTTGTTCATTTCCTTCATGCTGCTTTTGATAAACAGAATATTTTCATTTTGATAGTTTATTATTTTTTCCTCTTATGCCTGTGCTTTTTATATCCTAATTAAGAAAAGCTTTGCCTGTCTGAAGGCTATAAAGATTATCTTTATGCTGTCTTCTAGAATCTTTATGGTTTTAAATTTTATGTTAAGGATATGATTCATTTAAAATCTCTATCCGTATGTGAAGTGAAGAATGGGTTGATGTTCCATCTTACAAATATTGAGGTGGTCCAGCATAATTTGTTGGAAAAAATTCTTTCCTCATTGCATTAATCAGTTGCTTTTCTTGAAAATCAAATTGTTGTACTGTATGAGTCTATTTTTGAACTCTTGAGAATATGAACTTAATAAAAAAATAATACTTCAATCCTTTGATCCAGCATTGGTTAGCTGTATGACCTCATCTGTTAAATAGGAATAGTGGCATAGCGGCACATCTATGTCACAAAATAGTGGAGAATATTTGGCAACACAGTTCTAGTCAACTGCTTAACCCAGAACTGTAAAATATTAATCGCAATTTTATTATGACTTTACTACTTTCATTACCACCATTACTGTTACCACTCTCTTTACTAGAGATAATAGTGGCAAACCATTTCCATGAAAGCTAATCCAGAGTTTAACGATAAAGTGATTTATCACGCTGTGTTTAAAAGAAAAACAGCAAGAACTTGTAGAATGCAAGTCCCAATTGTAACATTATTCCAGTGGAAAATAAAATTTATTTTGTAGAAAGCGCTTTGCCTAGTTTCCAGATAAAACACACCATACATGAAGATTGGGGCCATAATCTAAATATATTTTCTTAGCATAGATATTTCACAGAGAAGTACAGCCATCTCATCTTTTGCTTTGATCGAGTAACTCAAGTTCTAATTTAAAACATCCCAGAATAAAAGGCATGTTGATAATCTGCTTGGTGAGAGTTCAGAAGTGATATGGTGTTGTATTTTTATTATCTAAGATTTGGACAATCATCTTGATCTAATTTTTTCATGCTCACCAATGCCTGGTTTTCCTGAAAGAAGCACATCCTCAACGAAACAGAAGTTTCACTGAAGCTTTGTATCCTCCTTTTATTTTTCAGAGGAGAACACTGAGACCAGTAGATCAAATGATTACTCTTAAATCTCAATAAATGTTACCTATTGCGTCTCTATAACCATTCTACATAACCACCACCGTTCATCCCAATGATAGTATTAATCCTCCATTACTACTGACTCCAGGCTATATGAATAACAACACTACTTTAAATATTAATAGTTTTTTATTATATATCTACACACTTTGTTATTACCATCGTAGAATATTTTACTTCAGATGAGGTCTATTCTGCTATTAGAGCTATAATGCTATTCTTCATTAGCTATGTTAAGTTAAGGGGGCTTCCCTGGTGGCTCAGAGGGTAAAGAATCTGCCTGCTACTCAGGAGACCTGGGTTCAATCCCTGGGTTCGGGAGATCTCCTGGAGAAGGGAATGGCAACCCACTCCAGTATTCCTAGGTCTATAATGCTATTAGCCATGTGGAGGCACTAAATATACCAAATTTAGATATTCAAAGGTGTTCCCTCCAGTAATCACTAAGTTTTGACCCTCTGCTCCCTACACAGTCTTTCTAACCTCTTCCTAGGACCAATTACAAATGACCCCCATTTATTTGATTATAAGTAAGTAGTCTCTCCCATCGTATTTGTTTCTTAGCCTACCATAACTAATCACCACAGATTTGGTGGCTTAAAATAACAGACATTTATTCTCTCCTGATTCTGGAAACCAGAAGTCCAAATCAAAGTATCTTCAGGGTTGAATATCCTTTGAAAGCAGTAGGAAAGAGCACTTCCTTGCCTCTTCCAGCTTCCAGTGTCTCCAGGCATTCCTCGACCTGCTTGCAGCATAAATCTCATCTCTGTGTCTGTCTTCAATGGTTTTTTCCCTCTGTGTGTGTGTCTCTTCTTCTCATAATACTTGTCATTGGCTTTAGGACCCACTCAATTAATCTAAGACATTCCCATCACAAGATCCTTCACTTAATTACATCTCTAATGACCATTTTTTCCTAATAAGGTCACACTGACAGATACCTTGGGTTGGAATTCAGATATATCTCTTGGGGCCCACAGTTCAACTTATGATATCACTGAAAAACCCAAATATATATGCTTACTGACTACCAACATCTCTGCATCAAGTCACCTGAAAACTGAGAGATGAGTTGTAATTCACCTGATTCTTACTGAGACGGAATAAACAGGGATAACTAAAGAGGAAAACATACAGTGCTCAGAAAATGTCGTCCTTCAGCAAAATTACTGTTTCAACATTTTTTTGGCTCTACATACATGTGGAAACAATAAAATTTCAAGGAAAACAGGAAAACAAGATAATTTTAGATATAATTCAAATATACTTAGAGCAATGAACAACACCTTTTCTTCCTAAAGACAGGTTAATCAGGAAGTGAAGTCTGAGTCTTTTGTTTCAAGAAAGTTTTGCTGGCCTAGCCCAGAAAAGAAACAGACCTTTCCAAAGGGAATATTTACAATGAAGTCTGAATACTGTCTTGTTTACTTACATAGGGAATGTTAATAAGGCTGCATATTATTTTTCATGTATTGTGATGGATTACGGTGTTTTTATGGCATGTAAATATGTCCCAGGGGGAATATTGTACCTAGGGGAAATGAGTTAACTATTATCCAAAACCAACTAGAAAATAAATTTTGAAGTGCCTGTACTTTACTCGGTAGTGAAACAAGATGTAGCCATTTCTACAGGTTGGAGTACATAGGTGACTTCTGAAGTTTTATCGGGTTTCATTGATATTCTCCGTTTCTAGAGTTTTCCATTAAGTGAGAAAACAAACTATGTTCATCAAATATGCAACAAATGCCTTCAGGGCCAGCGTTGAGAAACTCAATTCTCATTTTCCCACCAATCCTTAGCTCACAAAGTTCTCTTCGGTCTAGATAATGTGTCCACATGTTTCTGACCCTCCTAGGTCCCAATGATTCTTCCAGAAACAATTCACCTTGGGAAACCTTTCTGAGAAGCTTTTCTATTTAGATTCCTCCTCTTACCAATGAGTTTCTTTTCTTCTCAAATTGCACCAACTCCCACTGATAACTTTTAAACAAGACAAAGAAAACAAACATGTTTATTGACTATTCAGAGAAGTCAGCAGTACAAATATGAACACAATTTAGTTTTAGCTCCTCACTTAAAGGCCAGAAGCATGTCTTAAATTTCTGTGTTCTCACATTAAACTACAATGAATAAAAATCACTCAATCAATATTGGATAGTTAATCCAAAATAAACAGGTAGCTATTTGAACATGCTCAATTGCAAATTAAAATAGGTATTTGTAAATCAAGAGCAAGTGAAGTGGGTGGGGAGAATAATTTAAATACAGTCAACTGCTACTTCTGGTAACTGTTGCATTGAAAGTTCTGCAGAAACTCAAATAGAAGAATCACTACTCTCCACCCCCATCTTTCTCTTGACCCAGAAATAGAATTTCTTCACAAAACAGAGACTGTTGGGTAATATTTATGGTAAAGATTCCAAAGAAAGGAGCTCAGTTTCTGTGCAAATAGGGCTGAACTGAGAGTTGTACTGGGTTCTAGCTCTTCTTTTTTTATCATTAAAGCTTGGGAATCCAAGAAGGAAATTTGCTATTTTATTAATAACCATACTCTTAGACTTAAAACAGCACATAACACAAACTAATCTCTGAATCAGGAAGGTAAAAATGGAGGAAAGTAGGAGAGGTGATAAATAATGATCATTGTCTCTGTGAATCTTTTACTGTATTTTTTAAAAAGAAATTTGAAAGTAACTGGCTCTGTTCTAGTCTCTAAGATAGGCTAGTTGCTGGATATACAGAAATTAATAAAATAGAAACCTTGGTTATGGCAATATAGTGATCAAAGTTAGGAGGGGAAATACAACATCAGTAATGCCTAGGATTTGACAGTTGCCTCTTGCTTCATCTCCTGGTTTCATCTTTTACTCCCCCATACCCTATTTTCAATACAGAAAATAGAATGCTACTTTAAAAATCAAGCCCAACAGAACCACTTCCCTCCTTCAACCAACCAGTAGCCATGCCATTGCAATTGTGTTTAATTCTAAATTCTTTAACAGAGCTTAGAAGTTCCTACATGATCTGCTCCCTGTAGATTTCTTTGACCTCATTCAGAGTCTCTGCCCTAGAATCTACTGAAGCAGAGTCACACAGGATTCTGTACTCCAGATTAAAAAATAAAAAGAGCTACCTGAAAGACTCTGGAATAGCTATGTATTTCCAAAAGGCATCTGTGAAACAGACTAGTTAAAATAAACACTTAAATGGAAACATTTAATGAAGAAATGTGAGAGAGTTTAAAGTCACTCTGATGGTCAGAGCCCATACACATTTTTCTTAGAGAATGTAAAGGGGGACAGATTGTCCTGAGGATCCTGGGTACTTCCATACATATTCAATATACCATCTAATTTATTATCATGTTTACCACCAAAACTGCAGAGCCAATTACATTCTATATCCCATCCCAAAGGGGTCTTCATCTTCCTGACTTGGCCAAGCACCAAAACAAAGCACGTTAAAGAGAAGAACTACAGTCGGTCATTAATATTTAACATCATGTAGAAAACTGATGTTCCTTAAAACACAGAGTGCTCACCCTTCAAGTGAAAAATTAAACTATTCTAGTGATTCTGCACTTAGAATCAGAAACCCTGCACAGAGAGATTTTCCCTCAGAAGATACAAAGATTCGGCTCAGTTCAGTTGCTCAGTCATGTCCAACTCATTGCGACCCCATAAACCGCAGCACGCCAGGCATCCCTGTCCACCACCAACTCCTGGAGTCCACCCAAACCCATGTCCATTGAGTCGGTGATGCCATCCAACCATCTCATCCTCTGTCATCCCCTTCTCCTCCTGTCCTCAACCTTTCCCAGCATCAGGGCCTTTTCAAATGAATCAGCTCTTTGCATGAGATGGCCAAAGTATTGGAGTTTCAGCTTCAACATCAGTCCTTCCAATGAACACCCAGGACTGATCTCCTTTAGGATAGACTGGTTGGATCTCCTTGCAGTCCAAGGGACTCTCAAGAGTCTTCTCCAACACCACAGCTCAAAAGCATCAATTCTTTGGTGATCAGCTTTCTTTATAGTCCAACTCTCACATCCACACATGACCACTGGAAAAACCATAGCCTTGACTAGATGGACATGGAAATAATTTTCTCACTGTGAACTCCTGGTAGGATATTCCTTTTGCCTTTCACTCTTCCAGCAGAAAAATAACAAAACAGACCTGTCCCTGATTCTATTTTCTGTTTCTACTTCAGTGAAATGAGATTGGGATAAATTAAGAACTACTGGTGTCCTGAAGTGAATCTTCCTCAAAAATGATTAGCCCAATATATTACAAGTATGTTTTATAGAATACTAATGTTGTAAGATATCCTAGAAGAAAAGTAGTACTTTATAGTCAAAACAGTTTTCAAAAATGCTACAAATAAACTTCCCTCTTGGAAATGGAAGACATACTTTAGCTTTAAAATATTTTTCTTAAAAGTTCTGCAGTAAAGAATCTTATTTAACTTTGCTTAGCGTAGCATTGTAAACTTGCTGAATACATTTAGACTATTTTTCAGATCATATTGATTGACAGTTGAAGTACAGACAGGCAACCTGACTGAAAATTTTGAGAAGGGTAAGTACAAAGAATTTCATGCTAAATTCTTAATCATATATCCTCAAAGTTAAAATACTGAGTTTATAACTAATGCCAGACACTAATGTCATCATGCGTGTAAATACCCAAAGGCTGAAAATGCTGTCCTCACTTTCAGAATTATACAGTTGTTACATCAGAGGAGGACTGCCCCCCCACCAAAAAAAAAAAAAAACAAAACTGATATCACTTACTTTGAAAAAAACACATGTTCACAAGTAGTGGAAAGAATGCCACCTGTACCTACAGGAAGGATCATTTACAACCTACCTTCTACATATTATGGTCATCTATACAGAATTGCAGAGCCCATCTGAGGAAACTCAGATTGAAAGGCTTGAGGAACATTGAAAGTAGAACACTGATACGCAGTTGTTCATAATGAATACATTATATAAATTCCATTCTTCCAACCTTACGAAACTATTTCCAATTTACTTACTGAACAATGCTGACTTGCTTAATAAATGCGGGCATTTAAGATGACTTTTAAAGAGCTAGAGGAGTGACTGGATGCTACCTTCTGTGCACCCACAACACATCTATGGCACCTCCCCAAGTCTCCTTAGTACAAATATCATGTAAGCATGTGCCTCAGATGTAGGAAACCCTACAAATATTAAATTTACAAGTTTCAAAGGTGTAATTCAGAGGTTAAAGTGTCTGCCTCCAATGCGGGAGACCCAGGTTCAATCCCTGGGTTGGGAAGATCCCCTGGAGAAGGAAATGGTAACCCACTCCAATATTCTTGCCTGGAGAATTCCATGGACAGAGAAGCCTAGCAGGCTACAGTCCACGGGGACGCAAAGAGTCAGGCACGACTGAGCGACTAACATATATACGTAACATACAATGCTTTTTGTAAAATACAAAATTTCCAAGCAATCAGACAATTTCAAAGCTATTTTTTCATGGGTGAAACCAATCCATTCCGATGGCGTCACTGTTCCTCTCTTCTGTTTGCGCTCTCCAAGACTGCAGTCTCTGTTTCCCCCAGTTCCCTGGAAGCCCTATAATCAAATCCCGTGGGCTCTCAGCACCAGATTCCCTGGGGATTCTCAGTCTCTTTGTAAGATCTCCAGGCTAGGAAGCCTACAATTGTGTTCAGAACTTTCACAACAGTGCGAGAACTTCTTTGGTATTATTGTTCTGCAGTCTGTGGGTCACTCACCCGGCAGGTATGAGCTTTGATTTTATGGTGATTGCACCCCAGCTACCATCTTGTGGCCACTTCCTCTTTGTCTTTGGACATGGGATATCTTTTCCTGGTGGGTTCCAGTGTCCTCCTGTTGTTGGTTGTTCAGCAGCTGGTTGCAATTTTGGTGCTCTCACAGGAGGAGATAACCACATGACCTGCTATTCTGCCATCTTGAACTGGAAGCAGACAAGTGTAGTCTTTAAATTGTACTGCACAGAGTAGCCTCAGGCAGTATCTAAGAAGAGGGAGTAGGGGTGTGAGCAGTGAGAGTTCAAGTCTCTGTCCTCATTTGAGAGAGGGGCCCTTCAGCTTTTTAATCTTTTTCATATTAACAGACTTTTTGTGAAATTCAAAGAAAGTTTCTGTTGCAGTGATAGTGGTTCCAATTGTTTAACAGATGAGGGGAAAAGCCAAGCGAAATGAAGATCTTTGCCCAAGAAGTAAGAATAGCTCACTGAATTACAGGGGTCTGCCCTGGTGGCTCAGAGGTTAAAACATCTGCTCACAATGCAGGACACCTGGGTGCGATCCCTGGGTCTGGAAGATCTCCTGGGGAAGGAAATGGCAACCCACTGCAGTATTCTTGCCTGGAAAATCCCGTGGATGAAGGAGCCTGGTGGGCTACAGTCCATGGGGTTGCAAAGAGTCAGACAACTGAGCGACTTCACTTTCACTCTAACTGAATTATAAGGTGACTTAGCCATGGCATCTGCCACCCAGCTGAACACCACATGTCAGTATTATACCTTTACTGCCCCATATAGATCTTTTGAGTATCTTCCCTTATGGAAGGACCAAGGGTATAACTAACATCTCTGCTGAATCCCAAGCTTATGAGTTGTCCCCTACTACTTCTTACCTACATTATTGAGAGATTTCTCAGCAGTGACACAGAAAACCCATCAAGGTTTGGAGAAGTTGCACCATTTGCTTTACTGCTTCTGGGTGGATTCTGTATTCTCCCATCACAATGCACTCTTAAAGTATCTCGATTTCATAAAAATACTCAAAACTCAATGTGATCAAAAATCTCAGGACACCAAACTAGAAAGTGGTTCCCTCTTCCTGGAATGAAGAGACAGGTGGAGTGTTCTGCATTAAAAAAAAAAAAAAAAATCAGAACTACTGCCTACCAGAGACTTAATATGCTTCTGTTCTTTTAACTCACTGCGTCTCAGAAAAATGCAGAACTCTGAAAATTAAGATGAGATGAATTGAACAGGAAAATAAAAGGTAGTGTTATTTTCAAAAGAACAATCGTAAGTTTCTCTCTTCTGAGTCCTTAGAGTTCTGCAAGTTTGACCTTCTTTTTCCTGTTGACACTCATTTATTTTACTCTTCTCAGGTTAGACATGAATGTAGACAGGGATACAAAATGTAAAGGTTGTTACTTTTAGAGGCTCCAATATTCCTTCATATGGGGCTGAGGAAAGTTGCTCACTTAAGAGAAACTTCGGTGCAAAAAAAAAATACGGTGGCAAATGTAGCAAGCAAAATAACATTACTATTTGTTCTGTGATAATTGAACTCGCCCAAGAAACACAAATAATGCAAAGAGAGAGAGACAGACTAAGAGCGGAAGAGAGAGAGAGAGAGAAAGAGAAGGTGGGGGTGGGATTCAGGGACAAGAATTAGGTTGCTCATCTTCACCTTATAATTATCAGTCTTTCTGACTAATAATTTGGGAATAAGAAGAAAGAGGCAGAAAATAAATAGTACCTTATCCTTCACAGAGCCATTATGAACAAAACTGTGAGTCTAAATTATATCCTCGAAAATGTACTCTGTGAAACAAAGCTGAAAAATGTGAATACAGAGATAGTTGTGCTATCTGCTTTGTAAGATAAAAACTTCAGAATTTCCCATCTGCACAGTTTAAATATATATTATCCCCAAAGTGATCATAACCTACATACATAGTGAATCAAGACACTGCTCATGTTGTTAATTCTTCCAAAGTTATGTATATATCAAGAGAGCATTCTCAGAGATAGACATTGCAAGAGTCATTGAGATTAATGATGTATTTTTGTCCTTCCAAAGTAATGTGATTATTGTTGGGTTTTTTCTTTTTTTTTTTTTTTCAGGTTTCTTTTTTTTTAGTGGTAACTGAAGACAGAACTATCACATGCAGTCCTTCCAAATGCTTTCCATTAGACTGAACTGCCTGAAACAGTCTTTTTTCAGATTGCGTGTGTCTGAGTTTTCCTTTACCTTCTGAGCAGTCTGCCTTGGCGGCAAAACTCCTGTATAAATAAAAGTCCCTGTGCTTTATGTTGACGATCATTCCCTTGATTTTTGAAGATAATTAAGACGTCTCCATTTTAAGAATACTAAGATAATCACGATGGTGTGATCACTCACCTAGAGCCAGACATCCGGGAATATGAAGTCAAGTGGGCCTTGAAAGCATCACTAAGGACAAAGCTAGCAGAGGTGATGGAATTCCAGTTGAGCTGTTTCAAATCCTGAAAGATGATGCTGTGAAAATGCTGCACTCAATATGCCAGCAAGTTTGGAAAACTCAGCAGTGGCCACAGGACTGGAAAAGGTCAGTTTTCATTCCAATTCCAAAGAAAGGCAATGCCAAAGAATGCTCAGACTACTGCACAACGGCACTCATCTCACACGCTAGGAAAGTCATGCTCAAAATTCTCCAAGCCAGGCTTCAGCAATATGTGAACCGTGAACTTCCAGATGTTCAAGCTGGTTTTAGAAAAGGCAGAGGAACCAGATATCAAATTGCCAACATCCGCTGGATCATGGAAAAAGCAAGAGAGTTCCAGAAAAACATCTATTTCTGCTTTATTGACTATGCCAAAGCCTTTGACTGTGTGGATCACAATAAACTGTGGAAAATTTTGAAAGAGATGGGAATACCAGACCACCTGACCTGCCTCTTGAGAAACCTATATGCAGGTCAGGAAGCAACAGTTAGAACTGGACATGGAACAACAGATTGGTTCCAAATAGGAAAAGGAGTACGTCAAGGTTGTATACTGTCACCCTGCTTATTTAACTGCTATGTAGAGTACATCATGAGAAACGCTGGACTGGAAGAAGCACAAGCTGGAATCAAGATTGCCGGGAGAAATATCAATAACCTCAGATATACAGATGATACCACCTTATGGCAGAAAGTGAAGAGGAGCTAAAAAGCCTCTTGATGAAAGTGAAAGAGGAGAGTGAAAAAGTTGGCTTAAAGCTCAACATTCAGAAAACGAAGATCATGGCATCTGGTCCCATCACTTCATGGCAAATAGATGAGGAAACAGTGCCAGACTTTATTTTTTGGGGCTCCAAGATCACTGCAGATGGTGACTGCAGCCATGAAATTAAAAGATGCTTACTCCTTGGAAGAAAAGTTATGACCAACCTAGATAGCATATTCAAAATCAGAGACATTATTTTGCCAACAAAGGGCTGTCTAGTCAAGGCTATGGTTTTTCCTGTGGTCATGTATGGATGTGAGAGTTGATCTGTGAAGAAAGCTGAGTGCCGAAGAATTGATGCGTTTGAACTGTGGTGTTGGAGAAGACTCTTGAGGGTCCCTTGGACTGCAAGGAGATCCAACCAGTCCATTCTGAAGGAGACCAGCCCTGGGATTTCTTTGGAGGGAATGATGCTAAAGCTGAAACTCCAGTACTTTGGCCACCTCATGTGAAGAGTTGACTCATTGGAAAAGACCCTGATGCTGGGAGGGATTGGGGGTAGGAGGAGAAGGGGACGACAGAGGATGAGATGGCTGGAAGGCATCACTAACACGATGGACGTGAGTCTGAGTGAACTCCTGGTGTTGGTGATGGACAGGGAGGCCTGGCATGCTGCGATTCATGGGGTTGCAAAGTGTCAGATGCGACTGAGAAACTGAACTGAACTGAACTGAAGTTAAGCCAAGCTCACACATCCCCATAGTATGTATTCAAAAGCACATAGAAGCATGTTGAACACTAAGAATGATGTTCTGGCCACAGTGTGTGCTCTCAAACTGTTTACCCTCTTCAGTACAGTTCAGTTGCTCAGTCGTGTCCGACTCTTTGCGACCCCATGAATCGCAGCACGCCAGGCCTCCCTGTCTTGGTTCCACACTATTCCATATTCACATATGGGATTCCACAGATTCCATATCTCCTAGTGGCTTCTACTGTGAATTTGCAAAAATTATAAAAAGGAGTCCCTCTGAGAACAGGTGAACTACAAAGAGGCATGCCTTCCTCCAGACTCCAGACAGACAGCATTCCAGGGCTAGGACCCATGACTAGAAAGAAAGAAAGAAAAAGAAAAAAAAGAAAAAGAAGTCTCTCAGTTGTGTCCGACTCTTTGTGACCCTGTGGACTGTAGCCTACCAGGCTCCTCCATCCATGGGCTTCTCCAGACAAGAATACTGGAGTGGGTTGCCATTTCCTTCTCCCGGGGATCTTCCCGACCTAGGGATCGAACCCGAGTCTCCCACATTGGAGGCAGACGTTTTAACCTCTGAGCCACCAGGTAGGAAAGCAACCAGGACCCATGATTGGGGGATCTCAATTTATCATTTTAGAAAAGTGCCCAAGCTGTACAGCTGTTGCACTGTTAGGTGGTTCTAAGTAGTTGATCTTAAATCTCAGGCTTATATAAAATCTTCCATACTCTGATCACTAAATTTTAGTTTTGCCTCTGCCATGATTTTCATACTCCATCCTCCAATCTCAATTCCCTAGAGATGGGATCAGGAAGGGAGATTTTGGACATGTTGAATTAAGATAGTTCACATTTCTAAACTATGTGATGTGATATAATTGTTGAAAACTATCTTGGTCTTGTCTAAATATTGCATTCACAATAGCCATTCTGCTACTGTTGAGTTTTCAACAATTTAGCTAAGCAAACCCAGAGCATGCCCATTTTCCATATATTCTTTTGGGAGATTTATATTATTAGAATAATATACTTGATGATTAGATAATGCAAAGCAGAAGTCATCAGGTCAGCATTTCCTCCGAATATATTTTGTAAATCACTAGACTGAAAAGCAGCTCTGCTGGAGTGATTCTATTGGAAGGTGAGTGCAAGCTCGCATATTCATATCCCTGAGAGGTCTTAAAGTCATGCCTTTACTGTGGTGTTTAACCCCAAATTTCCAAACAGCATTTGACAGCAGCAGTCATTGCCCTTCCCCCATATTTTAAGAATTTTAATTTTAGGTCAATCAGAAAAATAAGCAAAGATAGCACTGAGTCAGTTGTCAGTCATTCCAAGAGTAATACATCAATGCAAGTTACATAAACTTCTCTGAACTTAACTCTCTCCTTTTAAATCAGTGGCAAAACTAATACCCATCTGATGTTTATGACGTAGACAAAATGATTAATTCTGAGATACAGTTTAGCTAGCAGTAGTGATAGTGTATTAGTTAATGACCAAGCAGAAGCATAAGATTATGACTAAATTTGAACTAAAACATAATAAATAGGCTTTTAATAATTATAAATCATATATGATATTTTATTTGAAAATTCTATTTAAGTAAAGCAATCAACATTTCTGTTTTCTTGTCTGAGAGTTTCACCTTTGACCTATATTCAGAGAAGGGCAAAGTCTCTAAAAGGACTTAACTCTGGGAGGATAAAGTGATTGGATTTGAGTTCCTCTGTGTGTTCCCTGCTCACCAATCTCCATGTTTTGCTGTCTCTTCTATACTGCTGTTCTAATGGTATATTATGTTCTAATTGACACACAGGATAATTATGGGTAATTTGCAGATGTATTGTGACCATTTCAAATAGCGAAGTCTATATTTAACATATACCGGAAAATCTATTGCTAGCAGAACAAAACCATGATTTTATCAATATTCTAGTTCAAAGGAGATTAACTTTAAAGAAAAAAAGAGGAGAGGGAAAGCAAAGTTAAAGGAAAAACCACAGATATTCAAAAATTGTAAAGACAGAATGTAACTGATTGAAACTCAGAAAATATTATTTTACACGTCATGAAGCAAGTCACTATTGTATCAATTAAAAGAGATTTAAAATAAACATATCTTACTGAAGGAAGATAAAGTGCCCAAGGCTTACCAGTAATTTGCTCATCTGAAATTCAGACTCAGGCTTTCTGGTTCCAAAGTCTGTATATTTAAATACTTCACCGGTTTGAGAATCTTCTCACCTATGCTTTTTCTAAAGCCATAAAAACAAAACCATGCTTTATCCAAGCATCTCTTCCTCATCCTCCTGAACTATCTTAAAGCCCACTAGCACTGAGCTTCCACTTTCAGATTCCCCAAAACACTACTAAGCTTCAATCTTTTCACCCATATCTATGATTTATCTACTGTTAGCCAAGGAACTTGCAAGGGGCTTGAAGTCAAATGGGGAAGAAATACATATTCAGTGTCTACATTCATGGATTTTATAACCTTTCAAAAGAAACAGATATAAAGTTTTTTTTTTCTTTTCTAAACATCTAATGAAAAGCTGAAATATGAGTTACAGTATAGTTACATGTTTTTAAGAGACAAGAGATGGGGATGAAGAGAGATCATGAAAAACATTCACCAAAGAAGTGATGTTTAATCTGACATTAAACAAAGAGAAAGAGTTAATGAATTGGCATGAGGTAAAGCAAGAGAGTTCAAGAAAAACACCTATTTCTGCTTTATTGACTATGCCAAAACCTTTGACTGTGTGGATCACAATAAACTGTGGAAAATTCTGAGAGAGATGGGAATACCAGACCACCTGACTTGCCTCTTGAGAAATCTGTATGCAGGTCAGGAAGCAACAGTTAGAACTGGACATGGAACAACAGACTGGTTCCAAATAGGAAAAGGAGTACGTCAAGGCTGTATATTGTCACCCTGCTTATTTAACTTCTATGCAGAGTACATCATGAGAAATGCTGGATTGGAAGAAACACAAGCTGGAATCAAGATTGCCGGGAGAAATATCAATAACCTCAGATATGCAGATGACACCACCCTTATGGCAGAAAGTAAAGAGGAACTAAAAAGCCTCTTGATGAAAGTGAAAGAGGAGAGTGAAAAAGTTGGCTTAAAGCTCAACATTCAGAAAACGAAGATCATGGCAACTGGTCCCATCACTTCATGGGAAATAGATGGGGAAACAGTGGAAACAGTGTCAGACTTTATTTTGGGGGGCTCCAAAATCACTGCCGATGGTGACTGCAGCCATGAAATTAAAAGATGCTTATTCCTGGGAAGAAAAGTTAGGACCAACCTAGATAGCATATTGAAAAGCAGAGACATTACTTTGCTGACTAAGGTCTGTCTAGTCAAGGCTATGGTTTTTCCAGTGGTCATGTATGGATGTGAGAGTTGGACTGTGAAGAAGGTTGAGCACTGAAGAATTTATGCTTTTGAACTGTGGTGTTGGAGAAAACTCTTGAGAGTCCCTTGGACTGCAAGGAGGTCCAACCAGTCCATTCTGAAGGAGATCAGCCCTGGGATTTCTTTGGAGGGAATGATGCTAAAGCTGAAACTCCAGTCCTTTGGCTACCTCATGCAAAGAGTTGACTCATTGGAAAAGACCCTGATGCTGGGAGGGATTGGGGGCAGGAGGAGAAGGGGACGACAGAGGATGAGATGGCTGGATGGCATCACTGACTCGATGGACATGAGTCTGAGTGAACTCCGGGAGTTGGTGATGGACAGGGAAGCCTGGCGTGCTGCAGTTCATGGGGTCGCAAAGAGTCAGACATGACTGAGCAACTGAACTGAACTGAACTGAACTGAAAGAGTACCCACCAGAGAAAAAGCTTATACAAAGAACCTATAAGCGTCACAAACAGAATTCGAGCAAAAGAAATAAAGCCCATATTGTTGAAGTACAGAGAGAGAGTTAGAGAGAGTTAGGGGATGGTTCAGGGGCAACCTAGGAAGAAGTACGGGCAACTTATGTGGAGGCGTTTTTTGGTTTACATCATTATTTTCAATTCTGCATGCATACACCTTATGGATTCCTAATGGCAAAAGTTCTAAAAACATAAATTTAAATACCAACTTATTCATCTCCTCCATGGAAACTACCACAATACTAGGCACCAGTAGCAGTAAATGAGTTGATACTAAAAGTAAATTATGACACTACAACAGGAAATAAATGGTTTGAGTCTAAATCAGAAGGGTCTGTATGAAATACAGGGTGTGTATTACAATTTTGAATGGTGTCATTACCAGGCAGTTTTCCAGGAAACACAGGCCTGGCTTTAAAACAGGAATATGCCTGACAGTTACCTGCCCAGTTATTGACTGGGCATAAGTGGATATTCACGTCCTGAGCACGGTGATGTTAGCACAGCAGAGGGTTTCTCCCGGCCACGCAATTGTGCTGCGAAAGAGGCATCGTGGCTTCACCCTGCATGCTGTTTCTAGTTTCATGCATGGTAAACAGAAAAAGACATCAAATCCAGAACGTAACACATTCCACCAACTTGAGCTTTTGGTAGAAGTCAGAGAAAATACAGTACAACTTTCTGTACCCTCTTTTTTGTTTTGCAAATACATAAGCTTATATAATCAGTTTTGACTCTAAGTACATTACCACAACTAATAAAACCCATAGATCTTCACATCATTTTCCCATGAACATTAACATCTTAAGTTTGAGCATCTTGCATAATAGTTTCTTCTAAATACACAACCCAGGTAATTCTAGTCACTAATTCCTTGTAACAGCAAAAAGCTAACTGGGCAATGATCCAAAATTATGCTTATGTGTGGAGTATTAAAAGACTGATTTCAAATTATACTGGTGATTTGTGTAAATAAAAATTGTACATTAATTACAATGTCTAGCTATATTATATGGTTAATACCATTCAAATTCTGTCTCTGAATTCTGCTTTGAATTCTTAAGTCTATAACTAAAGTTACTGCCTAAATATATTTTTACTGCCATTAGGAAAAATAGTTCTGTGATTCTTAAATACAGTTCTATGAGCATAATTTTACTTTAATTCCAAATATTTATTATGTAATTCCTGTGTTCTGGTCCATATTCAATCTGAGTTCCTACAGTGAATATTTTATAATTATGATCAGAGATAAATATCTAGGGAAAATACCTTTCATTGAAAACTCACTCAGACAAACAAATAATAACTGACAGTATTCATTGTATATTAAGATTCATCCATACATATATATATATAAACTTTATATTTCCCAAATTATTAGTTTCTATCAAAAGTAAGGAAATGTAGTTGAACCTAAAATAAAGTTTAACTTTCATTTTTTTTCCTGTAGATAATTTTCTCTCTTATTTTATTTATTTTGTTCTTTTAAAATATAAATTTATTTATTTTAATTGGAGGCTAATTACTTTACAATATTGTATTGGTTTTGCCATACATCGACATGAATCCGCCACAGGTGTACATGTGTTCCCCATTCTGAACCCTACTCCCACCTCCTTCCCCATACCATCCCTCTGGGTCATCCCAGTGCACCAGCCCCGGGCATCCTGTATCATTTAAAATGTTTAGTAAATGGGCAAAAAAAATTCTTCACTCATCAAAATGCTAATATCACTAGGGAAGGTCCAAGTGGTAGCCCATTCTTTGTGAGTTCAACATCACATAACCAACTCCTTTATTACAGATCTCTCACACATTTTAAATTTGATTGGTCACAAATCATCTCTTTTCTAAGAAACGGCAGCATTTTCTCAACCTCTGTGCTTCATATATAAAGAAACACTTTCTTGACTTATAAAGGCTAAAAAAGAAAAGATTCTTATTTTCCATTTTGTTTTAGCAAAAGAAAAGTAAGATAAAGGAAATAGACTGAATGCCAAGCATATAAATATTTCCAGCATAAATATATTTAGGTGTAGAATTCTAAAAGTCACTGAAAATCTCTCTCTCTATCTCTGAAGGTACTTAACAAATCTCTGTGGACCACAGCCTACTGATGGTCAGGATAAGTCTCCATTGCAGAATCACTCAGTCATTTAGGGAGCAGCTTCCTACTTAATCTTCTTTAAGATTTTTTTTTTAATGTGGATGCCTTTCAAAGTCTTTATTGAATTTGTTACAATATCGCTTCTGTTTTATATTTTGGGTTTTTGGGGCTGTAAGGCGTGTGGGATCTTAGTTCCTCGACCACGGATAGAATCCACAACCTCTGCCCTGGAAGGGACAGTCCTAACCACTGGCCCACCAGGGAAGTGGCCCTATTTAATTGTCTTTACAAGGGCCTAACAATTTTCGGTTGCTGCTATAACAAGTTACTACAAAGTTAGTAACTTAACACAAATCAGTTTCTCTGAAGGGAAGTCACAGTGTCAGCAGGCCCCCTTGGAAGTCTCTAGGGAAGAATTCATTTCCTTGCTTTTTCCAGCTTCTAGAGTCACATGCCTAAGATTCCTTGGCTCTCAGCTCCTTCCTCCATCTTCACAGCCAGCAGTGTAGCATCTTTTCTCTCTGAACCTACTTCCCTCCACTTCCATCTCAAGACTTTCTCTTCTGCAGTACAATTTTCCCATCTCAAGATCACATCCTCAAAATCGCTTTTGCCACATAAGGCAACATTTACAGGTTCCAGGGGTGAGAACGTGGATAGGTTTGGGGGCCATGACTCATACTATCACAGGCAGGAAAGTGGATACTCTGCTTGGGTCTCTCTGAGTCCCATCCACCATGATTTACCATCTCTGCTTGGTAGCCCCCTGGTAATACAAATAAAGGCTTCCCTGTTGGCTCAGAAAGTAAAGAATCTGCCTGCATGCAGCAGACCTGGGGTTCTTTCCCAGGGTAAGGAAGATCCCCTGGAGAAGGGCATGGCTACCCACTCCAGTATTTTTGCCTGGAGAATTCCATGGAAAGAGGAGAGTGGCTACAGTCCATGGGGTCACAGAGAGTCAGACACGACTGAGTGATTAACTCTTTGGGTTTAAACAAAAAGGACCACTTTTGCTTCTCTAGCTGTCCTCACGCCATTCTCCTTTTCAGGGGTCAATATTGGACATATTCTCCCTCTTACTTCCTCAGAGCAGCAGGTTTAAATGGACCTCCTTCCCACCTGAGTCGTCAGGAGTCCATAAGAGGTAAAGATATTTTCTTCTGTTCATTTGGTCATAATCTCAATCCTAGGGCATCTTCAGGTAGACAAGTGACATTTTCTCACGGAATCAGAGGGTATGGTGAAGGCTTAAAGGATCAGGTAGGTATTCATATCTTTATCTTAAGTTAGGTTTGTCTTCAAAATATTTATCATCAAGCTCTTAAAAGCAAAATAGACATTTCCAAGAATATCAGGTGTACAACCCCTTTAATACATCTTAAAGGAATAAGGCATCAAATATCATCTGAATCTGTATATTCTAATCCTCAATTCCACCCTAAATGGTCTGACTCTGAGTACTCCAACTGAATTAATTTGCCTTCCTAGGAATCAAGACCATAGTCCCTGGCATGAATTAAACCAAGCAGACCATTTACTGTTGTTTTAAAAGAATTATTTCTGATTTCCTATCAATCATGCTTCTGTCTCTTAAAAGATGACCTAAGAGATACATTCAGTTCAGTTCAGTTCAGTCACTCAGTCATGTCCGACCCTTTGCAACCCCATGAATCGCAGCACGCCAGGCCTCCCTGTCCATCACCATCTCCCGGAGTTCACTCAGACTCACGTCCATTGAGTCAGTGATGCCATCCAGCTATCTCATCCTCTGTCGTCCCCTTCTCCTCCTGCCCTCAATCCCTCCCAGCATCAGGGTCTTTTCCAATGAGTCAACTCTTCGCATGAGGTGGCCAAAGTATTGGAGTTTCAGCTTTAGCATCATTCCTTCCAAAGAACACCCAGGGCTGATCGCCTTCAGAATGGACTGGTTGGACCTCCTTGCAGTCCAAGGGACTCTCAAGAGTCTTCTCCAACACCACAGTTCAAAAGCATCAATTCTTTGGCATTCAGCCTTCTTCACAGTCCAACCCTCACATCCATAGATGACCACTGGAAAAACCATAGCCTTGACTAGACGGACCTTGTCGGCAAAGTAATGTCTCTGCTTTTGAATATGCTATCTAGGTTGGTCATAACTTTTCTTCCAAGGGGTAAGCATCTTTTAATTTCATGGCTGCAATCACCATCTGCAGTGATTTTGGAGCCCCCAAAAATAAAGTCTGACACTGTTTCCACTGTTTCCCCATCTATTTTCCATGAAGTGATGGGACCGGATGCCATTATCTTTGTTTTCTGAATGTTGAGCTTTAAGCCAACTTTTTCACTCTCCTCTTTCACTTTCATCAAGAGGCTTTTTAGTTCCTCTTTACTTTCTGCCATCAGGGTGGTGTCATCTGCATATCTGAGGTTATTGATATTTCTCCCACCAATCTTGATTCCAGCTTGTGCTTCTTCCAGTCCAGCGTTTCTCATGATGTATTCTGCATATAAGTTAAATAAGCAGGGTGACAATATACAGCCTTGACGTACTCCTTTTCCTATTTGGAACCAGTCTGTTGTTCCATGTCCGCTTCTAACTGTTGCTTCCTGACCTGCATACAGGTTTCTCAAGAGGCAAGTCAGGTGATCTGGTATTCCCATCTCTTTCAGAATTGTCCACAGTTTATTGTGATCCACACAGTCAAAGGCTTTGGCATAGTCAATAAAGCAGAAATAGATGTTTTTCTGGAACTCTCTTTCTTTTTCGATGATCCAGCGGATGTTGGCAATTTGATCTCTGGTTCCTCTGCGTTTTCTAAAACCAGCTTGAACATCAGGATGTTCACGGTTCACGTATTCTGAAGCCTGGCTTGGAGAATTTTGAGCATGACTTTACTAGCATGTGAGATGAGTGCAATTGTGCGGTAGTTTGAGCATTCTTTGGCATTGCCTTGCATTTTCAAGTGTCTAGTTGAGCAAATATGGATTTGAAATTTGAGCTAATTTGGAAAGCACCAAACCAAGGGAGGCTGGAGTGTTCAGCCCACAGCAGGCAGAGGAAAGGCTTCCACAGTGTAGTCACTGATGCAAATCAAGGAAACTGTTTGATTGACTAGATCTAAGTGATCACCTTATTTTCAGAGAGTCTAGTTGGCTGTTTGTGATCGGTTGTTTAAATTTTTTTTTTCTCAGATAGAAGTGCATTTATAGTAACTGATTGGGTGAGGCTTCAGTTGACTTACATAGGCTACCAAGGCATTAGAGTCATTTCAATCTAAGGTCCTCCTTATTTAATGAATTTAATATCCCCAAAAGCATTCTTGGTTCATAGATATTGTGAATAAAGAGTAAGAGGGAAGTGAATAATTTCTTTTTTTCTCCTTTATTTCTTTTATTGGTTATTTCTTGATTGGTGTTTCTTGAAGAGTAATTTTTCAATGTTACGATTTAATTTATTACGTTTTCTTTACCCTCTAATCTCTAACAAAAGAGCTATTTCACTTTGGCTGTATAAGTGTTATCTATCACCAAATGGGTTGCCTGGGTTCTGATTGACACAAGCTTTAGCTAACAAGTTGTGATCACTTCTACAGTAGCCTTAGTTGCAAGAGAAAATACATAAACCAAGGATTTATAAAAAGATCTCATGCCAAGTTCCATAAGAAGTTACAAAAATCACAGGCAGGCACATCCACCTTGAAAACAGGAGTTCTATTCCAGAAGATACCTCCTAAGAAAAGGATCAAGCAGTTCAAGGGATAGAATCTACATTTGCAGAAAGCATGACCCTCTAAAATTCAGCTGGGTTTCATGAGAAGCTCATTACTCTGCAGATAAGCCCATTTGTAGATAGCCACAATTCTGCTCCTTTCCTGACACATAGCAAGCGCTCAACAACATAGTTATTATTTCCCAGAATTAAATTTAGTTTAAGAATCTTATGGCAAAACCAAAAGAAAAAAGAAGGTTGAATTACAACCACATACTAAAACCAGAGCAGCAGGGGGGAAAAAAGCACGTATATAAAAGAGGAAAGAATACACTAGAGACTATGATTGATCGTCAAATGCAATAAGAAAATTCAGGTGAAATAAAACTTTATGATATAAGCCAGTTACTGGAGGGAGAAGAGCCCAGAACAAAATTTATTGCTTGTTTTCACTTCAGATTGTTCAAAACAATAAATTAAGTTCTGTTTTTAAGAAATACTCTGAATAATATGTCTGAGTCAAAATGAAACTTGTTTTCCTCTCCTGAGTTTCTCTCATTTAGACATCAGAGGAAATTACCTGGTGAAATAAAATCCCCAAATAAAAATTCACTGAGTTAAAATCCAAGGTCTTGGACACAGCTGGTATCTAAAACAGATATATAACTAACTGGGTCCCCTTGAAAATTTTTAACATTATTTCTGAAACTTAAATGGGTGTGTGTGTGTGTGTGTGTGTGTGTGTGTGTGTGTGTGTGTGTGTGAGATATGTTCACTAGAGTATTACTTTTTTGCTCTGAAAAGCAGATACATGTGAAATCACATTTTATAAGCCCCTTATAATAACCATGTTTAAAATAGCAGGGTCTGAACTCTGAGTTTTCATCACATGTTCTGGTCTTGCATATTCAATTTCTGGTGTATTACTAGAGAAAATCTGCTATCACATAATTGTATTACCTTAGACACCAGACAGCAGCATTCTCAGGGGCCTAATTTCAAGTAGAAAAATGAATGATTTAATACCCAGTCCAGCTGCATGATGGGACATCTGGTGAAGGATGATGCCTTTGGCTGATAACACTCAGGCTCAGGACTCAGGCAAAACTAAATCTGAATCCCAGCTCTTCTGCCACTCATATGATCTAGGGAATTATTTTATTTCCCTGACTGATTTTTTTTTTTCCAATTTAAAATGAGTACAAAGAGAGTACCAATAAAGTTTGAGGTGAAAGTGTTAGTCACTCAGTCTTTTCCAACTCTTTGCAAACCCATGGACTATAGCCCACCTGGTTCCTCTTACCATGGAATTCTCCAGGAAAATAATACTGGAGTGGGTTGCTATTTCCTTCACCAGGGGATCAAAAGTTTGAGGTAGGATTCAATTAGATAATCCTGTACATTAAATGATTATGATAGTAATGCCTGGCATAAAATAAGAACTCAATAAAGATATTTTTACTTTTTATCCTGCCTGTTTAGTATTGATGCTTTCATAGTTGCTGCTAGAAATGTTTGGCTCTTTATCTCCTTAGTAAATTATATGAAGATGTGTGTGTGCGTGTAGTATTAGGAGATGTGTGTATGTGTGGGCATGTATATGTGTGAACGTGCACACGTGTGCACATACAAAATTAGGCCACCACTTCAAATTACTTATTCTTATAGCCTATTTTACCCAGCTATGTTTGGTTGGAAACTAACCTTAATCGCAGACAAAGAAAGTATAGAAAATAATCTGTTTTGATAAAAGGGGATAATTATTTATCTTAAACCAAAGACCATATCATTTTGATGTTTGTGCTTTACTAGCATAATCTGAACTATCCTTATGTAATAATCTAACAGAGAATCTTAATATTTTAAATAAAAAATTAACAACTGTAGTTTATAGGCTATGTTAATGTATGTTATTTAGTTCAGTCTTTAAAATAACCACTGAAATTAAGTTGACTATGGATATTATGGTCTGAATTGTGTCCCTAAGCAACCAGGACCTTAGAATGTGACTGGGTTTGGAGATGGATCTTTAAAGAAGTAATTAAAATAAAATAAGTTCATTACAGTGGACCCTAAACCAAGATAACTGATGTCTTGATAAGACCAGATTAGGACACAGACACAGCCAGAAGGAAGACAATGTGAGGATATAGAGGAGATTAGGACACAGACACAGCCAGAGGGAAGACAATGTGAGGATATAGAGGAGATTAGGACACAGACACAGCCAGAGGGAAGACAATGTGAGGATACAGAGGAAGACCGCCACCTGTCGGTCCAGGAGAGAGTCTTCCAAGTAAACCAGCCCTGCTGACACTTTGATTTCAGACTTCCAGCCTCCAGAATGTGTATGCTAAGTTGCTTCAGTTGTCCCCAACCCTCTGCAACGCTATGGACCGTAGCCTGCCAGGCTCCTCTGTCCACGGATTCTCCAGGCAAGAATACTGGAGTGGGTTGCCATGCCCTCCTCCAAGGGATCTTCCCAACCCAGGGATCAGATCCATGTCTTTCAAGTCTCCTGCGTTGGCAGGCAGGTTCTTTTACCACTAGTGCCACCTGGGAAGCCACCCAGACTGTGATTCTTTTTCATGGCTTCGATAGAAAACCAATACAACTGATTATGCCCGTTTTATGGATGAAGCTAACAGACACTGAGCAAGTCATATGAGCTCCTTGCCTTAAGACTTAAGAGAATAACTAACTGTTAACAGCCAGAATCAAAACTTGAAACTGTATTCCTGAGAAGTCTATGTTCTTCCCACCTTGACATGGTGCTTCTTGAGTAGTCCAAAAACACAGAGATGGTGCCTTTAGAGCAGGGGTCCCCAGCCCCCTGTTAGAAACCAGCTGATGAGCAGCAGGTGAGCTAGTGAAGCTTCATCTGTATTTGCAGCTACTCCCCATCTACTTGTATTGCCTCCTGAGCTCTGCCTCCTGTTAGGCCAGCAGTGGCATTAGAGTCTCATAGGGGCATCAACCCTAACCCTAAATCAAGGTGGAATATCCTGAGATTGCCACAAAAGAGAAATAAAGTGAACAATAAAGACAATCCACTTGAATCGTCCCGAAACCATGCCCTCCCCACTCCCCTAGTCTGCAGAAAAATTGTTTTCTGTGAAACCAGTCCCTTATGACAGAAAGGGTGGGGATCATTGCTTTAGAAGAATAATGCACTGGATGGTGAAGCTTTTGTTGACTAGAAACCAAGTATTTAGCTCAGCACATAGTCACATGTCACATATGTGGTGGCAGAATCATGACTGTGCATGTCTCCACTCCTACCCCATTCCCTTATCTTTACTACGTGATGTGACTTGGGGCATCCAACCTGGATGTAAATCCATATTTCCTGGCATGCGATTAAAAAATATCAATCTCAGAGCCTTCATCTAAGACCTACTAAATTAGAATATTGGACAAGGCAGAGGAGTGAGTCAAATAAGCGGTACTGGGACTTCCCTGGTGGTCCAGTGGTTAAGACTTTGCCTTCCAATGTGAGGGGTGTGGGTTTGATTCCCCATCAGGGAGCTTTAATCCCACATACTTCTTGGTCAAAGAAACAAAACATAAAACAGAAGTCATATTGTAACAAATTGAATAAACACTTTAAAAATGACCCATATAAAAAATCTTTTTTAAAAAATGATAAGCTATATTTTTTTAAAGACTATTTGCATACAATTTTGATACAGGCAGGCAAGCAATATTTGGGAAGCCTAGCTACACGTAGTAGAAAGACTATGAGTTTTGAATCAGATACATATAAACTTTAATCTTAACTCTTCATTATAATTTATTTAGTAATTCTGAGTTTTAAATCCTTCACATGTGAAATGAAGGATAAAATCACTGTAGACAACGGTGTATGCATGTGGATATTTACCTACTGTATACATATTATCATTTTTTAATTTTTTATTATTTTTTTAAACACTGAATATAGACTCTGGAAGGCTTCCCAGGTGGTGCAGTAGTAGAATCCTCCTGCAATTCAGGAAACTAGGGTTCAGTCCCTAGTCCAGGAAGATCCCCTAGAAAAGAAAATGGCTACCCACTCCTGTATCCTTGCTGAGAAATCCCATGGACAGAGGAATCTGGCAGGTTATAGTCCAGGGGGTTGCAAAGAGTCAGACACGACTAAGCACCTGCAGGCTCTGGAGCTATGAACTGAAGCTCTGCTCTCAGCAACTGCCTCACATTTGATCTCCGAGCATTGGTATCACTGGCCACAGAGAGCATCTAAAGGCCTCCGTACCATATGGATTCCCAGTTATCCAGGCTATCAGTTTCACATTTGCCTTAATGATCTATGATCCCTCTTTCAAAAGGTTATCAGCCCGGGAAGAAAATTATCCCAGTAGGACATTCAGATTCTTACACAAGCCAGATTTCTGGACCAATAGCAACTCTCTTCCCTTAGTTTACAGCCAGAATGTGCCAAGTCATTTTACAAAGTGCTTGGGAAATTACTTCCGATGTGAGGAGCCAAATCCTCGTATTGAGTTAGCGTTTCATCTATTTCTGGTAGCAATTTCTCAGGGTTCTCAGATCCCAGGCTTTGAATCACAGCAGATACCTAAGCACCAATCATGGCAAGTTTCTGCTTTGTTTCAGAGACTTGAAAGCCAGAATCAACTTGACAATTCTACACTCTAATAAACTGCCAACCAAACGGAATGAGATTCACTCATTATTCTTTCTGTCACTGTATCAGGAACAATCATCAAAGTCCAATTTGCTTGGGTTTCAGCTCTTTCTAAAACTTTCCTTCTACCCAGTCCCCTTTCTGCCATCCCTCTCATTCCTATGAAAGTTTAACAGAACACCTGCTTGGAGACAACATCTCATAAAATGCCCAGCCATTCAGCATCTCTTTTAAAGAAATCCTAATCATGGGACAAGAGATCAAAGAGCAGAAAACCTGATTCATTCTCCACCAAACTAAGTGAGGGGATAGAGGTGATAGTGTTTCCTCTAAACTGAATGAGCCCAAGATTCTAAATAACACCTTGGAAATGATATTATCAGCTGGGACTCTGAACACTTTCTTAACCCTGGTGGTCTAGTGGTTAAGACTTTGCCTTCCAATGCAAGGGGTGTGGGTTTAATCCCTGGTCAGGGAGTTTTGATCTACATCATGAGAAATGCTGGGCTGGAAGAAGCACAAGCTGGAATCAAGATTGCCTGGAGAAATATCAATAACCTCAGATATGCAGATGACACCACCCTTATGGCAGAAAGTGAAGGGGAACTAAAAAGCCTCTTGATGAAAGTGAAAGAGGAGAGTGAAAAAGTTGGCTTAAAGCTCAACATTCAGAGAACGAAGATCATGGCATCTGGTCCCATTACTTCATGGGAAATAGATGGGGAAACGGTGGAAACGGTCAGACTTTATTTCGGGGGGCTCCAAAATCACCGCAGATGGTGATTGCAGCCATGAAATTAAAAGATGCTTACTCCCTGGAAGAAAAGTTATGACCAACCTAGAGAGCATATTCAAAAGCAGAGACATTACTTTGCCAACAAAAGTCCATCTAGTCAAGGCTATGGTTTTTCCAGTGGTCATGTATGGATGTGAGAGTTGGACTGTGAAGAAAGCTGAGCACCGAAGAATTGATGCTTTTGAACTGTTGTGTTGGAGAAGACTCTTGAGAGTCCCTTAGACTGCAAGGAGATCCAACCAGTCCATTCTGAAGGAGATCAGTCCTGGGATTTCTTTGGAGGGAATGATGCTGAAGCTGAAACTCCAATACTTTGGCCACCTCATGCGAAGCGTTGACTCATTGGAAAAGACCCTGATGCTGGGAGGGATTGGGGGCAGGAGGAGAAGGGGACGACAGAGGATGAGATGGCTGGATGGCATCACTGACTCGATGGACACGAGTCTGAGTGAACTCCAGGGGGTTGGTGATGGACAGGGAGGCCTGGCGTGCTGTGATTCATGGGGCCGCAAAGAGTCGGAGACGACTGAGCGACTGAACTGAACTGAACTGAACCTCTTGGTCAAAGAAACAAAACATAAACAGAAGTCATATTGTAACAAATTCAATACACACTTTAAAAATGACCCGTATCAAAAAATGTAAAAAAGAAAAAATGATAAGCTGTATTCTTTAAAGAATATTAAGGTAAACCATTATTGTAGTGATAAACCATTATTCAGTGTTGGTCTGCCAATAGTTAGGAATGGCCATGCCAATGAAACATAGGGAAATCCTCTCTACCTAAGGGTGCAGTTGGTTCATTCAAAATTCATTATGAGGATCAAAGAAGGGGAAAGAGGAAGGGACTCTAGAGACTACTTCATATTTGACTGTGGGGTGATAAAGCTCCATGCATTTTTAGGCTTTATAAGCCATCTTCTTTTCTATTAGCTATTCCTGGAGGCATTTTCTTCCTGCATTCTAAATATCTATTGTAAGAAATAATATGTACGCAGACCTGTTACGCCTGAGTTTTCTTAGTCAAACTGCTAAGAAATTTGACTACTCTTTAAAAGCATGTCTTCTTCTTCTTCATTCCCACATACGTTTTTCTCCAAAGAAGTCATTTGAATGTAAAACATCTTACTCCAGAACTTCAGGTCTTTTTTGTTTAAGAAATAATGGTTGAGCACCAATTATATGCTAAGCAAAAATCTAAGTCCTGAATACAAATGATAAATAAACTCTTTTCCTTACAGAATGTGCAGTCTGGTGAGAGGAAAATTCACAGGGGAAAAAAAAAAAAAAGATAATTTGAGCACAATGCAGTAGTTTAGCATTTTACACAGAGTATCACAGAAGTATAGCAGAACATTAAGCCCAACCCGGTGTGGGAGTGGGTGGGTATACGACGATGTTAGAAGTAACAGCCAAGATCAAAGTTAATTTATCGAGATCTTTAAAATAGGGTATGGATAGGGAATGAGGAACATGAGTTGGCAGTGACAGGATGGGGGCAGGATTCAAGGTGGATCTTTAAATGCATCAGTCTTGGGAATTGCTGACACACTGCTGATACAGTAAGAGACTGGTGGATGATGGTTGAAGAGAAAGACTACATCTGAGTCATGGAGTGCTAAGATGCTGGTATGAGGAAGTGAAAGTGGAAGTCAGTGGTGTCCGACTCTTTGCTACCCCTTGGAATTCTCCAGGCCAGAATACTGGAGTGGGTAGCCTTTCCCTTCTCCAGGGGATCTTCCCAACCCAGGGATCGAACCCAGGTCTCCCACACTGCAGGTGGATTCTTTACCAGCTGAGCCACAGGGGAAGCCCTTAGATGCATTTCTAGAAATGATGAATGCTCAGAGAAAAGTTCAAAGCAGGAGAGTGACATAATTCCATTTGCATTTTTAACAGTCTATTCCTCAAATATTATAAAGAATGGATTTATAAACAGAGAAAAGCGAGGTGCAAAGAGGACTGACTAGGAGGCTCTTGCAATACGTTAGGTGAGAGTCGATGTGGATTTCATCTCTCAATAGAGATGCAAACATATAGAAAACACATTGTTGAATTATCTAGCAAATAGATTTTTTCCCCCAAAGTCAGTCAGTTTTCAATACAAGTCTTTAATAAGGAAAATCATTTCTATAGACTGACTATACATATTTTAAAAAGGAAACATTTCTTTGAATGAGCATATAAAAACTTCATCTGGAGACTTCTCTGGTTGTCCAGTTATTAAGAATCTACTTGCCAAGGTAGGGGATTCAGGTTCATCCCTGTTCTGAGAAGCTCCCAAGTGCCTCTGAGCAACCAAGTCCATGCGCTTCAACTACAGAGCCTGTGCTCTAAAGTCCATGAACCGCAGCTCCTGAAGCCCTCGGGCCCTGGAGTCTGTGCTCCAAACAAGAGAAACCACTGCAATGAGAAGGCCGTGCAACGAGAGAATAGCCCTGCTTGCTACAACCACAGGAAGCCCGAGTGCAGAGGTGAAGACCCCCCGCAGCCAAAAGTAAATTTAACAAATTTTTATTTTTTTAAAAAAAGAATACCTTCTACCTAAAAACAAACAAACACTTCATCGGGTATAATTTTTAGTAAGACTGTAGATAACTCTACATGTGGAAACTCCACATTATTTAAATTATAACAGATAAAAACAAATTTTCTTTAGGCATTTTGCCTGCTACTATCCCTCTCTCTATTAGCTTCTATCAGATAGAGAAGAAAATGTCAGTTTTACTGCTCACTTACTAAAGTATTTGTACTTGTTCCTGACCCTGATAGAACTTGCCTTGCTAAGAAAGATGAGTATTTCCCTGCTGGTTAAAAAATAAATAAATAAAATTAAAAATAAAATCTATTTCCACTGTATATAGTTTCTCAAAGTGTTCTCAGCATCTTTGATATATCGAATTTATCTTACCTGCCACCATCATCTTATTGCAAGCCCTGAAATCTGGGCAGGGATCATGTCATATTAACAATCACTCTTGGGAATGGTTGCTGATAAAATGTCCAAAACAATTTATTACATTTGATTTAGCCACTATGCTATTTTGGAAACTCCTTCTTATACCTACAGGAAGATAAATGTATGCACAAAATAAAACTTTCCAAAACCTTCAAATACCGGGATTCTGATTTTCCTTATATTGTGAAGCCAGATTCCAATGTCTAAAGATATAGAGAGACCAGGTTATTGATTCTGTTGAAAAATAGAGTGAGTAAATGGCAAGTTTTGTATGTTGGGCTCAAAATCCAGACTTCTGATATGTGGAAATCTACCTTACATCTCAACTGTGTAATATTAATCTTGAGGTTAATGGAGAAGACAACCAAACCAAAAGGAAAAAAAAAAAAAAAAACACACACACACACACACAACATACTACCCTCTGCTTTCCAAATCATCAGATTGTCAAATGAGGATAATTCTTGTCATTATAGAGTACTGAAACTGAATCCTCTTCAAAGAGATTTTTCTAAACTGATAAAGCATAAACAGCTAAACACTTAAGAGAAAAAATACACCAAGAATATCCCAGAACTTTGCTGTCCTGTACACTCAAGCCCTTTCAAAGACCTTCCTGGTCTTTGTAGATGTAGTTAACAAGACAGATGTAGTTAGCTCCTGCCACACTGATTTCCAAGGAAACAGAAACGGACAAGAGTTGCACACGTGATTAGGACAGGTTGGAAGTGCTATTTTTGGTTTGTGCAAAAGGAGAGGCGGCAAGTAACAGTGAATGAAGAGAAGAATAAGGTATTGAGCTCTTGCTATAAAGACTGTGTTATTTAATCCCCACTACAAACATCTGGGACAACTGTTATTTGAGTATAATTCTACCCAGTGAACTATGAAAAAACTAAAAGTTAGTGAGATTCATAACATATTCCATGGCATATACTGGTAATATGTGCATTTTGGATCAGTCATCTTAATTCAGCAGGCTATTTGAGAAATAGGATTGTTTAGTGTATCCTGTTTGACAAGGCTAATTTTTACAACTAGGTCTTTTAACATTACCCAAACTACACACTATTAAACTTTTAAGTTCATATGAAAATCACCATGAAGTTAGAAAAACATTATTCTTACTCATTTCTGAGTGTAACCCCATCTCTGGTACCCATTCCAATAAGTACATCCTTTGCTAGGGTAAATTTGGGCTGGTATAGGGTTAGAGAATATGAGGAGTGAAAAGTAAGTGATGTTTGTTGGCAAGAGGGCACCTAAGAAGAAGTCCTAGACTTGCACATTTACAAATCAAATATATTTATACCTAATAGATTCCAGAGAGAATCATAAATCACCCTAAGTAAAATTTTCACTCTCTAAAAAACTAACTGTAACTTAATGGCATATATCTCAAATTAGCTTAATCATTAAACAGATTGAGCTACTTATTAATACAGCTTATTCTGTTTTTTAAATTTTAAAAAATCTAGAGGAAAAAATACCTTTTACAGAGTTATGATTATGCTAACTCATTATCCATTTAACAAATATTTTGAAAGCTTATTATAAGTTCTTTTTGCCAAACATATTGTGTGGGCGATAGATATAAGACATCTGGAGTGATTAAAGTCTATTTGGACCATAATATAATCTCTTGGGCTGCAATTCACATTGCACAGTGAATCCCCACTTAAATATTTCACCAATTTTTCAGCAATTTTAGTAGCAAAGATATCTTTATTAAAATTTCTTTGGATTCATAATTTTTAAAAATATAAATAATTGATTGTATGTACACATACCTATGTATTTCTTAAAATATATTTATATACACATCAAAATGTGCATTTGATAAAATATTAAATAAATTATTATGAAATCTTTAATTTAGAAAATTTATATCCTTCATAATTTTGATGAGCATTAAGGATGTAGAAAGGATCAGTGTTTTCTGTGCTTCACATTATTAGCTATAAAACATTTTACATTTTTATAGTGTTATATCTACATAGCTATATTAAAATATTATTATCAGAATATTTCTTGTCAGGTTGCATTCTAGGACTTGAATCCAAGGATCTACATGCCCATAAGCTTTTCACTGTGTGAGATTCCAAAATGTAGAAATATAAAAATATTGAGTCTAGGGAGCAACAGAGGATGAGATGGCTGGATGGCATCACCAATGCAATGGATAGGAACTTGGGCAAACTCCAGGGGATGGTGACCGACAGGGAGGCCTGGCATGCTGCAGTCCATGGGATCTCAAAGAGTCAGACATGACTTAGCAACTGAACAGCAAAAAATTCTTTTATAAAACTCAGGACACAGACTTATAAGATCAATGAAAATCTACAAGCAGTAGCTGGCATTTATTAGGATCGTGGATTAGGAGCTGAGTTCAAACAAATAAAAGATCAGTTCTTCATTAAATGTGTAAACATATTTTCCCTTGATGTTCCTTTATTATACTATTGCCCAATATTCAGTATAAACTGTCTTTGAGTGTTGCATAATACCAAACTAACTATATATCTATTAGTTTAAAAATAATTTTAAAATGAACACGTGTATGTATTAATACTTACATCAATATTTTGCTCACTATGTCAGTTAGAAGCCATATTCAATGACACAGCATTAACCTCCTTTTGCCTGTGAAAGTGAAAGTTGCTCAGTCATGTCCAACTCTTTGTGACCCCATGGACTATACAGTCCATGGAATTCTCCAGGCCAGAATACTGGAGTGGGTAGCCGTTCCCTTCTCCAGGGGATCTTCCCAATCCAGGGATTGAACCCATGTCTCCCACACTGCAGGTGCATTCTTTACCTGCTGAGCCACAAGGGAAACCTCCTGATTTTATTTTTATTTTTGCCTGTAGTTCAGTCTTAAACTCCAGCATTTTACACCTGAAGTAGTTAAGGCAAAATGTTAATAGCATCATCTGGATCCCTTGTTTATGTACATGATCTTGGTGACTTCCTTGAGCCTTCTAGACTTTGGATTTGAAATGTTCTGAACCATCTGTATGGCTCTTCTTAATTAACGGGATTCCTAAGCAGCTTATATACCTAAGTTTGGGGCTGCTATTTTTAATCTCACGTTCTCTTCTTCTTTGTTACTCTTTACCTGAGCAATCTCCAGGATCACTAGATGCACCAGAATAATCACACTAGGAGATAGTAAGAGCCCATGTTGTATAATCTTATATCAGATGTAAGGGAGCTACTGATTTTATGCACATTTTTCAGGAGAAGAAAAAATATATTTATTTATTTGTTGCGCTCAGTTGCTAAGTAGTGTCTGACTCTTTGTGTCCCCATGAACTGCAGCATGCCACGTTTCCCTGTCCTTCGCCATCTCCTAGAGCTTGCTCAAACTCATGTCCATAGAATCGGTGATGCCATTCAAATTTCTATTTATTTATTTAATAGGGATGGAAAAAATCTAAGCCGCATCTAATTGAGTCAAACCCGCATCTCCCGTATCTCTTGCATTGCAGGGAGATTCTTTATCCTGAGCCACTGAGGAAGTCCAATAGGCCATTAAAAGACACGGAAGGAGAGAGGAATAAGTTAAATGATGTCAAGAAGAAATAATTATATAAACTTAGAAGACGGAAGGCAACAAATGTAATAGGAGAAAAGTAAAAAAGACTGTTCTTAAGTAAAAATGAAGACTCAGATTAATAAAGATAGGACATAACTAAGCGAAATGTGTGGACATTTATTGGGTTCTAGTTCAAACAAACCAGCAGTAAAATACATTGTGGAGATACCTAGAGGGAACTGAATATGGACAGGGCATTAGACTATTTTGAGAAATTATTGTTAATTTTTACTTTAGGATAATGTTATTATAAATATATAGGAACATTTCAGAGAGACTCAAATGGAAATATTTAGGAATAAAAAAGCTTGATATATGTAGTTTATTTCAAAATCGTCCAGGAAAGCAATTAGTGAAGAAAATATGATGAAATATCAAAAAGTGCTGGTAGGTGATGGAGTCAAGTATTTATATCTAATATTATTCTATATATTGGAAACTATCATAATTAAATAGAAGAAAATAAGAAAAATCCTAATGCCAGTTACTAACAGGAAAGCAGCAATGGTGATGTACGTAAGTTCCTATTACCAGTGACGGTTCTGTCCGGGAATGGAGGAAATATATATACATTTGCTAGAAGCATCACCTTCAGACTGACTTTATTGTGACTAGAAGTATAATGCTGTACTGGAGAATACGCAAAAGTGCAGTTCAAGGCTAAGATACAAGGCTAAGGAATACAAAGCATCAGGAGAATCACTTATGCTGAATCAGTATGACCAATATTCAGTTTCATCCATCCATTCATTCATCCAACAAACATTTGAGAGACATGCTTTATGTATATCTCTCATGATATAAGGGAAGCTCTCCTGGAGAAGGAAATGGCAACCCACTCGAATACTCTTGCCTGGAAAATCCCACGGACAGAGGAGCTAGGTAGGCTACAGTCCATGGGGTCGCAAAGAGTCGGACACGACTGAGTGACTTCTCTTTCACTTTCACTCATGATATAAATATGAGGATGACACAGTTAACTGCCTGAACCAGATCAGGACGGCAGAAAGACAGTCAAACTGATACATCACAATTCTACACAAGCGTGAAGTGTATAACTATGATGCAGAGGAGAGGGAGTAATTAGTTCTGCCTCGACGTCTGTGGTATCTTATGCATTTATTATTGGAGAGGGAAGAAACAACCTAGGCAGAGAGAATAATAAATAAAAATATCTCCAGATGACCTAAGTGATTTCAAGACTACTAGGAAATTGAGTATGAACTTTGGCTAGACCACTTAACATATGATGTTGAATAGGAAACTTTGGATCAGACTATAAATTCTTTTGTATGTCAGATTGAGGAATTCCTCTATAATTTGACATTTTATTTTAATATTCCAAACATTAATGAGAATCTACTTTGTAGCACAGGCAAGTCTACTCAGTGCTCTGTGGTGACCTAAATGGGAAGGGAATTCAAGAAATAGGGGATATATGTCTATGTGTGACTGATTCACTTTGCTGGACAGCAGAGACTAACACAATATTGTGGGGCAACTAGCTCCAATAAAAATTAATTTAAAAAATTCCAGAGTATGTCAGCTGACATGAAATCTCACAATAAGAAGATTAGCATTAATTTTATTTGTATGAAATGTTCTCCTCCTGAAGAAATTTATTCTGTAGAGAAAGCAAATAAAAATTTTAAACTCTAAAAATGGACCGAGTTCCCTAAAGAATTGTAATATAAACACTCATTGCACTTTTCTTTCAGTTCCTCCTCTTTGCCTGGCCACAGGGGAGTGAATTTGCTAAGAAAATGTCACTTTGCCATCCTTGCTTCTCTGCACAAATTGAGGCTTTCTCATAGAAGAAAGAAATAACAGGTCTGCAATGCCTTGCAGCCCTACAGATTGCCCACATGCCTACAAAGGGCTGCTAGGTTATCCGAAGTAGGTGACACACAGGCTCATTCTGCAAAAATAGATTCTCTCTAACTAATGACCGGACTATAAATGTTGGCCCCCAGGAGATAATTAACTTATCTCCAACAGGAATAATGATCATATAATTTAAAAATGGTTCAAAACTGGGTATATTTAAAATGACCCACAATAATAGTAAAATAAGTTATATCCATAAAAGAGTATATCCCCATACACCCTGATAGATAGATAGTAGACAGTGAAGTCACTCAGTCATGTCCGACTCTTTGTGACCCCATGGACAGTAGCCAACCAGGCTCCTCCGTCCATGGGATTTTCCAAGCAAGAGTACTGGAGTGGGTTGCCATTTC
The DNA here is from genome assembly GCF_001704415.2 of Capra hircus. NCBI lineage: Eukaryota > Metazoa > Chordata > Mammalia > Artiodactyla > Bovidae > Capra > Capra hircus. The sequence goes on along the minus strand of NC_030822.1, from coordinate 11,251,445 downwards.
CTTCTCCAGGGAATCTTCCCAACCCAGGGATCAAACCCAGGTCTCCCACATTGTAGGCAGACGCTTTACCGTCTGAGCCACCAGGGAAGTCACTACACCCTAATGTATATTTGTAAAGAATTATTAGCAATGCAAGGAATGCAAACTGTACATTTTAAATTTTCTAAATATGTGCATATAATATAAACATAAATATACATAGAAAAATGCACATAAATTAATACAAATATTTTAAGTAATGACATTAGGAGTGATTTAAATATTCTTCTTATACTGTTTTTATATTTTATATTTTTCTAATAGATACATATAGATAGCTATTTAGAGAGATGTGCATGCTAAGCCACTTCAGTCATGTCTGACTTTTTGCAATTCTATGGACTGTTGCTGACCAGGCTCCTCTGCCTACGAGGTCCTCCAGGCAAGAATACTAGAGTGTGTTGCCATGCCCTCTTTCCAGGGGATCTTCCCAACCCAAGGGTCGAACCTGCTTCTCTTTATGTCTCCTGCATTGTCAGGCAGGTTCTTTATCACTAGCACCCCTTGGGAAGCCCAGAGAGATAGACAGACAGACTGACAGACAAAATCACTGGTCTTAATGGATAACGGAGATAAAAGAACAGAAGCAATTAATTTTCAGTGAAAAAGTATTATGGAAGGGGGGACTCCTAGTTAGTAGTAGTATATGGGTTAATCTAATACTCCAGTTTTCTGAATTCTGGACTGATCTCTCAATAGCCTATTTGCCTGGGGCAGGGCTACAGTTCAAAATATGCCCATGCAGGATCTGCAGTCCCCCAGGAAATGAAGTTTTTGCTTTACCTGCATGATTTACAGGCCATGAAGGTTTCAGGAAAAATGATAAGCAAAATGATGTTACTCTTCAATTAACCACCCATTAAGCTCTCCTCCTCCTCTTCCCTTCATTCTTCCAACAAATATTCATTAATGATTACTGTCCGTCAAGCGCTAGGCTAAGGTCCACAATCAAACTGATAATAAAAGATACAAAGCCACCCACACACACATGGTACAGAATCATTCAAGAGGACAGATTGAAGTGAATCCCAGGAATAAGTGTCAGAAAGCAGAATTTCAACTCAGAGTGCAAAAGTTAGGTGATTTTCTTCCAAATACACAATATTGAGATTGTCAGTTGTCAGAGCCATCTGGAAAACTCTTGACATTTCTGACCACTGAGGTGTCATATGCCTCGGTGTGGCTGGCTGGGAACCCACCATCTATTAAAGTCGGGGTCTATTATCTGCGCTGCCACTCAGTGGCTTTACCATAATAGCAGCTTTTCATCTTTTTCTCATTTGAGAGAACCTTTACCAATAGCCAAGGCAAAACTGGATGTGCCAAGAGGCAACTGTCCTCTTGAACTGTGGTGTAATCCCCCTTCTATTGAATGTTAGGTGCATTAAATATGGAGGTCCCACCCCTTGTTCCTGTTTAATTGCACATAAAAAGAAGAAAGGCATCCAAAAGGGAGAAACAATTGCCTAAGGTGAGTCTCCCTCGGATCTGCAGAAATATATTTAATTATGAGTGAGGCAATTTATATTCAAATGAGAGCTGGGCTTCAATACAAAAAGCAGTAAGCAAAGAGGTGGGGTAAGGGGCAAAAGTCCAGGAAGACTTTAACCTAAAAGGCAGATGCCACATTCTACGAAGAGATAAGTAACAGGGAAATGAAGAAAGAGGCAAGCCTGGACCAAAAGTGCCCCAAGGAATGAAAATTTTTACAACGCGCATCGTTTTCTTTCCATTTCACATTCCTTTCTTTGGCCTCTGAAGACTAAAAGGCCAGTGGTACTGAAAATAGCTCTATTCCACAAAGTACTGCATTAATTTTGTGATTTCTAAGTGCCTCTCTTTTAGAAAACCTATCCTAAGAGCATTTATTTTTTACAGGTGAAGAGCAGAATTACAGAGCTGTTCATTTCTTAAGACTACCTAACTTGTGGAGCCAACTGATAAAACTGCATGTCGGATAAGAAGTGAAGTTTCGGGGTAATGAAGGGTTTATCCCTTTAATAGCTCAGACCAAAAAGAACAGACATTTTAGATACAAATATTTCAAACATGGGTGAAACATTTCCTTGGATTTCAAATTACGGCAAATACAATTTAAACTTTTCATTGATTATTATGAAGATAAATGACTTCATTGAGTCGTAAACACAACTCTAGCCTAAAGAGCTATTCCCAGTAACCAAGACACTAATTTCTAGCTTAAAAATTAAATTAGAAATCTTTATTTTCCTAAGTGAAAGTTAAAAAAAAAAGTCAGTGATATCCCTAAAAGTCAATATTTCTGTACATCAAGACTGTTAGGAATAGAGACAAAATAAGAAAGAAGGTTAAGAGGAAGTTTATTTTTTTCTTATATTGCTTTTATAACTTTTCCAGTGCATCCCTCTCTGTACATTTCCTTCTATATACTCCAGCACCCTGAACACACATGCACACACATTAACTCATACACTCAAACTTTATTCCCCATCACAGTGGGACCTTGTTCCTAGGAGTTTCTACTACAGCAGTGAAGAGAAGAAAGAATTATTATCTGACTGGGCTCACCTCTTTTGGATTAGTAACTCCCAAGTAGCTTGTCACTTGCACTGTAGTTAAATATAGACTGCATATGGTTCAAAACATCTGTGATTTTACATTCCTGCATAAATTATTTTGTACAGTGGAGTCACTGCAGAAAGTACCCGCCCATCTCCATGGTTACCAATCCTTCCTGTAGAGTTCCAAATTCCCATGTACTGTTAGTACAATCGCAGACATGTAGAAATAAAATTCAGAGACACGCATTTCTTAAACTAACAAGATAATGGCTGGTGGTACTCATAGTTAGCAGAAAGTTAGCAGTTGAAGAGGATTGATTGCCTTCGATTTCCTCAGAAATTAACACTGAACATGTTGTTTAGTTTCTGAGTCATGTCCTACTCTTTTGCAACCCCATGGATTATAGCCCACCAGGCTCCTCTGTCCACAGGATTTCCCAGGCGAGGATACTGAAGTAGGTTGTCCTTTCCTTCTCCAGGTGACCTTCCTGACCCAGGCATCCAACTCAAGTCTCCTGCATTGGCAGGCAGATTCTTTACCACTGTGCCACCTGGAAAGCCCAACACTGGGCATAAGGTAAGCATTTTGCATAGATCATACAGAATAAAGTTAAGTAAAATAGCTACATTACTCAAGAATGGTTAAAGATCCTTTCATTGGACTTAAGTCCACTTGAAGTCATTGTTCATAGCTTTTGATGTTCAAGCCTATCTCAAAAATCTTTAAGGTACATAGTCATTTTCTTTTGGAATTGTTTCCTCATGTTCCTGCCTCAGAGTCCCTGACCTGGGTACATACAAGCAGAAATATAAAAATAAGTGTAATAAATGAAGAATTCAAAAGGCAAAATAAATGTGGAGCAGGAATTTAAATACTCATCAAAATAGTTAAATAATATCTCTGTCCTCCTAATTGTTCTCAATACAAAATTTAGTTTTCTCCTTAGTCTTCCTGCCTAAAACCAGCCTTTCTCTATTCCTTCCAATAGGGAAATGCAAGATAAAACCCAGTGATACCACAATGCTCTAAGGTTCATCCAGAGATTCACGCATGCGCACACACACACACACACACACACACACCCCTATTGCTCTTGAATGATATTTACACAAAAGATAAGAAAAGACCATTGTGCTTTGGGAACTTTTAACGATAGATGTTAACTGAAGGGCAGGGATGACAGGGGGTAATTCAGGGTTGAGGAAGCACAGTGTTAAGGTAGACAAGTGAAAAATTAAACTATTTATATTGGATCCTTTTGAACAGAGAAAGCCTTTCTAACAGGGTCCCATTTCCTAAAACATACTAGATACTTTGTATCATAAGTTGACATCTCTTAGTAATTAAAAGAGAGGAAAATGGCACAGTTCAGCTACCTGAGAAGGATGAATCAATTTCACTGGAGTGCAAATTTGTTTGTTTTGTTTATTGATTACTTACAGGGAAAACTCACCCTCTTCTATGTCTCATTTGATATTCTTTCTCATACTGGCGGAAAAAGATGACATGTATTAATAGAAACTTTTCTTCAGTCAGAGCTATAGCTGCACATAAAACAGATTCAGTGGCTTGAGAGAGGGAAGGAAGCTGAAACTTACAGGAAAGTTGGGAGAATTCTTCCACATCTTTAATCCTTTACTTGGATAAGTATCTTAAATATATACAAGGGGACATTAACACCCATAAGAACTTGGTAAATTATAAAAGATAACTATTAAAATGCATCCATAAATTGGCAGAAAGGTAAACAGGACAAAGGTTAAATGAAAGAACCAATACATAAAAAATAAAACACTTAAATTGGGTTACATTTGGAGGAAATGTGCCAACTCCATTTAGTTTAAGCCTCAGATTCACAACCTCAAGGGGAGTGTCTTGGGCCATTTCGGCTGCTGTAATAAAATACTACAGACTGGGAAGCTTATATAAAACAAATTTATTTCTCATAGGGAGGCTGGAAAGTCTGAAATCAAGACACCAACACAGTTGCATTCTGGTGAAGGCTCTCTTGCTGATTTATAGCCCACGACTTGTCACCATGCCCTCACATGGTAGAGGGGATTGTGAGCTCTCTTGAGTCTCTATCATAAAGGCTCTAATCCCATTCATGAGGGCTGCATACTCATGACCTAGTCACATTCCAAAGGACCCACTTCCTATTACATCACCACATATATATGCATGCTAAATCACTTCAGTCGTGTCTTGACTCTGTGCAACCCTATGGAAGAGAAGTCCCGCCAGGCTTCTCTGTGCATGGGATTCTCCAGGTAAGAATACTTGAATGGGTTCCCACTTGCTCCTCCAGGGAATCTTCCTGACCCAGGGATCAAACCTGTGTCTCTTATATCTCCTGCATTGACAGACAGGCTCTTTACCCCAATGCATGCTTTAAAGAGGCTTCCCAGGGTGTGCAGTGGTAAAGAATCTTCTAAAATAATCTCTCTATATACACACACACAAACAGTACTGCTGAATTTACGTACTAAATGAAAGAAGTAGTAAAAATGAAAAGTATAAAGGTGTATTCCATAATAAGCACAGAATAGAAAAGTTGTTATATATGAAAGATCTAATATGGGGTAAATATGATGTTAAATAGGCAATCACTAGCAATTTTTAAATAACTAAAATTTTTAATAAAAAGCAATCATCCACAGAACATCTAAAAAATTTCAATGAGAAAAGATAAACACATTATAGTAAAACTGCAAATCATTAAGGATAGATAACTTCAAACTGAAGTTAAAGCCAGTACCTTAAAAAAATAATAATGATATGAACAGCTAACTTCTCAAAACTATCAAAACCAAAGAAACATGTAATGATACTTTCAATAATAGGCTGAAAGGAAACCAAAGAGAAGCTAGGATTGCAAACCCCACAAAGATGTAATTAAAAATAAGAGTGACAGAAGGTTTTTAGACAATGACACAGAAGTCCCCTACATACGACTGAGTTCCATTCCCAGCATGTGTTCATAAGTTCAATCTGATCACAAGGCCATCAAAGTTAGCCCAGGTACCCAACTAACACAATCAGCTATATAATATTGTACTGTAATAGGGCAACAATACTTTTCATACTAATAGATTTTTTTAAAGCCCAAAAAATAAAGAAAACATTTCTAATCATACAGTGAAGTACCTTGAAAAGTGCAGTAGGACAGTACAACAGCTGGCATACAGGGCAGGCATCAGGTGAAAAAGAAAGAAGAGTTACTGACAGGAGATGGAAGAGGAGGCGGAAGATAGTAGAGCTGCAGAATCATCAGTACCAGTAGATGGAGGGCAAGCTGCTATTTCACCCAGGCCTGACACTGACGGCATGCACACTCACGTCTTTGAAAGTTCACAACTTGAAGGTCCTATATAGGGGACTTACTGTATGTGTCATGCCACAAAGAGATTAATCATCATTAAAAAAAAAAATTCTAAAGAATGGACAGAAATTTTTATCGATATTTTTCAGATACTACAACTATAATAGCTATATTTGGGGAGATAAAATAAGCATTCAATAATATTTTTTAATCAATCAATTCATCAACCATTAACTTCAGGTGGAAAGGAGGTGAGGTTATATGAAAAATCTGAGATTTCAATGAAGAAATAAAAAAGCAAATGACTTTGTTTATATGTAAGTAAAACTAATAAACTGTAACCATATAAAACAAACATGTGAATTGTAGATTTATAAAAAATAATGATAAAACTAAAATATATGGCTATAGCTGTCATAATGGGTTGGTCTGAGTTAAAATACTATAAGGTCTTTTAATGTTTAGGTGGATAGTAAAGATATTACAATGCTTCACAGTTGATATGCACACAATTTAAAATTCATAAGGTGATCATTTAAAACACGAATAACACAGTCAAAACCCACAGATATGAAAATATGGAATAATAACAGAAAATCAATATGGAACAAAATAAAAGAGCTGAAAAATACAAAAGAGGGGAAAAAAAAACAGAAAATTCACAAAACATAACAAATGGAGGGTACACAATCTGATGTCAGAAATAAATCCAGATGTTTAAGAAATTGCAACAAATGTAAATTGACTCAGTATCCAGATAAAAGGCAGCTAGACTGGGAAGGAAAAACTCAATTCTGCTGTTTACAAGAAACACACTTAAAATGTAAGAAAACAGACATGTTAAAGGGAAAAGATGAAAAGAAGATGCGTCATTGCCTTCTCCAAGAAGATGCCAGGTAAACGTTAAAAAAAAATTGTGATATGATTGGAGGTAAGTAGAAAGTGAAGTGAAGTGAAGTGAAGTGAAGTGAAGTGAAGTGAAGTCGCTCAGTCGTGTCTGACTCTTCGCGACCCCATGGACTGTAGCCTACCAGGCTCCTCCCTCCATGGGATTCTCCAGGCAAGAGTACTGGAGTGGGGTGCCAGTTCGGTCAGGTTTTTGCACATTTTGACTTTGCTCTAGGATTTAGGCTTTATTTACTCATTACAGCCTTTAGTCCTTTGTGTTGGCAACATTTACATGCATTATTGGAACTGAAAGACCTATAAAGGTTTATCTCTAAACTTAAGTTTTGTGGCCGTAAGACAAACGTATATATATTTGTGACATAACCATGAAGACGCTGTGATACATGCTTTGAAACATTTAAAATAGTACTAAATTATACTAACTTGTCTATGAGTGTTTCATTAGGAGGTAGTAAATATTTTTCAGAATAATACCCACTTAACCAGTCCATTCTAAAGGAGATCAGCCCTGGGTGTTCTTTGGAAGGAATGATGCTAAAGCTGAAACTCCAGTATTTTGGCCACTTCATGCAAAGAGTTAACTCACTGGAAAAGACTCTGATGCTGGGAGGGATTGGGGGCAGGAGGGAGAAGGGGACGACAGAGGATGAGATGGCTGGATGGCATCACCAACTCAATGGACGTGAGTTTGGGTGAACTCCGGGAGATGGTGATGGACAGGGAGGCCTGGCGTGCTGCGATTCGTGGGGTCACAAAGAGTCGGACACGACTGAGCGACTGAAATGAACTGAACTGAACTGAAGCATATTAGTAGTTTGGCCATTCCTTTCTCCGGAGATCTCCCCAACCCAGGAACTGAACTCAGGTCTCCTGCATGCAGGCAGTTTCTTTACTATCTGAACCACCAGGGAAGCCCACTAAGGTTGGCTAGTCTCTTTGATTTCAATGTATTTTTATCTGCTTCACTCATTCATGTATTGTTGTTTAGTTGCTAAGTAGTGTCCAACTCTTTTGTGACCCTGTGGATTATAGCCCAACAGGCTCCTCTGTCCACAGAATTTTCCAGGCAAGAGCTGGAGTGTGTTGCCATTTCCTTCTCCAAGGATTGACCTGACCCAGGGATTGAACCCACATCTTCTGCACTGGCTGGCGTATTCTTGACAACTGAGCCACCAAGGATATCAAGACTTTTCTCATCTAACTTACTTAATACCTCGCACAACAGTAAAATACATACACATAAGCTTAATAATAGAACAAAGTATAAAACTGACAATTAACAAGAAAAATATACTGACAATTGACAAGAAAAAAAAATGTCGATCTTGTTAGAATTCTCATAGCTGAAGCCTAACAAGTTTATTATTTCTCATCCTGAGTGGGAAGACATTTTACCAAGAAAATCTCGTGTATGCTAATCTTCCCTGGTATCTTAATTCAATAATGATGTGATAAAACGTGTATATTCTACACACATACTAAGGATTCAGGTGACACGATGTCTGTTGAATGATTTCATTGTTGGTTGACTGAAAAACCTGTAGCCATATTATATGGAATTCTAGTTTGTATCTATTAGCATTATAATTAAACTGACTAATATGTATTTTAATATCAAAAACAAACTTCTATAGTTGTTATAACCAATCACAACAGATTTAGGAAAAAAGCATCAGCAGAACTAAAAAAAAGTTGATATAGAACTATCCAAGAAGATATAAAATTAAAAATGTATATGAATCTAATCACATACATATACATACACAAGTATATATATATACACATATATATACATATTCATATATATACAATAATATATATGAATTATACACAAAAACTCTCAGAGAACTAAAAGGGGAAATAATCAAATTTGCTGTCAGTTTGGACATTCTCTTATCCCTCTCTCATTAACTGAAAGATAAAACTGGCTTTAAAAAAAGGCAATCAAATTTAAAGAACATGATAAACACACCTGCTACAATGGATTCTATAAATTCTGCATCTAGTAACTGTAGAATACACATTCTTTTCAAAATATATATATATATATGTATACAGTATTTGCTAACCTACTGAGCCACAAATTAAGTCTCAATACATTTTAAAAGCTTGGTATAATGCAGACTACAAAGATTTCTCAGCACAGTACAATTACACTAATAAATCGAAATAACTAACTAGAAAAATGTGCGGAATTTCAGAAATACTTGGATAAACAATTCTCTGGTCAAGGAAAAGATAAAAAGAGAATAATAATGAGAACGTTTAGGACCTAATGATTAATAAAACATACATTGAAACCTATGGGATGCTATAAGCACTATTAAGAAGGACATTTATAGTCTAGCATGCATCAGGAAAGAAAACTTTTTTAATCCTAAAAATTAAGAAGTTATTTAGTAAAGAGTAGAATAATAGCAAAGAAAATTGAAAGGATACTTAGAAGGAAAACTGATCAAATAAAAAGTAAATCTGATCAGGAAGATAATGTCTCTGCTGGCCAATGAATCTTTGTCAGAGATCAGCACTAGTACTTAGATTAGCCTTTAGAAACCACTAGCATAAACAGTTTTATACGGTTTTCCAACCCTCTCAAGTTATAATGATGAGATATGTCCCTATTCACACATTCTAGGTCACCTGACTGGAAATTTTGTGTTCCAATGTGCTGTTTTCTGTCTTAGGTTGGAAGCCTACACAATTTTCTTTAGAAAAGAAATGTGCAGAACATCACATGGAACTTGTAAGAAACTGATAATATTGCACCCCCACCTTCATCTTTTTTAACTCTAAATAAAAAACACATTCAGCAAAAAAAATTACTCCTCTCTCAACTTTGTAACCAGTTATTTTGTAATTAATTAAATGTTTCAACGAACAAAATAAGGAAATGCGAATGAATACAGGTAGCACTAAGGGCCAGAATGCACCACTAGCCTCAAGGTGATGCTTAGAAATTAAGAAGATGCTATAGGTGCTTTTTTGAGATTTATTTACGTTCTAACTTCTTGTTTTGAAATAAGTTTAGGTTTACAGATGAACTGCGAAAATGGTATAGACTGTTCCCATCTTCCTTCACAGTTTCCCTTTATGTTATGAATGTATATAACCATGATATATTTATCAAAACTAAGACATTAACATTGGAACAATCCTACTGTCTGGATTCCAGACTTTGTGCCTTTCTCTGTTCATGACTTTTTAAAATTATCTAAATTAATAAATATATTTGTTAAAATGTTCACTGAGAGCCTGTTTTAACTTGATCATCAGTTTCACTCCTTCTGCCAAGGACATAATTACTGTGCTTGCCATGTACACTGGAGGTATCTCTCTAGTCTTAAGTTTTCACCATTTCTATAGCTTAATATTTCATGATTTCAATTTATTGTTCACTGTCTTTTCTACCCAGAGCATGCTGATTCTCAGAGATAGACTAACCTCTCCATTTTTTTAATCGAGGTCTGAACATTATTGTACAGACTGCTGGAAAGAATTTTCAAAGCTTCTGACAAAGTTTCTATGGAAGCAATAGAAATCACTCTAGTATATCAAAATGCTGTGGTTCTTCATTTCTTTATCTGTATTATTTTGTAGAGAAATAAAATGACCAGTCCAACAGTTTCATGAATGAATAATTTGCCTTAAAATTAACAATCCAACATTAGAGCATTCAGTTCTATAGAGAATTGCTTCATTTCCTATAAATTCTCAGTTGGTATATATGTCCACACTGTACTATTTTACAGTAGCATTAGGCTAATCTGTTGTTTTTCCTCAAGCATATAAAGATTTTATGATGATATGCAAAACAGGCTCCTGGGCCTAAATGTCTTCATTGACTGATGAGAGGATTTTTCCCCTGTAGAAAACTAGACAATATCTTGTATGATAATGTGTTTTAAGACAGGTGGATAATATAATCATTGCATTACTTTTGGAGAGGGAAATTGCAACCCACTCCAGGATTCTTCTCTGGAAAATTCCATGGACAGAGGAGCCTGGTGGGCTGCAGTCCATCGGAACACAAGGAGTCGGACACAACTGAGCGACTGAGCGCGAGCATGCGCAGTGCTTTAGGAAGGCTCTTCAAAGGCAGGTGAAGGCAGGAAAGACTAGAATCGAGGAGATTTCAGATAGAGCATCAGGTAGGAGGCTGGTGAAATGAGGAGCATCAGAACTAGATCAGTGGCAGTGGGTTTAGAGGCGAGTGTTTGAAATAGAGATTTTCAAAGGAAAATCAGTAGACTTAAGTGTCTGTTTAAAAGGCTGCCAGAGGGACTTCCCTGGGGGTCCAGAAATTAATTTCTACTTTGTACTTAATGAATGTAGATACCTGTCTGAAATTGGAATGGAAATATCCAAGAAACTGTTGACTTAGTCATGTATAGCCCTAATTGCTCTGGACATAATATGACAGGGGATTCTTTGGTTAAAAACCTTTTAAAACTTTCTAGACAGTTTTCCAGACACACTCCTCCCCTCACCACACACACACACACACACACACACACACACACACACACACACACACACTTATAGTTGGCAATTACAGCGGCTGAAGGTCTAAACCTCTTTCTTGGCCAAGAAAGGTATATTTCAGTAGAGTCATCAACCATTTTTTTCTGGGATGAGGCGTGCCAGGTTGATCTTCATGCATCACTCTCCCAATCGCAGTGCATGATCTTACATATATGTTCCATTCTCACAATCCCTTTCTCCCTTACATCTTTTTAAAAAGTGTCTTATTCTATTATCCAACAGAAAAATACATTGGATTTCCTCTGAAAGGCATAAAAAATATCAGCTTAAGGGAGTAGAAAGTGAATTAAAATAGGTTTATTTTTGCAGACTTGTATGACATGTACTTTAGACACTGCTTTAAGATTTTGTTAGGCATTTGAAAAATATACATGCGTACACATCCATTCAGCAAATATTTATTCAGTTTTTCCTAACACTCCAGTTTCTTCTCTTTTCTTTTCTTTTCTTTTTTTTTTACCAGACACTGAGAGGGAAGAAATGAATAGTAAAGAAATGGGAGGTGGATTAAGAGCTCTGGTTATTTGTGGTGGCGGTGGCAATATTGCTGGGTAATGAGTCCCAAATAAGAAACATTGAAAATCTGTGTTACTGGTCTGACATCTAGGATAATATGTCCAATAGGGTGAGATAATTTGGCTCTATGCATAAACATATACATAGTAAAATGTTCCTCTTTAAAGACCACTTAAATGACCTGCCATTGAATTGGAGGAGATGTGTATGCAGCAAATAATTATGGTAGAATATGGCAGGTACTATGCTGAAACTATGACACAGAATACCCCAGGAAAGCAGAAGATGTCACTGAATCCACATCTCTAAGGAAGAGTTATAAGAAACGGTTATGCCTGAACAGAGTTTTGATGAATGAGTTGAATTAGGCAAATACACAGAAAGATTGTAGGCGAACTAAAAAAGACATCAAGGAATTGCAAAACATGTCAGGTGATCAGCAGTGAAAGAAAGTCAAGAAACTAGTACAGTCGGTCATATGGAGATATTAAGCCACTAAAAACCATACCACACCTAAGGACCCAGGAGGAAGGTTCTTACCATAAGTTTCTTGATGAAGGAAGTGGCCTTAAATGGTCCTACAAATATCAATAACCATATTACAATTCTCAAATCTGGCTGTGTACCCAAAGTAAATATTTAGCTGTTAATGTAACAAGTAATTTTGATGTGTAATCAGATTTACAAAGTATAAGTTAAATATAATATCCTGCTTCTTTCTTCACAGCTAATTTGGACCATAACGCTTGCACCCAGCCAATGTACAGTCTTCTCAGAAATGGACAGAATGGCGTGATAAAAACAAACACACACACACACACACACAAAACAAACAAACAAACACAACCAGCTCTCTAAAAGGGACACTAATAAAAATCAGTTGAGACAACTGGACTCTCTCATTATACTATAACTACGATATGCAAGAACATAAGTTTATTATTAGCAGTTCAGTTCAGTCACTCAGTCCTGTCCGACTCTTTGCAACCCCATGGACTGCAGCACGCCAGGCCTCCCTGTCCATCACCAACTCCCAGAGCTTGCCCAAACTTACATTCATTGAGTCAGTGATGCCATCCAACCATCTCATCCACTGTCATCCCCTTCTCCTCCCGCCTTCAATCTTTCCCAGCATCAGGGTCTTTTTCAATGAGCTAGTTCTTCGCATTGAAGAAGGCAGTGGCAACCCACTCCAGTACTCTTGCCTAAAAAATCCTATTGACAGAGGAGCCTGGAAGGCTGCAGTCCATGGGGTCGCTAAGAGTCAAACACAACTGAGCAACTTCACAAGGAAATGGCAACCCACTCCAGTGTTCTTGCTTGGAGAATCCCAGGGATGGCGGAGCCTGGTGGGGTGCCGTCTATGGGGTTGCACAGAGTCGGAGACAACTAATGTAACTTAGCAGCAGCAGCAGCAGCAGTTCTTGGCATCAGGTGGCCAAAGTATTGGAGTTTCAGATTCAGCATCAGTCCTTCCAATGAACTTCCAGGACTGATTTCCTTTAGGATGGACTGGTTGGATCTCCTTGAAGTCCAAGGGACTCTCAAGAGTCTTCTCCAACACCACAGTTTAAAAGCATCAATTTTTCAAGGGTCAGCTTTCTTTACAGTCCAACACTCACATCCATACATGACTACTGGAAAAACCATAACTTTGCCTAGGCAGACCCTTTGTTGGCAAAGTAATATCTCTGATTTTTAATATGCTATCTAGGTTGGTCATAACTTTTCTTCTAAGGAGTAAGCATCTTTTAATTTCATGGCTGCAGTCACCATCTGCAGTGATTTTGGAGCCCCCAAAATTAAAGTCCACCACTGTTTCCACAGTTTCCCCATCTATTTTCCATGAAGTGATGGGACCGGATGCCATGATCTTAGTTTTCTGAATGTTGAGCTTTAAGCCAACTTCTTCACTCTCCTCTTTCACGTTCATCAATCATTATTACCACTACGTGTAACAATAGTAAAGAATCACAGAGAGAAATAACACAAATGTTAAGTTATAAGGTCACAAAGACTAAAAGTCAATGGTTAAACTTTAAGATAAAAGAAAATTTAGGGAAGAAAAGAAATCAACATAATGGTCCAGGGACAATAAATGTTGCCACCAGGAATTATGGAATCTCTAGAAACTGCCTTCAATTTTGAACTATCTTCTGATTCTCCAACCACATCCCCATTTCCAGGGGTCCAAATTTAGGACTAAGCCTGGGATGCAGTGACTGTGTTTCAAAACTTATTTCTACATAAGTTATCAAAATAAACTATCCTATGAGATCAGTGATTCGAATTGGCACATTTTCTTTATTACAACAGAGACAGCCTGGGATCATGAATGCTGTGACAGTCATTGCTGATATTCAATCAGTATCTATCTCCTTCTTCCCTAGCAGGGCATGTGACTATAATAAAATTTATTATTCCCAGTCTCCCTTGCAGCTAAATAAATTCATATAAATACGTTTTAGGTAATGTGATCTCAAGGGAGGTGAAATGCAATCTAAGCAGGTGTTATTATGACATAAATTTCATTGCCTTTCTTTTTTTTTCTGGGAAAAAAACTGACTGATAGCTGTGGCTCAAGCAATTATCTTGGGCCATGCGGTAGAAATCATACATTGATAATGGTGAAACAACCGACAGAAGAATAATATAGCATACTATATAGTTCCCGGTATTCCAGGAACTGTTCCTCTAGCCCTGGACTTCTTAATTTCCTCCAAGTTTTGTCTCTGAGAAGTTGAAACATGATGAAATTGACCTATGGTTCTGTAGAAATAGCATACTTTCAGCATGTACCTACCTTTCTATCATTTTTGAAGCTGAAACCCTCTCAAAAGAAGAACACTTAGTATCATCTGCCTTCAGTTAAGTTCAGTTCCGTCATTCAGTAGTATCTGACTCTTTGCGACCCCATGAATCGCAGCACGCCAGGCCTCCCTGTCCATCACCAACTCCAGGAGTTCACTCAGACTCACGTCCATCGAGTCAGTGATGCCATCCAGCTGTCTCATCCATCCTCTGTCGTTCCCTTCTCCTCCTGCCCCATATCCCTCCCAGGATCAGGGTTTTTTTTCCAGTGAAAAAAACCTTTTTACCTTCGCATGAGGTAGCCAAAGTATTGGAGTTTCAGCTTTAGCATCAGTCCTTCCAACGAACATCCAGGACTGATCTCCTTTAGGATGGACTGGTTGGATCTCCTTGCAGTCTAAGGGACTCTCAAGAGTCTTCTCCAACACCACAGTTCAAAAGCATCAATTCTTCAATGCTCAGCTTTCTTCACAGTCCAACTCTCACGTCCATACATGACCACAGGAAAAACCATAGCCTTGACTAGACAGACCTTTGTTGGCAAAGTAATGTCTCTGCTTTTCAATATGCTGTCTAGGTTGGTCATAACTTTCCTTCCAAGGAGTAAGGGTCTTTTAACTTCATGGCTGCAGTCACCATCTGCAGTGATTTTGGAGCCCCCCAAAAATAAAGTCTGATGCTGTTTCCACTGTTTCCCCATCTGTTTGCCATGAAGTGATGGGACCAGATGCCATGATCTTAGTTTTCTGAATGTTGAGCTTTAAGCCAACTTTTTCACTCTCCTCTGTCACTTTCATCAAGAGGCTTTTTAGTCATCCTTTAAAGCCACATCATAGAATTAGCACAAATGCAGATCCAGGCAATCCACATCAACAAGTCCCCCTTGAAAACCCCCCCAATACTAAAGAACACCCATCCCTACTAAGGCCACTCAACAAGTGCTTCTGTGCCCGAAAAAGCACCCTTAAAGGCTGCTGCTGCTGCTGCTAAGTCGCTTCAGTCGTGTCCGACTCTGTGCGACCCCAGAGATGGCAGCCTATCAGGCTCTTCTGTCCTTGGGATTCTCCAGGCAAGAACACTGGAGTGTGTTGCCATTTCCTTCTCCAATGCATAAAAGTGAGAAGTGAAAATGAAGTCACTCAGTCATGTCTGACTCCTAGCGACCCCATGGGCAGCCCACCAGGCTCCTCCATCCATGGGATTTTCCAGGCAAGAGTACTGGAGTGGGGTGCCATGCGCAACATCACTGGACACAAAGTATCTTAATGAAGTATCTGTTAAAATTCAGCTCATCAGGCCCAACGCTTAGAAATTTATATTTAGTAGGATCCAAATTCCTATCTCATCCAGCATGTAGGTGATTCTGAAGCAATGGCATTTTGGTTACTATTTCAGAAAGACAAATACATATACTACATGAGGGAATTATCTATTTGTTAATTAGTTTGCCAGGAAAGACTGGTTTAATCCATACTCACAAACCGTTAAGAGGGATGGATCATTTAGGGTAGGGGTCCCTACAGCTGCAGACTGATATCTCCTGTCTGATCAGGAACAGCACTGGATTAGAAACAAAATGGAGAACAAACGTAATACACTTGAATCATCTGAAACCATCCCCTCACCCCAACCCGTGGAAGAAAATGCCTTCCACGAAGCCAGTGCTCACGCCAAAAAGGCTGGGGACTGCTGATTTAGAGGAGACAATTAGACCTCAGCCTTCAAATGAGGGTTCTGGGAATTTTAACATTTTGACACAGAACTTTGCAGCTTACAAAATAACCTTACAGGTAGTTCCCACAAAATGCTGTGCCCTAGATATTTTTAGGACCCTAATTCGTAAGTAAAAATAGTTTGGGTTCCAAGAGTTACTGGGTGGTGCTAGATTGCACCTAGAGTCTCTGATGCTGCTTCTGAGACTCCATCATTCACTTCACGGCTATCTCATGACTTCTAAAGCCTAACGCAACACACAAGTCTTACAAGTGACAAGGACCTAAAAGAACCTGGAAGAAATCAAATACAAAATAGCTAAATTTCACTGACCTATCAGGCAGGGGCAATACACTGGTTGGGAAAGGCAGGGGAGTGCACATGTACAGTGGGCGCCTGAGTGTGGGAAAGAGGATCAAGAGAAAGCTCTCAAGGAAGGAAGAAAATGCCCCAGAGATAAAATGTCCTGACTCTGCAAGTTTAGCTGCAACCGGCGTTTCATCTAGAACTAGCAGCAGTCACAAAGGAGAATTTTAAAAAGAAGTGATCCCCCCTTGTCTATAATTGCCTGTGATAGGGTTCACACGTGGCCCAGGCTGCTGGCTGGAGAGAGAAGACAGGCAAGCTGCAGCAAACATATTACCAGGGTTCCCCTAATTAGAAGTCTGCCTCACCAGCCTTCCACAATTAGCAGTGAACAATGTTGTGCACATCTTTGATTGTGTTAACCCTGGACATGAATATTTTATGCCTTTGGACCATACTCAAAAATTAACATACTTAAGCTATAATATGCTGTGTTATGTTAACAAGAGAAACCTCTCCAAGGAAGAAATTGTACTAAGGATGTGCAAAATATATTATTTACCAAGATAACAAGGAGGTTTTCCGTCCTGTTCTAAGTATGTCTATTCAAAATTTGCATTTAAGGAAATTGATACATGTATCAAACTGCATGAGAACATTGTTATGTTTAATTATTTTGTTTGCAGATGATGTGTTGAATACAGAACAAATGTTCTGGTGGTTGGAGGTAATCTGATCTGCTTTCATCTCTTTCATATAAGTGTTAGTGAGTTCACAGAGCACCCAGAAAGGTGAATCTTTTAGGAGAAATAATTAGACCTCAGCTCTCAAATGCCTGGCACAATGTTCTGGGGGTGTTTCCAGTCCCCAGTACATGTAAGATGGGAGGCAGAGACATAAATCCATCACATCCCAAGGTCTACAAGTTCCTGGGCAATCTGGGACTCACCCACTTTTCATCAACCACACTTCCTGCAGGTCTCTTTCTGGAGGACTTTGCTTAAATCACATTGGCTTTCTTTAAGTTTCCTGAATATTCTAAAAGCCCTTCCTGCTCCAGGACCTCTGCATTTGCTAATTTTCTTCTTAGGACACATTTCTCCCTTCCCTCCTATGGCTAACTCCTACTCACTTCACAGGCATCAAAATAATTGTCAAATCCTTGGGAAAGGTTTACTTGATCATCTCCACTCCAAATTAGGTTAAGTCTTCTGTTACATATCCCAGGGCTTGCCTGGCTTTCTATCAGAGCACTTATTTCTGTAAAAACTATATAGCAATCTGGGTAATTATCTGTCTGAAGAATATCCCTCACCCACACACCATAGCACCATGTGGTCAAGGATCAAGTTAGTCTTTATCATCACTGTGTTCCCAGCAAAGAACCTGGTACATAGTAGCTACTTACAATTATTAACTGAAGGAGTAAATAAATGAACATAACTTCTTTAAGGAAAAACATTAGCATGTTGCAGAACAGCAGTGTGAAGAGTTGAGATTTGCTTAAAAACACACACGCATATATACACAGAAAAAGGAACCATGGCCTTTAAATAGTAGCATCCTTTCTGTGAAAGTTAAATAATATGAGAAACCATCATTTGCTATATAACTTTGGAAACTGATTTAATGTCTCTAGAACTTCAGGGTCAATGAGCATAAAATACAAAATTTGTTCAATGTAACATTTTCTTTTGTCCCAGCTTCTCCTTCAGTGTTTCACATTCGTCTATAAGAAAGAAGCACCTGAGGAAATTTCAATAAAATGACTAATTTCTAAAATATATTTGTTAAATATTTCATAGGTGCCAGGCATGAAGTGATAGAGACACAGATGATGTCCATGTTTGAGAGCTGCTGAAATAAACAATGGCCCAGTGATTCTCCCCATCACGTTCAATGCTTGACGTTCCATTTATTTGTGCATTTGTAGGTATTTATTGATGACTTCTTAAGCCTAAAGAAGTACAAAAGTTTTAAAAGTGACAAACATTCTCTTTCCTTCAAGTTCCTGTAATATCTCAGGAAAGAACATAAACTCATTCACATATTTATTGGCTATCTGACAAACATCAAGCATTGAGAAACACTTTACATATTCTCAAATAGGTCTTTTATGCAGTGATTCAGATTTCTAAAAATGAATGCAATATTCTTTTAGTGCTTACTAATATTTAAGCGTTGTGATTTTAAGCATGGGAATAATTTTAGTAAGCACTAAAATAATATTTTATTGATTATTTCATTAAGTTATCATAGGAATCCTATGAAGCAAGTATCATTATTACCTATAAATAACTAGATACAGATCACCTAACTAGTAAGTAGGATAAAAGGGAAAAATAAACCTTATAAATAGCTTCAATATGAGGCAGGAAGTGTTATTAAGTACCCAATGGAACTATAGAAACATCAAAGAAGAAAACTATTTAAGGGGGTCAAATACTAAACAAGTGTGGGCCCTACAATACACTCACGGTGGGATTCGAGACGAGGCAGTTTCATCTATGACCCTATGTATTAGTAGACAAGCATGCAAAGGGACTTTCGTGACTTACACCTCTGTTTTGCACATGGAACATAAGCCATGCAGTGAATTTGCTTGTCAAGATGCTTTCTCCTTTTGTGTCTGCCTCATTATTCTTCTGCAAGTGTTCAACCTGAGCTTATTCTCACAGCCATTCTAAAGAGGCCGTCTTCCACTGGGCTCTATCAAGTTCAATACCTTAGCAGCTATCCTTTGCAGAGGAATATCACTGATAAGCGGGCTTCTGTAGAGGCTCAGTCAGTAAAGACTCCACCTGCAATGCAGGAGAGACCCCTGGGTCAGGAATATCCTCTGGAGAAGGAAACGTCAACCCACTCCAGAATTCTTGCCTAGGAAATCCCATGGATTGAGGAGCATGGCGGGCTACAGTCCGTGAGGCCATGAGAATCGTACACAACTTAGCGACTAAACCACCAACCGCCACCACCACTGGTGAGCAGCTAAATGTTATAAGCAAGCCTTATTTGATATGTTTTGAATTTAGGATATGTACTAAGTTCAATAGTGTCCTCCCCAAATTCATGTTCTCCTGGAACCTCAGAATATGACCTTATCTGGAAATAGAGTCTTTGCAGATATAGTTAGTTAAATAGAAGTTATATTGGATTAGGGCAAATCCTTAAATCCAAGGACTGGTGTCTTTATAAGAAGGTATTGTGAAGTCACACAGGGAACAAGGCCATGAAATGGTGACACAGAGCTTAGGATGATGCAGCCACAAGCCCAGGGATGCCAAGGATTGCCTAGAGCTACCAGGGCCTGGCGAGAGGCAAGAGGACTCTTCCCATGAGTGTTCCGAAAGAGCCTGCTGACACCTTGATTATAGGTTTCTAACCTTCAACACTGTACCATAATAAATGTCTACTCTTTTAAGCTTCCCAGTTTATAATTATATTTTATGGTAATCCTAGGAAAATAATACAGGATTTTATCAGAGAAATTCTATGGCATAGGTCATTATGATAATATACCTATATTATGATCATGCTTTCTAACTGCTTCAACAGAACTTCTTCTGTTATGACTTTAAATAATAGAGACACATGGCTGCAATGTCACTCTAAGTAGTGACTCCTTAATAGATATAAGCAATCTAATACCTAAATTAGGAGTTTATCAAGAAACACAAAAACCTTGAATTGTTTTTCAGACATAATGTTCCATTAGCCAAACATGTACATTAAAATGCTGCTGCTGCTGCTAAGTCACTCCGGTCGTGTCTGACTCTGTGTGACCCCATTGACGGCAACCCACGAGGCTCCTCTGTCCCTGGGATTCTCCAGGCAAGAACACTGGAGTGGGTTGCCATTTCCTTGTCCACATTAAAATGAGTGTCACTCAAATCATTTCTGGGAGCCATCTGTGAGAAGAGGCAACAAGAGTTGCCAAAATGTGTCTCCATGGACACTGGGAGGCTACAACAGAGATGTCCTTCTATTTGAGGCTAGAAATAAAAGTTAGCTTTTGATAATGCTATGAATGAACTTTACAAAAGTATCTTTACCCATTCCCATTTTAGAGAATGGGTGACTTGGAAGAATGAACGATCCATGTACAATGTTTCAATGAAGATAGAGGGAGACATGTGGTGTGTGTGTGTGTGTGTGTGTGTGTGTGTGCGTGTGCGTGTGTGTGTGTGTTTGGGGGAAAGGTGAGGAACAGTAATCTGGCCCCCCTTTTCAGATCTCCTCTATTTTCAGGAATAGACCACCACTGTTTCCAAGGTGATCACAATTTTCAACCTGTAACAAAGCTAAATTTAAAAACATTTAAATGCCTAAAAAGAGTTTTAGCACAGTTTATATATATATACCTTATGGGTTGTTACACTTTGCAGTTAGAGGCAATGAACTTGAAGGGAAATATTGAGGACTTGCCAAACTCTATGCAAATGAGACTGCCACATTTATACTTTATGCTCCCACAGAATATCCTACCACATTTTGTATTCAGGAAATACTGTATCACACATTTATAACAGCAACAAGGCAAGTTTTCAATAGTAAAAGTATTAGTGTTTCTAACATATGCAAGTGAATTCCATAATACCCCTGAATACATTTACTCCTCACCAATCAGCCTATGTGTGTGTTAATTATGGGGTTTGTAACCCAATTATAAATTCATAGAAGTAATTTGTTGTAACCTGGAAGTCAGCCAAAATTCTTTCATTCATCTGCCCCTTCATCTAGTAACACCCTGAAGCATTACAGGAAATGCTGATCATAGATGCTGGGGTCTGGGTGACCTGGGATCACAGTCTCAATTTTTTCGCTTTTTATTCATGTGATCCTAGAGGTTGGTTTCAAGTCTTTGTTTTCTTGTCTGTAAAATGGATATCTTCATAGTGTCTACTGTGGAGTGGGGTGGTGGACAGTGATTTCACTTAACACACGCCTCCATAGCTGAGAAGAATTTTTCAGTTTCCTTCCAGGAGGGAAATCTACAATAGAGACGCTGCCAGTTTCTCTGCGCAGCTCCATTCATTCCACTCTTGGGAATGGGAGAATTTATCTCATTGGTGAATTTAGGAGAAGGAAATGAATATGTCCCATGAAGCCCTGCCTCTATCCCTCTTCAGATCTGCCTTCCTGGAAAGAGGGCTGCAGAGGGTCTGTGCCCCCCACCAGCAACCATGTCTTGGGGAAGGTCTGAAGCCAGCCAGCTGTGCCAAGCACTGGGCACATGTCTTTCTAATTCACATGGGACATCTAAAGCAGTGGATCCTGACTTTTTTTGGTACCAGACACTAGTTTTGTGGAAGACAAATTTTCCACTGACAGGGGAGGGGGGATGCTTTTAAGATGATTCAAGTATATTACATTTTTGTGCATTTTATTTCTATTATCATTATATCAGCTCTACCTCAGATCACCAGGCATTAGATCCCGGAGGTTGGGGACCCCTGATCTAAAGAGTGCAGCCCGGCTGATGAGCCAAGCTACGTTCTCTAATCAGCTCGTCAGAAATAAAGTTTGGAGGAACACGTGTGTGTGTGTGTGTGTGTGTGTGTGTGTGTGCGTGTACGTACATGTGCCTGTGTTCAGTTGTGTCCAACTCTTTGTGGCCCCATGGACTATATAGGTGCCCAGGTTTCTCTGTACATGTAGTTTTGCAGACAAGGATCCTGGAGCAGCTTGTCATTTCCTACTCCAGGGGATCTTTCCGACCCAGGGATCAAACCCGTGTCTCTGACATCTGTGTTGGCACATGGATTCTTAATCACTAGCACCACATGTGTATGTATGGATGAGTCCCTTTGCGATCCACTCCAAACCATCACAACAGAGTTAATCAACTATACTCCAATAGAAAATCAAAAGTTCCACTAAAAAAGAAGAAATTTGTTTTGTTTTTTTTTAAAAAAGAAAGTGGGGAGAAAGGAAGATTACCTGGTTCTTATAAAAATACTAGCCTCAGAGATGGGTGTTGAGAACTGAAGGAGACAATGATGTGACGCTTTGGAGGGTGCCAATTACATACTTGCAACAGAGCCTATCGGCTGTTACTGTGACCGGTGTTTCTCCTATCGGCGTCACTCTCTCTAACACTGTTACTGAGGCTGCTGTTATTTCATTCTCATTGCTCTTGGATTGCCTCCAGCCAAAGAAAACTGACTTCTCATTCACATAAATGGTTAGCACAAGAGTAAGGGCACCTCCAAAAGGAAAGCTTGTGTTCAGTTGTTTGGTGGAGAAAAGAGAGAGAAAAATGGAGATGACATCACGCCTGCAGTTCCCAGTTGGAGAAGTCTTTTATACTCGTACTGACCTCTTTGGAGGTCTTCCCTCCGTTTCTGCCAAGAACAGAGAGTATCGAGGTTCCAAGGAGGACTGAAGGCAACTCAGTTCCATTCGGTTCCATGGGAGTTTCACGTCTCTGAGCCCAGGCCGAGGAATGCTGGCTGGAACAGCATCTCGCAACAAAGCAAGGGCGGAACGCCGGTGAGACCGGCAGATTCTCAGAGTGAAGAGCAGGTAGCAGAATGTCTCCAAGTCCCAGACGAAGAGCAGAGAAGACCTGAGAACTTACTCTTAAGCTCCTGTAAACACCTCTTGTGGATGCCAAGAAAAACTCCTTGGGATGAAACAGGTGTGTTGGCAGAAACCGAGTCCTGGTAGAGTCCAGTGATAAGCCACCAAAATGTTGCTAGAAAAGCGGTGTGACCTCATTCATAACACAGCAAAGAGTAATGAGACCTGGAAATAGCTGGGATCCATAAGCAGTAATATGCCAGGCAGGCATCAGCTGTGGCAACATGGATTAAGACTGGGCTATCACTGTCATTTAGTGTTGCTTCACACCCCATTATTGAGTAATTGAAGAATAATATGTAAGAAACCATTAGTGCCTTGAATTATAGACAGGTATATCAATTATCAGTACAATTTCTGGAGAAAGTGTCCCAAGAAAAATAAAGTCATTATTAAAATCCACTTGATAGAGAGTAAAATATTAAGATCAAGGAATTACAACTAACTTAATTTCACACGAAAAGAAACAAGAATATGATTGGCCTCTGGGCCAATGGAATCAAATTATTTCCACTCTGACCCAATGCGTCTCTCCCCAGAAGTCCTTCCCTGCTCTTTCATGCCTTGGGTTCTCCAGCACAGACACTCACACACCGAATACCAACCTTCCAGCCAAAGGCACCAGAGTGTGACACAGTGTTTTGAGCTTCAAGGAATAAAGAATATTTACATTTCCTTTGTTTCTTCACTTTCAGAAACATTCTACATCCTAGCTCATAATTAAGGTAAGATCACAGAGAGACTGTGATGAAGACAGCAGGGTAATAATAGCTGGAAAAAGGGAAGTGAAAATCAGAGAATAGCAAGAGTCAAAAAATATTACAAAAAGGAAGTTACGAAGCCACATTTGGAAATAGGTATATCCCAGTTTCTGTGTTAAACTAGGGAAAAAGAAATAATAATACTTCCTAGCATAAATTCTTGACTATAGCCTAATTTTCAATGCTGAATTAAAACATGCTTCAATTTTCACTTTATGATTAAATAATGTTTAAATCTCTGAGTTTATGTTGGGTATTTTTTTGTTTTCTCTTAGGTTTATTGCCTCCATATTCTCATCTTTGCAATATAATCTGGAAGGTGTTCCTTAAATTCTCTTAATAGTTTGCTTGCTTACAATATTCACTAATAACAACAATGGTCAATATGTGCTAAATGCTCAAATTTATGCCAGGAAGTATTATAAGCACTTTGTATGTATTAACATATTTTATTCTCTTATTTTTTAAATAAACAACTCAATCACAGTAAGAATAAATACATTATCAGGATCATAGAAACAGACAGTGATGCTGTGTACAAACCAAGAGTGTCTCATTCCAGAGCCCAGAATCAACCACTGGGCAAAGCTACTTTTTAAATATATAAATGTGGACAAAAGTTAACTAAATAGTGCTATTTACAAGTTCTAATTTCTTAAGGACTCTATTTGTGATATCTCCAATTTTGTATTTTCTATTCTTAAAAGACTAGGACAAATTTTTGCTAAAATTAAATAGATTTTCATCTCTATTTGGATACAGAGAGGTGGTGATATGTTCACAGGAGGTAGAGGTCCAAACCAGTACAGATTAAATATTATTACTATAGATTTTTCCATATATATTATAGCTCATTTTCTCTCTAGTCTACATTTTCATTTATTTACAATCTTAGAAAGGGATCTCTCTCTCAGCCCACTCTGTCATCCCATCCTTCAATTTATCATCACCATATTATGTCCAATGGGGATGCAATTTTGACATTCGAGGCTGGATAATTCTTCACTGTATGGGATTGTCTCCTGTTAACACAGGACCTTTGGGATTCCTGGCTTTAAGCACTAAATGCCAAAACAACCATAACTGAGCCCACACTTTTTTCAAATTCCCCCAGATGTAGTCTTGCACTTGGTTAAGAACCATTGGCCCAAAAATCCAAAGCCAACCAAGTGATATTTTGCAATTTTTTTTTTTATACACATTGCTCTGCCTTCGAATTTGTGATTATAGCCTCAGCTACAAGTGCATGACCAAGGTGGAGGTCCTCGGACATTCTCACTCTAATCTGCATCTCTTCTCTGAGCTCTTCCTTCAGATAAAGTTGATGTATTTTCATTGGAATGTATTTAGTGAACTGATTCTACTTAAGGATGAAAATGCATTTCAATATTTCATTATGGTTCTAGTAGATAACTCTATTCATTTCTAGGAATGAAAACATTAAAAGCTTACTTTTAGGGGGAGAGGGTGATCCTTACGTGTTAGATTTGTTCTAAACATTTAATGTAAGTGCGCTCCCTAGTTGAATCTTTGTGTAAATTCTCCATGATTGCAATTATTGAGCTCATTTTGAAAATAAGAAACTGAAACTGAAAGATATTAAATGATTGGCCAAAAGAATATCAATGAAGGTAACAATTAAATGTATAGTAATTATAACAGCAACACAGAGGTCTAATTCCACGAGGTAAATATTAACTTCTCCGGCTTTAAATGATTGCATTTCTAAGGGCAATGTTAAGGTAGAGCTCGATCAGTGAGGCCTAATATTCCTCCCAGAGATTAAGGTTTGATAGCACTTATATCAGAAACTTCTGTATTTAAATACTCAATTTTATTCCCTAGTTTCCTAAAATGCTCCTGACCATATCCTGAATGCACAAAAGAGAGAGGGAAAAAAAAAAAAAACAAAAACCAACCTGCTAGCTCTCTTAGGAAGCATGTTCAATTTTTTATGGGACTGGCTGGTGGGGAAAATGGTTTTTAAGACTAAAAGTTGGGCACACACCATGTGGGAGGGTGCATTGCAAGGAGTGTATGAAATTACAGCACAAAGGATCAAAGAGAAAAATCGCCTTTAGAATGACAGGCTCTCCTTCAAGGAGAAGAAAAACCAAATAATTTATGCCTGCGGAGGTACCGTAGGGCTCATATATTAGCCGGCAGAATTCCTCAGGATTGCTATAACTGAGCCTTTTGCAGGGAGGACCTATTAATCCTTTGCATGCTTTGCCATTAATATTGTTTATTGGGCCACAAGAAGGGGACATAAACCTTTAATGTCACTTTTTCACACCAAGGATTTTTTCCTTAAAAATTCAATGTTGTCTGCCAATTTGATACGGCACTTTAAGGTGATTAGAGAAGCAGATGGCTGATTCTTAATGACTTTTTTTTTTTTTTGCATCAACCATTGATTCGTTATTTGATGCACACAGAACAGAATAGCAACATTCCTTTTCAATGGAGTTGAACTGTGCTGTAAATAGGGAAAAAGAAAAGTTATTACTGACAAATAATAAAGATTTGACTTAGAAGGGTCTAGAAGGAAAACAGAGTGCTAGGACTCACAAACTAACCAAAACATAAAATTCTGGAGGAGAGGGAGGAAGCAGAGAGGAGCCCAGTACTCACTACATACCCAGTGTCAATTGTGAAGGAAGTCTCAAGCAAGGATTACAAAAAGTCTTCAGGTTAAGAAGCAAGGCAGGCAGCCATTGCTTCAAATCACTGGACAGGCATTTGCACTCCGAATAATTTAAGGCTGCTACTTGGGCATTAGTTTCAGTAAAAATAAAATATTTATAGGAATAAATCTCATAAAAGGATGCTATAAGCATTAAATTGAAAATTGTCCATAATGAGTTGAACTCTATATTGATATTTAGAAAATAGTCATTTGTTACTGTCTGATAAAGGTACTCAGATGCTTTCTTTCCCCCATCCTCTGATAACTCCTAACAGTTTGCACCCCTTTCATTATCCTCTGTCCAATCTGTAACACTGTATTCAAGGACAATTCTTTTTGATCATTTCCCATGCTCCTACTCCCAATTTCAGGCACAGAATTATTGGGACTCCTATGGATACAAAGAGGAAAACAAGACTCCAGGAAAACATAAAAGGAAGGAAAAGAAACAGAAAGAAATTATGAAAAATGCTTTTTCTAAAGGGATCAATATCAGAATAAACAGCTCTCCAGGGTTTGAGGGCTTCCCTTGTGACTCAGCTGATAAAGAATGTCCCTGCAATGCAGGAGACCTGGGTTTTATCCCTGAGTTGGAAAGATGCCCTGGAGAAGAGAAAGGCTACCCACTCCAGTATTCTTGCCTAGAGAAATCCATGGACTGTACAATCCATGGGGCCACAAAGAGCTGGACATGACTGAGCAAATTTCACTCACTCAGAGTTTGAGACAGTTGGGCAGCAAACTAGTAATAAGGAAAAAGTCAAATATTGTGATATGGTAAAGGTGGAAACGGTTTGGAAGAAGTGGGGCAAGTTCTTCTGTATGTTGACGCGGTAATAAAAGAAAAGGAAACTCAGTTTCATTGAAGACAATCTGAGACAGCAAAGAAAAAGCAAATGTTGTATAAGATTATGCTTTTAATAAGACAGCCAGTAGCTACACTTAGAGTTTTAAATTAAACAACATTCAAAATTCAGTTCCTTATTCACACTAATCCTATTTCAAGTTCTCAATAGCCACAGTTGGCTAATGGCTAGTGTCTAGTTTGGGTTGTAACCCTCAGCGCAGGAGATTCTGATGGAAGGGTCCTCTTTGACAAGATAAAAGGAAGCAGTTTTTGCTTGTTTACTATTTATCCAGGTGACTATACAGTATCACTTACTCTGCTCTATATTAAGTTTACAGGGAATGATAAGGTTCTGGCTCTCATGGAGTTTCCAGTCTAGTTGAGGAAATGCACAAAAATAAGAAACCAGTAGCAATGCAATAAACTAATCACTGGATATAAAAAGATTATGGAAACTGAGCAGAGTCACTAAATAATGGTTAGTTTGGGAGAGGTTACTTAGATTTTCTGGATCTTACGTTTATTTGTTCACTGGCTCATTCTTTTTAAAAAAAAAATCATTCTTCTTTCCTTGATTTTTCAACAAATATTTCTTGAGAGCTTTTCAAGTGTGTCATGCAGGGTTGAAAACATTTGGAGCCACTCTAGCTCTGGTTAAAATACAACACATTTGTAATGTCCAAAATGGTAAATATAATTAACCCTGCTGTATGTTAAATATGAATGTTGTTACAAGAGCAAATCCTAAGAATTCTCATCAAAATAAACATATTTTCTATTTAATTTTCTATTTATGTGAGATACTGGATGTCCACTAAACTTATTGCAATAAGTATTTCATGAGTTAAGTAAATCATTATTCTGTACACCTTAGACTTATACAATGCTCTATGTCAATTATATCTCAATAAAACTGGAAGAAAAATAAAACCCACTTGATCCATCTCATTTTTCTCGAAAGCAATACCATTGCTTTCTCTAACTCATTTCAGGATGATCATATCCTGAGACTTTCTCTGCATCATTTATTTATGGTGAAATAAGTAATAATGAACTACTTCATTTATTAATCCATCCAATCATCCAACAGAGATTATTGAGAAGTTGCTATGTAATAGGCACCATATTAAAGACATATGGAATGTCATGGCCTTTATTCTGAAAAAAACTAGTAGGACAGACAGAAACACAAAAATATTACAATGCACTGTAATAAATGTGTAGACAATTGGAGTTATGGAGTAAAAAAAGGAAGGAGAACTAACCAAACTTCAAAAAAGATAGTTCATCCTATTATTCATCCAAAAATTTGATGTATTAATTGATTATTTGTCTTTAAACAATGATGAAAGCCTTGCAAATGATATAAAATGTTAGTCACTCACTCATGACCCCATTGACTGTAGCTTGACTCTTTGTAACCCCATGGACTGTAACTCACCAGGATCCTCTGTCCATGGAATTCTCCAAGCAAGAATTCTGGAGAGAATAGCCATTCCCTTCTCCAGGAGATCTTCCCAACCCAGACATGGAACCCAGGCCTCCTGCATTGCAGGCAAATTGTTTACCATCTGAGCCACCAAGGAAGCTCCATACATACCCAAGTTTAAATATTATCTGCCAAATGGCAGTCAATCATTCACCAACAAATGGGAAACTTTTGGGGAGAATAAGAGCATTCAGAGTTAATTACACATTAAGGATATCAATGTGTATGACTGATCAGAATCTGTCTACATCCATATATCCATAAGTCAATGCTTGTTATATTTGATGATGAGAGCATTCCTTTCAGCAAACATTTATTGAATATGTACTCAGTACCAGCATTATATTATGGGACAGAAAGAACACAGAAATATGCAAAGCTTGCTCTTTGCCATCAGTGAACTTCAAATCTAAGTGAATACATTTTAGAAATTCTATCTGTGCCTAAAGGGATAGTCATCAATGTGCTTTAAGAAATCAAAGGGTAAGAAATAGCATGCTTCCTACAGCAGGTGGAATTCCTAATGGGACATGATGGAATATTGGTCATCTGAAGAGAAGTACTGAAAATGTGATTAGCAAGTCTACTTAAGCTTGATACTTGAGGGTCTTGAAGGCTAGACTAAAAAAGTTTACTCTATTTAAATATTGCAAAAAATCGTTTCAAGGAAATGAAATACATGGAAAGTTATTAAAGTGTATCCTAGATTTAGTTCAGCATTGTTTCACAGTTTAGAGACAGAATATTGGTAACAATAAAACACTACACCTATGGTTATACATCTCCATAGTCTAAGCCTATGACAAAAAAACTAATAAAAGAGAGGAAAAAAGAGAAACTGGCTACTGATTTCAAACACTGACAAGTACGTAGAGCTGTATATATTGTCTATTTTCAAGTGGAGATGCCATGTTCTATGGGCTTCCCAGTTGGCACTAGGGGTAAAGAACCCAACTGCCAAGGCAGGAGATGTAAGAGGTGCAGGTTCCACCCCTGGGGAGGATCCCCTGAAGAAGGGCATGCAACCCACTCCAGTATTCTTGCCTGGAGAATCTGGCGGACAGAGGAGCCTAGCAGGCTACAGTCCATAAGGTCACAAAGAACCCAACATAAGTGAAGTGACTTAGCACACACGCATCTCATGTTCTATAGCCACACTATGTGTGTGCCCAGTCACTTAGCCATGTCCAACTCTTTGTGACCCATTGGGCTGCAGCCCGCCAGACTTCTTTGTCCATGCAATTTTTTAGGCAAGAATACTGGAATGGGGTGCCATTTCCTCCTCCAGGAGATCTTCCCAACCCAGGGTTTAGAACTGGCATCTCCTGTGTTTACTGCACTGCAAGCAGATTCTTTACCCACTGAGCCATCAGGAAAACCCTATACTCACAGGCTTATTAAAGCACAGGACAAGGAATCTCCTTTTATGAGATTGAGGTGTCCTGCTATGGCAGCAAGGACGTTACAATAGGTCCCGGCAAAAGGAAATAAATGCATAATAAGCATGCAAGTTGTCATGCCAGGCAGTGACAAACAACTGATTAAGACCAAATTGGGCAGTCTGGGATGCCGACTGAAACTTGGCTCCTTCCTGAGGGCGCTGTTGCCAGGACATATTATTGTATTTCTACAACATGGAAATTAACAGATAGCACTAGGGTTGATTTTTGTCTTCCCCATGCTCCCCTCCCTTGAGAACAGCATCACTGTCGCTGTTGATTGCATTCTTGCCCTCTTCCTCTATTCAGTTCACATTAAATTGAGACTTTCAAGAGAGAAATTGGAAGCATTCACGTTCTGTCCCTATTGTGGATCTTGTCATTAAAAAAAAAAAAGGCAATAACCATGTGCACACATGTGAATGCATGTGTGGATACATCACACCATACACACATACACACACATATACACACACACACATTGGCAACAGACCTGCAACAGGAACAAGAGCTCCCTGATGGAGACAGACCGTGATAAATGGAACACAGTGGAAAGGTAAATTGCCAGAGGTAACAGAAGATGTGTTCTGGTGACGCCAACAGTGGCACAGTCATTTATTTTAACATGTGACAATGAGAAAGTTAAAGGGAACCCACCCCTGTCATTCATTTAAGCTGCTGATTGATTGATATCAACCCTCCTTCCTTCCCTGGCATCTAATCATCTTCCATCCCTTTCTGATAAGATCCCTAGATTTCTCCAAGCTTCTCATTAATTATATTAAATGGACTATAGACCTATAAAGGTCACAGTTGCTATCTAACAAAGCTGTCTCCCAGACCAAGTACTTCTCAGGTGTGACTAATTATCAAATTGGTAGAGAAGGCTACAGTCCCTCTAGAGTTAGTCTAGACAGCATAGGAGGTGTCTGATAACATAAGGGATGTGTGTAAGTAGCTCCCAGGAACACTGCGCCACAATGGCTATACCCATATCCCTTCTTCTGCAATTCATCTGAAACGAAACCAGGATGCATGTCACCACAGTGGTGGGGGTATGGTATTAAGAGCAGTGATGGCAGCTATTTCCTTAGTCCAGACACTGGACAGCTAGAGAACTGTACTAAAGAGAAAAACACATCTGCTTCTCACATTAGACATGGATTCTTATAATGTCTTGTAATCGTTTAGTCACTAGGTCGTGTCCAACTATACTGCGACCCTACAGACTTGCACCTGCCAGGCTTCTCTGTCTATGGAACTTCCAAGACAAGAACATTGGAGTGGATTGCCATTTCCTTCTCCAGGGGATCTTCCTAAGCCAGGGATTGAGCCCATGTAGCCTGCATTGCAGTCTAGATCCTTCACCAGGGATACACCAGAGAAGCCCCTTATAATATCTGAGACCAACAATTAGAAAAAGACATATAAGCCATGTAGCATGTAGGTAAGTGACCATGGTTGAATAAAAAAAAATATAAAACTGGCAGATTCTCTATTGATGAATACTAGGAAGAGGTTCTATAGTCACCGCTGAATATCCATTCAGATAATATTGAAAACATTATACTTCTTTAGTGAGAACGGACTTAGAACACACCACCATTTAATCATGTATCATTCACATCTCCAACACTTCAATATCTCCAGCAGTAATATGGCCCAGCAATATCTACTTTACCCTCACCTAAAATACTAAATGATAAATGAAAAAATGTGATTGGAGCTGTTTGGAAAAAAATAAGTATATTCTCAAAGTAAATTCATAACCAAATAAATGTATAATCAATTTTTTCAGGGGTCCAAATACAGAAAGGTGTCATTTAATCTATACTGTAATTTCTGGAAGTCTTGACTAAAAATTTCAGAATGCACATTTCTTATATGTAGTATATTTACAAAATAATGATAAAAACATGCACGAACAGCAAATGATTGAATATTTTCATTTACTTTTCTTGTTTAAACATTGTACAGAAAGTTTCATTTCTGTGTCATAGCAAGGAAAAACCAAAGAATACTAACTAAGGCAGAAAAAAATATAAAAAAATTACTGTCGAATCTCCCTAACTTAAAATATTAGTTTCTCCAAGCTCTTCCAGGCTGTTGGTAAAGTAAGAGTAAACAAGCACCATATGCAAACCAAGTGCCATCTAAATAAATATTTGATTGGAAAGGCAAATAAGTTTAAAGGTGGAAAAGGGAAGTTATCTTACCCTAGAGGAATACTTTATATTGTCATTACATGCCCCGATCTTTTATCTATTTTAAGTCAAAGACTGAAACAAGGAAAAAGAAGAAACCACTCATTTAGGATCAAATTAAATCATTTCTGTCAAAGTAACATGGGGCAGAGGGTAGAGAAGACAGTGACACTTTATATCACTCTATTCTCTCGGAAAAGGAAATGGCAGCCCACGCCTGGATTCTTGCCTGGGGAATCCCATGGACAGAGGAGCCTGGCGGGCTACAGTCCATGGACTCACAAAGAGTCAGACACGACTGAGCACAAGACACATTCCCTTAGTTAGTATTTAATTAGCATCTATTACGCTTGGAGCAGTGCAAGGCTAAGAATGCAAAAATGAATTTTGCTCCTTCGGGGAGATAAACATGTAAACACAAAAGGAAATACAATGTGAATATCCAAGGAAAACGAAGCATACCATGCTCTAAGTGCTGCCTCACAGACAGAAAAGCTGCATCTCACTCACAGGACAGCGGCCCCTGCCTAGGGATCTAAGAACCACTTTGGCACCTTTTACAATGACTTGATGTAGAGAAGCTGGACATAGTCCAGAGAGGATCAGCAAAAACGATGACGCTGGCAGAGAGACAGAGTTATTTGGTAACATTAAAGAAGCGACGTAAGTATTGCTTGTCTTAATGAGGGCATACTAAATAGTCTATAAATACTTTTGATGGTATAAACACCAAAGAGAAAAGTGGAATTAGAATTAGAAAAAGTAAGATTCTGAGTAAAAATCAGAGGGAAAAAAATGTAATGACAGGTGCAAATCTGTCATGGAAAAAGAAAAAGAATTCCTTCTCTAGAAAGGGTAGAATTTGTCTCTTGAGTCATTTGGTTTAGATCTTTCTCTCTTGGCTTGATTCCAGGAAATACACACAATGTTATTTTCTATTCATTTTCTCAAACCCTGTTTAGGGTTGTGTATGTGGTAAGTATGAAGATGGGTGTTAAAGAAAAATAAAATAGAGGCCCGCTATAGGTTGAATGCTTGCGTCCCTGCAAAATTCCTATGTTGAATCCTAATGCTCCGTGTGATAGTATTTCACACGGCGGGGTCTTTGGAGCATGCTTAGGTCATGAGGGTGGAGCCCTCCTAAACGACGTTAGTGCCTTTACACAGCTCCCTTTCCCTTCTGTCATGTGAGGTTACAGCCATGAGAAGATGCCTGTCTACAGGGAAGTGCGATCTCACCTGACACCAAATCTTGCAGATGACTTGATCTTGGACTTCCAGCCTCTAGAACCATGAGAAATAAGTTTCTGCTGTTTATAAGCCATTTCACTGGTTATATTTTGGTACAGCAGCCTGAATGAACTAAGACAGGGCCCTGCAGTTAAGGAGTCTACAGTTTGAAGGAATTTCATGTCCTTCCATCACTCCACATGGGATCCACCTCCTAGAAATGCTTCTATCAGGCTGTCAGAGTCCAGCCAACTCAGATGACTTGGGTTTCTGGAACATAATCAAGCATGTCTCCCACCAGACTACAGGCTATTTCTCTTTCTCACTCCCAAACCTTTACTGTACACACACACACTCTCTCTCTCTCTCCTCTCACACACACGAATGCTCTCTTAAAGAAAAAGACTCAGACATTTAGTACAGTAGTATCTAGATTTAAAGGTATTTAATGCAACATTCTTCATCTTTCCCATAAATATTAAAATTAAGAAATCAGAGATAAAGTATCCTAATTGATCTATACTCTGTGAATGATTAGTAACTTCAAATGGGATTCCCTGGTGGCTTGGACAGCAAAGAGTCTGCCTGCAATGTGGGAGACCCAGGTTTGATCCCTGGGTTGGGAAGATCCCCTGGAGAAGGAAATGGCAACCCACTCCAGTATTCTTGCCTGGAGAATCCCATGGATTGATGAGCCTGGCAGGCTACAATCCATGGAGTCACAAAGAGTCGGACAGGACTGAGCAAATTCCCTTCACTTCATTTCATTCTGTGAATGATCACTAACTTCAAATGTAAATTTTGTGTGGCATGTAGAGAAAACTAAGTGTAAGAAACAAAGATTGTTTGTAGAAGGGAAAAGAACAACCCTACAACCATAGTATGGTAAAGTTGTTTTTAGACAGCAGCACTTCCCTAACATCAACCAGCAAGTGTTAGATGTGTGCGTGTTTGGGGGAAGGGGTATGGGTGCCCATGGGTCTCACTGAATTTCAATGTCTGCGAAGCTTTCTATGTTAACTCAATGGCCTAATGAGCACAGGTGAATTAAGTGAAACAAAAGGCAAGGTGGCATCCTCTTGGGCAACTGGCAACAACTGGGTGATGATGCAGAGTTCCCCGGTGAGCACAGCACGGGGGCAGCCTCTGCACTATAGAGAGTTCATACTGCTCTTCCAGTTAATGCAACTGCTGAGTCATTACAGGGGGGTGTGTGTGTGTGTATGTGTGTGTGTCTGTGTGTGTGCACGCGCACGCGTGTGCATGTGCGTGTTTTTAAGTTGGCCAAATGTCTCTGGTTACACTTATCAGGTAACTGGACATATTAAACCTGACCAAGTAACAAACTATTTAACCCCTGAAAAAGTTCATGCATAAAGAAATGAAACATAAAATAGTAAATGTATGTTGTGTGCCTCCTCGTGATGGGCAACACACTAAGGACTTTATGTGCATTATTTCATTTACTCCTCATGCATTTAACCCCTAAAATAACACTACGAGGCACTTACTTTTGGGAGTTCCTTCTACAACTGAAGAAGTGGAGGCTTAGAGGTGCTAAATTAATTTCCCAAGGTTGAACAACTAAGGAGTGACAGGTCTGTTTAAATTCAGTCTAAGTTTTAGATACTGGGCTCTAATACAGCTATGAATAGAATGCTAAAATAGAGGGATTCTATATCAAGAAAAAGAACACTCCAAAACAGTGGCCATAAATACGGAAAGCATTTGCGGCTGTACCATTTTTCTTATTGATTATATAATAGCTTTCTCATAATATTTATAATATGCAATTCTATTAAAGTTGGCTGTACTAGATATGATTGGGTCCTTTAGTAACTTTAGAAACTGAGAACAAATGAACTATTTCTGTATATGTTGACTGCCTTACTGGGCCATATTGCTGCCTTAATGTGTTCAGTTCAGTTCAGTCACTCAGTCATGTCCGACTCTTTGTGACCCCCATGGACTGCAGCACACCAGGCTTCCCTGTCCTTCACCAAATCCTGGAGCTTGCTCGCACTCATCAAACTCATGTCCTTTGAGTAGGTGATGCCATCCAACCATCTCATCCTCTGTTGTCCCCTTCTCCTGCCTTCAATCTTTCCCAGCATCAGGGTCTTTTCCAATAAGTCAGTTCATTGCATCAGGAGGCCAAAGTATTGAAGCTTCAGCTTCAGCATCAGTCTTTTCAATGAGTAGTCAGGACTGATTTCCTTTAGAATTGACTGATTTGATCTCCTTGCAGTCCAAGGGACTCTCAAGAGAGCATTAATGCATTGCTTTGCCATCAATCCTTAAATTTTTATTTCTCTATCATCCTAATAAGAGAGACATGTGCATTTGCACTATCTGAGAATATAATGTAAACATCTACTCAGAATACGTACTCAATGGTGTGTATTTTTGCTCAGCACAGCTTGAGAACTTAAATGCTTTCACAAGGGCCATATATTGGCCACAAGCCCATTACCTTCACTGTATTATAAAGCAGTGATGCATTCTTTTCGCACCCGCTGAGCTCCTATACACAATGCAGCTGGAGAAGCCTGATCTAATCTAGGAGAAGCCTCTTACTCTGCACTGATGGACTAGCTCCCTGTTCTGGCCTGAGGGCAGATATTTGTGCGGCTTTGAGCAAATCATAACATTTCTTCTGAAACCGTCACAGTGCTCAGTTTTCCTTATCGGTAAAACTCGCAGAGGTATAAATCTCTCAGTCCCTTTCAGTTCTCAAATATCTTTTCTTACTGGGGAGGTTTCTCTTTATAGAATAATACCAGCTAATCAATGCTAAACAATTGATAGAATAATCATTCTTCAACTTTCTCTAAAGAAACAATGGATTTAGACAATGATCACCTAAAATCCATTAAGAGAATGGCTGGTGGGAACTTTTTAACAGATGGCCTTGACTGAGAGCCATGTTAACCCATTGATCAATTTTAGCATCCTCCAAAAAAACAAGAACAAAAGACATGTGGCTCCTATAGGAAGTACAGAATATGTATCATTTATCAACTATGTGTACCAAAAGAGACCTTTAACTGGATTATTTCTCCTCTGACAATATCCATGTTCTGGTTTATAGATCACAAACACTTAATCATTACCCTATTTGACAAAAAAAAAAGGTGGGAGTAAAAAGACATGGAGATCAACTTGAAATAAGGAACATAATTTTAGAAGTGATAAAAGGGAGAAAAATTGGACTTAAAACCTGTATGAAAGCAAGATTCCATTTTAAAAATATAATTTGCATGAAACCTTTCAATGAAATAATATATATAAATTAAAATACACTGATTTATTACAATTAACTTCTACCCTAAAACGGATGGGATTTAATTGGGAAAAATCATATAAAAAAGCATCACATTTTACCTTCTTTTCATTAAACTGTTAAATGTTCTGTGCAACTTATCAACCAAAGGCATAAGCCACTTCTCTGTATCAAAAAATGACACAAGGCCACTATGAGCCCTAAACTTCCATAACGACAGAAAATTCAACAGAGACTCACATGTTCCATTTATTTTTGCTGTTCTTTCCCTTACCTGAGGAGACAGTTTGAGGGTGGGAGGAGAAGGGGACGACAGAGAATGAGATGGCTGGATGGCATCACGGACTCAATGGACATGAGTTTGAGTGAACTCCGGGAGTTGGTGACGGACAGGGAGGCCTGGTGTGCTGTGATTCAAGGGGTCGCAAAGAGTCGGGCACAACTGAGCGACTGAACTGAACTGAGGAGACAGATCCTATCTATCTGTCTATCTATCCAAAATTAATGTCAAGGCACATATGACTTACGTATCCTTATAGGAGTTTTATGGTTTGGGGTCTTACATATAAGTCTTTTATCCATTTTCAGGTAAGTTTTGCATATGGTGTGAGAAAATGATCCAGTTTCATTCTTTTACATGTAGCTGTTCTGTTTTCTCAAAACTATTGAAAGGACTGTCTTTTCTCCACTCCATATTGTTGCTTCCTTTGTCAAGAATTAATTGAACATAAAAGCATGAGTTTATTTCATGGCTCCCTATGCTGGTCCACTAATCTATGTGTTTTTGTGCCAGTACCATATTATTGGGGCTTCTCTCCTGGTGGCTCAGACAGTAAAGAATCTGCAGAGACCCAGGTTTAATCCCTGGGTTGAGGAGATCTCCTGGAGGAGGGCCTGGAAACCTACTCCAGTATTCTTGCCTGGAAAATCCCATTGAAGAGGAGCCTGGCAGGCTAGAGTACATGGGGTCGCAAAGAGTTGCAGATGGCTAAAGTGACTTAGCACACATACTATTTTGATTACTATTGCTTTATATACAGTTTGAAATCAGGGATCTCTCCTCTTCTTTTTCAAGACTGCTTTGGCTATTTGGAGCTTTTTGTAATTCCATACAAATTTTACGACTATTTGTTCTAGTTCTGTGGAAAATGTCATTAATATTTTGACAGGGATTACTTTGAATCTGTAGATTGCTTTGGATAGTATGGACATTTTAACTATTATTCCTCCAATCCATGTGCCACTCTTCAATAGCTTTCCTGAGTGTCATACAGTTTTCAAAATATAGGTCTTTTAATCTCCTTGGTTAATTTTATTCCTAGATATTTTATTATTTTTCATGCATTTTTAAATGACATTGTCTTAATTTCTCTGATAGCTCATTAGTATGTATAAACGCAACAGATTTCTATTTGTTAATTTTGTATCTGCACTTTTACTGAATTCATTTATGTATTCAAATATTTCCTCGGTATAGCATTTATGATATTATCTGCAAATAGTGACAGATTTACTTCCTTCTAATTTGTATGTTTTTTATTTATTTTTCTTACCTGATTGCTGTGGCTAGCACTTTCAAACTATTTTAAATAAAATGATAACAGTGGGCATCCTTGTTTTGCTCGTTTTCAGCCTTTCACCATTGAGTACGATGTTAGCAGTGCATTTGTTGTTTATAATCTTTAGTATGTTGAAATATGTTCCTTCTATACCCACTTGTTAAGAATTTTTATCAAAAATGGATGTTGGACTGTCTCAAATACTTTTCCTGCATTTATTGAGATGATCATGTGATGTATGTCCTTCACTGTGTGCGGTACCACGTTGACTGATTTACAGATACTAAAGCATCCTTAAATCTCCAGGACAGATCCCACTAGATCATGTTATATGATCCTTTTAATGTGTGGTTGAATTTGGTTTGCTTGTATCTTGTTGAAGATTTTTGCATCTATTTTACTCAGGGATATTGGCCTGTAACTAGGTTTTTTTTTTTTTTTTGGAATGTCTTTGGGACTCTGCTTCCTGGACCTGGATATTTGTTTCCTCCCCTGGATAAGGGAACTTTTCAGCCATTATTTCTTCAAATAAATGTTCTGCTCCTTTCTCTTCTCCATTTCAGACCTTTATAGTGCAAGTGTTAGTATATTTGATATTCTTTCAGATGTCTCTTAAAATATCCTCATTTTGTTTAATTTTTTTAATCCACTATTTTATCCTCCTGGTTGCTTATGCATTCTTCTCTATCATCTAATCTGCTATCGATTGACTATATTTTCATTTTAATTATTAAATTTTCAGCTCTCAGTGGTTCTTTTTTATATTTTCTAATTCCTAACATTCTTACTGCATTCCTCCATTCTTTTCCTGACACATAGTCATCTTTATGATTGCTGCTTTGAACTCTTTACCAGGTAAATGACATCTCTGTTTCATCAAATATTTTTTTCTGAGGCTTTATCTTATTCTTTGGTTTGAAACAAATTCCTGTGTCTGTTTACAGTTTTTGATCTTCTGTGTTTTATTCTATGAATTATGCTGCTGTTGCTGCTGCTGCTAAGTCGCTTCAGTCATGTCCAACTCTGTGCGACCTCATAGACAGCAGCCCACCAGCCTCCTCTGTCCCTTGGATTCTCTAGGCACGAATACTGGAGTGGGTTGCCATTTCTTTCTACACTATGAATTATGTGAAAGTGTTATATCTCTTGGCCTTCTTGAAGGGCTAATTTTGTGTAAGAGTATTCCTTATGTAGACTGTTTGTGCCAGGTGGCTTTGGCAGGCTAGCTGGGGCACAGACTGGTGGGAGGGGTCCCCAAGATGTGCAAGGCTGGGCCAGAGAGTCTTTGGCTGGGTGGCCAGAGTTGGAACAGCCATGAGCCAGGGCCTTCCTGGTTTGCATCATGTCTGTCACCTTAGCAGGACAAAAAAAGCAAGCCATTTCTTTACCGTATCATAGGTGAGGAAAAAAGCAAACAAACTCAGTTTTAGAGGTGGAAAAAAACTAAAGCTTGACTTCACAAGAGAGGAAATACCCCTTTACTATGGGTCTTCACAGACTGTGTCAATAAGCCCTGATACCTCCTTGCAGCCTCATCCTCCTTTCCTAGTTCTGCTGCTCAGGGAAGACATGGGGTGGGATGAAAGGGAAGAGCGGCTCATTTTCCTTCTCATCCCTGTAGCTGAGGTGCTGAGCACTTTCTTCACATCTCCCAATAATTCTGGTCTTTAGAGAGAGGGGCTCACAGCAGAGCATTTTACGGTCACATGTGGACTCTGGGAAAGGTAGCTTTCACACGTACAAAGATAGAATCTGGGAGAGAGAAAGAGGGTAAAGGTCCATTTCATCCTTAACTCTATGAAAGATACTAAGGAAGCTGATTCACTCAAAAGAGAAGACTGCACTAAATATACATCATTAGTCCCCCAACTTTCTTTACATTTGAATAATGGTACTCTAAAAAAAGAAAAGATGAAGAAAAAATTAGAAAGAAGAAATCTTCTCTGGCAATTTGATTATTAGGTCACTTCAAGAGAGGCAATTTAAGAAACCAGCAAATGCCGCCGGGAGAACTAAAATAATAACAAGCAACACTAATATAACACCTTTCCTCTTCAAAGCACTTTACAAACATGAAGTAATTAGGCCAATTAAAACTTGAAAAAGTAGCCTATTTAGACATAATCTTCTTTTCACATACAGTGCATCTGCTGGAAATGACTCTCTTGCCTGTTTTCAATGCAAAAGATGATCACAGGAAAACAAGGTGCCCATAAATAAATAGCAGGACTTAATTTCAAAGGATCTGGCTCTAGAAGCGTTTAAGGCATTTATATCAGAAGTTTATTTCCCACACTCTGATTCTTCCCTGAGATTCCCTCCCATAAACCCTGTGTGGGTAAACACTTCCTGAGTACCAGGTTGTTATGAATGAATGGTATCGGCCAATAAAGATGGGCGGTCTAGAGAATGAATGGGTAGAAGATCTTGGGTTTCCTTTTCATACTAAGAGGAATCTCATTATAACTGAGCAAACAGGCATAGTGTTTCAAATTAGGAAGTATTTGGAATCGGGAGTAAGAAGATTTAAGTCCTTATTCAAGTTTAACCACTAATTCACTATGTGACTTGGGAAACATCATTTAATCGGTTTATGGTTTTGGTCTCTAAATGTGAAATGAGCTGTTTGATTAAATCTATGGTTTTCAACTTATGTTCTGAAGGTACTGTAGGTCCCCAGTGGAGACAGGTAAAAGCTCTGTGTTTCTTCTCTGGTTCTGCAACAGTAGCAGCACTTTAACTCATTTTAGATGTTAGATTTTTATGAGATGTGAATAGTTCCACATCTAAGTCAGCAAGAATATCACCAGAATGGATGATATCTAAATTCTTTTGCAACTCTGATAATCTGTGATTTTATGAAGGTTTTTAAACCCCATAATATACAGAATATGTTCCAATGAGAACGTTCAATACATTAGCTTAACCTACTAGGATCAGAGGAGGAGTGGAAGCTAAAGAGAGTGTTTTAGAGTTTTCTCACATACTCTGTAAATCAAGGGTGAGGAGGGCTACTTTTCTTTGACTTGTCTGAGCCTCGGTTCAGTCGGTATTACCAGCATCACCTGGGCTTCAAAGGTGAGCTTTGGGGAGGGATGGGGGCTCCATTTTATTCTCCAGTGTTGGTATTTTCTGAAAACTGTATATAAAGCTGCCATTCTCATTTTTCTCATTTATGTCTACTCTGTGATCCAGCGCCCTGGAGAAGAAAAGTTAATGGAGTGGTTTGGGTAAATAATTTTTGCTTTACTAATTTGCTCCCTTTTTGCCTGGAATCAAGCTGCTTCTAGGAACCCTCCCTGACAA
This sequence comes from Capra hircus, assembly GCF_001704415.2. Lineage (NCBI taxonomy): Eukaryota > Metazoa > Chordata > Mammalia > Artiodactyla > Bovidae > Capra > Capra hircus. Next base: position 11,209,357 of record NC_030822.1, on the reverse strand, counting down.
TGAACTCTAATACACTCGTATGTTAGTAGAATATTTCATGGTCCCCCAAACTATATTACTAATATTAACTGTACAAAGAAGAAACTGAGGCTGAAAGGTTACGTAGACAAATCCCACAGTTTGAGTGTCAAAGCCAAAAACGGACATTTCAAGCTTTCTGTCTCCAACTCCCCGACTTCTCTTGTCACTAAACTACTTCCCTACTTATGTATTAATAACATAGACCAATAACTCCCAGTCCATTCAAAGCAAAGATAAGTGTGGCTTCCTGTACTTGCTATAACCTGATGTTTCTTGTATTTTCTCTTCAGATTCTCAGGGTTATAGGACAGTGAGTCCAATGGACAGAGTATAAGTTTGAAGTCAGAACATCTGGCTTTAAAATTAATACATCAACTGACTTCACTAGACTCACAGTCTTAACCTTGATATGTCTAAATGACTTTCCTTTTTTCCTGTCTTTTCTTTTTTTTTTTTTTTTTTTTTGGCCATGCAGTATGCAGAGTCTTAGTTCCCTGACCAGGGATTGAACCTGTGCCCCCTGCAGCTGAAGCTTGTCATCTTAAGCATTAAACACCAGTTATGTTCTACTGCTTTCTTATTTTGAAGAATGTGAATAATACCTATCCAACTACTTCATGGCCCTCTCCTAGGATTTTAACATAGTCTTTGTGGGAACAAGTCAAAATTATTTTAAGTGCCCCTGGTATCATTTGAGATGTTTTAGTTTCTAATGTTTTCCATCTCTTGCAGCGTGGCAACTTGAGTAAAGAGCCAAACTAAAGAGTTTTCCAGGAGCACAGATTTCCCCAATGAAAATAAAGGATTCTGAATTCCAGATGGAAAACATTTTGGCATTCCCTTAGAGAATACCAGTAGTGGATTAAAATAGAAATAGATGTTCCATACTGAGTAGCAGTCTAGCAACTCATTTATAGGCCTAATTAAAATAGCACAATTATCTAGGATATTGTGAGGAAAAGCTGCCAATACTATTGACTATTTTTGCAATGCCAACAATCATAGGGAATGCTCAGTGACAACCCTGAATTCCCAAATACAGGATATAAAAAAGAAAATAGTAAGTTATGCTTGTAGGATATTAGGAAAAATTCCAGTAACAACTAGGAAAAATGGTTTGATGATCAGCCATAGGGTCTTGAAAGCATGAGTTTAAACTAGTTGACCTGAGCAAAAGTCAACTGCTGACTGTAAACATACATACAGCTCCTCTGCTTTAGAGATCTAGACCCAGAAGCAGAGAAGCAGGAATGCAGGGTAGAATAATGTATCCTATGCTTCTGGTTATATCCAGAGATTCTTGATATAGCATGGTTCTTACTAAAAAAACAAAATGCTACACAATTTCAACCTACATCTAAGCTTAATTTCTTGCTTGTCACTGGCAATATTACAGGTCTGCCAGTGAGTACATTAGCATAGGTCCTCTGAACTAGTGTGTGACATTAATAAACTCAGTCCTAAAAGGCTTCCACCTTTTTCCAAATGGAACTGACTTAAGTTTTGCCAACATCCAGCTTTCTCATTCTCCAATTATCTAGCTTTACTATAAAAAACTAACTATACTTACAGAAGTCAGAAAAAATTAAATCTAGTACTGATGTTTGCAGCTTTATTGAGTCATAATTGCCATATAATACTGTATCAGTCTAAGGTACACAGGATAATAATTATATGTGTATATATATGTATTATGAAATTATCTGCCACAGTAAGTTTAGCTAACAATCACTTCACATAGTTGTAGATTTTCTTTCTTACAATGAAAATATTAAAGATTTATTTATATCTTCTTAGAAACTTCATACAATATTTTATCTAGAGTCTCTGTGCTATACATTACAAACCCAGAACTTACCTATTCATAATTGTAAGTTTTTACCTTTTGACTGCTTTCACCATTTTCCCCATATCCCAACCCTCCGAAATAACACATTTTTATTTTCTCAAAACAAAGTGCCCAAATGCCCATTTTATATGCACTGAATGCATTAATGCAACTTAATCCCTGCCATTCCCTCATCCCCTTTCCATTGCTTTGGCACCTCTGTCTACTCTTTACTTTCTCAACTAGAATCATATGTATTTGCTCTATCACAGCTCTCACTTATCCTCTATTAGAAAATGATCTGACTAGTTTAAATATTCCTCTCTCCTCAATCTCAACTTCACCCTTGTTTTGAAAATCTAATGCTGCCAAGTTAAAGAGAGCACCTTTCCCTAGTATGACCAGATTTACATAGGCAAACCTGGAATCTGACCTCTGCTCCCACTGAGACGCTCATATTAACTTCTTCTAAAATGTGGGGAAGGATGCCAATCTTTCAGACCTACTGTTGAGCAACAGAATCTAAAACACACACACACACACACACACACACACACACACATTTTGCAGCTGTTTTGAACATGGGCAGTGATTCTGAGACTGAAATCAGATCAACTAAGAGTTCTATGATATCTATTTTTTATTACACAGTTCTAGAACTTATTTAATCCCACTAACTTCAGGGAGGAATTTAGCTTTACATCTTTTCTTAAAACAGTATTTGACCTAAGGGTCCTTGACCTGTTTTCCAAAAGTAGCTTCGTTGGCTCTTGAACACTTTGAAATGAGATGTATTATCCTGTGTGTTTGTTTATGAGAAATTTCTGGGGGGAGTTTTATTGCCTGTATTAAGTTCTCAAGATTTTTGTGATAGTATCATGACTTTCAAAATGTTGCAACCCACTGATAAACCATCTAAGATTTAACCTATGATCAGTTGGACTTTATAATCTATAAAATCTGTTGCTATTGTGTCCCTACCTGTTAACCCAATTCATAATCTTCTTTCTAAAGGTAAAGGATACTTAAATGGAAGAAAACACCTTCTTCCGAAAATAACACCTGGTCAGTAACAGGACCTCTTTCAGAGCCTGGCATTCATGTGCACCACCACTGTAGTAAATCAGAAAGATCTCAGAAATCAAAGTCAGAACACTGTTCTCTCAGTCTTGACTTATTACTATGCGGTGTTAGCAATTGAAACGGTAAAGCAGAGAAACTGGATGTGTATGCTCTCAAAGATAGGGCGTGGATCTCCAATTAGACCATTCCTCTGCTCTTTCTCCAGCATAACTGCAATACTCTATGAATAAATGCCACTTTCAGAGTCAGCGAAAGAATTCAACGTGTCCAATGATGAGAACTTTCTTCTGAAAAAAGAAGCTGTCCTATTATTGCTCCTCTTATGAAGTCACCCACTGGTGAGTGAGTGAAATCGCTCAGTCGTGTCCGACTCTTTGCAACCCCGTGGACTGTAGCCTACCAGGCTTCTCTGTCCATGGGATTCTCCAGGCAAGAATACTGGAGTGGGTTACCATTTCGTTCTCCAGGGGATCTTCCCTACCCAGGGATTGAATCCAGGTCTCCAGCATTGGAGGCAGACGCTTTAACCTCTGAGCCACCAGGGTAGGAAATATCAAACCTTCACTTAGAACAAGGTGATGAGGAACAGATGCTCTGTAGAGACCAATACTGCCTGGAAGATGGCTGGAGGCAAATGGGATTTGTGTATCAATGTGAATCCATTACCAAAATCTCTCATGATTTTCTTCAGGTCAAGATGAGGATCTGTGAGGGATTCACAAAACCATTAAGTGGATTGGTAATCATCTGAACACTGCACCCAAAGAAGATGGATTAATTACTTTGGCACTCATCTTTAGGAATGTCTTCATACATGGGTTCTATACTTGGCCCTGTGAAATTAAACAGAATGTGTACCCTGTAAATTCGTCCATTACAAAATGTGGGGAGGTGAATTACAAGATGAATATTAAAATAAATACTCAAAGAGATGTTGACAAAGAGTGGTCCAAAAATCAACAAGATGAAATATCACAATCATATAATAATATACAGTGAAAAGGAAGCTCTGAAATAAAACAAACGTGAATTGAAATGCCCGCTTTACTGCTTAATACCTATATGGATCCAGCTAAATTACCTCCTAGGGCTCAGTTTTCTCAATGTGAAATATGGACAGTAAATTTTATTTTATGGGATCATTGAGAAAATTTAACTGTGTAGCATATACTAAGGTTATAATATAGACTTAGAATTAAACTGATGGAAAAAATTAAGTTTTAAGTAGTACATTAATTTAAATATTATCTTCACAGATAAAAAGAGAGAGAGTACCTGATACTCTTTATTTATCAAACATTTAGAAAACATACAATAAGTGTTTAAATACTCAATATATGTAGTGTTATGCTTGGTTCTGGAAGTGCAAGGATGAACCAGTTCTAGCTTGAAGGCCAAGTTGAGGAGCTTAAATTGGACTGGAATGGGTGAATTTAACTCAGATGACCATTATATCTACTACTGTGGGCAAGGAATCCCTTAGAAGAAATGGAGTAGTCAACAAAAGAGTCCGACATGCAGTACTTGGATGCAATCTCAAAAACAAACAAAAAAAAATGATCTCTGTTCGCTTCCAAGGCAAACCATTCAATACCATGGTGGTCCAAGCCTATGCCCCAACCAACAATTCTGAAGAAGCTGAAGTTGAAGGGTTCTATGAAGACCTACAAGACCTTTTAGAACTAACAACAAAAAGAGATGTTCTTTTCATTATAGGGGACTGGAATGCAAAAGTAGGAAGTCAAGAAACATCTGGAGTAACAGGCAAATTTGGCCTTGGAGTATGGAATGAAGCAGGGCAAAGGCTAATAGAATTTTGCCAAGAGAATGCACTGGTCATAGTAAACACCTTCTTCCAACAACACGAGAGAAGACTCTACACATGGACATCACCAGATGATCAACACCGAAATCAGATTGATTATATTCTTTGCAGCCAAAGATGGAGAAGCTCTATACAGTTAGCAAAAACAAGACCAGGAGCTGACTGTGGCTCAGATTATGAACTCCTTATTGCCAAATTCAGACTTAAATTGAAGAAAGTAGGGAAAACCACTAGACCATTCAGGTATGACCTAAATCAAATCTCTTATGATTATACCGTGGAAGTGAGAAATAGATTTAAGGGACTAGATCTTATAGACAGAGTGCCTGATGAACTATGGACAGAGGTTCATGACATTGTACAGGAGACAGGGATCAAGACCTTCCCCATTGAAAAGAAATCAAAAAAGGAAAATGGCTGTCTAAGGAGTCCTTACAAACAGCTGTGAAAAGAAGAGAAATGAAAACCAAAGGAGAAAAGGAAAGATATTCCCATTTGAATGCAGAGTTCCAATGAATAGCAAGGAGAGATAAGAAAGCCTTCCTCAGTGATTAATGCAAAAAATTGAGGAAAAGAACAGAATGGGAAAGACTAGAGATCTCTTCAAGAAAATTAGAGATACCAAGGGGATATTTCATGCAAAGATGGGCTCGATAAAGCACAGAAATGGTATGGACCAAACAGAAGCAGAAGATATTAAGAAGAGGTGGCAAGAATACACAGAAGAACTGTACAAAATATATCTTGATGACCAAGATAACCACAATGGTGTGATCACTCACCTAGAGCCAGACTTCCTGGAATGGGAAATCAAGTGGGCCTTAGAAAGCATCACTACGAATAAAGCTAGTGGAGGTGATGGAATTCCTGTTGAGCTATTTCAAATCCTGAAAGATGATGCTGTGAAAGTGCTGCACTCAATATGCCAGCAAATTTGGAAAACTCAGCAGTGGCCACAGGGCTGGAAAAGGTCAGTTTTCATTCCAATCCCAAAGAAAGGCAATGCCAAAGGATGCTCAAACTACCACACAATTGCACTCTTCTCACATGCTAGTAAAGTCATGCTCAAAATTCTCCAAGCCAGGCTTCACCAATACATGAACTGTGAACTTCCAGATGCTCAAGCTGGTTTTAGAAAAGGCAGAGGAACCAGAGATCAAATTGTCAACATCCACTGGATCATGGAAAAAGCAAGAGAGTTCCAGAAAAACATCTATTTCTGCTTTATTGACTACGCCAAAGCCTTTGACTGTGTGGATCACAAAAAACTGTGGACAATTCTGAAAGAGATGGGAATACCAGACCACCTAACCTGCCTCTTGAGAAACCTACATGCAGGTCAGGAAGCAACAGTTAGAACTGGACATGGAACAACAGACTGGTTCCAAATAGGAAAAGGAGCACGTCAAGGCTGTATATTGTCACCCTGCTTATTTAACTTATATGCAGAATACATCATGAGAAATGCTGGGCTAGAAGAAGCACAACCAGGAATCAAGATTGCCCTAGAAATCTCAGTAAACTCAGATATGCAGATGACACCACCCTTATGGCAGAAAGTGAAGAACTAAAAAGCCTCTTGATGAAAGTGAAAGAGGAAAGTGAAAAAGTTGGCTTAAAGCTCAACATTCAGAAAATTAAGATCATGGCAACTGATCCCATCACTTCACGGCAAATAGATGGGAAAACAGTGGAAACAGTGTCAGACTTTTTTTGGGCTCCAAAATCACTGCAGATGGTGAGAGCAGCCATGAAATTAAAAGACGCTTACTCCTTGGAAGCAAAGTTATGACCAACCTAGATAGCATATTCAAAAGCAGAGACATTACTTTGCCGACTAAGGTCCATCTAGTCAAGGCTATGGTTTTTCCAGTGGTCATGTATGGATGTGAGAGTTGGACTATAAAGAAAGCTAAGTGCAGAAGACTTGATGCTTTTGAAGTGTGGTGTTGGAGAAGACTCTTGAGAGTCCCTTGGACTGCAAGGAGGTCCAACTAGTCCATCATAAAGGAGTTCAGTCCTGGGTATTCATTGGAAGGACTGATGCTGAGGCTGAAACGCCAATACTTTGGCCACCTCATGCGAAAAGTTCAGTCATTGGAAAAGACCCTAATGCTGGGAGGGATGGGGGCAGGAGAAGAAGGGGATGACAGAGGATGAGATGGCTGGATGGCATCACCGACTCAATGGACATGAGTTTGAGTGAACTCCGGGAGTTGGTGATGGACAGGGAGGCCTGGTGTGCTGCAATTCATGGGGTTGCAGAGAGTCGTACATGAGTGAGCGACTGAACTGAACTGAATGAAGAAATAAGGATGTACAGATGGACTCATGACACCCTGGGGAACATCACTAAGCACACACTTCCTGGTCCTCTACTCCACTCTTCCACTTGATTCTACACGCATTAGGCAGGTCACTCTTCCGAAGGTCCCTTTCTGAGGAACTCTGACTCACAGAGCCCCTGATGAAATTGCAGGCCTCAATAACTCCAACTGCTAATGATCAGAATTTTTTGCATGCTCAGTGGCTCAGTCATGTCTGATTCTTTTGCTACCCCATGGACTGTAGCCCACCAGGATCCTCTGCTCATGGAATCAGCCTGGCAAGAATATTGGAGTGGGTTGCCATTTCCTCCTCCAGGGGATCTTCCTGACCCAGGGATCGCCCCTCTGCCTCCTGGGGCTCTGCATTTGCTCATTCCTATCTGATTCTTTGTGACCCTGTAGACTCTAACCCACCATTCTCCTCTATCCATGGGATTCTCCAGGCAAGAATACTGGAGTCTGTTGCCAGGCCCTCCTCCAGGGGATCTTCTCAACCCAGGGATCGAACTCATGACTGCCTGCCTCTCCCGCGTTACAGATGGATTCTTTACCACTGAGCCACCTGGGAAGCCCTCTGAACATTTATTCCCCCATTCAAATTCATGTTAAACTCCTAACCTCCAAGGTGATGGTGTTAGAAGGTAGAGCTTTCTGGAAGTTCTTAATGTGTGAGGCTGGAACTCTCATGAATGGGAACACTGTTTCTATAAGAGACCCCACAGATCTCCCTATAATCTTCCCCCGTGTGATGGCACCAAAAGAAGCTAGTAGCCTACAAACTAGAAGAGGACCTTCACTAGAATACAACCATGCTGACACCCTGATCTTAGACTTCCAGCCTCCAGAAGAGTGAAAAAAGAAATGTGTGTTATATAATAAGCCTCACAGTCAGTGATATTGTATTAAAACTTCCCAAATGGACTAGGACAGTAACCCACGACCCAGCCAATTGGACCAAGCATAGATAACAGATCCACAGTGCTTGCTATGCTGAAATCTAAATGCCCTTCCTTAACCCAGGAGATTTTCTCAGAAATTCCAACAAAGGAGCAAGGTGAGAATTGGTACAATTGATGATGGGAGCTGGCAATGGAAGGATTTAGGAGGTAGAATTGAGACTGGGAGGAGTAATGTCAATTTGAAAATGATGAGACACCAGACAAATGGCTAAGTGGAAATACACAGGGAAAATCAGAAATGCCTTGAGGGTAACAGAGAACCAGAGATTAGCAAATGCCAAGAGCTTCAGTTTCTGATGACATAATAATGGCTACCTCTTCTTGAGCACTTAGTGCTAGCATCTTATCTAGCACGTTATATGCATACATATATATATATATATATATATATATTAGCTCATGTAACCATCAGAGACTTTCCATGAGCTCATTATTGCTATTTTTCTCATGTAACACATGTGAAAATTGAGATATGAAGAGGTCAAGTGACTTGCACAAGTTTCAAGGCTATTGCTTATTGGAGTCAGGATTCAAACCCTAGTCGTACGGCTTCAGAACCTCCATGGCCCTTTTGCACCCGTGTAAGTGCCTCTATCTGAAAGTGGTCTAGATGAGTCTTTCCTTCGCTCACCAAGAAAGGAAGCCACTAACACAGCACCTTTGTACCTGATAGTGATTCAACTTCACACAAAAGGTGCGGGGATCTGCAATACTATAAACCTTGGACACAGCAGCAGAACTATTTCTCTTCCCTTTCAGGGAGCATGCTGCTTTGTACAGAACAGGAGTGAATTTCTAAAGATCAGTCTCTGATAGATTTTGAGGTGGCATTTTGGGATGCTAGAACTTTGAAATAGTAATGAAGCAACTTTTCTTAAACCTTCCGGGTGCTGCACGGGAATCCTTTTATGAATGTCTGCTCCGTTTCTCCACAGATCTGGGGGCAATGCAGCCTTCCCCTACTCACCACGCCACACACAGAGGGGAAACGTGACCCAAAGAGGTTCTCCTGAAAGACCTCCGGGGGATAAGAGAGGCGGCTGCTCTCAGTGGCCACTGTGTCGTAAGCTGTCTGATTCCACGACTGTTTCTTCCTCTCCACTGTGAAGCTTTTAGAGAGAAAAACTATGTCATTTCTACCTTTCCACAAACAGTATCCAGTAAAGCCGCTGTGCATGAAAAGATCTTTTAAAGGAATGGCTTTCGATAAACGAAGGAACTCACAAAGGGAACAAAGCATATTGCCAATGGGAGATCCGCTTTCCACAACTAAAAATATATGCACTTTTTGATTTCGTTGATTCTTAGGTCTTATCAGAAACGTAGATGAAAGTGAAAGTGGCTCAGTTGTGTCTGAGTCTTTGCGACCCTGTGGACTACAGTCCGCAAGTCTCCTCCATCCATCAAATTTTCCAGGCCAGAATACTGAAGTGGGTAGCTGTTCCCTTCTCCAGGGGATGTTCTCAACCCAGGTATCAAACCCAGATCTCCTGCACGGCAGGCAGATTCTTTACCATCTGAGCCACCAGGCAAGCCCATATATTATTTTATAATTATTCAGTGAGATCCTAGGCATTCAAATCAGGCTCCAGAGCCCCATATTTTGCCTTTTAATCTTGGCTTCACTAATTGCCAGTAAGTTATTTAACATTTCTCTTTCTAACTTTTCTAGAGTAAGAGATTATTTAAATACTTAGCAATTATACCTGCCCAACAGGGTCACTGTGAGAACTAAGACATTAACAAACCCCTACCAGTGGTTCATGGCACCCCACTCCAGTACTCTTGCCTGGAAAATCCCATGGATGGAGGAGCCTGGTGGGCTGCAGTTCACGGGGTCGCTAAGAGTTGGACACGACTGAGCGAGTTCACTTTCACTTTTCACTGTCATGCATTGGAGAAGGAAATGGCAACCCACTCCAGTGTTCTTGTCTGGAGAATCCCAGGGACGGCAGAGCCTGGTGGGCTGCCGTCTATGGTGTCACGCAGGGTCAGACAGGACTGAAGCGACAGCAGCAGCAGCAGCAACAGTGGTTCAGTGGTAAAGAATCTGCCTGCCAGTGTAGAATACGTAGGTGTGATCCCTAGTCTGAAATGATCCCCTGGAGAAGGAAATGGCAACCCACTCCTGTATTCTTGCCTCGAGAACCCCATGGGCAGAGGAGCCTAGTGGGCTGCAGTCCATCGGTTTCGAAAGAGTCGGACGTGACTTAGGGACTGAACAATAGTCCCCAGTTCATAGTGAGCTCCCAATAAACATTCAGTAGATACAACAATTCGATAGATAAGGAAACAGTGACTTTCCTGGTGGTCCAGTGAGTTAAGACTCCACACTCCCAATGATGCGGGCGTGGGTTCATTGGTCAGGAAACTAGATCCCACAGTCCACAACTAAAGATCCCACCTGCCTCAACAAAGACCCTGTGCAGCCAAATAAATAAATAGGCAAAAAAAAAAAAAAAAACAGATAAGGAAACAAGTACAGGTGTCCTCACAGTCATACTATAAAGTGCATGAATGTATTGGATATATCGGGAGGTAATATAATATCTGTAGTGAAGATTAGGAATATTTAAAGGTTCAAATTCTAACGTGACTTTGGGCAAGTTCCTCTACCTCTCTGAGCCTCAGTTTCCTCATCAATAAAATGGAGATAATAATTTCCTGTTGCCCCAAAGATGAAATACTGCCTGCCACCTCCATCTCCAAACAGAAGGATGGAAACCCAGAGTCCCCTGCCATATCCCACCTAGCATTACAGGGTCTCCATGGCCACTAGATCTGGAGTATGGATGCTGCTCTACAAAGATCTTTAATTCAATATTTTTAAAAGAAAAAAAAATCCCCTGTACCATGAGACTAAAATTAGATAATGAACTATGTGTAAAGCTCTTAGAACGTTAAGTAATTCACAGTGAGTTCAATATAAGTGTTGGCCATTATTTAATCATCATTATTATTATTACTACTAAAGCAATGCTACCCACATATATTAAAATCCTACACCCAAGTTTTATATCATCTTCTATATTTGAAGACATTTCTGCAGCCCATACTATTTGTCTCCCTGATCCACACCACTACATTCCCATCTGCTATGACAACTGTTGGTAACTTTGTACTAACCCAGAGTTCAGATTCAGTAGGAGTGTATCAGAGAGACTGTAACACAACAGGAAGCAAGAGGAAGCATAGCTACTTGCTTGGAGGTATTTTGCCCAAATCTTCTGATAACATTTTCTTTTTTTTTTTTTCTTTAAACCTGCCAGAGTAATTATGGCTCCTAACAATTGTTACAGCTCAGTAGCAAATGCGGGGTGACTCCTGCAAACAGTTTTATCAAACTGACATTCTCATAAATGCCCCTTGCAAAATGTCAAGTGAGATTTCTGGAGGGAAAAGAAAAATGCCTTCTTTCTTCTTCCGCATCCCACATTTATGTAGATCAAAAAGACACTGCATGGCGGCCCGTTGTTTCCGTAATTCAGACATCTGCAATAATCCACCGAGAATCCTTAATCAGCCAAGCCTCCATTCTTAACACTGAGGAGAATTAATTATGAATGTGGAATCAGCATCATGGTTGATCCGGGAAGCTGAACTGACTCGCAGTGATGCTGTCCTTATGTAGTTTTAATTAAGCAGAAAGGAGTTCAAGGGTACACAGCAGGAGCAGAGTGAGACTGATAACCAGTCCGCTATGCAGGAGATTCCTGTCCCGCTTTGCGTGTTGAGTTTCATGTTATTCAGGAAATAAATATTCAAAATTATATGACCTCACAGGGACACTTAAGGGGAGGTAATGAAGTTAGTGATTAAACAAAGTCAGTGAAAAGAAGAAAGCTGCCTCCATAAGAAGGTGGAATACTCTCTCCTCTAGACATGAGTGATTAGAGAAACAGCAGAACGGAAGAGGAAACAGTCATGAAGAGCCGTCTACACTGTTATCATTTCCCTGTTTCTTCCCCACTAATCAGAGTCTGGTGTTTCGTTTTCTGTTTCCTTTCTTCAGGTAACTGATGGCCATTATCTCAGAGGAGGCTTTTCTGAGCTCCATGGCAAATCCTGATTGACCTGAACCAGCTACGACGATCCATTCTTCTTTAGAAATGGCCTTGTGACACATTGAATATCCATGAGAGCTGTGAAGAGGGAGATCTGCCTGGGACACATCTTGTAAAGGCTTCCTCAGTTTCCAAAAGAGACGCACGTGAGTAAACAGCTACAGGGGAGGTGATGCTTGAGTTCACTGCGTCAACCTGCAGCTATGAGTCTACAAACTTGAAGTCTAAGTCGAAATGCTGAAAATGATAGGGCAACACGATACAATGGTGTGAGTCGTGGATGACGTTGTATCTCCATTGAATTACCAGCCCTAGAACCACTCCACCCCTGGCTATCTCATTATGATATCATAATTTCTTATTTGAAAACAATTTTATTCTGTTTTCTGTTGATCGTAGCTAACTCACTTTAACCAATATTCTATTCAATGTAAAAAAAAAATCCATGCTATTATTTTAATTTATACTCATGCCAACTTTGTCAAGTAGATAGTCCCCTTTTTTTATAAATAAAAAAGAAACCCCAAAACAAATTAACAGGAAAAAACACAACTGAGTCTCAAAGAAAATAAATGATTTGTCAGCAGTGACCCACTGACCAAGCTATGTCTCTGGAATGAAAGCCCATGCATAATTAAAGAGCCCGTGTTGGCTACATTACACTGAGGGGGAAGTTTCATCACTGAAATGATATTCATTTATATTGATTTTGACTTAGTAGTTTTTGGATGCCAGGAGATACACTGGGTCGGCCAAAAAGTTTAGGTTTTTCCTTCAATGTCATGGATAAACTTGAAAATACCTTTTTGGCCAACCCAATACTAAATGCTAGGGGTGCAAATATTATAAAAATAATAATAACCTCTATTAGTACTAACAATACAGATAACCAACAAGAATGGCTAACACTGTTTGGGCTTCAGGTAGTACTGACCGAGATGGATTTTAAAGAAAGAGCATGACTAGCTAGGGTTGGTGAAGGAAAGGAAGTCTAGGTAGAGAGAAAAGATTATTTAGAGACCCCCCAAGTCCCTGGTAGCTCATCTGGTAAAGAATCTGCCTGCAGTACAGGAGACCCTGGTTTGATTCCTGGGTCGGGAAGATCCACTGGAGAAGGAAAAGGCTACCCACTCCAGTATTCTGGCCTGGAGAATTCCATGGACTGTATAGTCCATGGGGTTGCAAAGAGTCAGACATGACTGAGCAACTTTCACACTTACTCACATGTAAACAGCTAGTGTTTGTGTGTGTGTGTATGTGTGTGTTAGTCACTCAGTCGTGCCTGATTCTTTGTGACCCCATGGACTATAGTCCACCAGGCTCCTCTGTCATGAGATTAGGCAAGAATATTACAGGGATTGAACCCAGGTCTTCAGCCTTGTAAGCAGATTCTTTAGCATCAGAGCCACGAGGGAAGCCAAGTTAGATAGTTCTAGTGTATAACTATGGACAGCATGTGATAGGGAACTAAGTTAAGTCCAGATCATGGATGCTCAAGCTAAATAAGTTTATTCTGTGGATCACTGGTTTTTACACTTTTCTTTATTCTTAACCTTTTCCCCTCAAAGTCATAGCTGAAATACCAGAACAGATAAAAGCAGGGTTTTTCTGGTTGAAACATACAGCGCATCTTAAAAGTCACGCTTGGTGAATGATGGGATGTCATCTAATAGTTTTAACCATAGACATCATGTAAAAAGAACGATGTCTTCCAAAGAGTATTCTGTTGACAGAATGGAAGATAGATGGTTGGAGAAAGAATAAGAGGCAGAAAGTTCTGTCTGATACTGGGTAGCAAAACAACTTCCAAAACTCTCAAGTACTCCATGCAAGTAAAAAATGTTTAAACTGAGGCCGTGATTATGAATCAGCATATACTCTTCTATCTAAGAGACACTCCCACCCTTTATAGTAATCAAATTCAAAAAAAAAAAAAGTTAGGGAACAGTGAGACTGCCATCTCCATATTTAGCCAGTCATATCCAATTGATGCCAATGTCAGTTCCAGGTAGAATCTGAGTAACTTAAGGAAATCTTATCCCCCTTAGGTAGGTATCCCCCACTACCACAGTGACTGGTTTGGGAATACTCCTGTGGTACAAGTTGGGCTACATGGGTTTTTGGCTGGAAGGTCTTTTTGGAGAGAAAAAACTTTTTTGGAAGGCAAAGTATAGACTAGCTTTGACAATATCATTAAGCTACTTTAATAGAAAAGACCCTGATGCTGGGAAAGGTTGAAGGCAGACGAAGGGGATGACAGAGGATGAGATGGTTGGATGGCCTCACCGACTCAATGGACACGAGTTTGAGCAAGCTCTGGGAGATGGTGAAGGACAGGGAAGCCTGGCGCGCTGCAGTCCATGGGGTCGCAAAGAGTCGGACACGACTGAGCGACTGAATGACAGAGAGTTTAATATACTGCCATTGAAACCTTTACTACTTTGAGGTTTCTCATTTATTTGAGCCACTAAGTTTCCAATAATATTTAATGTATTTGGGGTTGAATTTCTCTTACAATTGAGGCTACCTTAAGTAATACAGGACAATAAGAATTTTTTTTTTTTAAAAGGACCGATTTAAAATAAAGTATAAATCAGTGACTCAGTGGTACCTTGTAACTAAATTTGGCATGAGGGTAAAGACAAGGTTTTGGATGACTCCTAGTTAATTTGTACCTTGAATAGAGTAAGGATTATTTACCAAGATCATGTACCAATTCAGAAGCCAAACCAAACAGAGGAGTTGAGAGAAGATATCAATTTGGGTTTTAGATTTGGGACATTGTTACTGCTGAAATACACTTGAGGTTTATAAAGACAGTAGTTAAAGCCAGTAATTGAGGGTGGAAATGAGAAGAAATTATGTAAGCTGAAAAATAAATACTTTTAAACATTAATTTTATACTGAAATAAAGAAGACGACCTTATAAAGAAAAATCAAATTTTCCATGATTTTTTTTTTTTTTTCAATAGAAGGCTAGATTTCAAGGATATTTCTCACCTACTGTTGGCAGTTTCAAGTTGACTCATGCCTACCAGGGATAACTATCTTAGTCCCTCTAGTTTTCAAATTTTGAAAAATGGATTCAGGGGGCATCATAATTAATTTCATTAAGGGACAGTGCATCAGATCAACCTTCCAATATTACCTGTAGCTATATGTAAATTTCAGAAAGATTGAGTTGGCATCTGAAACTGAGGAAGCACGAGTTTTCAGAAGGATGCAAATGTCAGGGAAAAGGGCCAAAACCCAATCTGATCAGGTTCCCAGTTGCTACCTGGCCTGGCTTTGGTCCATAGTTGATTATCTGGTAAGAAACCATTATAGACGAATTCAGAGACGAATCACTGCTCTGAGATTTGTTCATTGTCCAATAGGCTCTGGTCCACAAGAGGGTGATTTGAGACCTATACTATTGCAAACCTTTTGGGTGTACATGATTTCCAATTGACAAGGTCTCCATCTAATTTTGATAACAAAAGCCTTACAGGGAAGGCCCATAAGGCATTTTACACATCAAACAGCTCTTACCGAACAATGTTTTGATGAAATAATTACAAATGAATCAGAAGAAGTAAATTACCCTTGAAATAATAGCAATACTTAGCATTTTCATTTTCAAAATGTTTAGCAAATCACTAATTATTTAATTTACATTTTAGCATTATGATGAAGGGACTTTCGATTCCAGTTTTATAAATGGGCGTGCTGGGCTATCAGGAGGGGTGAGGTGTTCATGTCGAGGTCAGTCTGGAAAGAATGGTAACTGGATTTCAAGCAGCTGTTCCCTGAATGGAGAGGTGGGTAACGGAGAGATTGTCTTTTAGGGAGAGCCCAATTTCCTTCCATTCTCCAGCTTTTCAAGCCTTCAAAGCAGAAAATTACATTTTTTTAAAAGCTTCTCAATTGAAAATACTATTCTGGAACTGAAGATTGTTTGAATTTATACCTGATATATTTGCGGTTCCGTAATCTGGGAAACTGGGGCCACTTTGGAGGAAGTGTGTGCCATATGTTGCTGTTCAGTCACTAAGTCACGTCCGTGGACTGTGGCCCTCCAGGCTTCTCCATCCACGGGATTTTCCAGGCAAGCATACTGGAGTGGGTTGCCATTTCCTCCTCCAGGGGATCTTCCCCACCCAGGGGTGGAACCCAGGTCTCCTGCATTGCAGGTGGATTCTTTACCACTGAGGCACCTGGGAAGCCCAGTACCTTGCATAGCAAGGGCTTCTAGCCAGTTCCTTCAGGACAGTTACAGGAATTACTCAATGAAAAGAGAACTGTTGCAGAATGAAGTCAGAACCCCACTCCTAGCTTCTTCTCTGATCCCCAGTTCTTCATTATGGTGACTGCTTTTTCTGCTTGCTGTTCTTGGGTGCCTGACATAAAATACAGCTTCTGATGTCTCATGTCCTGGTGACTTCTCAGGGTGCATCCTCAACTCAAACTAAACAGTGAAGCCAATACCTGTTAGCTGTTTTGTGGGGCGGACACTGCCCACACCTGGAATTCATTCTGTCAGCTCAGCGCTATGCCCAAACATCACTACACAAAGGGTCATCTTATTTTGGGCAGCGAACTGACAGTGATGGATGGCCCGTGATTGTGTTTCCTTTGGCTGCCTGTGTAGACCCACTGTGTTTGCAAAGACAGCGTGACTAGGCAAGAGCTACATTCCTCTCAAAACAGCAGACTTGCTGCCATGGTCCTAACCTCTCTCTGCTTTATGTTTTTATATTGGCTATAAGGCTCAACTCTCTATTGTTATATAACAAAAGACACAGAAATGAAGTGGTTTAAAACAACAATAATTCCCCAAGGTTTTCTGGGCCAGGAATTCTGGCAGAGCTCATCCTGGATGTTCTTTGCTTCACTTTTTATTGATGTGGGGCTTCACAAGTGGCTTGGTGGTAAAGAATTCACCTGCAGTGCAAGAGACACAGGTTCAAGGCCTGGGTCAGGAGCATCCCCTGGGGAGGGAAACGGCTACCCACTCCAGTATCCTTGCCTGGAGAATCCCACGACAGAAGAGGCTGGGAGGCAACAGTCCAAGGGTTCTAGAGAAATGGACAGGACTTAGTGTTGAACCAACAATGACAAGGTTGACTGCAGTTACTCCCGCCACCAGAGGCAGCTGGGAGCGTCCCTGGGGCTGGAACCTCCAGGATGGCCTGTCACCTGCCTGGACCTCCCTCCACGGGGTATGCAACCACTGACAGTATACCCCAAGAGAGAAGCAGAAGCTCCCAGTCTTACAACTGAGCTTGAAAGTCCAAGAATATCACTCGACTGCATTTGTCTGGTCAAAAGAATCTGTAGGGCCAGGAAGAATTGAAGGAAAAAGGGAAACAGGTTTTATCTTTTGATTGAAAGTGGTACAGCATATAGGAAGGGATGGATTTTTTTGGGGGGTGGCAGCATGGCATGTGGGATCTTAGTTCCTGACAAAGGATGGAACCCAGGCCATCTATACTGAGAGCATGGAGTTTCAACCACTGGACCACCAGGGAAGTTCCAGGAAGGGAAAGAACTGATGGTGGATCTCCTTGAAAATTATCTCCTACCTATGTCTATAACCTCCTTCTGAAACTGGGACTTCTATTTGCAGTTTTGGCAGCAGGAGGTCTCTCAGAATTTCTGAAGTTCATTAATTTGTTCAAAGAGAAGAGATTTTCTTTTTTTTTTTATATATGCATCCTTGTAGCTTACTTATTTTTTGCCTGGTGATTTGTACCTCTTAATCCCCTACTTCTTTTTTTTTAATTTTATATATATATATTTTTAAAAATTTTTATTTTTACTTTATTTTAGTTTACAATACTGTATTGGTTTTGCCATACATTGACATGAATCCACCACAGGTGTACATGAGTTCCCAATCCTGAACCCCCCTCCCACCTCCCACCCCATATCATCTCTCTGGATCATCCCCGTGCACCAGCCCCAAGCATCCTGTATCCTGTATCGAACATAGACTGGTGCTTCATTTCTTACCTGATAGTATACATGTTTCAATGCCATTCTCCCAAATCATCCCACCCTCTCCCTCTCCCTCAGAGTCCAAAAGTCCACTCTACACATCTGTGTCTCTTTTGCTGTCTCGCATACAGGGTCATCATTACCATCTTTCTAAATTCCATATATATGTGTTAGTATACTATGTTGGTGTTTTTCTCTCTGGCTTACTTCACTCTGTATAATCGGCTCCAGTTTCATCCATCTTATTAGAACTGATTCAAATGTATTCTTTTTAATTTTCTTTTACTTTTTTGTTGGTGGTGGTTTGCCTATTGAATATCTACGCTTTGCCTGGCCCTCTTTTAGGACAGGGGGACACAGCAAGGAATCAGAGATATGGGATTCCTTCTTTTATGGAAATTAGATTCTATCATCAGTAGACTGACAATAATCAAGTCAACAAATAAACAATGACGATAAATATCCAACAGTGATACATGCTGTAGGTAGGATTATGTGATAGAGCATGGCTAGTTTGCTCATGTTGATTAGAAAGCTGAATCAGGGTTCCCTGAAGGGGAGACTTTTAGGCTGAGAGCTGAGTGACAGGAAGGACAAAGACCCAGGGCAATGACCTCGCAGACATGATTGCGGAACAGCAGGAAGCCCAGTGAGGTAGGAGCAAGTGAAAAGGGAAGAACGCAGTGAAAAAGGAGAACAGAAGGGTGGCCACGAAACTGACTCCTGAGGGCTTTCTCAGCAGTCGTCAGGAGTTCGGTTTTAACTGCAAGTCTGGCAGAAGCCATCAGAAAAGCATTTAAGCATGTTTCTACTCTGTGTTTCTGCTCTGAGAACTAGCTAATAGTTTGGACTGGGGGAGGTGAGGAAGAGAGAGATTAAGGTTCATTCTCACGCTGTCAATTGAACAACTGAGTAGATGTTGGTACCATTTGCTGCATTTGAGTTCTGCCTAAAAATAAAGAAATAAATGCCTAGTGAAGTTGTTGTTATTAACATTATTATTATTAGAACAAGAGTCACTTTGGATTACCCTTCCTTAGAAGTGCCTTCTCATCGTCAGCACTATAAGAGGGTTAGGAGAGGTACTCAAGGATTAGAGGTACTCGAGGGAGTTGTCACCCTCGCTAATTACATTCTCGCCTGGAAAAGACTGCAACATGCACCCTACATATGTGTGCTTAGTTGCTCGGTTGTGCCCAGCTCTTTGCGACCCCATGGACTATACTCCGCCAGGCTCCTCTGTCCATGGGCTTTCCCAGGCAAGAATACTGGAGTGGATTGCCATTTTCTCCTCTCGGGGATCTTCCTGACCGCAGGATCAAACTCATCTTTCCTGTGTCTCTTGCATTGGAAGGCAGATTCTTTACCACTGAGCCACCTGTTGAAGCCCCAGTTATTCTTAATAGAGTTTATTTAGGAGTAATGCAGGGCTTTCCAGGTGACTCAGACAGTTAAGAATCTGCCTGCAACACAGGAGACCCAGGTCTGATCCCTGAGTTGGGAAGATCCCCTGGAGAAGGGAATGGCAACCTGCTCCAGTATTCTCGCCTGGAGAATTCCGTGGACAGAGAAGCCTGGAGGGGTACAATCCGTAAGGTCACAAAGAGTCGGACACGACTGAGTGACTCACACTTTCACTTTCAGGAGCACTGTAAGTTTGAGTTCTTTTCCTTTCCCTTCATCTTTTCTTCTCTCCTTCCACAGATATTCAGTTACTATTTTATATCAGATAATGATGGCCACTGAGTATAGTAGCTTTTAGTCTAGCTGAGGAGGCAGAGATAATTAAACAGTCCCCCAAAGGCTTCAAAGTCAAGATGCACATTACTTAGTGAAAGGCCACTTCTATCCTTGGTATTAATATAAAAGCATCTAGAGAGAAGGTGAACCATCTGTAAAAAGAGTATAAGGAATCCCCTTCGATGATTGGGACTGAAGTCTGACATATCCTGTGGTAGGACAGGTTAAATCACTAACACTTGATAGGACTGCCTAGTTGTGACCAAATTTCAGAAGCAAGAGAAGAAATGTGTCAGAGAGACCCATGCCATCACAGAATAAGAAGTTGGGAATACAGTAGGTTTGGTGAAGAAAACTGGTATCACCACAACTCGTGGCTGCATCTAGAAACCCCTGCGACCTGCTCTTACTTTATGGGATCAACGGCTAAATGAATGCTGATTATGTGATCTGTTACCTCGGTGCCCAAGCTTGGGGCATCACTTTTGGTCCCCAGGGAAATAGCATGAATATGGCCAGAACGATTCTGCTTGTGGCATCACTGACTTAATGGACCTAAGTTTGAGTAAATTCTGGGAGCTGGTGATGGAAAGGGAGGCCTGGCGTGCTGCAATTTATGGGGTCACAAAGAGTCGGACACAACTGAACGAATGAGCTGAACTGATGAAAGATACCCTGTGCAGAAGGGCAAAGAACACAGTGGTGTATGGAGAAGACTATTATTCCACATCCGCCCAGTATTTGCGATCCAACTGATCTTAAAAGTGAATAAGGCCCTGGTGAGGTGAGAAGGGAAAAGAGGAATGCCCTCAAAGCAAGGCAACAGCATTCTGGCTAAGCTGGGCAGACAGTGATGTGTATAATAGGTAGTTGGAGAGGATCAATCCTACCTGTTAAAATGGTTACAACAGTTAGACTGGACATAAGGAAGCAATTGTTGCATGGGGCACACCATCCAGCCTGCAGAATTCAACTGTCTGAATGGAAGTCCAATTTCAACACTTACTAACAAGTCCCTTCACCTTTATGTGCCTCAGAGTCCAATAGCAGGAGTGGGGTTGGTTTTGAAGATGAATGACATAATGATTGCAAACCTCAAAGACCAGCAACAGCTGGTACATAAAAGGCACTCAACAAATGCTATTTTTCAAAAAATGTATTACTGTGTGATTTACAACTCATAGTAAATGGCTGGTAACTGTTAGCTCTCACAGTCACTGTTATACCCTCCGGAAGTAAAAATACCACACTCCTTTGTTTCTTCCTTTAAACTAGGAAAGGAAGTAAGTCATGGAGTTTTTAACAAATTTTGGTCACTTTCAGATAGCTAAAGAATGAACTCAGACTGCTGTGTGCCAGGTCCTAGACGACTATTGTACTTGCCTTCAGGAAATGGCTATCTTTCAGAGATTCAAAGGAGATCATGGTGACATATGAGCTACTGACCAAATACACGGGGAATCATCAATATAAAAGGCTCTGCATGCAAACAGATGTTTGATCCCCTTCTCTTCATGTGGAATCTGTAATCATTTACGCCAGACAGGAACAAGGTTCAACTTTTTTATGTTCTTTTATATAAAAGAACCTGCTCATAAATAATAAGAAAGCATATGATTATTATATAATGGAGATGTGTTATCCCAATACAAAAAGATATTGTTTTCAAATACTTTTGAGTGCCCCTACATTTGTACATAAATTTACTCTTGAGAGAAGGTTATTAAGGACATTTACGTTCTACTTATTCCCACCTTACTTTTTTCCCCCCACACTACAGAAATGATATACAGAATTCACATGAGGAGCAACTCTAATAGGTAGATTCATATATAACATTTTTTCAACTTCACTAAATTTTTGTGGCCCATCTTTCCATGGATAGAAGCATGTATTAACAGACAAGTTTAAATGACTTTGTAAACTTTGTTTTGGTGTTGTTTTATTTTGTTTGTTTACTTTTTGCCCATGCTATGAGGCATGCAAGATCCTAGTTACCAAGACAGGGACTGAGACTGTGCCCCTGCATTGGAAGCATGGAGTCTTACCCACTAGACCACCAGGGAAACCCAATCAAAATCTTAAAAACAAAATACTTTCCTTCCTTTTTTCAAAGATTAAAAATATTTATTTATATATACTTACACACTGCTGTCTGTTTAATTACTTATTCATCTCATTTATATAGCTAACCTGAATTTGCTCATTTCTACCACCTACATAGATGACCTTTATCATCCATTCACCATTCAGCAACATTTACTGGGGATGTACTTACTATGTGAGATACTATTTAAGCATTAGGATTTTAAAAAATGACCAGGATACACTCTCACATTCCTTACAACTTCCAACAAAATGTATGATGGGAAAAGTCTCAATACGCACACAAACTTGGATACTTCCTAAGATAAACTTAAGTTTGAAAGAAAAGCACGGAGAAGGAAGGACGGACAGATGGAGGGAAGGAAGAAAGAAAAGCAGGAAAACAAAGGGAGGAAAGGAGGGAGGGGGAGAATGAGGGAGGGAGGAAGGAAGGAAGGGACTTCTTTCTGAGCCTAACCAGTCCTCAACAAACGTGTAATTTGATGAGCAGCTTTATTAGAGATCTCAGGACAATTCCACCTGTTGTCACCACCCGCTTCATTTTGAAAGTTAGACTGGTAATCCGAATCTTCTGATACAAACATATGGCTGTAAGACTCTAAAATTGTTTGTCTCTCCACCAACCTGCAAAAAGCATGGTTCCTGAGAGTGCGTGTATGAAGAGGCACAAGAATACTCACACACACACACTCACACACACACACACTCACACACATGCACACCCCTACCTGAAACACAGGGCTTTACTACTTACCTATTGGTTTCTCTTGAGAATTGATGGACCTAATTCTGTTCCTATTAAGTCACGAAAAAGGTAACCAAGTAACTCATTCTTTAGAGGTGCCACCTTATGTGTATTTAAGACCATTTTACTTTAGTGGAAACAGGTATTTAGAATTTGGGGATAAGTCTGTCTAAGGCCCACGTTTGCTTCTGTGGTAGGCCATGCACTCTGATTTGGTCCAGCCTGTAATTACAGAGACATCTAGTGGTTGGATCCAGGAGTATGAAACCTGGAAGAAAAATGCAAAAATGGACTCTTTTCCCCAAAGGGGTCATTGATTCTGTGCCAGAAAGGGTGGTAACCAGTGGGAAAAGTTAGGCTAAGCTGGTACATTATTCATAAAAGTGTATAACTTGCTATATTTGGGGTCTGGAAATTTTCAAGATGAAAATAAAGGAGATAGTAAATAATAATTCCAAAATCAAAACAAAAACCAAAGTGAATTAACTAAATCACAATCTACAGTAAGATTTCAGGATTCCTGCTTTATTCAAAAAGGGACCACCTACTTCGCCAATTTTATCACATCAGAAATGCCTTATTAGGCAGTGAAAACATGATTATAAGGTTTTATTTCTATATCAAAATCCAAGTTTCCGTGAGTGAGGAGATATAATGGTCCCTTATCAGTCATTTACACTTTAGTGTGAATCAGTTGGTCAAAGTCTAGGAATGAGCAAGAATAGAAGTCGGCAAGTCTAATAAGAGAGAAGAATTAAACTAATGTTTTCCTGAAGGCACAGGGACACTGCTGTCTTCAGACTACAATTACACCAGAAATGACCTGATTTTAATAACTGAAAGAATGTTGTAGGTATCAGCCTTTTAGAAAACCAAGTGATTTAGAGTTTATTTTATAATTTTGAAAGTGGGAGAAGTAGAGAAAAAGAAAATAAAAATTAAGTAAGCAGTAGGGTGAAAATGAATTAAAAACAATTTAACATGCTCATGCACACACATGAAGCTTCCCTATAGTACCATCCTCATGATCCATGCTCTCTGGATGAGTTCTAAAATTCAACCCTTTCACTTCATCACTACATTAAACCCACTGTAATGACATAAAAATCAAGCCTGGCATTATTTTATGTCAATAGCAAAAGAGAGGGAAGCATTATGATCAAGTCAGACTATCTTTATAAGCATTACCCAAACTATGTTCTAACCCATAGAAAATTGTCCACCTCTACCTGAAACTCCTTGAGATTGCAAATCAGTAACAACAGTGGAATAACATGTATATACTTCAGCTGCTCTAAGAGATGCATAGAGAGGATGGGCAGTGTATAAGGATGAAGAGGGATTTCACAGGACATCACATGATGTCCTCTCAATGCCCCCATAAAACATTCCTATGTCCCCAGCTGACAGCCCAATATCTCAGAAGGGGAAAATAATGTAAACTTCCAGAAAACACTAGAACTTGGAAGTTTATGAAATTCTTATTGTGAAACCTATAGCCTTGTTTTTCCTGCTCATCCACAGTATGCATTTTTTTTTTGTTTTAAAAGAAACAACCACATCAATTCCACTACATCTAGCATTTCATTTCTCTTTCCCTCAATAATTCTAGTCATGCCTGCCACTCATGATTTCTATGTAATCTTTATGATAATTTAAACTAAACCCAGTGATCCTGAGAGAAGAAAACTAATGTATGTTCTAAATCAGGCTTCCTTCTAAGTAGCTGTTATTTTCTTTTCTGAATGTTGCCTCTAATTACTGATAATTCTACATTTCTAATATCCTTCCTGGCCTAAAAAGCATGCCAGATCCAAGTGTTGGTTCAATGACTGAACTTACTAAATAATTGGGAGGTAGAGAAATCCTTGACATAATTTTTCTGCACGTGTGGATCCAGGTCCATTCCCACCAGAAAGAGCTGGTGCCAAGTTACTGGAATAATAGTTCATAGTTCTGCAGGATTGGCCACCATCTCCTGGGATCTTCCTAGATACGCGCACTCTCAGGCCAATCCTAATGGAAATCAGTCCTGAATATTCATTGGAAGGACTGATGCTGAAGCTCCAATATTTTGGCCACCTGATGCGAAGAATTGACTCACTTTAAAAGACCCTGATGTTGGGAAAAACTGAAGGCAGGAGGACAAGGGAACAACAGAGGATGAGATGGTTGGATGGCATCATCAACTCAATGAACATGAATTTGAGCAAGCTCCGGGAGACAGTGAAGGATAGGGCAGTCTGGCATGCTACAGTCCATGGGGTCACAAAGAGTCGGACACAGTTGAGCAACTGAACTGAACTGACCCTCTCCAGACCCCTCAGTTATTTGTAAACATATTAAAATTTAAAAAGCATTGACATAAGATACTTTATAAGCTTCCACATTATTTGATAACACCCTATGCCCAAAACTGCAGAATCTCCATTTTTAGTAGGGCTGGGGGTGAGGGAATATAGGCCTAGAAATCTGTTGAATAGATTGCCCAGATGTTTTGTAAAGGATATAGTTTGAAAGACTTTCATTGCCTTTCATTTGTTTATCTGAGACTTTGACGACGCACGGTCAACACTTTGGTCAAGTCACTTGGTTTCCCTGAGCCTGACTTTCGTTATCTGCAAAATCATCTTCATCCGGTAGTCTCAGGCCCAGATGATACAATGCACGCGGAAGTGGTCGCTGCAAACAGAAGAATACGTTACTATTCCGATACGCCTAAGGATACTCCTACCAGCTGTGTCCTAGGAGCTTCCACTCGGAGATTAGAAAGGAGAGCATCCTCGTCTTAGATACAGCTTGGGGAAGTCAGACTTCCTGCTTGGAAAGGATGCGGGGATTTTCTCCCATCAGTATTAAGAGGAGAATGTGGGGCAGCTTGAAGGCTGCAGATCCGCTCAGCTGTGGCTCCGTGAGCAGCTGGTAATACCGCATTCATAGCATGCTGGCTTGGCTAAGAATACACTTTCTATTCTTGCCTGCTTTTTGTTTTGTTTTGTTTTCAGGCTGAGGTGTTGGGGAAAGAAACAGTATCTGGATGCAGTTCCCAGTTATCCTGCATCTAAGATGCCAGTGGATCCTCTTGGTCTTCTGCCACAGAGAGCTGACCCCTTCTAGGGAGGCAGCCAACCTCCAAGGGACTGGGTGGAAATAAAGAGTACACAAGGTCTCTGCTACTGGACTGCCACTTAGATAGGATAATGGTCATGCCCATTATTGCATTCAAAATCACCAAAAACATTACCTATTTTGAAGGACTAAAGATAATGCTATAATTCTAAGTGGCTATTATTGCATACAGTATGTTGTACATGCAAGAAACATTAATATTAGAATGTATTAGAATGTGAGTCCAGTAATATTTTATAGAGATACTACTATTTCTATGGATAAGTTTACTATATATTAAAGAGAATTGATAAACACAGATTCAGGATCACTGCCCTCTCAGACTTTGACACCAATTATTACACTCTAGCAGACTTTATATTTCACTGCAAAAGAGAACTGGTTCATCTATACTAGATAATTAGATATTAGATATCCATTTCTCAGTATGAATTTTCTGATTTACTAGTGATTAACGTTTACTAAGTACTACTAAGAATCAAGCTTCAACCAGTTGCTCTACATGTATTGTTTTAAATAACTGGTATTATGACAGCCAAGACATGGAAGGAACCTAAATGTCCATCAACAGAGGAATGGGTAAAGAAGATATGGTACACATATACAATGGGATATTACTCAGCAATTGAAAAGAATGAAACAATGCCATTTGCAGCAACAAGGATGGACCTAGAGATGATCATAGGTCACACAGAAAAGAAAAATATCATAAGATACTAATTATAGACACAATTTTTAAATAAATGATACAAATGAGCTTATTTATAAAACAGAAACAGACTTAACAGACTTAGAGAACAAACTGATGACTATCAAGGGGGAAGGGTGCAGGGAAGGGATATTTGGGGAGTGTGGGGTTGACATGTATATACTGCTATATTTAAGACAGATAACCAACCAACAGGATCTAATGTATGAAACAGGGAACTCTGCTCAATATTAGGTAACAACATATATAGGAAGCTAATTTGAAAAAGAACAGATGCTTGTATAACTGAATCACTTTGCTGTATACCTTAAACTATCACAATATCATCAATCAACTATACTCTAATATAAAATAAAAAGTAAAAAACATAAATAAATTAAATGACTAGGTATCTATACCTTAATGCTTCTCAGAAATTTATGCTATTAGATGTTTTATCTTCACATGTTCACCTGAGAGTCACATGAGTATTTGCCAATAAATACATTTCCATTCATAAGACAATTATTATGTAGGCCATCATTTCCCAAATGGGTTTCGTAGAGCACTAATAATTTGCTAAATGTTAACAGATGTTTCATAAAAATAGTGTTCTATAGTCAAATAGATTTTAAAAACAATGAATTAAATAAAATTAAACATGGTTGTTTAATACAATCCTTTTTAACTTCTTCAAATATTAATTTCATATACCTTTGT
Source organism: Capra hircus (assembly GCF_001704415.2). NCBI lineage: Eukaryota > Metazoa > Chordata > Mammalia > Artiodactyla > Bovidae > Capra > Capra hircus. The sequence goes on along the minus strand of NC_030822.1, from coordinate 11,182,143 downwards.
AAAAGAAAAATAGCTTGAAATGTTTCCCAACGATAGAAGACCTAGGAACACGTCTTTCTCTAAACATACAGTAATATCTTGCTTTTTGAAAATGGCAACTTTATAAAGTGATCATGTACATGTGTGTGTGCATGCTCAGTCATGGCCAATTCTTTGTGACCCCATGAATTGTAACCCTCAAGCTTCTCGGTCCATGGAATTTTCTAGGCTAGAATACTGGAGTCGGTTACCTTGCCCTCCTCCGGGGGATCTACCCAATCCAGGGATCCAACTCACAGTCTCCTACATCACCTGCTTTGGCAGGCAGATTCTTTACCACTGTGCCACCCCAAAGCAGCAGGACTATGTTATTTATCCCAATATTTGTCAGAATTAATTTATTCTCTTTGGTTTTCCTGTTATTTTGATAGGCATTTAGGACAAAACTGGGATTTCCAGCAAGATGAAGGACAACCAGTGAAGAAAGTTAATGCTTAAGAGGCAGAAGTCCAAAAATATCCTTGGAAATCCCTGCCTCTCTAAGACACCCTGGTATTTGCCCCTGAAGGTAAGGCTGTAACACAGAAGAAAGTTACATTACCCATTTTTTAAGCAGTCACTCCCACCCCAGACTAAGAATACACATATTCTCACTAATTTTTTATTTCTTATACAACCAATTCCAGTACCGTATGGTCAGTCTCATTTATAGAGAGGTAGACCCACCCCTGGGGAAACTGCTTGAAGCAACAAACCCTTGTTTGTCCGAGTCCCAAAGTGGTTGTAATTTCTATGAACTTGACCAGAAAAAGCAGAGAATCTCTTACAGAAATGAGTCCATTGCCTGATGTTGTACAGATATCTTCTAAGTGATCATAATCACCATAGAGAATATATTGCACAACCCTAACCCCTACTTGTAAAAGCAAAGCTAACCATGTTCAGGTTCTAAATTCCACTTCTCCAAGCCATCTCTCCTTGCAGACCATAGACCATTTCCAAATGACCTATGCCAGTGTTTCCCATGAGCTGAATGGACAGCTACTCATCTTTCAGGAGTCCCTAAAACTACTTTTAACCTTCAAATTGAAGTTTCAATATCTGGCATTTAAGAAGGGAGAAGAAGCATGGCCAATTGTTCTATAACAGGTTTTAGTTTTATAATCCAATAAATCTCAAAATCTGATGCATGACTAAATGAAAGGCACCATGCCATATGTAATTATTTAAAGTTAGCCTCTCTATACTGACCTAAGATACTCAATTCTTTCCAATTTTTAACAGAAAAGATACTATTCCAAAATGCAACATAAGAGGACAAGTTGTAAGCACTAGCTGAGCTTCCAGAAATGGACATTATTAGAGATTGGATCTTATGAGACCTGACACAAATTTTTGCCCCCAACACTACTGCAGCGTCCTGAGTTAACTGATCTCTGCCAGTATAATAAAAATGTTCAAAGGCCACCCACTGCTGACAAGATAAGTCTCAAACTAATTAGTTGTTCAGCCTAGCCCCTTTGAACGATCATTTACCTTTTCCATATAATCCTCAAACTTTCACTGTCTTACTTTCCAACCACACACTCAGCTTCTTTCCATGTTTGTCTCTCTCTCTCTCATATACACACACATGTTCCAGGAACTGCCCTTTGTACCAGGGATTCAATAGGAATTCAAGGGGAGAACAGTGAAAAGTGAAGTCGCTCAGTCGTGTCCGACTGTTTGTGACCCCGTGGACGGTAGCCTACCAGGCTCCGTGGTCCATGGGATTTTCCAGGCAAGAATACTGGAGTGGGCTGCCATTTCCTTCTCCAGGGGATCTTCCCAACCCAGGGATTGAACCCGGGTCTCCTGCATTGCAGACAGACGCTTTACCGTCTGAGCCACTAGGGAAGCACCCAAGGGGAGAAAAGGTGGATACAATTCATATCCTCATAGGTCCTGCAAGCCTTTTGTGAACTCATCTCTAGAACTTTGTTGACAATTCTAAACCTTATTCCTGTAGAATGTCTTTTGCCCTTGTCAAATGTCTATTATTTGTTTATAAGAGTCTCTCCATTCATTCCATCATTTAGTCTTCTTCCTTTTTTTAAACAAAATCCCCTGACTTCTTTGTGCCAGAGAATATAGAAGACGTGGGGATGAAAGATCAGCATAATATGATACCTGCCTTAGAGGAGCTCACAGCCTTATGAAACAAAGTAGGGGAACTGTATAAAAAGAGAAAGAGAGCAACAATTTTCAAGCAAATAACATTAGCAGGCACTGCACCTGCCGCTTAGATTCATTTTATTATTTGGTGTCTAGACCACCATAATTCATTTAAATGATTAAATGGATATTTATAGTAAATCTATTATATTTCAACCCGACAAGACACATAGTGAAGAAGGTTCCTGATCTCACAGATCTTACATCTTAATGGTATTGACAGAGCAAACATAGGACAATTGAGGGATACAGAGAATAATACAAATTCTCAAAAATAACCAAGAGCTGAGATGGAAGATCATACAGAACGCTGTATGGGGAGTCCTAGCTTAATTAACTAGATGGGGAAAGCTTCTCCCCGAAGGTGCTAAATTGAGATCTAACACTGAAAAGGAAACAAACCAAGGTAAATGCCTATGGGGCTCTCAGAATACTAACAAGGCTAGAGCTCTGTGAGGAAAGAAAGAATGGCGAGAGACGAAGTGGAGAAAAACAAGTAGATTTCAAGTCAATTAACATACCACTCAAGGCCTTTGAATTTCTGGCTCTGACTTATTTTCCCAGCCTTCTGTGTATGTGCAAGTTGCTTCAGTCATGTCCAGGTCTCCGTGACTCTGTGAACTAGAGCCTGCCAGGCTCCTCTGTCCATGGGGGCTCTCCAGGCAAGAATATTGGAATGGACTGCCATGCCCTCCTCCAGACTCAATTTTTCCAGCCTTAGCCCTCACCTTTTATAGACTCTTCCTAACCACCAGAACTACTTTTACCCATTATCTAATCATTCCTTAATTTGATATACACTTGACATTTGAACTACAGGGTTTGAACTGGGTAGATCACTTTATAGGAGAATTTTTTCGCTATGTACTACACAGTGACACAATCCATAGTTGGTTGAAACAGTGGATACAGAGGGCCAACTATAAAATTATACATGGCTTCTCAACTCTGCAAGCGTTGGTGCCTCTAACCACCATGTAGTTTGAGAGTCAACTGTATACCATCAATCTCCCTATCCAGGGATTCCACATCTGTAAATTCATCCTACCATGGAACAATAATACTTTTTACAAATTCAAATGTACATGACTTCCCTGGTGGTGAAGGAAATGGCACCCAACTCCAGTTCTCTTGCCTGGAAAATCCCATGGACGGAGGAGCCTGGTAGGCTACAGTCCATGCGGTCACAAAGAGTTGGACACGACTGAGTGACTTCACTTTCACTTTCAGCAACTATTTTCATAGTCTTGATATAGTATTTATAAATTGGGAAAGGAGTATGTCAAGGCTGTATATTGTCACCCTGCTTATTTAACTTATATGCAGAGTAGATTATGTGAAATGCTAGGCTGGATGAAGCACAAGCTGGAATCAAGAGTGCCGAGAGAAATATCAATAACCTCACATATGCAGATAACACCACTCTTATGGCAGAAAGCAAAGAGAAACTAAAGAGCCTCTTGATGAAAGTGAAAGAGGAGAGTGAAAAAGTTGGTTTAAAACTCAACATTGAAAAAACTGGGAACCTGGCATCCGGTCCCATTACTTCATAGTAAATACATGAGGAATCAATGGAAACAGTGAGACTTTATTTTGGGGGGCTCCAAAATCACTGTAGATGGTGGCTCTAGCCATGAAATTAAAAGATGCTTGCACCTTGGAAGAAAAGTTATGACCAACCTAGATAGCATATTAAAAGCAGAGACATTACTTTGCCAACAAAAGTCCATCTCGTCAAAGCTATGATTTTCCAGTAGTCATGGATGGATATGAAAGTTGGACCATAAAGAAAGCTGAGGCCAAAAGATTGATGCTTTTGAACTGTGGTGTTGGAGAAGACTCTTGAGAGTTCTTTGGCCTGCAAGGAGATCCAACCAGTCCATCCTAAAGGAAATCAGTCCTGAATATTTATCAGAAGGACTGTTGCTGAAGCTGAAACTCCAATACTTTGCCCACCTGATGTGAAGAACTGACTCACTGGAAAAGACCCTAAATCCTGGGAAAGACTGAAGGTGGGAGGAGAGGGGGACGACAAAGGATGAGATGGTTGGATGGCATCACTGACTCGATGCACATGAGTTTGGGCAAGCTCCAGGAGTTGGTGATGGGCAGGGAAGTCTGGTGCGCTGCAGTCCACAGGGTCACAAAGAGTCAGACATGACTGAGAGACTGAACTGAACTGATGTATGGATGTGAGATATGGACCACAAAGAAAGCTGAGTGCCAAAGAACTGATGCTTTTGAACTATGATGTTGGAGAAGACTCTTGAGAATCAGTTGGACTTCAAGGAAATCAAAACAGTCAATCCTAAAGGAAATCAGTCCTGAATTGTCATTGGAAAGACTGAAACACTTGAGTGAAATACTTTGGTCACCTGATGTGAAGAACCGACTCATTAAAAAAGACGCTGATCCTGGGAAATATTGAAGATAGGAGGAGAAGGGGATTACAGAGGATGAGATGGTTGGATGGCATCACTGACTCGATGGACATGAGTTTGGGCAAGCTCCAGAAGTTGGTGATGGACAGGGAAGCTTGGTGTGCTGCTGTTCCTGGGGTCGGAAAGAATTGGACACAACTGAGCAACTGAATTGAACAGAAATATAGCATTTACATTATGTTACAGATTATCTAGCAATGATTTAAAGTATATGGGAGGATGTTGCTTAGGTTAGGCAAATATGGTGCTATTTTATGGGGCTCCCAGGCGGCTCAGTGGCAAAGAATCTGCCTGTAATGTAGGAGACGTGGGTTTGATCCCTGGGTTGGGAAGATCCCCTGGAAGAGTAAATGGCACCCCACTCCAATATTCTTGCCGGAAAAAATCCCATTGATTTCCCAATGAGAGAGCAGCCAGGTGGGCCACAATCCATGGGATCACAAAGAGTCAGACACAAGCAAGCAGGCACAAAACCCCACCATGCTATTTTATATTAAGGACTCAAGCATCCAGGGATTTGGTGCAGAGGAGGGTGTTCTAGAGACAATCCCCCAAGGACAGTGAGGGATGACCAACTCCAGGCTGAATAAACACCTGAGTATCATGAGTAAGGGCCCCATTTTCATTATAAATGCTAAGAGGTGCTTTAAATTAATTGGCATTATTAATGTTGGTCTGTTGAAGCAAGTGATTGACATTTTTGAATATATATATATATTTCTGTTTAATCTATAGAGGATTGATTAAAGGAAACAGGAGTGAAAGGGAGAAGAAATATTATTGACATGGTGTAAGCCAACAATGATGTAAGCCAACCTGGGGCCAGTGATGAATAAGAAAGTAACCGATTTCAGATATATTTTAGAGGTCTAAGTTATGGTTTCCTTCCCATTTTCATTTTTCCTTTTTCATCATCAAAAGAACTATGTAAAACTGCCATCAGAAATCAAATGACAGCTACTGGAAAGCAACACCCTACACATAAAAAATATGCAGACTTAAAAGGCTTTATCCCTAAACCAAAGATGTTATCTAATTACAGTGGGGGAGGTGCTAGTTAACTCTTTGTGACGGTAATGCTCAGATACTAAATGAGTCATAAACATCCAGTTTTCTCTGGGGCAAAGATTTCAAGACTACTTGATATGCGTGACTAGAGAAACTCAACATAGGAGCTGTATGGGGATTGAGACACACATCAGATGTATTCACTGCTAAAACATTCTCAGGGAATCTGTATGTCTTAAGCAGAGTCAAGTATGCTAGAGAAGACTCTTGAGAGTCCCTTAGACATCAAGGAGATCAAACCAGTCAATCATAAAGGAAATCAACCCTGAATATTCACTGGGAGGCCTGATGCTGAAGCTGAAACTCAAAGTCCAATACTTTGGCCACCTGATGCGAAGAAATGACTCATTGGAAAAGACCCTAATGCTGGGAAAGATCGAAGGCAAAGGAGAAGATGGCAGCAGAGGATGAGATGTTTGGATGGCATCACCGACTCAATGGACATGAATCTGAGCAAACTCCAGGAGACAGTGAAGGACAGGGAAGCCTGGCGTGTTGCAGGGCAGGGGTCACAAGGAGTCAGACAGGACTTGGTGATCAAACAAAAACAAGTATTTTGGATCAAGGATGGAGGCTCAAACTCCTTTCCTTTTCCAGCTCTTCCATTTTCTTTGTGTAAGTCTTACAGACTGAGGAGGAAGGTAGAGGTAGGGCGGAAAAACAAACAGTAGTGTTCTGTAGAAGGCAAGCTGGCTGAGACAGAGACACACAGAGAACTGGGACTTCCTCTAGAGATGAGGCCTACGGAAGTCTTCCTACTGGGACCACTCTTTCCCAGCCTCCAGGTAGGGATGACCATCTGCACTGTATCCTCAATCAGAGACTTAAACTAGGGGTTTTCTTTATCTTGAGCTAAAAAAGAGATCGATGTAGCTGACCTGTATCTTCTCTCTCTTCATTCTTTCTGCCTTGAATGTAGACTAGAGGATAAGAACTTCAGTGATCATCCAGCAAACAAATGATAAATGCCGACAGAATCCCTGGCCCTGATGATATTAAGTCATGGAACCAAGGCCTAGAATTGCTGGACTTCCCATTAAGTGGCAAATTTAAATTACAATTAATTTAGGCTTCTAGAATCAGATTACTGTTATTTGCTGCCAAGGGTTATATTAGCAGGTCCAAACATCTTCTGCTTTCAGAAATAAAACCACTTAGGAAAGTGAAGAAAAACAGAAACATAATACAACCCCTATTAGTATGTCAGTATACTGCTATTCAGTCTTTTAAATTTACATATGCATGCCTACTTTCTTTATATAGTTGCTATTATACAAAGTCTTCTAGGTTATAAATTTTAATAGCTGCCTTATATCCATGTATAATTATTTTTACCCATATCTTTTTGTATGGCATGTGGCTCTATTATATTTTTTATGCAATGAACAATTTATGAGCATATTTGTGCATATCACATTTTCCATATTCCCTTAGGATAGAGTTCCAGAAAGGAATCAAAATAAAGGAACAATTCTATGACCTGTGCTTTGCTGTGCTAAGTCACTTCAATCATGTCCAATTCTGTGCGACCCCATCAACTGCAGCCCACCAGACTCCTTTGTCCATGGGATTCTCCAGACAAGACATACTGGAGTGGGTTGCCAATTCCTGCTCCAATTCTATGACCTACAATACATAAAGTTAAACTGTTTTCTAAAAGTGTTATAGAAATGTATACTGCTTTGCTAATTTCATAAAAATAAGAATTTTTTAAAGTGATGATTTTAATTCATAACATTCTTGGGCATTTTTCTCTCTTTTTGCTGCCTCTTTCGTATATGAAATAAGCCACGAGATTTCTACACTGTATAATCTGTAAGAGTCAATCTATCTTCAAAATGCTACCTAACAATTATATGACCTTATAGATGCAGAATTTTTTACGTTGAAGAAAATGCTTTTGAAGCAGGTATGATCCCTATTCAATGAAAGAATGAAGCTGATTTCAGAAAGGGCAAATGACACGCCCTAAGTTGTAGAGCTATAAAACGGAAGAACTTCCATTTTTATTTCAAGTCAAGGACGCTTTTTAGTTCAACATATTACTTTTTTGCTTCAACAATGGTGCTAAGCAGTCCTCACAGTTTCAACCCTCACTTGGATAACCGATCTGAAAATCAATTAACAAAAGCCTAGAAGAAACCAATCACTGAAAAGAAACAACTTTAACAGAATGAGTCTGTATTGTTTATCACTTTTTCCTTTGTTCTTTGAGTATATATTATGAGCACTTGTCACTAAAATGTGAAGTAAAGCATAGGAGAGCTAAGGAAAACCTCAGAGCGGAGTCTGTCATGAGCAGGGCAGAAGCAGATTTTATAGATAAAAGTTTGTAAGCCCTAATTCTATGGGACACACTGGGACTTCTCTGGTGGCTCAGATGGTAAAGAATCTGCCTGCAATGCAGGTGACCCAGGTTCGATCCCTGGGTCAGGAAGATCCCTTGGAGAAGAGAATGGCAACCCACTCCAGTACTCTTACCTGGAGAATCCCAAGGACAGAGGAGCCTGGCTGGCTACAGCCCTTGAGGTCGCAAGAATACTTAAGCTTGTCCATGTTCCAATTAACTATAGCTGTGTAAAAAACCATGCCAGGACATAGAAACGTAAAGATTTCTTGTGTCTAACTATTCTCCATATTGGATGGGCAGCTGTTTTGCTCCTTTCACCTTAATTCACTCATGCAGCTACACTTAGCTGAGAAGAGGCTGAGATGGAAAGACCAAGGCGGCCTTATTCACATTCCCGGCAGCTGGAGCCGGCTTTAGATCCATGATAGGAGGAGAAAGGGTGCAGGCCGGCTTTCCTCTCTGTGACCTCCACGAGGCTAGATGCACTGTCTTTCTTGGTGATCTCAGGACAACTCTCCAAAGGAGAAAAATAAGGCTTCCTAAGGCCTATCCTTGTAGGTTATATAATATCATTTTTCTCACATCTGATTCAAGGGGTGAGAAGACAGATTCCACATTTTTCTGGGAGTTATTTGGCATGGATGTAGCAGGATATATGGAATTTATGGCCATATTTTCTTTTCACTAGAGAGTGTCAATGATAAGTGTGGTCCTTTGCAACCCACCAAAAAGGCAACAAGTACATTCTTGCTGGACTATGTGCATGAAATCTATTTTAAATTTAACAAGCAAAGTCATTAGGTATAGAATAAAGTAAAAAGGAATTCTGAAGTTACAAAACTTAAAACTCAAGCAAAAACACTATGTTGAATATCCAATTACAGTCCAGTAATGAGTTTAGATGTATTACAGAAAAAAAAATTTAAAACATAAAAAGCAGGCAATCAAAGTAAGCCATCATGTTAATTATGTTGATCTGGACTTGGAAGCCATAATTTTAGCATTAACTTGCTATGAATGTGACTCCTTGGTAGAGTATAATCTCCTTTGAAACAGGATCTGTGTTTTTTCAAATCCCAGCTCCCAGCTCTGATAATAGCTTAGTATTATCTGTAAGACACTTAAGTTCTCTAAGCTTCAGTTTCCTCATCTGCAAATTAAACATAACAGTAATATTACTTGCTTATATTTATATTGAGAATTGAACAAATCTAAGTTTACCTCTATTGCTGACATAGGATCAATTATCAGTAACCAATAAAAACAAATGGGATATGTAACTAGCAAGTGCCTGGTTTCCAATTACAAATTCTCCTAAGCCCATTCTGAAACTGTTAAAGCATTGTGGAAAACATATACTTAATTATTTAAATTGTGCATTGTTCTCGGAGATCTCAAAAGATGAGATTTTTCAATCACAAAAAGCTGGATGGGCAACTTGCTTTTTATTTTGTCCCCCAAATAGGTTTATTGAGAGAATTTGGGAAGCAAGGGGCCTGAGAATATATGAAGAATGACTTCAAAGAAAAACTTGGTAGATGAAAGGACTTTAAGTGACAAGATTCCAAGGTAATAATACCTACTGAAGTGCTCAGGATGGTAGGGTATACCTCAAAGCGTATAATGAAATTTAACTAGATGTAGCACTACAATTTACCACATAACAATGTTCCACTTGTAAACCACATTCTGATTCAGTTAAAACAAAATAGTTTTCTTGGAACCGTGAAACAATGAACTTCCATTGATTGCTTTTTCCTGAGAGAGAGAAAGAAACAACTATTTCTATGTACGCAGAGATCCATTTTGTACAAATATTTGTATATTTCATGCTAATGTTAACAGCTTCACCTACTGCAGAGGGATGTGTGGTTGTGTGTGTGTGTGTGTGTGCACGTGCACACAAATGAGCATGCCTGAGTGGTGTGTGTTATTAGCATCTTTTACGCTTGCTTGCAGTTTTGTCTTCTTGCCATACCAGTTTTGCTTCCCTAGGAGTCTTTTTTCTCTACATTGCTCCTTCACTAATTGGGCAAATGTGATAATTTGTAATGGGTCTCCAACTCATTAGTGTAATTTAGTCAGGTTCTACTGTATTTCACCAGACATACCAACCAGGCTGCCACACACATCTGCTTTTGGAGCGCTATTTCATAAGCATCCACAAAATTTCTGCTTTAAAATTGAGAAATGATTGCCCCTTAATCAGCTATTTGTTATACTGAGCTACATAAATATATGCAGTGTCATCCATAAATAATCTTAGGGTAGAACATAGCAACAATTAACATTTGCATAGAGCTTTAAAGTTTACAAAGCTTTTTCTTACGTATCCAAACAAAATCCCAGGTATTCTCCTCTGAGGGAAACTATTACATAATTTTTTAAATAACTTAGAAGGCAAATACCATATGTCCAAACATAGGTATCCGATTCAACCAGGCCTCTTTTATGTGATCCTGGCCATTTATTTAACCTCTCTGAGGTTGTCTTTATCTTTAACATTTGTATAATTTTTTTTCAGATCATTACATTTTTGATAATAAATATAAGGTTCTAGACACACAGCAAATGCTAAACTAATGTTAGTTGTAACATGATCCAAATTTTTCAGACAGGAATATTATCCTTATTGAAAGATGTTTACATCAAATGACAGAGAAATAAAATAGTTGTAAAATATATAACTAGGGTTCCAAGCTGGAAAGACTTGGAGTTATTATGAAAGGTAGTTCCCACTCCTCACTCTTGGCAAGAAGGCAGGAGACTTGAGTACTACAGTTTCACACTGCAAGGCAGGAGAGAGCAGAGACAATGAGGTCCTTCATGGCTTGTCATAAAACCGTGCGAGTGTCTGGACCTGAGACTGGAACAAAAGGTGCAGATTTGAAAGCAGTCGGATACGTCACCAAAGAAGAAGGTAGACCCAAGACAGGTATCAGAAAACTTGGAGTAGAGGATGACACTAAGGGTATAAAGAGCCAGAGGGAGGGAGGCAGGCAATTAGCAAGTTCTAGCAAGCTAGCTGATGAGATGGTGGTCTGAATAAATATCAGTGACAGGAGCTGGTGCCCAACACTGACTTTTTTGCATCTTCTGTGACCTTCAGTTGGTAAAAGGGCCAAGGGAAAAGATGACAGGAACAGGGAAATATATCCTTATATCCTGGACCCTGAAATCAATAGCCATTCCTGGAGGTGGTGTATGCGTGCACTCAGTAACTCAGTTGTGTCTGACCCTCTCACTCTTTTGTGACCCCAAGAACTATAGCGTGCCAGGCTCCTCTGTCCACAGGATTGTCCAGGCAAGAATACTGGAGTGGTACATGTAAGTTTTTCTGGAACCATACTCAGCCCCAAACAGGAAGAGGAAATTATACCTTTTTTTTCTGTTTCTGAATCTCACATCTCTGTTCTCATCAGGAGACAGAGTAAAGGTGTAATTTAAACAGCAACCTGGCAGGCCACTCTGTACTTGCACATCTCCTCCCCAACCCTAGAGAGGGACAGTAATTACTGAAGAGTCAATTTGATTGAACGGCTCCCTCTTGATGAGCAGAAACCTCTGTGGCTTCCTCAAGTAGATGACATGCTCAGAATTAAAGCTGACCATCTTCAAAGAGTATGTTCCCCAGTGGCTCAGAGGTGAAGAATCTATCTGTAATGCAGGAGACTCAGATTCAATCCCTTGGTCAGGAAGATCCCCAGAGAAGGAATGGCAACCCTCTCCAGTATTCTTACCTGGAGAATCCCATGGACAGAGGAGCCTGGTGGGCTACCGTCCATGGGTTTACAAAGAGTCGGGCATGACTTAGTGACTAAACAGCAACAGCAGCATCTTCGGAGAGTATCCCTTCTGTTTCTCCTGGATTCTCACCTTGGATCCAATTTGAAAGTCAAGAAAAAATGACGATCCATAAAAGTAACTGGCAAATTTCTAAATGTATTGTTGTGGAACTATCATCCCTCTGGCTTGTAAGGAAGAGAAACCACCATCTACTTACAGCAGAAAAAGTGCCCCTCAAATCTCCAAGAACTCCAAATTAAAGAACTGGGAAGGTCACAGAGCAGCCTTCCTAGCAACTCTTGATGGCTGCACCAAGTGCCATTCCATCCTGAGCTGGCAGCTCATAGACATGCTTCTCTCTAGAACACACCGTTAGAGAGGTTCGGACCATCTGTCTGCCCGACAGCCCATCTGTAGAAAGCACTAGCTCCTCTTCCAGAAAAGAGAAAAGGGACGTATTCAGATCTTGACGAGGATGAGAAAGTGAGGACACTAGAGAGATGAGGCTTCGTGCCTTTGTTTCCAAGTCCTCTTTACAATGATCACTGGCAGGAAAGGAAAGAAGTCCAGGTAAACAACTGAAGGTACAACATATTATAGCAAAACAGAAAACCATATTCACCCATAAGAGCACAGACACCTCTAAAACAGAGAAAAACAGAAAGCACTGTATACGGCTTTAAGTGCTTGGCAGGATTAAGTTCAGGATGGGAGGAATCCAGGCACTCAGGCTCAGAGCCAGAAGCACCTAGACATGCGTCAAGTACTGCAGGTAATGACTCACTTCCTAGGGCACATCAAAGTCCTCTGAGTCTCAATTTCCTCCTCTGTATCCTGGAAATAATGATACTCCCTTGTCACAGCTGTGGAGCTCCCAGCAGACCTCTGTGGCAGCATGCTGATCGGTTCACGACAGCTCTTGTGCTAATTTTGTGATTTCCTTTCAAGGCCTTTCAGGGGGTTAATCCCATAACTTTTTCTTACCAACTGCAAGTTCAAGGGGAAAAAAATCCCATTGTGTACAACTTTGTTTTCCACATTGTAACTAATATAATAGTAAACTTACTAGGTGTTCGGTAAACACATTGAACAAACGGCGCAATTGAAATGACCACAGAAGCAAAGCATGCATAATCCACAAAAGCATCCACTGAGAACTCTGATTTATTTACGCAAAAGGGGTCTTGTCTCAGATCCAAGACTTAGTTCTTCGATTGAGGAGTAGATCCACATAGACACACACACACACACACACACACACACACTCGATGCCACGCTATTTAGTCACTCAGTCATGTCCAACTCTTGTGACCCCATAGACTGCAGCGCACCAGGCTCCTCTGTCCACGGGATTTCCCAAGTAAGAATACTGGAGTGGGTTGCCATTTCCTTCTCCAGAGGATCTTCCTTACCCAGGATCAAACCTGTATCTCCTGTATTCGCAGGTGGATTCTTTACCACTGAACCACTAGGAAAGCCCATATATACAATATATACACATACACACTCATATATATGTGTGTATACATATATATAGATACGTATGTGTGTGTGTGAATTTCTGGTATTTATGTACACGTGTTCATATGTGTGTGTGTATTTTTCCCCTCGGTCAAATGAGTCTTGGGAGAAAAACATATACCAGATAGGGAGAACAGAATTCCATTTAGTCTAAACTTGGGAAAAGTGCACCAGGGCCTATAGTGATGGGAGAGATGAGACGAAAACCAGACTTGAGACTGAAAATCAGACAGATCAAGGAAGCAAAAAGAGATAAAGGACGTAGAGTCGATCTGATGAACGCAGGAAGAACTCAGCCACTTGTTCTTGAGACTCCAGGTCATGAGAATGACTGCAGTCCAGAGACATACAAAACAAATGCAACCTGCATGCACATATGCAGATGGGCACTGGAATCAGAACAGCTTGGTTGGTAAAATGTTTAATGTGTAATAATAGTTCAGGTTTCCTGGCAGATGAAAGATCTTGAGCAAAAGTCACATATTAAACATGGCTTTCCTTCTGAAGAAGGGCAAGGAGAGTTTTATCCTTGCGTGTATTCATATTCAGTATGTTAATTTTCACTATACATAGTGAATGTCTCCAACAGGGAAAAAAAAACAGCAAACCCACCATTCTGTGTGTTACTAATTATTTGCCTGTTTTCAGGTTTTAAGGAAAGACTTTGCCTTTACTAACATGATTGTTCCAAATGCTTGCACTTCACACATTTCTTGCTTTGCTATCCAAACATTTGTCTCAGTCTGTAAGGAAAACTTTTCTCTAATGAAACACTTGTTTCATATCAGGTATCTGCAAGATTCCGGGTATATACAAAGATTTTCATTCAAATCACTTTTCAAAAGAAGTACACCCTGAATCATTGTGTATTTACTTGGTCCTTCCTTTTGTGACTTTTTACCTACAACATGATTATAGTGCTAAAAGTCTAAAGCACCGACATAAAGGATTTAAATCTCCCATACTGGAATAGTTCACTGTCAAACACTTAAAATGCAGACATTTTTGCTCATATATATTAACAAAAGGAACAGCCAGAAAACCATATACTGGAAAAAAATAATCCCTGAAATATCTACATTAAATATAAAAGCTAGAGAAATTTTACAGGGATGAAATAAAAGGCAGAGTTGAAATTTTCTTTTCTCTTTGTCAGGATGAAGTCAAAGGAAGATGGTTTTCTTTTTATCAAAAAATCTTTCAAAATGTGACCCTTTCTCCTGTTTATAGCCAAGCATTGAACTGTATCCCCAAGCTCACAACATTTTAGGATCTGACTTAAGAAAGAATTCCTCAGCTCATGAAATTCTGACTTGGTCATCTTTGTTTCTCTAGTCTCTGCCACAAATCACTCTTTTTCCATCAATATGTTCCCCACTGACATCAGCGCTGCTGAAAGATAATTTTCCTCCCCTCTTTCATATTTTTATGGCCAGACAGACATGCATATTTGCTTTTCTGTTCATTGATGTGAGGTGGCGATTTGTATAACCTCTGGTACTGCGGAGTGCAGGAAGGTTTATGTGCAAACTGAGGTCGCTAAACTACTACCATAAGCGATACTATTAGCACTACTAATTATTATTATGTCGATGAATATAGCTATTGTTATTATGAGATATCTTTTATTGAGCACTGACTAAATTCTAATATCTGTTCTAGGTCCTTTATAAATATTTTTCCTTACTCTTTTTATAATAATCCTACAAGGTGAGATAAGAAAATATGGGTATAAAGGTAATCTGCGCAAAGCTACATAACTAATGAATGGAGAAACATGTTGAGACATACTTCTCAAAGAGTACCTTCTGTAAATACAGCCCAATGCTACTTCCTATTTAATGCTGCAGGGGAGACCTTTCATTTCTTCACTTGTTCCTTGTCCTGTAACTTCAGTAGTTTAACATCACTGCCATTACTCTCCATGCTATCAAATATTCCAATATGACTTTGGCAATGGTCAAAGTTTAATGGAGATTTACCTCAAGCTATGCATGCCTCCAGGGGGCCCCCAAAATGTGGCACTGAATATACTTTATCAGGGACCCACTGGTTCAGGAAATTGGCCCTTCAGAGGTCCCTTGGAGACACTGAGACCACATCTTTCCATGGGAAGAGTGAGTTTTGTTATGGAAACAAGATTATTTGATTTGTATTTGGAGAAAGCTTGCTCTACACTGTCTGTATCTAGGGATTTATGTAAAGGAGCACTGGGTTTGCAACCTAAACAGCAACAAAACATGGGAGAGAAGAAAACACATGAGCTATGAAGTGAACTGGTATATGGAGCAAAAAAATGGGTCACTTTTTCACATCATCTGTAATATAAGAACAAGGATACCATTTTATCGATCTTTGAGAAATATCAACAAAAATCTAATCTACTTAGCATACTGCCTGACACCTAGAATATATTCACTGACTATATGACAGAACTGACTATAATTTAGTGTATTTTCTAGAAGTGTGCTGGCTATATAATCTGTGACATATCACACAAGAAATTTCCTTATTTCCTTGCTGTACTCTAACCATGAATCCTGATGCTTGAGGCCCTGGTAAAGGCCAGTGAACTTGTGTTTGTCATTTTGACCAACTGACATCCCTCTTTTCCTTCTCACTCTAATGAGATCTAGATTGTAAGGAACATGGCCTCAAAATACAGGAAGCCTGGATGTTGTCTTCCCTCGCAGCAAGCCATAAAATAGACTTCATCCATTCATTATGAGGATAGAAAGAACCCACAATCTGAAGGACAAAACCTTGCTCCCTTCATGCACAGGGAAAGGCTGACTTTGCAGAACAGAAATACCTGGGTCAAGTGGTACCAGCCGTGCAGAGTTAGCAAAGCCGAATCGGACTCATCACTGACAGCTCAGCTCAGCTACATTAATAGGAACAAGGATTTTTACATCTTTTGCAATATGTTCTTGAACTAAATAAAGGTCATACACAATGACACAGCCCCACATAGGTCAGACTCCATCAGGGTACTCTTGATACTGTTTAACCATCAAGTCCAAACTCCAGGAGGCAGCCTTGAAGACTGCAGCATGCCCTGTCCAAATGCAGGAATTGCAGCCAAGAGGCAGAGCAGGAGAGTCCTTCTCCATCCCCCGCAGCAAAGACTGCAGTGCTTGTACCTGTTAGGTGTTTAATAAATACACAGCCTTTCACTGACTGTGAACAAAATGAGATGTTAGATAAAGGGCAATGTTAACACCACTTGCTGACATCTGAATTGTGTTTCTGCAACCACGTATGGATAGGTGTACATGCTTCTCGCTACTTATGTGCAGTATCATTTTAGAAGTTGTAAGCATAAGTGAGGTGACACCTGGGAAGGGCACTCTGCTTGCTCTGAGAAAGAATCTGATGAAGCCATGGTATATGAAATTAGGTAATTTACAGAAAACTAGCTTTTTCTCTCCAGTTTTGCTTACATCTCAGATTATATTTGGGACTTTTACCTCTGTGTCAATTAGATAAATACACTGAATTAAGAAGGCCTCTCTAATTTTTAAGCCAGACAAAGAGGAAAGAAACTTTATATACAAACTACCTGTAGAATTCCAATTTTGTGTCAAGGGTTTGACCAAGAATTGTGTATGGACAGAGGAGCCTGGTGGACTATAGCCCATGGGGTCACAAAAGAGTTGGACATGACTTATTGCCTAAAGAAAAACACGGTTTACAAAATCATTTATTCATTCATCACAAATGCCCTCTGAACGACTGGTCATTTCTGTCTTATAGATTGGATGGCTGAATATCTAGGAGATCAGGTGAAAAGAAAGTGAAAGTGAAGTCACTTAGTCATCTCTGACTCTGTGCAACCCCGTGGACTGTTGCCCACCAGGCTCCTCAGTCCATGGGATTCTCCAGGCAAGACGACTGGAGTGGGCTGCCATTTCCTTCTCCAAGGAGATTAGGTATCTGACCCCAAATCTCTCCATGTCAAAATCCAGTTCCCATCACTGCCACATTCTCCTGCCATCATGATTCAACTCCACCCTTTAGTCCTGGTCTATCTACCCACCAAATGTAACTCAGTGTGACAATCATCACGATCTATGCTGCTACTACAAATAAAGACCCTACTGATACAACTTTCCAGCTTAACTCAAAATCTAGTCAGTAGCATCATTGCAGACTAGAGTTTTCTGAAGCCTGCAAACTTTATAAGGACCTGTCTATCTCCACAGAAAAGGCTATTTTTCTTGTCCTTTCTGGATACCCAGTGCCTATGGATTCAGGTCATTACACATTTCCTAATTTTTTTATGAATTTAAAATTATATCTCCTATAAATTGGTCATTTACCTATACATGTATGCATGCACATATGCACACACATGGACACACAAATACACAAAAAGCTAAGAATATACCACAAAAACTACTGAGAAAAGGTATATTCAACACACGTGAGAGACACCCAGATTACAATAAGGTAAATATTGGTCACCATCATGAAAAAAAAGATGAGCACTGCTAATCAATTTAACTTAAAATTATACTGTTCACCCTGTTTTGCAGAGTTTTGAACCATACATGAACTTACTGTTACTATAGTACCTTACATTTTTTTATAGCAGTATATAATAACAGGTCATTTTCTTCTGAACTATTTCATCATATTCTTCACCACAGCGAGTTAAGAATGCTTTTTTCTTAACTATATAGAAGGAAACTGGGGTTCTTTGAGTGACCTACGTACCATTAAGCGGTACTGTCAAGGCTTTAGTGACACTTTTCATTTTCTCAGTCTGGGGTTTCCTTTCTCCTGATTCTAACTCCAGTTTCCACTCTTGTCCTCAACTTAGCCATGGTTACTGAATCCCAAACGGCAATGCAGGTAACTGAGCGAACTGAAATGGACATTTGCAAAGCCCCTGTCCTTTCCACACTTCACTGAATCCATTTCTTCTTTTGGACCTTACTAGCAGACCCTCAGCAGTTGTTTTTAAGTATGAAAACAACAGCAGAACAGATAAACATGTCTGTCACCAGAGGGTGCATCTCCTTCACCCAAAGAGTTAGCATCTTCTTCTTGGGCTGATGCTCTCACCTCTCAGCATTAGCCCCATAGCAGCATCAGTTCTTGGAGCCAACACACAGCTCCAGGCGGTTGTAATGACTCAGCAATCAAAACTTCAAGTTTCGGAGGCTGGGTCCTCAACCACCTCCAAGGCCAGAGCTCCAAGAGCTCCTTTCTGTTCTTCAACTTACTGGGTGATCTTTCTGGCTTCCTTTAAAGGTTCTCAGTAGTTGACTTTCCAGCTGTCAGCTCTGTTTGTTGTGGAAGGAAAGAGCCATTCATGTGTTAAGTGCCCTGGGTTTCAAAAACACAGAAGCACTCTGGAGAATGTTGGGCCTGGCTGGTTCACTTGAGCAAAGACTCACAGAAAGGCTGGCCAACTGACTGCAACTAAATAGAAAAGGAACTGGAATTAACTCAAGGCAACCCTTTCCCAATTCATTCTCTTCAAAATAGGACCCTGCATCTATTTTCTTTAGGGGACTTCATCCTTTTCTTTGGCAACTCTGACATGCTACTTTGACAGAGATGGAAAGCATCTTTGCTTTTCCTTTCTTTTCTGAACTCACTAAGCAAGAAAACCCACCCCGTTAAGCTGTGAAACACTCTCTAACACAACACAAAGCCGGAAAAGACACAAGAAAGCCAGTGGATCAGGAGCCAGTTCTGAATGCAAGTTGTCCACCACCGTTGCTTGGACTGGAGCTGATAATGAAGACACAGAGTTACGGTCGCCCAGGTAGGATCAGGAAAGCTTAAGTTCCAGGGAGCCGCTTTGCTCACTGCTTAAGCTGTGATCAGAAACTCCTGCATTGGCATGTACCCCACTTCAATTATTAGCCTAAAATCAGTGATAATGAAAGTGTTGCTATGTCTAGAAGTTTCCCTCATTACAATGATTAAATCTCACATACACAAAAGCCAAGATGGTATCCTTATTATTATTATTTTAATTATTATTATTATTTGGAAAGATGGTGTTGAGAATAATCTATGCAATTAATTTTTACCAACACCACAAGTCTAAATATACCCAAACTGGGTGAGAATGTGAATGGGAGGAGAAACAGTCAAAATGAAATACCGTCAATAAAAAGAGGCACAAATTTGCGAACTTCCAGAATGGCATTTTCAGAGGGCTTCTCTTTATGCAGAACTGCCCTGACACAAAATAGATGACGTCAAACACTGGCCTCCGTACCTGGCACTGGTCATGTTAAGAGCTGCAGGCTAACGGAGAGCTGACCAACACGAAGAATGGTGATGGTCCAGGCTGACCTGGACAATCTCCAACCCCCTGACATAACCCACTGGCAACTGCAGCATCAGGGCTTTGCTCTCTCCCTAGAATAGTAAACTTTGTGTTTCTTGTTTATACATGAAACTCTCCTTCGGGCTTCATGAGTCCACGGCTATTCCTAGGCTATTTTCTTCACAAAGAAAATGAAATTTTGTTCAGGATTTGTCCTATATCCAAGTCATTTAAAAATGATACAAAGCCCCATCTCTTGATAAGGAAAATGTAACTGGAGTCTATGAGTAACAGAAGAAAATACCCTGAGCAGAAATAGTTGGCAAGAAAGATGCATCATAAACTAACCTGCAAGCCTTTACCCATAGGCTTTTTTTTTTTTTTTAAACCCAGAGTACAGTGTGGAGTAAGTATCAGTTACAGGATGAAAAGGGGGACGAATCTTTCAACAGCTGCCCTTCTTTAACTGTTTCACAAATATTTTTATGCAAAAAAACATCAAATAGATGACAGCCTATAGCAATACCTGAGTCCAATCTGTTTAAGTATAATTTTAAAATTTTTTAGTTTCAGGATTTTCAAAAAAACTTCTTTTAGGAAAAAGAAACAATATTGTTTTGAATATGATCTTTCACATCTCCCAACTCGGCTCTCATAAATCTTTGATCATCTCGGTCAGTTGTCTCTGAATAAAAATTCTTATGTTACAATTTGCAGCATATCTCTGTCCACAGACATCCTAAGAACCCCTTATGCCTGCCTACCCTGCCTGGCTGACATTCCTGTCATCTCTTCCATAAATAAGCTCACAGTAAGAGTTCAAGCTGGCTAACATTCCATAAAATATTACTACTCCTTTTAGAAGGAACCATCCATAGGCTTTGACTCAAGCTCTATTGCTTTCACTTCGAGCCTCAGCAATTTAGAAATATATTTATGAGAGATTCTCACTTCTTGAGAAAAGCTAAGTGATGCCAGTGCAGAGATAAAAATACTCACAGATACAGGAACACAGAGGCTATCACAGTGAAATGGTGTTTTGCTTTAATTAACTAACCTCAGAATGGAAACAGGTAAAATACTATTTACGTTTCACTTTGAAGGAAAGGAAAAAGAAAAGATGCTAACCACGGGGAAAGACTAAAGGGACTGAGTTGGCAAGATGTTTGACTAAAGTCACCTGAATTCCCGATGCTGCCTGCTTGCTTTTACAGCCAAGAGTAGACAATTAAGAGCAATTTGCAGCCACACTCCCTTCTCTAGGGACCACGTAGGTAAGGGGATGTTCCAAAACGAGAGACACTAGCCTTAAACAGGGGACACTGCATACGGAAATGTTAATGAGATGCAAGAGCAAGAGAGAGAGTGCGAAAAAGAGAGGCTCAAAATACTAAACAATTTCCACTTTGTTCTCATTTGCTCCAATTTAGAGCTCTCGAAACAGCTTTCTTTAGTCCACACATTCCTTACTCCTAGAGCAGATTTAACTATTTAAGAAAAAAAAAATGCTATGGGGAAAAAGGTCCACTATTAAGTTATCCTAAAAGTCCAGATTGTACCCCCAACCCCCATCCTCTAAGCAGACACACTTTCGCGTTTAACTGAGCCCCTGCCAGTAGCCAGTAGCTTTTCTAAATTTTTTCCCCTCAAATTTAAAGAGGATGTCAAAGAGGCAGAAGCCTAGAATTATTTTTCCCCCAGATTTCCTAAATGCAGAATTCACTGAAAATACTAGATGAATAAAAGGTGTAAACAAGGGAAGAAGGATGGGGGGTGGGGCGGTGGCGGTTATACAAACTGAAATAATCCCCTTGGCATAACAGCTCCCAAATGTCACACACTGAGTTCTTCTCTGGGCATTACCACCTTTAAAAACGCACTTCTAAACTGCCTCTGGATTTCCACAAACAGGGAAGCGCAAACATTGCAGAGATCAAGGACCAGGACCCAAGGAGTCCCATGACTTACCTTCTTTACAGATCCTCAAAGTTCACCATGAAAATTTTAAATCCTCTAGTGTATCTTGCACTACTCTCTTTCCTTTTCTTCTTCTTTTTCAAGTCACACAGGAGAAAAACAATCAGTTTTCAAAGGTTCCATTGATGAGATCTTCCAGCACCAGCCAAAAACGTGTCCAAGAGACTCCGCCAAAAAGTAAGCCCCGAACTCATCAAAGGCGACAAGAAGGGGAGTGGGGAAGGAGAGGGACGCTGAAAGCTGCGGGGGCGGGGGAGGGCTTGGGTCCCACCTACCCAGAGAATATATTCACGCTGGTGAAATCTACAGTACGATACACCTTCTTTGGCTGTCACACACACACACGCACACACACTCGCGGACACTCACACGTTCTCCTTTCACGCAGAAGCAGGCACCCACACTCCTAAACACACACACACTCACACAAACCCCGTGTGATGAAACTGTCAGTAGTAACCTCCAATCGCTGCTCTGTGCTGCAGATGGTATGGCTCACGGTTACCTTCCCCAGATCGGTGGAGGACCAAAAGAGCATCCAAAAATCAAGGGGCAGCGGAGGGGGGCGGCCAGGACCAGGTCGACCCCGGATCCCTCTCCCCCAGACAGATTCGGCCAGCCGGGAGCGAGTCAATCAGCAGGGGTGTCTGCTCGCAGGGTGCCCCGGATTATGGCAAGGTTATTCATCTTGATGCGCTACCTCCCCCGCCCCCAACACTCGGCAGCCTGCATTGAGATGATTACCAGAGCTGTATCTGTCCCCGCTTTACTGCATTTTGCTCAGCCCCGTGCTGCTGCAAGTGAGGCACAGTGGAGGCGAGAATACTAATAAGGTGGTTAGCTACAGTTTCTTCAAGGCAGTCAGCGTGCAGTTCAGCGTGTAGACTTCCCAGGGCTCTGTGTGTGTGCCTGCGTGTCTGCGGCGAGAGCCGGGAATCCATCTCCGGCCAGAAGGCGAGATGGTTTGTGTCCAGCCTGGGAGGACCATATCATCGGAATCATCACTGTCCGGCCATGGCATTGTCTATGACAGTATTTTGTTTGCAATTAAAAAAAAAAGAAAAAAGGAGGGGGTGTTCATGATTTGGAAGCCTAGAGCTAGCGTTTGAATGAGAGACAGCAAAAATAATGTCCGGGAGACAAATTAGCTTTATAAATAAGCTCCAAGGAGACCAAGGCAAAATTTTAACATGCTGCTGCCCTGGCTGTTAAATGGAAATACAAAGCAATTTCAAAAACCAGCTCCAACCTATAAATCTTGGAGTTGGCAACAAGTATCTGAATTTGACTGATGGGACCCAGGATAAATGGATTCCTGGTAATAGAAAAAAGTTTGTTCATGCATTCTGCTTCCTACCCATGCACCCAGTGTATGCAGGGGTCTAGGTACAGTTCATTCACTTTGAATATGGATTTGGACTCTCTTCTTTCATGGTTTTCCTCTAATACAGAGCTTTTATCACCTAAGTATCAAATTGTAGGGGATGTCTGAGTGGCATTATGTCACGATGGGGATTGTTTGACAATTGACAACAGTATTATCATACATAACACTCTTCCATGGAATGAGTTTGGAATTTCCGGGAAAGAAAAATCTTATATCTCTTTTATTACTAAGCCTGAAAGAAAATATATGCAAATAAGCTAAGTGAATAATTCCTCAGCCTCCAACAGGTTAACTTTTCCTCTTCTATAATTGAGTCTCATATTAAATTACCTCTCTTCTTTTGATAAGGATACTCACTGAGTTCCTTAAGGTGAATTAAAGGTAGTATCTGAATAAGTCAGCCTTCGACAGTTGGAGAAGGCAGGGAAGTGTGAATTATGGAGCACTGTAATACCAGGTGTTACCAGCAGATGTCACAAAAGCAGATGCAGGTAAAAGAATTCTACCAGTATTTACAAGCATTTAATTTAGTAAACACAGATTGTAATAAAATGTGCAACATTAATCTGAAGTATGATATTTTTATAAAATGCAAAGGTGCAAATAATAAATTGAAACACAGCTTGCCTTTTATTCTTTGCCAAATGTCCCTCTCAAATCACTTGTTTACATAACTCTATACTAACACCACTAACATTAGATTCGCATTTAAGATTATTTCTAGGATTTATGACTTTTTATTCTATAAAATACAGTATTTAAATATTTTCTAGCTTATAATAGAGCAACTACTACATTAAACCACAAAACAGATAAATGAGAGGAAGTATATTGGGTGACTAAAATTCAAATGTGTTTATATCAAGTTTCTAATTTAAAGTAACAATTCCATTTCATCTTGATTATATATAAAAATAAGTTTAAAGGAATTATTCATGTTTGGGAGTTGAACATTATTAGTAAATAGTTTCACATAGGTAAAATATATAAAGAAATTTGAGTGATCTTCAATTCCACTTATGTTAATATGTGAAAGATTTTTAAAATCTAGCATATCATCTTGGCCTTAACTTATCTAATGCAATTAATTAGTACCCACCAAATCCCAGCTCTAATTGTCCCAAATACCAGTGCTGCTGCTGCTGCTGCTAAGTCGCTTTAGCCGTGTCCAACTCTGCGCAACCCCATAGACGGCAGCCCACCAGGCTCCTCCGTCCCGGGGATTCTCCAGGCAAGAAAGTTTTAAAAACGTGAGCATTATAATCCAGACAGACCTGGGTTCAGATATCAATTCTGCCTTATATCAGGTACTTAGTCTCTGTAAGCCTTTTTTTTCTCTCCTTTCACTTGCAATCAAGACAGTCATACATAGCTAACAGGGTTATTGGGAGTGATGTAGGAAACAGAGGGGCTCCAGGTTAGACATTTACAACTGGCTTCCTGTTTGCATTTCATGGGGCACAAAGAAATGGGCTTCAGGGTAGATATTTACAACCTCTAGCATTTCTTGAGTCAAGAGTTAGGTGAGCTCCAGGTAAAGCATTTATAATCAGCCTCTTGTTTGCCCTCCAAATCGGAAGTAACAACAGAACCAGGGTAAACAGCCAGTGTTTTTCTCTTGTAATCATGGCGATAGTCAAAGTAAGAGTCATGGCAAGGATAGAGAGGGGCAAAATCCTGTTCGAGTAAAGGATTAAGGGATCTCTGCTTCCTTCTCTCTTGGGACAAGGGAGACACTATACACGCACAGAAAGGCTCCTTGGGGGTCTTAAGTCAAGGGATAATGACAGGCATAATGAGTCTTGCTCTTCCCAGACTTTCACTTTGAGATCCATCTTGGCTGAGGGATGCATGCACACCCAGGGGAGTGTCCCAGGGTAGGTCGGGTGTGGAAAAAGAAACCAGATAACTGGCCTGAAGGAACGCAAAGACCCGGAAGAGCTGCCCTACATAAAAGACTTAGCACTCCTCCTTACTAGGGGAGATGTCCACACCCTTCTTCTCCAGGGGTGCCCTCTGCCTTGCTTCTGTCTTAACTAAACAAACCATGTATCTACGTGCTCTCCCACTTGTTGTTTTGCTGTCTCTAATGAAAGCCTTTGTACCTACATTTCTAGTCTCTGCCTCTAGATAAATGCATTTTCACTGGGGGCAAAGATCCAGGGAAAAATAACTTTTAGCTCCTAAGTACTTGCTGGTCTGGTGTCAGGATTCCTGGTTCTCACTCAGGCTACCCAGGTTCAATTTCTGGGGAGGGAACTGAGATCTCACTTCCCACCATTGCTCACTGCTTTCTCGCCAAGATCAGCAGGACTGGAATGAACTAATATTTATTACATGCTTTGCGTATTTCCTGACACATTAATAAATGATCTGTAAGCATTAACCTCAGATATGCAGATGACACCACCCTTATGGCAGAAAGTGAAGAGGAGCTAAAAAGTCTCTTGATGAAAGTGAAAGAGGAGAGTGAAAATGTTGGCTTAAAGCTCAACATTCAGAAAACAAAGATCATGACATCTGGTCCCATCACTTCATGGCAAATAGATGGGGAAACAGTAGAAACAGTGTCAGACTTTATTTTTGGGGGCTCCAGAATCTCTGCAGAGGGTGACTGCAGCCATGAAATTAAAAGATGGTTAGTCCTTGGAAGAAAAGTTATGACCAACCTAGATAGCATATTCAAAAGCAGAGACATTACTTTGCCAACAAAGGTCCGTTTAGTCAAGGCTATGGTTTTTCCAGTGGTCACGTATGGATGTGAGAGTTGGACTGTGAAGAAGGCTGAGCACCGAAGAATTGATGCTTTTGAACTGTGGTGTTGGAGAAGACTCTTGAGAGTCCCTTGGACTGCAAGGAGATCCAACCAGTCCATTCTGAAGGAGATCAACCCTGGGATTTCTTTGGAGGGAATGATGCTAAAGCTAAAGCTCCAGTCCTTTGGCCACCTCATGCGAAGAGTTGACTCATTGGAAAAGACCCTGATGCTGGGAGGGATTGGGGGCAGGAGGAGAAGGGAACGACAGAGGATGAGATGGCTGGATGGCATCACGGACTCAATGGACGTGAATCTGAGTGAACTCCGGGAGCTGGTGATGAACAGGGAGGCCTGGCGTGCTGCGATTCATGGGGTCGCAAAGAGTTGGACATGACTGAGCGACTGAACTGAACTGAACTGAACTGAAGCATTACATATGTTTTATAAATAAAGTATATGTTTGTTTCTTACTATGTTAGTTCTGTTTTTCTGGGCTACAAGGTAAAAAAACACGTGGAATCATTTAATCAATCCTTTTGATGTTGATGTATTTGTTTTCAAATTTTATTTTACAAATAGCTGTCTCAATATTGCTTTTGAAAACCTGGACCTGAGTAACACTGGATGACTTTTAACGTTTACTATACACACATACATCCATGTGTCCAAGACTGACTAAACATAAAAATCACTTGATTAATTGTATACAATTACTTTGAATCAAACAGAATATTTAGAAAGAATATCTGATGGCTGTTTGTTACTTCCTTATCAAGACCTGCTTTGAAGCCAACAGAACCACCTAACACTAAAATATAGACACTTAACAATGCCCAAAAAGAGACCCCAGGAAATAAGGATAGTTCCTAAATCAACAATTTTGCAACTACAGATTATCATTTTACAATAGGTGTCTGGATCCTGAATTTCAACAAATGATGATAATGTTATCAATAAATACTTTGCCAAGGAAAAAGAATACCAAGAATGTTACTACCATTGGCTCAAAATTTTAGGAGCTCCCTGGGTGTAACCTGAAACAGGTCCCAACATAGAAGGCAAGAGGAAGTCAAAAGAAAGGCAAATCATCACCCATTTGTAGGTGATGACTTTAATAAGTACAGGAACTTACATACTTAGGTCTGTCTAGGGCAGCTGCAAGAGTAGAATTTCGCAGAGATGGTAGAATCTTGAAAATTTATAAAGAGGTTATATAACTGGGTTCAATCACGTATCTGTTCCAGATTCTCTCAACAACAGCTTACTCTCTCAAGGCTCCATCCTCAAACTGACTGTGACTATGGTAACAGTGCTCGGAATGAACAGTCAGTCCCAGGACAGGAGCCAGGCTGAGGGGCTTCCAAATTCCCAGGTAAACCGATTATCATGACCTTTCAATAATCTTCTCTGACAATCAAAGGGAATCAGTTACATATCCATTCCCCCTGGGTGTCTTGAAGAAATGTGTTAAATAAAAATGAGATATACAGATAAACAGATCACCAGAGTGCCCATGACACTT
This sequence comes from Capra hircus, assembly GCF_001704415.2. Classification (NCBI taxonomy): domain Eukaryota; kingdom Metazoa; phylum Chordata; class Mammalia; order Artiodactyla; family Bovidae; genus Capra; species Capra hircus. The sequence continues at coordinate 11,154,848 of NC_030822.1, read as the reverse complement.
CCTCCAGCAGCCTAACAATCTACAGTAAGATGAATAATATTTTTAGAGTGTTTCCCTGATAGCTCAGATGGTAAAGAATCAGCCTCCAATACAGGAGACGAGGGTTCCATCCCCGGGTCAAGAACATCCCCGGAGAAGGAAATGGCAACCCACTCCAGTATTCTTGCCTGGGAAATCCCACGGACAGCGAAGCCTGGCGGCTACAGTCCACAGGGTTGCAAAGAGTCAGATAGGATTGAGAGACTAAACAGAGCACAACATTGCAAAACAGTTTCTTTGAACTCCGATTTGGGTTTAGAATTAAATACGTCTACTCCCTCATGCAGACACAACTGAAGCGACTTAGCAGCAGCAGCTCCCTCGCGCAGGAAAAGCTGAGTATCAGTAATAGTCCCTCGTTCTAACCTGAAAACTGGTGTCTTACAGAGAACAGACCCTTAGGATCAATATATATGAATTCCAGAAGAGCAGGGCACGTGTGAGCACTTCCCTTCCCATGACTAGAAAAGGCTTCTCTAGTAGTAGCTGACAGCACTAGAATACCTCAGTTTTTAAAAATGTGGCCAGTAATTTGGGACTTCTGGACAGGATGTTTGGATTAAGGGGGGAGAAATGCACCTAAATCTTCCTTAGGGGAAAATTCTAAATTGTCAGAGTTGATCTGGGATAGTAAGTCAACAGCTACCATGTACAGTAAGTAAATGTGTGACTTTAATATGCATAAATTTTATTTTTTTAGGAGTCAGTAAAGTGAAAGAGGAGAGTGAAAAAGTTGGCTTAAAGCTCAACATTCAAAAAACTAAGATCATGGCATCTGGTCCCATCACTTCATGGCAAATAGATGGGGAAACAGTGGAAACAATGGCTGACTTTATTTTAGGGGGCTCCAAAATCACTGCAGATGGTGAGTGCAGCCATGAAATTAAAAGACACTTACTCCTTGGAAGGAAAGTTATGACCAACCTAGACAGCATATTCAAAAACAGAGACATTACTTTGCCAACAAAGGTCCGTCTAGTCAAGGCTATAGTTTTTCCAGTGGTCATGTATGGATGTGAGAGTTGGACTGTGAAGAAAGCTGAGCGCTGAAGAATTGATGCTTTTGAACTGTGGTGTTGGAGAAGACTCTTGAGAGTCCCTTGGACTGCAAGGAGATCCAACCAGTCCATCGTAAAGGAGATCAGTCCTGGGTGTTCATTTGAAGGACTGATGCTGAAGCTGAAACTCCAATACTTTAGCCACCTCATGCAAAGAGTTGACTCATTGGAAAAGACTCTGATACTGGGAAGGATTGGGGGCAGGAGGAGAAGGGGATGACAGAAGATGAGATGGCTGGATGGCATCACCGACTCAATGGACATCAATTTGGGTAAACTCTGGGAGTTGGTGATGGACAGGGAAGCCTGGGGTGCTGCAATTCATGGAGTCGCAGAGTCGGACACAACTGAGTGACTGAACTGAGCTGAGTATGAAAGGATCTTGGGGATGTCCCAGGGGACTCAGTGGTAAAGAATCCACCTGCCAATGCAGGAGATGCAGGAGACTTGGATTTGATCCTTGGGTCAAGAAGATCCCCTGGAGGAGGAAATGGCAACCCATTCCAGTGATTCTTGCCTGGGAAGTCCCATGGATGGAGGAACCTGGCCGACTGGGATCCACGGGGTTGCAGAGAGTCAGATGTGACTGAGCGCGAGCATGCATGCATGAAAGGATCTCACCAGCATTACTGAGAGCAAATCCCTCTTAGAATTCCTATGTGAAAACATCACTGTTCCTGCTTCTTTTAAGCACAGATTACTTACAGCCTGTCACCGTGTTTTGCTTGCTCCCTACATCATATGCCATCACATAAGCATAAGAACAGGAACTTAATTTAGGATGTGTTCCCTCCTTGGTAAAATTGGCTTGCTCGCAATCCAGATGTTCTGAATTAGCTTATGCGCCTAATACATTATGTTCTATTATTTGATTACATTCTATTATTTCATCTCTTGACATATTTACTGAGTTGGACATGACCAAAGCAACTTAGCACATACACACAAGAATTGGACATAATTTTATTTCTCAAACTATTTAACCTTCTTTTTTTATATCCAGAAATTGCAAGCTTATAGAAACATAACATGAAAGCTGTGCTATTTGGATCAATTTCTCCCAGAGGTTTGCCAGGACGTTTATAATTACCCCGTCTCCTCAATCCAGCAAATAGGTAATTGACCCATGTCACTTAACACTTAATACTTTACTATTTCACTTACATAGTATACAACTTTGAAGGAATTCTTTTTGGTCATTCTGTTCCCTAAAGAGAGCCTAACACAGCTCCCTCCGAACTTCAGGTACTAGATAATATTTTGCTGTCGTAGCAACACGTAGCAGTGCGTAGCCGTAACGATTCAGGAACTTAACATGAAACTGATCCTTGTTCTTCCTTTCAACCTCAGTCTTAAATAAACCAAAGATAGCCTATGTATAGATCACTTGCTATTTGTGGTACAGTTAAATTATTGCTTATTAGTTCTTCATTACTTTGTAATAATGCCTTATTATCCTTTTTAATACCTGTATGAGCTTTAGTGATCCTCCCCGCTCTCAGCGCTTCCCTGGTGGCTCAACATGGTAAAGAAGTTGCCTGCAATGTGGGAAACCCAGCCTCTATCCCTGGGTCAGGAAGATCCCCTGGAGGAGGGACTGGCAACCCACTCCCGTATTCTTGACTGGAAACTTCCACAGACAGAGGAGCCTGGCAGGTCACAGTCCATGGCGTCTCACACATATCTGATACTGAAAATCTGTGTATTCACTCTTTTTTTTACCAGTCTGGCTGAAGGTCTACCAGTTTTATTGATCTTCTCAAAGAACCAGCTTTTCGTTCAACTGATTTTTTACTTTACTGATTTCTGCTCTTTATTATACATATGCGTGTGTGTGTGTGTGTGTGTGTGTGTGTGTGTGTGTGTGTGTGTATTTGGGTTTCCATTGGCTCCTTTCTACTTTATTAAAATACAAGCATAGGCCATGGATTTAATATCATTCTTTTCTACTGCAAGCATTTACTGCAATAAATTGGCCTCTAAAATCACCTTAGGCTGCATTTCACAAATTCTAATGTGTGTTTTCATTTTCATTCTGTTAAAAATAGCTTTTAATTTTGCTTTTTGTTTCTTCTTTAATGTTGGTTTATTTGTGTGCTATTTAGTTTTCTATTATTTGAGGAATTTCCATATATCTTTCTGTTATCAATTTCTATTATTAACTCTACTGTGATCAGAAAACATTCTTTGTTTAATTTGCATTCTGTTACACTTGTAAACTTGTTTTATGGCCTAATTTGGCAAATGTTTTGTGTGCTTTTAAAAATACTGCAGGTTCTATTGTTGTTGAATGAATTATGAATAATTAGTGTGATGATGGTGTTCAGTTTATTTATACTTATACACATTTTGTCTACTTATTTTATTAGATATCTACTTATTACATCATTTTTGGAGAAGGCAATGGCACCCCACTCCAGTACTCTTGCCTGGAAAATCCCATGGACGGAGAAGCCTGGTGGGCTGCAATCCATGGAGTCGTGAAGAGTTGGACACGACTGAGTGACTACACTTTCACTTTTCACTTTCATGCACTGGAGAAGGAAATGGCAACCCACTCCAGTGTTCTTGCCAGGAGAATCCCAGGGATGGCGGAGCCTGGTGGGCTGCCATCTATGGGGTCGCACAGAGTCAGACACGACTGAAGTGACTTAGCAGCAGCATTACATTATTTTAATTCTTCATTTTAAGTATGGGTTTATTTATCAAGTGAATCTGTTTTTACTTTGTGTATTTTGAAACTTCATTAATAGGTACATAGATATTGAAGATTTAATAAGTCTTCTGATGTTTTAACCCTTTATAGTTATGAAATGATCCCTTTGTTCCTGGTAATAGTCTCTCTCTCTCTTTTTTTTTAATAGAATCTACTTTAGCTGACACTAAGATATCCACTACAGCTTTCTTTGGGTTAGTGTTAGTACCGTATCTCTTTTTGCCTCCTTTACATGGGCTCGATAAAGGACAGAAATGGTATGGACCTAACAGAAGCAGAAGATATTAAGAAGAGGTGGCAAGAATACACAAAAGAACTGTACAAAAAAGATCTTCACGACCCAGATAATCATGATGATATGATCACTCACCTAGAGTCAGATGTTCTGGAATGTGAGGTCAAGTGGGCCTTAGAAAGCATCACTACGAACAAAGCTCATGGAAGTGATGGAATTCCAGGTGAGCTATTTCAAATCCTGAAAGTTGATGCTGTGAAAGTGCTGCACTCAATATGCCAGCCAATTTGGAAATCTCAGCAGTGGCCACAGGACTGGAAAAGGTCAGTTTTCATTCCAATCCCAAAGAAAGGCAATGCCAAATAATGCTCACACTACTGCACAATGGCACTCATCTCACATGCTAGTGAAGTAATGCTCAAAATTCTCTAAGCCAGACTTCAGCAATACGTGAACTGTGAACTCCCTGATGTTCAAGCTGGTTTTAGAAAAGGCAGAGGAACCAGAGATCAAATTGCCAACATCCGCTGGATCATGAAAAAAGCAAGAGAGTTCCAGTAAAACATCTATTTCTGCTTTATTGACTATGCCAAAGCCTTTGACTGTGTGGATCACAATCAACTGTGGAAAATTCCGAAAAAGATGGGAATACCAGACCGTCTTGAGAAACCTATATGCAGGTCAGGAAGCAATAGTTAGAACTGGACATGGAACAAGACACTGGTTCCAAACAGGAAAAGGAAAACGTCAAGGCTGTATATTGTCACCCTGCTTATTAAACTTATATGCAGAATACATCATGAGAAACACTGGGCTGGAAGAAGCACAAGCTGGAATCAAGATTGCCAGGAGAAATATCAATAACCTCAGATATACAGATGATACCACCCTTATGGCAGAAAGTGAAGAGGAACTAAAAAGCCTCTTGATGAAAGTGAAAGAGGAGAGTGAAGAAGTTGGTTTAAAGCTCAACATTCAGAAAACGAAGGTCATGGCATCTGGTCCCATCACTTCATGGGAAATAGACAGGGAAACAGTGTCAGACTTTATTTTTGGGGGCTCCAATATCACTACAGATGGTGACTACAGCCATGAAATTAAAAGACACTTACTCCTTGGAAGAAAAGTTATGACCAACCTAGATAGCATATTCAAAAGCAGAGACATTACTTTCCCAACAAAGATCTGTCTAGTCAAGGCTCTTGTTTTTCCAGTGGTCACGTATGGATGTGAGAGTTGGACTGTGAAGAAAGCTGAGCGCCCAAGAATTGATGCTTTTGAACTGTGGTGTTGGAGAAGACTCCTGAGGGTCCCTTGGACTGCAAGGAGATCCAACCAGTCCATTCTAAAGGAGATCAGCCCTGGGATTTCTTTGGAAGGAATGATGCTAAGGCTGAAACTCTAGTAGTTTGGCCACCTCTTGCGAAGAGTTGATTCATTGGAAAAGACTCTGATGCTGGGAGGGATTGGGGGCAGGAGGAGAAGGGGACAACAGAGGATGAGATGGCTGGATGGCATCACCGACCCAATGGATGTGAGTCTGAGTGAACTCCGGGAGATGGTTATGGACAAGCAGGCCTGGCTTGCTGCGATTCATGGGGCCGCAAAGAGTCGGACACAACTGAGTGACTGAACTGAACTGAACTGAACATTTGACCCATTTGTGTCTTTATAGTTAATGCAGTTTTCTTTTAGAGGCAAGATATAGCTAAGTCTTGCTTTTGTTCACCCAATCTTACAATATCTGACTTTTAATCAGGAATTACTGAACTATTAAAAGTTTATTAGGACTATGAATAAAATCTTATTAAAATCAACTATGGCTTGCCACTTCTGCTTTTCAGGTTTCTTCTGTTCTTTGTTTCCATTTACTTCTTTTTTTTTAACTTCTTTTGGATTAAATACTTTTAACAATTTCATTTTTGTGCCATTTGTTAACTTTCTCTATTTTGTTTTATTTTCTCTTTAGAGGGTGGCACAGTTCTTTAGGTATTATAGTGCTGCAGCTGCTGCTAAGTCACTTCAGTTGTGTTCAACTCTGTGCAACCCATAAACAGCAGCCCACCAGGCTCCCCCATCCCTGGGATTCTCCAGGCAAGAACACTGGAGTGGGTTGCCATTTCCTTCTCCAATTCATGAAAGTGAAAAGTGAAAGTGAAGTTGCTCAGTCGTGTCCTACTCCTAGCGACCCCATGGACTGCAACCCACCAGGCTCCTCCACCCATGGGATTTGCCAGGCAAGAGTACTGGAGTGGGGTGCCATCACCTTCTCCAGGTTTTATAGTATATACTTTAATTATCAGAGCCTGCCATCAAGTGATATTATCTCACTTCAGATATACCATAAATCTATAACATTTTATATAACTTCCTCTCTCCTGGACTTTATAGTATTATTTCATAGTTTTTGCTCTTATGTTGCTATAAACTCAACAATACAGTGATATTATTATTTCAAAAGAGTCAAATGATCTTTTAATAGAACTTAAAAATAAGAGATATTTTGTAGGCAAATAAAATATATTTGCCTACATGCAATTACCATTCCCAGTGCTCTTCATTCATGTGTGTAGTTACAGATTTCCATCTGGTATTATTTTCCTCCTGCTGGAAGAACTTCCTTTAACATATTTGGGAGCTGCTGGGGATGAAGTTTTTCATCTTTTGTGTGTCTGATAAAGAATTTGGCCCACTGTCATCTTGCCTTCATGGTTAAAAAAAAAAAAAATTAACTATTGTTATCCCTCTATACATAATGGTTCTTTTTACTCTGGATACATTAAGGTGTTTTTTTTTTTTTTTTTTTAATTTTTCAGATTTCTATGACTTAGGTTTCACTCGACTTATTGAATTTTGAATTTATTATTTTCATCAACATGGAATAAACTTATCATTTCTTACATTTCCTTGCACTTTTTTTTGTCCCCAACCCCTGCATTTTGGTACCCTCAATTTACATGATTATTAGGCAGCTTGCCTAATGAAATTAAAAGATGCTTACTCCTTGGAAGGAAAGTTATGACCTACCTAGACAGCATATTTAAAAGCAGAGACATTACTTTGCCAACAAAGTTCCGTCTAGTCAAGGCTATGGTTTTTCCAGTGGTCACATATGGATGTGAAAGATGAGCACAGAAGAATTGATGCTTTTGAACTGTGGTGTTGGAGAAGACTCTCGAGAGTCCCTTGGACTGCAAGGAGATCCAACCAGTCCACCCTAAAGGAGATCAGTCCTGGGTGTTCATTGGAAGGACTGATTTTGAAGCTGAAACTCCAATACTTTGGCCACCTTATGCAAAGAGCTGACTCATTTGAAAAGACCCTGATGCTGGGAAAGGTTGAGGACAGGAGGAGAAGGGGACGACAGAGGATGAGATGGTTGGATGGCATCCCCGACTCGATGGGCATGGGTTTGGGTGAACTCCAGGAGTTGGGGATGGACAGGGAGGCCTGGTGTGCTGCGTTTCTTGGGGTTGCAAAGAGTTGGACACGACTGAGCGACTGAACTGAACTCATCTAGACATCTTGCCACTTTAATGTTGTCTTGCATCACTGATATCCTTTTGTCTTTACAGATTTTTTTCTGTTTCATTTAGATTATTTCTATTGCTAAGTCTCCAAGTACCATCTGCCCTCAGTATCCACAAGTTTTACAACTGCAGATGCAACCAAGCACTGACCCAGGGTTTCTACGGTTGGTTGAATCTGTGAATGTGAAACCCTTGAATACAGAGGGCCAACTGTATTCACAGCTAGATTTCACTTCAAATAAGGGACTTGAGCACTGCAGATTTTGTATCTGTGGGGGCTCCTGGAAACAGTTCCCTGTAGGAACTGAGGGATGACTACATTAACATTTTCTTCTATAGCATCACATGTGCTATTAAATCCCATGTAGTGTATTCTTTTATCTCACATACTATAATTTTCACCCATAGAAGTTCATTTTGAGTCCTTTTTGTTTTGTATCACCCTTAGCACCCACTATCATGGTTATGTTTTTATCAACTTTCTTGAAAATATAAAATATGTTTTTTAATACTGTCTACTATGTCTTTCATCTTGATTATTTCTAGATTGGTCTTAATTGATTGTTTTTCCTCTTGCTGTCTGGTAGATTACTGCTTCTGTGTGATGGCAATTTTGATAGGATGTCAGGAATTTTTAGCTGTTATCTTGTTGGATGTGTTTTTTTTAACTATTCTTGACATTTGTTCTGGAACACAGCTATTTGGAACAAGTTTGAGCTTTTTTGGTTCCTTGCTTTTAAGCTTTCTTAGAATCAGAAGAATCTTTAGTCTAAGGATCATTTTCCCCCATACACTTTTTGCAGGTTGGCAAAAGGGCATAACACTGTAATAATCAGGGTCTCAGCTCCCAAAAACTTTACCTTGATTTCAAATGATCAAGAAATTATCACAAGTAATGCACTGTCTTCAAAAGCTTCCACCAAGAAGTGACCCATATTACTTCTCATGCTAAGTGACTTCAGTCGTGTCCGATTCTTTGTGGCCCCGTGGTCTATAGCCCACCAGGCTTCTCTGACCATGGGATTTCCCAGCCAAGAACACTGGAATGGGTACCCATTTCCTTCTCCAGGGGATCTTCCCAATCCAGGGATTGAACCTGGGTCTCCTGCATTGCAGATAGGTTCTTTACCATTTGAGTCTATAAATATTGCATATTCTATTTATTAAAAAAAAAAAAAGGTACATTTCCTCACCTAAGTTTAAAGAGCTGGAAAAGTGAAGTGAAGTGAAGTCGCTCAGTAGTGTCCAACTCTTCACGACCCCATGGACTGTAGCCTAGCTGGCTCCTCCCTCCATGGGATTCTTCAGGCAAGAGTACTGGAGTGGGTTGCCAGTTCCTTCTCCAAGGGATCTTCCCGTCCCAGGGATCAAACCCGGGTCTCCCACATTCCAGGCCAACGCTTTAACCTCTGAGCCACCAGGGAAGCAAGGTTGTCTTCTCAAGCAAAGAGATGGAAAAGCTCTCTCCTAAATGTTCATAAAAAGCAGAAAACCAGAAACATTTGGCTACTTTGTTAATGATGACCACACCCTCTACAAAGGAATGTGTATATAATATCTCTATTGAAACTAGACATTTGCCTTTGCTTTATCAGATTCAGCTTGAATCCACCATTCACCGAGTAGAAGACTAGGCATTAAGCATTTACTCATGTATATTCTGAATTTCCTCTACTCCCTTCAAATTCTAATTGCTAAACTGTTTTAATAGTTTTCTTCCTATAAGAAAGAAAGGGGGTATAAAGGTGATGGCTTACTCTAAGAAGGGTTCTGGATGCTTTGAGAACACATTTCTACTTTTAAAAAGCTGTTTTCAAATTCTAAGATTAAGATAAAACAAACAAAAACCCAGGTTTCTTTGGGAGGCAACAGTTGTAAGAAAGTAGATTAAAGTATTTCAGGATTCTCAGTTCAGTTCAGTCGCTCAGTCATGTCCGACTCTTTGCAACCCCTTGCATCACAGCATGCCAAGCCTCCCTGTCCATCACCAACTCCCAGAGTCCACCCAAACCCATGTCCACTGAGTTGGTGATGCCATCCAACCATCTCATCCTCTGTTGTCCCCTTCTCCTCCCGCCCTCAATCATTCCCAGCATCAGGGTCTTTTCAAATGAGTCAGCTCTTCGCATGAGGTGGCCAAAGTATTGGAGTTTCAGCTTCAACATCAGACCTTCCAATGAACACCCAGGACTGATTTCATTTAGGATGGACTGGTTGGATCTCCTTGCAGTCCAAGGGACTCTCAAGGGACTCTCAAGAGTCTTCTCCAACACCACAGTTCAAAAGCATCAATTCTTTGGTGCTCAGCTTTCTTTATAATTCAACTCTCATATCCATACATGACTACGGGAAAAACCATAGCCTTGGCTAGACAGACTTTCAGGATTCTATTGAAAATTAAATTTCTTCGATGAGAATACACACCTAAGAACAAAGAGACTCACTGGCTCTATGGAATAATTAAGTATTGAAGTAGAAAAAAAATATGAAATGATAATAATAATAATAATGCCTCTAACTAGTAGAGTCCAGGGTGTCTTTGCTTTTATTTCTCAAGAGAAAAAATATATGTGTACCTGAATCTAGGAAACTAGGGATTGAGCTTTTAAACAATACAGAAAACTTCTTAAAATTTCTGGTCTTTACATTCCTTTTCCTTTTTAGATTTTCCTTTGGAGTCAAGTTTATTTCTCACTTGAATTTTTAAAAATTAATTTATTTACTTTAATTGGAGGCTAATTATTTTACAATATTGTAGTGGTTTTTGCCATACATTGACACAAATAAGCCATGGGTGTATATTTCTCACTTGATGAGGGGTGTCTTTCTCCTCAGTTGATTGTCTTAAGTTAGCTGTTTCAAGGCCTTAGGGATAAATGCTTGCTTTTTCTTGACACTTTTTTTAATGGAGTTTTTTGTTTTGTTTTGTTTTGTTTTGTTTTGTTTTTTGTAGCTTCTCCTCATCATAAAGAAGGTGGGAAGTAAACCATTTAACTTTATTTAATTTAGGCCTTTGGCCAAAGGAACGGCAGTAGGTAAAGGGACTGATGCATATTCATTGGAGGGACTAATCCAGAAACTGAATTCAGTACTTTGGCCACCTGATGTGAAGAGCCAACTCATTGGAAAAGACCCTGATGCTGGGAAAGATTGAAGGAAAAGAAGGCGATGGCAGATTGTTAGATAGCATCACTGACTCAATGAACACAAATTTGAGCAAACTCTGGGAGATAGATATGAAGGTTAAGGAAGCCTGGCAAGCTACAGTCTTTGGGATCACAAAGAGCTGGATGTGACTTAGTGACTGAACAACAGCAACAAAAATCCATGGTCTCACCCTTCCAGTCATACTTACCAAACCTTAGGAGTTTTCCCACAAGGTTTGGCATCAAAAGCTAAAAATCATAGCCAAGCTTTTGGAGATTCTCGTAAACTTACTTCTGACTCAGCATAGGTTGGTATTGTGGCAAACAAGGTAAGTGGCAAGATTTTTGGTCTTTAGTATTATTAATAATATTTTAACTGTTTCAGTATGTTTCCATGAAAAATACATCTTACAATTTACATATGCTTCCGACTCATTCCTTAATAATTTAAATAGCATGGTCCTACTGACTGATACAAATACAAATGCTAATACTTAACTTTAGGAGAAACTTTAGGAAGGACATACTTTTCTCAAATGTAAGAAGGTTGAATTATGTGTCTGCATACACGTACACAAACTCTTGCACTCACCTATATAAAAATAGACTCTTGTGAAAAACTGTGACCACCCATTTTGGGTGATCACCCAGGATCTTCATCATTTTTGTCATTTTTATCCACTAACCCTCCTTCAAAAGCAGTTTTCAGAAGAACAGGTATATTATATTATTCTGTCCATTCTTTACAGCTTAAAAACTAGTGCTTGCAAAAAGACACTGATGGCTTGAATGGCTCAAAGTCTATACTCAGTTACCTCAAAAGAAATGCATTTTGGTCGTGATGGGACCAAAAGTCCTCCCGTATTTGGTGTCCTTGTGCATTCTGTGGTGTGGCTGTGGAGAAGAGTTTGGAACATCCTTTACCTGCCTATCTTTTGTCCACATAATTAGCTGGGCAACTGTTTGTCCTCAGCTTATTCTGAAAGATCCATCTAACTACTAAATCCGCTAAAGCTGATTATTGCCAAAATATTTTCTTCTAATATCTATCTTTGGTGCTATGGTTGTCACTTTTTTATTATTCTTAAGAGCCAGAGGGTAGATTTTTCTCATCAGCATTTTATTCCATATTGCCCACTAAGAGTATAAGGCATTTTGAATTGTCCCCAAAAATTCTAAGGGCATTATTGTTTCTGGGAACATTTTAGACTGAAGAGGAATAAGAAAGAGTGTCACAGGTTAGAATATGAGATTTTCACACAGTTTGGGTTTTAATTTTTAGAAAATATGAGGGAAGACTCACCACACTCCCCACTCTCACCAGGTATAGATAACTAAGCCTCTGTTTGTTATGAATGACATCCTTTATCTAAGTTATGGTATATTTTTTATGCCAGAACAATCTGCAACTGACTTGTTAATTATATAGCTTTTTAAAAGTACAAGTAGAAGCCATCTGGGTCATTATATTGATATAATCATTGAACTAGAAGTCAAGTCTCCTAGAGTTCCTCCGATCCTAGTGAGGCATTAGACTCACTTTCTCTCTCTCTCATTTTCTTATCAATAGCCACATAAACTATTTGCATCACAGGCTTATGACAGGAATCAAATATGATGATGCATATAAAAGTTTTGTAACTATGATTATAGCTACTACCAAATACCATTAAAAATATTACTATTAATATTACATCAAAGAATGACATGCAAATTATTTTACTGGGTCATTCTCACATTGCAGTAAGCTGTAGAGATAAAGCTGAAGGAAGTCCAGTTCAGAAATCTGAAAGAAATAGTCAATAAATCCCATAGTGTATGAGCTTCTTGGGTGGCTCAGTGATAAAAAAACATCTCCCTGCCAATGCAGCAGCCACAGGAGACAGAGGCTCGATCCCTAGGTTGGGAAGATCCCCTGGAGGATAAAATGGCTACCTACTCCAGTATTCTTGCCTGGACAATCCCATGGACATGGAAACCTGGTGGGCTACAGTCCATGCACTGCAAGGAGGCAGCCGCGACTGAAGAGACGGAGCGTGCGTGCACCACGGTGAATAGCTGGGGTAAGGACTGGGGTTAGACATAAGCAGGCCACTCCACTGTATTGAGAAAACCAAGACGGCTGTTGGAACAATTCATTGAACATTTTTTCAACTAATGCAGTAAACATAAAAAAAAACAACAAACCCTCAATATTATAATAGTTCTATATTATTTAAGTTAGCTGAATCCTTCTTCTGGATTCTATTCTGATTCAGTGTACAAAATTCTGTCTATATGGGGATAGCTGAGATCGATAGTTCAATGCAGTTTAATTTCTATGTATGTTTTTGTGTCTTATATGGTTTATAACACCGTTTAAAGTATAAATCTTGATCCCATATTGCAAGTCATTGCAAACTTTATTGTAGGTTATAATATGTGTGTGTACATATATATATATATATATATATATATATATAGTAGCAGACTATTTTAATCATACTTAGATCACATCAACTGAAATTAACTCTTATTTTCTATTTCAAAAAGAGAGGTAGTCTCACAAAGTTGTATTTTTCCTGTTTGGGATAGGCATGTACACACTGCTATATTTAAAAATAAGGACCTGCTATACAGCACAGGGAATTCTACCCCACATTCTGTAATAATTTAAACAGGAAAAGAATTTGAAGAGGAACAGACACATGTATATGTATAACTGGATCACTTTGCTATACACCTGCAACCAATATAATTGTTAATCAATTATATCCCAGTATAACTTTTTAATTAAACATTTAATTGGATATCTACTATGTCTCAGGTATTATGTAAAGTGATGAAGATGCAAAGCAGAATATGATAGAATGTCTGCATTTAATGGGATTCAAATCAAGGAGGAAACAGTAGTTATACCAAATAATTATTGGCAGGAAGACAGGTGATTAAACTTCCAAGTATGGTCAATGATTTCTGGTTTTCATTAGTGATGACGCTAGATTGTTTACATTTTCCATCCTCAAGAGTGATTAAATGCAGGTATTGCAGAAAGTGAAAAGGAACCAAAGAGTCTCTTGAGGAGGGTGAAAGGGGAGGGATGATTTGAGAGAATAGCACTGAAACATGGATATTACCACATGTGAAACAGATGATCAGTCCAAGTTCGATGCATGCAACAGGGCACTCAAAGCCAGTGCACGGGGACAACCCAGAGGGACGGGATGGGGAGGGAGGTGGGAGGGGGCTTTGGGATGGGGGGACACATGTACACCCATGGCTGATTCACGTCAGTGTACAGCAACACCCACCACAAAATTATAAAGTAATTAGCCTCCAATTAAAATAAGTAAATTTTAAAAAATTAAAAAAAAAAACTCAACATTCAAAGACTTTAGATCATGGCATCCAGTCCCATCACTTCATGGCAAATAGATGGGTAAAATACGTGAAGAGTAACAGACTTCATTTTCTTGGGCTCCAAAATCACTGAGGATGGTGACTGCAGCCATGAAATGAAAAGACACTTGCTCCTTGGAAGAAAAGCTATGACAAACCAATGTATTAAAAAGCAGAGACATCACTTTACCAACAAAGGTCTGTCTAGTCAAAGCTATGGTTTTACCAGTATGGATATGAGAGATGGACCATAAAGAAGGCTGAGTGCCGAAGCATTGATGCTTTCAAACTTTGGTGCTGGAGAAGACTCTTGAGAGTCCCTTGGACAGCATGGAGATCAAACCAGTCAATCCTAAAGGAAATAAACTCTGAATATTCATTGGAAGGACTGATGCTAGAGCTGAAGCTCCAATACTTTTTGGCCCCCGATGTGAAGAGCCAACTCATTGGGAAAGACCCTGATGTTGGGAAAGATAGAAGGCAGGAGGAGAAGGAAGTGACAGAGGAAGAGATGGTTGGATGGCATCCACTGACTCACTGGACATGGGTTTGAGAAAACTCTGAGAGATGGTGAAGGACCGGGAAACCTAGCATGCAGACCATGGGGTCGCAAAGAGTCAGACATGACTTAGCAACTGAAGAACAACAACTAAAATTATAAAATATTTTTTTTCTTGGGGTGATTTGACAACTGGAAAAAAACTGTCAGGACTTTTTCCCTTTGTGTCTAAGGGAAGGCAGGAACAATGGATAACTCCAAGAACAGAGAAAGGGAAACATTTACTTTCTTTTTTCTTCTTCACTTTTATGTATTCGTTTGTCTGCCTCACTCTTTCTTTTGCTGTTTATGATTTACTCTCTCCTGTCTCATTTATCCATCCACCAAACTTGTACTCTTCTGTGGGGAAACAGTGATGGAATAGCAGAAAGGCCTTCAACCTTGTGGTCAACTCTTAAAGTATAACGTAGAAGCAGCTACTATCTGGGATCATAACCTCTAGGGTAAGACTTCACTTCTAGCTCACAGCAGCAGTGTAAATTTGGGCAAGTTACTTAGCCTCTCTCTGTGCTTCAGTTTCCTTGTCTAGAATGTGGAGTTACCATAGGATCTACTTAAAAGAGCTGTAGCAATGTTGACGTTCACCTGAGCCCTGTCCTTCTGGAAAGCAGCGATTGTTAAGAACCCCTGCACCCCCATCCCATTCTTTCATTTTCTGGGGCAATGGCTAATTTCAAAGGACCACGCCGCCAACCACATTCTGAGTGAGCTAAGGCTCAACACTATTCTTCCTCATGATTCCCATACATTTCCTGGATGATTTTCCTTTCTATTTGTTCTGACCATCTACTGATCACTATAAACGGATTGATGGTTTATAGACATCTTGTCTCTGTTGGGTAAAAGAGGACAGATACTCTGGTATATTTTTCTTTTCTGTTTCTGTATCTTGAGCTCAAATAAAGTGAGAAAGCATACCCACTGAGAGGAGATCAGGTATTTTAAACGGACCTGTGGACTTTGCTCATGCTTAACTTATGGCTGAATTTTATAATTAAAACTACAGTATAAGCTTTTTGTCTGTTTGCTTACATGTCTATAAGTCAGAAAAGCCTTTACCTCTATTTATGTAAATATGTGATATTTTCATACCTCTGGATAATACCAATCAATTAAATTTTAAATCCCTTATATTAAAGAAGCTCTATTATAATTGGCTTAGAGATAAATATTCATATAATTGATCATTCCCCATGTTTCAGAAATTAGAGAAGTTGAATCTCAATTTCAATGTGGAAAAAGAGATATTCTTATAGGAACTAATTTAGAAACATTTTAAGAATCCATGCTTGCCTACTTTGTCAAACAAAACTAGTTTAGTGATTTTGGTTTAATACAAAAAATTGTTTCATCTGAGTTAATAGTGTTATTGGTAAAATGCAAGTACATATCTTTATTCCACTTGAGCATGTTCTTTCTAAACAAAGATTTACTAATCAAAATGAGTTAGCATTATTTCTACTTACTGTTTAAGATTACAAAAGTTTAAATTTGGGCTTAACCAAATTGAATCATTATTCTGGTGAACTTTATTTCAACACTAATTATATTTTGTAGTATGTAATTTTGAAGATAATTTCCAAGATCTTTTAGTAATTTAAAACCTCGGACTGCTACTAAATTGAGCTACTTAATGGATATTCATTAGATAAGCGGATAATTTTGAAATAAGAAGACTGTAACTTTAGTTACAGAGCATAAATTTACATTTATGTACATTTAGTCTCCTGTATTTATATGGTACAGAGAGGCTGTATATGTTTGCATTTGCTAATGAATACGTTCATTTTTGCCATTTTGAGAAACTGTACTGTAAGATATGTGTCTGTTAAAGTGAAAAAGAAAGGATCATTGTCTTAAACTTAAAAGACTTATTCTTCCAGAATGAAAAGAAGGAATGTTTAAGAAAAAACATGAATGGATATAGAAAGTTGTAGAAGGCACATGAAAGGGAAATGTTATTTTTATTGGTTTATATAATGAGTTTAGCTAAGATTTACTCATATGATTTTCTAAAAAGTCTCTGTTTACATTTCCTTAGAGTTTCTGCCTCTCTAAGAGGTTCTAAAATGTTCTCCTTTACCTTCTGAGCAGTCTGCCTTGGCGGGAAACTTTCTGTATAAATAAAAGTCCCTGTGCTTTATGTTGACTATCATTCCCTTGATTTTTGAAGATAATTAGAGCGACTTCACTTTGACTTTTCACTTTCATGCATTGGAGAGGAAATGGCAACCCACCCCAGTATTCTTGCCTAGAGAATCCCAGGGATGGGGGAGCCTGGTGGGCTGCCGTCTATGTGGTCTCACAGAGTCAGACACAACTGAAGCGACTTAGCAGCAGCAGCAGCAGCAGCAGCAAGACATCTCAATTAAGAGTACTAAGATTGCTTACAATCATGTTACCTCTTATGTTTACCTTTAAAATCTTCCATTGCCACTTTAATTAAATAGGAAGTCAAGTATCATTTCTCAGTAACCCAAATTCCCACCTTTATCAAATCTGACAATTTTTGATATTTCCCCTTTTCCAAATACCAAATTTCAAAGTGGCATCCTTTGCACTTAAAACTTTGTTAAAATGTGTTTTGACATGTACACACTGCTATATTTACTTATCCGTTTACTTTTGGCTACACTGGGTCTTCTGTGGCCACATAGGGGCTTTCTCTAGTTGTGGACAGCGGGGGCTAATTTCCAGTTGCGGTGCACGGGCTTCTCATCGCAGAGGTTTCTCTTGTTGCAGAGCGCAGGCGCTGGGGTGAGCGGGCTTCCGCAGTTGCCGCACAGGAGCTCATCAGTTGCAGCTCTCGGGCCCCGGAGACTGTAGGCGACAGTAGCTGCAACATGCAGGCTCAGCAGCTGTGGCGTACGGGCTTAGCTGCTCCGCAGCATGTGGAATCTCCACAAATGTTCGTGCACCTGGCTCCTCCCTCCATCTCACCAAATCCGTATGTTGAAATACTCACCCTTGATCTAATAGTATTTGAAGGTATGGCCTCTGGGAGGTCATTAGATCATGAAGGTGAAGCTGTCATGAGTAGAGTTAGTTCTCTGATGGAAAATGCCCCTCAGAGCTCTCTGATCACTTCTATGTGAGGACACAGAAGAAAGCCATCCAGTAGCCAAGAAGTGGGCTCTCACCAGACACTGAATCTCCCAGGGCCTTGATCTTAGACTTCCCAGCCTAAAGAACTATGACAAATAAACATTTTTAGTTTATAAGCATAAAGGGAGAAATACTCGTGTATTTCTCCTATACTACTTTCACAGAACTTTTCACTTCTGACTCCTCTGACCCACACAGGAGATTTCCATACATCAATCCCACAACAAGAGCTGGATGTCCTACAGTTAAACACAGCTGTACACTATGAAGCTGAAGATAGCATCAGATTCCACAAGTTAAGGGTTCCATTCTACAAGACTGCCTCCCACCCTCACACATACACATGCCTCAGGCAACAATTCTAAGTCCAGGTTGTTATCTGGACTTAAATTGGAAGACTTCCTTGAGTTTAATTGACTGATTGATCTGCTTGAGTGGCTCACAAAACTCAGGAAAACATCTTACTAGATTATCAATTTATGATAAAAAGTTGTAAGTCAGAAACAGCAAGATGGAAAAGATATGCAGGTCAAGGTATGTGGGAAGAGGCACCGGGCTTTGCACGGGGGATGGCCGTTCTAGCACCTCCACGTGTTCACCGACTTGGGAGCTGTCCAAATCCCAGGCTATTGGGCTTTTAGGAGGTTTCACCCAGGCAATAGTACTGGAGTGGGTTGCCATTTCCTTCTCCAGAGGATCTTCCTGACCCAGGGATCAAACCCAGGCCTTTGGCATTGTAGACAGATGCTTTACTGTCTAAGCCACCAGGGACGTCCCTTCACTTCACTTCTTCACCACGCTATTACTCTATTTACGGTCCCTCCCCCTTCTCTGTAGAATGGTGGTGGGGCTGAAAGTTCCAAGCTTCCAGTCATGGCTCAGCTCTCTGGTGATCAGCCCACTAAGAGTTGCCTCATTAGAACAAGACATTCCATTACCCAGGAATCCCAAAGCATTTAGAAGCCCTGTATAGAAACAGGGTCAAAGGTCAAATATTAGGGTAACGGATGCTCCTGGTATTCTCATTGCGGGGAGTGGGTGGGTGGGAGGTCCAACAGGGAGGGAATATACGTATACACAACAGCTGACTCACTTTGTTGTTCAGCAGAAACTAACACGACGTTGTAAAGCAATTATACTCCAATAAAAAGAAAATTACAAAGGTTTTCGGATCTCTAAGCCGGGAATGCCTAGTAGAGACTATATATATGTATGTATGTATGTAATATATATATATTTCTATTATTTTACAATAAGCCACTCAGTCTATGGTATTAGCAGTCCAATTGGATAAGACACTTTCATTTGCTTGTTAAATATTTCCTATGTAGATACCACTTTGCTAAGCTTTGGGGGAGTGGGATGGGAGGGGATGAAATCTACCCTTGATGATTTCACGGGATAGTGACAGAACGAAGGTGAGTATTTATAATTTAGTGATAAGACCTGTGATAGACTGTAACAAAGAGTGCATTTTACTATCCTAACAATGCCCTCCTGAAGGAGAGCCTGACTTCAGGAAATTGTCTTGAGAAGATGCCCAGAGTAGAGGGAAGATGGTGAGGACTTGGGTAACAGCAAGAACCAAGAAAAAAAATTAATGGACAAGGTGATTTTTTTTTTTTAATGAGATCAGAAAATAAACTGATTAGATTCCTGAGAGAGGTGTGGGAAGAGAGAAAAGAGGATGGGCTTTGAGAGTACAGAAGAGATAGCAGTCAGATTTGTGGGTGGCTGTAGTTCACCTCTGATACGGGCCATCGAAGCATCTAACTATGTGGATGAATAACATCCAATTTGCAATATGAGTGTTTCTTCCTTCCCACTTCACTTAGAGATGTTTCATGTGGGTGCGTATGACTGAGAAACAAAGAATAGGTCACCTGAAGAGGGGTTCGACTTTATATCTCAGGACAGAACTTTGTATCTCAGGCTGGTGATAGCAGGAGCTTGGTGAACACAAGGATATAACCTTGTCCTGGAAAATGACAAGGTTTAGGACTGTCAGGGGACTTAAAAGTAGGATGGAGAACTTAAATCAATTTCAAGGACAGAGAAGTCACCAGTTGATTTCTAGGTTACAAGAGATGTTCAGTTATTGTGACAGCAAGTCTGGAAGGCCAAACAAGACTTGATTTAGGCCTACAACACAACAGCAGGAAACAACACAGCAGAATGGAACTGAGGCACAGCAAGAATGTCCTAATAAAAGCAGTTTACCAAGTTTCCAGGAGTGGAGGTAGGGGAGAGGATAAAGCACTCTAGAGAAAGAAAAACTGATCTGAATAGGTTGGAAATCCAAAGAAGAGGGAATGTATGTATATGTGTGGCTGATTCACTGCTGTACAGCAGAAACTTAATACTGCAAAACAACTATATATCAACTTAAAAACTGTAAATATTTTCAATTAGCAAACAAATAAAAACAACAATAAGTGCAAGCACTTTAGGCATGAGAGAAGAAGACAGGAACCAACATTATGTCCCAAACACATACCATGCATGATAACAGGCCCCAGGTTGCTATTTGATTTGTTGAATCGTCTTCATTTACATATGGCCAGCTTCAATATTTTTCTGTACAGTTCTCCAAAGTTTGACACAGGGTAACCATCGCCACAGTCAAGATATACACCCACTCGATGACACCAGCATTACCCTGTGCCCCACTGTGGTCCACACTTCCCACCACCTACAACCCATACAAACCCTGACTTCATTTCTACTGTTATTTCTCAAACTTCATCTCTCAAGAATGTCATAGTAATGGGGTCACACAGTATGCTATCTTTGGAATCTGGTATCTTTCATTTAGCATAATGCATATGAGTCTCATCTGCGTTGCTGTGTATATCAAAAGTTCACTCCTTTTTACTGCTGAATAACAGTCCACTGCATAGTTCTTGGCTCCAAAATCACTGCAGATGGTGACTGCAGCCATGAAATTAAAAGATGCTTACTCCTTGGAAGGAAAGTTATGACCAACCCAGACAGCATATTGAAAAGCAGAGATATTACTTTGCCAACAAAGGTCCATCTAGTCAAGGCCATGATTTTTCCAGTGGTCATGAATGGATGTGAGAGTTGGACTGTGAAGAAGGCTGAGCACCAAAGAATTGATGCTTTTGAACTGTGGTATTGGAAAAGACTCTTGAGAGTCCCTTGGACTGCAAGGAGATCCAACCAGCCCATCCTAAAGGCAATCAGTCCTGGGTGTTCGTTGGTAGGACTGATGTTAAAGCTGAAACTCCAGTACTCTGGCCACCTGATGTGAAGAGCTGACTCATTGGAAAAGACTCTGATGCTGGTAAAGGTTGAGGCAGGAGGAGAAGGGGACGACAGAAGATGAGATGGTTGGATGGCATCACCGACTCAATGAACATGGGTTTGGGTGGACCCTGGGAGTTGGTGATGGACAGGGAGGCCTGGCGTGCTGTGGTTCACGGGGTCGCAAAGAGTCACACAACTAAGTGGCTGAACTGAACTGAATAGTCCACTGTATAGATACAACATAGTTTGCTCATCCACCAGTCACTAGAAGCACAGTTGGGTTGTTTCTGCTTTGGGACAGTTATGAATAATGTTCATTTGCAAATAATGTTCATTCGTGTAGAGACTTGTATGAACATAAATTTTCATTTTTCTTAGGTAAATATGTAGGAGTGAGATAGACGGCTAAATATACGTTCATCTATATGAAATGCTGTCAGATTCCTTTCCACATGGCTGTATCATTTGTATCATCATCAATCCAGCCAATGTACAGAAGTCTGAGTATTTCTGTATCCTCACAGAAACTTGGTACTATCAGTGTTAAAAAGGTGACGATGATGATGTCACAGCTAAGGATTTCCAGCAATCATAAGAAGGTAGGAGAGTCAATGAAAGACTCTTCCCTAGCACCTTCAATGGGAGCAAGGTTCTGCTGATACTTGGACTTTGTACTTAAAGCCTCCAGGACTGGGACAATAAATTTCTGTTGTTTTAAGCCACTCTGCTGCTACTGTTTAGTCGCTAAATCATGTCCGACTCTTTGCAAACCCATGGACTGTAGCCTGCCAGGCTCCTCTGTCCATGGGATTTCCCAGGCAAGAATACTGGAGTGGGTTGCCATTTCCTTCTCCAGAGGAGCTTCCCGACCCAGGGATCTTATGTGTCATGCTTGGCAGGTGGATTCTTTACCACTGAATGACCTGGGAAGCACTCTTAAGCCACCCAGAATTTGTGTTAATTCACTCTGGCAGCCCTAGGAAATGAAAACAGCTACTAATGATGCTGAGTATCTTTCAACTTGCTTATTTACCAAAAAATATCTTCTTTAGTGAAGTACTCAAATAGTTTCTCTGCCTATTTTGTAAACTTGTGTTGTTTTTTTCTTATTATTCGATTTTGAGTATTCTGTATATGTTTTAGATACAATTTTATTTTTCAGATATGCAATTTCAAAATATTTTCTCCTGGTCTACAGCTTGGCTTTTCACTCTCTTCATTCACAGAGCATAAATTTTAATTTTAATACTGTTGTATTATCTTTTGTTCTTTGATAGGCAATGATGTTGGTGACCTAAGAACCGTCGCTAATTTGCATTCAGAGGTCAGGACTAGCATGGGTTCAAACACACATTAGGAGGTATCATTTTCCATATTCCTTCTCACTGATAAACACTCATATTCTTCAGGTTTTAGGAACTACTTGTCTTGTGCCTCTGGCAAAAAAAAAAGGAGACTTTTTTCCTAAAATTTTACTGCTTTCATCACTACTACCATAACTCCAATTGAGGAAAAAAAAAAATGGAAAAAACGTGAAGGAAGTTCACCCGTTTTCAGAGCGTTTCTTCAATTTTTGACCTTCTTCCCCAGTCTTCCTTCCTCTGTTTAATTTTCAGAGCATACACATTTTTTTTAAGTTTTATTTTTGTTTTGTCCAGAATTTGGGTTATAATCAGCAAGAAAAGATGACTGGTGAGGGTTTACACTATATTGATCAGGACATCTGATTCTTTTTTTTATTTCACATATTTGTTTTTATTTTTGCTTAGGGAAAAGCTAAACCCACTTTGGCAAAAATATGATGTGTTCATGAAGGTTGCTGTGAGAATGTAAAAAGTAATTCGGTGCTAGATTGACCAGAGGCTGACATGCCAACCTAAAATTTCTGTATTTCTATTTAGTAGGTCATAGAAAGCTATAGAGGAATTTTCATTCAAATGCCTCAGTGTGGTTGGCAGTCCTTGAAAATAGTCTTGCTGCCTTTTCCTTTTTTTTTTTTTTTTGTCAACCATTCTGAAATAGCAGTGAAATAATTTCAAGTTTGCTTCCATATTCTGGTCCTGGCACCAATCTTATTTCCCCAGAAGGCGTTTCTATTACTGCAAGTGGCATTCAGGCACTGACGACCACACAGTCCCTCATTATACATTGCATAACACACGAGGAAAGACCAATAAAATCATGGGCTCTACTTACAGTGAACCAACAGCATTTGGGGAAGGGCTGGCTTTCTGCTACATGCATATGTATCATATACAGTGGATAAGACCGCTAAAGATGAATTGAAGAGGCAAGACATACAGGCAGCTATGTATACCCAGCAATGCGTTAAGCATCCCCGTAAGAAGGCAACACCTTAGCATTTCTTTTATTTTTTCCTTTTGCTTAATTGACTCTGTAGAATGATCCATGTTGTCTCTGGTAAATACCTGTCGTATCAGTCACTTAACTGACACTCTCTTCTGGGTGCCTGCCTTTGACTAGGGTCTCCAGAAGCACACTATGAGACACAGATTTGTATGAATGTTTACTGAGGAGTACTCTTGATCAATACCCCATGCTGGGAATGGAAACAAGATTGGGCAAAGGGAGGAGTTAAACAGGACAGTGATTACAACAAAGGTACTTCTAATCCCTTGGGGAATTTTGGAGCCAAGGCAGCCTTTCAGTGATGCCCCAGATCCGCTGGGGGAGGAGCAGATCATTACAGTCTCCCACCAGCTAGTCAGAGAAAGATGACTGATCTGCGGGAATGCGGGGTAAACTGTGGCAAGGAAGCTTTCTTTGGGGGAGGGGACTCAGGAGGCTCCCAGTGGTGCAGCCACAGCATCTGTCGCGGTGAAGTAAAGCCGTGCCAGTTTTCTCATCTGCAAAGTGGAGCTAATAGCCCATCTGAACCTCATAGCAGGTAGAGTGGTTTATGATTTTTGAGGGTTGCTTGCATGCTTAGTTGCTCAGTCATGTCCAGTTCTTTGCGAGCCCATGGACTGTATGTAGCCCACCAGGCACCTCTGTCCGTGGCATTTTCCAGGCAAGAATACTGGAGGGGGTTGCCAAGTACCCACTAAATAAATCCACTTTGAGTTTGGCCTGGGAGTTGTATGTGTCTGTATTCATATTCTAAGCATATTGTCTCATACGAAAGTAAATGTTACTGTCGTTATTTTTCACGCAGTATATATTGCATGTAAGTATCAATAATTGAGAAACCAGTTGTTTTTTTTTTTTTTTAATTCGGTCATACCGCATGGCATGCAGGGATCTTAGTTCCCCAACCAGGGATCAAACCTGTGTCCCTTGCATAGGAAGTGCAGAGTCTTAACCGCTGGACCACAAGGGAAGTCCCGAGAAACCATTTTAATATCTTCCAGGAAACTGATGTAAAGGGAAGTTGATGCTTTGCCTAATAATTTCCAGATAAGAAGATTCTATTTTTGGTTCTAATTCCTTTGTGTTACAGCTCTTCATATGAAATCTCGAGAGATTTCAACTCAAATAAATTGAGCCAGACTTTACATGTTTTATTTTTTTGTTGTTTTTGCTTGTTTGCTTAATTATGTGTTTGTTTCCCTACAGGTTGGCTTTTACCTCTGAAGATCTCATGTCTGTATATTCCCTGTTCTGTAGGAAGGGGGAAAAGAGACTGCATGTTCTATCAAGTCTTTTTAAATTAAAAAGAGCGAGTTTAAAATAGAAAATGTAATTTTAACACATGCAGATATCCCCATGCTGAGAAGACAATTCTATTGTATTTTTCAAACATTAAAAAGAGAGAGAGAGCCAGAGACAGTGAGGAAAATAAAATTAGGCCATATTGGCATGAACACAAGCGGGCCCTTGGCAAAGCTGTAACAGCCGTTCCTGCCAGCGTGCAGCAGAGCAAAAAGGGTCCGCTTTTGCTGATTATCATGTATCACGGACACCTCTAAATATGATATTTCAAATCAGAATGAGTAATATGGCAATTTTTCTTTCACAAGGGAGTCAATACAATCTGACACATTCCATTAAGTGGAAATTTTGGAGGTATTTTCATTTCTGTTGGATGGAAGCTGGCATATTTATTTTTTGTTTCATCAGTTGTATGACGGTTTGGCATATTTAAAAGAGAAAAAGAGAGAGAGAGTGAGTGTGTGTGTGAGAGAGAGAGAGAGAAAGAGAGAGAGAAAGATTGACTCCAGGAGAAAAAGTAGAAAAATTCATAGCTGAGTGTACACTCCACTCATATGACAACAGAGCCTGGGGTGACTCTTTCTTTCATTTACTTCCTGACTCATTTCCAACAGACCTCTATTGCATCGATTGTCACAGCAACAATATTTTCTGTATAGCAAAGAGATTTCCCAGTTCACCTGTTTCAAGAAAGTCTGATTTCTAGGCTAACGAAAAATGAATATAGTCACGTGGCTGGTTGTAATAGACTCATGGAACAGTCTAATTTAACAATAAGCATAATGGAGAAAAGACTATTTTACCAAGACTCAGCATTGCCATTGCTGCTAAACAACCTGTCTACCTTGGTTCATCTTTCCACTCACCTATGGAACAATACATGTGTGGAGACGTTCTGTCTGCTCTGCATAGATGCTGTTCTTTCTGAAACATCCTTCACACATCTTAGTCCTTCATTTAACCGGGGCTTTGACCCAGTTCTGATAGTGGTGGAAGGGTGTGCATGATCGATCATGTCTAAACAAAAAAGTACGTATTTATTTTACTTCCCTGGTCTATATTATCCAGTGCGTTCAACCCAAGCCTTTCACTAGAATTGTTGGGAAAGCGAAGCTCTCTTTTCATCAGGATAGCTGAGCTTGTCAGATAGTTACGAGATGCTGATGGCCATCTTAATATCAGACCACAAACAAGGAAAGATTCTGCCTGAGACTGGAATTGAGAGAGAGGAAAGCAGAGACAAAGACAGACCCAGTGCTACGGCGCCAAGTATCTGGACTCAGTTGCATGCAAAGAAAATTCCATCCATGCTTTTCATTTGTGTGAGCTACTCAGTTCTATTCTGTGGCTGCTGCTGCTGCTAAGTCGCTTCAGTCGTGTCCGACTCTGTGAGACCCCATAGATGGCAGCCCACCAGGCTCCCCTGTCCCTGGGATTCTCCAGGCAAGAATACTGGAGTGGGTTGCCATTTCTATGGAGGTGCTTTTTTCCTTTCCACTTAAAGTTGAAAAACTCCTGAGGAATTCACCTCACATTTGACATATATTCATTATTCACTTAAAAATATGCCCAGTTTGGAGGAGCTCCACCTTCAAGCCACTCTTGGCCTCTCTCTGCTGTGTCACTAACTCCCCTATTGGAGAGCAAGAGCCCCTCAACTTGTTGCAGTTTGCGGGGGAAGAATGGGCCTCTGCCCTTTCTCTTCTCAATGGGGCATTAGCCTGCCCTAGGAGAGCGAGTGTTCTCTATCTGGGCCATACAGTAAGATGAATGTGTGATGAAGCTTCAGTTTTCTCAAACTGTCTTTGATTGGAAGATTGTATAAGTCTGCCTATTTGAGAGTTTCAGGAGGCCCACTTGCCTTACAGAATAAATGGCATATTCTAATATATAAACATCGTCAGGGTGAAGGTGACATTTGCTCCCTACCTATCTTACTTTGTGTTTATCCCCATGTTGAAGCTGAACTCTGGCAGGCAAGAAGATTGTAATGTATTGGATCTCCTCACTGAATTCCAAAAAGATGATACATACAAAGACACTTAGATAAGCAAAGCCACTGCATGACTAGGGAATACTAAAGCATTTGCTATATCTGGAATATAAGATACAAGTGAGAGAGTGAAGAAATTAAGGCTAGACATACAGGCAGGGATCAAGTTACAAAGGACCTTCTGAGACATCAGTGGTGTCGGGATTCTACCGTATATGCAATGTAGAGCCACTGAAGAACAAAATTTTGCCATTTGCAGCCACATCTAATTCCTTTCTTACCTTGGAAGCATTCAGTAACTGAGAAATAGGAGAGCTAATCACATAATAATCTCTGTGCCTCATCTTCCTTATTTGTTAAATGAGGTCCTAATAGGAATACCTCACAAGTGAAGGTAGTTCCGGTGGTAAAAGAACCCGCCTGCCCGTGCAAGAGGCGTAAGAGATGAGGGTTTGATCCCTGAGTCCAGCAGATCCCATGGAGGAGGGCAAGGCAACCGATTCCAGTGTTCTTGCCTGGAAAATCCCACGGACAGAGGAACCTCACAGGCTACAGTCTATAAGGTCACAAAGAATCAGACATGACTGAAATGACTTAGCATACACACAAGCGAACAGGCGATTGTGAAGATTAAGTTACTGTGTGTAAAACATTCAGAGCACCACCCAGTCTCGATAAGTAGTCTGAATGTTCACTGGAAGGACTGATGCTGAAGCTGAAACTCCAACACTTTGGCCACCTGACGCGAAGAACCGACTCATTGGAAACGACCCTGATGCTGGGAAAGGTTGAGGGCAGGAGGAGAAGGGGACGACAGAGGGTGAGATGGCTGGATGGCATCACTGACTCAGTGCACTTGAGTCTGAGCAAGCTCTGGGAGTTGGTGATGGACAGGGAAGACTGGTGTGCTGCAGTCCATGGGGTCGCAGAGTCGGACACAACTGAGTGAATGAACTGAACTGACTGAATTGAAGTATTAACTACTGCTGTTATTATTTAAAATCATTGTGATGTTAATGCACAGATGCTTTCCTGGGATTAATGAATAATTTCCATTTCCAAAGTTCTCAACCATATTGTTTATATTTTATATTTTATTTGTTACAAATGATAGAAGGATACATTTTATAAAAAGCTGAGGTGCTTTGTCATAGACTCCTGATTTTTTAAAGAATATAATTACATTTGAGAATGATATTATTTTTTAAAATGCATAGTATTTAGATAAATTTTTAGTCCTAATACAGGAAGGTAGAATTATATAATAAGCCAGAACATACATAATTAATATAGGGCCTTTTATAGTGTACCCTAAGCATTATAGATTCTAACTATAAAAACCTGTAATTTTCCCATTTTACATTTCATTAATTCAGAGAATGACAGATTGAGGGGGTAGAACACATAATGGATCTGACATGAATCTAATTGATGTGTTATTATTTGGAGGAATCAGAAGAAATATTATACAAATTATTTTAAATGATTTCTGTTGGCAGTGCACTCTTAGCTAGCAAGCCCCATCTCTGCAACCAACTAGCTCTGTGACCTTGAGAAAGTTACATGTTTTCTTTGGATTTATTAGGAAGTTTGAGACCTTATTGGATCATCAACTCATCAAATCTCTTTCAGGAGTCCATTAAGAAAAAAAAAAAAAAAAAGAAACTGTAATAACAGGTGCACATTACCAGCCCACTGACAATATCAGATATATTCTGTCTGCAGACCAGGGACAAAATCCCACCAGGTGGCATTTGATCCAGTTGAATCATACACAGTAGCTCAGTCAGTGCTTAATACTGAAAGATTTTAGTAATTCCAAAAGCCTCCAACACCTCCCACGTCTTTTGAATGCTGATCTCTCCTTAATTTTATCTTTACTGAGAGTATGTATGAATAATGAATCTCAGAGATTACTCCTTAATCTTTAACTGAGCATCCTGCCTTTGGCAGTCTACATGGACACGTACGGATACAGTGCCTTGTAAATACCTACAACTATTTGGCAGCCACGGTGAAGCAGCAGAAACACAGTGCCTGGGACTTAATAGGATCTCCTTAAATGCATGTTTAAAGGGTGAATACCTCTAGACGTGGAATGATACAGAGACAAGGAAGATCACAGGATTTTAAGCTATTCCAGCCTCAGATCAAATAACCAGCTCTAACTAATCTAAGTAGACTGTTTTGGGAAAATTGTTTCCCCTCTCTGGGGCTGTGGGCTCAAGATGGGAATGATAATATCCGCTTTTGGATACGTCGTGAAAATAAGAGATAACATGTTCTTGTGGATGTAGGTATGCATGTACAAACTTTATTTATGCCATATAATAGCCAAGATCCTAAATTCTATCTTTCAAAAACCAATAAGCAATTCTAGTTAGCTTAAGCAAAGAGGACAGCCTTAGAATTCAGGGGTTTGAAACTGGGTTTTAAATAAAAACAGATACTGGGGATAAACATCAAAGTTTTACTTTTGATCTGTTTGCCTTTTTCTGAAATTGCTTCACATTCATTTCCCTTTTTCTAGAGACTCACAATTCTGGAGTTGGCATGTTACTCTTCTAGTTACCAACAGAGACTTATTAACAGTCTTAACTTCACTGACAAAGTCATGGGACCAAAAATCAAAATGCTCCCATTTCAGTAAGATGTCCACACTGGCTCAATTTTCAGTGACCAGAAGACAGGCTCCTGGGCTCCTGTTTTATAAAGTGACTGCTGAGGAGAGTGTAGATCTGGCTGGGGATGGTTTTTCCAGACAGAATCATTGCTTCTAGTCAATTTCTAAGTTTTTCTCCAAAAGATATACAGGACAGAAATAAGGTGTGTAAAACACCTCATGCAAAGCCAGGAAAACACCAAGCATTAGATCAGAGGTTATAATAATTATGAAGATGAAATATAAAGATAGCCTAGCACAGGGGGAAAAAAAGGAAGGTACAATCTGTACCTTAGGACTTAACCTTAAAAATGCATTCCAATATACATTGCTACTGCTATTGCTAAGTTGCTTCAGTCGTGTCCGACTCTGTGCGACCCCATAGACGGCAGCCCACCAGGCTCCCCAGTCCCTGGGATTCTCCAGGCAAGAACACTGGAGTGGGTTGCCATTTCCTTCTCCAATGCACAAAAGTGAAAATGAAGTCGCTCAGTCGTGTCCGACTCGTAACGACCCCATGGACTGCAGCCTACCAGGCTCCTCCATCCATGGGATTTCCCAGGCATGAGTACTGGAGTGGGGTACCATTGCAAATAGAATGCTTATATTATGCAACTTTTATCACAATGAAAATAATTTTTAAAAAATTAAAAAAATGATAACCTACGTCTACACCTTCACTGAGTCAGCTTTCACTGAGCTCCAAGTTACAGTTTAAATGTTGGCCTTGTACTGTGAAGAACAAAATTACTCTGGCCCCAACCATTGGGAGGCTAATTAACACAAAGAAGAGGATGACCTTCTTGTTCCTCTCCCCTTAACTCCCCCAAACTTAGCCCTTTACAAAAAGATTTCTCTCTCCAAGAAATGGTAATTCTGATACATTTTGCAACTCAAAAGAGATGTTCTTTCTTTGTAATTCACAAAGTAAATTAAGCTCATCTTTCCAAGCTAGTAACCATCCTGATTTGAAGCAATTCCAGGCTCATAGTTCTTTTCATAAACTTATTTCAAAATGCTTTTCAAAGGGGCATTAGTGTTTTGAGTTTACATCCCACAACTGGGAAAATTGAATCAAAGAGGGACTCAAAAGTTGCCCTAACTGACAAGACAGAGAGACTGGGTTAGCTGAGACTGCATTCCCTTCTTGACCTAAAAAGGACTCTCATGCTACGTCTAAAATAACTGGAAATTTCCATGTAGTGACTGAACTGAACTAGCCATAAAGTAAAAATCAACCACACTTTATAATTTTAACAAGTTGTCATACATGAAATACAAATACTCAAGTGGAAAGGGAAAAGCCCCTCATCTTAAAGTCTCATAAATACTGATTTCTGGACTGGCTTCCTTATCTTCCAAGCATATGGCCTTGTTTAAGCCTCTTCACCTTCGCTTGTCTTCAGTTTTCTCATATGAAGAAAGAAGAACTTTAAACATTCTCCTATTCCTTTCAATTCTAAATCAGACATTGTAATTACACTGGCTATAGAATGATTTTGTGGGTATCAACTTCTAGGTTTTTTTTTGGATAAATTATACATATGTATTGTGGAGAATTCAGAAAGCACAGGTATATGAACATAATATGTATATTTAAAAAAACACATCAAATTCTATTTGCCAGCGTCTCCCACATCCAATATTACTATCTCGAGTTTTATTCTTTAGTCTTTATTTCTCTGCATGCATATATAATTTGCTTTGCAAAAAGGGATTTCATAGTGCATATAAAGCTTTGCATACATTGTGTATTTATAACGTAAGCATCTTGGGAACGTATGTCATATTTACTGCCATTCAGCATCTTCTCAACATCATAACTATAGTTGAGGCAATCCCCACATCACGAGTCCTACCACTCCAAGCCAAGGTAGAAGTCAACTCAATTTTCCAGCCTAGGTCATGTCTTAGGTGTTCCAGGATGCATCAACAACACGTACCTACAGCATCAGGCTTCTCAGATGGTAAAGAATCTTCCTGCAATGTGAGAGACCAGGGTTCGATCCCTGGGTCAGGGAGATCCCCTGGAGAAGGGCATGGCTACCCACTCCAGTATTCTTGCCTGGAGAATTCCATGGACACAGGAGCCTGGTGGGCTACAGTCCATGGGGTCACAGACATGACTGAGTGGCTAACACTTTTGCAGCTTCAGGCTTCCATTGAGAATAAGATGGCATAAGGAAAGAGACTCCACAGGGAATTCATTTCTTGGCATAGTCTGACCTAGAGGCATGGTGCTTTCAGGAGCTGCCACTGGTGGTGGCTCGAAGGTAGCAAAATTGCAGAAAGCCCTCTTGAGAGCTCTGAGGAGATTCGGTTCTTTCTGTTTCAGCACAGGTAGAATTCAGTCAGAGGCTAAATGATAGATAAGAAGTGATTTATTAGAATAGGACCCTTGTGAGGCTTACACATGGGTGGGCAAGAAGATGCCAGGTGAAGAACTTAGTTAGCTACAGTTTTATAATCAAAGGAAAAGTAGGGAGGAGGAGGAGCCCACTTTCTTTTTCTTTCTTGAGTAGATATCAAGCTTCCATCATCAGTTCCTCCTCCATGTCAGGTGGGGGAGTTTTCTTGTCCCAGTCAGGACACAAAAGAAATAAGCATAAAGGTGGTAATATATGCTAAAAATGGTAACATCTTGGGTTTTAGTATAACATTATCTTTTCCTTATATTTTTGCTTTATTGCATGCAGAGGAGTGTGTCCTACCCTGGACGAGGAAATGGCAATCCACTCCAGTATTCTTGCCTGGGAAATGCCATGGACAGAGGAGCCTGGTGGGCTACAGTCCATGGGGTCTCAAAGAGTCAGACACAACTAAGCATCTGAGCATATTCTTATGAAAAGCAATGTGTTTTGAGTAAGTAATGTTTCTTGCTGTAAAATCTTTTAGTTGTTTTGGGTTGGGAATATCTGCTGCTGCTACTGCTGCTAAGTTGCTTCAGTCGTGTCTGACTCTGTGCGACCCCACAGACGGCAGCCCACCAGGCTCCCCCTTCCCTGGGATTCTTCAGGCAAGAACACTGGAGTGGGTTGCCATTTCCTTCTCCAATGCATGAAAGTGAAACGTGAAAGTGAAGTTGCTCTGTCCTGTCCGACTCTTAGCGACCCCATGGACTGCAGCCCACCAGGCTCCTCCGTCCCTGGGATTCTCCAGGCAAGAGTACCAGAGTGGGGTGCCATTGCCTTCAACTCTGGGGACCCCTGAATTATACAACCTAAGATGAAAATGTACAATCTGCAGCTGACATCGCAAATGCTCGGCTGCTCTCATCTTCAGTTATTTGTTCCTCTTTTCTCTTCGTGCCGACTGGGCTTCCCCTCCCAGGTTCTTTTCATTCTGTTTAGCTAATCTTTTCCAACCGCAGGAAGCCCTGAGATGCGTGAGACTGCCCTCAGCACTGGATCTTTCAGCCAGTTGATCTCGGCTGACTGTGACCCTCCCCATCACAGCAAGCTGTCCTCTGGCTGCCTTGTATTGACCAACAAAAACCTCTGTTTTCATGTTGCATTTTAACAGGAAATCTTTTGCCAAGTCATGACACTTCTGGCTGGGTGTAAGACTGTACCGATAACTTCAAACACTGCCTTTCAAACGCACAGCAAACTGGTATTCAACCCACACCACGTCTGAAAATCAAAATGGCATTTCCCTACCTTTAAAAATTATGCTTTTATTTATTTTTTGAATATGGGGGAAAATGAGTTCAAGTCCGATACAGTCTCTAATAGAAGTGAGACTTCTAGCCTCAGGCTTTTTCTATAATCAAAGGTTCTCACCTCCCGGGGGTTCTACTTTAAACATCTGATTAATTATCTCAGGAATTATAATGACCTCAGATTTTAGTCTCAGCAATCATTTGTGGCACCATTTAATTATATATTTAGTAGTTGTGACATGTAGAGCTGGCACTAGAAGAATAGGCTTGAATAAAATTACAAAAGGAAATCTCCATCTCAAAAGCAAGCTGTTGAAAAAAATCTCAAAGGTTCTGATAACGCCCATCTTTTTACAAAACTTTAAAGTTTTGTAAAAACTTTACAGACTTTCTCATCTAGAACTGAGAGAAAGGGTAAACTCTGTGTGTCCATTAAATATAAAATTTAAAAATGCATTCTCTCGATTATACTGTTACTTGAATTTCTTGGAGAAGCCAGAAGAGGGCAGAAGATGCTGTATGTAGAACTACATTTGCATTTAAAAAGTTCATTGAGACAAAGATCCCAAAATCTATTCAAAAGACTGTGAAGACATTCTGGGGTAACCAGCTTGAAGAGGGCCCATCTTAGTGAGAATAAGGCACTTTACACAAAAGGGTGGCTGTGTTTTATTTTCACTTCAGCCAGACCTCCTGAATGCTTTCCTTCTGAACATCCTAGTTTAAATGAAAAGAATAAGAATTCAACATAAAAAATAAGTCAGTCACTATACCTGCTACTTTACACTGGTAATTTGCTCAAATCTACACAGTTGAGAGTCCGGTATTGATTCCATTTTATAGATGCAGAAACTGAGGCTTGGAGAGATTAAGGTCCTGGGCACAAAGTCAGGTAGCTGTAAAACGCATTGAAATCCTAACGCCTTACTATGGTACCAGGAGGTGGGGTCTTTGGTGGTGACTAGTCTTTGAGAGTAGAACTCTCACGAATGCAATTAGTGACCTTATAAAAGGGAGGGTGTTTCTTTGCCCCTTCTACCACGTGAGGAGGTGCTGGCTTGGAACCAGGGAGAAAGCTCTCACCGAACCAAGCTGGCACCCTCATCTCAGATGTCTAGGCTCCAGAACTGTCAGAAATATGTTTCCGGTTTTGTTAAGCAACCCAGTCTGTGGAATTTTGTCATGACAACCCAAACAGACTAAGACATCTTTCTACCTAATTATGACCACAGGATCATCCCAACACTACCAGGAAAAATGATCTACAACAAACTCTGGAAAATTCTGAAAGAGATGGGAATACCAGACCACCTGACCTGCCTCCTGAGAAATCTGTATGCAGGCCAGGAAGCAACAATTAGAAACTGGACACGGAACAACAGAATGGTTCCAAATAGGGAAAGGAATACGTCAAGGCTGTATATTGTCACCCTGCTTATTTAACTTCTATGCAGAGTACATCCTGAGAATTGCTGGGCTGGAAGAAGCACAAGCTGGAATCAAGATTTCCAGGAGAAATATCAATAACCTCAGATATGAAGATGACACCACCCTTATGGCAGAAAGTGAATAAGAATTAAAGAGCCTCTTGATGAAGCGAAAGAGGAGAGTGAAAAAGTTGGCTTAAAACTCAACATTCAGAAAACTAAGATCATCTGGTCCCATCACTTCATAGCAAATAGATGGGGAAACAGTGGAAACAGTGACAGACTTTATTTTAGGGGGTTCCCAAATCACTGCAGATGGTGACTACAGCCATGAAATTAAAAGACACTTGCACATTGGAAGAAAAGCTATGACCAACCTAGACAGCATACTAAAAAGCAGAGACATTACTTTGCCAACACAGGTCTGTCTAGTTGAAGCTATGGTTTTTCCAGTAGTTATGGGTGGATGTGACAGTTGGACTATAAAGAAAGCTGAGAGCCAAAGAATTGATGCTTTTGAACTGTGGTGTTGGAGAAGACTCTTAAGACTCCCTTGGACAACAAGGAGATCCAACCTGCCCATCCTAAAGGAAATCAGTCCTGAATATTCATCAGAAGGACTGATGTTGAAGCTGAAACTTCAATACTTTGGCCACCTGACATGCAGAACTGACTCATTGGAAAAGACCCTGATGCTGGGAAAGATTGAAGGCGGGAAGAGAAGGGGACGAAAGAGGATGAGATGGTTGGATGGCATCACTGATGTGATAGACCCGAGTTTGAGTAAACTCTGCTAGTTGGTGATGGACAGAGAGGCCTGGCGTGATGCAGTCCACGGGGTCGCAAAGAGTCAGACACAACTGAGCGACTGAACTGAACTGAATGAACTTTCAGGGCTTCAATCTTGGACCTACAAATGAATTAATTCCCTCTTTTCTAGGTCTCATGTAATTCTTTGGGGGGGAAAAATGTTAAAAAGCAAATAAAAACCCAGCTCAAGTAACCCTGGACACAGAGCCTTTTGTGATCACATGGGACATTTGCTGACTCCCTGGAGAGCTTCATCTTCATCTCAGCAATGCTGCGTCATCAACCCTGGAGCTGGCATCACACCATTCTCCTGTTCTCCCCCTACTTCTTTGTCTTGGAAATGACTCTCAGTTAGCACTGAGCCAACTTGCCTGGGCTTGATGTATTAATTCTCAGTTTTTGATGTCATTCATCTTTGGCATATTTGTATTTGATGAAAGACCAATCTCTATAAAGCCAAGGGCAAACAAACTTATCTGATGGTAGAATTTTAGTTGGGGATGGCATGGGGGCCAATATTCTAATCAATGTTGATTTTAGTTTTTAAAAAATGGAGGGTATAATTGCCTTATAATGTTGTGTTAGTTTCTGCAGTACAATGAAGCAAGTCAGCCGTATGTTTACATATATCCCCTCTCTCTTGGACCTCCCTCACTTCCCCTTCTCACCTCTCTAGGTCATCACAGATCACCAAGCTGTGCTATACAGCAGCTTCCCACTAGCTATCTCATTGACACATGTATTTGTCAATCCCAACCTCCCCATATACCCCCATGCCCTGTGTCCATTTCTGCTCTGCAAATAGGTTCATCTGTACCATTTTTCTAGATTCCACATATATGCCTTAATATATGATGCTTGCTTTTCTCTTTCTGATCATTGTAAGTCTGGTCCTGATAAAACTACATGTTCAGATCAGAGCCTTATTTTCCCTGTCCTAGGACGGAGAAGAAAATCTTTGCTAGAGGATGTAGGATTGGGACCAAAAGGTGAGAAACCATCTATCTGCTATCAGTTACTTGTAAGAAGATAAAATTTGACCTGGATATCACAGGTTGAAAAGGAAAAGTCAAGGTTGTTCACGACACACCGCCAGATTGGACCCTGCATTTGTGTTCTGTATCCAAAATAGCTCCAATCATCTTCAGTCAATACCCCTTAGACTGCAGCATTTTAGTTACTTTATCTAATGCTCTGTGTGATAAACATTCTAGAAAGACCTGTTGAGTGATCCATAAAGCAGTGTGGTTACTCCGAGAGATCAAACCAGCAACGGTGAGGATGGGACAGAGAGAATGAAAAGAAGAACAAAGAGAAGCCGTAGTAGTATTAGTAGTTGCAGAGGGGAAGGGGAGAGGATCAGAGACAGAAAGGAGGAGAGAAAGGGGAATAAACTAACGAAAACCCTCCTGGGGGGTTCATCGGCACTTTGCTGTTGGTCGGTTGTGTCCAACTCTTTATGACCCCATGGACTGTAGCCTGCCAGGCTCCTCTGTCCATGGAATTTTCCAGGCAAGAATACTGGAGTGGGGTTGCTATTTCCTTCCCCAGGAGATCATTCTGACTCAGGGATCGAACTCAAATCTTTGTGTCTCTTGCATTGGCAGGTGGATTCTTTATCCTTGAGCCCCCAGGGAAGCCCTCTATATGGTGAAAGTCAAAGGCACGTAAGTGGGCTATTGATTCTCTTTCGTTGTTAACTGTGCCTTTTAAATATTTCACTATAACTTTCCATTTAATTATTTCACCATAAATAGTCTATGCCATTGCATGTTGTTACTGTTCATCTTAATTGAGGAGGAGGAGAGAAAGAAGAAACTCTTTGAAGAGAGAAGAAGAGAGGAGAGGGAGAATGAGGCAATGGGAGATGAAGTGGAGCAGGAATAAGAGGTGGAGGAGGAAGGAAAGCAGAAAGCAGAAACAGTCCTCGGACATCATGAAATAAAGCAACCTAGACTGGAAGCTGAGCTCATGGGTTTGACTTTCCTCTTCTTTAAAATGGGGATTGGAATGTATCTACCTCTCAGACTGGCTGAAAAAATTACATGAGAAAACGTTTGCAATACAATTATTTAAAAAAAAACTGGGAATAACTACTGGCACACAGTAAGCACTTAATGAATGGTAGTGACATTACCACTATTCTTATTAGCTCCTATAAACCTTAATAATAGTCAAAACTCTATGGAAATCTATTTCCCTTTGCACCACAATAGAAAAACCAAGTAATTTTGCTGAACTGTAAATGCACCAAATTAAATGCCCAGGCATATGAATTAGCATAAGCAATATCTCTCCACAAAATTGGCACTCAATATCTCTCAGTACATAATCTTTACCATCAAAGGAATGAGCTATCCAAAATAAGCACATTAGTCAGCTACCAGACACAAGCAATGTTAATATCTACAACGAGCTACAAATTATCCAACAACCACAACACATGGTTTTAGAGGAAAATATCAGAGTACAGAAAATCAGACTTTAGTAGTACAAGGCTCACGATGCAATCAGCTTCCAGGGAGGAAATCAGGAAAAGAATGAACTTAGCTCTGGGAAAGGAGCTGTAAATGGGGAGACGTGTGTTCTTCCCACCTGTGTGTGCCTGCATGCTAAGTCACTTACTTCAGTTGTGTTCGACTCTATGAGAGCTCATGGACTGTAGCCTGCCAGGCTCCTCTGTTCATGGGACTAATCAAGCAAGAATGCTGGAGTGGGAAGCCAAGCCCTTCTCCAGGGGATCTTCCTGACCCAGGGATCAAATCCATGTCTCTTAAGTCCCCTACACTGGCAGGTGGGTTCTTTACCACTAGCACCACTGAGAAGCCCCTTCCTACCTGTAATTGTATGTAAAGTGATAAAATTTATTTAATAAGTGTAACATATTTTAAGTCTGATATTTTCTCAGGTCTCATACCCACTTAATAAAAATCTAAAATATCAGCCAACATTTTTCAGGACCAAACAATCGACCATCCCCATCTAGGTCATTATTACCCACTTTCCCCATAACCGGCGTAAAATATTTGTTAGAAAATCTTATAACCTTAGAAAGTTGAAGCTGAGAAATAACACAGAGAACATAGCTTCTAATATTCTCATTTTGAACATGGGAACACCTGAAGTTAAACAACTTCCACAAAACACTACTTTTAGTAACCAGCCAAATCAGAATTTGAAATTACAACAGGCATTGGGGCCCACAGTAATTCTAGTTCCATTTTTTCACTCTTCTGCTCTGTTCACATGGCTCATGGCCCAGTTTTTCTCTTATTTCCTCTTTCCTAAATCTTGCAGCTTTCCTGGTGGCTCAGACGGTAAAGCGTCTGCCTGCAATGCGGGAGACCCCAGTTCAATTCCTGGGTCGGGAAGATCCCCTGGAGAAGGAAATGACAATCCACTCCAGCACTCTTGCCTGGAAAATCCCATAGACGGAGGAGCCTGATAGGCTACAGTCCATGGGGTCACAAACAGTTGGACACGACTGAGCGATTTCACTTTCAAAGCTTGCAGCCCAGTCATATCTTAACTTCCGGCAAGCCATTGAACCCTTTCTCCAGGCTCTACCCAAGAGTCCATAAACACTGCCTTAAGTGCACATCTGATCTTGACTTCGGCTGGTGGCAGAGTGACCACCCCAAAGCACGCAGTACATAATCGGAATCATTTCACATGACTTTCAAGGCCTTGTGCAGCACATACCTGCTAACTTTACATATCTGCTAACTTTACATATGGGCATTACAGATCTGCTACATAACTACGTATCCTCACCAGCACTCTCCCTTTCCTCTCACCCTCTGGGTTTTCTAAACTACCTGTGGTTCCCCCAGGGTCAGACCACATGCTCCTGAGCCCCTTCACCTGGGACTTTTCTCCATCTGCCTGGGTACCTCCTCCCCATTAAGCCCAAGTCTTCATCTGCAAGGTCATAAGTCCCTTCTTTCTCACCCAGGATTAGACAGGTTCTTCCTTTGTGCTCCCATGTATTTCTTTCATAATAATAATCACAATTGGATGCAAAAGCCTCTTTGATTCTTTTTCCCTCTCAATTTTCAGCTCCTTGAAGGTGGACACTGTGTCTCATTCATCATGATATTCCCAAGGCCTAGAACAAAGCCTGGGACCCGGTAAAAGTTCAATAACCCTCTTTAATCAAATGCCTTAACTCCCAAGCCTGATATACTTTTGGTATTCTACCATATTACCCTAGCACTTAATTATCTACTATTTTCTTCACATGGATTAGTCATGGCTCATCAATTATATGAAAAGCAACTTGAGGGCAGAGATAGTGTGTTACTCATCATTCTTATCTCCTTTGAAACCAAATCTATAGGGAAGCTTGTAATGGCTAAAGGAGTTATTTATTAATTTTTGTGTTTTAAATCTAAGGAACACTTTATATAAAATCGTATGTAGAACAGAATAAAATATTTTTAAAAAATCCACAGAGAGAGAGAGGCAGAAGGAGAGCTACTTAGCAAGCTGCTCTGTTTAAATGGGGGTCTGTGGCAGACCACCTACAAGCGCTGAGGCCGTATCTCTGCTGCTGTTGCCAAGTCGCTTCAGTCATGTCCGACTGTGTGACCCCATAGACAGCAGCCCACCAGGCTCCCCTGTCCCTGGGATTCTCCAGGCAAGAACACTGGAGGGGGTTGCCATTTCCTTTACTAACGCATGAAAGTGAAAAGTGAAAGTGAAGTCGCTCCGTCGTGTCCGACCCTCAGTGACCCCATGGACTGCAGCCTACCAGGCTCCTCCGTCCATGGGATTTTCCAGGCAAGAGTACAGGAGTGGGGTGCCATTGCTTTCTCCGGGCCATACCTCTAAAGGTGCCTATTTCAAAATGTGAGTCATGGTCCATTACTGGTGAGTGACATTAATTTATTGAGACAATTTGCATTTACAAAATGCAAACAGAAAAGATTAGCTTTCATCATATGTAGTAAAGACAAGCAGTGTCATGGCAAATGCCTATTCTATTATTATTTACTTACAAAAGGATATTAACTTCTTATCATGTTTGTCAGTCAAAGAATTAATTCAGGAGATTTGCAGTACAACACCGTGTCTATGGGTAACAGTCCTCTATTATAGATTTAAACTTTGTGAAGAGGGTAGAATCTCAGGTTAGGTATTCTTACTACAAAAAGAAAAAAAAAGTTTAAAACATTAGAAATCCACCGCTTAATCACAGGTGAGAACACCTGGAGGAGTAAATTTGTCCTCAACTTTGGTTCATATGGGGAAGGCCTCCATATTTGATGAAAATACAGAGGCCCAGGCACCACTGCTGCAGACTGTACGTCATGTGGTACAGGTGGGGCCAGGCATTGCTTTTAAAAAACATTTACTGTAATTTAGTGCTTTACAATGTTGTCCTACTTTCTACTGTATAGCAAAGTAAATTAGCTAAACGTAAGCCTTCCTCAGCGATCAATGCAAAGAAATAGAGGAAAACAACAGAATGGGAAAGACAAGAGATTTCTTCAAGAAAACTAGAGATACCAAGGGAATATTTCAGGCAAAGATGGGCACAAATAAAGGAGAGAAATGGTATGGATCTAACAGAAGCAGAAGATATTAAGAAGAGGTGGCAAGAATACACAGAAGAACTGTACAAAAAATATCTTCATGAACCAGATAACCACGATGGTGTGATCACACCCCTAGATCCAGACATCCTGGAATACAAAGTCAAGTGGGACTTAGGAAGCATCACTATGAACAAAGCTAGTGGAGGTGATGGAATTCCAGTTGAGCTATTGCAAAGCCTTAAAGATGATGCTGTAAAAGTGCTGCACTCAGTATGCCAGCAAATTTGGAAAACTCAGCAGTGGCCACAGGACTAGAAAAGGTCAGTTTTCATTCCAATCCCAAAGAAAGGCAATGCCAAACAATGTTCAAACTACCGTACAATTGCACTCATCTCACATGCTAGTGAAGTAATGCTCGAAATTCTCCAAGCCAGGCTTCAACATTATGTGAACCATGAATTTCCAGATGTTCAAGCTGGTTTTAAAAAGGTTGAGGAACCAGAGATCAAATTGCCAACATCCCTTGAATCATCGAAACAGCAAGAGAGTTCCAGAAAAATATCTACTTCTGCTTTATTGACTATGCCAAAGCCTTTGACTACATGTACTACATCAAACTCTGGAAAATTCTTAAAGAGATGGGAATACCAGAACACCTGACCTGCCTCCTGAGAAATCTGTATGCAGGTCAAGAAGCAACAGTTAGAATTGGACATGGAACAACAGACTGGTTCCAAATCAGGAAAGGAGTACGTCAAGGCTGTATATTGTCACCCTGCTTATTTAACTTATGTGCAGAGTACATCATGAGAAACGCTGGACTGGATGCAGCACAAGCTGGAATCAAGATTGCCAGGAGAAATATCAATAACCTCAGATGTGCAGATGACACCAGCCTTGTGGCAGAAAGTGAAGAAGAACTAAAGAGCCTCTTGATGAAGGTGAAAAAGTTGGCTTAAAACTCAACATTCAGAAAACTAAGATCATGGCATCTGGTCCCATCCCTTCATGGCAAATAGATGGGGAAACAGTGGCAGACTTTATTTTAGGAGGCTCTAAAATGACTACAGATGGTGATTGCGGCAATGAAATTAAAAGACACTTGCTTCTTGGAAGAAGTTATGACCAACCCAGACAGCATATTAAAAAACAGAGATATTACTTTGTCAACATAGTTCTATCTAGTCAAAGCTATGGTTTTGCCAATAGTCATGGGTGGATGTGAGAGTTGGACTATAAAGAAAACTGAGCAATGAAGAAGTGATGCTTTTAAACTATGGTGTTGGAGAAGACTCCTGAAAGTCCCTTGGACTGCAAGGAGATCCAACCAGTCCATCCTAAAGGAAATCAGTCCTGAATGTTCATTGGAAGGACTGATGCTGAGGCTGAAACGCCAGTACTTTGACTACCTGATGTGAAGAACTGACTCATTTGAAAAGACCCTGATGCTGGGAAAGATTGAAGGCAGTAGGAGAAGGGGATGACAGAGGGTGAGATGCTTGGATGATATCATAGTCTCAATGGACATGAGTTTGAGTAAACTCTGGGAATTGCTGATGTTCAGGGAGGCCTGGCATGCTGAAGTCCATGGGGTCGCAAAGAGTCGAAACAACTGAGCAACTGAAATGAACACATATAATCCCTCTTTTTTGGATTTCCTTCCCATTTAGGTCACCACAGAGCACTGACTAGAGAGTTTTTGAAAGTCCTCATTAGTTACCTATTTATTGTTGTTTAGTTGCTAAGTCACGTCAGACTCTTTGCAACCCCATGGACTGTAACCTGCCAGGCTTCTTTGTCCATGGGATTTTCCAGGCAAGAATATTGGAGTGGGTTTTAATTTCCTCCTCCAGCAGTTCTTCCTGACCCAGGGATCAAACCCAGCTCTCCTGTTTGGCAGACTGATTCTGTAACATTGTGTCACTTGGGAAGCTCTAGATATTTTATACATAGAATCGATAGTAAACATCAGTTCAGTTCAGTTCAATCGCTCAGTTGTTTCCGACTCTTTGCGACCTCATGAATTGCAGCATGCCAGGCCTCCCTGTCCATCACCAACTCCTGGAGTTCACCCAAACTCATGTCCATCGAGTTGGTGATGCCATCCAGCCATCTCATCCTCTTTTGTCTCCTTCTCCTCCTGTCCCCAGTCCCTCCCAGCATCAGGGGTCTTTTTCCAATGAGTCAACTCTTCACAGGAGATGGCCAAAGTATTGGACTTTCAGCCACAGCATCAGTCCTTCCAATGAACACCCAGGACTGATCTCCTTTAGGATGGACTGGTTGGATCTCCTTGCAGTTCAAGGGACTCTCAAGAGTCTTCTCCAACACCACAGTTCAAAAGCATAAATTCTTCTGCACTCAGCTTTCTTTATAGTCCAACTCTCACATCCATACAGGACCACTGGAAAAACCATGGCCTTGACTAGATGGACCTTTGTTGGCAAAGTAATATCTCTGCTTTTCAATATGCTCTCTGGGTTGGTCATAACTTTCCTTCCAAGGAGTAAGCGTCTTTTAATTTCATGGCTGCAATCACCATCTGCAGTGATTTTGGAGCCCCCCTAAAATAAAGTTTGACACTGTTTCCACTGTTTGCCCATCTATTTTGTATGAAGTGATGGGACCAGATGCTATGATCTTAGTTTTCTGAATGTTGAGCTTTAAGCCAACTTTTTCGCTCTCCTCTTTCACTTTCATCAAGAGGCTCTTCAGTTCCTCTTCACTTTCTGCCATAAGGGTG
Source organism: Capra hircus (assembly GCF_001704415.2). NCBI lineage: Eukaryota > Metazoa > Chordata > Mammalia > Artiodactyla > Bovidae > Capra > Capra hircus. Next base: position 11,111,304 of record NC_030822.1, on the reverse strand, counting down.
GTGTCATCTGCATATCTGAGGTTATTGATATTTCTCCCGGCAATCTTGATTCCAGCTTGTGCTTCTTCCAGCCCAGCATTTCTCATGATGTACTTTGCATATAACTTAAATAAGCAGGGTGACAATATACAGCCTTGATGTACTCCTTTTTCTATGTCCAGTTCTAACTGTTGCTTCCTGACCTGCATATATATCAATCCTAATTTCCCAATTCATCTCACTGCCTCCCTTTCCCCTTTGGTTATTTGTTCTCTACATCTGTGCCTCTATTTCTGCTTTGTAATGTAGTCTATAGCATTTTTTTTTTTTTAGATTTCCCATATGTGTTAGGTCCATATAATCAAAGCCATGTTTTATCCAGCTAGTCATATGTGGATATGAGAGTTGGTTCATAAAGAAGGCCGAGTGCCAAAGATTTGACGCTTTCCAAATGTGGCGCTGAAGAAGACTCTTGAGAGTCTCTTGGACAACAAAGAGATCAAACCAGTCAATCCTAAATGAAAGTCGCTCAGTCATGTCTGACTCTTTGCAACCCCATGGACTATATAGTTCACAGAATTCTCAAGGCCAGAATACTAGAATGGGTAGCCTTTCCCTTCTCCAGGGGATCTTCCCAACCCAGGGATCAAACCCAGGTCTCCCACATTGCAGGCAGATTCTTTATCAGCTGTGCCACAAGGGAAGCCCAAGAATACTGGGATGGGTAGCCTATCCCTTTTCCAGTGGATCTTCCTGACCCAGGAATCGAACTGGGGTCTCCTGCATTGTAGGCGGATTCTTCTCTTTATTTATTGCATACATCACCTCAATTTTCTTATCTCTCAGGGTGCTTGAGTGAGGTTCACAGAATACCAAGATCAGACATAAATGAATAAACATAAAACATAACCTATAATGTCATGAACAGTTTATCACTATTGTAGGAGTTCAGGAGTGTTTTTTCATTAGCTGAGAGCTGATAAAGATGTGTGCTTCTTACATTCCAAGCTAAGCACTGTCCTCCTTTTTCCTTCTAAATTAACTACTCAATTAAGGTTTGAAAAACAAGAATCCTTGAGACTTCCCTGGTGGTCGAGTGGTTAAGACTTTGCCTTCCAACGCAGGGGATGTGGGTTTGATCTCTGGTCAGGGAGCTAAGATTGTCCATGAACATTGTAACAACTTCAATAAAGACTTTAAAAAAAAGGTCCACATTAAAAAAAAAATTTAAAAAGAAAATAAAACAAAAAACAGGGACTGTGTTGCTCTCTGAACAGCCTTAGTGCTCAGCACAGTGCCTGCCATTAAGAAAATATCTGTAGATTGAATGAACCCACAAGGTAGAATCAAAATTCCTCTAAATGTGGTATATGTAGTTGAACTCTGTCTCCATCAACCTTTCTTGGTTTCTCAGCCCAGTGCTCACTCCTTTAGGCTTGTACTCCAGTTACTTTCCCCAAAAGGTACACATATCGTGGAGGCAGCAATTGTAAGATGGATGGAGCTCCAAAGTTTTTCACAAGTCTGCAACTTCCCAGCAATTTTTAATGGTTGCAATAGAAATGACATGAAATGGCTTTCTTATTCACAATTGTCCAAGCAGCTCTAAAAATAAAATGTCTCAACTGAATATTGAGACAAGCAAAGGCATTTATGTGCACACACTTCTCCCAAATACTAGTTACATTTGGAGATTCCAGCCTGATTTTATTGGTTGTAAAAAAAAATTGAAATAAACATGCTCTTTAAACAAAAAAATCAAATCAAGGTGACTTTCCATCCTATGCTCTTATACCGATTATCATGTAAATCATTATTGCAGGAATCATTACTACTGCGGGAATATTTATTTTGAAAACCGATTAAGTATTTTAGTCCATTTTGCTGACCGTGATGCAACAGTGAGAAAATGCAAAAGTTAAATATCACAGCTTTGACTTATCCTCTTTATAAAAACTTGGGTCTGTTTGGTCATAGTGGTCAGAGAAATTGACAGAGAAAGACTTGTTCATCTGTCAGTGATCTTTAAGAGTTTTGTTGCACTTGCTGCTGCTGCTAAGTCACGTCAGTCGTGTCTGACTCTGTGCGACCCCATAGACGGCAGCCCACCAGGCTCCTCTGTCCCTGGGATTCTCCAGGCGAGAATATTGCAGTTGGTTGCCACTGAAGACCCCATTATTATAGGTATTGCTATCCATGCCATTTTGCAAACAAATATACTTAAGCAGCACTTAAGCAACTTTTTAAAGATTCTACAGCTTAGTTGAGAATCATTATGTCAGGAGAGCCAATGCTGTATATGTACGTGTGTCTGTAAGCCTGCCTGTGAGTTCAGTTCAGCAGCTCAGTCGTGTCCGACTATTTCTGACCCCATGAACCACAGCACACCAGGCCTGCCTGTCCATCACCAACTCCCAGAGTTTACTCAAACTCATGTCCATTGAGTCTATGATGCCATCCAAGCATCTCACCCTCTGTCGTCCTCTTCTCCTGCTGCCTTCAATCTTTCCCAGCATCAGGGTCTTTGCAAGTGAGTCAGTTCTTCACATCAGGTGGCCAAAGTACTGGAGATTCAGCTTCAGCATCAGTCCTTCCAATGAATATTCAGGACTGATCTCCTTTAGGATGGACTGGTTGGATCTCCTTGTTGTCCAAGGGACTCTCGAGAGTCTTCTCCAACACCACAATTCAAAAGCATCAATTCTTCAGTGCTCAGCTTTCTTGATAGTCCAACTCTCACATCCATACATGACCACTGGAAAAAAGATGGCTTTGACTAGATAGACCTTTGTGGGCAAAATAATGTCTCTGCTTTTTAATATGCTGTCTATGTTGCTCATAACTTTTCTTCCAAGGAGCAAGTGTCTTTTAATTTCATGACTGCAATCACCATCTGCAGTGACTTTGGAGCCCCAAAAAATAAAGTCTGTCACTGTTTCCACTGTTTCCCCATCTATCTGCCATGAAGGGATGGGACCAGATGCCATGATCTTAGTTTTCTGAATGTTGAGCTTTAAGCCAACTTTTTCACTCTCCTCTTTCACTTTCATTAAGAGGCTTTTTAGTTCCTCTTCACTTTCTGCCATAAGACTGGCGTCATCTGAATATCTGAGGTTATTGATACTTCTCCCGGCAATCTTGATTCCTGCTTTTGCTTCCTCCAGCCCAGCATTTCTCATGATGTACTTTGCATATAAGTTAAATAAGCAGGGTGACAATATACAGCCTTGACGTACTCCTCTTCAGATTTCGAACCAGTCTGTTGTTCCATGTCCAGTTCTAACTGTTGCTTCCTGACCTGCACACAGATTCCTCAGGCAGCAGGTCAGGTATTCTGGTACTCCCATCTCTTGAAGAATTCTCCAGTTAGTTGTGATCCCCGCAGTCAAAGGCTTTAGTGTAGTCAATAAAGCAAAAGTAGATGTTTTTTCTGGAATTCTCTTGCTTTTTCTATGATCCCTTGGATGTTGGCAATTTGATCTCTGGTTTCTCTGCCTTTTCTAAATTCAGCTTGAACACCTGGAAGTTCATGGTTCACATACCACTGAAGCCTGGCTTGGAGAATTTTGAGCATGACTTTATTAGCATGTGAGATGAGTGCACTTGTGCAGTAGTTTGAACATTCTTTGGCATTGCCTTTCTTTGGGATTGGGATGAAAGCTGACCTTTTCCAGTCCTGTGGCCACTGCTGAGTCTTCCAAATTTGCTGCCATATTGAGTGCAGCACTTTCAGAGCGTCATCTTTCAGGATTTGCAATAGCTCAACTGGAATTCCATCACCTCCACTAACTTTGCTCTTAGTGATGCTTCCTAAGGCCCACTTGACTTCACATTTCAGGATGTCTGACTCTAGGTGAGTGATCACACCATCCTGATTATCTGGGTCATGAAGATCTTTCTCATATAGTTCTTCTGTGTATTCTTGCCACCTCTTCTTTATATCTTCTGCTTCTGTTCGGTCCATACTATTCCTGTCCTTTATTGTGCCTATCTTTGCCTGAAATGTTCCCTTGGTATCTCTAATTTTCTTGAAGAGATCTATAAGCTTTCCATTTTTATTGTTTTCCTCTATTTCTTTGCACTGATCACTGAGGAAGGATTTCTTATCTTTCCATGCTCAGTAAATCTTTAATTCAATTTCTGTTGATGGGGTTGGGGGGGGGGGGATGCTGTTCCTTCCCTGTTATTTAACCTGAGGCCAAACTATGGTGGAGGAAATGAAGATAATGCCTGGAGTATCATATGATAAAGCAGAAGCCAGAGTTATGCTTCTAGATAAGCCTGCTGCTTGCCCTCTGCCAACTTCCCATTAAAATACTTAAATCAGATCCTGGACCAACTATACAATCTGATGGGATCCAGTGAAAAAGAAAAAATATGGAGCTGGCTGTCCAGATTTTATTAATAATTTCAAACTGGTGGTTTTAGAGCATTAAACCAAGAAGCCATTTGTGACTGCATAGATCACACATTCAAAAAGTTGGCCCTGAATGCAGGGCAATTTAGTGTGGGGCACTGCCAGAGGCTGTAAGAGTACAGAGATCTGACTTGACGTATTAATCAGATTGCACGGGACCAGCAAACAACCCTCAAATCTCAATGCCCTTAAAACAATAGTCATTCCTCACTCCTCAGTCAATGAGTCCGCAAAGGTGTCCTGAGCTTGGGTTCAAGTCGGCTCTCTGTGTCTTTTGTTCTGAAACCAAGCCTGAAACAGCAGCAGCTACCCGGGGCATAGTTGCTGGCAAGAGTACAGGTCAGCCACACAAGTGCATCAAAGCCTCTGCTCAGCCAACTCTATTCACATCCTATTGGCACACACACAAAAAATGACATGACCAAGCTTCAGGCTGGTGTGGTGAGGATGAGAAAGCACCTTCCATGGAGATGGGAAGGAAGAGTATTTGCTGAACAATCATGTCATGTCCCATGGTTGAGACGGCGCTCTCTTGAGCACCTAATTCAAGCAATATTGTTTGCCTCAGCTGCAAAGACAACAAATAGGTTTGTCTGCATAGTCTTAGGCATCCACAGTGGTGCCAGTGGTGAAGAAGCCACCTGCCAATGCAGGAGATGAAGGTTTCATTCCTGGGTCAGGAAGATCTGCTGGAGAAGGAAATGGCCACCCACTCCAATAAACATGCCTGGAAAATTCCATGGACATACGAGCCTGGTGGGCTGACAGTCCACAGGGTCACAAAGAGTTGGCAACAACTGAGTGACCGAACACACACACAGCTTATTTACAAGGTTGTGTTGTTCCCAATGTACAGCAAAATGAGTCAGTTGTATATATAGCCACGCTTTTTTAGATTCCCTTCCCATACAAGGCATTACAGGGCATTGAGGAGACTCCCTTGTGCTATACAGTAGGTTCTTATTGGCTATCTACTTTGTATATTCGTGTTCATGTGCCAACTCCAACCTCCAAATTTAGCCCTCCCCCTAAATTTGTTTTCTACGTGCGTGGCCCTTTTTCTGTTTTGTATATAGGTTCATGTGTACCATTCTTTATAGATTCGACCTATAAGTGATATCATATGATATCTGTCATTCTGTCCGACTGACTTCACTCAGTATGACAATCTCTAGGTCCATTCATTTGTCTGTATGTTCTAAGGACAGTCAAAAAGTGCTATCAGGAGTCAAGAAAATTGACTCATGAAGGAAAGCGTAATCCTAAGACATACAGCTTGTTTTCCCTCTCTGAAGTTGAGGAGAGGAGGATATTAAGAGACAGATGAGTTAAGTATGGGTACCTTAAAGGAAGGAAAACCTGGGATTTCATTCACTGACACAATGCCCATCAAACCATTGTGGACCTTCCACATACAACTGGAGCAGACAGAAACACATGAATGGGACATGACAAAGTCAAAAAGACTGCTTTAGAAGCAACCTGCATTTCCACCATTAGGGGGACAAGTAACCACTAGCTGCAGCTAGTTAGGACTTGCCCTGCACTGCCCACACTCAGGGGCATCTTCTGGACCAGAAAGCTATAACAATAAAGCAGTTGAGGAAATACAAACTGGAATCAAGGCTGAGAATTAGCGATGAAGAAGCTGAGTCCCAGTCAAGTATTTCATGCCAAGAGACTCAGTAGGAGGGGACCACAAGAACGATTCGAAAGAATCAACAAATATGTATCCAAGAAGGAACCAGAAGTTGAGCCTTATTTTGCACAAAAGCAAAGTAAGGTAGCCATTTGCAACAGACTTCAAAGAGCAAACAGGAACAGAGGTGATTCGCAATTACAACTGAGAAAGGAGACAACTAACCTGCCACAACGTAAGGCCGTCTTTTCCTCTCCCTCTTGTTTATTTTGATGTCAGAGAAGTACACGGAGTAATGAAGGTGAGCTCATGGATGGCAGAAAGAACAAATGGGATGTATATAGCCGTTCCCCACTAAGTCCTGGACAAGAACCATCAATCTAATCTATACCTGGAGGAATATGGGAGCTTCAGTAACATAGGAAAAGTTTTAAATGGACCAGACTGTCAGTTGTGATAGTTGAAATGAGTCTGTTTTAATATCTGGAAGTGTTTGCGACATTGTAATATTGGTATGAGATGTTACAAGGAGTTCACTGTCCAGCAGGAAAGGGGATCTGACAGCAGTTAGTGGGAGTTTCACATGTGTTCCTTTACAAAAATCCAACAAGTTATGAGAACATACAAAAGATAGTTCCAGGGGTCAAAAATCAGTGCTTTTCACTAAAATGCAGAAAGACAGAAGTTATCATGCTTCTGTCTTTGGAAGTCCTCTAAAAAAAAGTGATTGGAATTACTGAATGTATACTATATATGCTCGGTACAGTTGAGATATAATACACGGTTTCAACTCTTGAGGTAGAAATAATAGGTTTGCATAAAATGCGAGAGGGACAATGTTTCTACTTATTCCTTTAGGATAGTTCTCTGTTATATTGGCACATGTGTGCGTGCTCAAGTCGATTCAGTTGGTCTGACTCTATCCGACCCTATGGACTGTGGCCCAGCCCACAAGGCTCCTCTGTCCAGGGGGATTCTCCAGGTAACAATACTAGAGTGGGTCACCATGCCCTCTTCCAGGGAATCTTCCAGATCCAGGGATTGAACCCACATCCCTTTTGTCTCCTGCATCGGCAAGGGTGCTCTTTACCCCTGGTGCCACCTGGGAAGCCCCTTGACACATAGGTCTGTCATATTAGCTGTTAGGCAAATGAATATTGAAATGTTGATGTTCAGAACAATTATTTTGGATGCATCTTAAGGCAGATTCAATAGTATATCTGTAAAAAACATCACTCTCACTTTTACCTCTATGACAAGATGCTGTCTTGAATTAGAAAAAAAAGGACTGGGAGAGTTACAGCCAGCTTGTCAAGCATTCCCAGAGACCCTCAGGGAAATGCAACATTCCTATAAACACCATCCATCATGCACTTCTCATTGAAGACAGCTGGGAAGTGCCGAGCGTGTAACCACCTCCTTGCTCCACCACGTAACAGACCATGGCTCACTCGCTCTTTCTGCAACACAAGGCAGTTGGAAACAGCAACAGAGAGAAGGGATTGATGCAGGCTCCCTACAGAAGGCATTTCCCTAGTGGCTTTTCAAACTAGATTGGGAGTAATTTCTAAGAGTCAGCCACGCAATAACGCTGCATAACAAATCACCATAAAACCTGAGTGGCTCACAACGAGCACTTAATTCTCTCCCTCAAAAAGACTGTGCATTGCCTCATTGCTTGAGATGCCTTTCTTCAGGCTGCAGGTGAGTTTGTGCTGAATGATCCTCTATTATCTACCGCAGATAGTACAGTCGTTTGGTAAGTAAAAGAAAGCCTGCTCTCTGGTACGAAACTTGAGGGAAAACACCTTAGAATAACTTGACAAAGAAGAAGTAAATCAATCAGGAACTGAATAAGTAAACTGAAGGTTTTTTTATGTTGTTCATTTGTAGAGTTAAGATAAATTATTATTATTTAAAATGATTAGTAGCTTCTACTGTACCAAGAGAATAAGATGGCAGCAGTCTACGAAATATTAAGCATTTAGTGTCTCATTCAATTATTGATTTTCCACTAAATATTATTCACATATTTAGATCAATGCATACTGACTAGAGGCCATATAGTTTAGAGAATGGTTATTTATGCTGGATGTGAATGTTATGATTATTATATAAATATTAGATAACACCATTACATTCTTAATGGTGGTCATCAAGATTAAAAAACAAAACTGAACACTGGAGTAAAAAGTAAACCACAATTTAAATCTGGTTGGACACTTTCTTTAAATGTAACCTGGAGAAAGATAAACTACGCTGACTCTTACTCTCATCTACAGGGACTGGTTAAGAATTTGCGTGAGGGAAGGAAAAGAAATAGTCTTTTCTTCCTCATCCACAATTTAGATTAAAAGATTGACTATATGTGGAGAACATAATACTAAGTAAAATTAGCCAGTCTCAAAAAGACAAATACTGTATGATTGCACTTATGAAAGTCACTCAGTTGTGTCTGACTCTTTGTGACCCCATAGACTGTAGCCCATGGAATTCTCTAGGCCAGAATACTTGAGTGGGTATCCTTTCCCTTCTCCAGGGGATTGCATATAGGAGGCATCTAAAAGGTTCAGTCTCATAGAAGTCAAGACTAGAATGGTGGATGTCAAGGACCTATATGGGGATATAGGGAGATGATTCTCAGTGAATATAAAGTTTCAGTTATGCAAGATAAGTTCTAGAGCTCCACTGTACAACATTGTAGTCAACAACACAGTATGCACACTTAGAATTTTGCTAGAAGGATAGATCTTATGTTAAGTGTAGTTATCACAGCAAAAAAAACGAGGGAGCACATGAAAACTTTAGAGGTAATGGGTATATTTATTAGCCTGACTATACTGAGAAGTATCACGGGCATATGTCCAAACTCATCACATTGTACATATTTAACATATGTAGTCTTTTGCATATACATTATACTCTAATAAACCTGTTTTAAGAAATGAAAGAATATAAACTTTTGAAGGTGAAGACAAACATGTTGCTTTAATACTGATCAAGCTGAGTGGAGGATGTCATTTTAATAAGAAGCAATAATTCACCCGTTCACCTCCAATGAGACAGACTTACCTCCTTGTGATGTCAAACCATTTTAAATTTCTCCTAACAAAAACTACTGTACCTCTAGTGAGTCTTCCTGATATCACCAGTGGGCCACGGTTTGTCCCTGCTTGCCAATGAAAAGCTCAGAAATGTTTCAGAACAGCACATTATCTCCAAGGTACTGCTGTAGACTAGGCTGAAAATTAATACTTGAGATACCACTTCTCATTTCAGAATATGCACAGGTAAGGTATCTAATATATTGTGCCAGATGTTAGATAATGATTTTAAGTGACAGTATAAACTCCAGTAACACAATGCCTGCAAAACAAAAATTTCCCCAATTTAACATAACCTCCCTCCCTTATCAGCTTTCTGTGCTAAGTCGTTCAGTCGTGTTCGACTCTTTGCGACCCCATCTACTGTAGCCCACCAGGCTCCTCTGTCCATGGGAATTCTCCAGGCAAGAATACTGGAGTGGCTTGCCATTCCCTTCTCCAGAGAATCTTCCCAACCCAGGGATCAAACCCAGGTCTCCCACAATTCAGGTGGATTCTTTACTGTCTGAACCACCAGGGAAACCCTATCATATTTCTAGTGGAGATTAAAACAAAACAAAACAAAATCACAAGTATATGGTAAGATCCAAATAAATTAAATCTCACGTGGGTGGGTTTTATGGTGGTGGGTTAGTTGCTAAGCTGTGTATGACTCTTGCAACCCCATGGACTATAAACTACCAGGCTCCTCTGTCCTTCCAAATTTCCATTTTGCTCAGTCAGATAGGATGCTGACTCAAATTTCTAGATAGAAGGATGTCCTCCACTTTTTTTTTTAATTGTGATAGATGCAAGTCCTTTAAAACTGTCAAATTTTGATTCCTTTTGTGTACCTTACTTTTTAAATTTTATTAAAAAAATGTTTTATTTTTTTTTTTACTTTACAATACTGCATTGGTTTTGCCATACATTGACATGAATCCGCCACAGGTGTACATGAGTTCCCAATCCTGAACCCCCCTCCCACCACCCTCCCCATATCATCTCTCTGGGTCATCCCAGTGCACCAGCCCCAAGCATCCTGTATCAAATCTAGACTGGCGATTTGTTTCTTACATGATCGCGTGCATGTTTCAATGCCATTCTTCCAAATCATCCCACCCTCTCCCTCACCCAAAGAGTCCAAAAGTCTGTTCTATACATCTGTGTCTCTTTTGCTGTCTCGCATACAGGGTTATCATTACCTTACTTTTTAAAAACTTTTTCTTTTGAGAGAATTGTGGATTTACAAGAAGGCTGTAAAAACGGCAAAAAGAAATGCTATAGTAAGGTTGTCAGAAAACACACTGGCCGTCCAATTAAATTTGAATTTCATGTAAATAATTATTTTAATATAAATATGTTCCAAATATTGACAATAAAAGATATTCAGATATGTTAGAATTTTAAGAACAGCAATTTTAAATATAAATCTGTCCCATGCGCTAGTTGGATAAATCTGTAACAAAAATACCCCTTAGTTATCTGAAATTCAAATCTAACCAGGTGTTCTGTTTGCAAAATCTGGCAATGTTACCTGTATACCCTTCACTCAGATTCTCCAAATGTTAACATTTTATCACACTTCTTTTCTGATTCCCTCTTTCTCAAGGGAAAAAAAAGTTGAAAATATAATATGATGTCTCTATACTTGTATAAATAGAATATCCTCTTACATAACCATGGTATAATTTTTCCAATCAGGATATTTATGGTGATTCAAAGTGTTATCTAATCTGGGACCTTATTCAGACTTCACCAGTTAAATATCCTTTTTCCCGGATGGCATCCAGCATCAGGCACTTGCTTTCCCTGCCCTGTGTCTTTCGTCTCCTTCAGCCTGATAGAGTTTCTCTTTGTCCTTCATGTTGTTTTGACTTTAATGTGTTTTTTTTTTCCTTTTGACGTTTTTTTCTTGTCTTTCATAACCTTGGTAGTTTTGAAGATTACAAGCCAGTGATTTTGCAGACTCTCCCTCAATTTGAGTTTGTCTGACATTTCCCCATGATTAGATTTAGATTATACATTTTTGGCAGAAATCCTGCAAAAGCGAGGTCATATGTGTCTAGGTGCCTCATATCAGGGTGCCTCACTTAGAAGTACAAAATGATAAAAGCAAACACTCGTTTATCACAGCACAGTCTATCCTTATCATATTTTAAAACATAACCTGGTACCTGTCCCCTGGTACAGCTCTTCAAACAAAATGATATATTATTTGTATAATTCAGACCCATCTTTTGCTCGAGACCAAGCAAAGATTCCTTTCAATCTGAGGCAAGTTGGGCAGATGAAGTAAACTTTGATTTCTCTCTAGGATGATAATCAAGCTGTGTCATCCATCCCATTTGTGAGTTTAAACTTGATTTGCAGAGACTTCTATTCAAGAGATCATGGTGGTTCTACATGTGGTCTAGGTCAAGTCAAGGTCTAGGTCGTAGTCAAGATGATGGTCTTTCCAGCTTCACATACGATTGTGAGAGCTGGACTGTACAGAAGGCAGAATGCTAAAGAATTGATCGCTTTTGAACTGTGGTGCTGGAGAAGACTCCTGAGAGTCCCTTGTACAGCAAGGAGATCAAAACAGTCAATCTTAAGGGAAGTTAACCCTGAATACTCGTTCAAGGACTGATGCTGAAGCTGAAACTCCAGTATTTTGGTCATCTGATGCAAACAGCTGACTCTTTGGAAAAGTTTCTAATATTGGGAAAGACTGAGAGCATAAGGAGAAGAGGGTGTCAGAGGATGAGATGGCTAGATGGCATCACCAATGCAATGGACATTAACTTGGCAAACTTCGGGAGATGATGAGGGACAGAGAGGCCTGGTGTGCTGCAGTCTATGGGGTCTCAAAGAGTTGGACATGCCTGGGTGACCGAATAACAGCAATAACACGTGGTCTGTAAGGGAAAAACCACACACAAAACTGCATTCTACTTTTATCCTTGGTCCATTGTCTCCTTACACATTTTAAAGACATAATGGTGGCATTCACAACTTGATCTTCTTAGAGTTGCCTGTCTTTTTTATCTGCTGCTGCTGCTGCTGCTGCTAAGTCGCTTCAGTCGTGTCCAACTCTGTGCAACCCCATAGACGGCAGCCCATCAGGCTCCCCCTTCCCTGGGATTCTCCAGGCAAGAACACTGGAGTGGGTTGCCATTTCCTTCTCCAATGCATGAAAGTGAAAAGTGACAGGGAAGTCGTTCAGTCGTGTCTGACTCTTTGCAACCCCATGGACTGCAGGCTCCTCCGTCCATGGAATTTTCCAGGCAAGAGTACTGGAGTGGGGTGCCATTGCCTTCTCCAGTCTTTTATATCTAGGACACTCAAAACCCTTAAATATCCCTTTCACCTGCTAGCCTTAAGTTTCTGATACATGAATAGGAGGATCACGGCTTATCATTTTTAAGCAGGTGACTTTAGTCTGATGCTAAAGTAACTACTGCAGCTATTTCCTGCCACAGTATCACCCAAGATTATGAAATCTCCATCACAGGAAAGGCTTCCACTTCATTCTTAATTTAGATTTTGCCAAAGGATCACCCTCAACAGATTCTGTTAATGCTTCTGATATTAAACTCATAGTGGTATCACCAGAATCAATATCTTTGCCATGGTTTCTTTATTGACACCTCACCCTTCCCTGACTTCTAAAATTTACAGACTTGAATAACTTATGTTACTTCAATGGCTGCTAAAATATTTTCGACAATTCCGTTCATGGTAGTAGAATATAGACACGTTTCTAATGCACTTTTCTGTCACTCCTCTGTCACTTTGGGAAACTTCTGTTGAGATTCTCACATATTATCCTGTCCCTTTCCTTCTTTCCTGGTTGGAGCTGGAGAAATTGCTGGATATGAGGACTTCTGTTCTCTCCGAGTTTTATATTGCCTTCTGGCCCCTGTTTTAAAGTTATTTTTATTTTGGGGAGCTTATTTCACTATATTTTGTACTGTTTCATCCTCTCTTATGAAGAGATGGGATAACGATCATCTGGGGTCTTCTAAAAGGATTCATGTTTAAGCAAATATCATCCACACTCACCTTTCTGTGGTGGAGAAACTCAGACAGGAACTTACTTTGCCCTGTTGAAGAGCCCAAACCTCAGCTTGCTTTATTCTTGTCTGGCCTGGCTCCCCTGATGTACGTTTTATTTTTGAAGTTAATTTTTATTGGAATATAGCTGCTTTACAATGTGTTAGTTTCAGCTGCATAGCAAAGTGGATCAGTTGTATGTATACACATCTATGTTCTCCTTTTGGGATTTCTTTCACATTTAGGTCATCTCAGAGGACTATATTTTACTCTTCTTCCTTTCCATGGAGTCCTAACTCCATAAATTACTTTAACTTATTCCCTCAGGGCACAGAGAGCATCTTTATCTTTTTCTTTGGTAGCTATGTCAATGTGGTGGTCATCTCCCAGAGCTTAAAATCATCCACAAGGAATGTTTCCAGATGTTTTTTCACCTCTATCTACAACTTGAAGAGGGACCTCTGAATGGTTTCTCTAGGACTCTTGGGGGGGATGACATTTCCATCTCTCATTGAGATAATCTTTTTTTGTGCTAGACTAATTTAAACCCTAGATATCCTTCCCACCTAATAACAATTAAAATATCTGCCCTTTTCCAAGTCCCTCTGTTAAAAGCAGTTCAACCTGGGTACAACTCTTTTCCCTTTTGAATGTATCTAGCCTGACTTCCAGTATCTAATTTCCTGTATATATCTACTTGTCAATCTTTCTCAATGAAATTTCTCTCTTTCAGCTTAATCATGTCATGTGTCTTTATTTTTCTTTTATTACCTTATTGCTCTGATTCTTGTACTTAGAGTAAAAAAAAAAATTTTTTTTATAAGTAATACAGTTCCTCCTGAGCAAAACTGGTTCTTTGAGAGAGTGTTCCAACTACAGGCTTTTCTGACCTTCTTTATTGACTTATTAACCATTGGGGTTGAAATAAAAATATAGGAAGTTGCTTTTCTAGGTTATTAAAAAAAATCTATAGCCTGTGTATAATAAGGGCACTCATTCCTTTTCATAAAATTTTTCCCCTTCCAGTAAATAAAAGCACAGTCATGAACTTCAATATTTTCAATAGTATTCAAAGACTATGTAATTAAACTATCTGGAGCCAACTTGGACCATTTGGTAAGGATTTAAACCTTTAGCCGTGACAAAGCCCATGAGGCAAAGAGCCTTGCCCCAGTCTAGTTCTTCCTGTTGGCTCTAAACGCTGCTCAAAATAACACAGAAAGGAACAGAGCTTGGACGTTGGGTCTAGTTTTGTCTACTAGGCTTGGCAGGCACCACACACTTAGTTTTGTGGAAGCCAGCTGTCTTTGGAGTGTCACGTCCCACATTGCAGACACAGCTGAATCACCAAATAAAAGCAGTCAAATACTGTTTGAGATCCCCATAGCAAGACTCCAACCCAGGAGGCTAGGTACTAAAGTTCTACTAGTTTGAAATAACTTTTGACTAGTAATAAGAGCCTTGCTCTTCATCCCAACATCGAGTTTCCTTTGCTTAGGTAAAATGTGTTTCTTTCTGCTCAAGTCAACCAGCATTACCTGCAACAGCTGAGCCTCCAACGCCCAAGGAAGGCCCAAGAAGCCTGGTTTCCTATTAAATATTCTCTCTGCATCTGAAAAATTAGACACAAGGAGCAGCTCTTACCTGTCAAAGTGGGTGGTCGTGGGTCTTCATGCCTAAATGTCAAGTCTGAAGTCGCCATTTTCAGTTATATCAGCAGCCTTAAACTTGCTCCAAAAATGCCAGCGTTTCAAAACTGCAGGCTAAAGTCCAAGATTTTGGTAGGTTCAGGGAACCAAGAAACAGCGCTCTCTTTTTCTCCTCCTGGGTTAGAATCAACTGAGAGCTAAGCACTCCAGTTAGAGTGATACAAAAATGCTAACGCTGCTAGCTTAATTCTGGACAAAGCTGAATGGAGATGCGCTTAGCTCCGTGGTCATAAGAGGCTTTTGAAAGTTCACCCCTGGATTGTTGAGCCCAACCTACCAAGTTCTGAGCAGAGAAGGAAGCCTCAGGCCTACTCAAGTTCGTTTTCAAGAGGAACACCTCCGAAGGCCCGCCGATCCACAGGAAAAAGCTAGAGGAGGTTAAACCAAGCTTGTTCCGTTCGCGCTCTTAAATATGCCAATTAGATAGGTCACCTGTCTTCCTTTGGGGAAGACCTGGGGAGCTGGAGGGAGTAAGAAAAGCCATAAATATTCTAATAATTTTCTCTCCCAGAGCATGGGGTAGAAAAATCTCTTCCATGTGTGGAAATGTAGATCTTGGAAAATATACATTTTCGCCTTCAACAGACATTTCACAATGATTGTAAACAGTGAAATAGAGGAAAATCTTAGCAGGGAATGATTTTTCCTCACTTCACGTTTCCATGGGGAAAGCTTTCCAATAGGGCACCACCACTGATTCTTTTCCCACTGATTCTTTTCTTATTTTCCCCACCTGAGAATCCTTCTTCTGATATAAGATTCAGCTGTGCTTGAAGAGTCTTTCCTCTCTCTCTCTTCTGAATATTCACAGTCCTATTCCATTCCTCCGTGGAAGGGCCGGCGGTTTGGAGTAAGTTGTGGTATATTTGCAGGTATACGTGGTTGCATCTGAATCACATTATCCAACAGCTTCAAAAGTCATAAAGCTGATCTTTTCACCTCCATCTGCCAATACCCTTTGTTTGCCTCTCAACTGCTTCTGAATGTAAGTGAAAAGAGCGGGTATAGTTTTTCAGGTTTCCTTAGCCCCAATAAGAATGTAGAGAAAATATGCAATAGTGCCTAGCATGAGACAAGCAGCTAATAAATCTAAGTTTTCTTTGCTTTGAAGCTAAAACATCTATCATACAGATTCAAAGGCCATTTTTCCCCAGACACCCCACCCCTTAGCTTGCATATGATTTAAAGACTAGTCACCTGGATAAAATTCAAGCTCTTCTCCACTCCTTCTATTATATTTTACTTCATTGGGCTAAAATAACATATCAATTATCTTCTGGCAAAATCCTTGAATGTTCTTTCTCATATCTCTCTATTCATCTACATACTCTGGGCCCAAGTGATGATCAGCTTTGTGTCAACTCTCACCTCTCCAAACAGGCCTTGCTGAAAAAGAAGGTTAGGAATAATCAGGCAGTATGGTGCAGTTAATATCTGTGAGCCCAAAGCCAGCTAATGGGACCACAGAGGCTCTGAGGGGAGTGGTTCTTTGTTGTAAAATGGGTCAGGTTTGTTTTCCATTATGAGTCTGCATTGTGCAAGTCGGCGCTATTGTACTTCTCTGTTCTGTTCAGAAAGCTCCTCTCATTCCTGCTGTGATGAAACAGGAATGTCTGTTTTCCCTGAAAACAGCCTGGCTTCTCAGCCTAGAGACAGACACAATGCACATCCCAATTGTGGTCGTCCCAATTTGCAGCTTCCATCCTTCTCTGGACAATTCCCAGGGCCATTCTTGAATAACCACCTTCACTTATAGGAAGAGTTATTGTATGGCAAATCTACTTCTGAAGAGGGCTGAACAAGAGGAAATAGCTTGAAATTATACCAACTCTATGCAGGTTGAGCATTAGTAAGAACTCTCAAATAATAAAGCTCCTGTTGAACATGGGTAAAGGTTATAACAGTATAAGATTATCCAGGTCATCCTTAGGAACACATTGACAGAAAGTCACTATGTAGAAAGCTGTAGGCCTGAACCGGGTAACTAGCTGGCCTAGCTGCCACTGTTTCCCAGTTCCCTCATCATGACAGACTTCACTAACTGACCTTCGAACACCCACTGAGCCCAAACATGACCATAGACTTACTCTCAATATTGTGTTTCAATAGGCTATTATCGATAGATCGAAGGAGGCACACGAGATAAAAATGTTGCCATTACTACATGTTTAAGAAGTCTCTGAAGTCTCATATATCAATACTGGCTTTCAGGATTTCATTTTCAAACACACTTTCCTTTGACATAGCAAAGTGCATTCGTGAAAATCCATTGTCCTTTTAGTATATTATGTAATTTTTTTTTCTGAGAAAATAAATTTATGATATAAATTTTTTTTCTGAGAAAACTGGACTAATAATAATGAAGTTTCTGAAGATGCTGAACCCAAAGATCTCTAGCCTAATCCTGCCACATATTATATGCCAGATGGAGTGAAAAAACAAAACAGCATGGATATTTAAAGAAAGATACCCTCAGGAGATGGAAAAATCACTATATAATGCATGAAAATATTCTTATGTGCTGTTAAGTATTTAGTAAAAAAGTGCTGCAGCCATTTTAAAAGGAGGTGTTAGATAAAAATGCAAACCAATAAACACGAGGTAACTTCGAGCAGACATATACCAATCATTAATTTTCATGGTTGAGAAGTCATGAATTTAAGAAAACTTAATAGAGAAAATGTAAAATCCACTAATGTGATTTTCATATATTTTAAATTTTATATTAGAGTTAATCAATCAAC
This sequence comes from Capra hircus, assembly GCF_001704415.2. NCBI lineage: Eukaryota > Metazoa > Chordata > Mammalia > Artiodactyla > Bovidae > Capra > Capra hircus. Next base: position 11,093,695 of record NC_030822.1, on the reverse strand, counting down.
AGTATGGTGAGAGTTTCAGGTGAACAGTAAAGGGACTCATCCATACATACATATGTATCCAATCTCCCTCAAACTCCCCTTCCATCCAGGCTACATGTAACAGTGAGCAGAGTTCCCTGGGCTATTCAATAGGACCTCGTTGGTTATCCATTTTAAATAGAGCAGTGTGTACATGTCCGTCCTGAGAGATGCTCCCATCGGACAGATAAGAGATTGCCCCAGCAGGGATATTGGAGTTGTTATATTTTGTGACTCTCCATTTCATTCTCTTTGAAAGTAACCACAGCATAAACGGGATTCATGACATAATATAACCCAGCAATAGTCACAGGATAGCTCACTTCCTCATTACTGTCAGGTTTCTGGGAATATAAGCCACAGGAATGCAGAAGTCCTAATTAATCAGAACACATAAATATTTTTGTATATGGAATACATGGGACAAGAAGGCACACACAATGGCCACCCTTCATGTTGCAACTGCCCTGTAGTTTTAAAGCTGAAAGTGAAGTCACTCAATCATGTTTGACTCTTTGCAACCCCATGAACTGTAGCCTACCACGTTCCTCCATCTGTGGGATTTTCCAGGCAAGAACACTGGAGTGGGTTGCCATTTCCTTCTCCAGGGGATCTTCCCAAACCAGGGATTGAACCTGGGTCTCCCAGCACTCCAGGCAGACTCTTTACTGTCTGAGCCACCAGGGAAGCCCATTGCCTTAAAGCTGAAGCAGTTATGAAAAGGAATACTGAAAGAAGAAAAATATTTGTTGTGCTCTTATGGTATTCAGTTCAGTTCAGTCGCTCAGTCATGTCTGACTCTTTGCAACTCCAAGAATTGCAGCACACCAACCATTCATCACCAACTCCCGGAGTTCACTCAAACTCACCTCCATCGAGTCAGTGATGCCATCCAGCCATCTCATCCTCAGTCGTCCCCTTCTCCTCCTGCCCCCAATCCCTCCCAGCATCAGAGTCTTTTCCAATGAGTCAGCTCTTTGCATGAAGTGGCCAAAGTATTGGAGTTTCAGCTTTAGCATCATTTCTTCCAATGAACACCCAGGATTGATCTCCTTTAGGATGGACTGGTTGGATCTCCTAGCAGTCCAAAGGACTCTCAAGAGTCTTCTCCAACACCACAGTTCAAAAGCATCAATTCTTTGGCACTCAGCTTTCTTCACAGTCCAACTCTCACATCCATACATGACCACTGGAAAAATCATAGCCTTGAGTAGACGGACCTTTGTTGGCAAAGTAATGTCTCTGCCTTTTAATATGCTGTCTAGGTTGGTCATAACTTTCCTTCCAAAGAGTAAGCATCTTTTAATTTCCATTACCATCTGCAGTGATTTTGGAGCCCCCCAAAATAAAGTCTGACACTGTTTCCCCATCTATTCCCCATGAAGTGATGGGACCAGATGCCATGATCTTCGTTTTCTGAATGTTGAGCTTTAAGCCAACTTTTTCACTCTCCTGTTTCACCTTCATCAAGAGGCTTTTGAGTTCCTCTTCACTTTCTGCCATAAGGGTGGTGTCATCTGCATATCTGAGGTTATTGATGTTTCTCCCAGCAATCTTGATTCCAGCTTGTGCTTCTTCCAGCCAAGCATTTCTCATGATGTACTCTACATAGAAGTTAAATAAGCAGGGTGACAATATACAGCCTTGACATACTCCTTTTCCTATTTGGAACCAGTCTGTTTTTCCATGTCCAGTTCTAACTGTTGCTTCCTGACCTGAATACAGATTTCTGAAGAGGCAGGTTAGGTGGTCTTATATTCCCATCTCTTTCAGAATCTTCCACAGTTTATTTTGATCTACATAATCAAAGGCTTTGGCATAGTCAATAAAGCAGAAACAGACCCAGAGAGAGCCCACATCAGAGTTGCATAAGCTTCAGTATTACATTGTTTTACGTGTTGCCCTGTGTTTTAGCATTCATAATATTAACATCCTCATGCACACATATGTAGCTCTGTGTAGTTTTCTATTTATAGCATCACATATTGTAAGTAATACAACCTTGGGGTTAAAAATACATGGTTTTGAGTCTCATTTCTGTAGTTTATTTGGTGTGTGACTTTGGGAAAGTTAAACTTGATGTATATTACTTTGAAATCTTTTATGACCAAAAAAAAACCAAAAAACAAAAATAAGACTCCACCTGCAATGCAGGGGACACAGGAGACGCGTGTTTGATCCCTGGGTCAGGAATATCCTCTAGAGAAGGAAATGACAAAGCACTGCAGTATTCCTGCCTGGGAAATCATGGGCAGGGGAGCCTGGTGAGCTACAGTCCAGAGGGTCACACAAAGAGTCAGACAGGACTGAGAGACTACCCACACATGACCATTCAACTCAACAGTGTCATGAAGTTCTCAAGCAGAGTGTCTGACCTAGGGTAGTGACTTAGCAAAAGTATTTCCACTGCTTTATCATAAACAAACAAACTCGAACCAAGTTCAGTTCAGTTCAGTTCAGTTCGGTCGTTCAGTCGTGTCCGACTCTTTGCGACCCCATGAATCGCAGCAAGCCAGGCCTCCCTGTCCATCACCATCTCCTGGAGTTCACTCAGATTCATGTCCATTGAGTCAGTGATGCCATCCAGCCATCTCATCCTCAGTCGTCCCCTTCTCCTCCTGCCCTCAATCCCTTCCAGCATCAGAGTCTTTTCCAATGAGTCAACTCTTCGCATGAGGTGGCCAAAGTACTGGAGTTTCAGCTTTAACATCATTCCTTCCAAAGAAATCCCAGGGCTGATCTCCTTCAGAATGGACTGGTTGGATCTCCTTGCAGTCCAAGGGACTCTCAAGAGTCTTCTCCAACACCACAGTTCAAAAGCATCAATTCTTCAGTGCTCAGCCTTCTTCACAGTCCAACTCTCACATCCATACATGACCACTGGAAAAACCATAGCCTTGACTAGACGGACCTTTGTTGGCAAAGTAAAGCCTCTGCTTTTGAATATGCTATCTAGGTTGGTCATAACTTTTCTTCCAAGGAGTAAGCATCTTTTAATTTCATGGCTGCAGTCACCATCTGCAGTGATTTTGGAGCCCCCCAAAATAAAGTCTGACACTGTTTCCACTGTTTCCCCATCTATTTCCCATGAAGTGATGGGACCGGATGCCATGATCTTCATTTTCTGAATGTTGAGGTTAAAGCCAACTTTTTCACTCTCCACTTTCACTTTCATCAAGAGGCTTTTGAGTTCCTCTTCACTTTCTGCCATAAGGGTGGGGTCATCTGCATATCTGAGTAGACTGACGTAAATTTCATTAGTAGTTCATTTCCCTGAGAAATATAGGAGGGATCATGCCAATGGGTTGCTGCCCGACACTCCAGGCTTTACCTAGTGAAAACCCCTGGGGCCTAAGGTCTCCTTAAAGGCATCCTGCTATCTACTGGGCTGACCTTTGGACAGCAGGTAGGAGTTTATCTGCCAGTATCTTCGTGTGTCATAAGTAGTACAGCACAGTGACTGGGAGACAGATCGCCTGAGTTCAAATCCCAGCTCTGTCTCTTACTAGATGCATACCCTTGGACAAGTTTCTTCACTACTTGGTACCCCTGTTTCTTTCATCTGTAAATCAGAAATAATGATAAGTCTCTACCTAATAGGGTTGTCCAGAGGATTAAGTGATTTACTGAATGAAAGTACTTAAACATTCTCTGATATATAGTTGTGTGTGTGTGGCATTATATGTTGTTGTTTAGTCGCTAAGTTGCATCTGACTCTTCTGAGACCTCATGGACTGTAGCCCACCAGGCTCCTCCGTCAGCTTTAACATCATTCCTTCCAAAGAAATCCCAGGGCTGATCTCCTTCAGAATGGACTGGTTGGATCTCCTTGCAGTCCAAGGGACTCTCAAGAGTCTTCTCCAACACCACAGTTCAAAAGCATCAATTCTTCAGTGCTCAGCCTTCTTCACAGTCCAACTCTCACATCCATACATGACCACTGGAAAAACCATAGCCTTGGCTAGACGGACCATGGGATTTTCCGGGCAAGAATACTGGAGTGGATTGCCGTTTCCTTCTCCAGGGTATTTTCCCAACCCAGGGATTGAACCCATGCTTCCTGCATTGGAAAGCGGGTTCTCTACCACTGAGCCAACAAGGAGGCCTGATATTGCATAAATGCCAGGCATACTAATGTTATGTCTACCAGGCTTGCTCATCTGATGCCCATAAAATCCATTCATGGTAAATGCATTCCATTCCTTACAATACAGTGTATGTACAACTCCTTAGCAGTGGATTTACTCAGCAGATTAGGATGTGTAAAGGGTTAAGTTCCCTGACATTTATTTCCTCTGAATAAGAGTACCCATACTGAGAGGCAGACAGAACACTTTTTTCCCACTCCAAAGAGGAGGCTGAATTTCAGTGTATTGGAAAAAAGAAAAAAAATTAAAAGAAAAAAAAAAGAAAAAGGGAAAATAATCCTGGCAAATGGACCTGAAATGAAAATTCTGTCTTATTTAACAATACTATTCATAAGGACAAAGATGTGGCCTTGTTTTCCATTGCCTGGCCCCTGTTCTCTTTCTGCCTCTTCATTCAATTATGAAGAGCACATTTCCAAGTAGCCCTACATATAAAAGGAATGTTTTTCTGATTAAATATTGAACATTAAGATGGTTGGGCCTATGTACAAACAAGGGAGGCCTGAGTCAGTGGGAAATCTCGGCGACAAGGAAGGGTCCCAAGGAGGCTATCTATCCCAGAAAAGTGACAAAGACATTTATAAAACTGTCTGCAGATTATAAATCAGATTGAGAGCCCAACGAAATTACTGTATATTGGATATATAAATATATATAATCACATATACACAATAATGATTCATGGCACTGAGGGACACAGAAAAGCAAAGTTTCAGGCATAAATAATTCTGAGTTTCTCAGACGTGCTTTTGCCAGGAGACAGGGAGCAAGGATGGAGCTCACTGCTCATTGGTCAAACAAGCATAAAATAAATGAGCGGAACCTGAGAATTTCAGGTGTTAGGCTATGCAAAATTATGGCGTGGCAGGAAGCAGCACCCTGCTTAGCAAACTTAACCGATAAATCTCTCTAATAGCCCCTAGGAGGCAGATTTTGGCATTATCCCATTTTATGGATAAGGACTCTATAAAATGTAGGCTTGTGAGTCTGCCCAAGGCTAGGGGAAAATTTGTTTTGGTTCTCCTTGTGGGGCTTCAGCAGCAGAGCTGTAGTAGAAAGTAGGGTGGATTTGGAGCCCATTTAGGTTCTGGACTTGGTCAAATATCTTACTTCAGCCTTAATATCCTCAGTTTTTAACTTAAAATTGGATTTAATATTTTAGTTATGCCTTTAGAGAGCACTTCACTATGGAGAAAAGACTGCATGTGTGAATGGTAAGTCATGTCTGACTCTTTGCTACCCCATGGACTGTAGCCCTCCAGGCTCCTCAGTCCATGGGGATTCTCCAGGCGAGAATACTCGAGTGGGTTGCCATGCCCTCCTCCAGGGGATCTTCTGGACTCAGGGATCAACCCCGCATCTCTTTATGTCTCCTGAATTGGCAGGTAGGTTCTTTACCACTAGTGCTACCTGGGAAGTCATATAATTGAGGGACCGAGTCACTGGGAAAGACCCTGATGCTGGGAAAGATTGAGGGCAGGGGAGACGGGAGCCACAGAGGATGGGATGGCTGGATGGCATCACTGACTCAATGGATATCAGTTTGAACAAACTCTGGGAGATAGTGAAGGACAGGGAAGGCTGGCATGCTGCAGTCCATGGGGTCGCAAAGAGTTGGACACGACTGAGTGACTGAACAACAAGTGTCTAAAACTGTAGCTAGCTTTTCAGTTCTCTGTTTCCTACATTATACGTGTAGGAAGCTACTGTGCCTGGACTATCAAAACAATCTAGAGATCTATTGAGACCTTCAGAGGCCCACAGAAATGATACATTCAATAAGCAAATACTTATGTTCTCTGCTGTGTGGTATAGAAATGTTATAGCCACAAAGTGAACATTGATTCACTGCCTGGTTCATTCGTTCATTTAAGCAACGATTATTTACTGAATGCTCACTATATGCTAGGCACTTTCTGGGCACTGAGGATGCAACAGTGGAAAAAGCAGACACAAAGTTACCACTCATGGAGCTATGTTCTAGTGGAGTAGACAGATAATATACAGATAAAGATGTAAAATATATAACATGTGAAAGGACTAATGAGAAACGACAATGTAGAAAAGGAAGATATACAGTCATCAGAGGACTGCTAAAATTTTAGAAAGTTAGCCAAGGGCAACCTCAAGAAAAAGATAACATCTAAAGCAAAGACCTAAGGGTGAATAGCTATTTTGTACTGTTCTCTTTGGGCTTCCCAGGTGGCGCTAGTGGCAAAGACCCACCTACCAATGCAGGAAACCTAAGTGATATGGGTTGGTTCCCTGGGTCAGGAAGATCCCCTGGAGGAGAGGGCATGGCAACCCACTCCCATATTCTTGCCTGCAGAAACCCATGGACAGTGGAGCCTGGCGGGCTACAGTCCGCAGGGTCGCACAGAGTCAGACAGGACTGAAGCTGCTTAGAATGCACACACGGTTTTCTTTATACAAACAACCCTGTGAAGTCAGTGTGTTTCCCCGATTTACAGATGAGGAAGCTGAGTCTGGTTAAATCTAGGATTTCCAGAATTATCAAGTACCAACACAGAACTCCCAGTTAAATTTAAATTTCAGACAGGTAAACTCCATGCAACATTTTGGATTCTTAAACTAAAACAGTGTTGTTTAGCTGAAGTGTCTGGCCTGGTAAATGACTGTGAATTGCCTAAAGAGATTCTCAGTAGTACTAATACTAATATGAAATACTTGTGTAGCATTTACTCTATATACTTACCACATTTTCTATATTAACATATTTAATATTCACATATTCACATAATTCTTTGAGGTAAGTACTATTTTTGTCTCCAACTTAAGAATGCAAAAAAAAAAAACAAAAACAAAAAAAAAAACAAAAAACCAGAGTAGTTAACCTATGATTATGAATCCAGGAACTGAGTCTGGGATTGAAAAAAAGATTTTATCACTTTCCTAAGATCTAATATTAGAGAATTGTTTTGGAAAAGATTTTTCTTCTCTTTCTACATTCTTGCTTATGTACCAGCCAAAGGGAATTTTGCATTTTATGTTTATTTTGTGCACTTGAGCAGTTGCCAATTATTGAGCTATTATATTTCAGATTTCTTATATCCTTATCTTTCAGTTCAGTTCAGTTCATTTCAGTCGCTCAGTCGTGTCCGACTCTTTGTGACCCCATGAATCACAGCACGCCAAGCCTCCCTGTCCATCACCAACTCCCGGAGTTCACTCAAACTCACGTCCATCGAGTCAGTGATGCCATCCAGCCATCTCATCCTCTGTCGTCCCCTTCTCCTCCTGCCCTCAATCCCTCCCAGCACCAGAGTCTTTTCCAATGAGTCAACTCTTCGCATGAGGTGGCCAAAGTACTGGAGTTTCAGCTTTAGCATCATTCCTTCCAACGAACACCCAGGACTGATCTCCTTAGTCCTTTAAAACAATTTTGTAAAAAATATTATTTTTCTCAGTTCAGGAGGTGGCTGAGCTCAGCTGGTAGCTTTGTTTGAGGTTTTTAGTGTAGCTGCAGTTGGTGACAACTGATGCGATTATCTGAGGGCCTCTTCATTCACATCTGGCACCTGGACTGAATGGCAAGAACTGTTGGATTATGGTCAAACATCTCTCTCCACCTGGCTTCTAACTATGACTAGCTTGAGTTTCCTTACAACCTGGCAGTCTAGGAGAAACCAGTTACTTTAAAGAGAGTCTGACTTCCCTCAAAGCTAGCATTCCAAGCACAGAATCTATCATTTACAAGAATAGAGGAAGATGATTAAAATACTTTCTCTAGATAAGAAGGAATTTGAACTTGAATTCATCCTACCCAAAAGCTGATCATCTTCTTTTTTTTTTTTTTATTTGAAGGGTCTTCCTTTGAGATCATTCTCAATTTATTTCTGAAGCTTTAGGCAACAATAAACCGCTCTTTCTCCCCATATTTGCAGTAGCATTAACTCCAAGTCCCCACTACAATAGGATGGTGTTACAATCATAAATTCTTTTTTTTTTTAGTTTTTTATTTTTTTAATTTTAAAATCTTTAATTCTTACATGTGTTCCCAAACATGAACCCCCCTTCCACCTCCCTCCCCATAACATCTCTCTGAGTCATCCCCATGCACCAGCCCCAAGCATGCTGTATCCTGCGTCAGACATAGACTGGTGATTCAATTCTTACATGATAGTATACATGTTTCAGTGCCATTCTCCCAAATCATCCCACCCTCTCCCTCTCCCTCTGAGTCCAAAAGTCCGTTATACACATCTGTGTCTTTTTTCCTGTCTTGCATACAGGGTCGTCATTGCCATCTTTCTAAATTCCATATATATGTGTTAGTATACTGTACTGGTGTTTTTCTTTCTGGCTTACTTCACTCTGTATAATCGGCTCCAGTTTCATCCATCTCATCAGAACTGATTCAAAAAAAAGAATTCATCTTCTTCTTCTTCCATGCTAAAGCCTCAAGCTAGTGACAGAGGAATTTATTCTAAAGACAAATTTCCCACCTGAGTATATCTTATTTAAATATATATAAATATATATCAAGTTTTCATATGAATATGCAAGATTTTTAACATGTCTTTAATTACAGCACAACATGCTATAACACATTACATTTTTTAACAAAATTCAAAATACAGCTTATTAGGAGGAAACGGACTTTGCCTATAAATCAGCCTCAGTCACAAAGCATTCCTGCCAGATTTCTTCATCTTTCCATTACAGTGTTTATCGCTAGATAAAAACTCAAGAGAAGAATTCAGATGTAGCAACTTTTTCAAGGAGAGAATTAGCTGACAAAGAAGGAAAAATATTTTAGATTCTCACTTTATAATCTCAGCCAACTTTCCTTTGAATAAAGATCCCTAGGTAGACGGAATATTCTCCTTGATTCTTCACACCAGCAGAATTTTAGTGAAAAATAAAAAGGCAACCTTTGTAGTTACCTTCTTGCCTGGATTCTAATTCTCCTTCCTTTAAAATTTAGGCATTTGCAAGGTATGGCTAGAGATACAAGATAATTTGCATTCAAAATGCATCTTAAAAATAGAATTTAAACATTTTTTTTAACTTGCAGGATCTGTCCTTGTGGCCATGGAACCCTGAGTCCTTGTGGACGCTACTGCGTATCCAGGAGGTAGAGACCAAAAGCGCAGAGGTGTAGATGAGAAGTTGTAAGAGGGCTCAGACAGCAGCAGCACAGATGAGGTTCGAACAGACACGAAGAGGCACATGGGCTCAAACTGGAGTCTTTGAATGCCCTACCTAATAGGGAACATTATTTCACCCTGTGGGAAACTTATAATCACTGAAGTCTTTGAGTGGGGAAATGTCCTCATTTTTTTCCTTATTTTTACGATTTAGAATAACTGAATCACCTGCTTAAGGATGGATTGGACAGGTAAGTCACAAGATCTCTTTTGGTGTTAGTTTTCCTTACTGTAAGGTAACAGAAATCACCCTAACTTCCTCTTGGTGTGATCTGTATATATATGAACCATGACCTCTTTTTCAAAAAAGTATGTATTTCTTTATGTTTGGCTGTGCTGGGTCTTTATTGCTGCTTGTGGGCTTTCTCTAGTTGTGACCAGCGGGGGCTACTCTCTAGGTGTGGTGTGTGGGCCTCTCATTGCTGTGGCTTTCCTTGTTGCAGACACAGGCTCCAGAGCACACAGGCTTCCGCTCTTATGGCTCACAGACTTAGCTGCCTCAGAGCATGCGGTATCTTCCCAGAGCAGGTATCGAACCCATGGCAGGCCGATTCATATCCACTGGACCACCAGGGAAGTGCCCATGACCTCTTTTTAAATGCCCTACCTTCTCTGTGTCATCTCCAAAAACAAGCTTTCATATAATTAAGCATTCAAATGGCTCCTTTCCTAAAGAATCACAGGCACGAGTCAATGGCATGACATGATTAAGCACATGTTTTACTGGATGTTTTACTTCATGTCTTTCCTTAATGCAAGATAAAATAGATATTTTTTAAATTTTAATCAAATTTGAATCAAAATTGAATATTTGAAAGATTCAGTAGGTTCTTTCCATCTTTCTCAATCAAGAAAGAGTAAGCAACATTCAAAACAGACTTAAACAATAGCAAGGAACATTCTTTTTTTTTCAGTAGGGACATTTTGAAATTCATATTCCATGTGTAAGACTCTCACTGAAGTACTAAATTAAACAGGAGTTATAATTTCCCAGGTGCTTCATTTCTGGGAACACCTCCTTTTCTGCAAGATATCCTAGTACTCCCTTGGCACGAAATAGAGCTTGATTCATGTTTTAACTCTTCAAATTGCCAAGTCAAGTATTCTAGCAAGTAAGAGTAAAATGAGTACTCCCAGGTAGGCAATCTCACATTTTGGGTTGCTGTCTATGAAATCAAATAACTTCAGATTACTAGGGGATTTGATGTGCAAATATATGCAGATACCATTTTTAAAAAACAGTGTAATTACAAAATAGGAAAATGTATGCAAAGAGACTGTGCTTGAAAAGGAAGATGTCAAATAAGCACACGAAATGATTTCAACATCATTAGCCTTTAGAGGAATGCATGTTAAAATCACAGTGAGATATTGATGCCCATCTATAGGAACGGCTAGTATTTTATAAAAGCAGTGACAACACAAAATGTTGGCAAAGCTATGGGTGAAAAGGAAGTGAAAGTGTTAGTTGCTCCGTCATGTCAGACTCTAACGAGTCCATGGACTGTAGCCTGCCAGGCTCCTCTGTTCATGGAATTCTCCTGGGTAGCCAGGCCCTTCTCCAAGGGATCTTCCCAACACTAGGATAGAACCTGGATCTCCTGCATTGTAAATGGATTCTTTACTGTCTGAGCCACCAGGGAAGCCCTGAGGCTAAAAATAAACATTGTATATTGTTGATGGGAATGTGACATGGTGCAGCCACTTTGGAACACAGCTTTACAGTTTTAAAACTAAACATGTAATTACCTTATGATCAAGCAATCATATTTCTGAATTATCCCAGACACACCATAAATTATATTCACACACAAACTTATATATGTGTGTTTGCAGCAGTTTATCCATAAGTGTCAAAAACTAGAAAGAGATGCCCTTTAGCAGGTGGTTAAACAAACACTGGTATATCCATACCACGGAATACTATTCAGCGACAAAACAGAACAAATTCTTAATATACCCAAACACCTAGGCATATTGTGTCTTCCCTGAACTCCCCTCCCATCCAAGCTGCCATATAACATTGAGCAATACAGGAGGTCCTTGTTGATTATCCATTTTAAATACAACAGGGTAAACCTGGGACTACCAGGGGAAAAGGATCAGGGAAGGGGTAGTTAGGGAGTATGGGATTGACATGTACACTAACATTTCTAAAGACCTGGGTTCTAGTCTAGCTGTACCCCGTGTCCTCATGAGAATAATTTCCTTCTCCTTGTAACCCTTAACATGGATGTTTCCTGACCAATACTTAAGGAGTTCATCCAAACTTAAGAGCACATTACCTTTTTAGTCATTTTTTTTTCTTTTTTCCTGTTTCAGAAGTCAGTGTTTGCATCCCCACCTCTTTTACGATGTACCAGGAAAGAAAGCATGACTGAAACACAGCACGCTGGACTAGATGTCCAGGGAGGCTGGCGCCAACCCTGTCTCTCAATGTGACATTGGGCAAGATAGTTAAAACTGCTGATATTCAATTTCCTCACCTAACAATGGTGAGTAAAAAATAAGACCCCATTCTCATATATTACGTTTCTATGAAAGAACATATTTCTTCCTTTTTTAATTCCTTTTTTTTTTAACAAATTTTTCTACATTTTTGTTCTAGGGACACACTTCTTAATTAATTTTGTTCTATGTAGACAATCATTTTTCACCAAAATGTCTTTGTCAGACTCAGAGAAGTAAACATATATAAATCTCTATCAAGTTCTCATTTCATTTGCAATTTGTGTTCACACATGGGTATAAACAAAATATAGGACTTGACATTTTTTATTCATACAATTTTCTGAAAAAATTCTTATCATCAATGTTATGTATTTTTCAACTGATCTCTGAATTAGATTTTTTTTTATTTTTTTAAAGAGAGCCCTGAGCTGCATAAGTTGCTTGTATATTTTTGAGATTAGTTGTTTGTCAGTTGCTTCATTTGCTATTATTTTCTCCCATTCAGAAGGCTGTCTTTTCACCTTGCTTATATTTTCCTTTGTTGTGCAGAAGCTTTTAATTTAATTAGATCCCATTTGTTTATTTTTGCTTTTATTTTCAGAATTCTGGGAGGTGGATCATAGAGGATCCTGCTGTGACTTATGTCTGAGAGTGTTTTGCCTTTCTTATGCAGCTCAATTCCAGAAAAATAAATGACCCAATCAAAAAATGGGCCAAAGAACTAAATAGACATTTCTCCAAAGAAGACATACGGATGGCTAACAAACACATGAAAAGATGCTCAACATCACTCATTATTAGAGAAATGCAAATCAAAACCACAATGAGGTACCACTTCACACCAGTCAGAATGGCTGCGATCCAAAAATCTGCAAGCAATAAATGCTGGAGAGGGTGTGGAGAAAAGGGAACCCTCCTACACTGTTGGTGGGAATGCAAACTAGTACAGCCACTATGGAGAACAGTGTGCAGATTCCTTAAAAAACTGCAAATAGAACTACCTTATGACCCAGCAATCCCACTGCTGGGCATACACACTGAGGAAACCAGAATTGAAAGAGACACATGTACCCCAATGTTCATCGCAGCACTGTTTATAATAGCCAGGACATGGAAACAACCTAGATGTCCATCAGCAGATGAACGGATAAGAAAGCCGTGGTACATATACACAATGGAGTATTACTCAGCCATTAAAAAGAATTCATTTGAATCAGTTCTGATGAGATGGATGAAACTGGAGCCGATTATACAGAGTGAAGTAAGCCAGAAAGAAAAACACCAATACAGTATACTAACACATATATATGGAATTTAGAAAGATGGCAATGACGACCCTGTATGCAAGACAGGAAAAAAGACACAGATGTGTATAACGGACTTTTGGACTCAGAGAGAGAGGGAGAGGGTGGGATGATTTGGGAGAATGGCATTCTAACATGATACTATCATGTAAGAATTGAATCACCAGTCTATGTCTGACGCAGGATACAGCATGCTTGGGGCTGGTGCATGGGGATGACCCAGAGAGATGTCATGGGGAGGGAGGTGGGAGGGGGGTTCATGTTTGGGAACGCATGTAAGAATTAAAGATATTTAAATTATTAAAAAATAAAAAAAGAGAGAGAGAGCCCTGAGAATCAATGCTATTTCTGTGTTTGAAATCCCATCAGGGGTCCCTCCATTTGGCTCATCTTCCATTTCAAAAATGTTGCCCCATCAATCTGGAGCATTTATTAATACTTCTGTCCATCCCATCCCACCTCAAAAGACAAATACTTTCTATTTACAGGAGCTGCTTTATGTTCTTTGTATTGTGACTATCTACTTAAGAGAACTCATGTCCTGTGTAGGAGTATTTTGCTCTCGGCTTTAAAAGGCTTGTACTCAGCCTGTCAGAGAAAGGAAACCCAATCTCATTTTCACTCAATACACGCTGTAGGAACATTACTCTGATGTGAAGCAGAGCTTGAAAATGGAGAAACAATTGTTGTTGCTAATCAGACACAAATTTCACGTAGAGACAATGGCTTTTTTTTTTTTTTCCTGCACAAATAATATACTCACTCATTAAATTCAGTCACACTCTCAACACAATCAGATCAGAAGCCATTCTTAGCCCAAGATGCCTCAGAAATGCTGGCTTATGTTATACAGGAACACACTTCCTATCTATTTCTCTCTGAAGCAAGAGAGAGATGAAGGAAACAAGGCAGCTACTGTTCACAAAGCATGCAGTAATAGCTGAAACTTACTGAACACTTATTATGTACCAGGTATTGTGATAGGTGTTTGCTTTATTTCTTTTTTCCTCCTAGAACAAGCCTAAGAATTATACACTGTGAGGCTAGTGTTGTTGATAAAGTGAGATAACTGATCCAAGCTCACACTGTTAAAAGTAGCAGTGAAAGTGAAAGGGGGCTTCCCTGGTGGTGCAGAGGTTAAAGCATCTGCCTGCAATGTGGGAGACCTGAGTTCAATCCCTGGGTTGGGAAGATCCCCTGGAGAAGGAAATGGCAATCCACGCCTGTATTCTTAGAGGGTTCAAATTTAGTCCTTTTAGCTGGCAAAGGCTATATACTCTCTCTACATATCAGATGGCTTACAATAAAGGTACAAATTGCCTGCTCATCAACCATTTAATTTAATCATGCATTTACTTTATAGATATTTATTGAATACTTAATATTTGCCAAACATTACTCTAGGAATTGGGATATAACACTGACAAAAAAAGTCTGCTCTTATGGTGCCTAAAGAGTGAATAATCCACATCCATGTAACTTCGAAAATAAAATATATAGCCTATTAGAAAGTGATACAGGCTATCAGGGATGAAAGGAGCAGAGGAAACAGGAGGGGTATATGTAGTGGGTGGAAGCTGGACACAGTTTCAAACTGAGTGATCAGGTTGTGACAAACTGTAAAGGTAACATTTAAACACATGTTGGAAGGAGACAAGGGAGTTCAACAGGTAGAAATCGGAGGAAGAGTGCTTGGAAGAAGGGGGGCCACTCATGCGAAGACAATGAGGCAGGAGGGTGGCTTGTATGTTTGGAGCAGGTAGGTCTGGAGGAGAATGGGCAGCCGGGTGAACAGACAGAGTTGAGCTTGGAGAAGTAACATAGGCTAACAGAAGGCGCTGGGCTTTCACTATGCATAAGATGGGAGCTATTGAAAAGTCTGGGGCTACAAAAAGACTTTATCTAACTTTGAAAAAGAATCACTCTGGCTGCTATATTGAGAACTGAATATATTGGGAGCGAAATGAACATAGAGAGATGTGTGAGAATGCTCATCCAGGGTGACAACAAGTGGTAAAAGCCTGGGTATAGTGAAGGGTTTTCGCTGAGATCTGATGTGTGAGAGTGAAACCCAGGATCGTCCAAGATTTGTGGTCTCAAAAGATTGAAGGCTAGAACTTTCATAACACATTGATAAAGCTTGCAGATGGAAGAGGATTCCCTCATGGCTCAAAGGGTATAGGGGAGTTTGAGGGAGAATGGATACATGTTTTTGTACGGTTGAGTCCCTTTGCTGTCTAACTAAAACTAACACAACATTGTTAATTTGCTATGCGTGCTCAGTTGCTTCTTTGTGACTCTATGGACTGTAGCCCATGAGGCTCCTCTGTCCATGGGATTCTCCAGGCAAGAATACTGGAGGTTGCCATATAGGTTCCCATGCCCTCCTCCAGGAGATCTTCTTGACTCTGAGAGTAAACCTGAGTCTGCTGTGTCTCAGACACTACAGGCAGATTCTTTACTGCTGAGGCTCTGTGGAAGCCTGTTATTCAGCTATACCCCAATACAAAGTAAAAAAAAAAAAAAAAAAAGAATTTGGATTAGAAGTTCAGTTCTGAACACATTAAGATGTCAGTTGTACATCCAATTGGCAGTGTTGCATAAACACTTGTACCAATCAGCCTGGAGTTCAGGATTTTGGTCTGGTCTTAAGGTGTAAATCTGATAGATGGTGGTACAAGCAGGGAGAGCAGACCATCAAGAGGGTGAGTATAGATGGAGAAAACAATAGGACCAAGGACAGCTGTAAGAGGTCCACGAAAAGACGAAGGATCAACCAGAGAAGGCAGAGAAGGACTGTTGAAAGAGAGAAGATAAAAGTGAAGGAAACAGTGTCCTAAAAGCTAAATAGTGAGAATGTGTCCAAAAGTAGGGAGTGATGGCTGTGGGCAAGTGTTACTTAAGGCTAAGGTGATATACCCTGGTGGCTCCGATGACAAAGAATTCGCCTGCAATGTGGGAGACCTGGGTTCAATTCCCGGGTTGAGAAGATCCCCCGGAGAAGGAAATGGCAACCCATCCCAGTATTCTTGCCTGGAGAATCCCCATGGACAGAGGAGCCTGGTGGGCTACAGTCCCATGGGGTTGCAAAGAGTCGGGCACAACTGAGGAACGACTAAGCACTATTTATATCAATGTAAAGCTCTAAGAATTAAGATGAGTTATGTTGAAAATGAAGAAGGCAATGGCACCCCACTCCAGTACTCTTGCCTGGAAAATCCCATGGATGGAGGAGCCTGGTGGGCTGCAGTCCATGAGGTCACTAAGAGTCGGACATGACTGAGTGACTTCACTTTCACTTTTCATTTTCATGCATTGCAGAAGGAAATGGCAACCCACTCCAGTGTTCTTGCTTGGAGAATCCCAGGGACGGGGGAGCCTGGTGGGCTGCCATCTATGGGGTCGCACAGAGTCGGACACAACTGAAGTGACTTAGCAGCAGCAACATGTTGAAAAAGCAACATTCAAATGGGATCTAAAATCATTTCCTTACCAAGAGAAGTAGCTGAAAGATTGGTTAGTAGGAACACTGGTGAGGGATAGTGAGTAGATGATATAATGTGATGACATGAGATATCAGTCTGTGGCTTTTAGGGAAAGATCTGGAAACCTAAGTGGGGCAGGAAGATAAATGCCCCAGCATCCTGACTAGTGGTTTGAGAGTGACAGGAGAGAAGATGGCCACATTTTAGTGGGTGTTAGGGGATGAATGTTCTCAGAGTGCATCCAGGTTTCCTTCAGAGCAAGAAGATACAGGAACATCCACAGAACAATCTGAGGACACAAGGAATCCTGCCGATGACAGACTATGAATTCAAGAAGGCACGTTGGAAAGGTTTGGGAAATTGGAAGTCATCAAGTAATGGAGAATGTGCAAAGTTCATGAAGATTTAAAATACGAGAGACAAAGAAAGACTGGGACTTCTTTCTAGTTATTCTGAGAGCCCAGAATTTCTCTTTCCTCCTGATATGTAAACTGGCGTAGAGGGGATGATATATTGGCAATGCTTAAATGGGTTAAGGTCATAATTCCATAGAGAACCTTTTTATGCACTGTTCACAGTTCTAATAAACCTAAGGTTTGGGGAGTATGCAAGTTTTTCTCCCCGCTGCCCACACCCCCAACCTACAATCCAGATTACTGAGAGGGTGGCGGTGGGGGGAGGTCTAAGGACTGGAAATTCTCCCTCTGAAAATAGGAGGGAATCCACAGATATCTCTGTGAGCAAGGAAAGGGTGTGTGTGTTGTGTGTGTGTTGTGTGTGTGTTTCATTTGTGTGTGCATTCACTGAGAATGGAAAACCAGAGGATATGTTCTCTAAAGACTATTACTGTATTTCCCAGGTAATGAGAAATTATGTGAAAGGAGAGACTTTCTCCCAACAAGACTAAAAGCTAACAGTTTTTTAGCCTTCTAGTCCCAAATAGCTGATAATGATGAATCTTCCTCCTACCCCTACGCCTGCCTCTGATACTCCACAGAGCCTCCCAGGATGCACGGAATACAGAAAGCAATGGCTTATCTTCCTGTAAGCCACTTTTTATTCTTCCTCTCACTCAGAAAGGGTGTGAGAAAATGGCCTTCAAGCATGTTCACTACTCATTTCCTCTGTGCGAGAATCTGTTATTTACCGAATCATTACCCCATGCTAAATATCAAAATAATATTTTTAATTCCACACTTTAATATATTGGAGACTTTAATCACAGACATGTGATACCTTTATCTGACCCTTATTAATATTAATACATATATTACATTTAACCCACTGTCAATTTTCTTCACAAGAACACCGAAGGATTGCCTCTACTTTCTCCATTTGTGTCCAGCTGCTGCTCTTTCACCCTTTTTCATAAACTCTGTGGACACTGAGTCCCTTTTCATCCCTTGACTATCACTAGAATATTCTCTATACTTCTGTAACTTGATTTTGCCATACAACAACCTCAATAATTGTCTGAATTCTCTTAGACAATAACCACCCTACCCCGCCCTTCCTGGAAGCCTATGTTAATACATGAGGCAGTACAAAGTGCTTCTAGAATTTTGGCCTCTTAAAAGACAGTAGCCAGTGGTGGCTACTTCCAATTCAGAGAATTAGGACAGTGGAGAAAGTGCTTGTCTTGAGTTCCCAAGATGTGAATGTGAAACCCACTTCTTTGGGTTCAAAAGGAGAGAGGTAGTGGGATGTAAGAAGTACTGTGAAAATTCTAACATGTTGCATAAAAGTTAAATCATCTTTTCTTTTTGAGTCAGAAGCTGTAATATATAGAGAAGCAGCCCACTTAACCTCCCACAATTTCTACCCAGCTGCCAATACTGAAATGCTTCTTGTCCTTTCTGTGCTTACCTTTGGCAAGTTTGCTAATTTCTCTAAGGCTCATTTTTCTCAACAGTAAAACTGATTAGCATAAACACAATGTGTGTGTGTGAGAGAGAGAGAGAGAGGAAGGGAGACAGAGAGAGAGTTAATCATGCATGTTATTTGCATGCCGCTCACCCAGGTAAGCAGGGGACCAGGAGCTTCGTCCAGGCTGGATTTCAAGGTGCCTTGCTAGGCATGGACATGTGTAAGTTGATAAGTATCTCTGAATGTCTGAAGGTCATGGATCAGAACAAGATTCCAAGTTCGGGATGAAAGAAGGCCCAGAATACAAGGTTTAGTTGAAATACAGATAAGTATCAAAGACTAATAACTGGATTCAGAGGAAAGGGCTGGCTCTACAAAATAGATCTGATGAAATAAACAGATTCAGGGAGCAAACCAAGAAACAATGCTGGGAAGCACACACGGGATTATAAATATACTCAAAGTAAACGTGGGAGGGATGCTAAGCTTGTTTAGCCGAGAAGGAGAAAGGCACCCCACGCTGAGTCCAGTTACAGAAGGATTCCTGATCTAACCAGATGTGTCCCAGACACTTTCGCGCCTCCAAAAGGATACTTGTCACAAGTGTAGAAACACCACATCCTTTTGATGACTGGTGAGGAATAACAAGCCTGCCTTCCCAGCCCTAGGAGAGAAACAAAATGATCTTTTTCCATCATTTGGAATAATGTGAAAACTGACTTAAAAGATTTTTCTTTTAAACATTACCACTGGTGTGATATAAATACATATGGTGTTTCATGGCACAGTCAAAATGCAAAAGGATGTTGCAGAGAATGCTCGTTTTCTGGAACGCACTCTGCAGAGAGCTGTCACTCATGTGGCAAAGGAGAATTCCAGGCCGCTTTCCTAAGCAGGACTCCTGGTGGGTCTGTTTGTGCCATTGATCTTGCGTCCTCTGTCCTCCTGCGGTGGAGTGAAGCCCAAAGGAAGTGACAGGACCAGAAGCAGTGAAAGGCTTTGATTTAATGTCTTTATTTCGGAACTGTCACAAGTGTATCAAGGTCCGAGGTGTTCATAGATACGCACTTCCTCAGCCCAGGCAGAGCTGAAGGGAGCCAGGGGCAGCCTCATCTGGTTTTCTCAGCGTGCCTGACAAAAAGCACCCTTATTTTGGAGGGGGGCCCATGAGATGAAACAAGATGCGACATGTAGAGATAATTAGTAAGAGGGAATCTGGAATATACTTCTATTCATAAAGGATGAATCTCAGCATATAATAAGGGGTGGTATGACCAAGCGGAAAGAAGAAAAAATCTCTAACAAGTGAAGTTAGGTTGACATCCAGATTGTCTACCAGCTATGGGAAGTTTGCTTTATTTGACCCTCCTAAGTCAGTTTCTTGTCTGTGAAGGGGAGACAGTAACCACCCATTCCGGAAACTTCTGATAGGCTGAAAAACAAATTGCTTGGCCAAGTATTCCATGTGCATACATGCTCAACAAACTTTAGTTTCACTCTCTGCCCATTGCTCATCATGACTGTGAGTGTATGTGACTACAATTTACTCAATTGTAAGGCCCAAAGCCCCTTTGAGTAAGAAAAGGAACTCTAAACTCAGGGTTTCCCATATAAGAAAAGGAGTTTTAACAGTGCATCCATCTTTGCATAGAATGTCAACTGTTGCTCCCTCCTATTAAATATGACTTAGCTCCTCTTCTATGAAATATTCCTCACTTCCATCCTCAACTTCCAGTGAATCATTTCTTCCTCTGCAGACGCTGTTTGCTGCCTGCTTATGTACCTTCGGTTTCTGATTCCATATTGCCCTGCATTAGAGTTATCTCATTGGTTTTCAGTAGGGCATCCCAGCTTCCTGAAATGGTCTTTTGTGATGACTCTTTAAAATACTGTTCCTCTTAAATCTAATTCTGATGACAATTATTATTAAAACTGACGCTGTGTGTGTGCTAACAGCTCAGTTGCTTCAGTCACATCCTACTCTTTGCGACCCCATGGACTGTAGCCCACCAGGCTCCTCTGTCCACAGAGTTCTCCAGACAAGAATACTGGAGTGGACTGCATGCCTTCTTCCAGGGGATCTTCCCAACACAGGGATCAAAGCTGAGTCTCTCCCATCTCCTGTATTGGCAGGTGGGTTCTTCATCACTCCCACCACCTGGGAAGCCACGGCTGACTCACATTGTTGCAGGGAAGAAACCCACTCAACAATATCAAGCAATTATCCTCCAATTAAAAATACACACACACACACACACACACACACACACACCTGACTATATTCTAAGAAGGGTTTTAAGTGTTTTAATTGAAACAGAGCGTTTAATCCTCAGAATGACTCAAGCACGTGGGGAGTATTCGGGGTTATCCCAACTTTCCAGATGAGGAAACTGAGGTTCTCAGAGGTTAGGTCAGCTGTCCATGGCCATGTGGCAGAAACACGGTGGAGTCAGTGTTCAGGCTCAGACTGACTGCTTCCAGAGCCAAGTTGGTAACCTCTCTCTGGTGACACGGCATGTTGATTTTAGAACACAGGCCAGCTCTTCCCTCTCTGTCAGGCTCCAGCTGAGACTCCCAGACAGAGTGACAGCATGGGAACATGAGCGCAGAGCAGAGAACAGGTCTTTCAGAACCGAGCACATCAGCAGAGGTATTTAAATTAAATTGTCATGTTCCCACCCACGCACAGTGCAAGGATTTGAGTCATCTTTCAGGAGCAGCAGCGTGAGGCTGAGGGTAAACTGCCTCCTGCAGCACCAATTTGGATGGCAGTCCCCAGCCCAAATCCACATCTTGCCACAAATCAAGGTGGATACCGTCTGTGCTGGGAGACAAATGATGTCAAACATCTGCTGAAAAACAGATTGTAGCAAGCCAAGCTTACAAACAAGCTCAGGCACAGACATCTAAGTTACCTTGGTGGTGGGAGCCTCATGGGTCTCAACTGGGCTCTTTCAAATAACAAGAAAGTTCTTCTGCAAGAGATCACCTAGGCAAGGTGAGTGGGGTGCAGAGAGTAGGGCCAGAAAGAGCAGACCTGGAAGTTAGCGGTACTGAGTGTCAGCGACTATGCACTGTCGAGCAGTTTACAGATGTTATTATTTTGAACTCTTTCTCCCTCTCTGTCATACATCTGTGTGTGTTTGTATATGTGTTCAAAATGCATATATACTGCATATATATGCACATATTGATATATATAATTTACCCAGACATATTCAATTATCAAGGCAAGAGATTATTTTTGTATAAAGCATTATAATTTCCCCATTACTTCAAAGAAATCCCATAAGTAAATTTACAGTGAAGATTCTTGATGAAAATTATGAGTGAACACCAGACCCTGAGGAACTCAACCCATAAGCCTCAGTGAAATTTTATCTGTGCGTGTGTGTGTGTGTGTGTATCAGTTTTCCATTGAAATAAATAAGACTCATAAAAGTTTGGGGCTTCCTAGGTGGTATTAGCGGTAAAGAACCTGCCTGCCAAAGCAGGAGAATTAAGAGGCATGGGTTCGATCCCAGGGTTGGGAAGATCCCCTGGAGGAGGACATGGCAACCCACTGCAGTATTCTTGCCTAGAGAATCCCATGGACAGAGGAGCCTGGTGGGCTACAGTCTGTAGGGTCACAAACATTCAGATACAAATGAAGTGACTTAACATGACATAAAAGATTAAAAAGTTGCCTAAGGTAAGGTGGGCAGAACCACAGAAGGATTCAGACTCAAGTTCAAGTTCTCCTGACCCTCTAGCTTACTCTCTTTCTGCCTCCCTTCAACCTCAAGCAATGGCTTTCATAAAGGCTTATTATATTTTATTCATTCATTGGGCAAAAGTGATTGTAAACCTAATAAGCTCCAGTACTGTTCTATGAACTAGGGATCAAACAGAACACAAAACAGACATAGTCCTTAGACTCATGGAGAGGAAGGAAAACAAACAAAGAAACAAACAAACAAACAAAATTGGTATATCTGGTGGTGATAACTGTCATGAAGAAAAATAAAGCATAATTTAGTAGACAGAAATGAGACATCCTGTTTTCAAAGAGGTCGTCATGGGAAGTCCCTGATAGCACGGTGCTGAGCGCAGAGTGGAAGGATGCATTTCTAGAAGTATATGTGAGCCACACTAATCTGAGCATGATAAGAGCATTTTAGCCACAAGAAGCAAAGACTCTAAGAATGTATGTATTTCATATGTTTGAGCTAGCTCTTTCATAGGAAGAACAAAGGGGCTATTGAACCTGGAGCACAGTGAGAGAGGGAGAAGCAATAAAATTTAGGATAAATTGATATTTGAGGTCAAATAAAGTAGGGCCTTATAAGCCCTGAGTTGGAAATTACTTTCAGTACAGTGGGAGGTTACTGGTTTTGAATAGAAAAGTTGCATGATATGACCTAAGTTTACCCCTACTGTATAGAAAATAAACTATCGTTGAGGGTGTGGGGTAAAGGTGGAAGCAGAAACACCAGTTAGGAGATCTCTGAAATAATCTAGGTTAAGAGATTGTGGTAGAATGTTCCAGAGTTAGAGAAGCGGTTGATGTGAAGTGCTTAAAACCAGGATGTGTTTAAAGATGAGAGTCTAAGAATCCGGGCTTCCTTGATAGCTTGGTGGTAAAGAATCTGCCTGCCAATGCAGGAGATGCAGGTTTGATTCCTGATTTGGGAAGATCTCACCTGCTGTGAAGCAACTAAGCCTCTTGTACCACGACTATTGAGCCTGTGCAACTACTGAAGCCTGCGTGTCCCAGAGCCTGTCCTCTGAGACAAGAGGAGCCGCCGCAGTGAGAGAGCAGCCCCTACTTGCCACAACTACAGAAAAGCCCACACAGGAAAAAGGCCCAGTAGGGCCAAAAATAAAGAAAGAAATAAAATTTTTCAAAAGAGTAAGAATTTGTGGGCAAACTGTTTGCATGACATGAGAGAAAGAGAGGAGCAAGTAAGAAAAAAAATTATTTAGGCAACAAAAACAAAGGACCCTCCATTACTGAGATGGGGAAACTGAAGGAGTAGCAGTTATGTGGGCAGAATCAAGAGTCTGAGGGGCTCCTAACCTTCCCTCCTGCTTCTGTTAGGTCCTTGCTATTTCTGTCCTTTATTCTACCCATCTTTGCGTGAAAGGTTCCCCTTGGTATCTCCAATTTTCTTCAAGAGGTCTCTAGTCTTTCCCATTCTATTGTTTTCCTCTGTGCCAGCATCATTCACTTAAGAAGGCTTTCTTATCTCTCCTTGCTGTTCTATGGAACTCTGAATTCAGTAGGGTATATCTTTCCCTTTCTCCTTTGCCTTTCGCTTTTTTTTCTTTTCTCAGCTATTTGTAAGGCCTCCTCAGACAACCATTTGGCCTTCTTGCATTTTTTCCTTTGGGATGGTTTTGGTTACCTCCTCTTGGACAGGGCTACCTCTGTTCACAGTGCTTCAGGCACTTTGTCTACCAGATCTAATCCCTTGGATCTATTTGTCACTTCCACTGTATAATGGTAAGGGATTTGATTTAGGTCATACTGGATAGCCTAATGGTTTTCCTTACTTTCTTCAATTTAAGTCTGAATTTGGCAAGGAATTCATAATCTGAGCCACAGTCAGCTCCTGGTCTTGTTTTTGCTGACTGTATAGAGCTTCTCCATCATTGGCTGCAAAGAATGCAATCAATCTGATTTCGGTATTGACCATCTGGTGCTGTCCATATGTAGAGTCTTCTCTTGTGTTGTCAGAAGAGGATGTTTGCTATGACCAGTGCATTCTCTTGGCAAAACTCTTTTCGCCTTTGCCCTGCTTCATTTTGTACTCTGAGGCCAGATCTGCCTGTTACGTACTATTATGTATTTCCCCATAATGCTTTCTTAATTAAAAGCGTCCTTTACATTTAGTTTCCAAATACATGAAAATTTTAAAGTATTTTTATATTAATTTCTCATTTTGATAATAATTTCTCATTTTAATGCTTTCTTCTCTGCAATCACCTGCTGTGTTTTTTTTCAGTCTTCTAACTTTATTGAGATTTTTCAATGAAGAACAATAAGTCAAAAAATAAGTCAAAAATAAGTCAAAGATCTCCCTTGGTAAATGGCACATTGCACTTGAAAATATGTGGCTTATTTCAAATATCTTTTGATATTGATTTCTAACAGAATTCCATAGGGGTAAGAGAACAGATTCAGTAGGGCTTCAATACCTTTAAACCATGAAATTTTTGAAACTTTTTTTATGTCCCTGGATATGTTTGAGTGTCTTCTAGTTTATAGTCTATGGGAACTTTGAATAGAATTTATATCATTTGTGTGAAAATTGTATGAATCTGAATTATGTTGAATTGGCTCGTGGTATTTTTAGGCATGCTCTATCCTTATACCTTTCTGTATATTCATTCTATTAATTTTGAGAATTTGATACTGAAATTCCATCTAAAAATCTCAGTTTATCTACTTAAAAATAATTGTAATATATGTTGGGATTCCCTGGAAGCTCAGAGGGTAAAGAGTCTGCCTGCAATGTGGGAGACCTGAGTTTGATCCCTGGGTTGGGAATATCCCCTGGAGAAGAAAATGGCAACCCACTCCAATAGTCTTGCCTAGAAAATACCATGGACGGAGGAGCCTGGTGGGCTACAGTCCATAGGGTCACAAAGAGTCAGACACGACTGAGCGACTTCACTTTTACTTCATATGTCACTTTGTTCTGTATTTTCCAAGTCTCCTGTAACTGTGTTACTGTACTTGCATAATTTAAAAAATAAAAAAGGAAGAGGAAAAAAAAAATCTCCTTTAGTTCATTCACCAGAGATGTTACAAAGGGAATACATTTAACAAAATGAAAAACCCAGAGTTGGTAAT
This sequence comes from Capra hircus, assembly GCF_001704415.2. Lineage (NCBI taxonomy): Eukaryota > Metazoa > Chordata > Mammalia > Artiodactyla > Bovidae > Capra > Capra hircus. Next base: position 11,068,414 of record NC_030822.1, on the reverse strand, counting down.
TATGTAATCAGGGAGATTACAGGGGACAGTTAAACCACATTGCTTTCTCAATTTCCTCTCGAAATATATAGTCTGTGGGGAGTAAACTCTCCTTACACAATTGTTAATCAAACTCTTCCAGATTCTTTAAGTAAATCAGTCAATGTTCTAACAAGGCAAAGAATTATTAATTAAATATCTCAAGAAGAAACTGGAAGGATGAAACAGTTGCAGGAACCTTGAACATATTTTGATTAATTTGTTCTTGCAAGGAATATTGTTTAGCCTCGTATTATGCAAAAAGACATATTGAAAATATGTCTTTGAAATAGAGTAATGAAAAAATCATAAACATCTTCTTCCTTCATGAAGCACTTTGCTTCCTTGAAGGGGAAGGGTAAGATACATGTAATTTGGAAGTACATAAGATAATCTCAGAGAGTAGTAAGTGATATAGAAAATAGGTTATGGGATAGAGAATGTCTGGTGTAGGTGGTGGGGGTTACAGATGGTGGAAGAGGCATTTGAGCTGTGACATGAATAAACAGGAAAATCTGGACAGATGTTAATCAAAGGATGCAATGACATGCAAACCAATTAATCAGCTCTCTTTAGTATATGGAGGAGAAGCAGCAAAATTATGTTAAATGATGAAATATTTTCTCATGAGAATGATGCTACTATTTCCACGTGGGAAATAATGTGAGAAAAATGAATCTTTATAAGAAACATTGGTCTTTTATATCTTTAAATATTCTCCAAGAAAATGTGTTTTATACTTTACTAGACCACACCCATAATCTACATACTGTGTGCATTTTCAAATAGGCTAGAATCTCCTATTACAACTATTTTCATTTGATGAAAACATCCAACATCTGGCCAGATGATGCATGTCCTATCACATTTGAGACCAGATCTGAACAAATATTCATTAAGCTTTTAAAAACCCATAAAGAAGCTATTAAAAAGCAATTGGATTTTTATAGCTGGTATTCAAAGTTAACAGATAAGCAGTTGAAAAGAGAAAGTGCTGTTGAAAAATGGAAAACAATTGTACAGAAATAAGACGGTCTGGGCTTGGTTTTGTCCCTCACTGGTTGTACAGACTTGAAAACATCTTGAACTTCTCTGATTGTCTATGTCCTCATCTCTTAAAGGCAAATAATGGACTGATATCTCTAAAATTCTACATCTAAAATTTTATGAAAATATAATTTGTTTAACACAAACTCAGAGCCAATCCTTTCCCTTTTTTTGTCACCCACAGTCTCCAACTCACCTATTCCTGCTGTTTTTCTATTTTCATTACAAGGGCCTATTACTTTTTGAATAGCTTCTTTGAAATGAATAAATAAAGTCAATTCAAATCACAAGGTTAGCGTCTTGAAAATGTTCTTCTCTCTAGTAAATTGAATGTATGGTTTTTATGCACTAGACACATTTCCTTCCTCATACTTAGAAATCCTTTTATGTTTTGCGGTCTCTCAAGCATTTTCAAAAATCATCCATTCAAACTGGGGACTGTTCTGGCTTGTCTTATGTTTCCAAAAATATACAGTTATTCTAGAAGGCTTTGATTTAATTCGTAGGGATTTCCAGATCTATTCAGGAAAACTCAATAATGTCTTTGCCTTAGAGAATATTTAGAGTAAAGACGTAAAGACCAGCGTCTCTCATAAAGACTCATTTCTCTGAGATTATTTTCCACATGGGAATAATAATATCAGTCTCACAAGAAAATATTCCATCTTTTAATACAATTTTACTGCTTCTCCTCAAGCACTAAAAAAAGACGATTAATTGAGATGCACATTAGAGGAGAAAAGTGGTGGAATTCTGGACTCAGAATCAAAAGAAATAGCCTTACTCTTTTACATACCTCATGTGAGAATCTGAAAGACTTGGTTTATTTAACTTCCAAATGCAGAGGATGAAAAAATAGTAGTGCCAAGCATATTTGAATTCTTATCACATAGTTTGAGAGTGCAGTAGACCTGGGTTTGATCCCTGGTTTGGGAAGAGTCTGTGGAGGAGGGCATGGCAACCCACTCCAGTATTCTTGCCTGGAGAATCCCATGGACAGAGCAGCCTGGTGGGCTACAGTCCATGGGGTCATGAAGAGTCAGACACGACTGAGCGACTAACACTTTCATTTTCACCAAATGGGCTCGATGACAAGCATGTCATGTATAACATCTCATTTAGTTATTCATAATTCTGCTATGTGGGTATTCTCTTTTCAACAGCAAAAAGTCTAAAGCTTGAAAAGAAAGAAAGCTCAAGGTCTCAGGAACTATTGATCTTTACGCAACTGCTGGATCTTGTCTTAATATCACTATATTATAAATGCTGATTTCTATCCTCACAAGCTAGAAACAAGATGCTTAGTGTACAATGTACTGTGCTGTGCTTAGTCACTCAGTCGTGTCCGACTCGTTGCAACCCCATGGACTGTAGCCCGCCAGGCTCCTCTGTCTATGGGATTCTCCAGGCAAGAATACTGGTGTGGGTTGCCATGCCCTCCTCCAGGGGATCTTCCCAAGCCAGGGATCAAGCCCAGGCCTCCCACATAGCAGGCAGATTCTTTACCAACTGACTCACCAGGGAAGCCCCATGGTACAATAAACTATTTAAAATAATTATGCCTATTCAGATAAAAAGGATGGAGATGATAAAGATAGATATGATTTAAATGATGCTACTGAATCTGTCAGCCTGGGAATTAACTCTATGGGGGGAGACCATGTTTACAGAATGTGGTAATCTATTCAGTTTGCAGTAATATCTGCTGCCCCCATGTGGTACACTGTGTGACTATCCTCTTCTCACTGTTTATTTCCCTCTTCCAGTTAGTTCCTGTCCTATTACCCTTGTTGGGACTTCCCAGGTGGTGCAGTAGTAAAGAACCTGCCCGCCAGTGCAGAAGATCCAAGAGACTTGGGTTCGATCCCTGGGTTAGCAACTTCCCCTGGAGTAGGAAAAGGCAACCCGCTCCAGTTTTCTTGCATGGACAATTTCATGGACACAGGAGCCCGGCAGGCTATGGTCTGTGGGGTTGTAGAGTTGGACACGACTGAGCACACACACACACACACGTTACATGTGTTACATGATTCTTTCTGCTTGCTCTGGAAATGAAATAGATCATAAGGAATCATGATTATGGTTAGACGAAGCTTAATGACTGATAATGTGGTCTTGTGTGTATCCAAGCATGTTGGTTGGCTCTTTAATTCACCAGAAACAAAGAGAATCCATTGAAAAGATACAAGGACTTTCCATTATAGACGAGAAACCATGAAACAAATTCCAGTGGAAAACTCTAGACAGTCTTAGTAACAGGAACAATTCTATCTCTCTATCTCAGCACTACCAGAATGAGTAAACTCCAACCATTAACTCTATTTTTGCTTTGTTGAGGTCAGTCATCAGAGTCCTGGAAGACAGCATCCAGTTGATGAACCTGAGGTTAAGGTCCAATCTTTTCAAAGCGCTGATTGGAGAAAGAACTGATATAGTAGACGGGACTTCCAGGATAGCTGTTGACTTTTGTCATGATAGCATGGGACACCTTGGTTTGCTATAAAGTAAACAAGCATGGTTAGATGACCATAAAGTAAGTAAACATGGTTAGATGACTTCAGCGTGGAAAACTGAATATCGGGCAACCAAAACCCACAAACGCTCATTACGTTACTAGTTGTTTAGTCACCAAATCATGTCTAACTCTTCGCAACCCCATGGACTGTAGCACAGCGGCTTCTCTGCCCCTCACCATCCCCCGGAGTTTGCCCAAGTTCATATCTATGAATCAGTGATGCCATCCAACCATTTCATCCTCTATTGCCCTCTTCTCTTTCTGCCTTCAATCTTTTCCAGCATCAGGGTCTTTTCCAATGAATCAGCTGTTCGCATCAGGTGGCCAAAGTATTAGAGCTTCAGCTTCAGGGTCAGTTCTTCCTAAGAGTATTCAGGGTTGATTTTCTTTAAGATTGACTGATTTGATCTCCTTGCTTTCCAAGGGACTCTCAAGAGTCTTCTCTAGCACCACAGTGTTACTAGTCAATTGTATTTAATTTAAAATAGTGAAAAGTGAACGTGTTAGTTGATTAGTCATCTCTGACTCTGTGTGACCCCAGGGACTAGAGCCCACCAATGTTATTTTCTTCAAGGAAATATAGATAGACTGCCACACAATATGATCAAATATCTTTTTTGATAAATGCTACAGAAGGAAATGGCAATCCACTCCAGTACTATTGCCTGGAAAATCCCATGGACAGAGGAGCCTGGTAGGCTACAGTCCATGGGGGTCGCAAAGAGTCAGACATGACTGAGCAATCTTCACTCCACTTCACTTCACAGAAGGAAAGACTTCTGCTTGCATATGGTAATTGGTATCAGACAAGTGCACACACCTACAGACCAAAGGAAAGTTGAACAATAGACAGAGATCATCTGTTTGGATGTGATGGAGAGGCAGCAACAGAAAAAAAGATGGACCTAGATTCAGTAGAGGAAGAACTTCAGAAACATAAACCGGCCTTCTGCAAGTATTGTTATCTTGGGGAATTTAATGGTTCTGGCTGTTAGCGGGAGACAAAGAATGCAGGAGTCAGAATGCAGGACACCTTTGCTGAGTGACAGAGAGAAATAATAGAGTTCTGGCTGATGGCGAGTAACTGGAAGCACCTGGACAGTCATCCTCTAAGTATATTGCTAAGTTCTAGTTTTGTTATGGAGGAAGGCCATATAACCTAAGCAGAAAAATGTAGCAGAGAAAGGTTTTTAGCAAAATCAAGTTAGGCAAAAATCCTAGAAAGACAGGGGCAAAGCCGAAGTTGACTCAGTCTTAAGAGGACTTCAACCTAGCCTTGACTCAGCCCCACTCAAGATTTGATTGACATAAGCAATCACCACCGTATATGCCCAGTGTGGGAATGGGTGAACTCACTCTTGAGAGAGAGAAGATAATCTGCAACCATGGGCAGTTTTTAAACTACTGTCTGGCATACAACTTAAAAAAAAATCACTAGGCCCACAAACAGAGAGAAATTCAGAACTGAAGCCACAGCGGAAAACAAAAAGCTACAAATGTAGACCCATAAGTGACTAAGTAATTGAAGTTAATTGACAAGAACTTTAAAATCATGTTTAAGAAATTGAGGGAAAGACAGCAAATAGAGGAAATGATGAATTCCACCAGAGAGATGCCATCCTTAAGAATCAAATAGAAAATCTAGCAGTGATGCATACTATAGAAAATTTTGAATTCATTAGATATTTTAATATGAAATGTGATTAATTAGTTCCAGAATAATTGACTTGAAAGACAGGTTTAGATTATATAATCCAAACAGGATATAAAATGAAAACAAAAAAAAAAATTAGAGACCCATGGAATCTGGAGAATACATCTTAATATACATGTAATTGGAGTCCTTGGAGGACAGAAAAGAATAGGTCAGAAATAGTGTCTGTAGAGATAATGGCCAATAATTTTTCAAAAATTATTATATACATCAATGTATAAATTCATGAAGCTTGGAAAACCCCAGAATAAGTGAATACAAAAATAACAAACAAAACCCCAAATTAAAACAAAAAGTAAACCATAGGTTTATCATAACAGGTCTGCTAAAAATTTAAGAATAAATCTTCAAAGCTTCAAAAAAAAATTACCATCAAAGGAACAAAAATAAGACTGACAGTTAATTTCTCAAGAGAGATGACAGAGGCCCTGCAAAAATGAGAAGAAACACACAATACATGAATTTTTAAAGAGAGGCATATTTTGTTAAGATTTGTATATGTAGTTTTTTTCATACAGAGTTGACTTAATTGTAAAACCCACAAAGATTTAAAAAGTTTTGGAAAAGCCCCCCTAGATCGGGTCAAAAAGATTAAAAACATCCAAATTTAAATAATACCTCTGGACTAAAAATTTTTATAGCTAGGAAACAGCCTAAGAAATCATCTTAATCTCTTAAGAATTATAATTATTCTATAATGTCTCTTTACTGCCTAAGCCACTAGGGAAGCCCAAGAACATATATTAAGGTTTCTGCATGCATGCTAAATCGCTTCAGTCTTATCTGGCTCTTTGCAACCCCATGGGTGCAAAGCCTGCCCCGTAGACACAAAATTACTGTGGATGGTGACTGCAGCCATGAAATCAGAAAACAACTACTTCTTGGCAGGAAAGTGATGACAAAGCTAGATAGTGTGTTGAAAAGCAGAGATATTACTCTGCCAATATATAGTATAGTCAAGGCTATGGTCTTCCTACTGGTCACCTACAGTTGTGAGAGATGGACCGTAAAGAAGGCAGAATGCCAAAGAATTGATGCCTTAGACCATAGTTCTGGAGAAGACTCCTGAAAGTCCTTTGGACAGCAAGAAGATCAAATCAGTTAATCTTAAGGGAGATCACCCCTGGGTATTCACTGGAAGGACTGATGCTGAAGCTGAAGCTCCAGTATTTTGGTCATCTGGTGAACAGACGACTCATTGAAAAAGTCCCTGATGCTGGGAAAGACTAAGGGTAGAATTAGAAGAGGGAATCAGAGGAAGAGATGGCTGGACAGCATCACTGATGCAATAAACATGAACTTGGGCAAACTCTGGGAGATGGTGCGGGACATGGAGGCCTGGCGTGCTGCAGTCCATGGGGTTGTGAAGAGTTGGACACAACTGGGCAACTGAACAGCAACATATACTGTCTCCTTAAAAATCACCACCACCAACAACAACAAAAAAACTGGAAAAAAAAAAAAAATGTATCCGAGAGTCATGGAGTCCTATGGACTTGGGACCACGCCAATGAAACAGATCAAGATCTCAGTTAAGAAAGATTCCAGGTCCCAAGAAAAGCCAAATGAAGCAAAATTTGTCGATTGAGATTTCAGAATTTCTAAGGAACAGTGATTGCTATATGCTCTGTATTCATCTCTCTTCTAAATGAGTGTTTATTAATTTATTTGGTCCCTGAGTTAGGCATGTAGGATTGACTTGTCTTTTTTTCCCCCCTCTAAAAGACTGCAAACAGGAGGAGGAAAATACTGACCTGACATAAAGCATAAAACTCTGGTCTCTGAGCCTCCTACCACGATCAGATAAGACTTTGGGAGTGTCTTGGGAAATTCTGTGTATTAGATAAATTTTGTGTATTAGAGGGATATAAATAAACGGCATTAAGAAAGCAAACTGTGAAAGACTGCATTGTCATTCCCGATGTTTCACTATTCCCTGCATCCAGACATTTAAGTGATTTTGCAGCATATTCCAGTAAAAATGGGGCACATATTGATATTGGGCTTGGCTGTATGACTTGATTTCGCCAATAAAATATGGACAGAAGTGACATTATGCTAGTTTTCAACCAAGGGTGGAAGAAGGACATATGTTTCCACCTATTTCTCTTCCATTTCTTCCATTGCCATAAGGATAAAATGTTCTAGGTGGCCCACTGATCCTTAGGATGACGAATACATATAACTAGTCTTCAGCAACAGGATACTAAAAACTCATGTTGTGAATATAAGTTATTCAACCACTATTGAGTGGCAGTATCTACTAAAATGTACCATTTGGGTATTGAGCATTTCTATTTCTTGGTTTAGATTCCAAAGCAATGTATATGCCTGCATATGCAAGATCACTGATGAATCTCATAAGCATAATGCTGAAAAAAATCAAGCCATACTTAAGACAATTAATGATTCCAAAAAGCTCAGAAGAGGACAAACTAGTCTAAGATCATAGAAATCAGGGCAGTGATTACTCTTGGGGAGAAGTGACCTTAGTAGAAACAAGGGGCTATCTGTTTACTGCTAATACACCATTTCTTGATCTGGGATCTGATTCCTGGGTGTTCATTTTGTGAAAATTCATTGAATTTTAGACTCATGATTTATGTCTTTTCTGTATGTATGCTATCCATAAACAAAACACAATACAAATACTGTGGGAAGATTAATGGAGGATGTTCTATTTTTCTTTCACCGGGTACCTCTCCTTTTGTTGCCAAAAAAAAAATGTTACTAACTTATAATTTAAAAATAAAATTAATCAGAAGGTCTGATTTATTTATTCCTGGGTGAACCAAAGATATTGATTAAAATACACATAGGCTGCACTTATATTAAGGTTTGCAAATAAAAAGGTATGAAGCTGGTATTGAGAAGATAATAGAATTATTTTAAAAATTTCAGAAAGGGGAAATGTTAGGGAAGGTAGAAAAACTGCAAAATATAAATTACAATGAATACACTCACTGTGTTTTGCTACAGCTAGCAGCTTGGGTTAGGCCCAGGCCGAATATATCAGAGCAATTAATAGTTTCACAAATAGGTTAACCCAAAGCATGTACAAAATAAGCGTCAAAAATGTTTGGCCAGTTTGGATTTCCTGCTTTCTCAAATAGACAATGAGATTTCTCTGCAGTCTTGAAACTGATCACAACCTTGCTTCAGAAAGCTACATCTGTCAGAGTAGAGACCAGAGTCACAAGTCACACCCGTTTGAAAAGTTGTAAATTTTCAAGGCAAGAATAATCAAAGCCTAAACTTGGCCCATAAAAAGTAATTTCAATAGCAGTTCTTTTGGTAACACTCCTAAAATGATGCAATGCAAGCACCTGGCCAATTTTCACGACTTCACAGGAACAAATTTTACTGATACTTCATTAGAAAATAGAAACAAGAAATAAAGTTCCCCTTTACCTAGCAAAGTCACCACCATGTTGTGTAATGACCAGACAGACTCAAAGGCTCCATCTGGAGCCACAGATACGTTCTTAACAGTGTCTTAGCCTCTCCAGTTTCTGCTACTATACTCCTCAGATTAGAGTTCCCTCTACCATGCAATGCATGCCTACCACTGGGACTGTGGGTCAGAAAAGCCTGTTCAGATGACTCACAGCAATAAAATCCCAGTTTTATCCCATTTATGAAGTGTCCCTTTGAAACAGTATCTTCTTTCCAAGTAGAAAACATATTATATCTCATCTCCCCCCAAAATACAGCTTCAAGTTATTCTAGCAGTTTATGTATATTGTTTCTATTGTGCATGAACATTTCTGGAAAGATTAATTTTCTCTCTTTATTTCCCTTATGGTATAAGGCAGGCAACCAAGAGAAAGGAAAGTAACTACATCTCTGGAATCTTTTTGGCATCAGAAAAGTTCTTGAAAATAATTTTACTAGACCCTTAATGTTCTCCTATTTTTTGACATACTGCATACCTTGTGGGATCTTATCTACTCCTGACCCGAGACTGAACCCATGCCCACAGTAGTGAGAGCACTAAGTCTTAATCACTGGACTGCCAGGAAACTCACTCCTATTCTTATATACAAACAGCTAAAATATGACTTTCTATCTATCTCTTTGTATGTAGCCTATCTCTTATAGATAGATGGGAATAACTACATCACCTTTGTGTGACATTAATTATGTTGGCATGTACTTTTTGGGGGATTGGCATGACAACACTTGTGAAAAATGAAATAAATATTGGTGTTTATAAATATCCATATATATATATGCGGGAGAAGGGCATGGCAACCCACTCCAGTATTCTTGCCTGGAGAATCCCATGGACAGAGAAGCCTGGTGGACTACACTCCATGGGGTTGCAAAGAGTTGGACACAACTGAGCGACTAACACATATACTTAGATGCAAATGAATATCACATTCAGTAAAGCAGCTGAGGTATATATTTAGCCAATTTAATATTTAGTTAATTATAAACTCTCTTATTAGAATTCACACCTGGTAGAAAACATATAGTTCCTGGGGATCTGCCAAGGGTCTGAAGACCACTAAAAAGTGATAGAAATATTAGAGGTCAAATATGTTTCTCCAAATTAAAATAGTTTTAAAGTATCCCGAAGGAATCAAAGTAATTGTTAGGACAGTGGGAGATGTGAAAAATTTTTGAGAGGATCCATGCACTACGAATATCCATTGAATGTCTGAAACGGTTGCAAGGCCAGGAAGATATGTTCTTACACAGTGGTCTCCAATGTTTTTGGCACTCGTGACCAGTTTTATGGAAGACAATTTTTTCATGGACCAAAAGGTGGGGGAATGTTATTGGGATGATTCAAGCTCATTACATTTATTGTGCACTTAATTGCTATTATTATTACATCAGCTCCACCTCAGATCATCAGGCATTAGATCCCGGAGGCTGGGGATCCCTGTTTCTAAAGGTAAGTGCCGAGAGGCTGTTTGGCATATGACATGCTTGCTTCCTGTCTTTACTGTGGATTCCATGAATGCAAGGAGAACTCTGCTAGGATATAAGAGACGAAATGATGAACAGCATGGTTATGGACTGCATGCTCATGAACCCCTAAAATGTAGGTGTCGAAACTTTAACCTTCTGTGTGGCTGTATTTGGAGGCAGAGTCTCAATGGGGGTAGTTAAGGCTAAATGAGGTCATAAAGGTGGGGCCCAGACCAGATAGGATTTGTGTCATATAATTAGAGAAACCAGGAGCTTGCTCTCTCCACTCACACATGCTAAGAAAGGACTGCGTGAGGATAGACCAGGAAGGCAGTCACCACCTACAAGTCAAGAAGAGAGCCTGTACCAGAAGCTGGCCCTCCTCGGGACTTGAGCTAGGACTTATAGCCTCCAGAATGGAGAGAAATGTTGGTTTAGCCACAGTCTATGATATTTTGTTACAGCAGCCCAAGAGACTAATACAGACATAAAGGAGAGCTTTTTCAATCACCCTGTGTATTCCAATAGCTGCATGAGCTTAAGAGACTTGAAAGGAAGGGCGGAAGCAAGTTAAAAACAAGAAAATTAATAGAAAGATTCCAAAGGGGCAGAGAAGATATACAATCTTTGTAAAATATTTGGGTAGTGAATTATGTGGCAGTGAAGTGTGAAGGTGTGAGAGAGAAAAATGATGTCTGCTTCATTAGATTTACACATTAAGTCTAAAGCACTTCCCTTCCAGGCCTGAATTACAAAGTTAAGCATAAGATCACCTACACAGAATCACTTGGTAGCTTCAAAACACATGTTTTCAAGTCTTGCTCAAATTAGAGAGCCTGATGTTTGTTGAACTGGGAATCTGTAGTATTAGCAAGATTTTGTATGAAAATTTTAAATAATGTACTTTGATAATTTGCTGTCTTAGAAGAATAGTAAGTGTGACTATTTACTACCTAGGGTAAGTCTCAGGTGACTTACACTATGGTTTTGTCCTACTAAATCCATTTAAAATATTCTGGAATGAGTTAAAACCTACATACAGAAGAATAAACCCATGCTTTGAGTTACGCTAAAACATGATGAAGAAGGCTGACTAAAAGTTTAATAAAACAACCCATCTATGTCATCTAATACCTGTAAACATCATGGATTTGTAGATTAAAAAAATATCTGAAAATTTCAGGATGAAGAAGAGTCTATTGACTGAGAAATTTTTTTTTAAAATTTATACCAGGACTCTCTTTTGGTAGCTATGACCCTGAAGGCAATCGGTATTGTCATAGTGATTTTTTTTTTTCCAAAGGCGTCTGATTCAGAAACTCAAACTATAATACAGGTAAAATTGAGCAGATCTGGTCAGGTGAGGGTGAGGGCAAAGCATAGCTGACCCTGAATCTACCTTACCTGCACAAACAGCCACTGAAACACCCCCAGGCATTTGTTCATCATTCAGTCACCCAGTGATGCCCAACCATTTGTGACCCCATGGAATGCAGCATGACAGGCCTCCCTGTCCCTCACCATCTCTCAAAGTTTGCCCAAGTTCATATCCATCGCATCAGTGAAGCCATCCAGGCATCTCATCCTGTGATGCCCTCTTCTCCTTCGGCTCTCAGTCTTTCCCAGCATCAGGAACTTTTCCAGCACCAGGGATTTTTCCCCAGGTGCTTGCATCCTCCTCAAAGCACAGTTTAAAAATGGTTATTGGACAGCCTCATTTTTGAATAGCTGTCTGCTAAACTATTGTAGGTGAAAGCCAGCATTTATTTTAATAATCTGACTTTCCTAGGCATTTCAACCATTTACACTTTTCTTGTTCCTATTACACATAACGTGGTGCCAAGCAAATGTGTTAGCTAAGTTTTGTTCATTGTTGATAATTTCTTTAGTGATATTTCCTAAAAATTGAAAGAATTTTAAACACTTAAGAATATTAGCACATGATACTATGTTGTATGTACTAAAAAAAAAAAAAATGAAAGTTGCTCCAATGAATTCTCTTCCCAGCTTTATACCATGTACTCAGGTCTGGCTGACATTCATCACAGAACACTGTGTCTCAAGATGGAGTCATTTTGTCCTAAATTAGTTTAAAGTGGAAGAAAACTACTGGCCCTGCAGCAGGCCTAGAATACCCCACCCCAAAGTCAGAGTCTAGTTTCACTAAAAGAAAGTGGACTTGGATCATTGAGAGGAGATATATTAGGAGAGAAAGAGCCTGTGAGTATACAGCTCACTGTCCCACTGAGGCACTGTATCTGTCTTTCAGGGTTACAAAAAATTACCATCAGCTAGGTGGCTAAAAACAAGTACCACGTATTGTCTCACAGGTCTGGAGGACATCGCTCCAAAATCAAGGTGCTGGCAGGACCATGCTGCCTCTGAAGACCCTAGGGGAGACTCCTCCTCGCCTCTTCCTGTCATTTGATGCTGGTCAGCAACCCTTGGTACTCTTCCTGTAGCTACATCATTCTGGTTTCTGCCTGATTCAAAATAGCCTACTTCCCTCTGTGTCTTCAAATATCTCTGTCCTTACAAGGACATCAGCCATTGGATTTAGGGCCCACACAATTTTGCATGACCTCATTTTAACTTGATTATACCTGCAAAGATCCTATTTCCAATTAAGATCACATTCACAGATATGAAGAGTTTGGAGTTGAGTGTATTTTGGAAGGAACACAATTTATCCTCTAATAGGCCTTAAGTGAATTCTGGAAAAAGGTAGTTCTTAGGTTGGGGGCTGTTCTGAAGAGAAGTCCAGGGGAATACCTAAAATTAACCTGGTCTTCTTTAGCTTCCCGCAGTGTGACCTCTCCAAGTGACATCCTGGATTGAAATCCTTTGTGTGTGTGTGTGTGGTGTGTGTGTGGTGTGTGTGTGTGTCTGTGTGTGCGTGTCTGTGTGTGTGTGAAATGGAGCCACCTGCCACCCACTCTCTGCATCAGAAAGTTAAACACACACTTAAAAGAAAACTCTACATTGTCAGAGAAACTAATTGTCAGAGAAACTAATTGCATCCAGAGATGCGATGGGATTCTGCAGAGTGCTCTTTGCAATTGAGGGGCTATTTCAGTCCTTAAGTGACTCAGTGCAGAAAGAAGAGTGGCATGTGCCCATTAAGATAAGTGGCACATTTAATTATAGGCTCAGAAACAAAGGTTCCAGAACATTCTGTGATGGAGCACCCCACATTTCCTACACCTTTCATTACAAATACAGATTCTAAATCAGTTCAGTTCAGTTCAGTCGCTCAGTCATGTCCGACTCTTTGCAACCCCATGAATCGCAGCACGTCAGGCCTCCCTCTCAGTCACCAACTCCTGGAGTTCACTCAGACTCACATCCATCGAGTCACTGATGCCATCCAGCCATCTCATCCTCTGTCGTCCCCTTCTCTTCCTGCCCCCAATCCCTCCCAGCATCAGAGTCTTTTCCAGTGAGTCAACTCTTTGCATGAGGTGGCCAAAGTATTGGAGTTTCAGCTTCAGCATTATTCCCTCCAAAGAAATCCCAGGGCTGATCTGCTTCAGAATGGACTAGCTGGATCTCCTTGCAGTCCAAGGGACTCTCAAGAGTCTTCTCCAACACCACAGTTCAAAAGAATCAATTCTTCGGCGCTCAGCTTTCTTCACAGTCCAACTCTCACATCCATACATGACCACTGGAAAAATCATAGTCTTCTAAACTAGTTAAGTTAGTCCTTTTACAGAAAAGTGACCCTAGATTCTCCATTTCACTAAATTTTCTTTCCTGCATAGGTTTTAGTGTGCCTACAGCTGATAAAGTCAGAGAATACCAGCTTTTTCTTGAATCAACACATATTTAGTGAGCAGTAACTATGTGCCAAGCCCCACTCAGAGTTTCTTGAGATACATCAAGAAAACAAAAAGCAGCTGAAGTCCCCTGCTGTCCTGATGCTTACATTCTACTCACATCTTCACTGACTATTATTTTATATATTTATTTCTGCTGTTAATTTTGGATGCCAAATCTAGTTATGGGTAGTTGAATTTTTTAAGATTTTTTTTCTTGATGTGGATTATTTTCAAAAGTCATTACAGAATTTGTTACAATAGTGCTTCTGTTTTATGTTCTGGTTTTTGTTTTTGGCCCAGAGGCATAGAATCTTAGCTCCCTGACTGGGGATTGAACTCACACCCCCTGCATTGGAAGGCAAAGTCTTAACCACTGGACCACCGGGGAAGTCCCTAAATTTTTGAGTGAGTGAGTGTTAGTTGCTCAGTTGTGTCTGACTCTTTGCAACCCCATGGACTGTAGCCTACCAGGCTCCTATGTCCATGGGATTATCCCAGCAGGAATACTGGAGTGGATTGCCATTTTCTTCTCCATGGGATCTTCCTGACCCAGGAATTGAACCTGCGTCTTCTATGTCTCCTGCAATGCACGTGGATTCTTTATCCACTGAACAATTGGGGAAGCCTGAATTTTTAACTGGAATCAAAATGTGTAAGGATGAAAATGTTTTGTGTTGGAAAAGTCTAATACCTTTCTTTTCTTCTTTCTTCTATATTTTCTTTCATATTTTTTTAAACTTTAGAATTTCAACAGTTGTATGTGTTATAACCAAGATAAACTGACTAAAGTGTTTGTCTTCCTGGTATCTCCAACTAAGCCTTGACGGAATGCTCCCTTCCTGCAGCTCAACTTTAAAGGCATCTCTTCCAGCTAGTTTAGTGACTCCCTACTTTAGGTGTTAGCAGTAGTGGAAAATATTCATCGATTTATATTCTTTGATTTTTCCAGTCAGAAAGGAAAAACTGGGACAGGCCAGCGTAAATATACTGCAATGTGACATTTTATTGAATTTTCTCTTATATGTCACTCTATTTTAATGCTATTTGTGAGCCCTGTTTCTCTAGCTATGATAGTAAATTCTGTGAAGGCAAAAAAATGCTTCTTTCGCTATCCCACCATTTCTCACTATAAGACCTGCCTCAGCCATACAGTAGATATCTAAGAAATACTTTTTGGATACTATTACTAAATAGTAATACTATTTTCCATTTGACAATTTTTAGAATCTTGTAATTATGGATATTTCATCAAATGCATATATTTAGTTAATGGTCATAGTCAACATCATGAAAGAATGAAATTCAAGCTAGGACATCAAATGCCTATGAAGCGTTCTCTTCTTGGCCCATGCTAAACACAGTGTGTCTGACTTTTACAATGCTCATAATTAGCACAAGAATTTTAGACATGAAGACAACTCCAATTTGCCAATATCTCAGCATAACTATATGCCATTAAATGCTTGTATCTCCTTGTTTCAAGCTTCTATTTGAGTTGTGCCTGTGTTCATGTTTAGTTCAAATGTGGCTTTAATTGCTAACAATGTTTGCTTTATCCCAAGTCAAAAAGCTGCCTCTTTACAACTATCACTAATGAATCTTAGGGCTGGTAAGTAGTTTCAATTCATGTGATGGACAGATTCTAAGGTGATTTCTATGATCCCTGTTTCCTGGTATTCATTTATTCCCTTTAAGCATGGTAGACCCTGTGATTTGCCTCCAACCAACAGACTATAGCAAAAGTGACAGAATATATATGATTATGTATAGATGATTACATTACATAAGATTGTAACACTTATGTTGTAAGGAAAGTCCCTTTCTCTTGCTGACTTTAAGGAAATACGCTACTATGTTGGTAATGTCCATATGGCAAAGAACTGATAGCAGCCTCAGGAAAAAAAAAATGTTAGCAAGAAATTGAGGACCTCAGTTCAAAAATCCAGAAGGAATGGACTGCTGCCAATAACCACTTGAGCATGGAAACAAATCCTTATTCTTCCTTCAAGCCTCTGATGATAACTCATGCCCAGCCAACATCTTGATCGAAGCTTTATGAGATCCTAAAGCAGAAGATCCAGCTAAATTGTACTCAGGCTTTGGACTTACAGAAAACTGTGAAGTAATTAATATATGTTTCTTAAGTCACAAAGCTTGTGGTATTAATAGACAACTCACACGTTGCATATCCCAACTCTGAGCATTTTAGTTAAACTTCCTGGATTACTAAGATTAAGAAGGATTTTGAAAACATACTTGCACCCACCAAGAATAACTGCCATAATGTATCAGCAAGGTTGTAGTGAACATATTTATGAGAAGTATATTTAATGTTTCAGCTCCATTCTACTCTCATTTATACTCTGTGAGATCAGAAGAAACAAATGATATGTTTCCACATATCAGCTCCTGTCCTCAAGATCAATGCTGTAGGCTGAAGGATTCAAAGTTGGTGGCCAGGAAATGGACATGGGTGAAACCAGCTATGTGTAAGTGCTTATGCAAAAATTATATGAAGAATCGTGAGTGCAGCAAACTGCCCCAGGCTAAACGACTCAGCAGTTCCCGGGCTAAAGAAAATGGTGTCTATGGAAGATGCTGGTCCAGTACTTCCATATCGAACCATGTTTCCACAGAAGCTGAATTTCTCAATTTTTATGTAATATGTTTCACTTTTATAAACACTAATTTTAATGCACAACTATTATATTAATTTCCTCACCATATACACTGCACTATTGTTGAATCACATGCTGCTATGGATGTGCTTTTGTGAGAGTTCACAGTTTGACCCATTATGTGATATGAGTTACCAATGCCATTTCATTTCCACCCATTTGAAAGGCAACTATGGTATAATTAAGTATCCATCGACTAGATTTTTTTCCAGGCTTATGAATTAAGAGGTAGCGTGAATATCTGAGGATGAAATGCATGGAATGCATAATATTGGATCGATGATATTGAAGGCAAGACTGTCCACAACCAGTTTTGTGCACACATTTGCATTGTTGGTGGGAGCTGCTTATGAGTGTTCGTCCAAAGAGCTGCTGAAGCAGAAATCATGATATGTACATGGTAGTTTATAACCTATACCAAAGTCTTACTTTTTTCCAGTCATGACCAAAATAGTCTAATTTAATGAACTCATTATTATCTAGACAGCTCTGAATAATTCATTACATCTCTATAGCTTGTTAACAATGATGATTAAGTACAAACTCTAGTATGAACTCTGAGGAACAGTAAGAAAAGATAGCATGTTTTGGCCCTCAGAAAGCTTATATTATAGTGCAGACAATGAATAAAAATCAAACTATAAGTTGAGTTACTGATTTTTCATATAAGCTGACCTCAGAAGAATTTTGATAGAAAACAGCTTCATTCTCTCTCATTGTCCCTACAAATTCATTCTGTGGACTAATTACTATTATTCTAGTGGACGAAATATTTCTGTGGTCCCAAAATACTTTACAGTTCAGTTCAGTTCAGTCACTCAGTCATGTCCAACTCTTTCCGACCACATTAACTGCAGCATGCCACGCCTCCCTGTCCATCACCAACTCCCAGAGTCCACCTAAACCCAAGTCCATCGAGTCGGTGATGCCATCCAACCATCTAATCCTCTGTTGTCCCCTTCTCCTCCTGCCCTCAACCTTTCCTGGCATCGAGGTCTTTTCAAATGACTAAGCTCTTCACATCAGGTGGCCAAAATACTGGAGTTTCAGCTTCAACATCAGTCCTACAAATGAATACCCAGGACTGAACACCCAGTCCATCCTTTAGGACTACTGGAAAAACCATAGCCTTGACTAGATGGACCTTCGTTGACAAAGTAATGTCTCTGGTTTTTAATATGTTGTCTAGGTTGGTCATAACTTTCCTTCCAAGGAGCAAGCATCTTTTAATTTCATGGCTGCAATCACCATCTGCAGTGATTTTGCAGCCCCCCAAAATAAAGTTAGCTACTGTTTCCACTGTTTCCCCATCTATTTGCCATGAAGCGATGGGACCAGATGTCATGATCTTCGTTTTCTAAATGCTGAGCTTTAAGCCAAATTTTTCACTCTCCTCTTTTACTTTCATCAAGAGGCTTTTTAGCTCCTCTTCACTTTCTGTCCTAAGGGTGGTGTCATCTGCATATCTGAGGTTATTGATATTTCTCCTGGCAATCTTGATTCCAGCTTGTGCTTCTTCCAGCCCAGAGTTTCTCATGATGTACTCTGCATAGAAGTTAAATAAGCAGGGTGACAATATACAGCCTTGACGTACTCCTTTTCCTACTTGGAGCCAGTCTGTTGTTCCATGTCCAGTTCTAACTGTTGCTTCCTGACCTGAATACAGGTTTCTCAAGAGGCAGGTCAGGTGGTCCGGTATTCCCATCTCTCTCAGAATTTTCCACAGTTTATTGTGATCCACACAGTCAAAGGCTTTGGCATAGTCAATAAAGCAGAAATAGATGTTTTTCTGGAACTCTCTTGCTTTTTCGATGATCCAGTGGATGTTGGCAATTTGATCTCTGGTTCCTCTGCCTTTTCTTTTTCTTTTTCTTTTTTTTTCCCTCTGCCTTTTCTAAAACCAGCTTGAACATCTGGAAGTTCACAGTTTACGTATTGATGAAGCCTGACTTGGAGAATTTTAAGCATTACCTTACTAGCGAGTGAGATGAGTGCCATTGCGCATTAGTTTGAGCATTCTTTGTCATTGCCTTTCTTTGGGATTGGAATGAAAACTGACCTTTTCTAGTCCTGTGGCCACTGCTGAGTTTTCCAAATTTGCTGGCATATTGAGTGTAGCACTTTCACAGTGTCATCTTTCAGGATTTGAAATAGCTCACCTTGAATTCCATCACCTCCACTAGTTCTGTTCGTAGTGATGCTCCTAAGACCCACTTGTCTTCACATTCCAGGATGTCTGGCTCTAGGTGAGTGATCATACCATCGTGATTATCTGGGTCATGAAGATCTAATTTGTGCAGTTCTTCTGTGTATTCTTGCCACCTCTTCTTAATACCTTCTGCTTCTGTTAGGTCCATACCATTTCTGTCCTTTATGGAGCCCATCTTTGCATGAAATGTTTCCTTGATATCTCTAATTTTCTTGAAGAGATCTCTAGTCTTTCTCATTCTGTTGTTTTCCTCTATTTCTTTGCATTGATCGCTGAAGAAGGCTTTCTTATGTCTTCTTGCTATTCTTTGGAACTCTGCATTCAAATGGGTATATTTTTCCTTTTCTTCTTTGCTTTCCACTTCCCTTCTTTTCACAGTTTTTTGTAAGGCCTCCTCAGACAGCCATTTTGCTTTTTTGCATTTCTTTTTCTTGGGGATGGTCTTGATTCCTGTCTCCTGTACAATGTCACGAACCTCCGTCCATAGTTCATCAGGCACTCTGTCTATCAGATCTAATCCCTTAAATCGATTTCTCACTTCCACTGTATAGTAATAAGGGATTTGATTTAGGTCATACCTGAATGGTCTAGTGGTTTTGTCCACTTTCTTCAATTTCAGTCTGTATTTGGTAATAAGGAGTTCCTGATCTGAGCCACAGTCAGCTCCTAGTCTTTTTGTTGCTGACTATATAGAGGGCAGGGGCATCGCCCAAGAGGAGCTACCCTGCATCCGAGGTGGAGCAGCGGCTGCGCTTTGCCGGAGCAGCTGTGAAGAGACCCCACATCCAAGGTAAGAGAAACCCAGATAAGATGGTAGGCACTGAGAGAGGAGATTAGAGGGCAGACAGACTGAAACTACAATCACAGACAACTAGCCAATCTGATCACATGGACCCCAGCCTTGTCTAACTCAATGAAACTAAGTCATGCCGTGTGGGGCAACCCAAGATGAGCGGGTCATGGTGGAGAGGTCTGACAGAATGTGGTCCACTGGAGGAGGGAATGGCAAACCACTTCAGTATTCTTGCCTTGAGAACCCCATTAACAGCATGAAAAGGCAAAAAGACAGGAAACTGAAAGGGGAATTCCCCAGGCAGTAGGTGCCCAATATGCTACTGGAGATCAGTGGAGAAATAACTCCAGAAAGAATGAAGGGATGGAGCCAAAGCAAAACAACACCCAGTTGTGATTGGGACTGGTGATGGAAGCAGGGTTTGATGCTGTAAAGAGCAATATTGCATAGGAACCTGGAATGTCAGGTCCATGAATCAAGGCAAATTGGAAGTGGTCAAACAGGAGGTGGCAAGAGTGAACATTGACATTCTAGGAATCAGCGAACTAAAATGGACTGGAATGGGTGAATTTACCTCAGATGACCATTATATCTACTACTGCGGGCAGGAATCCCTTAGAAGAAATGGAGTAGCCCTCATAGTCAACAAAAGAGTCCAAAATGCAGTACTTGGATGCAATCTCAAAAGCGACAGAATGATCTCTGTTCGTTTCCAGGGCAAACCATTCAATATAACAGTAATCCAAGTCTATGCCCTGACCAGTAATGCTGAAGAAGCTGAAGTTGAACAGTTCTATGAAGACCTACAAGACCTTTTAGAACTAACACCCAAAAAAGATGTCCTTTGCATTATAGGGGACTGGAATGCAAAATCCTTTTGGTAGCCAGCTAATGAATAAATTGTTCTTTAACTTTGGCATACACATCAGAAATATACAAGTGCCTAATGCTGGTAGATCTAGTCTTGGCTCATCTATGCAAGTACATAATAGAAGTTCTAGCACAATCCTCTGCTATGCAGGAAAACTTGGTACTTTTGTTTTATTGATCTTTGGTATACCTGCTAAAACCACAGGAAAAATTATATTTACCATGCTACTGCCAATGCAATGAAGACAAACGTGAAAATAAGTGAAGTTTTGAAATGAAAAATTATTTAATGCTAGAGGAGAGAGTCTATCTGGATTCATCTAGGCAAATAATGAAATTACACTCGATGGAGCACTTAGAGCACACACTGCATCTCTTAAATCTGACAACAATCCTATGAAATTTTAAAATAGAACTTAAAATAGCTGAGTAAGATTGACTGTGTTTCAACCGCCATCTAGCACAAACTGATGTATAATCTTGGAAAAATGTTGAGCTTCTCTGAGAGTCATCTGTACAATTTCATCTATTTAAATGAAGATAATGATTATATTATCCTCATAATATAGTAAATGATTAATCTATTTATTATAATAAATGATAAATATGTAATAAAATTATCATAATAAATGACAAACAAGTATTATCTTCATAATAAATTAATCTTCATAATAAATGATTAATCTATTCCAGGCATTATTCCATATATTTTACATGGATTATTTCATTTAAAACTCACCACCACCTTGTAAGATAACACTACCATCATTATGCTAGCTTTATAATAATGTGTGTGTGCTCAGTCATACCTGACTCTTTGCAACTCTGTGCACTGTAGCCACCAGGTCCCTCTGTCTATAGCATTTTCCAGGGAAAAATACTGGAGTGGGTTGCCATTTCCTCCTCTAGGGGATCTTCCCAACCCAGGGATCAAACACCGCCTCATGAGTCCCCTGCACTGCTGTCAGATTCTCGACCATTGGACCCATCAGGGACTAGCTGCATAGGCCAGCTTTGCTCAGGAGGAAAATGAAGATCGCTGTGGATAGGTAAGTAGTCACCAAGATCTCCCAGGTATTCAGGCCTCAGAAGTTTGTTTCTAAAGCCAAGGATCTTAAATATTTTAGCATATTCATCACCTACTGTATTAACACATATATATGGAATCCAGAAAAATGGTACTGATAAATGTATTTGCAGGACAGGAATGGAGATACAGATGTAAAGCACAGACTTGTGGACACAGCGGGGGAAGGAGAGGGTGGGGCACATGGAGAGAGCAGCATTAGATATACTACCATGTGCAGATGGACAGCTGTAGGAAGCTTCTTTTAGCACAGGATGCTCAGCCCAGTGCTCTGAGATAACCTGGAGGGGTGGGATGGGGGCTGGGGTGGGAGACACCTTTCAGAGGGAGGGGATATATGTAAACTTATGGCTGGTTTGGGCTTCCCTGGTGGCTCAGATGGTAAAGAATGTGCCTGCAATGTGGGAGACATGGGTTCGATTCCTGGGTTGAGAAGATCCCCTGGAAGAGGGAATGGCCACCCATTCTAGCATTCTTGTCTGGAGAATTCCACGGACAGAAGAGCCTGGTGGGCTACAGTGCATGGGGTCACAAAGAGTTAGACACAACTGAGCAACTAACACACGTGGTAGATTCACTTTGCTGTATGGCAGAAACCAACAAAACATTGTAAAGCAATTATCTTCCATTTAAAAATAAATTTAAAAATTTAGTAATGCATATAAAGTAATAAGAACGTGAAAGGTTTTCAATCCATAGTTGTGCATATGAATCAGGATAATAATATTCAAATAGGAAAATGTAGAGACTGAAGGGTTTTGAAGGAAACACAACTACTGGTTTATTTCCCATGCCATCTAATTTAAATATTGTGTGTGTGTGTGTGTGTGTGTGTGTGTGTGTGTGTGTGTGTGTGTGTGTGTGTGTGTGATGGTATTTCCTTGTCATCAAAAGCCTTCCGATTTTAGCACAGCATCTTTAGGGCACTCTGTATGTTGGATAGGCTTCCCTGGCGGCTCAGACAATAAAGACTACACATGCAATGCAGGAGACCCCAGGTTGATTTCTGGGTTGGGAAGATCCCCTGGAGGAGGCCATGGCAACCAACTCTAGTGTTCTTGCCTAGAGAATCCCCATGAACAGAGGAGCCTGGTGGGCTACAGTCCATGGGGTCACAAAGAGTCAGACGCGACTGAGTGACTAAGCACAGCACATGAGGTCGATATTAATACCCAAAGGAAAGAGAAAGTTCTTCCTGCTCCATCCCCTGCCCTGCCCCTCTTGGAATGGGAGAATAGCCCTTGGGACAGCAGAGCCAATGCCGTGGGGTTGCTCCTAACAGCCGTGCTATTTCCACTTGGCTTTTCTTTTAATGAGAGGAAACTTCTTTCCAATGTGAACAGCAAGTCTCCATGGATCCTGCCTGTAGAACAATGACAGCTAGATCTCACTCCAGTTACAAATGGGAATCTAGTTGCCAGTGAAATTTTGGAGGACTCGCAAGGTTACGCTGACCCTGAGATTTAGGTTGGCAGTTGGCCTCCCCATAGAAGAAAAACCCAGCTGGTCCTCTGGGGAAAGCAGAGGTTATGAGCAGGTATTCTCTGCAGGGTTTCTCATCTGTGACATCAGCACCAATACATGTTGACCAGACAACAGCCAATCCCTGGGTTCATTCTTGGTAAATTATAACAGCCTGGTTTTTAGAACTAAAAATCTGTATTTCTCATACAAGCTATACAGCTTGGCTATAAAATAAATGTAGAAGAAAACGTGTATGCATCTGTTCAGTAGGTAAAATGAATGATTTCTTACATACATAGTAAACGTTAAATAAGATGAACAGAAATTTAAAATGTACGGTGATACAAGACATTGAGCATCATAAAAGAATTTGGTATTAAGACCATAAAGAGTCATGAGGACATTACCAATGTGAATTCAAAACCTGAAACAATTTTATGGTTGCAGAAGTTTTGACTGAGGTAATTTTGATTTTGATGTAGTTTTGACTTGATTGTAATTTAGATACAATAGTTACTTCTGAAATATGATGTTTTTTAATCAGTCTGTAGTGTGAGTTCTTGTATGTCTACATATATTCACATTCATGGAAATCAATTTAATGCATAGAGGCTGAGGCAGCTTTGGTGCACTGGGAAAGATCACTGAACCCAAAATTAGCAGACCTTGGCTTGAGAACCAGTTTTACCCCTTGTAATTAGCACTTAGAAAAATCAGTTAAGTATACAGGCCTTGTTTTATATCAAATGGAGATTGTAACGCCTACTTTGTTGTTCTGAGAAGCATAGTGAGATGAAAGATATAAAAGTACTTAACACTATATCTAGTCCATTGCAATGGTAGTTTTCAAATCATTCCCTTGGAAAATGAGGGCAAAGACAGATCATGAATCAAGCTTATCTTCTTAAAAGATAACAGAGTGTATAGGATGGTGTTTAGAATGTTTCCTAGTTAGACATATTTGAACACTTAATAATGTATAACACTTATACAGCCCTCATTAAATCACAGTGTTCTAAGCACTATAGATATATAAGCTCATTTAATAATCACTGCAATCCTAGAGTAGCTTGATATTGCTTCCCTTTCTTTCAAAGGAAAGGAAACTGAGTCATGAAGAGATAAAATAGTTTCCCTGAGATCCTTTATATAACCAGTCATTACATTTTTAAAGCCTCAGTTTCCCTGCCTGTGAATTGGTTATAATAATAGTCCAACTTTTAGGTGAAGATTAAATGTGAAACTTAACCCAATTTTGTGACATGTGATAAGAAGGTAAGAGTGTTAATACAAATCCTTAAGGACTATAAAAGTGAGGTTAGATGAGATTATCAATCAAAGTTTGAGTTTAGTGGCTAGAAACAGATGCTTATAATAAATGTGGCATCAGAGAAATGTGATTTTTTTTCCCCTTCTCATATAAAGAGGGGACCAGAGATAGGCAGTTTACAGCTGATATAAAGTAATGCAACTTACTCTTTAAGACTCTGCTTGTCAGCTTATGGTCACAAGGTGGCTGCCAGGATTCCACCCATCAAGTTCAGATTCCAGACAGGAAGAAAAGAAGGGGAAAAAATCAAAAGGGTGTGACAGTCGAGCATGCCCTGCTTTTTAAGATTTCTGAGAAGTCTAGACCAATGGCTGCATTTCATTAATGAAAATTTTGTTGTATGGTGAACATGTGAGGTTTCTTGAGTAAAGTGATGAAGCATGGTTATTGGATATGCAATGAGCAGTACTTGCCACCCAAGATTAAAGGAATCAGGTTCAATGCTGATTGCTGGTAAATGCTTCCCTAAAGACAATGGTGTGAACATTACTCCAAATTTGCAGGTAGCCTTAAAAATGCAAAGCCAATTTGTTTATCAATGATATGATTATGCACTTTTATAAAATGAAACTACTTTCATTTAAAATGCATCAACCATAATAAAATCCCTAAAATTTCTATGTCAGTTTCCTGGGGCTGCTGTAACAAAACACCACAAACTGGGTAGATTAAAGCAACAGAAATTTTTCTGCCATACTTCCAGAGGCTGAAAGTCCAAACGCAAGGTGTCAGTAGGGTTCCTCCTGGAGCCTCTAAAGGAGAATCCGTTCTGTGCTTATTTTCTGTCTGGTGGTAGCTGGCAATCCTTGGATGTTGTGGTTTGTTGACAATCACTTCAGTCTCTTTTCTCTGTCATCACCTGGCCTTCCCCTCCATGTCTCTGCGTGTCTTCTTTCCTGCCTCTTATAAAGATGCTCCTTGTTGGATTTAGAGCTCACCCTAAGCACAGGATGATCTCATCTAGAGACCCTTAACTTAATTACTTCTTGCACAGACATACATATCTATAATTATCTCAAAATAAATATTTCCATTAAAAGGTCACATTTACAGGTACCAAGAGTTAGTATTTGGATATATCTTTAGGAGGCCACTATTCAACCGACTATGCAACCAAAGGACAGAGTGAAAGGATTAGGAAGGTCATAGGCATGAAGTGTCGAGATATTCATAGCTCAGACTGCGATGGATAAGGGAGAGAGCCAAAGAGAACCCATGGCAGGAGCCCACTGATCAGCATGACCTGCCAGCATCACCATCCATTTAACTCCTTCAGGGGAAGAGGATATTTATCTGATTCCTCAAAGAAACAAAGGCCCAATCAGCCATGCTGAAATTAGCTTTTAGCTTATTCTCGACCAACAGAAACAATCAACAGATTTTTTGTCCATGGTTAGTTTTTTCTTCTTTCAGAACAGTACTGACTCCAGTGCAGCATGGCCTTCTCCCAGTATCACCAGATTTTAAAAACTGCATTCATGGCAATAGCTAAGGAAATGTAGGAAATATTTTGGTTGTTTTTCTTGATAACCAACACATTTTGGGGAGGGTTCTTTTTAAATATTTATTATGATGATATTGGCTTGTTCCTTTTCTTCTTAAACCGCACAACACGTTAGGTCTTACTTGTCCTATCACAATCTACAACCCCAGCATTGAAAGGGCAGAATCTTAACTACTAGACCACCAGGGAAGCCCCCTGGGGAGTTTCTGTACCAGGAGTCTGCAAATACATTTGTCTGGAGGGTCCAGTAAAGTCAGCTTTGTATGAAAAATCCATTACCATCTCCAGTTTGGTTTTGTTTTCATTTCTTATCAAAGTATGAGTTCAAGAATGGTTTTAATTTTTTTTAGTTGAAATTTTAAGAAAAGTGGTATCCTAGTTCCATGGAAAAAAAATGGCAACTGATCTTAAATGTCAGTGGCATGGAGTCAATGGGGAATAAAGGTAAGGACAAAGTGGGGAAGTCTGGGCCCATCCTAAGAGAAACGGGCACAACAAAGCTACTCTTGATTATTATCCTAAAGGAATGGAAGTCCTGGGGGACCACATCCTTTCGATATTGTTTTGATAAGTATCCAGAAATGCTATCTCTTTATAAAAATATGATAATTTTCAATTCTAAAATATTGGGAACTGATTAGAAACACTTCCTATTTTAATACTCATTGAGCAGATTAATCCTGCACAGATCAAGCAAAAATAAGGTGGGGTAAATTCAATTTAAAATTTCTGCATACACATTTATAGGTGAATGCACACAGACACATGTTTCTGGAAAAACAGCACAATTCTCAACTATAAATCCAGGCACATGCATGTCAAGGAGACAATGATGTCCTTGCCTTTAAGGAAAGCAGCGGCAAGTGTATAATTGCTGAGTTTTACATAAGAAGGTCGTTTCTTGCTGAAGGAATATTTTTATTATCCGATCTTGCAGGTCAATTTGTTCATAACTGTGTCTTGTTGTTAGATGTTTCCTTAAGAATTTTCTTTTACATCTGTGGTTTGATATTAAAATGAGTTACATGGATAATACTGGGTTTCATTAAAGTCATTTTGACGGTCATTTTATACTTTATATATTTGGTTGATAAAATGAGGCTATTGTCAAAGCCTTCAGGACCGAATAAAAGACCAAAGTCTAAACCAGTCTTCCTTTCACATCCTACCAAGTTCCAAATTCTATTCAGGGTCTCACTGATAATATACATATTTTTCTTTGAAGATTTATTGCTGTTGTTTAGTCGCTATGTCAGACTCTTTGCAACCCCACAGACTGTATGTAGCTTTCTAGGCACCTCTGTCCATGGGATTCTCCAGGCAAGAGTGCTGGAGTGGGTTGCCATTTCCTTCTCCAGGGGATCTTCTTGACCCAGGAATTGAACTCATGTCTCTTGCATTGGCAGGTAGATTCTTTCCTGCTGAACCACCAGGGAAGCCCCTTTGAAGATTAATAGGCCTGAATTATGGTGGTATAACTTGTCTCCAAGGGCCTGTAGGTTCCTTGGAAACGTACTTTGCTCTAAATTCTTTGAAGAAAACAATTCTTCAAACTTTACAAATTAGGGTACCCTCTTATACTTGTGCCAAGTGTTAAAAAGACAAAGAATTCAACTCTGCAACCCTTCACCAAATAAGGTTTCTGTTGAATTACTACTCTGTGCTCAGGTTTGTGCTAGAATCTAAGATATTATTCACGTTTTCAATTCTCAAGCCTTGAATCCTTGAGTAAGATTATGAGAACTTCATTCATAAATACTGTATCTCTCACAAGTCACCAAATCTACCCTTTCTAACTCCTATTACAGAAATTAACATGCTGACCACATCAACACTCTAATTCACGTACTTGGAAATCCTGGGATTTCTACTCATAGACCAAACCAGTGCTAAGCTCCATGAACAATTGTTAGCCTGAAAGTGCCCATTTTAAACTCAAACTTTTCAGAGGTTCTCAAAGATATATCCAAGAAGATGTCATGAAAATATTTTAAAGAATTGACAAATATAACAAGACTCTTTTGTAAGACTAGTTTAAGGCACTAAAGGATCAAATATTTCAGAAGGAAGGTTAAGATAGGGATACTATTGGAGGATATTGTGGGAAGGAGGTCAGAAGTTTCAGATTCTGGCCTCATTTGTGTTCTACAGTCTGGCAAAATTATCAATAAATATAAAACACAAGAAATTAGAATAAATTAATGTCAACACCCCACCGCTTCTCTGGTGGCTCAGCAGTAAAGACTTTGCAATGCCAGAGAACCAGTTTTGATCCCTGGGTTGAGAAGACCCCCTGCAGAAGGAAATGGCAACCCACTCCAGTATTCTTGCATGGACAGAGGGGCCTGCAGGGCTACAGTCCCTGAGGTCATGACTTAGCAACTAAATAACAACAAAATATCAACTCCCAAGTTGATTTTGAGCCCCACAAATCAGTGAAAATTTGTGGTGAGCCAGACTAGACTAAACAAATGATCCTAGGAGATAAATCCAAATTAGAATCTAGGCACACCACATGCCAACTCCAACAGAGAAACGGGCAGAATGGAAACCCACCACTATATGCTGATCCTTTGCAGCCCACTGACTCCTCCCTTTCATAAACATGGTCCAATCAAGGTTCTGAAGTCTCCCCAATTAAAACAGTTTCCTTCACCTGGAGAGAAGTGAAGATGGGAGCATATACAGGAGGTCTTGAAAACATGCCGTTTCTTATATATGAACACCACTTCTTAGATTCTCTTAAGTTCCAAGAAGATACATTTTATGGGACAATCTCCATATCATATAATGAAACTTTTTAATAATAATGAATCATGAGATGTGAAAGTGAAGTCGTGTTGACTCTTTGCGACCCCATGGACCGTAGCCTACCAGGCTCCTCTGTCCATGGCATTCTCCAGGCAACAGTACTGGAGTGGGTTGCCATTTCCTTCTCAGGGGATCTTCCCAACCCAGGGATCGAATCCAGGTATACCACATTGTAGGCAGACGCTTTACCATCTGAGCCACCAGGGAAGGTGTGATGTGTAATAATGTGATTTCATATTTATAGCCTCTACTTTTTTCAAATAATCAAATGTGCAGGTCTTGAAAATTACATGCCTCTTATTAGAACATAATCATAAGGGATTTGATTCAGGTCATACCTGAATGGTCTAGCAGTTTTCCCTACTTTCTTCAATTTAAGTCTGAATTTTGCAATAAGGAGTTCATGATCTGAGCCACAGTCAGCTGCCAGTCTTGTCTTTGCTGACTGTATAGAACTTCTCCATCAGACATGACTGAGCAACTGAACTAAACTCTTAGAACAGTTAAGGAATGGTTTTCTTTGGGTATATGAACAAATAATGTCAACACTGTGCTATCATTGCAGAAACAGTGGTATATTTAAATAGCAGCAGCAGCACAGATGAAGGATGAATTAATTCTATGGGAGACAAGAGGAACCAATCCCACAATCTATCAATTGTGAAGGAGAAGGAGAAGTTCAGAAGGCAGATGGGGGTGGGGTGGTGAAGAAAGGCTTTTCTGTTGGAGGAAACAAAATGCTCAAAGGCTTAGAAGCTTAAAACAGCATGGTACCTCGGAATGAGGAGAAATAGTTGGCCTGTCTGATCTTATGTTTTGCTAACTATGAGGGGAGAGGAGAGGAATTTACATAGTTCGATAAGTAAAGGAATCCAAGACAGTCTATAGCACATTCACAAAAGCCTATTTATTTTATTATCTCTGCCTTGTGTTTAGATTTGCTTCTCCAAATACTGAGAAATAACTGGAAAGCATTTTTCCCCCTCAGTGGCAATTTAGTATTTCTGTCTGGATTAATAACCTACATTACTTATAGAGAATATTCTTACAGGAAACTAATGATGGCTAATATACTGGGTACCTAACACCTGCAGCTTGCCATACTGAAAAGGAACCATGTTGGGAAGTTAATTACTGGAGGGTAGGGAGTGGCCAAGAGGCCCTGAAGCATAAAATACACAGAATCATGTTTGGATTCTTTGGAACAGTGGGGATCTCTCATCACTGATGCAGTTTATTCCACCAGAATTTGCCCAGCACAGCTTGGTAACACAAACATTGAACAGTGGACGAAACAAACAAGTCAAATATATAAAGACAGCTATGTTCATTACAATTCAGGACAAGTGTAAAATCATCTTAGAATATTTTGCAATGTGTACCTACTCCATGCACAAGATTAAAACAAATACCTGGGTTAGTTTCAACTTTCAGCCTAAAGCTAGAGGAATTTGGGCATTGACTTTAGCAGAATATATACTATCAACCAGACCATCAATGTGCTCCTCCCCATACTGATCCAATATCATAGAATATTAAAGTTGACTTTGTTGCTATGACTGTAGTACACAGTCGTTCACATTCTTTTTATTGAATACAAGGTAAAGATTCTCATCCCCTTCCATATCCTTTTCCAATGCTTTTGTCTCTCACATATTCTTCTAGACGTGATTTATGCATATATGAGTAGTATCTTTTTTCTATTTTCATAAAAATAGTAGCATACAAAATACATTTCATGAAACTTTTATTTTTCACTCAGAAAATACATCTAGACAGTGTCTGTACATAATGAACTTCATCATTTTATATAGCTGTATAGGATTACATTATTTGAGCGTACTACAATTTAGGTGACTAGTTCTTTATGATCATTTAGGATATTTCTAATTTACATCTTTAAGAATGTCACAGAATAACTTTGTTCACCTGTAATTTCGAACCTGTACACAACGTTTCTAGGATAAATTCATGGAGGGTAACTGTTTGGAAAATAGGCGAAGACATGTATAGATTTTTCACCAAAGGGGATATACCAATAACAAATAAGCACATGAAAAGATGTTCAACATCATTAGCAACTAGGGAAGTACAATTTAAAACCACAAAAGGATATCACTATCAAAATAACTAAAAAGTAAAAAACAGTGGCAGCACCGTATGTTGGTGACGGTGTGGAGAAAAGGGGTCACTCATACAATGTTGGTAAGAATGTAAAATGCTAAAGACAATCTGGAAAACTGTTTTTCAGTTCCTTAAAACATGGAACTACCATAATACCCATCGATTAGAATCTATTATGACATTTATTGCATTTATGGCAAAGAAATGAAGACTTATGTTCACCAAACACTGTACAAAACCGTGTAAGGTAGTTTTGTGTGTTTACGTGCGTGTGTGTTAAGGTAGTTTTATGCAGAAGGGTCCCAAACTAGAAAACAACCCAAATGCCTTTCAGCGGATAAATTGTTAAACCATGCTACATTGAATACTACTCAGCTATACAAATGAACAAATTATGGTTACATGTGAAAATCTGGATAAATCTCCAATCATTCTGAATAAAAAAAAAAAAAAGCTAATCCCAAACACTGTATAATTTGATTTATATAGCATTTTAGAAAAGTTATAATTAAAGAAATGGAGAAAAATTCATAGTTGCCAAGGGTTAAAGGTGGTAGGGGTGGAAGGAAGTGTTTGTGACTATAAAAGAGTAATATAAGGGATCCTTGTGGTAATAGGAACGTTCTGCATCTTGACTGTGTCAGTATCAATCCTGGTTATAATACTGCAAGATGTTAACCACGAGGGGAAAGAAAATGGGAGAAGGGATGCAAGGAATCTCTCTGTATTATTTCTTATAACTGCACACACATCTATAATTATGTCAAAGATTTAATTATAAAAGGAAGTCTAATTGTAGTCTCAAGATATGTACAATTATAAATTGAGTAAATACAGCAAGACTGACTGCATTTTCCCCCTTTGCTCTTTTTTTTAAAATTTACACTCCAACTCATAGTGAGTGAGAGAATCTTGTTTTCAACACTTTGTGACTTTGTCCAAATCCAACAGGTAAAAATGGTGAAATTTTCATTCTTTTTCTGAATGTGTTTCTCAACCAGAAGATAAAAGACAACTCACTTCCCAGTAAAAATAAAAACATACAACTTCAATGACAAGAAAAGCAAGCATACTCTTATATTAGAAAAAAAAAAAAATCTGACAGAAAAGCACCAACAAAATGGATTCAAAATTCCACTTCCAGGAAAAAAAAAAAATGTTTTTCACTTAGTGAAAATACAGATGACCAACTGTATTGAAGGTGGATCCAAAGTAGGACGACAAATTAGCCGGAGGTCTTTAGGGCTTTTTTGGTATCATTTTAATTGATTTCATTTACTTATTTTTAAGTTCAAACATCCATATATCACAGCAATAAGCTGAATTTATGTCACACATGTCTTCCTGCATCTGGCGATGGTAAAACAAAAGGCTCTTCCTGGTTTTGAGAGCCCATTTATTAACATCCAAGGAACAGTAGGCAGAAAAAAGTTACAGGCAAACAATTAAGAGCAATTACCACATTATTGAGTTTTGAGAGGCATTTCAGCTTTAGGTAATTGGCTTCAAATCAGCTGTGAATCAAACTGATGTACTTGTGACCAGCTAAACATTTCTAGTGCTTTCTAGTGCTTCCAACAAGCTAACTCCAGCAATACAAGACACTGCTTTAGGAGTTTCCAAAAATAAAAGGAAAGGTAAGTTCTCAGAGTTGTTTTTGTTTGTTTGTTTGTTTTTGCTTTTTTGTCTGGTAGACAATGATGTTACCTGGTGTTCAGAATTCTAAGTGTTAAAGTGCGAGAGTTAGTCACTCCGTCATGTCTGCCTCGTTGTGACCCCATCGGTTGGAGCCCACCAGGATTCTCTGTCCATGGGATTCTCCAGGCAAAAATAATGGAGTGGGTAGCCATTCCCTTCTCCAGGGAATCTTCCCAACCCAGGGATCAAACCTGGTCTCCCGCACCGCAGGCAGATTATTCACCATCTGAACCACATATTAATCACCTAAGCATTTCGTTAATGGAGATTCTGATTCAGTAAATCTAGAGTGAGGCCTGAGATTCTGTCTTTTTCACCAACTCCCAGGTGATGCTGACACCCCTGGTTTATGGAGCACATTTACCATAGCAAAGGTGTGGAGAAGAGGAATGTGACTCAAACTGATACAACTTCAATCCTTAAATCAGACTCTTGAGTTTCCTGTGGGGTTATAACCTCTTGTCGCATACGTATTTCCAGCCAGATGAACTATAATCTCTGCCATTTTCATAAAAAGCACATAAAAATGAAACAACTTTGATGTCTTTCCCCATTAGAAAAACATCAGCAAATCCAAAAGTATATTCCTATAAAAAGGACAACACAGTAATAATTACATTAGTTTGCTAAGGTTTCCATAACAAAATATCACAGATGGGATGCTTGAACACTGGAAATTTATTATTTGATAGTTCTAGAGGCTGGAAATCCAAAACTGAGGTGTTGCCCGGCTTGATTCCTTCTGTGAGTTATGAGGGGAGAATTTTCCAGGCCTCTCTCCAGGGCTTATGGCTGGCTGTCTTCTTTTTCTGTCTCCTCACACTGCTGTCTCCCATCTTTGTATATCTATCCATCAATATATCAAATTTCTCCTTTTATTAAGGACATTGGTAGTATTGGATTAGGGCCCATTCTAATCACCTCACCTTAATTTGATTACCTCTGTAAAGGCCCTGTCGCCAAACAAGGCTACGTTTTACAATATTGGTGGTGGGGTTGGGGCGGGGGGTGTTGGTTAGGACTTTAATATGCAATATTTGGGGTGGACACAATTCAACATGTTACAGTGTTTTTCATTTCTTCTTCCTGTTCTAATCTTTCATCTTTGTTGTTTTTGTTATCCCATGGACTGCAGCATGCCAGGCTTCCCTGTCCTCCACTCCTCCCAGAGTTTGCTCAAATTCATGATAAGCTGGTGATACTACCTAACCATCTCATCCTCTGCCACCCCCTTCTCCTTCTGCCTTCAATCTTCCACCTTAAAATGGATTAATTATACCATTGAAACCATGACATTTAGCAACCATGGATAGAAGAAGAGGTATCACTCCACTAGCTGATAATTTCAAAGATGAATATAATCTGGAGTAAATGTTGAAATATTTTTCTGTTTAATGGCTAGAAAGACAGGGAAAAATAAATGTATGGATGTATAAACATCAAGCCTCTATGACTCACTAGGTCTATGACTTTTCACTCATTACTGAAACTTCTTGTGAAATGGGGTAAAACATTTTCTCATGAGATAATTGACCATTAAATCATCTCATGTGGTAGCCTGGAGACTGTCCCTAGTCATAGGAGTCAGGGTCTTGTCAGGACAAAGAAACCGCACCAGTAATTTGAACAGGGAATTTGTAATATAAACAACTGTAAATTAGGAAAAGGTGGTTAGCTAACAAAAATGTTTAAGAAAGAAAAAAAGACTCTAAGGGGCATGCAAGAACCAAGTACAGGAGACATTTACTACCTTTAAAGTGGAGGGAGAATGAGCAGGAAAGGGACAAGCTATGTAGAAGAATCCTTCCCCTCCAGGCTGAAACTCTAATGCCTTGGAGAGGGTGTGACTGCCCGACCAGACCACAGGAACAGGATCGTGCTGGTGGTGAAGGAGCTGGCCAGGATCTGATCAGGAGCTGTGTGAGAAGTGATGTGCTGGAAGGTGAAGGCTGAAGCTGAACTATGGGCCTCTGCTATGACTGTCACACACCAACCCAATGTCTGTTACAAGAGAAAACAAACCAACCAACCCCAAACAGCTCAGTGGAACCTGGATGGGTTTGCCAGAGAAAATATAGGACATCCAGGATCACTTAAAATTCAGATAAATCATGAATAACTATATCCCTTGCAATATTTGCTATATGCTTATCAGTTCAGTTCAGTTCAGTTCAGTTGCTCAGTCATGTCCGACTCTTTGTGACCCCATGAACCGCAGCACTCCAGGCCTCCCTGTCCATCACCAGCTCCCGGAGTCCATCCAAACTCATGTCCATTGAGTCGGTGATGCCATCCAGTCATCTCATCCTCTGTCATTCCCTTCTCCTCCTGCCCTCAACCTTTCCCAGCATCAGGGTCTTTTCCAGTGAGTCATCTCTTCGCATCAGGTGGCCAAAGTATTGGAGTTTCAGCTTCAACATCAGTCCTTCCAATGAACACCCAGGACTGATCTCCTTTAGGATGGACTGGTTGGATCTCCTTGCAAGGCAAGGGACTCTCAAGAGTCTTACCCAACACCACAGTTCAAAAGCATCCATTCTTTGGCGCTCAGCCTTCTGTATTGTCCAACTCTCACATCCATACATGACCACTGGAAAGACCATAGTCTTGACTAGACGGACCTTTGTTGACAAAGTAATGTCTCTGCTTTTTAATATGCTGTCTAGGTTGGTCATAACTTTCCTTCCAAGGAGCAAGCATCTTTTAATTTCATGGCTGCAATCACCAACTGCAGTGATTTTGGAGCCCAGAAAAATAAAGTCAACTACTGTTTCCACTGTTTCCCCATCTATTTGCCATGAAGTGATAGGACCAGATTCCATGATCTTCGTTTTCTCAATGTTGAGCTTTAAGCCAACTTTTTCACTCTCCTCTTTCACCTTCATCAAGAGACCCTTTAGTTCTTCTTCACTTTCTGTCAGAAGGGTGGTGTCATCTGCATATCTGAAGTTATTGATATTTCTCCTGGCAATCTTGATTCTAGTTTGTGCTTCCTCCAGCCCAGCATTTCTCATGATATATGCTTATAAGACAAAGCAAACCATTCATTACTTATCTGAAATTCAGATTTGCTGAGAATCCTTAATTTTTGTTTGCTCAATCTGGCCACCTTCTGGCCAGAAGGAAAACATTTTGCCGGACTGTGTCTTTGCAGTATCTCTCCAGCGTCCTCTATTGACAAAGTTTAACACTGAGCCCGCTGTGTGTGTGCTGTGCTCAGTTGTGTGATCCAATGGAGTGTGTGACCCCATGGACTGACCCCATGGACTCCTCTTTGTGACCCCATAGACTATCACCTGCCAGGCTCCTCGGTTCATGGGACTTTCTGGGCAAGAATACTGGAGTAGGTTGCCATTTCCATCTCCAAGGGATGTTCCGGGTCCAGGGATCGAACCCCCATCTCTTAATGTCTCCTGCATTGGCAGGAAGATTCTTTACCACTAGTGCCAGCTGAGAAGCCCACTGGACTAACAGATGTTACAGGGTTCAGCTCCAGTAACACAAAGTAAGTCCATAAAATGCAGGTTGGAATGAGTTAATACATTGGTAACAGGCATTTTGATAATTTCCTTCTAAGTTTCTGTTCAAGGGGTAGAACATCTATGAGAGTTACAGTGTGATTTGTAGGTTCTCCTCACCACTGCATAGCATACATCTCACCCCACTGATGTTGAGTCTGGTCATATTATGTGCGTTGGCCAATGGAACACAAGCAGATGTAACATATGCATCATCAGAGTGAAAGCTTTAGGAGCCTTGTAAGTTTCCACAACTCTTGATTCTTCTCTGCTGCCATAAAGATGATACATCCACTTTTCAGCTTGGATCCCCAAACGTGAAAATGCTTGGGGCAGAGTTTTAGCATCTCACATGCAACTGCTGACAAGCAACATGAGGAAACAGACATGTTTGACCTTAAAAGCAACGGAGATGTGTCTTTAACTGCAATGCAGCTAGCTAATACACCTAATGAATATAAAGCACCAGTTATACTGCCTAGCATATTGTTTGGCTTTGGAAAAAATAGGCAACATGGCATACAACCTGTATTTTGAAAAGTAGGTTTGCTTTCCAAATAAAGTTTTATTATATAATATCCAATGTCATTGTAATAAAACAATCCCCAAAGAGGAGCTAACCACCGAAGCATACTGTCAGGAAAGCACCATCATCAACTCTGTTGAAGGAAGATTGCTCTAATGAGGTGTTCAGCAAAATTTTGCTGTGAATGTTCAAACAGCAAATCTATAGGACACTGGTATGTGTTACAGTTACTGAACTCTGCTACAGTTCCATGGCAAGAGTCACAGACAACATGCATATGAATAAGTGTGGCTGTGTTGTTATAATATTTTCTTTTCAAAAACAAGAGAGAAGCAGGATTTGACCTATGGGTCATACTTGGCTAACTACTCCTCTGGTGGAACTTTTTTATTCTTAGCCTTCAACAAGCAACTCTTCACATGAAAGCCAACATAATCTATTTCAGATATGAAACAGATCATGTCACTATCCTGATGAGTAACATCCAGTGTGTTTCCAACATACTTAGGATAAAATGTACGCTCTGTACCATGACATTTTAGGCCTCTGAGACTTTATTCGATGACCTCTGTGTTTCTGGTCCTTGACTACCGTTCCTTAGTCATTGTGAGTGTCACTGTACAGTGAATGTCTTGGACATTCCTGACCCTTGGGGTCTCTGTTCTCAGCATCACAGCAGACATCAGCTCTTGCTGGGCCCTGACTGAATTCACACAGGTGCAACTTGACAACAGCTTCCTCCATGCTCTACAGTGTGTCTCACATCTCCTGCCCCAGGGCATCTGCACTGACGTTGAAATATGAAAACACAAGACTTCCTCTTGGTCTAAAGCATGTACCTCCCAGAAGTTCCGGGGATTAATACTTTATGGCGCAGACTCCTTTGATCAATTGACAAGGGTGGTCGATGGGTCATTTTTCTCCTTGAGTTCCAGTTTTCCCATGATTTGCAGAGGATGGCTCTTTAAGGTCAAGCATGCAGACACTCTTAGCAGTCAGCTTGATTCCACATCCTGAGATTGGTCCACCTGCCTACTCTGTTCCATTCCCCTTGAGTCTTACTTCTGCGCCCTGGGCTTTCACTTTCTAATAGATGTGTACACATGTGTTTTGGATCAGAGCCTGATATTTGGAATTAAAACAAACAAACAAACAAAACTGAGGCAGTACATCTCACTCATGATTTTCTAGCCACCACCACCCTGTCTGAAATGGGAACGTTTAATCTTGCTCTTATCCTAGGGTATTTGCCCTTGCTGTTTCTTCTTCCTCCACATCTTTGTTTGAATGTTTATTTCATGTCATTCAGCCTTCAGCTCAATTGTCTCCATCTCAGAAAGCTTCCCTGACCACTAAGTCTAAACAACTCATACTCCTCTGTACTGCATATTCCAGTTTAATTATGTTCATACCATGTATAACGCTATGAAAAATCCTAATTGCTCTGTTTGTTTGACTGCTTTGTTATTTCTCTTTCCCCACCGCTTCTATTCAACTCCCAGTATGTCGTAAGCTCTGTAAGAGTGGAGCCCTTTTCCTCCATGCTTACTGAAGCTGCCCTGCACATGGAATGATATCTGGCACCTGAGAGGAACGCCATTGCTGTTGTTTAGTCGCTGAGTCTTGTACTACTCATTGTGACCCCATGGACTGTAGCCAGCCAGGCTCCCCTCCCCATGGCATTTCCCAGGCAAGAATACTAGAGTGGGTTAACATTTCCTTCTCCAGGGGGTCTTCTCCACCCAGGGAAGATCCTGCCTGCAATGGCAGGTGAATTCTCTACCACTGAGCCACCTGGGAAGCCCAAGAGGAACACTGTACATTATGTTTAATAAATAAGCATAAATCCAAACAATGGAGAAGGACTGTGATTTGAAATGCTACTTCAATAGAAATTGTGGGATCGTCATCAAGAACATAAAATCAATAGAAAAAGAAGTTTATCTTTGCAAAGCAGATCCACTGTCTCTGAGATGGGTACAGCTAGACCTACACCAAGTCCCCCAAAATGCCCAGAGAACATCTGAAACCCTAAATGACACACCAAGTTTAACAATGGCTTTAGGAATCTGAGTCACCAATGACATTATCTAACTTGTAATTTTCACAAGAGAAGGCTTAACCAACTGTGTTTTGAACTGGGGTGAAAACATGAATTCAGGAGGCAGAAGAAGCAGCTTAAAATAATCATGTATGAAATGATCATTGACTCAGGTTGCCTTGGTCACGCAACCCGAGTCATACCTGGGAGTATCAGATAAATTTTTGTGAAACAATCAGTTTGATCATTTTCAGGAAATCACCATAAGAACTTAGTATGTTGCAAAAATGCTTTTCTCTCTCATTCTGATTAGAGCTAAGCACATGCTTGTTATGGCTTTGAGAAATGAAGTTTCAGAAAAATAAGGATAATTAGTTTTAACTCAGAATGGCATAAGGAAACTTTCCCCCAAACCTGCTGCAGGGTCATGCTTTATCCAAGGCTAAAGTAGTACAGAATGAGATATAGCACAGCTTACCTACAACTTCCTACATTTAACAAAATAAAAATCAGCAAATATAAAAATCTTTAAATGTTGTCTCATTTTAAAATGGTTTATATTCTAACACCAGAGGAATGTCAGAGTAAAGACTGTCCCATCTTCAGTGAGATTATTCTTTCATTTCCCTTACATTCTCATATCCATCACATCATATTATCTTTTTCAACTTTCTATATGTTTATTTAAAAATGTTCATTTAGGACAGATAGTTCTGAAAGTGTACAAAAATAATTTATGTGTTACTTATATTATTTTGATCACATAATTGATGTCATCTCCTACTGTGTCTGGTACACGGTTGCCACTCAATAAATATGTCTAAAGTCAGGAATTCCTTTCTTAGCCCTGGATTTAATGCATCATTGCTACCAAGTGACATTTTGGGGATTGGGATGCTACTTTATTCCCATAATATCATCTCTAGGTAGCAGGATACTACTTGAACTCCTTTCTGAAGCAACAAAAATGATTCCCTATAGCAAGGAACGAGCATATGACTATTTATGCACCAGAACATAAGCTTCTTGATTGCAGCTGTTACTATGAAATTTAAATGCCCTGAGATAATGAGAAGTCCCGTTTATTACATACTGAGGCTCAAGTCCATCTGTTCTCAAAGACAATAGCAACCTGACCTAAATCAAAGCCCATTCTTCTCAGATGAGCCTTATACAGGACATGAATCCACTGGAGAAATCCTGGAGCCTGTCCTTTCTCAAAACAGACAATTTTTCTTCCCCTCTCTTTCTACATTTTCTGCTAACACTTGAATAGAAAGAGATAAAAGGAGATAAAAGGCCATTAAAGTATGCAGGTAGCACAGTCTGTAATGAAAAGACTGTTTAAGTCCCCAAAAGAGGGCAGAGGTGATTTCTCAGCTGAGGGTTTTCACTCTGGTAGCACTGAAGGCAAGAAAAAACTTAGAACAAAAATTGAAGAAAATTCCACTTTTTTCTCATATTTGCCCAAATCCAAGTATAAAGAGTCAAAAGAATCAGAGAAAAAGGGGAATGAATCATTCATAAGGCCCTTCAAAAACTCAACCAACTCTATAGGTGGAGGGGAGGATGCTATTGAACATAAAGCACTTGAATGAAACTTGGCTGAGCTGTAATGACCCAGCACTACATACGCTAAAAATAAGAGCCTAAAATAGTGTCACACTAGAAATGTAGGCAGCATCATTCCT
This sequence comes from Capra hircus, assembly GCF_001704415.2. Taxonomy (NCBI): domain Eukaryota; kingdom Metazoa; phylum Chordata; class Mammalia; order Artiodactyla; family Bovidae; genus Capra; species Capra hircus. Next base: position 11,028,035 of record NC_030822.1, on the reverse strand, counting down.
GGATGTCATGTCTCCTCTGCTGCTGCTAAGTCGCTTCAGTCGTGTCCGACTCTGTGCGACCCCATAGACGGCAGCCCACCAGGATCCCCTGTCCTTGGGATTCTCCAGGCAAGAACACTGGAGCGGGGTGCCATTTCCTTCTCCAATGCATGAAAATGAAAAGTGAAAGTGACGTCGCTCAGTCCTGTCCGACTCTTAGCGATCCCATGGACTGCAGCCCACCAGGCTCCTCCATCCATGGGATTTTCCAGGCAAGAATACTGGAGTGGGGTGCCATTGCCTTCTCTGATATCTCCTCTAAAAAACTCTAATTAACCCTTGAAGCAGAGCCTTCACTTACATCATTGTCTTGAGCATCATACCTTTAGTTTAAATACTTGTTAAAACTAGCCTCCCCCCACCTTGTTAAATATCCTTTTTAATTAAAACATTGTGTCACTGTGGTGGCCTAGTGGGTCATCCTAGTCATTGAGATCAGTAGAGAAGTTTAATCAATTCCTAAATAATGAGTCAACTTTTTATGCCCTTTGTAATCTCACTGTAACACACTGCAATTCAAGGCCATTATACTACATTTACTCTAATGAATAATAAATGGCACATTGGTATTGACTGAACAACTGATTGCCTATTCCATCGGTAGCAGAACACAGAAATATTTTTAATTATTGATAAACCACAAGCTTTGCTTGTCGGGTACAATCATCTTCTGGCAAAAACAACTTATTTTTCATTTTATTATCAGAGACAAGTGGAATCAAATGTCATTGCAAACCACTTCTGGTCATTCTCCAGCATAGAAATGGCAACGTCTAGCCTCGCTTCTTACCAGGTGTAAAGGGCAACAGGTTTGCTAAAAGAATAAAAATTATGAAAAAAGCACTCATGTAAAAACCTGAGAAAGAAGGTTAGAAATAAAATTATGTTCTCAAACTTCCCTATGTTGATTTAAAAGGATAGATGTAAAAAAACAATACTTGTGAAATATTATGGGACAAATATATAAAATTGCTAAGACTTAGAAAATATACTTACATGATGCATAGAAGAGTTTATCCTTATCAAAAGAGAGTGTGTGCATATATACATATATGTGAAATATATATGTTTCATCCTCATACTGTATCCAAAGACAGGAAGCAAGCTTGCTTCAAAATATAGAGACAGTCATTCACTTCTCACCCTTTGAACAAATGCCTTTCATAAGGGACACCTTCATTAGACAGCTATGATGTCTCATTGGTTAGAATGGCTAAGTGTCTATCTCTAGATTAATAACCTAGAGCACCTCTAAAAACATCAGGTTACTGTTCTAAGGAAGAAGACAGAAGGCAGATTTGGGGGGGACATAAAATAGAGTTACCTGCCATGCGTCTTTAGAAAAGAAGCTGTGCACAGAAACAAGTGAGGCTGTACCTCTGATAAACAACGTGAAAGTGGCAGGGATAAGTGATAAGGGTAGAGCACTCTACAACAATAGATGGGTGGTTCACACAGGAAAGCAGCTACAGTGCGCCACAACCAGGATGATGAATTTTCAACTCTGTGCATCCATACAAAAAGGGAGGGGGAAAGGAGAGCAGAGGGTGTACTGCAAGTCAGCTAATATTTATTGAGCATTATTATCTGTAAAGACTGTTATCCAGAACTGCAGACCATTCGGAAACGCGTCTTCCTCTAGTGTTCTAGCTCCTCTGCTTCTCTTAGTTTCTCCAAACTCACTCAGTATATATAGGAAAGGGTGTGTCTGAATTTTGTGACTTCATATAATCTAAAGGTAGCTACATATTGGGTTGGCCAAACAGTTCGTTTATATTTTTTACCCATAAGATGGCTTTAGTAGTACTTTGCTGTCTAACTTCATTTGAAGCATTTTTCCTAGACTGCATTGTGACAGCTGTCATATCAGCCTGCATTAAAAACAAAAAAATCAAAACTGGTGAATTTTCGCGTAGCCACTTTAATACTGAAGATGGAAGAAAAAAGTACATTTTTTAGGATAGTATGCCTTATTATTTCAAGAATGGTAAAAATGCAACTGAAAAGCAAAAACATAAAAAGATCTGCACAGTGTATGGAGAAGGTGCTGTGACTGATTGATGTATCAAAAGCAGTTTTTGGAGTTTTGTGCTGGAGATTTCTTGTTGGATGATTTTCCACGGTCAGGTAGACCAGTTGAAGCTGATAGCTATCAAATCAAGACATTAATTGAGAACAATCAACGTCATACCATGTGGGGAAGAGCCAACATACTCAAAACATCCACATCAAGCGTTGGAAATCATTTGCACCAGCTTGGTTACATTAATCACTTTGATGTTTGGGTTCCACATAAATTAAGCAAGAAAACCTTCTTGATCATATTCCACTGTGTTTCTCTACTTAAACATAATGAAAATGCTCCATTCTAAAAACAAACTGTGACAGGAGATGAAAAGTGGATACTGCGCAATAATGCGGAATGGAAGAATCATGGGGCAAGCAAAATGAAGCACCACCAAGCACACCAAAGACCAGTCTTCATCCAAAGAAGGTGATGCTGTGTATACGGTGAGATTAGAAGGAAATCTTCTATCATGAGCTCCTTCCAGAAAACAAAATGATTGATTCCAACAAGTACGCTCCCAATTAGACCAAATGAAAGTACTTAATGAGAATAATCTGGAATTAGTCGACAGAAAATGCATCCTCTTCCGTTAGAATACTACAAAACCCTATGTTTCTTTGATGACCAAGAAAAACCTGTTAGAGCTTAGCTGGGAAGTTCTGATTCATCCACTATTTTCACCAGACATTGCACCTCTGTATTTCAATTTATTTCTGTCTTTAAAAAATTCTCTTAATGGAAAAATTTCCAACTCCCTGGAAGACTGAAAAAAAATAGGCACCTGGAACAGCTATTTGCTCAAAAAGACAAAAGGTCTTGGGAAGATGGAATTATGAAGTTGCCTGGCAAATGGCAGAAGGTAGCAGGACAAACAGACTCATTGGAAAAAACCCTGATTCTGGGAAAGATTGAAAGCAAAAGGAGAAGGGGGCGGCAGAGAATGAGATGGTTAGATGGTATCACTGACTCAATGGACATAAACTTGAACAAACTCTAGGAGATAGTGAAGGACAGAGGAGCCCGGCGTGCTGCAGTCCATGGCAACAGCGTAATCAAATCCCCACAACTGGATGCCTAGCTTGCTGCTGCGGTGGGTGATGAGTGCACTGATATATGGCGTGCCTCATCCCCTGGGGCTGTTACTGCCAGACTCTTCTCTCTACCCCAGCATGCATTACGCGTGTTATTGCTTACAGTGCTCTCTGATGGGAAAAACAGCTGGATACCCCGGCCATAAATGAGGGTCTGATCTTGGTCCCTGAAAACTTCTGGATGAATTATTAATTCCATAGTTTTCACCCAATTGGAAAACAGAGAAATGATCATTAAAGGTCAACACGCATTCACTAGGACAAAACTCCCAAAAATGTTAGTTTCCTTTTGTTTTAACATTTAAATAAGATGAATACCAAAGGTAGAGTCTCTCATAATGTTATAGAAGTCAAGATGAGACAATGCTCTTTCCTAACAAAACAAAACATATTCAGATGAATTAACTAAACCAAATCAAGGAATAACACTCATGTTTTCAATAAACAAAGACTTTTTGAGTACCTAAGCTGCCCTGGTTCCTGCCCTATGACTTCAAGAACACAAACCATGCTCCCTCTCATTTTGTACAGGCCTCTTCTGTAGAACAGAAAAATTACACACTGCCTTTTTCATCCAGCATTTTCATAGGAGTGACATTTTAGTGGAGCCATAAGGAAAAGATGAGATTTCCATATGTGGGAAGGACAGTCCAGATTGCAATACTTGTAACAATCATGGTGTTTACCTTCATAGGAAGATGCTTACTAGAGCTGGTTGGATACTAGAGCCTACAGTGTTAAGAATTAAGTGAGAAGTTATGGCCAGTATCAGAAGCTGGGAAGTAAAGACTGATTTTAAGCTAGGGTTCTTCTGAATTTGCCATAGTTCCTGGAGTAACCTCCTTAAATAACGTTAGGAAACTGGTTGCTGCGTCACTCATGGGGCTGTCGGAGGCTACCCAGAGCTTGCAGAGATACCGAATCGATGAGTAATGAACCCCTGCTCCAAAGACTCATCAGAAGGCATTTAGGACCCAGGAAGTGGGGTGCCCACCAAAGGTCTGCCAAACTGGGATGATACATATGAGATTTGCATATCTCTCTGGCTTCCTCTGAGAGCTAGTTCAGCAAATAAGCCAAGAATGTTCCAAATGGAAATGAGAGGACACAGCGGTGGATCCAGAGAACAGAAGCGAGGCAAAGATGGGGGAAGCAGCTTGATTTATAGTGACTTTTCCACTTTACCAAGATCTGAACTGACTCTATCCAATTAGCCTCCTCTTTATAAGAGGGCTAAAACAGATGGCTGTGTTTTTGTAAGGGAGAAAGACAACTTGTCGAGGAGGAGAATAGTGCTCTCCAAGGCTAAGAGAGGAAAGATCAAACATGCAACTCAGCTTGAGCACTGACTAGGAATGCAGTATCACTGGTAGGTATGGGTTTACACTGGAACACACACACAAGTAGCCCTTAAGGTTTGATTTAGTTCCAAATTTAATTAGCCAAGCATATAAACTGTTAGAAGCAGAGATTACAGAGGCAGGACAGAAGCAGATAAGTCTTCCCTTGTTCCTCAAAGTTTCAAAAGGAGACAAGCACCTGCCATTTTCAGGAAATGTGGGATCTTTCCACTCCTGGATTATTTGATGCTTAGTGTGGCCCTCACGTTTTTTTATACCTAAGGATGATATCACTGCTCTAGAGACTAATAGTGATAACAACAGGCCCTCTGCTGGCCCTTAGCAGCTACGTGACTCTGTCTGTTTCTCAACATGTATGTGCCTCAGTTTCTTCAGCCACAGAATAAGGAAAACATCATTTTCTGTCTAATAACAACTTTAAAGTATAAATAAACATACATAAATATAATAATGCTTAGGATTTAATAACTATTATATATTATTACGGAGAAGGCAATGGCACTAATATGGTATATATATTAATACTTATACCATAAATGTACAGCTTTTCATCTAAGGAAAGATTTACTAACAGTAGACTCTCCTGGTTTGTAAACCACTAATATCATGTTAGAAGGACCATATCCTTATCTGGAGGGACGGACAGACTCTACCCGCTGGAAATTCTGAAGAATATTTCCACACTGCCTTTATTACCTCATGAAAACCCATCCCTGTGCCAGATAGTTTGATCTTCTCAAAAGCGTGGTTCACATAACCCTGTCTGTCCCCACTGTACACCCAGAAGAAATGTATATATGCAATTCTGCTGTTATTTTACACTTCTCTCTTTACTAAAATCATCCAAATAAGCAGTAAATTCTTAAGGGCAGGAACCATGATTAATTTATCCCTGCATGTCCAATGCCTGAAACATAATAGGCATTGCTTTAATATTGGTTGAGTGGTTAGTTGAGGAATGAACGGACAAGAGTACCAGAAAACAAGAAGACAAGATTATAAAAGATGGCTATAGGGTCTTAGGGCTTTGCAGTCAGATAAATGGACTGAAAATCAATTTCACAACTTTCTGGATGTGTGATTTTAGACAAGTTACTTAATCTGTTGGAGCCTCAGTGTCCTCATCTGTCAAATTAGGATTATAATAAAAACTCTAGGTAAGGATTAAATGTGAAATCCATTTAAAGTGCCTGGAATAAGGTGCTTGATAAATGTCAGTCACTAGTCTTTTTATTCTTGGCATTATCATTACTGTGTTAGCGAGTGTATAGCAAAGAATTTGTTAAGGGATATCATAATGTTATAAAATATTAGGTGATACAGTGGAGAAATTTTACAGACCTAAAAATCCTAAAAAATTTTATGTACATGAATTATGTACATGATTACGTACAGATTATGTACATGATTCTGTACATAAGTACGGAGTCATGATACATTTTAAGGCATTGTGAAAAAAATACATTTAAACACCAGATATTATAATTAGCTATTCTAGCTTTTTGGCCTTCATATCAGTTAAGATCTGTTCAAGAACACCAAAGCCAGACTGTGCATTTCAATAGATATAATTTAATATAGGCAATTTCTTACACACGTATCCAAGGGCTGAAAAGTAGAAAAAAAAAAGCACTAAATGAAAAAGAGACGATAATAGAAGGAAGTAGCTGCCATTCTTAAGTCTGGGGGAATAAGGGGCAGCACTTGGAGTTACAAAAACTTGGGGCAGACTTTTAAAAAATAAAGGAAGCTAGAGGCTGGAAACAGCAGCTGCTACCGAGGTGAAGGATGTTTCTGCGATGCTGAGATGAGGCGGACAGGAACAAAATTGAAGGAAAGAACTAGTCCTTTCTGCCCTCCTCCTGATTTCCAATTTCCTACAGCTGCTCCCTATTGACAGGAACTTAGAGTAAGGCAGCCGGCAAAGGAAGAGCCCCAAAGTCGCAGAGAACTGGAGCTGAAACAGACAGTTCAGTGACGGGCTCAACCTGATGCCTACTCAGAGGCGAACCCAGTCGCCCTTCACTGTGCTTTCTGTTTCTATTTCAATCCAAGCTGCTTCTCTTCTTAAAAGGGCACTTTCACACATTTCACTATATTGTCACTCATATACTTCCTGCACTAAAGATATTAACCCCAGGACAAGGATTGAGAATGCACAACTCAGAGCCGTGCTTCTAAACGGAATGCAGAAACAAAGCCACCTGGAGATCTTGTTATTATTCAGATTCTGATTCACGGGGTCTGAGGCTGGGTTTGAGAATACGCCTTTCTAACACACCCTCAAATACACTGAGGCTGCTGGCCCACGGACCTCAGTTGGGATGTAATATATACTAAGAAGAGGATCCACAAATCACTCCTAGGTATTCTGATAATATATACTATATGTTCTAATAATATCTACTATTCTGATAATATACACTATATGTTCCCCACAGCAAATCACCATTCAGTTCACTCAATTTTAAATACCACAAGTTTTCATTAAAATAATAATTTTCTACTACTGTATTACTTTCTTAAACCCTACTTTATATGTGGGCTTCCCAGGGGCCACTAGTGGTAAAGAACCCACCTTTCAATGCAGGAGACACAAGAGATGCAGGTTCGATCCCTGGGTCAGAAAAATCCCCTGGAGGAGGGCACGGCAACCCACTCCAGTATTCTTGCCTGGAGAATCCCAAGGACAGAGGAGCCTGGCAGGCTACAGTCCATGGGGTCGCAGAGAGTCGGACACGTCTGAAGCAACTTGGCATACATGCATGCACTTTATATTTATTATAACTGGGCATGAAAGTATGAGAGGTATATGCCCCTTACATACTGAAAGCTTATATTGTTTGTGTGTCTCTGTGTGTGTGTATATATAGCTTTTTTGCTTGTTTTGCGGCTCACTGGCAAAGAAATTGCCTGCAACGCAGGAGATGCAATGGAAAATCCCATGGACAGAGGAGCCTGGCAGGCTATAGTCTTGTCTCAGAGTCAGACACGGCTAAAGGGACTGAGCACACGCACACACGTTTTATATATATACTTATAGATTGTATATGCTATATATAATTTTATTTACACACACACAATGACATGTAGATTCCTCTTTCAAAGGGAAGATAAAATTTAACTTAAGGCTCATGGTCAAGTAAGCATGGAATTCATGGAGGCTTCTCGTAACGTTTCCCTCTGGTTTTGATTCTCAGTTTTGACCTATGCTTCTAGAGCAGAAAGTTATATCAGCAGTTATGGTCTCAAAAGCGCCACTCTTCCATTTCTTCCAAAGTGCATTTAGTGCTACAATTGCTGGCTTTACCTACAAAATACACTGTGCTCCTGCTAACACTGCAAATTCTAAAGAGCAACGGGCTGGTTACACCGAATTCCATTCTGTATTAGAAGTGTCAGCACAGTTCTGATGAGTGAAACTTTGTAACTTGACCAAAGGTACCTTGTTGGCCAGCTTCACTGTGGAGGAGGGAGCCATGTAGTTTAGGAAGACTAATTTTGGGATCGCAAACTCAGCCCATTAAGCGTGGATTGATGTATTCACTTTGATGTAGACGGAGCCAATGTCGTCGTTTTTATTTGGACGTCTTAAAGCCAGAAAATGCACTTAAAGCGCATTTTAAGCAGTCATCAGTCACAACTTTTGTTTCTCACAATTTAGTGTAAATAAATTACTACATTCTTTTTATGCACCATTAATTTAACTGCTAACACTATAAGAAGATTAAATAATTGGTACATACTCATCTCATGGTTCAGAAAGATAAAAAATAATATTAAAGTGTTATATACTTTGTATGGCTTTATATAATAAACAAAGGGGACTAAGCATTGATTTTAGCGCAGCAAGTTTTGCTAATATTCAATCATTCTAAATTAATCAATTTGAAGGATATCAAGATAATGCCAGGATATTCTAGTTTAACTCTAATTTCCAGGTTTTATTTTCTAAATAAAACTAACTTAGCTTTCAAGGTTATTTCTTCTAATTCTGCTACTCTATGTCCCCTGCTAAACAGTGTACTATTTCTGAGTAGAGACCATGACACATTCTCCCAGTTTAAGTCTGGAATCACTTTCCTATATCATTTGTTAAGCAATCGTCTCACTACTATTCCACACCTTTCAAATTCTCCCTAAAATGTTACTGATTTCTGTTTTACCGCGAGATGTAATGTCCTTCTTTGCTAGACATGTTTTTCCTATCATTTTGTACTTTTTAGAACTAACCTTTTTAATTGGACATAATTGTAGATTCATGTGATTTTATAAGATAATAAATCAATCTCTCCCAATGATAACATTATACAAAACTAGCATATCATAACTAGGATATTGACATTGATGCAGGCAAGACATAAAATATTTCTATCAACTTAAGGATTCCTCAAAGCTTCCCTGGTGGCTCACACAGTAAAGAATCTGCCTTCAATGCAAGAGATCCAGGTTCAGTTCCTGGGTTGGGAAGATCCCCTGGAGAAGGAAAAGGCTACCCACTCCAGTTTTCTTGCCTGGGAAATTCCCATGGACAGAGGAGCCTGGTGGGCTACAGTCCACAGGGTCGCAAAGAGTCAGACATGACTTGTTGATTTTCCACGTAATTTCCTTTCAATTGCTGAGAGAGTAAGATTAATTTTTGTCTATTTTTCCTTTTAGTTATACAATTTTTACGTCACGTATTTTGAAGTTCTGTTGTTTGGTACACACACGTCTTTTATGGGGGATTGTCCCTTTGTTATTGCGTAGCGTTCTTATCTGACTCTCGTAATTTTCTTTACTCTAACATCTACTTTATCTGATATCAATATAGACACTCTTTTTAATTCATGTTTGCATGATATAAACTTTTTTCACTTTTTCTCTCAATTTATCCATATTGTTCTGCTTGAGATGAAGTTTTTGTGGGAATCACATGGTTGGGTTAAGCTTTTTAACCCACCCTTCCACATCTGTTCCTCAATTACTGAATTTAAATTTAACTTAAATTTACCATCAACATTTAATACAATTATTGATATATTAGGGCTTGTCTATTATTTGATATTCTTTCCTGTTTTTACTCCCTGTTTTAAATTTTGTTTTTTCTTATTCTGCTGTGAATTAAATGAACATTTTTTAGACTCCATATTGATTTTCTATCGAGTTTTTGTGTATATTTATATATATATATTAGATCAGTCAATAGGTAGGTGGATAAAGAATATTTTTAGTTATTGTCTTCAGAATTCAGTCATAAGTATGACATCTTAACACAGTCTTCTGGAGTCAATATTTTACCATTCAGGTGAAGTGAACCTTGCCTCTCCCATTTGTAATATAATTTTCATAAATATTTCCTTTACATACATTGAGAAAAACAAAAATGGGTTATAATTTTAGTTCCATGGAACAAACATAATTTGGAAAACACAAAAGGAGAAGGAACATGTATGCACTTACTCATCCTTTTACTCTTTCAGTTGCTTTTTCTCCCTTTTGGATGTTCCATGCTTCCTTCATCCATCATTTATCTTATTTCTGTTTGGAAAACTTTCTTCAGTCATTTTATAACATAGGCCTGATGGTGACAAATTCTTAGTTTTTCTTCATCTTAAAATGTCTAGTTTCCTCTGCATTCCCAAAGGGTATTTGGCTAGATATATAATTTCTGACTGGTAGTTCTTTTCAGTAAGCACTTGAAAAATATTATGCTGCTTTCTTTTGGCTCCATGTTTTACAAGTTTGCTGTGATTCAAATTGTTTTTCCCCTGTAAGTAAGATGTCATTTCTCTCTTAATTGTTCTCAAGACTTCTCTTTGTTTTAGTGGTCAGAAGTTTATGTCGTGTCTTAGTATGTTTTTTTTTTTCTTTTTTTAATTTCCCCTCTTTAGAATATGAATGCTTAGCTTCTTGACTCTAGGTTTATAACTTTGGCCTAATTTGAGGATTTTTCTATCCATTATTTCTTCAAGTTCTTTTTCCAGTCCATCTTCCTTCTCATTTCCTTCCAGAATTCCAATGATGTATCTGTTAGATTTCTGTTATAGTTGTCAGGTAGGTCCCTGGGGGTTATTTTTCTTTTTCTATTTTCTGTCTGATTTTTCAGGTGGTTGATTTCTAGTTTTCTCTTAAAATTCACTGATTTTTTTTTTCCTGGATGATATCATTTCCATCCAGAGTTATAATTGTGGTTATTGATTATTTCTCAGTTCTAAATTTTCTATTCATTCTTTATATTTTCTATTTCTCTGCTGATACTTTCAAGTTGTTCTTTTGCTTCAAGCATATTTGCTATGGCTCATTGATGCATTTTATTATATAAATGGCTTAAAAATCACCCCTGAAACTCAGCCCTATGTTCTTACTTCTTCACAGTTTTTTTTTTTTTAGCTTAGAAGCCCACCAGCATCAGACTTAAATTTTACGTATTCATCATTGTTTAAAATATAGCCCCAATAAGCCAATTTTTAGCCACTTAAAGCCTTCCTGCATTGCATATTCCATGAAACTGTATCACTGTCTTCTTTGAACAGTATTCTGGCAGAAGAAGAAAGAGTTATAGTCAAGTAGAAATAGAATCTAAGGTCTCCACTAACCCTTTGTTGATACTTGAAGGGTAGCGCCTCCTTCTTGGTTGGTGGAATTCAGAATTCTGGCTCCCCAGCAGAGCTCTGTTTAGGAGAGACTTTGAGAGGCACCTGTGGGCCTCACTGCTGCTGCCCTTGTAGCCATCACTGAGGTGACCTTGGAGGTCACCAAGGAGGTGGCCTTTTCACTGCTGGACAATGGTAAAAGCCCTAAAGCCACACCAGCCCTCTTTTGACACTATCCAGCTGGGAGGATGGGGTCAATGTCTTGGCTCTGTATTCAGCCTTCCCTGACAACTCCTTGGTGGTGATGGTGGTAGGGTGGTTGGCATACATTGTTATAACCTGGTGAAGGTGGAACCCCTGACTTTCCTCTCAGATTTTGCTGTTGTCAGTAGAGGCAAGAGGAAAAGTTACAGTTTTCTCTGTACTATTTGGCTAGAACAGAGCACTTGTCTAAAACATTTTGGTCTTACTGGCATGATTTGTTGGGCTTTTCTTTTTTTTTTTTTTTTAAATTTGTAGTTACTCACTGGCTGTATTTCTAGCTTCTTCGTCTCTAAGTCTGGGATACATAGGAAGAAAGAAAACTCAGTGATTTTACCACCATGTCATGTCTTGGAGCCTGTGGTCTGTAACCCGTCTGTCTTCTTCTCTTCACCTTTCAGTCTATTATTATGTTCCTTTTTTATATAATGGCCAGAGTTTTTAGCAGAATGTAGTGGGATAAAGTGGAGAAGGAAATGGCAACCCACTCCAGTGTTCTTGCCTGGAGAATCCCAGGGACAGGGGTGCCGTCTATGGGGTCGCACAGAGTCGGACACGACCGAAGCGACTTAGCAGCAGCAGTGGGATAAAGATGGAAAAAGACATCTACTCTATCTCTCCATCTTTTAAGAATGAAGTCTCTTTTTTTTTTTAAGACTTGGATATAAGGACCCTTTCCTTGTAACTCTTCCCAATCACTCCATTTTCTCTGATAGTGATATTCCTTTCTCTGTAAGTTCCCAGAGAACTTTCATTGTGATTTGTTTTCCTTTCATGGCTGTATCCATAAACCAGGTGTATTAGACTATGAAATTCCTCAGAGTGCACGTATTTGTCTTATTCCTCCCTAGGCTGTCCTGTGACTAGCCCCCTAGTTCAAATGTGGCAGCCCGCGTTTACTAAATGAATGAAGGACTGAGCATACGGTATGGTCTCTCAAGATATTTTTATGATGCAGACCACCTCTTCCAGAGTGCCATCTGTGGAATCTTCAAACTAAGCAATTTCTCTACAAAATTATCATGTTATCTCTTATGTCCCTCTAACATCACAGCACATCATCCTTATTGTATTCATTTCCTCTGCCACACAGCAAGAACCATATATTTGACTTTCTCCCTTGAGTTTTGGTGATGTTTGGACATAATTATAAGATATATGAAGCCAGGCACCGTGTTGGTATTGGCTCATGGCTCACAGGTATTCCAGAACTGAGCACAATTCTCAAGTACATAGTGCTTGTTAAACAAATGAACAAAATTTAAAAATGAATGTAAAGATAATAGGAACTCAACAGATTATGAATGACTCCATGTATCTGTTGCATCTGTTACATGAAAAATCTATCCAATTTGCCTTCCCAGAACTGTCAAATTTGTCTCTGTGGATCTCAACATTTATGAATTATACATTTTTCTAATTATATAAAAATAACTTTTGCTATATAAACTTTTTTTCTCCTGAATCATTTCAAAAACTGAACGATGAACTTGTTTGTGAAGTATCTGCATATTTTCCCTCAAATTCCTTAAAGAGTTTTAGTGTGCATTTGTCATAGTTTATGAGACAGGAAAAATGTAAAAGGGAGACAGCTCTTTCATGTGACAAGCATTAGTAGACTATACCTGGAGGGCTCTTTTGGAGGCCAGTCTGGAATATGGCTTTCTTGCTAGTCTCGTAAATGGCCGGACCTATGGCTATGCCCTTCATAACTCAAAAACACTTCATAAACGGTTTCTCAGTATTTTCTTTCCATGTCTCAAATTCATATCTATAGCTCCAAGGTCCACATCAGTAAAAAATCTTCTAGAAGAGTTATTTTAAGTGTTGTAAGATTCCCATGTGAACACTCATCTTACACAGTTAAATCATTTACCCTCTTATTCGCATGCCAGTTGGTTAAGCATTGCTGAGAGTGAGGCAAAAAAAAAGAGCTGTAAGGCAAGAGTGCTTCTTTACACACAGCTCCAGGGAAAGACACTGAATGACAAAATGTTACAGAAGAGGAGGAAAAAGATTCCTCTAAAATCACAGTGTCACAAAAATAGAGACAAATTCTGATCCCCTAACATAATCCATTGACAGGCATTCCATTATATGATATTGAGGTTAGGCCTTGGTGTTTGACATCTGCTCTGGAGGTTATATTTTAGAAGTACAATCTTAAACTCATACGATGGGTGAAAGATAGATGTTTTGATACTGCCACAGTTCTTATAAAGCAGATTTCCTGAGGGGTTCCATGAACTTCGAACATATGAATCATATGTGATAAAATAAAGATGACACTCCCCCAAAGACTAATTATACAGATGTAAGACTTTATACTGTTTCAAAAGTTGTAGGGAAAAGAGAAAGAAAAAAGAATTCATTTGAAATTTGCTTTTTATGAGGACAGATTTGTAAAAGAATTAATGAAGAACAGAAATTGTGGGCATAGCTTACATTATGTAATCAGAAAACGAAATCAAATAGTAAACTATTCTCAGGCAAAAATTTTTTGCATATCTTTTTTTTTAAGTGGGTCATGACTATATCTTAGTCATGCCTGACTCTTTGTGACTTTTTGGACAGTAGCCCTCCAGGCTCCTTCGTCCATGGGATCTCCCAGGAGAGGATACTAGTGTGTGTTGCAATTTTCCTTCTCCAGGGGATCTTCCTCACTCAGGGATCAAACTAATGTCTTCTGTGTCTCCTGTATTGCTGGCAGATTCTTTACCCAGTGAGCCATCATGGAAGCCCTTCTTAAATGAACAAAGCAAAGAAGTAGAGGAAAACAGGAGAATGGGAAAGACTAGAGATCTCTTCAAGAAAATTGGAAAGATCAAGGGAACATTTCCTGCAAAGACAGGCATGATGAAGGACAGAAATTGTAAGGAGCTTACAGAAAAAGAGATTAAGAAGAGATGGCAAGAATACACAGAAAAACTATACAAAAAAAAAAAAAAAAAAAAGGTCTTAATGACCCAGATAACCACAATGGTGTGGTCACTCACCTAGAGACAGATATTCTAGAGTACGAAGTCAGTGGGCTTTAGGTAGCATTACTGTGGACAAAGCTAGTGGAAGTGAGGGAATTCCAGCTGAGCTATTTCAAATCCCAAAAGATGATGCTGTTAAAGTGCTGCACTCAATATGCCAGCAAATTTGAAAAACTCAGCAGTGGCCACAGGACTGGAAGATATCAGTTTTTTATTCCAGGCCCAAAGAGGGGGGGCAGTGCCAAAGAATGTTCAAAGTACTGGAAAACTACACTCTTTTTGCATGTTAATAGGGTTATATTCAAATTCTTCAAGCTAGATTTCAATAGTACATGCACTGAGAACTTCCAGATGTACAAGCTCAACTTAGAAAGGGCAGAGGAACAAGAGATCAAATTGTCAACATCCATTGGATCATAGAGAAAACAACAAAATTCCAGAAAAACATCTACTTCTGCTTCATTGACTCCTTGAAAGCCTTTGACTGTGTGGATCACAACAAACTGTGGGAAATTCTTAAAGAGATGGGTATACCTGACCACCTTACCTGTCTCCTGAGAAACCTGTATGCTGGTTGAGAAGTAACAGTTCGAACCTTACATGGAACAACTGACTGGTTCAAAATTGGGAAAGGAGTATGTCAAGGCTATATACTGTCACCCTGCTTGTTTAACTTCTATGCAGAGGATATCATGTGAAATGCCAGGCTGGATGAAGCACAGGCTGGAATCAAGATTGCAGGGAGAAATATCAATAACCTCAGATATGCAGATAACACCATCCTAATGACAGAAAGCAAAGAACCCCTTGATGAAAGTGAAAGAGGAGCGTGAAAAGCTGGCTTAAAACTTAACATTCAAAAAACTAACATCATAGCATCCAGTTCCAACATTTCATGGGAAATAGATGGGGAAACAATGGAAACAGTGACAGACTTTATTTTGGGTGGCTTGAAAATCACTGTGGATGGTGACTGCAGCCATGAAAGAGCTGCCCACCTGAAGACAGTTGTATTTTTCTGCAAAAATGTATACTGAATACTCACAAGAGGCTTAAAATATATTCATTTTGAATTTGCCATTTTGAGAATGTAGCTTTGATCTAGTCAAAAATAATCAGATACACACTCTCCTAAAGGTTCTGTCACTACCCTAGTCTATAAGCTCCTGGAGATAAGATCCCTGATTTTTTTCAGTAATGGAATTCCTGGCATCTAACTTAGAAGCAGGCAAAAACTTGATGCTCAAAGAAAGTGATCTGTTTGGTTGAACTGAATTGCCATATGCAGCTCTCTGAATCTGGCATGAGCCCAAGAGGTCATCTGCAAAATTAAGGAAACATGCTTGATACAACAAAATATCTTTTTACTTAGCTCATAGAGAATACCTATTTCTACTTCCTATTCCACATTTCTGAAGAATATTCTCTGCCTTGCTTGATAATTCATTACTGTGTTCAACAAATCTATTATCCTGCTGTACTTTGAGGATTGTATCCGAGACTTTGAAAACTACATATTTGTGCATTTGAAAATCTATCACTCAGCCTGTATGTATAAATGAGTAACCACTGCACAGTTGATCCATTTAGCCTCTGCTCTATCTAGTCAGCATGCCAAGCAAATTCTAGTAAAGTACCAGTATTAACTAAAAAAAAAAAAAAAAAAAAAAAAATCTTAGGAGTTCCCTGTTAGTCATGAAGCATACTGAAAGTACTTTTTTCCTACTTACTATTCACTTCTCTACTAAATCATAAATTTCTTCAGATTATAAAAGAAGCTTTTATTTTCTATTTTTTTTAAAACCACCCAAGGGCCATAATTTCTTGGTAAGCTTCCTTCTAATTCCTAAATGATTAGACTATCATGGCTAAGCACATAGTCTCTAATGTAGAAAATTTATGCAGTCAAATCATTCTGCCATAACTAGACCTGCAAAGAAATGTTGTAGAAAGAGAACCATTCACACTATATCTTCCCAGTCACTATTTTAGCAGTTGATCTTGAAATTTTATGGAGTAAAAAAGTGAAAATGTTAGTCGCTCAGTTGTGTCCTACTCTGCGAACCCCTGGGACTGCAGCCTGCCAGGCTCCTCTGTTCATGGAATTTTTTAGACAAGAATCCTGGAGTGGGTAGCCATTCCCTTCTCCAGGGTATCTTCCTGACCCAGGGATCAAAGCCGGGTCTCCTGCATTGAAGCCACCAGGAGGACCCCTTTATTGAAAAAGACACAGCCAAAAAGAAAGCACTTGAGACCTCCAACTAAGCCTGGCAATAACACAGTCTATGAGCCATGGACATGAAAATCCATTTAATAATCAATTCTAACCATAGCAAAGAATTCCATTCTGCAAAAGAAAACTGGGAATAAAGTGATCTAAGAATGTCTGTTCAATGAGATTCTATCTCACTAAACTTTCTCGATTCATCCTCTTCTTTCAGACACTGAGCATTCCAATCAGACAGCAATAAAAAGAAAATAAGCCTCCCCTTCACATAGAAGGGCCAGTTCATTTTGACTCTCCAGTTTTAACCACTGGTGGAAGACTACTGTATGGAGGGGCAAGTGGTTCAGCACTCAAATGCAGAACATAATGCCACCCTCAAAGTCCCACTTATGTCTACTTTATGTAAGGCATCTGTTTCAGGGAGGGCCTAACTAGAGCAGTGCAGGGTTCCTTCAGGGGATGCTCTCAGGAAGACTTCTTCAAAGTGCAAGCACCAACTCTCCATCAAATATAACCACTTATTTTGCATGAGTTATTAAGACATATAGAAATTTCAACTGAGATTACTGTCCAGAATTGTGACATTCATTTCTCAGCTCCTTTTCTCTCAACTTGGGTCCAATTTAGATTCCAACTAAATGTGTCTGATAAACATTTAATTTGTAAGAATAATGACTTATGTTTCTAAAATATATATACTGTTTATGTAATTTTACATGAGAGCATCTCTGTATTCTCCACTGAGTTCTGGTTGCCTAACTGAGGAATGAGTCTCCGAGGTGTGGCTGGTGAAGAGTTAATTTCTTTGACTCCTGTCTTTAAAGAGGACAATGAAAATGCAAATTAGGGGGATTAGCTCTGACCTGTTTACCAATAAGTTATTTGCAAAAACTAAAATACTTGGCCTGATTCAGTATCAAAGCACAGGCTGATCTTTTTTTTTTTTAGTGACAACTCATTAAGAATTGGCAATAATTATTTTTTATTTCTAAACATTAAAAGCAATGATTTTTGCTTGTTATTTTTTTCCTGTGTATCATCAATGTGCATCTTCTTGCTATGCATGCTCAGTCAGTCCCGTCAAACTCTTTGTGACCCTTTGGACTGTAGCCCACCAGGCTCCTCCATTCATGGGATTTTTCAGGCAAGAATAATGGAGTGGGGTGCCATTTCCTCCCCCAGGAGATCTTCCTGACCCAAAGATCAAACCTGCTTCTCCTGCTGACCCTGCATTGCTGGTGGATTCTTTACCCCACTAAGCCACTGGGGAACGCCCCTATTATCAGTGAAATATATGCTTATTGTAGAAGTTTAGAAAGTACAGATATGCTCAAATTGTATATACAACATTTTATCTTGTGTTTTTCCATTTATCATCATATTCAGCACATTTCTTGTTATTAAAAACTCTACAAATAGCATTTAATTACCTTTGTTTAAATTTATAACTACATTAGTATTCTAATGTTTTGAATAATACTGTTGTATATGAATTATCTGGACTTCCCAGGTGGCTCAGTGGTAAAGAATCCATCTGCCAATGCAGGAGATGTGAAAGATCTCCTGAAGTAGGAAATGGCAACCCATTCCAGTATTCTTGCCTAGAAAAGTCCATGGACAGGGGAGTTTGGCAAGCTAAAGTCCATGGGTTTGCAGTCTGACACGACTGAGTGATTGAACACACATATAAATTACAGTGTTAGCTAAACCATCAGTGTTTTATATTTTAAATCACACTATCAACATACAAATATATCAAATAATATAAAATATATGGCATATATATATTAGGTTTTTTTATATGATAGAGCAAAGATAAAAAGAGTTGCAATTCAGGATTTTTTCAACTAAGAGGATTATTCATTTTTCCTCAGCACTCCTAAATTAATTTGAAACGTTAAAAAGTAGGAGATGAAAGAATTTATTTTCACCCTGATGAGTTCTCAGTAGAAAGGCTGAAAAGTCAAGAACTCCATGAAAAGTAATAGAGCCGTTTTATTTGTGAAATGATTTCCATTCCAGTGTAGTACTTTATTTTGCACTTTTTATTAGGGCATTATGAGGCACTTGTGCAACCACTTGACTCTGCCTGGCTCATTTCTCTGAATAGAACAGCCAATCCAAACAGAAGAAGTCCTTTTCCTGTAATTTCTACTTACTACTGAGGTGTAAATAGGATCCAGCTTTGTTTGGAGTTCTGTGAGTTTTCATGGACACAGCCTAATAGTCCAAAATTGCAATGATAGGATTTTCTGAAATTGAAAGATCATCAAAAATGAAGGAAAACTGACTGAGATCCTGTCCTTTTTGTCATTCTGTGCTCAGTCACTTCAGTCATGTCCAGCTCTTTGCAGCCCTATGGACTGTAGCCCGCTAAGCTCCTCTGTTCATGGGATTCTTCAGGCAAGAATACTGGAGTGGGTGGCCAAGCCATCCCCCAGGGGACTGTCCCAACCCAGGGACTGAACCTGGGTCTGCTGCATTACAGGCAGTTTCTTTACTGCTAAACCAGCAGGGAAGCCCTCCTTTTCATTCTAGATGCTCTCATTGCCAATTCAGGAGACACAATAGACATGGGTTTGATCCCTGGGTGGGGAAGATTCCTGGGAGGAGGAAAATGCGACCCACCAGTATTCTTGCCTGAAAAATTCCATGGACAGAGGAGCCTGGCAGGCTGCAGTCCTGATTGAGCGACTGAGCATGCGTGCATGGTATACAAGCAGCAATGTTTATATGAAGGTGACAATGTGAAATCTGAATGACTGAATTCGAATGAAACCAAAGAGCTAGAAGGGAAAACAGGATACCAACGTACCAAAGACTGAGGGTAGAAAATACAGGAGAATGTAGGTAAATAGAAGGAAGGTAAGTCAGGTAGAATTTCTAGAATCTTACAGTAAGTTAAGGCAGGTCTGTTCACAGTTCCTCAGGGCTTTGGCATGAAACATGGGAGCTAGGAAAGGGGTTAACAAGAACAGACCTCAAACAATCCATGGGTTATTCCTATCAGGACCCCTGTACTAAACCTAGATTGAAAAGGTCATCAAAAGGGCATGGAGGCATTTAGAAGGACAAAGAAACAAGAAAAAGATGAGTTGCCTAAACGTGGCAGAAATCTGAGCACAACAGTATGAAACAGAATTTGAGGCATGTTATAGAAATTTGATGTACTAAAAATACACATAAGGGAATAACAATTTAATGGGGTTGTTCCCAACAAAATCTTTTACAGCTCTACTGGCTCATCACAAAAGTAGTAGCATCACGACTATTTAGCACACAAAGTACCATCTCTGGAAGACAGAGCAATAATGGATGGAAAGCATTTCACCCCCGTAATGATGAACCAGCAAAGCGATCTTGCCAACAGTAGCGGTTTTCCCTCTCACAAATCTATTTGTTTTTCTTGTGTTGAAAATAGTATTGTAAATAGAATTTAATGTGGTGGTGGAGGTGGGGGGAGTTGGAGAGTCAACTCACCCTACCTGCACCAGCACTTTCTTCCATGGCGAAATACCCCGAGCTGTGTTAAAACTCTTTCAGTGCCAATGCTCACTGTATGTGGAGAGACAGGAAAGCTGAGACATCAACCTCATGAAGCTACTCCTTGAAACTCAAGGACACATGTATTCAAACAATTTTTCTGCCCTTTATCTTCTCCACCTCGGTCTGTGGTTTAACCACTCTGCATCTCAGTTTTCAAATCAATATCATTGATAAAATATGAAAAGCTCTTATTTAAAATTGTTATTGAAGTGTGATATTCAGGAAGAAAAGTATATATCCTCAATCTTCTAATTCAATAAAAACATCTGTGACACCAGTGCTCAGATTGAGAAACAGACCTCAGAAGCACCACTTCCAATTTTACTAACCTCTCACAGAAGAAACTACTTCTTAGTGTCACTGAATTTTATGTAAATGGAATTGTTGCAGGAAGGGGGACCCCTTCCAGGGCCTGAAACTGGGCTCTTGTCTAACACTCAGAAATGAATTGTCCGAGGAGACACATGTGCTGACAAAGCAAGAGATTTTATTGGGACAGGGCGCCCGGGCGGAGAGCAGGAGGGTAAGGGAACCCAGGAGAACTGCTCTGCCGCGTGGCTCGCAGTCTCAGGTTTTATGGTGATGGGATTAGTTTCCGGGTGGTCTTTGGCCAATCCTTCTAATTCAGAGTCTTTCCTGGTGGCGCACGCATCGCTCAGCCAAGATGGATGCTAGTGAGAGGGATTCTGGGAAGTGGACGGACACGCGGTGCCTCCTTTCGACCTTTCCCGAACTCTTCCGGTTGGTGGCGGCTTATTAGTTCCGTATTCCTTATCAGGATCTCCTGTCATAAAACGACTCATGCAAATGGTTACTATGGTGCCTGGCCAGGGCGGGCGGTTTCAATCAGTGTGCTTCCCCTAACAGAATCATGCAACCCTGCTATTTTTATTGGGCCTCTTTTGCTCAAATTATGTTGTCAAGTTTCTCTATACCGTTGCAATTTTTAAAAGTTTGTAATAAGAGAATTTTTGTGAAAATACATCAGTAATGAATACAGAAAAAAAGCTCAACTAATAAGTTCTTGCTATTGTTATAGGAACTAGGTTACAACATGTAATGAATAAAATAAAAATTTTAAAAACAGTAGTGGTAGCACTAGCTCAAGTGTGCTTAGCTGGCTTCAGTCATATCCAACTCTTGGCGACCCTATGGACATTAGCCCACCAGGTTCCTCTGTCCAAGAGATTCTCTAGGCAAGAATACTTGTGTGGGTTGCCTTTTCCTTCTAAAGGGGATCTTCCCAACCCAGGGATCAAACCCACATCTCTTAAGTCTCCGGCATTGGCAGGTGGGTTCTTCACCTCTAGAGCCACCTGGAAAGACACTGTAGTCTAAAAGCACAAGTCATTCCCTCAAAATAGATTCTGAGCATGACTGTGCCTCCTCTCACAGGTAGATGAGAGTGGGGCAGCTTTTACATCCAAGCGTTGGCTCACTCTACAGCACAGGAACTCTGACATTTAAAGAGATAGTGCGCATTTATCACAATTGTCACTTGCCATTAATTTACATTCCCTTTATGCATCTGTTCAAAAAATAATTAGGATTTTACGCTGCAGTAAATATGCTTGTTCATCCATTAGCGAAAAGCAAAAGATTAATTGCATTACAATGGGAATCAGGACTACAACACTCCGAGCCACAATGATAACAGTGACAGCTGGGCTGCCCACAGTACTTTGCTCTGATAAGCTTCAAAAACAAGTGTAGATGGGAAAATAATTAAATCACTGACAAGGCGGCACCAGCCTTATTTTCCCTCTTGCATTCAGCTTACCATCATCCAACAAAAGGTTCTCACTGCATATTAACCAGGGGCCTTTCTTGTTTTCCCCCCACCCCATCTCCAAACACCCTGGTTTAATATTAGAAATTAGCCGAATTCTAACAGATCTCACTTGAGCCATTTATCTCAGCAAGCTAAAGAAGGGAGATCCAGTCTCTGGCTAGTTATCTGCTGAGAAGTCAAACGACAGGAGAAGCTCTATGGATATGTGTCCAGTACCGTCAGGGGGGCCCAGGGCTTAGTTTACTGCTCTGTGGTCACCCCTCTTAAATTCTTAATACTCTTCCCGTCCCTTCTGGACTTCCTTCCCATTCAGTTTACACAGAGTATCAGGTACAGTTTCCTGTGCTCCCTAATGTTCTCATTAGGGAGGGGTTATAGGCAATGGCATCCCACTCCAGTACTCTTGCCTGGAAAATCCAATGGACAGAGGAGCCTGGTAGGCTGCAGTCCATGGGGTCGCTAGGAGTCAGACACGACTGAGCGACTTCACTTTCACTTTTCACTTTCCTGCATTGGAGAAGGAAATGGTAACCCACTCCAGCGTTCTTGCCTGGAGAATCCCAGGGACGGGGGAGCCTGGTGGGCTGCTGTCTATGGGGTTGCAGAGAGTCAGACACGACTTAAGCAACTTAGCAGCATATGTATTA
The DNA here is from genome assembly GCF_001704415.2 of Capra hircus. Taxonomy (NCBI): domain Eukaryota; kingdom Metazoa; phylum Chordata; class Mammalia; order Artiodactyla; family Bovidae; genus Capra; species Capra hircus. Next base: position 11,005,447 of record NC_030822.1, on the reverse strand, counting down.
ACAGGGATTCCCTGGTTGCACAGACGATAAAGAATTCTTCTGCAAAATAATAATAATAATTCTCCAGCAATGCAGGAGATCCAGGTTTGATTACTGGGTCAGGAAGATCCCCTGGAGTAGTAAATGGCAACCCACTCCAGTATTCTTGCCTGGACAATCCCACAGACAGAGGAGTCCGGCAAATCTAGAGTTCCATGGAGCTGAAAAGACTTGGACATGACTGAGTGACTAATAATACACTTATATATTAATATGTATATGGCTGATTAATTTGGCTGTGTGGTAGAAACGAACACAACATTGTAAAGCAACTAAACTCCAATAAAATTAATTTTTAAAAATTCTTAATATTTTTAAACAATGGGCCCCACGTTTTAATTTTGTACTAGGCCTTATAAATTATGTACCTAGTCCTGCCAATACATATAATCAGTTCAGTTCAGTTCAGTCGCTCAACCGTGTCCGACTCTTTGCGACCCCATGAATCACAGCACGCCAGGCCTCTGTGTCCATCACCAACTCCCGGAGTTCACCCAAACTCACGTCCATCGAGTCCGTGATGCCATTCAGCCATCTCATCCTTGGTCATCCCCTTCTCCTGCCCTCAATCCCTCCCAGCATCAGAGTCTTTTCCAATGAGTCAACTCTTTGCATGAGGTGGCCAAAGTATTGGAGTTTTAGCTTCAGCATTAGTCCTTCCAATGAACACTCAGGACTGATCTCCTTTAGAATGGACTGGTTGGATCTCCTTGCAGTCCAAGGAACTCTCAAGAGTCTTCTCCAACACCACAGTTCAAAAGCAAATAGATATAATAGAATTATATATGTATATATAGTATACACATACCCACACATGTATGCAAGCACATGTGTACACTCAGATATATGTCAGTGAATTCATCCTCACTCATACTCATTCCTGCATGTCCCTCAAAGGAAACAAAAACAAGCTCTCATTTTCCCCTTCTTTCCCCTGGTCAATTAAAAAAAGAAAAAGAAAGAAAGTGATATTGAATGGAAACAGAGCATCTGTTTTTTGAGGAGACATCTGAGAAAGAACAGATGCGCTATACTTGTACTCTAATTGTCTCCTGACTACAGATACTATTCCATGGTCCAAAATACACTGATCATTGTTTTAGCAACAATGGGAGTTAACAACATCTTCAACCTTGGGCTGGAGATTATATTATTCAAGAAAACATCTGTGCAATGTTTTGAGTAATGATCTAGCCTACAAACTACATCTCCACCACAAGAAAAAAGTCAAAAGAAATGGTTACAGAAGTACTCAGTTCAAAACTTCTTTCTTTGACGCCGAATCAATGTGACAACAAATATCAGGGAACTACTCTCAGATCTGACATTCCCACAAAAAGTAACTAATAGATGGTGATGATTCTAAACAAACTGAAATGTCTGGGTAATCATCTTTGTGGATCTTTTATCAAAGCAACTCCTCTCATGGGGTGACTTCTTGAGGGTCGCCTAAAAATTTGACCCATTAAGGAATTGCTTGATGACATCATGTATCAATGTTACTCAGCTAGATAGTAGCCAGAGTTTATCCTTCTATATGGTTTTTTAATCTTATGTTTTTAAAGGTCTTTACATTTGTTAGATATTATTAATCACAATTTTTCTTCTTCAAGTTGGAAGACAAGAGGGGGAGTTTTGTTACTGATAGGGGCTGAGGGCTTCAGAAATAGGTCAGGTACAACAATGAGTAAGATAGCCTGCTTCAGGGGAAGGGAAATGCAAATTAACTATTGTAGACGTGGGTTAGTTTTAGCCCTGGCAGCAGCTGCTGAATAATTAGGGCCCAAAGGCCTTCATAAAGGTTATAAGTCTTGTTACTATGGCTAACCAAATCTGCTTGAGGAATTTTCCCATCACTATGGCAATTACGGGGTTTTAACTCACTAGGTAGCTGATTTTGTGGCGTGTACATATTTGATGTGTCGGGGAAAATGAGCTTCTGGCGCTCCCCTATGGAGCACTTTAGAGCTATGATCATAAATCCTCACTAAAGGGAAACTGATTCTTGGCAGAGGCAGTTTTAGGGGTGGGGGTGGAGTGAAAGGTGGGAGGAAGTAGCAAACATTTCATAAGCAATGGATCTGCAAACCTAGACCGTGATACAATGCACAATGTAATATAATATCACGAGCTGGGCTACACTGTCTTTTAATGTCACATAACACGCATTTCATCTTTTTTGGTTATATTACAGGTAAGCACTCATCCTAGACAATTTTGATATGGCTTAGCTCCATGGGCTACTTTCCCCATGAGTACCCCTTCCTTTCCCAAATGCCCCCTGTCAGGGCTGTGAAACCTGGCCCTTATCCTGCACCTTTCCTTATGGAACCCTGTGCCTCAACTCTCTCACTTGTCACATTATCACATTTGTCTCTCATTCTGACACAAAATCTGATGTTAAGATGGGCTAGAGAGGCCAACAGTGTGGGAACAGACATGGGTTTGATTTCTGATGGTACTGGTTCTGTGAATTGGGTGATTTCTTTCAACTACAGTTTTCTTACTTTTGAAATGGAAAATTGCTATTTTTAGAGGTTTCTCGCAAACATCAGATGTACAAGAATACAGAAAAGTAATTTTTAATCTTAAGTATATTTGGCTATCATCTCTCATCATCTGGGGCTTTCCTATACCTCAGATGGTAAAGAATCTGCCTGTAATGCAGGACCCAGGTTCAATTCCTGGGTCAGGAAGATCCCCTGGAGAAGGGAATGGCAACCCGCTCCAGTACTCTTGCCTGGAGAATCCCATGGACAAAGGAGCCTGGTGGGCTACAGTCCACGGGGTCGCAAAGCGTCGGACACGACTAGGTGACTAACGCTACTACTGTTCTCATCATCTGTGTACCATTGCTATCTTCTTGTATCTTCCATCCATCCATTTACCCATTTACTTTATCCTGTCCTTAATATGAAGACAAACATATTGATGAAGCGTAAACATGTCAATTCACATCTTTATATAAAATATAAAGTCTTTGTTACTTATACATACTTAACATAATTTCAAAGCACTTTTGACATTAATTAGTAAAATGAAAAAATAGTTATGCAACATAGCTTTAATGTGGTCAAAGAAGATATTCTATCCACAGCTAAGCATACAATAAGCCTGGGGATTGGTACTGTTGGCACATGTATCACAAAAAGTCCATCAGTAAATGAAAGTGTATTTGCTTCTCTACAGATTTTACTTTCCATACCAAGGGTCCTGGTTCACAAATTTTATTTTATTATAGACTAAATAAAATACTGTTAACAGATAATGTTCTAAAATATAGATATTTAAATAGATATATAGAAATCATAAATTTATTAATAACTTATTAATAACTTTCCCTAACTAAATGGTTTTAATTTTGTGTATGTGTGCACAAGTGCCTCCTTTTTCAGTTGGTGAGGCATAAAGTACTTTATGTTGATTAATAGAATGTCTTATTGTTGCTAAGAGACCTAGCCCAGGATTATGTTAAACTCTGAGGAATTATAGGCAGGATATGGATAGCCATCTGTGGAAAAGGGGATATTGGGAGTCAGAAGATGGAATCAGCGTCAGGGAAAATAATTATAAATTTACCAGCTTTCTTTGTTGTGACCCAATGTAGAAGGATAATTATAATTACCTTTGTTGTGGGCAATGAATATTTATGGAAATCATATGCAAATATGTACTTTAAACATCTAAGACTGGTTTAGTTCCGAAATGGTGTGCTTGTGTGCAGGCTCGTTCTCTTAGTCATGTCCAACTCTTTGTGAACCATGGACTGTAGCCCACCACACTCCCCTCTCCATGGAATTTTCCAGCATGAATACTGGAGCGGATTGCCATTTCCTTTCTCCAGGGGATCTTCCCAAACCAGAGATCAAACCTGTGTCTCCTCATCTCATGCATTAGCAGGTAGATTCTTTGCCACTGAGCCCCTTGGGAAGCCCTTCTGAAATGGTGTGAAAGTGAAAGTGAAGTCGTTCAGTCATGTCCGATTCTTTGCAACCCCATGGACTGTAGCCTACCAGGCTTCTCCATCCATGGGATTTTCCAGGCAAGAGTACTGGAGTGGGTTGCCATTTCCTTCTCCAGGAGATCTTCCCGACCCAGGGATCGAACCCAGGTCTCCCGCATTGTAGGCAGACGCTTTACCCTCTGAGCCACCAGGGAAGCATGCATGCAAAGGTGGATTCAAGATATGGCCCCAAATCGCTGACCTCTCCAACACACCCACTGACCTGAATGGTATCACTCAGTTTCTCCTAGATAGAATTTCAGAAGCCAGCCATTTATGACAAGCCAAAATAAAACCTATATGATAAAGACAAATTCTCTATACCATAGACAGCTTATATAAGTACTACCTCTTAGGGACATAAAGATGTGGAGATAGTAAGACAGCGATTTTAAGTTATAACCTCAAACAGTATCTAACCACAGGAAATCTGATCCTTAGAAGTAAGCTTGTCTGTGATTAAGCCAGACTGACTGAAAGGTTAGGTTAGGTTCAGTGTAGAAAGAAGCAAAATACCTGTATCACGTGACTCTCCATCTAATTTCTACTTGATCTAATACAGAACTGGATTTATGCCTCCATACTTATGACAGTCCCAAAAGAGTAGAAAGTCAATAAAGCATATTTGAGATCACTTCAAATGTTAGTAACAGACAAAAATGGACTCCAAATACTTACTAATTAATTGAACTGAGCAAGTTATCTAATTTCTTTGAAACTCAGGTAAATTTAATCGTTATTGTCAGGACAGAGAAAATGTGCATTCTTGCCTGGAGAATTCCACGGGCAGAGGAGCCTGGTGAGCTACAGTTCATAGGGTTGCAAAGAGTCAAATATGACTGAGCTACTGAGCACATATATTTAGCATAACATTCAAGCTTCCCATATACCATTTTGATCTGAAAGGTACAGACCAAGAGTCTAAAATCTTCTTTTGTGAATCCCTCTTCTACTTCCTCTTTTTTTTCAGCTAAAATGAATGGACATTTGTGTGGATGATTTGGTGTCTACTTCTTTATGAAACCATTACTGGTAACTCTATCCAACACTGCTCACTTTGTTGACAGCCCATGGTGTTAATTATACAGAATGTGTTAACACATTTATCTCTTCATCAGAGGGTCTCTGCTGGGTTCCTGTGCATATTGCCTTATTAACACATCTGTTAAATTCCTGTAAGTCAGAGATTTTGCCTTATGTTTCCTCTAGGTCTCCCATGGCACATAATTAGCACATTCTGGAAAGATTCTAAGTCATATTAAATCAGAATCCCATATTTACCTCATTTTTGGTAGAACTCCCAGTTGAATTTCAACTACTTCCTTTCAAAACACAGTTTCCGCAATAGTAAGTGGTACTCCACTGATGTCCTGAACTGTGCTACTTCAGAGTTTTGTTGTTGTTGTTGTTGTTCAGTCACTAAGTTGTGTTCAGTGGCAACCCCAGGGACTGCAGCATCCCAGGGTTCCCTGTCCTTCACTGTCTCCCGGAGTTTGTCCTTCAAGTCAGTGATGCCCCAACCATCTCATCCCCTGTCGCCCTCCTTCTCCTCTTGCCCTCACTCTTCCCAGCATCAGAGTCTTTTCCAATGAATTGGCTCATCACATCAGGTGGCCAAAGTATTTGAGCTTCAGCTTCAGCATCAGTCCTTCAAATAAATATTCAGGACTGATTTCCTTTAAGATTGACTGGTTTGATCTGCTTGCTGTCCAAGGGACTCTCAAGAGTCTTCTCCAATACAACATTCAAAAGCATCAATTCTTCAGTGCTCAGCTTTCATTATAGTCCAACTCTCACATCCATACATGAGTACTGGAAAAACCATAGCTTTGACTAGACGAACCTTTGTTGGCAAGGTGATATCTCTGCTTTCTAATATGCTTCTGGATTTGTCAGTTTTTCTTCCAAGGAGCAAGTGTCTTTTAATTTCAATGCAGTCACTATCAGCAGTGATTTTGGAGCCCAAGAAATAAAATCTGTGATTATATCCACTTTTTCCTCATCTATGTGCATGAAGTGATGGTCCTGAATGCCATGATCTTCATTTTCTGAATGTTGAGTTTTAAGCCAGTTTTTTCACTCTTCTCTTTCACCTTCATCAAGAGGCTCTTTAGTTCCTCTTCACTTTCTGCCATTAGAGTGGTATCAAGTGCATACCTGAGGTTGTTGATATTTCTCCTGGCAATCTTGATTCCTGCTTGAAATTTATCCAGCCCGGAATTTTGCATTATTTTCTCTTCAGAGTTACTGTTTTCCAGATGCCTGTTTCTAAATTTCAGCATCATTAAGCATTTTGCTTTTGTACCATTGTAATTGTTAAACTATTTGACTTCTCTATATCCATGTTATTCTGTTTATGGTCTATTTTGATATCTGAGTTTTAGTTTATAACAATGCATGCATTCTATAAAAATATCTTATTTCATCATTCCATTCACTTAATTATCATTCAAGGAACATCATGCTAATTTGTTAAAAAAATTATCACATTTTAAATTTGATCAAGATTTTAAGTCTGTATTTCCTGCTGTATAAGCCTCAAATTAAACTTGATTAATCTTTTACCATTCTATTATTTCAAAGATTGAGTCTACAAGTGCATATGTGTGGATGGCATCTATTTTTTTATTTAAACTTACAACTTTTTCCGATTTCAAAGGAATTAAATTGTCATTGAAGAAAATTTGGAAAATATGGAGAGGTAAATAAATATAGATAAATAAAACCCCATGAGATCTCGTACCTAGAAATACCCACTGTGAACATTTTAAAACTTTTTTTGGAACCAATTTTAGATTTACAGAAAAACTGCAGAATTGTTCCTGGAGTTTTCATATATTCCCTCAGGTAGATTCTCTTAATGATGGCACTTTGCACAACCATAGTGCTTGGGACAGAACCAAGGAAAAACCATGGGTAGAATGCTGCTGACTTTTTGGTTATTATTCTCTTCCCTAGTTACCACTGTCTTTACAAACCTTGTACAAATTTCCCTAAGCCACATCAGACTGGAGAGCAAATATGGCAATGTAATAGTAACAAGACACTATTCCTCTGAATACAAAGTCACCTATAGGGCTGAGGAAACATCTGGATTTTTACATTTTTCATTCATTCATTAACTGTTCAATTCCAGCTTCCTAAGGACCAGCCATTATTCAGGCTCTGGAAATACTGCTTGAGCAAACACTTCTCTTGGTAAAGCTGGCACTCTAGTGAGGGAGAGAAACAATACAAATACATTTATATTACAGTGTCAAGAGGTAATAAGTGCTAAAGAAATGAGCAGGGTAATGGGATGGAATCTGATAAAGGAGGGAGAAAATTGTTTTACATAGTAAGGATAGGGAAGATTTTTCAGTCATGTAGCATTTAAGCAGAGTTCAGTGTTAGTCTAGTGAACCTCTAGAAAATGAGGTTTTCAGGCAGAATTTTTTTTTTAGAAGAACAAATGATTAAATAAGTCAGGTCAGTGTAATCAGAGCAGCTCTCAAATTCCCTATGGTGAAAGACAAATTGATTTTTATTGATCTTTTGTAAAATAGAAAATAGGCATTATGTCCTCATGGGTCAGTGGCCTACAATTTGCTGACTAGTGCCGGTCCTTAGAGTAACACGGATGTCTACCACTCCCCTAGCTTAGGGATTCTATCAACCTGAGATTGGGACTAAACTGATCTCTGCAGGACAAGAGACTTGTTAATCAATTTTTAAGAAAAACACATGAAATAGAGCTTTGCCATTTAATTTCTTCCCTGCCCCAGAACACTGTAATCTGAATACTGGGCTGCATTCAACCAGAGGTAACTACTGGCTGTTCTTCCCCTTCCCACTCTTATCACGGCTTTCTTAACGAGGGGAGCACCCCACCCATGAAGGAATTTCAGAGAAGCTGTCCACCACTTTGAACAACTTAGCTTGTTACTACGTATCTGACCAGCTACCATGAATTACAGTGCTAAGGCAGATGGGTACTCTCCATCTCAAACTGGTGGCGATAGATGACACGTCTCCGTTTGTCAAAGGTACTGACTAATAACCTCAGAATAACTGCTGATAGTCTCAGTTCTGCTGGGAAGAGATGGAAATACAGATAGATGCATTGACCAAAGTTTTTGACAGGGGAGCCTTTCTCAGGCAATGCTCCAAATTACTAATAAAACACAGTATTTAAAATCTTAGGACTTTATGTCTGAGGAATAGCCATACAAGGATTTTCTAAACCTTGTTTTGCTTTAGTCAGCATTTCTTTGAAACCAGAGAAAATCAGCCAGTTAAGTAGTTGTTTCTTTCTTTGTCACTTGGAGTTCCTGGTAGAGTTTCTGACAGAAATTTTCTATCTCAAGGAGGCCCACTCATTTGAAAATAAATTAGAAATATCTGTCTGGCACAAACTTATCTTTGCAACAAGTGGTACATTCTCCAAGATATTTATGATGATAACTATTAGCTAAAATTTCAAGCTCAAAGAAGACAAAAGGAAAATTTCTGTGTCTACCTCAATTTTTAAATCTTGAAGTAAACTAAGAGCTCAGCCCAGAAGATTTGGATATTATATTAACTTTTGACATCACCAATAATATTCATCGCCTTCTTGAGTTATGAAACCTACTGGGTGAAATATGATACATCAGCCAGGATCCTGCAAGAGCTGACCTAGTCTACCATAGGCTATCAAAGAAAAACCCCATGTTTTAGCATTTTCGTCCTCTTCCCAGCCTCACCCTTATCCATGGGGAGGAAAAAAAAAAAAAAAAACAAACTATGGCCCAAAGAGTTGTGTCCTCCAGAAGTCATAGCTAGTTTTCTAGACCATGTTTCAGGTACCTGGTGCCTGTGAAATTTCCTGCCCAAATAATCTGTATCCACTTGGAACATCTGTGAGAGCCCCTCAAAAGATTCAGCTTGCCTAAGGCAAAATACACAACCAGTATGCAAACCCATAAGCTCAAAGAGTATCCAAGAGATGGCTGTGTGCCTGCCTGCAACCTGAACATATGAGCTGGAGTGTCTACACATACATGTATGAGGCCTCTCAAGGTGCTAGATGGTATTTATATAAAGGAGAAGAGAGAGAGGCAAGCCAAGGTATCTCCACATTCCAACCTGGAACTTATGGGGCCCAACAATTCTATATCCAAACCTGGTTACCCAAGTCATTTGTAATGTTACATTTGTTCAAGTTCAGAGAATAGAACATTCTATAAACAGTTTGATAGAATGAGTTAAGTTTCCTAAATATTTCAGCATATGGTGTATATGCCTCAGGGTTCCACTGCCTTACCCCCTGTATTCAGGGATGTATTTGGGGATGTTTTCAGGGATGTTTTCAGGGATCTGCAGAGGGCATACATGAAAGAGCTGAGTAAAGAGAGTTTAATGAAGGAATATTTACAAAGATGTTAAAAGGATAAAGGGAAATCAGTTGCCAGCAGTAGCAGGAATCTACTACCATTCGTAAGCATGAAGGCAAGGGTGAAGGTTTATTTAAAGAACCTAGAGAGAAATCAGTTGAGAAGACATTCCCCAGATGTTTGAGCTTTTGCTACAGGAAATGCGGTCACTGACAGCCCACAGCCTAGCGGAGAGGGATAGGCCATGAATATCACAAACTTCTCTCTTCTGCTCTCTCATCTCCTGGGAGTACCTTCTATTGGCTAAATCCAATTAAAAGCCAGATGGAAAAAGAACCTAATCAATGGAATCCAAAAAGTAAAGCCTCCTAGTTTAGAGTGCAGAATGGAGAAGAGCAGAGAAAAGGAAAAGGCAATAGGAATAGGTTAGGGTCAAACAAAATTCAGATCCAAACTCTTTGATGACTATGGTGCCTTGAGTAATTTGTTTATTAATTCAAAGTCTTCAGCTCTTCATTTGTAAAATGAATGTCTTAATAACATCTTCATTATGAGGATATAACGATTAAGTAAGAACACTTTTATAGCATTTATAATAGCATCAGGTCTGGTAGATGTGGAATTCTACAAGATGAAGTCACAGGTTTCAGTATGTCCAGTCATAAACTCTATGAGATATTCATTAATCAAAAAAATTTTATTGAGTGTCTACTGAGTGTTACTTTGCCAACAAACGTCCGTATAGCCAAGGCTATGGTTTTTCCAGTAGTCATGTATTGAAAGTTGGACCATAAAGAAAGCTGAGTGCCAAAAAATTGATGCTTTTGAACTGGTGTTGAAGAAGACTCCTAAAAGTTCCTTGGACTGCAAGGAGATCAAACCAGTTGATCCTAAAGAAAATTAGTCTTGAATATTCACTGGAAGGACTAATGCTGAAGCTCCAATACTGTGGCCACTAGATGCAAAAAACTGACACATTAGAAAAGATTCTGATGCTGGGAAAGATTGATGGCAGAAGGAGAAGGGGACAACAGAGGATGAGATGGTTGGATGGTGTCGCCGACTCAATGGACATGAGTTTGAGCAAGCTCTGGAAGTTGGTGATGGACAGGGAAGCCTGGTGTGCGGCAATGTATGGGTCACAAAGAGTCAGACAGAACTGAGTGACTGAACTGAACTGAACTGAATATCAGCCACTGCGCTGGACTATGGGATACAGAAATGAACAAAACAGGTAAAAATATCTGCTGTCGTGGATGAGAAAAAAAATTCCCTGCTGTGATGTAGTTTTTAAACTGACTGGGGATATAAACAAATAAACAAGAAGTTTCTATATAAGAAACTAAGCATGGGGGATATAGTGTTTAATTAGTCTGTAATCAGACTGTTTAGGTTTGAAATTTTAGATTTTCTACTTCCTAGATTTTTTACTTTGGGAAATGTTCTGGTTACACCAAAACCTAACAGTTTAAAACAATCATTTTATTACACTCACTAATTCTGTGGTCATGGATTCAGAAAGAGCATAATGAGCTTGGAACTTCACCTAATAAATCTTGGACGCTCAAGATGAGGATGACTCAGGGATGGAATCAACAGGAGGTGGGTGTGTTCATTCCCATGTCTAGCAACAGATGCTGGCTGAGACTAGCTCTGGCTGTAGGCCAGAATGCCATGGCCAGTCCTTTTTACCTAAGCTTTCTCACAGCATGACAGCCACAGATCTTTTATCTGGCTGCTGAGAGGTTCAAAAGTGAGCATCCCAAGAGAATCATTTGAGAGTCGTTGTCACAGCTCGCTCTCTAGCTTTAGAAGTCAGAGTATCTCTGCTTCTGTAGTCACCAGCCACCCAGAATCAGATATGGGAAACATAGACTTCATCTTTCAAGGGGAGCAGCGTTAGAGTTATTATAAGAGAACATATAAGAAACAAAAGCAGCTAGCTTTAGGAAAATATAGCCATGCTTATCCTCTCTGCAAATCTGTTTCCTTCATCTATAAAATAAAGATGGAATTAATCCCTAAGAACATCATTATGTTAAACAGGATGAAACAGATATGCTTAAATTGTGCCTGACATACCATACATGATCAAGAAATACTAGGTGATATTTTAAAAAACCAAATACCACTGAAAGAGCACAGATAAGGTCCCTGGACTTAGTGGGATGTCAGTCAAGTAAGATATCTAAACTTAAATATGAGAAATAGGTAAGGATAGCTTAAGTGAAGCAAAGAGCAAGGAAAAGGAATATTTTTCTTAAGCAAAGACTGAGATGCTATAACAAAAAGGCCCAATAACTTAAAACACAAAGAAATTTCTCTCTTGTAGACAGCCCAGATGGGAATGCCTGAGTCAGCAATACAGATCTTTCTCATATTTTCACTTACAGGACTTGAGTTCTTTTCGAGTCTTTCCCTCTCAACTTTAGAGGGCATAATTTATTGTCTGATATCATTGTCAAAGCTGGTCACATAATATATGGGTTGCAAGCAGTGGGGAATGTGAAAAGAATGTGAAAGGGCATACTTGATATATTCAGACTGAGTCCTAGGAGCAACATACAGCACTTCTTACTTTTTGTTGGCAAACATTAGGCCATCTGACTTTCCCTAATAGCAAAGATAGCAGGACATACCTCTAGCTTGGCAGCCATATGTCCAATCAGAGGAACAGAATAGATACTGTCAGAAAAATATCACTCTCTTACATCCAGACTAAGGGAAAATACCCCAAAAGCAAGAGAGACCCTGGAGACTATAAGTTGTAAGTTTATAAAATAAAGTGGAGGATAGAACATGATGAGAAGGACAATGACACAAAACTGAAGAGACAGGAGTTAGATTATACAAATCAAAATGAACCAAATTAAAGGGTCTTTATTATACATTAGTATGGCACCCCACTCCAGTACTCTTGCCTGGAAAATCCCATGGATGGAGGAGCCTGGTAGGCTGCAACCCATGGGGTCGCAAAGAGTCAGACACGACTGAGCAACTTCACTTTCACTTTTCACTTTCATGCATTGGAGAAGGGAATGGCAACCCACTCCAGTGTTCTTGCCTGGACAATCCCAGGGATGGGGGAGCCTGGTGGACTGCCATCTATGGGGTCGCACAGAGTCGGATACGACTGAAACGACCTAGCAGCAGCAGCAGCAGCAGCAGCAGGAAGTCAATCAAAGTTTTTAATATGGAAGAAACATTGTCAGACTTGGAACTTCAAAACTCACTGGAAATCATGCGGAGAATGAGTTAATAAAGTTGATGTTTGGAGTCAGAGATGAATTATGAGGATGCTACAGTAACTGGAACTTCAGTTCATCTGTAATTCTTAACATGGCATAGAAGAACACATCTGGACAGGATGTACTTACAAAACAAGTGAATAAATATTCAGTTCCGTTCAGCCGCTTAGTCGTGTCCAACTCTTTGAGACCCCATGAACTGCAGCATGCCAGGCCTCCCTGTCCATCACCAACTCCCAGAGTCCACCCAAACCCATGTCCATATATTCGGTGATGCCATCCAACCATCTCATCCTCTGTCTTCCCCTTCTCCCCATCATTTGTTCATTGCATATATTTTTCATGTCTTTTATGTATGTAAGAAATATCAATTAACTGATATTCATATGTCAGAATTTGTGACCATATTTAAAAATCTACATTTATTTGTTTTGTTTAAAAGTATCTCTATACTCTTAACATTTGGCAGTACTATAACTGATACTATATATAAAGTATGTAGTTATTTTCTATGAAGTAATCTCCCAGAAATATGACTTCATTTCAGCCAACACCACATTTGTTTATAGTACTGCATATAAATAAGTCAATATACTCTTAATTATCACAAATGAATCTTTTGGTTTTCATTAACTTTCTTGAGCATTCACATTAACTCACATTCAAATTTTATGTACAAAGTTTATGTTCATTAACTCGAGTAGAAAGTTGACAAAATGACCCTGTGGCAACTATCAAAATGCAGTATGTGTATAACAGCTATCTGAAAAGAAGAATCTAGATTTGCTTGTAGAGGTGTAAGTGATGAATACCTGGAAAGAGTGTGATCTAACTTAGATGTGGAGATCGAGAAAGGTAAATAGCAGAGAAATGAGGTTTGCTCAAGTTAGGAAGGCGTAAGTTTTGGAAACAGAGTATATTTGGGGTTTTTAACTCCAGTCTGTCACTCCCTAGCTGTGTTACTCTAAGAAAGTTATCTCACTTCTATAAACCTATTTTATTTTATTTAAATTTATAATATTTATGTGAAATGTGAATATTGTGACTATTCAATTTATACACACATAAATATGTGTAACAGAGTATTGTCACAATACACATTTCTTAGAGAAAATCTACATCCCTTTTCTGCTCTTTTCTGACATTTTGTTGCCAGCCAATCCCTGAAACCCAAGAAGAATTCTGCAAAGTATAGCAACAGCCGCAATGTTGGGAATTTCATCTTTGCATTGAGAGCAATCTGTCAATATAGGAAGAGAGCATTGCATAGAAATACAAAATGTAATGGACTTTTAATTTGTGAGAATGTAATAATTTTAAATAAGGTGATAAAATGGAAAATTGAAAAGTAATAATTTTCCATTTTTGGAATTTCAATATACAAAATGAATAATATCTTGAAGCCCATTTATTTAAATGATTTAGAATAATAAGCCTACTAAAAGAATAAGTATAAAATGTGCCCTAAATTTATTTCTCTTTCTAGAGTAGGTTTACTGTTAAATGAGTATAGAATGGTATTCAAAATCTGCCCCAGATAATGTGTCAAAAATCCTGCAGGATAACAGAAATGCTCTAATTAGAGACATTAGGAGAGAACTAGGAATGTGGGATTTAACAGTAAGGTCTGATGAATCCAAATGTTAGCATACACTTTTTAAAAATCCATTCTTTGGTATTCAGTATGATTGTCATCGTTTGGCATTAAAGACTGTAAATGAAGCTTTATGAGAAGAGTCTTCAACATGTTTAACATCTGACTTATGATTTCTAGACCAGTGTAATAGACCAGCACAATTTTTCCTTAGACAGCTTCTCTGTATTACAACAATTCAACTGAATGTAATAAATGCTCATTGTATAAATGTTACATGAAAAGCAGAAGTCTAGATGGATATTGGGGGAAACAGCAAATAAAATACCATGCCTTCTTGATCTCACAAGATCAAGGGAGTTATTAATAGACCACAGACACACACTGAAAAATTCTCCTAAGGTTAACTCCACTTTTATTTTAAAGTAAAACAAAAACTAAAATCACTTAATTTTGTTTTCAAATAAGTTTAGGATAAAATGTATTATGAATACCTGGAGAAAGAAGATGTCAGTTTTATGTTAAGTGGGGGTAAAGGAGGTGCTTTAGAAAAGGCAGCATTTAATGCTGGCCTTGAGAGAGATGTACAGCTATTCAAGAACAGAGGTGGCACAATTGAAAGAGAGTGAACACCACACATAAGGGCATGAGGAAGTGGACCTTCAGGGAAGAATTATTTCTCTGTGCTCGTAGTAGAGTTCCAATGCTGGGGTGATGACTGGGACATAAATAAATTCCAAGAAAAAAAAATCTGAAAAGGGAGATTTAAAAAAAAATATCAATGTACTGAGATATAATTTAGTATCATGCATATAATTTGGCATCATAAAATTAATTCATCTAAAATGTACAGTTTTTAAAACCATATTTACAGTGCGGTTCAACCATCATTACAATCAGTTTTGAATATTTCATCATTTGGAAAAGAAAGTCTCAATTCATTGCCAGTTATTCTTTATTCTCACCAAGCCAGAAAAGGGAATTTAATCTATTCTGTGAAGGACCTTAGATCTTGATTTACTAGATTACCATGCAAAACTATTGAAGTTTTTTAGTGATAGGCTGACATGATCACCTTCGTGTTTATGGAAAATGATTCTGGTAGCATTGTGTACTATGGGAAAGAGGCACTTAAATCAGAAGAATCGATTTTTATTCTCTCATATTCTCTAATCTCTGCTAATTCCATATGTAACTATGGAAACATCCTACTCCATGGGTTATATTCCACAGAAATTCCTGGATTTACAGCACTTTAAGCAAAACAACATTTATCAAGTATTATGTTTACAACAGAGGAGAGTGAAAAAGTTGGCTTAAAAGTCAACATTCAGAAAACTAAGATCATGGCATCCAGTCCCATCACTTCATGACAAATAAATGGGAAAACAGTGGAGACAGTGACAGATTTTATTTTGGGGGGGCTCCAAAATCAATGCACATGGTGACTGCAGCCATGAAATTAAAAGACGCTTGCTCCTTGGAAGAAAAGTTATGACCAACCTAGACAGCATATTAAAAAGCAGAGACATTACTTTGCTAACAAAGGTCCTTCTAGTCAAATCTATGGTTTTTCCAGTGGTTATGTATAGATGTGACAGTTGGACCATAAAGAAGGCTGAGCACTGAAGAATTGATGCTTTTGAATTGTGATGTTGGAGAAAACTCTTGAGAGTCCCTTGGACTGTAAGGAGATCCAACCAGTTTATCCTAAAGGAAATCAGTCCTGGATATTCATTGGAAGGACTGATGCTGAAGCTGAAACTCCCATATTTTGGCCACCTGATGTGAAGAACTAACTTATTGGAAAAGACCCTGATGTTGCGAAGGACTGAAGGCAGGAGGAGAAGGGGACAACAGAGGATGAGATGGTTGGATGGCATCACTGACTAAATGGAAATGAGTTTGAGTAAACTCTGGGATTTGGTGATGGACAGGGAGGCCTGGCATGCTGCAGTCCATGGGGTTCCAAAGAGTCAGACATGACTGAGCAACTGAACTGATCTGAACCAATGTTTACAACTAGGCTACTCTCTTTTCCTTTGATTAAATTCAGTTCTCCTTTTAGCCTGATTTAAGAGCACAAGGTAGTCATTTTATATACTTCTCAAAGTTACCTGGTAGATTAATATGGTAGAATTACTATCCCTGATTTTACAGAAAAAAAGAAAAAAAAAGAATGCATGGTCAAAAATGTTAGCACTTTCTCAGGAGACTCACAATTACGAAATGTCAGAAAGGTGATTGAATTACTGACCTTCTGCCATGGGAAACAAGGCCCTTTTTATACTATAGCACAGCAGCTGCCTCAGCAGTTAACCATGACCTGCTTTTATGTCGAGTCAGCAAAAATAAAAGCTTTTTCTTCCCTCACCCCAGAAGTATGTGTGGGTCTGTACCCATGTGCTCAGTCAGAAGTGTGTGCTGCTGCTGCTGCTGCTAAGTCGCTTCAATCGTGTCCGACTCTGTGCGACCCCATAGACAGCAGCCCACCAGGCTCCACCATCCCTGGGATGCTCCAGGCAAGAACACTGGAGTGGGTTGCCATTTCCTTCTCCAGTGCATGAAAGAGAAAAGTGAAAGTGAAGTCGCTCAGTCATGTCCGACTCTTCGCCACCCCATGGACTGCAGCCCACCAGACTCCTCTGTCCATGGGATTTTCCAGGCGAGAGTACTGGAGGGGGGTGCCATTGCCTTCTCTGCAGAAGTGTGTGAGACCTAAATAATATGGGAGAAGTTAAGATATGCAATGATTATTCTCAACTTCTTTAGATTTGTTTTAAAATGTTTTAGAAACCCAAGTATAGGCTTAGGAAATATATATTATTAAAAAACATCAAGGTTACAGAATTTCCTTAGTATGAATTTGACAAGAAAAGCATTAACAATAAACCTATGAGTGTGTAAACTCTAGAGTAACCCTCCCTAGTGCATAGACAACCACCAATCTTGCGGCTAAGACTCTTAAACTGACCATTCTAAATAGTAACTCACTTTTAACTAATAACTCACTGTGTTGTCCACATGGCCACTGATCAATAAACTTGTTCAGGTCACAAAAGCCATTTCCATGCACCATCTGAGAGCAGCTCTCACAGAAACTCTACAAGGTAGAAAACCTAAGGCTATGAGAGGCACAAAGATTTCCCCATGTCATTGAGTCCATAGGTCCCCTGATCCCAAATAACAAGGGCATCTGAAAGGGTTAAAACACAGAATGCACATTTTCTCATTCTCCTAATCTTCCAAGGAAAGAATGCTTCATTAAACAAGGTTTAAATTCCATTCCCAATGCAAGTCTTTGGCATTGGACCTTGACCTGACACAAGCTTGAATTTTCAGAGGAGTATTCTCTTTCTTCCTAATGTGCCACATAATGCATGATTTAAAGGACACGAACACAAATTATCTTCCTCTACTCAAGTCCTTCACCTTAACATCAGCCTCCCAACTGCATCAACAGGATTCTTCATCCAAGGTTTCAGCCTCCTTAATGAGGGCTTCTTTTCTCTGGGCTAATTGTTTCCCTAATGTGTGGACTTTAATTAGGGTCCTCAGAATCCCAAATCTTAATACCTCTTCCTCTTGAGCATTCATAGAAAGATTGTGTGGAGACATGGAGATCTATGGATTTAACATGGTTTCCTCCACTTTTTGACACTTCCTTATTTCAGTGTCACCCTGCTGGTTACAAAATTTTGACAAGAAGAGACCCTGGTGTTTCACTGACTTTCAAATCGTTGCCAAGTGCTTCTGGGAAAACATAAAAGCCAATCTAAAGAGAAAAGCTTCAAAATTAATACACGGTATCCAAACACATGAGAACTTCCTTGGAGTGAGATGATGTCCTCAAAAAGGGGTATCAGAGTGATTTGGAGATTAACATTCATATCGTATAATGGAGCTTCCTACTTTTGCTACTAAAAGGAGGATACCAGGGTGGATTCTCCATGTACACCCCATGTTGGCAAGGGTACAGAGAGTTGTTTGCCATATGTCTAAACATTTAAGGATGTAAATCAAGCTCACTGCTAAAAACAACTTTCTATCTCTGAACTTTATCGTGACCTGGAAAGTCAAGTTTAAATTTAGAATTCGCAGATTCCTCAGAGTTTTGTGCTAAAACCAGGCTGCACTGGGAGCGCTGGTCTGCACTCAGAAAATTTCTTTTCTCATACCTTGCTCCATGCCATTTGGTGGCCCCATCTGCAACTGGCGTAGTGCCTCAGCCTCCCATCCTTAGTGCTCTGCCCCTTCCCAAAGAACCTTCTTAGAGGCCTAGAGGTCAGGGTATCGCTTGCAAATTCCACCTCTGAGGACACATCCAGCCTTGGGAGCTCTGCCAGGTTTAAGGAAGGCAGGGAATTCTTGTGCTCTGATATCTACTGTGTGATATAGAAAAGGGTATGATATATACTATGGGGCCCCAGGAAATTATTGCTTAATGAGGAAAGGTATAACCAGAGGAGAGTCAGAGAAGACCCTTGAAAGAGCAGGATGGGAGACTTGTTTCCCTCTTGTCCAAGTTTAAGTATTCTCTCTCCTACACACACAAACTCTAAGCAATCAATCAAAAAAATCCGCTAGTTTGCCACCTTGAAAGTCATGTAACTAACTTCAGTTCAGTTCAGTTGCTCAGTTGTTTCCAACTCTTTGCGACCCCATGAACCACAGCACTCCAGGCCTCCCTGTCCATCACCATCTTCCGGAGTTCACTCAAAACTATGTCCATTGAGTTGGTGATACCATTCCAATTATCTCATCCTCTGTTGTTCCCTTCTCCTCCTGCCCTCAATCTTTCCCAGTATCAGGGTCTTTTCCAATGAGTCAGCTCTTCGCATCAGGTAGCCAAAGTATTGGAGTTTCAGCTTCAACATTAGTCCTTCTAACGAACACCCAGGACTGATCTCCTTTAGGATGGACTGGTTGGATCTCCTTGCAGTCCAAGGGACTCTCAAGAGTCTTCTCCAACACCACAGTTCAAAAGCATCAATTCTTCAGCGCTCATAACTTCAACTTCTAGTAAAAATGGAGCGGTCATGATATTGACTGAACAGAGATCTAAGATGTCACCATGGCCCTCAATGAGTTCAATCAACCAGAATGGATAGACAAAGGGACATGAAGTTCCAAACAAATTTAATACAAAGATCAAAGGCATAAAGTAGCGAGGGCAGGGAAGTTAACCACTAAATCATTAATAAGAAGAGAAATGCCATAGATGAGGAGACAATGATTCAGAGAAGTTCGGTAACTACCCACGTGTCACACTAATAATCTAGAAGAGACCAGTTCCCAGGTCTGTCCATCTCCAAAACCCCACATCTTTTCCTTCTTCTTGGAAATGCTCTTTAGAATTATGAAGTTTCTATCTTCCTTTCTCCTTTCTTTTCTAGCAGAAATATGTGAAAGGACATTTCTTTATCTCATATGCACTCATTATCCCCTTTTCCCTGCTTCATTTCAGAACCTACCAGGATTACTTACTTTAGGTTTGTTAATTTCTCAATTTTCCACAACCAGTGCTCCCTGTTCTCACCTCTTATCCCTTTTACTTTCCATCTCTACCAACACACTAGCCTTCCCGAATTCTGATCTGATTTGTGAAGGTTAGTATTCCATCTAGTCAAGGCTATGGTTTTTCCTGTGGTCATGTATGGATGTGAGAGTTGGACTGTGAAGAAGGCTGAGCACCGAAGAATTGATGCTTTTGAACTGTGGTGTTGGAGAAGACTCTTGAGAGTCCCTTGGACTGCAAGGAGATCCAACCAGTCCATTCTGAAGGAGATCAGCCCTGGGATTTCTTTGGAAGGAATGATGCTAAAGCTGAAACTCCAATACTTTGGCCACCTCATGCGAAGAGTTGACTCATTGGAAAAGACTCTGATGCTGGGAGGGATTGGGGGCGGGAGGAGAAGGGGACAACAGAGGATGAGATGGCTGGATGGTATCACTGATTCGATGAACGTGAGTCTGAATGAACTCCGGGAGATGGTGATGGACAGGGAGGCCTGGTGTGCTGCGATTCATGGGGTCACAAAGAGTCGGATATGACTGAGCAACTGAACTGAACTGAACTGAACTGAACTGAACCACTTATCTGGTACATTTCATAAACGACAGGAAACTTGGACCTGAGTAGCCAACTCTATCCACCTTCCCCTTCTACATGCCTCACCTGGCTCATTACCCACTGGGAAAAAAAAATTTTTCTTCATTGCTAGTTTCGCACCAGGTAATTATGAAAACAATTAAGTGATGTGAATTTCTTAATCAATTTCATGCTGAGAGGATCAGCAAGTCATAACAGAAAGATAATTTTAAGGGAATTAATACACTATCTGGTTTTAACCTTTCTCTGTATCCACCAGGCAGGCCTAGATACTCAACACTGTCAGCAAAATAAGCAATATGTCAATGGATGAATAAAACAGTGATCTTCAATTATGATACCTTTTCAAATACTAATTATCAGAGGCTGTGTATAGAATGACAGAAACATTTGCAACTATCTGGAATGTTACATCTTCATAAAGATAATATAAAATAGCTGCAATTGGTACTGACCTACCAGGTTCCAGATGCTTTATATTTGCAATTTCTAATCTCTGCAGTACTGGTTTTTGGAATGCAATCTCTGCATTACATACTGGTTTTTCCAGTAGTCAGGTATGGATGGGATAGTTGAACCATAAAGAAAGCTGAGCACCAAATTATTGATGCTTTTGAACTGTGGTATTGGAGAAGACTCTTGAGAATCTCTTGGACAGCAAGGAAATCAAACCAATCAATCCTAAAGGAAATCAGGGCTTTCGTTGGAAGGACTGATGCTGAAGCTGAAGCTCCAATACTTTGGCCACCTGATGCAAAAGAACTGACTCATTGGAAAAGACCCTGATTCTGGGAAAGATTGAGAGTGGGAGGAGAAAGGGATGACAGAGGATGAAATGGTTGGATGGCATCACCGACTCAATGGACATGAGTTTGGGTATACTCTGGGAGTTGCTGATGGACAGGGAAGCCTGGTGTGCTGCAGTCCATGGGGTCACAAAGAGTCGGACATGACTGAGCGACTGAACTGAATCTCTGCATTTCTCTGAGTTATTTCTCTCCTCATATTACATATGAGAATATAAGATATTGAGATGCAGAGATTTTTTCCAAGGTCACACAGCTGATGAGAGGTAACATTGATTTATAACCCCCTGTGTTTGAATCCAGCTTGACATCAAGTTATCCTGTTCTTCCAAGGTAAACCAAGGATGAAAATAACCACAACTTTGGAGGAAATAATTCTAAAGCTTGGCTTCCCTTCTGGCTCAGTGGTAAAGAATCCACCTGCCATGCAGGAGACATGGGTTTGATCCCTACTCTGCAAGATTTGCTGGAGAAAGAAAAGGCAACCCACTCCAACATACTTGCCTGAGGAATCCCATGGACAGAGGAACCTAGTGGTCTATAGTCCATGGGGTCTCAAAAGAGTCAGACACGACTTAGTGACTAAACAACAGTTCTAAAACTTAGGGAGCAAAACTTTTTCCCACCCCCGGGATAGTTTCAGTTTATTCTTTTTCCATGCTTCTGAAGTCTCAGTAGTTCTTGGAGTAATAGCCTAACATGATAGAAAAGATGGAGATCCTGGAACAGGATGGACCTGCGTCAGAACCATAGATATCCCTTTAATTCCTTGTGAGACCTAAGACGTCATCTAAATCTCAGTTTACTCTTCTGGGAAATGTATTTTATAGAGATGAATTCTAGTCCATTGTGAAGGTGAGCAAGAAGAGTAATTTATTTCACCTTAGCTAAATTTCTATCAGCCTTCATTCTGCAAAAGGAGGTAGAAATCTATCTCAGTCAATGGATGCCTTATGCTCCTTCCTTCATTTGGAATGTGAAAAGGCTTGCAAAAGTGTTAATGGTGAGCAGTAAAGAGGAATGATTCTAAATATTTGTCTGGACCAGAATCCACTGAGGCCAGCATCCTCTTGGGTTGTGTTTAAGCTTTAGTTCATGAAAGTCACCATAGAGCCATGTAAAGGTTCAGTGACTTTCTTAACTACATTTTTATCACTGTGAGATACATGGAAATCCTCCTGATTCCAAAACATGCTGAGAAAAGAGATCCTCTATATGGCAGCACCCAAAGTTTTTGGCACCAGGGACTGGTTTTGTGGAAGACAACTTTTCCATGGAACAGGGAAGGGGAGTGGGAGAGGATGGTTTTGGGATGATCCAAGCCCACCACATTTTTTGTGCACTTTATTTCTATTAATACATCAGCTCCATCTCAGATCATAGGGCGTTAGATCCTGTGGTTTGGCAACCGTATGACACTACAACCTCATCTACTCAGTAGAGTACTTGCCATCTGTCTGGTAGGGTCTTGCCTTACCACTGGGCTCCAACTAGACAATAAGCCAGCAGCAGGCATGCCTAGAATATTTGTTTCCCAGAGAGCTAGTTTTGAAAACTCATCCTTTATACATCAAAATTATTGTCAAGTAATAATGAAATAACATGAACAATAATAATGGTCAGAAAAAATACATTTAATGAAATTTTCTTTTACTGAAATTTCTATATATGATCATACCAGGAGAAATAAATAATAACAATACAAAGGGAAAAAAAGGTAATAAATGTGTGCTTTCTAATTGCCCTAATGTTTCTGTGGAGAAAAGAATAAATAGTGCTCTTCTGCTATGATAACACTGTCATATTTTAATAATAACTACAATAAAGAGATGAAAAATCTCTAGGTTAAAGGTATTTAAATTCAGTAAAATATTTTATGCATAAACTGTACATTTAACCAACAACAATATCATACCTCGCAGTTCATGCTCTATTGAACTCTTTAAAATTCTAAGTACAAGCAAAATTTTCATTAAGTCACGCATTATGGCATAAGTGAAAGAATTCAAGTTCTGTTCTCGTCTTTGTAACAAACATGCTATCACTATTTATTTCCAATGCTCTGTTTAAGCACAGTAAATGGAGCCAAATGCCACAGAAGGGAACTATAAGGAATCTAAACCATCACAAGTTTACTCTAGGAATAATTTGCGTACAGCTGAGCAGGTGGATGAGGGGGATTCTATTAGGTTCCTAAGCCTGCATGTGAAATTATTAATACTTGGTGGGTTAACATCGTTGAAATTCATTCTTATAGTTCAGAAGTCCAGATATCCAAAACCAAGGTGTTGGCAGGGACACACTCCCTCCACAGACCCCAGGGAAGACCCCTGCATCTCCCAGTTTCTGGAACTGTCATTACTCCTGGGTATGGCTGCAATTCCATATGTATTCTTCTCTGTGCATCAATTTCCTATGTGTCTCCTATAAATGTACTTATCATTGGATTTAGGGTCCCCTTTCCTCAATAATCCAAAATGGTCTCATCACAAGATCCTCAATTATATCTGCAGATACAGTTTTGCAAAATTGTCACAGGTTCTGGGAATTACAATATGCACCTAACCTTGGTGGCATGGCACCAATAAGCCACTGCAGAGGCCAACACTTAGGAGGCATTCTCTCAATAACTTCTATTACTAAAGGAAAACTTTTTTACAAGTATGAATAAATTGTAAGTTTGGGTATCTTTTTTCGGAGAGATGCATTTGAATACTGACATTGTTTGGAATAACCTGCTCATGGTGATGGTAAAAAGCAGACTGCACAGCCTTCCTCAGTGGCACGGTGGTAAAGAATCCACCTGCCAAGGCAGGAGACGCAGGAGACACAGGTTCGATCCCTAGGTTGGGAAGATCCTCTGGAATAGAAAATGGCAACCCACTCCAGTGTTCTTGCCTGGATAATTCCAAGAACAGAGGAGCCTGGTGGGCTACAGTCCATGGGGTCGCAAAGAGTCAGACACAACTGAGCTCACACACAAGCTTTCAACTAGAGCCCTTGCTCCACATCAAGGGTTTGAAATGGGGCCACAGTGAAGAGCCCACGTGGGGCAACGAAGACCCCACACAGTCAAGAACTAAATAAACATTTTTTTTTTTTAAGCAGATTCCAAGTTGGTTTTATTGCTATTGTTGAATCCTTACCATCAATGCAGCTTTTTCACTGCCTGTGGCCAGGACAGACTTGGCCTCCCTCTTCCCTCAGTTACTTTTGTTACCACATGGAAGGGCACAAGCCCCTCTGTTTTCAAAACCTATGAACATATTTGATGGTTCATCACTTTTTAGAATTTGTCCCAGAGAATAGACACGGGGCCGCTTTCACCAGGATTTACCCTCAATTCTGTCTCATTTTTTCCCTAACTCTCATCCTAGAAAAATCCATTCCTACTTTGAAAGACAGACAGTAATAAGTAGGTGGGAGCAAGTGGAATTTAAACTTCACACACTGCTTTCTCTCGAAGTTTTTCCTATATGCCAACACTTGGATTCCCTTAGGGGCCTAGGTATTCTAAACCACACAGTCAAGAAGTCTCTTTCTCTCTTGCTTTATGTCTCTCATCCTTTCCCTAAGGCATTCCGCTCATGGGGACCACTGCAATAGAAAGGGAAAATCTTCATCTCCAGCTCTTTTGGGTTAGTTACTGTGTTCCCCCCACTTGCAGAAGCAGAGACATCCCCTTAAGGCTTACTTATTTCCCAAGTGTTTCTCTTGATCAGAAGTTTAAACTATTTTCCCTTAGGCCTCAGGCTTTAGAATCTGCTCAGTTAGGCTGAGCAAGATATGGATATGCATGAGGTCTTGATTGCAGGTTCAGTTCTTACATACATGCTATCTATCTATAAAGAACCCACCTGCCAATGCAGGAGATCCAGTTTCAATCTCTGGATCAGGAAGTTCCCTTGGAGAAGGAAACGACATCCCACTCTAGTATTCTTGCCTGGAAAATCCCTTGGGTAGAGGAATCTGGCAGGATACAGTCCATGTGGTCGCAAAAGAGTCGGGCATGACTAAGTGATTAAACAACAATAACAAAAAATATATATATATATATAAACAATATTAACAATAACTATACACACACACACACATATATGTTAGGTTGCAGGTTAATTCCTTTACCTTAATTACCTGTAAGAAACAGGACTATGTAGAAACTCAGTGTTGCCTTCTCCTCCCCAGCCAACTATCTTTTAAATGCACGCTCCCTCACATGATGTGCCTTCGTTGGAAACCTAAACTGTAAAGCACAGCACGGTTCCTAAACATAATGGCTGGTAACAAAGAGCATGATTTAATCCTCAGTTAACCCTGGTGGCTCAGAGGGTAAAGCGTCTGCCTACAATGCGGGAGACCTGGGCTGGATCCCCGGGTCAGGAAGATCCCATGGAGAAGGAAATGGCAATCCACTCCAGTTCTCTTGCCTGGAAAATCCCATGGATGGGGAACCCTGGTGTGCTACAGTCCCTGGGGTCGCAAAGAGTTGGACAGAGTCGGACACAACTGAGAGACTTCATTTTGACTTTTCACTTCCAATGCAGACCAAATGCAGGCAATTGCATCATCTTCCCAAACACTGTGTCTGCTCACCAGCACCGCAGCTGCTTTTCCGTATCTGTAGACCAACATGATATATGTCCTACCCTATTCCAAAATGAAAAGTGTAAAGAAGATCTCTGCAAAACGACAAGTTTTTTAAATTTTGGTAGCCTTCCCCCAAAACATCTATGGATTATTCTTAAAAAGTGAGCTATTAAGCTTCCTCATTTGCCTGTGATTCATCATTCATTCACCTCAGAGAGGACTAGAGCCAGCCTAATCGAGAATTTTGTTTCTACTACTGAATTTCAGGGTTTTTTTTTTCCATAATCTCATTCTTATATTTTCCACACAGTTGCAATATCCCTCTTTCTATACAAGATTGACTATAAAGTTTCTGAATCATCTTGAATACTGTATTTGAAAAATGTAGTGGTGACAAATTTCACTGAAAGTTTCTTTTTTCTTACATATGTTTTCAGGCAAGATCTGTATTCTGCTGTATGAGAGCATGGGAGAATGAGTTTGCTAAATGGGAATCTCCTAAAAAAATACACTTGTGGGGAGAGAATGAGAGGGAAGCTGCAACTGTCGAGACTGTTTCCAGTAGGAGTGTGCTATGTCAATCCAATATGACCATTAGTATTTTCTTTCTAATAAGAATTGTTCACAATACTTTAAAATCCAGCAATAAGTATGGAAAAAAGGGAAATTAACATCTTTTTTTAGAGGAATTATTACAGTTGAGACTGCTTTTTGCAGTTGAGATTGTCCATTTAGTTGTTGATTTTTTAAAATTCATGTCTCCTGTATATTAGTCTGCAAGCTTTGCTGAGGGCAGGGACTACACCTTTTGCTTACTTGTCTGCTGGGTTCTACAAAATACTTCATGCCTAGTGAAAAAAAAAAAAGTCTGATATACAGAAGGTACTTAATAAATATTTGTTATATGAATGAACCGGCTTCCTTCCTTAGTAAAAAATGACAGCGCTGAGACTGGGATTCCTGACTGTTGGGAAAAGTCACTATAGTAATTAGTCTATGGTTTTGTTGCTCATTTGTGTCTAACAATTGCTTCAGCTCTGCAAGATGGGTTTCTAGGTGGTGTTATAAAGACATGATGACACGCGTATGGTCTAATCGCTGGACCATTTGGCTGTCCCTTAATGATGACATTTCCCACCAATCCCAGGAATCCTGTCATTAATCAGAGAGCAGGTTCCAAAGCTCACTTGCTGTATCTACAGTTTGTCATTATTACTCATTTATTTGCCTGACTTGGATCATAATATTGAAACCCTGGGAGCCTTAAAAGAGACCTGGTTCAGCAATAATGCATATGCAGATTTTCCCCTTGGCATGCACAAATAGAATAACTGTGCTAACAGATGCCTTCTAAATATGACAGTGAAACATATAGAGCTATTTAAATATTTTATTAGGTAGCTGCAGAGGTTAAAAGGGAACTCCCATTATTTGAGGTCAAACAGCACAGGTGATTCATAAATTCTATTTTGTTAATCAATTCATATTAAAGGCCATTTGATCTATCCACATCTTCCTTGTGTATACATACTCCCTCCTGCACAAAGCTGTGGTGGTCCTCTTAACATCTCTGGAAGTAAGAGATGTGCACCATGACTGTTCATTCTGCCACCCTCCTCCTCGTCCACCTCACCAGTTTTACATCTTGACTTTCAAAACTCTCTCTAGAGAATGATTCTCCCATCAAAGACCAACCACTGAATAAGTAAAATAATGCCTTCTAACCAAGTTGATTTTCTACCACTTTAACTCAATACTTGTAACAAGTTAAAGGTAAAAAAACAAGTTACATATCAGGCTAGTTTAGGACATATTGAAAGGTGATACTTCAGGGAAATTTGTGAAAACAATAAATGTAAAGTAAGTTTGCAAGCTGGCATTTAGAAGCAGTCCTGATGAAAGATGGGCAATGCTAGGAACCAGTTCATATTCATTATGAAGTAAACAAACATCCAAAATAGCCTTCATTCAACCTCAGTAACCAGTAACCTTCTCTCCTGGATGCTTGAAATGCTTCAGAAAGGTATACTGATCGTATCTCCATACTTTTCAATAGCCCCTTAGCAATGTACAGAATGAGGTCATTCTAGAGTCATGATAACTTTGGGGGTCCACCTGAATGAAGTGTGATTCATATTTCTTCTTTTTGCACTACAGTCAACACAATTCGAATAAACATTTCCAGAGGTCTAAATCTGTAATGAAGATAGGGTCAAGCTTTGTATTACTATTCTTGGGCTTAGGAAAAAGAGTGAATTTTCTCTGTAATGAGTTCTAGATTCACTGAGCTTATTAGTTCTCAGAGCTGCATGTATCAGTGAGGATAGGCTACGTAGGTTACGCTGCTGTGAGAATACCAAATATCATTGACTTAAAACGACGGTATACACCCCCTGTGTAGTACCTGTCAGCCTCTGATTGGCGGAGCACTCACTCTGCTGACTATCAGTGCATTCCACACTGATGAAGGAAGCACTGTCAGAAGAGCGAAAGTAGCTCTAGAACCAAAGGGAAAGCTTTAGAGGGTCTTTACACAAGTAATTCAATTCTTCTACTGGAAGTGATGCATGTTACTTTTCCTTATTACTTGTTGGCTAGGACTGTCACTTGCCCCACCCAAACAAGGGTGTTCAAGAAATATAATCCAACCCAGTGGTAGTAAAGTGTCAAGGGAGAAATGGTTAATAAGTAGCATCGATAACCTCAATTTCATGAGCTTCATAAGGAAGGACGCATAAAGAGGTGAGAAGATGTCAAAACAGGATTCTTCGATGGAATAGGGCTTAGCAGGGCAGAGTTCATCTTAGTCTGCCTTATTGTAGAGCTCCTATTATTCTAGATCCCTTTGTTTTTGCTTATTTACTGTTTTCATCATCTAACATTCCCAATGATACTCTATATTACCTTTTATTTTAGAATATCCTATAGACTCCATGAGTAAGAGATACAGTTGATTGTCTTTGCTTCCCTTTATGTGCAATATAGAACATGAGACTTCTAAATCATCTTCACTATAGCCTCTGAAATTTTGAGTGGAGAGATAACTGAGACTTAAAGGAAAATACCTGGAGTCTAGAAACCAAACAAACTCTGATTAAAAGATAATCTTATGTTGACTGACTTTTATATCAAATCTTCATATAATCATTGGGTGATGAAATATTATGGAAATGGAGAGAAGGATTTGTCCACCTCTTCCTATATCATGAATCTTTATGGGAGAGAAATCGCTGTTATCAGAAAAGGAATTGACTAATATAAATGGGAAAAATTATGTTTTTGAGCTGCATTTGAAAGGCGGTCTTCTGTCTCCTTATCATATTGGCCAAAAGCACAAGATAAAAGCATTTTCTAAGATTCTGCAAGAAAAAAAATGAAGCTTAGTCTCTGTTCTGCATAAATTACTGGGTCACCACAAAGAGTCCAAGGTTACTAATGGGATGCAGTATTGACAAAAGAAAGGGCAACTAATACAGGAATAAGTAGAAGGGAAAAGCAAATACTAGAGGAAAACATAGCAGGTTAAATGCATTATTTTCTTTTCATATTAATATTGGCTCTGAGGGAAAAAAACTTTATTCTATGGTTCCCTCACTACCTCCCCCAGTAAATACAGAGAGATGCTACTGAATTCAAGGTTCTCAATCATAATCATTGCATTCAAGGTCCTCTGTGCATTAATGAGTTAACTTTTCCCTGAGAAATTTTGACACTATGTCCTGGCTCCTCAGAGGGAACATCTAAGTCCTGTATGCCCTGCCTGATTGGAGGCTCTTTGTTTTCTTCGGCATTGGGCCACATCAGACAGTCTAGTTGAACAATGTGATTTATGGTGGCAGGTGAGAGGAGAGACTTGGATCATGCTTATCAGCTCAGCATTTCGAAGGACTGGAGGCTAAGGTCAGTAATATGTGTCATTTGTGCAACCCAGAATGTTCTTGTGATTAAGCCCCAGTAAAAACTCTAAACACAGAGACTTGGGTGAACTTCCCTGTTGGGAATCAGCTGTGACAAGATGGAGAGGTTATTCATGGATTAGAAGTTGGTAGCCTGTTGGTTGACACAGGCCCCCATCTCTCTTTATAACAAGTCAACAAACTTACAGTTCCCCAAACTTCTCCAGGTATACAACTTTGCTTGGAAGGAACCTAACTTGAAAAAAAAAAATCAATATACTGAAAGCCTGTTCCATTTGCCAAAAATATCAATTTGTCAGTGACAATATGCCAAACTCACCAAAGATACTGACTTCCCAAAGACTATTTTCTTGTGGTTTCTCTATGGACACCTTTGAAACAGTCCTCTTTTATTTTTTTAATGGGAGGAGAGAAGGAAGGGTCATTCGCTGAGAAGGGCCCCTACCACCACCACCTCCAACAGCCCAAGGGTAGAGAGCTTGGCTCTGGCCTAGCGGAGGAATTTGAGTTGATTCTCTGCTCCTCCAGACAGGGAAGTGCAGCTTCACCATTTCTCATCTGCATGCGTTCACTCCTGCCCTTTATGACTCACAGCCTGCACGGGTCCAACCCCAGCATTGCAGCTCCCAGAGTCTGCTGTGGCCCCACTCAGATCCAAGGTAGCACAGCCAGCGGAGGGAATGGAGGCTGGCCTCATCCCACCCATGGCATGAGTCTCCCTCTCCCACTGGTCAGAGGGACACTGATCTGTTGCCCCCAAGCTCTGGCCTTTCTTTTTTGGTATGCAGCAGTGTTATTATATATATTACAGATTATATACTTCCATTATATATATTAGCATAAACATATGTGTGTGTATATAAACACACAAACACACATATATATTTGGCTTCCCTGGTGGCTCAGTGGTAAAGAACCCACTTGTCAGTGCAGGAGATATGGGTTCAGTCCCTGGATTGGGAAGATCCCCTGGAGAAGGAAATGTCAACCCACTCCATATACCTGCTGGAGAATCCCATGGACAGCGGAGCCTACAGTCTGTGGGGTTGTAAATAGTGGGATGACTTAGCAACGGAGCACACACATGTATGTACACATTCACACACATGTATGTACACATGCACGCAAGTGCACACACACACACACACTCACATATATACAAAGTCTATATTTTGAATATGACTCAAAATTTCCGTGTCCATCTTACATCAAAGCAGAGACTTTCTGGCCAGAGACTTTTAGAAAGTTTCATATCGCTAAAGGATAGAAAAAGAATTTGAGTTTTCTAAAGTACATGCTCCAAGAGAAGAGAGGGGAGAGACATCTGAATTCTCTAAGGGCCCAGGTAAAGTGCAAGTCAGGGGCCTAGAGTCAAGAAGAACTTATCTCAAGTTTAGATAAGTTGACAAAAACATTAAGGCCATCTTGGTCAGGTGAGAGCTCTGTCTTTTTCAGAGCCCTATATGTGTCAGTCACATTCAATGTATACATTGTGAGTTTTGCGAGGACCTGAAATTTGCCTTGCCAATACTCATACCTCTCATGTGGGGGACTGTAATTAACAGGTAATTATAATGTATGCATTGAATCAGTATAAATACCAGGCAATGATAATTGTGTGCATGTGTGTATGCTTTGATGCAAGGATTGTTTCTAAATCAGTCCTATTCCTTCTCTTTTAAGGAGCTCTTTTGCCCTCTATCATGCACAGAGTTAGAGATGGAATTCTAATAATGCTTGAGGAACTACTCTCATCTTCTGACCCCAAGATATGCTGACAACTCATATTAATTGCCTATTCTGCTGACATTTCTCTGGAAATAGATGCCATTTTTTCACAGAAAGGCTCTGTCAGAAAAAGGAGGTAAAGCAGGGAAGTTTGGATGGAAATACCAAGAGCATATTTTGATAGATATACAGACTCTTTACCATCTTTTCAAATGTCAGTCTTGGAATCCAGCCTGCACAGGGAAAGGTGAGACAGGGCAGAGGTGTGCACTGAGCCCCCAGGGTGGTCTCTGAGTCTCTGATTCATGCTGTGCTGTGACTAATGCTCTATCTGAAGGACCACTTAGCAAACAACTCCTATGCTACCTATGCCCTCAAGGTTCCATCTCAAAGATACTGAGTGTAGATAATTTTCTCCTGAAATAAGAAAGCCAGGATTGATAGTCAGAGCCTCTGAATTCTCTGCACCGCAAATGCAAAAATAAACAAAAAAATTCAAGGATTCTTAGAACTCCTTAAGACTATCCTTTGAATGCAGAGCTGAAAGTACTTTTGCTCCAGTTCTGATCATTAGTCTTTGCCTCCCATAAATGGGAAAACAGCAAAATGTGCAATAGAGAGTCAGTCACTCTGGAGAGTCTTGCAAATAAGTTGGTCATTTGAAAGGATAAATCATCTCCGATCACAACCCAGAGGTAATCTCATTTGAAGCATTCTCATCTCCAAATTGCAATATATTGAGTTGCTTTGCTTAGAAATATGCTAAGAAAGGCTTTGCTCAACATTTTATTCCTACAGTAAACACAGCCAAGCTTCTCTAAGGCACTAATCCCTCTGGAGCTCTTTGCCTAGTGTGAATGCAAATGCAGGAGACCCTGGCCTCCAGCATGACAATAAAATCACCTTCTTTAAAGAAATGAACCCTAGCTCTTCCTTCTTTCCTTTTTTCCCTTTCTCTGCCCTCCATTGTAAGAGACTCACTTGGTAAGCCATCTATATATAGACTTGTGTGTGTGTGTATACATATACATCTATATGGATATAAATATAGATACAGATATAGATACAGATGTATACATATCTCAGAATAAATGAAGTAAAATAAATGATTGTGGGTTGAATTGTGTACCCCAAAAGATGTGTTAAAATTCTAAACTCCACACCTATGAATGTGATCTTATTTGGAAATAGGCTCTTTGCAGATATAATGTGGTTAAAATTAGGTCATATTTGATAGGGGAAATTTCAATCTAATACGACTAGTTTCTTTGTTAGAAGAGAGGACAGAGACACAAAAAGAGGACATCATGTAAAGACAAATAAAAACAAAGATAACAGCCACGTGTAGATGGGTTTGAAGCTGGAGCCCATAGGGCTGATAAAAGTTAGGAGATGCAAGGAAGGATCCTTCCTAGAAGCCCTAGAGGGAGCATGGCCTTGCCAACACCTTGATTGTGGACTTAATGGCTGCCAGAATCATACCAGTAAATTTGTTTTGAGATTCCTAGTTCGGGATATTTTGTTACACAGCAGCCCTGAGAAGCTAATACAAATGGTTAGTGGCCTTTCAGAAAAGGAAACTAGGAGCCATTACAGTATCCAGCACTGGACCAAAATTACTGCTTGTCAGAACCTGGGGTTTCCTCCTGCACTTTGGCAGTGGGTTCTCCCCTGTGCAAGGAAGGAGCCTGACAATTCTCCATTCACATTCCAACTCTACTTCTTATAGGCAATTATTTCAGGTGGTGATGTAGCCTCTAAAAGTTTGATCCCTCTCTGCAAAAATGGGTATAATAATAGCTACTAAGCAGTGTTTTGGTTTTGGTTTAGTTTTGATCTTAGGATTAAAGGAGATGATATATGTAAAACATTGGACATATTAAACTTTCAATCAATCTAGATTCCTTCCTCTACTGTCTCTTGTTTCTTTGTAGGCATCCACCTTCCCAACTACCAGCCATCAACTAATCCCCGCTGAGGTTCGAGCTGATAATAGCTTCAGATTTTATATATCCCAGAGATACCTATAATTTAACAGACAACTCTTAAAGGCAGAAAAGCCCTTGAGACCAAAGCAATGAATTCTAATAGAAAACTTCAGGCCTTTTGATAGGCAGTAGAGTAGTTATTTTTTGAGCCAGGGAACTTGTCAGAAGGCAGTCAGATCACACCCAAAAGGCTTCTAGCCCGACTCCTGCAGCTAGCCCTCCTTGTTAATCGTTTCCTTTTGGAGAACAGAGTCTTTATATTTTCTGATTAGTTGCTTCTTTTCATGCCTTCATTTATTACTCAATTATTCCTTTATTCTTGTATCCATTCTCTCATTCAACTTATTATTATTATTTTTTTTGATTTTTTTTAAAAAATCTTTAATTCTTACATGCGTTCCCAAACATGAACCCCCCTCCCACCTCCCTCCCCACATTCAGCTTATTAAGTGCATAGTCTATTCAGGATCAACTTAAAGTGACTGCTTTTAAGGAGCTTGTTATCTAGCAGACAAGAGGAGACACTCAAAAAAATAGATAATAAATATAATTTAGAAATTTCTAATATTCAGAACTGAGGTTTTTGTTTTTGTGAGAGCTTTGTAAGTAATCACTTGATCT
Source organism: Capra hircus (assembly GCF_001704415.2). NCBI lineage: Eukaryota > Metazoa > Chordata > Mammalia > Artiodactyla > Bovidae > Capra > Capra hircus. Next base: position 10,971,450 of record NC_030822.1, on the reverse strand, counting down.
CGTTACTTTCTATTTTTACTTTTCTCTCCTTTTTGCCTCCTGCTCATCTTTTTCCTCTCTTTTTTTCCTTTGTCTTAAATTCACATTTATGAGAGTAGGAGCTGGTGTGCCTGTAATAAAGCCTTTTTCCCCGTGTTTATGTGTAAGAATGTGTCAGTGTGTACACTGGTGATCATCTAAAACTGAAGACTGTAAATTGTAGATGTTTTTTTCTCTCACAGTAGTTTCAATTATTGAGCCTAATCACATTTCTGCATCGACTCACTGCACTGGACATTAATTTCAATATTCTTCTTCCATTAAAACAAGTTCATGTATTCATTCCACCTCTGCTGAATCTCTCTTATAAGTCTAAGAACATCATGAAAATGATTTCTCCATTCTCTATTTTCTCTAATCCAGGGGTCTCCAACCTCCAAGATCTACTGCCTGATGATCTGATGAGGAGTTGATGTAATAATAATAGGAATAAAGTTCACAGTAAATGTAATGTGCTTGAATCAACCTGAAACTCTCACCCCCACCCCTGGTTCATGGAAAAATCAGCTTCCACAAAATCAATCCTTGGTGCCAAAAACGTTGGGAAACACTGCTCTAATCCAGGTAGCAAACATTTGAGGAATTCACTCTTTTAAAACAAGTGTTTTTTTTGTTTTAAAGATTGCTAGACTTAGAATCCATATATCTGAGTTGATGCCCTACCTCTGTTCTTAAATAATTGTCAGGTTTTTTTCATCAGCAGTAGCAATACTAGTAAGAATAACAGCAGTAGTAGTTTATAATAGCTGACACCTGCTGAATATTTATTTAGGTAGTAGCCACTGTGACAAATTCATGGAGAATTATATTACTATGTCAGTAATTCAAAGAGAAATATATTCAGTTTTTTATTTCTAATATAAGCTCTCAAAAGTTCTATAAGAAACAATAGCTTTGAAAGTCAAAGTATTTGATTTGCATGAAGCAAGTGTTTCTGAGAAAAGTCTACTGAAAAATAAAAAGGAAATTCCTACAGGAAGCAAGATTTAGAGTGGACACATTAGAAATAAATTGAAAAGAAAATAGAGAATTATGTGCAAGGGAAACTAAATGAGGATCAACCAGCCTGGGAAGGGTCAGAAGAATGGGATATGAAGAGGCATGGTTGTGGATGCCTAACACAGCAAGGCTGCACCTGGAGATTGGAGACGACCACATAAAAGGGAAATGGTCAGGATGGAGAGACAGCCAGATATCATCACCATGATCAGAAAGTTGCATGTTTGAGGATCAATAGCTATGCCAGTTAATTTTATACGTCAGATAGCTCAGACAGTAAAGCGTCTGCCTCCAATATGGGAGACCCACGTTCAATCCCTGAGTTGGGAAGATCCCCTGGAGAAGGAAATGGCACCCCACTCCAGTACTCTTGCCTGGAAAATCCCATGGACTGAGGAGCCTGGTAGGCTGCAGTCCATGGGGTCACAAAGAGTCGGACACGACTGAGCGACTTCACTTTGCTTCACTTCCCTGACCAGGGGGTACGCAGATGAAACATTATTTCTAAATATGTCTGTGAGGGTGTTTCTTGATGAAATCTGCACTTAAACTGGGGGCTTCCCCAGTATGGATGGGCATCACTCAATCCACTGAGGGCCTGAGTAGAACCAAGGTGGACCACGGAGGAACTTGCTCCATCCTGCTTGATTACTTGAGCTGAGACAGCCATCCTTTCCCACAATCGGTGTTCCTGGTTCTCAGGCTTTAGGACTCAGACAAAATCACAGCCCTGGGTTTTTCGGTCTCCAGTTTGCAGATGGTAGATCATGAGACTTCTCAGTCTCCATAATTGCATAATCCTATATATTATCTCCTATTGGTCCTGTTTCTCTCGAGAATCTTGACAAATTCAATGGCTATAATTTGAATGAACACATGTTGCCATGTTAGTTCTTCAGATGCCAGTGTCTTCTTTCTACAGCTGTCAGAAAGATAGCCATGGCTTTTTCAGCAGAAATGATACCCATGTGTGTCCTAAGTCTTTGAGGATTTCCTTCCAAATGGATCCATAGAAACATCCTGCCTTTTGCTAGCTCAAAACACTTATTAACACTCCAAACACATCTGAAGCAGTAAGATGCTTCAGGAGAAAAGACTCCAAAATCTATAAATTAAACAGAATGGGCCTAGCTGAAAACTTACCACTAGAAACCAACTTTGATTTATACAGGGATAGCACCTATAATATATTGCCCTCTGAATTACTAGAGGTGTAATTCAGGTGAATTACTAGCCGGTGTACTTTCTGGCTCTACTCATTTCATAATGCCTCATGACTAGAGTAGGACATTTACACTAAAAAAATTAAATCTCCGACATGCCTCAGCATCTTTCAAAATGGGTTCCAAAGCATCAAAAAGGTGCTTCTGGATAAAGATTATCCATTTCAAACTGAGGTTAGTGATAAAGATGGTGGTAAGAATTAATCTGAAATCACAAAATTTCCCCCATGACTTCTAAATTTACTGGGGCATACTTGTTAAGTCAGTTCAGCCACCCAATCATGTCCGACTCTTTGTGACCCCATAGACTGCAGCACATCAGTCTTCCTTGTCCTTCACCAACTCCCAGAGCTTGCTCAAACTCCTGTCCATCGAGTCGGTAAAGCCATCCAACCATCTTATCCTCTGTGGTCCCCTTCTCCTCCTGCCTTCAATTTTTCTAGCATTAGGGTCTTTTCAAATGAGCCTGTTCTTTGCATCAGCTGGCCAAGGTATTGGAGTTTCAGCTTCAGCATCAGTCCTTCCAATAAATATTCAGGACTGGTTTCCTTTAGGATGGACTCATTGGATCTCCTTGCAGTCCAAGGGACTCTCAAGAGTCTTCTCCAATACCACAGTTCAAAAGCATCAATTCTTCGGTGCTCAGCTTTCTTTATGGTCCAATTCTCAAATCCATACATGACTACTGGAAAATCCATAGCTTTGACTAGACAGACCTTTGTTGGCAAAGACTCTGCTTTTTAACATGCTGTCTAGCTTGGTCATAGCTTTTCTTCCAAGGAGAAAACGTCTTTTAATTTCATGGCTACAGTCACCATCTGCAGTGATTTTAGAGCCCAAGAAAATAAAGTCTGTCAATGTTTCCATTGTTTCTCCATCTATTTGGCATGAAGTGATGGGACCAGATGCAATGACCTTAGTTTCCTGAATGTGGAGTTTTAAGCCAACTTTTTTACTCTCCTCTTTCAAGTTCATCAAGAGGCTCTTTAATTCTTCATTGCTTTCTGTCATAAGGGTGGTATCATTGGCATATCCGAGGTTATTTACATTTCTCCTGGAAATACTGATTAGAGCTTATGATTCATCCACCCAGCATTTCACATGATGTACACTGCATATAAGTTAATTAAGCAGGGTGACAATATAAAGACTTGACGTACTCCTTCCCAAATTTAGAAGTATGTTGTTCCATATCCAGTTCTAAATGTTGCTTCCTGAATGCATACAGATTTCTCAGGAGACAGGTCAGGTGCTCTGGTATTCCCATCTCTTGAAGAATTTTCCACAGCTGTTGTGATCCACACAGTCAAAGTCAAAAAAAAGCAGAAGTAGGATGTTTTTCTGGAACTCTCTTGCTTTTTCGATGATCCAGCGGATGTTGGCAATTTGATCTCTGGTTCCTCTGCCTTTTCTAAATTCAGCTGAACATCTGGAAGTTCACGGTTCATGTACTATTGAAGCCTCACTTGGAGAATTTTAGCATTACTTTACTAGCATGTGAGATGAGTGCAATTGTGTGGTAGTTTGAGCATTCTTTGGCATTGCCTTTCTTTGAGATTGGAATGAAAGCTGACATTTTCCAGTCCTGTGGCCACTGTTGAGTTTTCCAAATTTGCTGACATTTTGAGTGCAGCACTTTCACAGCATCATCCTTCAGGATTTGAAATAGCTCCACTGGAATTCCATCACCTCCACGAGCTTTGTTCATAGTGATGCTTCCTAAAGCCCACTTGACCACATTCCAGGATGTCTAGCTCTAGGTAAGTGATCACACCAACGTGGTTATCTTGGTCATTAAGATCTTTGTTATTTAGCTCTTCTGTGTATTCTTGCCACCTCTTCTTAATATCTTCTGCTTCTGTTAGGTCCATACCATTTCTGTCCTTTATTGAGCCCATCTTTGCATGAAATGTTCCCTTGGTGTCTCTAATTTTCTTGGAGAGATCTCTAGTCTTTCTCATTCTATTGTTATCCTCTATTTCTTTGCACTGATCACTGAGGAAGGCTTTCTTTTCTCTCCTTGCTATTCTTTGGAAATCTGCATTCAAATGGGAACATCTTTCCTTTTCTCCTTTGCCTTCCACTTCTCTTCTTTTCACAGCTATTTATTTTGCCCTTTTGTATTACTTTTCCTTGGGGATGGTCTTGATCACTGCCTCCTGTGCAGTGTAACAAACCTCCATTCATAGTTCTTCAGGCACTCTATCAGATCTAATCCCTTGAATACATGTGTAACTTCCACTGTATAATTGTAAGGGATTTGATTTAGGTCATACCTGAATGGTCTAGTGATTTGCCCTACTTTCTTCAATTTAAGTCTGAATTTAGTAATAAGGAGTTCATGGTCTGAGCCACAGTCAGCTCCCAGTCTTGCTTTTGCTGACTGTATAGAGCTTCTCCCTTTTTGGCTGCAAAGAATATAATCAATCTGATTTTGCTATTGACCATCTGGTGATGTCCATGAGTAAAGTCTTCTCTTGTGTTGTTGGAAGAGGGTGTTTGCTATGATTAATGTGTTCTCTTGGCAAAATTTTGTTCGTCTTTGCCCTGCTTCATTTTTTTTACTCCAAGGCCAAATTCACCTGTTACTCCAGGTATCTCTTGACTTCCTACTTTTGCATTCCACTCCCCCATCATGAAAAGGACATCTTTTTTGGGTGTTAGTTCTAGAAGGTCTTGTAGGTCTTCATAGAACTGTTCAAATTCAGCTTCTTCAGCATTACTGGTTAGGACAAAAACTTGGGTTACTGTGATATTGAATGGTTGCCTTGGAAACAAACAGAGATCATTCTGTCATTTTTGAGACTGCACCCAAGAACTGCAATTTGGACTGTCTTGCTGGCTATGATTCCTACTCCCTTTCTTCTGAAGGGATTCTTGCCCACAGTAGTAGATACAATGGTCATCAAAACAGCAAGAGAGTTTCAGAAAAACCTCTATTTCTGCTTTATTGACTAGGCCAAAGCCTTTGACTGTGTGGATCACAATAAACTGTGGAAAATTCTGAAAGAGATGGGAATACCAGACCACCTGACCTGCCTCTTGAGAAACCCATATGCAGATCAGGAAGCAACAGTTAGAACTGGACATGGAACAACAGACTGGTTCCAAATAGGAAAAGGAGTACATCAAGACTGTATATTGTCACCCTGCTTATTTAACTTCTATGCAGAGTACATCATGAGAAACGCTGGGCTGGAGGAAGCACAAGCTAGAATCAAGATTGCCGGAAGAAATATCAATCACCTCAGATATGCAGATGACACCACCCTTATGGCAGAAAGTGAAGAAGAACTAAAGAGCCTCTTGATGAAAGTGAAAGAGGAGAGTGAAAAAGTTGGCTTGAAGCTCAACATGGAGAAAACTAAGATCATGGCATACGGTCCCATCACTTCACAGCAGATAGATGGGATACAGTGGAAACAGTGGCTGATTTATTTTTCTGGGCTCCAAAATCACTGTAGATGGTGATTGCAGCCACGAGAATAAAAGAAGCTTACTCCTTGGAAAGAAAGTTAGGACCAAACTAGACAGCATATTAAAAAGCAGAGACATTACTTTGCCAACAAAGGTCCGCCTAGTCAAGGCTATGGTTTTTCAAGTGGTCATGTATGGATGTAAGAATTGGACTGTAAAGAAAGGTGAGCGTGGAAGAATGGATGCTTTTCAACTGTGTTGTTGGAGAAGACTCTTGAGAGTCCCTTGGCCTGAAAGGAGATCCAATCAATCCATCCTAAAGGAGATCAATCCTGTGTGTTCATTGGAAGGACTGATGTTGAAGCTGAAACTCCAATACTTTGGCTACCTGATGCGAAGAGATGACTCATTGGTAAAGACACTGGGAAAGCTTGAGGGCAGGAGGAGAAAAGAACGACAGAGGATGAGATGGTTGGATGGCATCACTGACTCGATGGACATGGATTTTGGGTCGACTCCAGGAGCTGGTGATGGACAGGGAGGCCTGGTGTGCTACAGTTCATGGGTTCGCAAAGAGTTGGACATGACTGAGTGACTGAACTGAACTGAGTTAAATTCGCCCATTTCAGTTCAGTTTAGTTTCAGTCCATTTAGGGGCATATTTGAGCGCTCCTTTATTTTATTGAGGAAGGGGGTAAGATGAGATGCAGAGGGTATCATATTTTCTAGCAAGGACCACAGCAACGAATCTCATCCTACATCTAATATGGATGTTCTGCAGTGTGACTGCCATTCTGGATTTGTTTGGCTTTGTTTTGTTTAATTTATTGGGGTATATAGTTTCTTCACATCATTGTGCTAGTTTTTATAGTACAGAGAAGTGAATCAGCCATGTGTATATCATACCAGTCAGAATGGCCATCATCCAGGAATTTAGAAACAACAAATGCTGGAGAAGCTGTCGAGAAAAGAGAGAGAGAGAGCCCTCTTGCACTGCTGGGGGGAATGTAAATTGATACCGTCACTATAGAGAACAGCATAAACGCTCCTTAACAAACTAAAAATAGAACTAAAACATGACCCAGCAATCCCACTCCTGGGCATACACCCCTGAAAACCATAATTCTAAAACATACAGGCACCCCAATATTCACTGCAGCGCTATGTACAATAACCAGGACATGCAAGCAACCTCAATGTTCTTCAACAGATGAATGGATGAAGTTGTGGTGCATATATACAGTGGAATATCACTCAGCCATTATAAGGAACAAAATTGGGTTATCTGTCATTATATTTAAATTGCCTTCAATTCATCCCATTCCCACCCTAGATTCCCATTTTAGGATTATTGGAGATGGCTGAACACACAATATTCAACACTAAACACGTGAGGTGAGTAGAAGTTATTAGCCACATATATTCACAGCCCTAGGGAAAAGGACATCGTGTGCCATACACTGCCCCCCTGGGGAACTCACTTGGGAACAGAGTGAAAATTCGAGGGCTGTGAACAGCAGGTATTGTAATACCAAAAGGGGGACACCTGGGCCCAGATGGAGAGAGTGACTGGCTTGTTTAAATAGCTCTGCAACCTGAAGCAAATTACCCAGAAATAAGTGGAAACTGTGCCTGCTTCTCTTAATGACAGTTGTTTGGTTAGGACACCTTATCTGTGAGAGCAGAGAAGGGAAGAAAACTTGCGCTGAGGCCATCCAAGGTGAGGCTCTGGTTTACCAGATGTCAAGACAGCCTACAGCATTGACTCTTAACTGTAACCTTCACAACTTGTGCCTCCGTAAAGAGATGGGGACTAATACTCTCCGTTTGTAGCCAAGAGAATGTGGTGAAAATGATATCATATAACTTCAAGGAGGGATGTCAGAAGAAACTGGAAGCTTGTTGGGAGGCTGCTTCTCTGGACAATCTTCTCTCAGAATCCTTTCCGTGATTCCATGGAAGATGCCTCAAGAGACATGAAAGGTGAAGGTGGCCAATTAAGAGTCCCTGCGTTTTTTTACCTAATTGGATTGTCACTCAGAGGGAAAAAGAAATGAAGGAAGAGGGAAAGAAAAACTGAAATGCCTGAACAGAGAATCTCTCATTTAAAACCGGAGGATATGAACTTATCCTTAAATTGACAATTTTAACTTGGTGACATTATAAGATGAGGTAGAAGAAACCAGCAAGAGAACAGAAGGGATTTTACTTTTTTCGCACATCTAATTTATGCTGGGGGAAAATATACTTGCTGCGTGTTCCTTCGGTCTCAACATTTAACAAACACTTAACACATGCCAATGACACGGCTGTAACATCCTAGTTTGGAGATGTCCTTAGGGTCTTGAACAAAGGAAGCAGAGCTGGGGAGGGAGATATTCTAGGAGCTCACAGCTGACCCTGCCAGGCTGAAAAGTAACTGGAAGAACATGATGCATTGTAATAGGTTCTCTGAAGTGTTTGGCAGGGAGGTGGAATAAAAGAGAGGCCCTCCAGCCAGAACTGGAAATTCAGAGAAGAGAAATGGAAGTGGTTAAAGCAGAATGATCACTTGTTCCTCCTCGTACCATTATTAGTAAGCTTCCAGGCAGCCTGAAGATGTGAAGAACAACAGAATCAAGAGAGCATTCTGCTTCTTCGTGAGTCCCTCCGACCCCAGACTCTCCAGATTGTCCCTACCTATAACCTCAGTGCTCATCTCCCATTACTCTTGAAGCAGGCCCCAGTTTTATACAGAGGGGTGTACCATTCTGAGACAGTCAATTCCTAGGCAGATTGATAAGAAGTCCAGGGTCCCCAAGGAGGAGGAAGGGGTCTGGGGCTCTTGAAGTAGAGATAGGGGTCTGGAGTTCTCAAAGGAGGAGAAAAGGACAAACGTTTTTATTTCTCTACATTCCTTAGTCTTAGTCAATTACACAACTCAGTTTAAACTCTGTACTAAGGATTATACAACAACAATGTATCCTGCTTGAGGACAGTTTCTCCTTCTTGAAAACCTTTTGGCCAATCCTGTTATCTTAAAATATAAATTGGGGGAGTGGGTCTGGTAAAATTTTCACAAATGTGAGACATTCTTTTGATACATTGTAATAACTAATTTAAAGGTATATAACTAACAGGAGCAAGGGAGTACTCTTTCTGCCCCCTTCTGATGTCTATGTCAGAAGCTTTCTCTATCTCCTTTATACTTTAATAAAACTCTATTACACAAAAGCTCTGAGTGATCAAGCCTCGTCTCTGGCCCCGGATTGAATTCTTCTAGATCTATAGACCTGCTATTGTCACCCTGACTAGGGTAAAACATACTTCCTTTAAAAATGGGCTGTTCGGGCAAGGTGGCCCTTAAGGTCCCTTCTCCTTTATAAATTCTGTAAACCTGTGAGATATTTTTTGTTGTTGTTGAAAATATAAAATTTAATAGGGGCAATAAGAGAAAGTCCCTGTATATTTGTTTTGTCAGGCTAATATACATAGGAATATTTCTTAATTTCCTTCACATTATTTTTTTCTGTCTTTGTAAATTGGGATTCCTAGCGCCAATATTTCCACGTTTGCACCCCTCTTGGTTGCAAGTGACAGAGAACAAGTCTACTTTATGTAGCAGAAAGGTAATCCATTGGCAGTATAAAGGGTAGTTCATAAAATGAAGAATTGTCAGGAAGGAAGGAAAGCTCCCCAGTTGTCAGAAAGTCAAGAATGGGCAGAATGCTGAGGAAGCTTAAGGGATTAGTACCACAGGTATAGTCACACTAGCATGGGGCCAGTGGGGTTAATACTGGGAGCTGCCACCAGCCCAGATGTCACAGGGACATGGACGCTGGATCATCTTTGCCGTCTAGCACTGAGTATGTTTCATTGTTGTACTGGCTCCACTTCAAAGTGACAGGGAGAAATCACAATTGACCAAGCTCAGCTCATGGGCCTGCACGGTATCTATGCTGCTGCTGCTGCTGCTGCTGCTGCTGCTGAGTCGCGTCAGTCGTGTCCGACTCTGTGCGACCCCATAGACAGCAGCCCACCAGGCTCCACCGTCCCTGGGATTCTCCAGGCAAGAACACTGGACTGGGTTGCTGTTTCCTTCTCCAATGCATGAAAGTGAAAAGTGAAAGTGAAGTCGCTCAGTTGTGTCCAACTCTTAGTGACCCCATGGACTGCAGCCTACGAGGCTCTTCTGTCCATGGGATTTTCCAGGCAAGAGTACTGGAGTGGGGTGCCATCGCCTTCTCCAGCACAGTATCTATAGAGGATGTGGGAAAGGAGTATTTGAGCTTCATTATCTCTGTAGTAGTGGGCTATGTTTTCACCAGGTCTCTCGTATTGGGAAGCTCCCTCCAAATAAGTCATTTTTGCACCTTAACCTTCAGAGGATAGAAAATTCCAGAGATCAAGTGTGGTGTGTCATTCCTGGCACATAGAAGGTAAGTGTTCCTGGGAGCTGTATTTAGGAACTGGGCTACCCTGGCTGTCTACCCCATAACTGGGGTGTTAAAAGTATCTAAGTTCATTAAGGATGCTAATGAGACTCAGACTACCAGTCTAATGATTCATGAGAAGGAAACACAGCCAACTGCCTGAGCTCTGCACAAGCCAGAGAGAACTGAGGCTCAAGGTTTTAATAGCACTATGGCAAAAGCTGCAGCTTCTGATATCCCAGTCCCCGGTGGAAACTGCCAGGTAATCCTCTCGCCAAAGCCTGTCAGCCGAATCCTTGTCAGATACTAAGCAGCTGTGAGTCAGAGCTCTCTGGCCATTGGGGTAAAAGCTCTGCTTAATTGTTCTTGGTAATTGCTGCCTCTAGGGAGCTGGCCTACAGAAGTTATTCATTTCCTCCTCTCTTAATACTCTGTTTACATTCTCAAACAAAATGCTTATGCAAAAGTGGTTTCTCTCTTTTTATTAAGGATAATGATAGCAGTTACCTCTATAAACGGAAATCTACAGGTTTGCTTTTTAAAATATTTTTTTGAAAGAATTTGTGAAACAGTTTCATACACATTATCTAATTTCAACCTCACAATACTCAGGGAGGAAACTAATGGTCAGAGAGAAGTATCTTTGAAAAGGCTACTCAAAGGAGTGGATGAGTTATTGGACTGTGTAGCCCCGTTGCGTGCGTGTGTGAGTGCTAAGTTGCTTCAGTCATTCCGACTCTGTGCACCCCTTGCGCTGTAGTCTACCAGGCTCCTCTGCCCATGGGATTCTCCAGGCAAGAAAACTAGAGTGGGTTGCCATTCTCTTCCTCAGGGGATTTTCCCAACCCAGGAAATGAATCCAGGTCTCCCACTCTGCGGGCAGATTTTATCAGCTGAGCCACTAGGGAAGACCATACTTCTTTCTAAACCCAGTACATATGGAAGTCACACAATAAATGCTTATAGGGTCAGGCGCACTAGCGCTGCCGAGAGGAGTTACCCCACGTCCAAGGTCAGGGGCAGCAGCCCAGAGTGCCAGGCTGCGACAGCGCAGGAACAGCCGAGAGGAGCTATCCCACACTGGAGGCCGGGGTGGTGGCTAGGAGGAGCTACCCCAGGTCCGAGGAGCGGCGGCTGCCCAGGCAAAGGAGGGCCTAGAGGAGCTACTCCACGTTCAAGGTCAGGAGGGGCGGCAGTGAGGAGATACCCCTCATCCAAGGTAAGGAGCAGCAGCTGCGCTTTGCTGGAGCAGCAGCGAAGAGACACCCCACGTCCAAGGTAAGAGAAACCCAAGTAAAAAGATAGGTGTTGCGAGAGGGCATCAGAGGGCAGACACACTGAAACCATAATCACAGAAAACTAGTCAATCTAATCACACTAGGACCACAGACTTGTCTAACTCAATGAAACTAATCCATGCCCTGTGGGACCACCCAAGACGGGTGGGTCATGGCGGAGAGGTCTGACAGAATATGGTCCACTGGAGAAGGGAACGGCAAACCACTTCAGTATTTTTGCCTTGAGAACACCATGAACGGTATGAAAAGGCAAAATGATAGGATACTGAAAGAGGAACTCCACAGTCAGTAGGTGCCCAATATGCTACTGGAGATCAGAGGAGAAATAACTCCAGAAAGAATGAAGGGATGGAGCCAAAGCAAAAACAATACCCAGCTGTGGATGTGACTGGTGATAGAAGCAAGGTCTGATGAGAGCAATATTGCATAGGAACCTGGAATATCAGGTCCATGAATCAAGGCAAATTGGAAGTGGTCAAACTGGAGATGGCAAGCGTGAACGTCGACATTCTAGTAATCAGCAAACTAAAATGGACTGGAATGGGTGAATTTAACTCAGATGACCATTATATCTACTACTGCAGGCAGGAATCCCTTAGAAGAAATGAAGTAGCCATCATGGTCAACAAAAGAGTCTGAAATGCACAAACTGGATACAATCTCAAAAATGACAGAATGTTTGTTTCCAAGGCAAACCGTTCAATATCACAGTAATACAAGTCTATGCCCCAACCAGTAATGCTGAAGAAGCTGAAGTTGAATGGTTCTATGGAGACCTACAAGATCTTTTAGAATTAACACGCCAAAATAATGTCCTTTTCATTATAGGGGACTGGAATGCAAAAATAGGAAGTCAAGAAACACCTGGAATAACAGGCAAATTTGGCCTGGGAATACGGAATGAAGCAGGGCAAAAGCTAATAGAGTTTTGCCAAGAGAACACACTGGTCATAGCAAACACCCTCTTCCAACAACACAAGAAAGACTCTACATATGGACATCACCAGATGGTCAACACCGAAATCAGATTGATTATATTCTTTGCAGCCAAAGATGGAGAAGCTCTATGCAGTCAGCAAAACAAGACCTGGAGCTGACTGTGGCTCAGATCATGAACTCCTTATTACTAAATTCAGACTTAAATTGAAGAAAGTAGGGAAAACTGCTAGACCATTCAGGTATGACCTAAATCAAATCCCTTATGATTATACAGTGGAAGTGAGAAATAGATTTAAGGGCCTAGATCTGATAGATAGAGTGCCTGATGAACTATGGATGGAGGTTCGTGACATTGTACAGGAGACAGGGATCAAGACCATCCCCATGGGAAAGAAATGCAAAAAAGCAAAATGGTTTTCTGGGGAGGCCTTACAAATAGCTGTGAAAAGAAGAGAGGTGAAAAGCAAAAGAGAAAAGGAAAGATATAAGTATCTGAATGCAGAGTTCCAAAGAATAGCAAGAAGAGATAAGAAAGCCTTCCTCAGTGATCAATGCAAAAAGAAATAGAGGAAAACAACAGAATGGGAAAGACTAGAGATCTCTTCAAGAAAATTAGAGATACCAAGGGAACATTTCATGCAAAGATGGGCTTGATAAGGACAGAAATGTTATGGACCTAACAGAAGCAGATATTAAGAAGAGGTGGCAATATACAGAAGAAGTGTACAAAAGAGCTCTTCATGACCAAGATAATCACGATGGTATGATTACTCACCTAGAGCCAGACATCCTAGAATGTGAAGTCAATGGGCCTTAGAGAGCATCACTACGAACAAAGCTAGTGGAGGTGATGGAATTCCAGTAGAGCTATTTCAAATAGTAAAAGATGATGCTGTGAAAGTGCTGCACTCAATATGCCAGCAAATTTGGAAAACTCAGCAGTGGCCACAGGACTGGAAAAGGTCAGTTTTCATTCCAATCCCAAAGAAAGGCAATGCCAAAGAATGCTCAAACTACTGCACAACTGCACTCATCTCACATGCTAGTAAAGCAATGCTCAAAATTCTCTAAGACAGGCTTCATAAACTGTAAACTTCCTGATGTTCAAGCTGATTTTAGAAAAGGCAGAGGAACCAGAGATCAAATTGCCAACATCCGCTGGATCATGGAAAAAGCGAGAAAGTTCCAGAAAAACATCTATTTCTGCTTTATTGACTATGCCAAAGCCTTTGACTGTGTGGATCACAATAAACTGTGGAAAATTCTGAAAGAGATGGGAATACCAGACCACCTGACCTGCCTCTTGAGAAATCTGTATGCAGGTCAGGAAGCAACAGTTAGAACTGGACATGGAACAACTGACTTGTTCCAAATAGGAAAAGGAGTGCGTCAAGGCTGTGTATTGTCACCCTGCTTATTTAACTTCTATGCAGAGTACATCATAAGAAACCCTGGGCTGGAGGAAGCACAAGCTGGAATCAAGATTGCCAGGAGAAATATCATTAACCTCAGATATGCACATGACACCACCCTTATGGCAGAAAGTGAAGAGGAATTAAAAAGCCTCTTGATGAAAGTGAAAGAGGAAAGTGAAAAAGTTGGCTTAAAGCTCAACATTCAGAAAACGAAGATCATGGCATCTGGTCCCATCACTTCATGGGAAATAGATGGGGAAACAGTGAAACAGTGTCAGACTTTATTTTGGGGGGCTCCAAAATCACTGCAAATGGTGACTGCAGCCATGAAATTAAAAGACGCTTACTCCTTGGAAGAAAAGTTAAGACCAACCTAGATAGCATATTCAAAAGCAGAGACATTACTTTGTCAACCAAGGTCTGTCTAGTCAAGGCTGTGGTTTTTCCCTTGGTCATGTATGGATATGAGAGTTGGACTGTGAAGAAAACTGAGTGCTGAGGAATTGATGCTTTTGAACTGTGGTGTTGGAGAAGACTCCTCAGAGTCCCTTGGACTGCAAGGAAATCCAACCAGTCCATTCTAAAGGAGATCATCCCTGGGTTTTCTTTGAAAGGAATGATGCTGAAGCTGAAACTCCAGTACTTTGGCCACCTCATGCAAAGAGTTGACTCATTGGAAAAGACTCTGATGCTAGGAGGGATTGGGTGCAGGAGGAAGAGGGGACGACAGAGGATGAGATGGCTGGATGGCATCACTGACTCGATGGACGTGAGTTTGAATGAACTCCGGGAGTTGGTGATGGACAGGGAGGCCTGGCATGCTGTGATTCATGGGGTCGCAAAGAGTCGGATACAACTGAACGACTGAACTGAACTGATCTATCTATATTCTTTTTTTATTCTTTTCCTTTGTAGTTTGTTACAAGATATCAAATACAGGTGCCTATGCAATATCGTAAATCCTTGTTGTTTAATCTATTTTATACTTGGCAGTGTGCATCTGTTAATCCTATACTCCTAATTTATCCCTCCTCCTCCCTCTCCTTTTGTAACCATGAGTTTGTTTCCTATGTCTATGAGTCTGTTTCTGTAAACAAGTTGATTTATACAAATGTTTTAGCTTCCACATAGGAGTGATATCGTGGGACGTTTGTCTTTCTGTCTGAATGACTTCACTTAGTGTGATAATCTCCAGGTCCATCCATGTTGCTGTGAATGGCATGTTCCCTTCCTTTTATGGCTGAGTAATATTCTATTGTATATACTATATCTTCTTTATCTATTCTTTGGGTGATAGACGTGTAGGTTGCTTCCCTGTCTTTGCTATTATAAATACTGCTGCAATGAACATTGGAGCATGTGTATCCTTTTAAATTAGACCTTTCACATTTTCAGATATATGCCCAGGAATGGGATTGCTAGATCATAGAGTAACTCTATATTTCATTTTTAGGAAACTTCCATGCTATTTTCCATTGTGCATGCATCAGTTTACACTTTCACAAACACTGGGTAGGAGGGTTCTGAAAGAACTCAAATTAACTTCTTAAGTGAATTGGTAAGTGTCTGAGAAAGAAGTCCCTGGAGATTACACAATTCTTCCATAAAGTTATCTAAGTACAAGAACCACCTTGAACTGAGGCTCTGTATGTTTGTTGGGTTGTTTTCAAATGGAGACTGCAGGAATACAATCTGAGATCTAAGGTTCCTAACTTGGAAACCTAGCCTGCCACTTCCCTGCCTTCTCAGCTGCTTGAAGCTTCAATTTTCTCATCTGTAAAGACTACATTTGTGGTTTGGCATCATTGATGCTTATTATGACAGTTCTTCCCTCTCTGGGACCTCCTGTCCTCTCCATTCCAGGGAAGTCTACTGTGAGTTCCTTAATTACCAGCAGAACACAACAAAGCCTGGCTTCCATCCAGAGGATGTGGAGGTGGCTCTTTCTTTCTGATTTTGACCCTGAGTTCCATCAACTCCAAAGCAGCATAAGCACATTAGAGAGAAGGAGGGTGTAGATACTGAGATATTCACACCTTCCTGCTCTCATCTGAATCAGAGCCAAGCCGCAGTATTGCCAACTTTCATTCTTTTTGTATAAGATTCAGGAGTGGTGTTCATCTTAATTTGATATCAACTTCCAAAGTTAGATGATGTTTCTGAAAGACTCTCCAAATGGAGGATTCAAGGATAAAGCAAGCTTTATTAGGGGTTTCTATGCATTTCCATAGCTTTGATTGTGCTAGAGATTTGAAGGTTTTTGAACTTCAAAGGTAATTGAGACCTCTTTTTACTAGTTGAACTTTTTGGAGAAGTTCATGGGAATTCAGAGTTGTTTGATGAACTTATGTAACTTGTTTCTTGGAACCTCCCTACCACAAGGGACAAAATTAAAGTCAAGATATTAGTCATGCATTCTTTGCATTCATCTAGAATCTGAACTTGAGGCACTCAATGCATAAGGCCAAAAAGAAGTGAGTAAATACAAGAAAAAAAATTAAGGATACAGTCAAGAACATCTTGATGCGGGAGCCAAGAGGAATGAACAAAGCTTGTGTTCTGAGGAGCTCAAGCTGGAGACATGTAATGCTACTTGTCTTTACCACAAAGGAGTCTAGAGAATGGTTATCTTATCAGTTCAGGTCCCCTTCAACCATGGGGAACGTCACACTTTGCAATGGCGCTGACAGAGACCTTGAAGGATGAATAGGATGTCTGTTTACCAGACATCTGTTTATCATCCTAAGAGTTGAGGGAGGATTCAGTCAAAGCAAACAACTTAGGGGTATGAAAATACACACTGTGACGCATCAATAAAAACCTGGATATAGAGCAACCGCCACTGCGTGAGGGGAAGTGACACAATTATGGTCATAACTCAATTCACAGATAATACGCTTTAGTAATAAGATACATCACATCTCGCCCTAAAAAATGATGCACATAGCCTTTGATCGGTCCTTTTGTATCTTTTTTTACTTACTCATCAAAAATTTTTGTGTCCACTCAACCACTATCTTACATCATACCTAAAAATCAACTCAAAATGGATTAAAGACTTGAAAATCTGAAACTGGGAACTGGAAGACTAAACAGCCAACCTGAGATACAGAAAGTGGAACCCTTGTCAACTGCTGGCGGGAACGTAAACTGGTATAACCACTACAGAAAACAGTATGGAGGTTCCTCAAAAAATTCAAGAGAACAACCTGATGATTCAGAAATTCTGGGTGCATATCTGAAAAATATGAAAATACTAACTTAAAAAAATATGTGCATTTCCATGTTCACTACAGCATTACAATATATAAGACATGGAAACAACCTCGGGGTGTGTCAACAGATGAACAGACAAAGAAACTGTGATGTATTGAAAGGAAACAGAATATGCCACCCCAAAATATGACATTTTGGCATATGGGTCATTTTGAACTGAAGGCAATCAAGATGCAGCAGGCTCCGGAAAACCTTTTACCGCTCTCAGTTCAGTTCAGTTCAGTAGCTCATTCTCCCTTACCTACCTAAAAGAATTCAGAGGGCCTGCACCAGAAAAAGAGCTGTTACCAGAGCTTTTTTTTTAATCTGAAAGATCTTCTAATTGCCCAACATCTGCTCTTCTTATCATTCAATGAGGCACTCTCCTTCCCTTTGAAACCCCAAACTCCTATCTCATTTCTTAATTCAGGATGGCATATCAGCCTCAACTGCCCAATTTGCCCTTGAGTCCCATATCTTTGGGTCTTCTGTGCATACAAAATTAATTTCTCTCTTGTTAATCTGATTTGTGTTAATTTAATTATTAGATGAGCCAAAGACAGGAGGAATCTTTTTTCTGCCTCCACAGTATATATACAGGCCTGTGTATTCAGTCACTCAGGCGTGTCTGACTCCTTGTGACCCCATAGACGGCAGCCCACCGGGCTCCTCTGTCCATGGAATTTTCCAGGCAAGAATACTGGAGTGGGTTGCCATTTCCTCCCCAGGGTACAGTAGACATAGAATGGAATATTAGCAATAAAAAGAACAAAATCATGCCTTCTGTGACACCACGAATAGATATTGAGGGCATTATGCTAAGTGAAGTAAGTCAGAGAGAGAAAGACAATACTGTATGATCTCTATTCCATGTGGAATCTAACGAAGAAAAAGAACATTTATAGATATAGCCAACGGTTAGTCATAGCGGGAGGAGGGAGGAAGCATAGATTGTGAATAATTTTATATAAACTTTAATAAAAAGGCAAACATAAGTGCTATAATTAAAAAGTTTTCATTATCCATGGTGTTATGTTTGGGTGATTAGCTGTGACCCCCCCCCCCACCTGAAAGGAAAGGACAGTCTAAGAATCACATCTATGAGCCACTTGCAGTGTGAATATTATAGAATCTTAATTAGGGAAGTATGAGCCACTTGCAGTGTGAATATTATAGAATTTTAGTTAGGGAAGCAGGGATATGTCAAGTCCTATAGCCTAGGACAGTAGTTCTCAAAGCATGAATCCTAGACCAGGACAACATTAATTTGGATCTCGTTAGAAATTCAGATTCTTTGGTCACACCCCAGACCTGCTAAATCAGAAACTCTGGGGACAGAGTCCAGCCTCCTGTGGCTTAAGAAGCCTTCCAAGTGATTCTGGTTTGTGTTAAACTGGAAAGCTACTAGTCTAGTGGCTAGGGATACAAACTTTCTCAATTCAGATCATAGCTCTGCTACTAACAGCTGAGTGAACACTGGAAAGAATTATTTCTCTATGATGGTTTCCTTATCCATAAAAATGGCTGAAATCACCCACCCTGGCCAGGCACCATAGTAACCACTTACATGAGTTATCTTACCACATGAGGTCCTGGTAAGGAATGCAAAACTAACAAGCTACCACCAACTGAAAGAGTTCAGGAAAGGACAAAAGGGGAGGGGAGACTCCAGTCTACACGTCCTACTAACCTCCCAGAATCCTTCTCGCTGGAATCTATTTTGGCTGAGCGATGTGATGTGTGTGTCACCAGGAAGGACCCTGAATCAGAATGATTAGGCAAAGACAACCCCAAACTAACACAATTGCCATAAAACCCTAGACTGTGAGTCATGTTGCAGAGCACTTCTCCTGAATTCCCTTACCCGGCTGCTCTCCATCCAGGTGTCCCTTCCCAATAAAGTCTCTTGCTTAGGCAACATGCATGTCTCCTTGGACATTTCTGAGTGTTAGACAAGAGCCCATTTTCAGACCCTGGGAGGGACCCCTTTCCTGCTACAAGTTAAAGATAATACTAATACCTGCCTCAGAGGTTTATTATGAGAATTAAATGAATCAATTTCTTTTTTTTTTTTTGCCTGATCTCTCATTAAGTGAAGTGAAGTGGCAGTCGCTCAGGTGAATCCAATTCTTTGTGACCGCATGGACTGTATGTAGCCTACCAGGCTCCTCTGTCCATGGAATTCTCCAGGCAAGATTACTGGAGTGGGTTGCCATTCCTTTCTCCAGGGGATCTTCCTGACCCAGGGATCGAACTTGGGTCTCCAACATTACAGGCAGATCCTTTACCGTCTGAGCCACCAGGGCAGCCCTCCATCTACTACTAAGCACCATGTACATGTTAGCTGTTGCCTTTGAGGTAGAAATGGCATGAACCTTCCGTTCTCCCTTGACTTCGCTTTTAGATCTTGGAAGCACTGTGTTTTAGAACGGTTTGACTATTTTCAATTATAAAATGAGAACAATCACCTACATTCCTTTAACACTTGAAATGGATTCTCCAATAAGGAGCTGCTTTTCGGTCCTTAATTGAAAGAAAAATATCCCTTACATTCCAACGCTGAAAAAAAAAAAATACCCATTATATCTGATCTACTCTTACCACAAGCCTCAGGACACATGTTTCCAGAGTAAATTACAAGAGCCGCAGGCAGCAGCTATTGCTTTTCAAGCAGCTCAATAATCCGTCACTCTGCCTTCACTTATTTTCCTGAAATTCACATGAATGCAAACAGGTTTGCACCTAACTTTTAGCAAAGCATCAGGAATTCAGGCTCCAAGCTCAAATCCTTGTCCTCACTTTGTTTAATATTTTGACGAATTTGACTTTTTAGTATTGATTGACTGTCCAAGCAGGCAATCAAAATGCTTAATCAATAACAGTCACTCTTTTGGTGCCTGTTGTCCTTCCAGAGCAATAGGTGGTTAAGCTCCGTTGATCTTCTCTTGTAATTAATTCCAGCCTTCATTAATAAGCCCCTTACAAGACTTCAAAGCCCTGAAAAATTGCATCTCCCAAGAAGGAACTTTGCCCTCTGGATTCTCCTGAAATCAGCGAGAGTGAAGCATAACCTGGGTGATGATACAGGGACAAGCAGGAGCTGGGTGTGTCCGTTGAATGGATCTGACAGCTGATGGATGAAAGCCCAGACCTTGAGGTAGATCCCCCACCCCTGCTATCTGGCTCAGGGAAGAACACAAGAATGGCTAATTGGCATTGCTTCTGACCTCACTGCTTTTGCCCAGAAGCAAAAGTCACTAGGACAGGAAAAAGTAATTTGGGTTCCCAGAAGGAGCACATGTGACTCTATGTGGTGTGTTCAATGAGAAGTCCAGACTGCCACTAATGAGAACACATAATTTTTGCCAAGTTGCTGCAACTACATGGATGTCAGTTTCTTTATCACTCAGACAGGATCTTCCTGGGTGGTTTCTTGAGTTCTCTTCTACCTCTAATCTTCCATAATTACTTCATTTCTCAGAGCCACTTCTCTCACTGGCAGACATAATTACCAGGGCAAGGGTTTGGAGATTTGGATCCTCTAGAAAGATGCCAAATTCCACTTCTTTATGAATTGTTTCATAGCCCATTACAAGTGCGACAAAGGACTGTATTTGCCTTTTCTAGTCAATAAAAACATATTCAGATTTCAAGGGCTAAAAACCCAGTATTACATATATTTAATTCTTTCATTTAGAAATCTTATTTCTGGACAAAGAAGAAAGAAGATTAAAATGAAAAGTTAGAATAGCATAACCTATAGTTGTGCGTACCACCAAAAAATAAACAATTATATTTTCTAAAATTTGCTTCATTTATTTTCTTAAATTATAAAAAGACACACATTATAAATGAAGTTACAGTGCTCTTTGTTTTTATCTAGTTTCATTTCAGCAACTGCCTTCTCAATCCCAGGCAATCATGCTTATTAATTTTATTCCTGTTATTCTAGTACATTTTAAAACATAAATGAATGTATCAATGGATTGTAGAAACATGGGTAAATTCATGAATGGATAACAACTTCTGATAGACATGGATGGGTACAGACAACGCATTTATATATATATATATATCCATGTGTAGTATTTTTCAACGATCCAATGGATATTAGCAATTTGATCTCTGGTTCGGCTGCTGTTTCTAAATCCAGGTTGAACATCTGGAAGCTCACGGTTCACGAATTGCTGAAGCCTGGCTTGGAGAATTTTGAGCATTACTTTACTAGCGTGTGAGATGAGTGCAATTGTGTGGTAGTTTGAGCATTCTTTGGAATTGCGTTTCTTTGGGATTGGAATTAAAACTGACCTTTTCCAGTCCTGGGACCACTGCTGATTTTTCCAAATTTGCTGGCATTTTGAGTGCAGCACTTTCACAGCATCATCTTTCAGGATTTGAAATAGCTCCACTGGAATTCCATCACCTCCACTAACTTTGTTCGTAGTGATGGTTCCTAAGGCCCACTTGACTTTACATTTCACGATGGCTGGCTCTAGGTAAGTGATCACACCATTGTGATTATCTGGGTCCTGAAGATCTGTTTTGTACAGTTCTTCTGTGTATTCTTGCCACCTCTTAATATTTTCTGCTTTTGTTAGGTTCATACATTTTCTATCCTTTATCGAGCCCATCTTTGTATGAAATATTTCCTTGGTATCTCTGATTTTCTTGACAAGATCTCTGCTGCTTCTGCTGCTGCTAAGTCGCTTCAGTCATGTCCGACTCTGTGCAACCCCATTGATGGTAGCCCACCAGGCTCCCCCGTCCCTGGGATTCTCCAGGCAAGAACACTGGGGTGGGTTGCCATTTCCTTCTCCAATGCATGAAAGTGAAAAGTGAAAGTGAAAGTGAAGTCATGTCTGACTCTTTGTAACCTCATGGACTGCAGCCTTCCAGGCTCCTCAGCCCATGGGATTTTCCAGGCAAGAATACTAGAGTGGGTTGCCACTGCCTTCTCTGACAAGATCTCTAGCCTTTTCCATTCTATTGTTTTCCTCTATTGCTTAAGGAGATGGGAATACCAGACCACCTGACCTGCCTCCTGAGAAATCTGTATGCAGGTCAAGAAGCAATGGTTAGACCTGGATGTGCAACAACAGACTGATTATAAGTACAGACTGGGAAAGGAGTACGTCAAGGCTGTATATTGTCACCCTGCTTATTTACCTTGTGCAGAGTACATCATGAGAAATGCTGGACTGGATGAAGCACAAGCTGGAATCAAGATTGCCAGGAGAAATATCAATAACCCCAGATATGCAGATGACACCACAGTTATGGCAGAAAGCAAAGAACTAAAGAGCCTCTTGATGAAAGTGAAAGAGGAGAGTGAAAAAGTTGCCTTAAAACTCAACATTCAGAAAACGAAGATCATGGCATCTGGTCCCATGACTTCATGGCAAATAGATGGGGAAACAATGGAAACAGTAACAGACTTTATTTTGGGGGCTCCAAAAATCACTGCAGATGGTGACTGCAGCCATGAAATTAAAAGATGTGTGCTCCTTGGAAGAAAAGTTATGACCAACCTAGACAGACTATTAAAAAGCAGAGACATTACTTTGCCAACAAAGGTTTGTCTGATCAAAGCTTTGATTTTTCCAGTGGTCATGTATGGATGTGAGAGTTGAACTATAAAGAAAGATGAGTGCCGAACAATTGATGCTTTTGAACTGTGATGTTGAAGAAGACTCTTGAGAGTCTCTTGGACTGCAAGGAGATCCAACCAGTCCATCCTAAAGGATATCAGTCCTGAAAATTCATTGGAAGGACTGATGCTGAAGCTGAAACTCTAAATCCTTGGCCACCTGATGCGAAGAACAGGCTCATTTGAAAAGACCCTGATGCTGGAATGATTAAAGGCTGGAGGAGAAGGGGATGACAGAGGATGAGATGGTTGAATGGGATCATTGAGTCAATGAACATGAGTTTGAGTTAACTCCAGGAGTTGGTGATGGACAGAGAAGCCTGGCATACTGCAGTCTATGGGGTCACAAAGAGCTGGACACAACTGAGTGACTGAACTCAACTTATATGTAGCATTATCTATGGCTTGAGATTTGCATATGTATTTATTATATATATATATATATATTATTCTTCAAATAACCTATTTCCGTCAAAACATAGTTTTTGAGATGACCTGTGCTATAAAGGAGTATACTTCTTTCCTTTTAATTGGTGTTAAGCATTGAAGTGTAAAAATATATCATACTAAATTTTCCATTTTTTCAGCATTAGCTCTTGATCATTTGTAGAATTTTGTTTTTATTAATAATGGTGTCATAAATATTCTTTCACAAGTCTCCTATTACACATTTTAGAGAACATGTGTAGAAAATAATCCCAGAAGTACAATTGTTAGTCATAGGGTTGCACACTGACAATTTTATTAAGTAGTGTTGTAACTCTGCTCTCCAACACATTAACATGATTTTGTGATTCCATTTTCTCACATCTTTGCTAATAATTGCTACTGTTAAACTTAATTTTTGCTAATCTGATGGATGTAAAATGGTGTGTCATATTTGTATATTTCATTTTTGTCTCATGTTTGCAATTCTTAGATCAGTGTAGCTGAAAATTGTTTCACGTTTAATGACATTTCAGGGCACCTCTGCTATAATGATTTGCTCATTACCCCTGGTTTTTTAATTTGTTATTTTATTTAATGATTTTTATGAGTGATTTATATTTTTACATATATGGCAATTTATTCACTATGTATGTTCAAGGTCATTTTGATTCAACAAAGTCATCTTTGGGGAGACATACAGGAACTGTTACTTTCCTCTTTATTGATTGCTAGTTTATTCAAAGGAACACTTTATGATATTTGAACACACGATATTTTCTTTCTTTCAACAGATCTCCTAACTCCCCATGCCCACAAAAGGTGGTGGTGTGGGGGCGCCTCCCTGACATCATCGAAACTCATATTGGAAGTCCTAGAATCTAAAATGTACCATTAACAGTTTCATTTCTTCCTCGAATCCACTGACAGTTATGTTCAGTGCTGTGCTGTGCTGTGCTTAGTCGCTCAGTCATGTCCAGCTCTGCTGTTCCATGGACTGCAGCCTGCCAGGCTCCTCCCTCCTTGGGGATTCCCCAGGCAAGAATGCCAGAGTGGGTTGCCAGGCCCTCCTCCAGGGGATCTTCCCAACCCAGGGACTGAACCCAGGTCTCCCGCATTGCAGGCAGATTCTTTACCAACTGTGCAACAAGGAAGCCCTGTGTTCATTGCTAACTGACTACAAATCCTTTTGCCAGCACCCAAATGTGTCCTCATCCCAGTAAAACTTGGAGAAGGAAGACTTTTTAGAGACAGTCCCTACACTTAATTTAGTCTTTTTAATGTGGATGTATGGGTGGGAAGTATCTCACTCTTGACATAAAAGTGAAGTGAAGGGAAAGGGGCAAACAGAAGGATATTAAATTATTGAGCTACTACAATAATATTAGCACTTTGCTGTTGTGAACTCACTTTATCCTTATCAGAACACTTTAATGGAAATAGCATCATCCCCATATTAAAAGGTAATCTGCTGAATTTCAGAAAAGTAGCTTGTATATTGATGGTCACAGAGCTAGGAGTCAGCAGAGTCAGATTTCTATTCCATTCCGTAAGACTCCTTTAATACATTCTTGCTAGTGCACTGTGTCAACTGATCAAGAAGTTTGGAACCTGAACCACATGAGCACAATGGAAATAGCAGACGTAGGCGTTTTTGACATAAATGTAAAGTTTAGTGTCTTTTTTTCTTATTGTTTAACCTTTATGATGTGTTTGCCATACATAGTCTGAATTCATAATTCCAACGTCTTAATATACGGGTGAAGATATATCCAAGTTTGCCTGAATATATGCCTATTGTCTCAAGTCCTGTTCAGTTCAACATTTATCCTAGGTTTTTCATTTTTAGTAATGCATTATTTATAGTAGTTGCATTAAAATTTTACTTTCAGCTCCTGCTATGATCTTGTATAATAATGGGCAAAATTCATGTGTAATGATCAGTGTTCTAACTTTAACACGTGGCTATCTGGAAGATGACCAGTCTTTTTTTTCACCCTTCTTTTCCAGATGCAAAGTCTCCCTTCTGAAGGCAGAATGAGAATATTATCTATAAAATACTTACAATAGGACATTTAGGGAAAAGTTATATTTTCAGGTCTAGCATAGAACGTTTAGACTCAGCTGTCCCTGCAAAACACTTGGAATGCCAGCCATTTATGTCAAGATTTGAGTAAAACAAGCTGTTGATCAAGAAATATACTTAGAATTTCTTGTATAACATAAATTAGTAATTGCTTTGAAATAAGCTACAGTCAAAATTCATAAATACATATGTTTAGAAACAGAAAAATTATAATTTTGTGTATATATGGTTGCTGTTGCATTAAAACACATTTCAACATGAATTTACTTGTGCCTTTTCTTTTCTGCCATCATCAACTGGATTTTAGAAATATTTAAACATTTTAACAATTACGGGTATCAGTTTAAGTGCTCTACAATGGTACTGAACTTGATTTATGACCAAAACCTTTCATTTGGGTTGCATTCCATTCATAATCAATCAAAAATCTTTCATCAATTTATTTAAGATGTGAAAGAACAGAAATGTTCAGCTTCTTAAGATTTACTAAAGATAAATTACTAAATTTTAATTACTAAAACATAAAGCTTGCAAAGATGGAATCTTGAAATTTATTCCTACAAAAGTAACAGTGGATTTGAGCTAATTAATTGTGAGAGTTCAAATGTTTAGAATACAGGTTTTAACCTTACAATCCTACAGTTGAGTTTTATAATATTTCAACTATAGAAAGCATATATACATGGAGATCTTACTTTTAATTTTAATCATTTATTTTTTACTCTGCAAAGGAGTGGAATTTAGAAGACCTGTAATTTTCATATCTAAATCTGGTAAAATATTCAAAACAATCGAGACACATTTTTAACAAGTACCGTTGTGTAGAAATATTTGTTGAAGACAGTGCTATGAATCAATATAAGTAAAAAGACAATGTAAGTAGAGTTGAAAGGAGATTTAAACTGGTTTGGATTATATTATTTGACTCACCACATAAAGCCTCTTCAAAGTTTTATTATAATTTAAGATATATAAGACTTTGTGTTTTCTTATTTTGTAGCACAAGTTTGAGTTGTATTTTTTATTATTGTCATCAGAAAGAAACACAATCATGGTAAGTGATATACCTGTTTTCCTTATTATATCTGAATAAGGAAACGCAGTTTCACCAGTTGCCTGAACTACCACCATTAGCGTTGGTTTTTTAAAATTCTACTTTTCTCCAATCACCAAATCTATAGAATCTGCTCATTGCGTCATCCAATTTTCTAATCTCCAGACAATCTCAACCAATAACACCTTTCTAGTTTAACTTTTCATCATGTTGTTCTGAATCATTTTAATAAAATCTCTCTAATTCATCATCCACATATCTTTAATTTCTCTGAAGAAAATTCGCTCTTATGGGTTTGCTTAAAAGCTCTTTGTTCCCCACATCCTTCAGAGTGAAATCCAATGTTGTTGGTATGTTTACAAAGACCCTCATATTCATAGTTATTGCATGGTTTCCCCAGGAAAATTTTCAATATCTTCCTCCCCTTCTACCATGCTTCATCTTTCATGCACAGTTTCTACCCAGGGCCAAATATCACTCTCCATCTCTCAACCACGTGTATTTTTTTTTAGATAGAAATGCTTTTACCTTTTCCTCTTCCTGGAACCTATTTTTATAGTTGTTCATCTGAATATTTTAAAGGTACAGTGCGATATTAATGGCATCATAAAGTTTATTTCTTAAAAGTTGGATAGTTAAACTCTCATCTAATCTATAATACTCTGTAAATATTATTAGAGCATTATTCACATTGATTCAATATAAAATTTTGTCAGTTTATTCCAGTAAAAGACATGGACCTTAATTGATCATGCCGGGCTTCCCTGGTGGCTCAGCTGGTAAAGAATCTGCCTGCAATGTGGGAGACTTGGATTCGATCCCTGGGTTGGGAAGATCCCCTGGAGAAAGGACTAGCTACCTATTCCAGTATCCTGACCTGGAGAATTCCATGGACTGGGTAGTCGATGGGGTTGCAAAGAGTCAGACAGCACTGAGTGACTTTCGCTTTCACCTCACTAGTATATCCCCCTCGACCTGAGACCATGAAAAACACAGGAGAGATGCTTATTGGTTACTTGAGGAAAGAAAACTTAAATAACTAAACATACTTTGGATGAATTATTTATATTTTATTAAAATTCTCATATGTTGAAATGCTTCTTTTCTTCTAAAACTGCTCTACTTCTGTAAGCTGCAAATCATCCTCAAAGCACAATGTTTCTCAGAGTTATATAACCTGAAGAATTACCAATTCTATATTCCACAAATATTCATGCATGCTTTCCTACAGCAGAACTAGCCCAGAACCAAATATCATACTGAGAGCATCTATTAATATAGATTAGTCAGTTTTACAAATGGACTATGGTGTGTTTGCTAACATTCTACAGAGTCACATGAAGGTAATTAAAACTGAATCTATTAAAATAAATTAAGTGCAGCCAGGGCTGTACCATCCTTGCTTTTAATTTCTTTTAAATCACTAGTCAACCAGAAAATATGGCAATCAACCATGGCTGTATTAGTTTTCTATGGGTGCTGTAACAAATTATCAGAAACTTAATAGCTTACAGCAATGCATATTTATTATCCTATAGTTCTTGTAGTCAGAAATCCAAGATGGGTCTCAGGGCTTACGTATCAGCAGAGCTGTTTTCCTTCTAGAGGCTCTAGAGGAGAGTCCATTACTTTGCTTTTTCCAGCTTCTAGAGGTCACCATTAGAGGTCATTCCTTAGTCCATTGTCTCCTTTCTCTATTATAAACACACCAACATCTGGCTGAGTTCTCACACTTCACTGCTCTGTTTTTCTTTTCTGTTCCCCCCTTCCACTTTTAAGAATTCTTGTGATTATATTGGGGCTTCCCTGGTGGCTCAGTTGGTGATTATATTAGGTTCATTCAGATAATCCAAAATAATCTATTTTAAGTTCAGTTGATTAGCAACTTTAACTCAACATGCAACGTTAATTTCACTTGCTGGGTAATTTATCACTGGTTCTAGAGATTAGGATGTGGACATCATTCAGGGGCTACTATTATTTCTATTACAGTGGAAATATCCAGGAGAAACATGGTTTTATCTGATCTAAAATAATAAGCCCCCCTGTAGAATCTGCACAGGAAGACAGGATTCTAACAAACAAATTGGGGACTGCATAAGTGGTCGGTTTGCATCCATGGAGGCTGGGCTTATGAGATGGGTTAAAACTCAGTTTCCTCCCTACCCTCTTCACTCTGTTTCTTTATCCCTTCTTCCTGAAATGTTTACAAAACGACTACTATGTGGTAGGCTCTGGGATAGCTGGACATAAAACAAATGAAAAAAATTCCATGTTGGAGGACTCATAGTACTATATACAAATAATTATAATATTACATGACAAGGGGACAATTACAAGTTTGTAAAAAAATGTTTAGGCAAGATTTTCCATAGTGTGGATTATGGAATACTTTCCCAGAAATTGCTCTTCATAAAGAGTTCAAAGTCAAATGCTCTACTGTGCAACTTTTCTCATTCTCTAAGCAACCTCCTTACTCCTCCTTACTCACTGGGTTTAAAATGCACATTAGCGTATTAAAAAAGCTAAGCCTTCCTGTAATAGGGAAACCCATTACAATTTAGTTGACTAAAATCTTTTTTTTTTTCTTCTATAGTAGATATATTGGCTTTCCAAAAAATTCTGTTGAGCATACTATGAGAAGCACTCTTTTCAAATAATAGACACACAACATTATTAACTTTAATTGGTGTCATTCAGAAGTTGAGTCAGTCTGTTGGAAAATGGAAATAAGCGTGAACTTATACTGCAGGTGGCTTTGGAAGAAGAGTCATACAACCCACCCACCCACTGCCACCACTTAAAATGAGTATGTCACTAAGCTTACTCCCCCTTCCTTTGAATCTGAGTCAGCCTTTCAACTGTCTTTGACCAAGAGAATATAGCAGAAGTGATGTCTGGAGCCATTAGGAGTGAAGCAGCTTTCACTCCTCTCTCTTTTAGTTGAGCTGTCAGGCTAACGTAGGAGAAGCCCAGGCCACATGGAGGGGAATTAAGATGCCCCTGTGAGTGGCTTTAGGTGAACAGTGGCTGAGCTGACAGTGAGAAGTGAGGTCTCAGATATTTGAGCCCACTCCACCTCTTCCTGAGAGGTGAGGCCCCAGCCCTCTGAGATGTTCAGGATGACTACTTAAACGGAGATGGGCTGTTCTGCTGAGTGCTGCCCAAACTGTAGCCTCATGAGTAAATAATAAAATGGCTTTTATAAATAATTAAATTCCAAAGTGATTTGTTCTACAGCAATAGATAATTAAAAGATATGCCTTGAAAAATGAATAGACATTTGGCAGGTATTCCTGATATAAGAAACACCCTGAGCAGAGGCAAGAATATAAATGATCATGACATGTTCCAGAAACAAGTCGCTCAGTGTGACTGAAATGCTGGGTACAGGAGGAGAAGTCATGATCTTCAGGCCTATAGAGGTAAACAGGGCGCAATTAGTAGTGGTTTGGTGGTGCTAGTGGTAAAGAACCTCCTGACAACGCAGGAGATGTAAGAGACGCTGGTTCGATCCCTGGGTCAGGAAGATCCCCTGGAGAAGGCGATGGTAACCCACTCTAGTATTCTTGCCTGGAGAATTCCATGTACATAGGAGCCTGGTAGGCTACAGTCCTTGGCGTTGCAAAGAGTCAGACACAATTCAAGCAACTTAGCATGCACACAGCAGTGGTTTTGGGACTGGCATAACACTTCAATTAAATTATCCTGAATATACCCTATTGTGTCATTTTGTCTGCTCTGGATTCTTCCTTCCTTCTCCTGGTAAGACTCCCCTCTTTTTCCCTTTGGACCAATCTCAGTGTATATGTATTGGGTGGTGCAAATCTATATAAACACTCTCAGAAACAGAAAAATGTACACTCATAAGAGGCACGTGTTGGACCACTTAGACCATTTCCATACTTCTGGCTCCAGGGCAGCTAAGAGACAAACCCCTGATCCGAGCTGAATATCTGGGTTAATCTTGAAAATTTTCTTGGGTTACCAGGAATGCTAAAGTACTAGAAAGCAAACTGAAATGACAAAAAAGAATTAAGCAAAAGGGAGAACTTAGGCTAAAACTGGAATCCTAGATTTAACTTAGTTCTGTTATGTTAGCCAATTCAAAAAAAAATTTTTTTTTTCCTTCAAGCTGGTTTGAGTTGAGTTTCTGTCACAACCAGAAGGTTCCAGATTAATAAAGAGAAACACAAGTTCTAAAATATGCACATAATAAGATTGGTTGAGTTCTAGAAATACAACTCTGGCTTCAGTAAAGAGAAAACAGCAAAACAAGAGACATTTCAGGCATGAGCTAATGAGGACTTTCTCAACCATAATATGAAGAAGGGAATTTAATATTTAGTCTTCCCTTCACATTGAGGAACTAAAAACAATCCAAGGGAGAAAGCACATAACTGAATTGTCAAGGAATGTAAGTGTATAATAATTCACATTTTAATCAGTGGTCACTCACTTTATTCATTCAACAAATACTGATCTCTAGCTCTGTTTGACCATGAACTCTCAATCCTGCTGCTTATTAAATCAGAGTTCCAAGGTTAAACTCAATTATTAGCATTTTTAAAAAGATCACTAGGGAATATTTTGCAGTTAAGTTTATACCTTGATAAGCATAAAAATTATATAACAACTTCTTTAAAATATTGATTCACTAGTTATAGCATATTAACATTCTTATTCAGTAAGATTGAGCCAAGGTAGAGAATCAGTATTTTCCAAAACACGTTAATAATAACTTCCACCTACCAACTTAGCACTTCCCTATTCCTGAATGAGTCATAAGCAAGCTATCAGTAAATCATCAATTTCTGATCTGCCAGCTTAAAAGGATCTTGCCCTATTTCTGAAGATACAGTAGCAAGGAAGTGGGAGGGATCATGGGAATCTGTGTGCTCATTAACCAGCCTTCTTTTGAATTGGTCTACTTTACGCAACAAAGCACAGACATACAGGCACCTTCTTAGACCCTAAGAAATTTAGATACCAACCAGAATAGAAGCCCATCTTTTAGTTAATTAACTGGGTCCTGAAAGCTTATTTTGTTGGTGCCAAAAACTCCCACACTGAGAAATTTCTTAGTTTAAAAAAGAAAAAAAAATTTACAGCAAGATGACCACTGAGACTGAAGTAGAATCAAAGAAAAGGAAAATCAAGAAATTAGATCAGAGAGTCAGCAGAGGACCAGATGGAGTAGGGCCTCACAGGTTTAAGAACTTTGTCTTCACTCTGAGAGCAAGTCTTAATACCACTGAAGAAGTTTCCCTATAAAGGTAAATTCATCTTACTTTTTTAAAAAGATCATTTCAGCTGCCTGTTTAGAAGATTAAATAGGGCAACAAATAGAAACAGAGAGACTGGTTAGAGGGCAATTACGGTAATTCACACAAGAGATGGTAATAATAGCAGGTTTGTTCTATGTCCCCTATGAATTGGCCAGGTTCTTGATAGGTTTTTAAGGTTGAGTCAACAGACTTTGCTAACTGATGGAAGAGGTGGGGTAAGAATATAAGAGACAGGAAGTAAATTTTACCCTAGAGTTTGAGAATCATGTAAATAAAATGAGGACTCTAACTGAAACAGGGAAGATTGGCAGAGGAACAGGCTCTGAATTGAGAGGTCAGAAGCTAAATTTTTAAAATAAAAATACCCCCAGTTTTATTTTTTCATTTTTTTGATTGGAATATAAAGGATTTACAGTATTGTATTCATTTCTGCTATACAGCAAGGTGAATCAGTTATACATATATGCACTCTTTTTTAGATTCTTTTCCTATTAGGTCATTACAGAGTATTGAATAGAGTTCCCTGTGCTATACAGGAGGTTCTTATTAGCTATCTATTTTATATATAGTAATGTTATATGTCAATCCTAATCTCCTAATTTATCCCTCCCCTATTCCTCCTTAGTAACCTTAAGCTTGTTTTCTGCATCTATGACTCAACTTCTGCTTTGTAAATAGCTTCATTTGTATCACGTTTTTAGATTTCACATATAAACAATATTACATGATATTTATCTTTCTCTGTCTAACCTACTTTATCAGCATGACAATCTCTAGGTCCATCTATATGACGCAAATTTTGATAGCTCCCACTTAACCCAGATGGCTTGAGGGGAAACTTCCCAGAATAGAAAAGCTTTTTATTGTTTCTTTTCATTTTGGCCACACTGTATGTCAAGGCTTATAGGATCTTGGTTCCCTAACCAGGGATTGAAGCCATACCCTCAGCAGTGAAAACATGGAGTCTTAACCACTGATCTGCCAGGGAATTCCCAGAAGCTAATTTTTAAGTTTAAGATTTCTCTTAGTAATACAAGCAAATATATTGAATTATTAGATATTTTACTCCAAAGTCCAGAGGTCAGTTCTGGGCTTACCCTATAAAACTCAGACTGATAAGCATACAAGTGGTATTAGATAAAATCACCATGTGAGAGGGTGTGGATAGAATCAAAGAGAGATGTAAAGATGGATTCTTGACTTCCCTGGTGGTCTAGTGAATAACCCTCCTGTCCATGCAGGGGATGTGGGTTTGATCCCTGGGCCAGGAAGATCCCACAGGCTGCGAGGCAAATCAGCCCACACACTGCAACTGCTGAGCCCACATGCCGCCACTCCTGAAGCCCACGGGAGACACGTTCTCTTCCACAGCAAGAGAAGCCCCCACAGTGAGAAACCGGTGCCTGCAACGAGAGAAAGCCCACGGGCAGCAATGAAGACCCAGAGCAGCCTAAATACATGACTGAGTGACTGAACAAAAACAACAATGTGGAGAGAAAAAAAAGACTGACTCCTCAGGTACACCCGCATGAAAACAGAGCGAGGAAGAGGAGCAAGCAAACAAGATGAGAAGACTGCTCTCAACAAGGCGAAAGAAACCACCCAACTGTAGGGCCCTGAAACTCAAGTGAGGGAACAGCGCCACGGAGGGCAGAATGGCCCTATGTTCTAACTGCTGGTGACGCATGACGTATGGAGAAAGACTGAGCTTTGTCCACATGTCCTTACCAATACATCTGCCAGGCATCACCTTAATGAGACTCATTCTGGAAGAGAGTTCAGAACTACAACCTGGCTGTACTGAAGTCAGTGAAGAATGAGAAGGGAGAAATTTGTGACAATTCGTAGAAGACTCTTCTGAAGAGAAAAACTGACATTTATTTGAA
Organism: Capra hircus; assembly: GCF_001704415.2. NCBI lineage: Eukaryota > Metazoa > Chordata > Mammalia > Artiodactyla > Bovidae > Capra > Capra hircus. The sequence continues at coordinate 10,938,066 of NC_030822.1, read as the reverse complement.
AGATACTGTAAGGTCAAGAGTGGAGAAGGAATTGGAAACCCACTCCAGCATCCTTGCCTAGAGAATCCCATGGACAGAGGAGCCTGGTGGGCTGCTGTCCACACAGAATCAGACACGACTGAAGTGACTTGCCAAGCATGCATGCATTGGAGAAGGAAATGGCAATCCACTCCAGTATCCTTGCCTGGAGAATCCCGTGGACAGAGGAGCCTGGTGGGCTGCCGTCTATGGGGTCGCACAGAGTTGGACACGACTGAAGAGACTTAGCAGCAGCATAAGGTCAAGAAAGGTTTCTTTGTTTTTTAATTGAGAAATACACGTATTCATGTACACTTGAAAATTATAAAGAGAAGAACTGGTGGTCCAGGAGAAGGAAGAGTGAATAGCAAAAGGATATTAATCTTTGAGAGATGGGAGACAAATTAAGTGAACTCTACTGTCATGGCTAATTTTATGTTCTATTTGACCAGAAAAAGGGTTATCCAAATGGCTGTTAAAGCATTACTTCTGGAGGCGTTTATGAGTATGTTTCCAGAAGTGATTAAAATTTGAATCAGTAGACTGAGAAAAGATTACTTTCACTAACACTGTGGCCATTATCCAATCCATTGAGGGCCTAAATAGAACAAAAGCTGAGGAAGGACAAACTTGGATCTTCTGCTGCCTAAATACATAAGTGGTTCAGGTTCTTAGGCCTTGTGATTTGGAATTCAATTATACCACTGCCTTTCCTCATCTCACACACTAGCAAAGTAATGCTCAAAATTCTCCAAGCCAGGCTTCAACAGTATGTGAAGTATGAACTTCCTGATATTCAAGCTGGATTTAGAAAAAGTAGAGGAACCAGAGATCAAATTGCTAACATCTGCTGGATCATCAAAAAAGCAAGAGAGTTCCAGAAATACATCTACATTTTTCTTTACTGACTATGTCCAAGACTTTGACTGTGTGGATCACAACAAACTGTGGAAAATTCTTAAAGAGATGGGAACACCAGACCACCTGACCTGCCTTCTGAGAAGTCAGCATGCAGGTCAAAAAGCAACAGTATGATGGAACAACAGACTGGTTCCAAAACAGGAAAGGAGTAGGTCACAGTTGTATATTGTCACCCTGCTTGTTTAACTTATATGCAGAGTACATCATGAGAAATGCTGGACTGGATGAAGCACAAGCTGGAATCAAGGCTGCTGGGAGAAATATCAATAACCTCAGATATTCAGATGACACCACCATTATGACAGAAAGCAAAGAAGAACTTAAGAGCCTCTTGATGAAGGTGAAAGAGGAGAGTGAAAAAGTTGCCTTAAAACTCAACATTCAAAAAATGAAGATCATGGCATCTGGTCCCATCACTTCATGGCAAATAGATGGGGGAGCAGTGGAAACAGTGACAGACTTTATTTTGTGGGACTCCAAAGTCACTGCAGATGGTGACTACAGCCATGAAATTAAAAGACGCTTGCTCCTTGGAAGAAACGTTATGACCAACCTAGACAGCATATTAAAAAGTAGAGACATTACTTTGCCAACAAAGATCCATCTAGTCAAGGCTATGGTTTTTCCAGTGGTCATGTATGGATGTGAGAGTTGAACTATAAAGAAAGCTGAGCACAAAAGAATTGATGTTTTTGAGCTGTGGTGTTGGAGAGGCTCTTGAGAGTCCCTTGACAGCAAGGAGATCAAACTAGTCCATCCTAAAGGAAATCAGTCCTGAATATTCATTGGAAGGACTGAAGCTGAAGCTGAAACTCCAATACTTTAGCCAGCTGATGCAAAGAACTGACTCATTTGAAAACACCCTGATGCTGGGAATGATTGAAGGTGGGAGGAGAAGGGGAGGACAGAGGATGCTTGGATGGCATCACCGACTCAATGGACATGAGTTTGAGTAAGCTCCAGGAGTTGGTGATGTACAGGGAAGCCTAGTGTGCTGCAGTCCATCGGTTTGCAATGAGTCGGACACGACTGAGTGACTGAACTGAACTGAACAATTGGCGTTGCTTGGTGTCAGACTTGCAGACAGCAGATCACAGGATTTACTCTTCATAATCATGTGAGCCAATCCCTCATAATAAGTCTCTTTCTAAATCTCTGTCTATCTACCTGTCTGTCTGTCTATCTATCACCTCCTACTAGTTCTGTTTCTCTGAGAACCCTAATATAGTATGAAACTGAACAGTGGGGATTTACAAGAGAGAGGCCAATGAAAGCTTTCCAGAGGATACATCTGTAGAGGAAATGCTTGGAATTAAATTAGAGGGAAAGATGGCCAGGGCATTCCACATACAGAGAGCAGCCTGCGTAGCCCTGTCAGTTCAGTTTAGTCACTCAGTGGGTTCCAAGTCTTTGTGACTCCATGGGCTATAGCACACCAGGCTTCCCTGTCCATCACCAACTCCTGAAGCTTGTTCAAACTCACGTCCATTGAGTCAGTGATGCCATCCAATCATCTCATCCTACATTGCCCTCTTCTTCTCCCTCCTTCAATCTTTCCCAGCATCAGGGTCTTTTCCAATGAGTCAGCTCTTCACATCAAGTGGCCAAAGTATTGGAGTTTTAGCTTTAGCATCAGTCCTTCCAATGAACACCCAGGACTGATCTCCTTTAGGATGGACTGGTTTGATCTCTTTGCAGTCCAAGGACTCTCAAGAGTCTTCTCCGACAGCACAGTTCAAAAGCATCAAATCTTTGGCGCTCAGCTTTCAAAAGCATCAAGTAGCCTTGTAGTGAAAGTAATTATTGCAGTGTAAGCCTATAAGAGCCAATGTGGTTGAAATGCAGAAATCCAGTAGAAACTCAGTTATAAACATGAGACAGAGATTTTTAAGACCTGTTAAAGACATTTAATTTTGTTTCTCTATAAGCACTAGAAAATTGGTGGAGGAGCTCAGGGGCCACAACGCAGAGGTTGACCTGATTGTATTTTTACTCTAACAAGGTAATTCTGGGTGGAATGAGAAAAATGGATTAAAGAACCAGATATTATGGATAATATAGTTCCTAGACCAGTATTTTCTACTTGACCACACTCCAGTTTGAATTATTCCTTACCTCATGTTCAGAAGTCTTGCCTTTTCAAGTATATTTTCATCTATCCTAAGGAAGGACATTGAATTTTAATTTCTTTCTTCCATATATAGCCACCAGGGAAGACTTCAAAAAGCTGAGATTCAATCTTAGCACACTGGTACTTAAAATGAAGTTTTTGGCATTTATGAGACAACACAGGACTTTTATGATCCACCAGATACTTGGTTTACAGTTTTATCCTTTACTTCTCTCTCTCTGTACACTGTATTTTAATTACATAAGACTACTTATTTTTCCTGACATACATCATGCTCTTCTTTCATAGTTTTTAAATTTTACTATTTATTCTTTCTTATTTTTTATCTGAGAACCCACCATTATGCCAATCACATAGTAGAGTTTGAACAAATGTTCTTTTAATTATTTTGAGCTTGTTTTCTTAACCATTTCTAGCTCAAAAGTGGACACAGCATGTTTAATGATGACACAAGCAGAAATTTAGAGGATCAAGGAAAGACTAGAAGTTTTTCTAGTCTCTGTAAATTGATTTTGTAAGTGTTGCTTACTAGATATGATATGGAAAATAAGCCAGTCAATGTTCTGGGCTAACTATTCCTTCTTTATTCCTCAACTGTCAAAAAAAGAAAGGAAAATAATTATCATAACACTAAGATCAACTGATGGATAGAAAGGTCATAGAAAATTTTCACCTTTTGAATATTTTAACTGGATGTAATATTAATGAACGTTAGTCATTTACATAATATATTCTTAGATGTGGTACTATCTATAGTATAATTAGGGGATGCTTCATTCATAATCCATTTCCCAAATAGACCTATGTACCTACCAAATTTAAGGTTCTTAGACAAACTTAGATGAATAAGATATTTCAGCATCTACTGAGATGAACTCTGCCTGTTTTTTTTTTATTTTTTTATTTTCATGAAACAGTAATTTCAAATATACCTTAAAATGTATAAAGTGTATATACCTTAAAATACAAGGTTCAGCCATTGGGCCATGTTGCTAATGTATACGTTTGATATGATGTGATGAAAATGGCACTTTAGTTCTGTGGTCTTCCTCCTAAGGACACATGACCCCAACATAATCATGAAAAAGACGTAAGACGAATCCCATAGAGATACAGTCTAAAAAATGCCTGACCAGTACTCCTTAACATTTTGAAGGTCATAAAAATTAAGGGACCTGCTAAACTCCTTAAGGCTCCAGACATCATTTCTGCTACATTTTCTTGGTCAAAGACAGTTGAAAGGCTGACTCAGATTCAAAGTCGGATTTAGCTGGTATGCCCTCACACCCCATCTGTTACTAACCACACAAGAGTAACTGCTATCTTGACTTCAAGGAGGAATAAGTAATGTTCCCTCTATGTTAATTGTATGTGAATGGAATCAAATATATGCACTACTTTTGTGCCTGGATTCTTTCCTCCATATGTTGTTTATGAGATTCATCTATCTTACTGCATGTAGCTGCAGTTCATTTACCCTTATTACTGTATAATATCTCACTAGATTTATCCTTTCTATTATTGATGGTTGTTTTCATTATCAATCTATCACAAATAATGCTGCTATAAACATACTTGTAGAATACTTCTGGTGAACATAACTATGCAGTTCTGTCAGATACACTCTAGGGAATGGAATTGCTGAGTCCTAAGTTATGAGCTAGTTCAAGTTTAGTGTATCCTGACAAAGCATTTTCTAAAGTGGCTATCTCAATTTATATTCTCACAAGAAAAAGATGAAGATTCCATTTGCTTCACATCATTACTTAACATTTGGAACTGTCAAACTATTTTACTCATTTTAGTCATTCTGGTGGTTTCAATTTGTATTTCCATGATGACATATAAAGTTTAGCACATTTTCCTAAGTTTATTGGCCATTTGGATATTTTTAAATGAAATGTCTGTTCAAATCTTTCTGTGCTTTTGGTGAAAATGCAAAATAGTGCAGCTGCTATGGAAACAATATGAAGGTTTCTCAGAAAATTAAAAACACAACTACCATATGAGCCAGCAATCCCACAACTGGATGTTTACCCAAAACAATCAAAATCAGGTATTAGGAGTCTCATCTCCATTTTAGTACTATTCACAATGGCCAAGATGTAGAAACAGCTTTAATGTCTATCCACAGATACGGCGGTACAGTGTCCAACCTTGGAAAACAATGTAATTCTGCAATATGTGACAACCTGGAGGAAGTGATGCTAAGTGAAATAAGGCAGTCACAGAAGGACAAAATATAGCATAATTTTATTTATATGAGAAATCAAAATTTACAGACTCAAAGAGTAGATTGGTGGTTTCCAGGAGCAAGGAGGAAGAGTAAGTGGGAGGTTGTTGATCAATGGGCATAGTTTCAGTTAAGCAAGGGAAATTCTAGATAGCTGCTATAAATTACTGTACCTATAATCTACAATACTGTATTGTATCCTTAACATTTTAAGAGGGTATGTTGTTGCTTAGTTGCTTTAGTCATGTCCGAGTCTGTGTAATCCTATGGACTGCAGACTGCCAGGCTCCTTTGTCTATAAGATTCTCTAGGCAAGAGTACAAGAGTAGGTTGCCATGCCCTCCTCCAGGGGATCTTCCCAACTCAGGGACTGAACCCAAGTCTCCTGCATTGCAGGCAAATTCTTTACCACTGAGTCACCAAGGAAGCCCTTAAAAGGGTTATATCTCATGGTAAATGTTCTTACCACAATAAAATTAAATTAAAAAACAAAATCTGTTCAAGAATGTTCATTTTTTCTATTGATTTACTGTTTTGTATTTATTTAGAAAGTTCTTTATATATTCTAGGTATTATTTTGACAGGTATATGCATGAAATATTTTCTCTCATTTGAATTCACTTTTCACATTTTTAATTATGGCTTTGACTTAATTTTAATGTAACCTACTTGTAAAGCTTTATCTTATTATGAATAATTTCTGTTCTTAAGAAATCTTGGTCTACCTTAAGGTATTTTTTAAAATTATTTTTTACTGAAGGATAATTGCTTTACAGAATTTTACTGTTTTCTGTCAAACCTCAACATGAATCAGCTGCTGCTGCTAAGTCATTTCAGTGATGTTCGACTCTGTGACCCCACAGATGGCAGCCCACCAGGCTCCCCCATCCCTGGGATTCTCCAGGCAAGAACACTGGAGTGGGTTGCCATTTCCTTCTCCAATGCATGCATGCATTCTAAGTTGCTTCAGTCATGTCTATGAATCAGCTATGTGAAGTGAAGTGAAGTCGCTCAGTCGTGTCCGACTCTTTGTGACCCATGGGCTGTAGCCCACCAAGCTCCTCCATCCATGGGATTCTCCAGGCAAGAATACTGGAGTGGGTTGCCACTTCCTTCTCCAGGGGATCTTCCCGACCCAGGGATTGAACCCAGGTCTCCCGCATTGCAGGCAGATGCTTTAACCTCTGCGCCACCAGGGAATCCCTGAATCAGCTATAGGTATACATATATCCCCTCCCTTCTGAAACTCCCTCCCTTCTCCCTCCCCATCCCACCCCTCTAGGTTGATACAGAGCTCCTGTTTGAGTTTCCTGAGCCATACAGCAAATTCCCATTGGCTATCTATTTTACATATGGTAATGTAAGTTTCCATGTTACTCTTTCCGTACATCTCACCCTCTCCTTCCCTCTCCCCATGTCCATAAGTCTACTTTCTATGTCTGTTTCTCCATTGCTGCCCTGTAAATAAATTCTTCAGTACCATTTTTCTAGATTCCATATATATGTGTTAGAATATGGTATTTATCTTTATCTTTCTGACTCACTTCACTCTGTATAATAGGTTCTAGGTTCATCCACCTCATTAGAATTGACTCAAATGTGTTCCTTTGTATGGCTGAGTAATATTCCATTGTGTATATATACCCCAACTTCTTTATCCATTCATCTGTTGATAGGCATCTAGGTTGCTTCCATGTTTTAGCTACTGTAAATAGTGCTGCAATGAACAATGGGATACATGTGTCTCTTTCAATTTTGATTTCTTCAGGGTATATACCTAGGAGTGAGATTGCTAGGTCACAGGATGGTTTTATTCCTAGTTTTTTAAGGAATCTCCATGCCATCCATAGAGGCTATTTCAATTTACATTCCCACCAACAGTGCAAGAGTGTTCCCTTTTCTCCACACCCTTTCCAGCATTTATTGTTTGTAGACTTTTTGATGAGGGCCATTATGACCAGTGTGAGGTGATACCTCATTGTAGTTTTGATTTGCATTTCTCTAATAATGAGCGATGTTGAGCATCTTTCCATGTGTTTCTTAGCCATCTGTATATCTTCTTTGGAGAAATGTCTGTTTAGGTCTTTTTCCCACTTTTTGATTGGGTTGTTTGTTTTTCTGGTATTGAGTTGTATGAGCTGTTTGTATATTTGGAAATTAATCCTTTGTCAGTTGTTTCATTTGCTATTATTTTCTCCCATTCCGAGGGTTGTCTTATCACCTTGCTTATCATTTCCTTTGCTGTGCAAAGCTTTTAAGTTTAATCAGATCCCACTTGTTTACTTTTGTTTTTATTCCCATTACTCTAGGAGGTGGGTCACAGAGGATCTTGCTTTGATTTATGTCATCAAGTGTCTGCCTATGTTTTCCTCTAAGAGTTTTATAGCTTCTGGTCTTACATTTAGGTCTTTAATTCATTTTGAGTTTATCTTTGTGTATGGTGTTAGGAAGTGTAGTTTCATTCTTTTACATATGGCTGTCCAGTTTTCCCAGCACCATTTATTAAAGAGGCTGTCTTTTCCCCATTGTATATTCTTGCCTCCTTTGTCAAAAATAAAGTACCCATAGGTGCATAGGTTTATTTCTGGGCTTTCTATCTTGTTCCATTGGTCTATATATCTGTTTTTATGCCAGTACCATACTGTCTTGATGACTGTAGCTTTGTAGTATACCCTGAAGTCAGGAAGCTTGATTCTAATATTTTTTCTAAAACTTTCACTTTTTTCTTACATATTTAGATCTAAAATTGATTTTCATACATAGTTTAAGGAACAGGATAAGATTCATCATATTTTTATATGAATACTCACTCAATCTCATACTATTTATCAAAAATAAATTTTTTTTATAAATATTCTCTCACTTTTCTCTCACTGAAGTGTAGTCTTTCCTTTGTAAAAATGAGGTACCCATAGATGTGTAAGTCAGTCTCTTTCTGGATATTCTCTATAGTTCCAGTGGTCAATTTATCTATCCTTACCTTGATTCCACCTTGTCTTATTTACTATAGCATTTTGTGTAACAGTTCTCAATGTAATATTAATCTAGCTTGCTTATTATTTTCCAAGCCTGCATTAGTTTCTGTGTGTCCTTTGCATTTCTCTGTAAATTTTAGAGCCAGTTTCTTAATCTTCACACATGCATGCTTACACATGCATGGACAGGCATGCACACACACAACCCTGCAGGTAATTTTATTTAAAATGCATTTAATCTATGGATCAATTTGAGAAGAAGTTATACCTTTAGAGTCTTTTAATCCATGTATATGAAATATCTTTCCATTTCAAAAGTTAATTTTACTGTGGTATAACTCACATAAACTGCATCCATTTGAAATGTTCAACTTGCTAAATCTAACAGATGTATGTATATCCCCATGAAGCCACCACGACAATCAAAATGTAAAATCTCTATCTTCCTCTAAAGATCCTCACATTCCTTTGCAATCTGTTCCTCCCTCTACTTCCTTCCGCAGGTAACAGCTGATAGATTACTTGTCTCTGGAAATTACTGTGAATTTACCACAACTTAAAACTAATGGGGGACTTCTCTGGTGGCCCCGTGGTTAAAAATCTGCCTTGCAATGCAGGGGATGTGGTTTCTATCCCTGGTTGGGGAACAAAGATTCCACATGCCCTGGGGCAACTAAGCCTGCATGCCGCACACCGCAGTTATAGACCTGTCTGACACTACGAAGATCTCACACGCCTCAGCTGAGGCCAAACACGGTCAAATAAACACTGATCATTAAAAATAACAGAATCTCATTAAAAAATAAAGTGTATGAAATCATCCAGTACACATGGCTTTGTGCCCAGATTCTTTCACTCAGAGTAATTATTCTGAGATTCAGCCATACTGTGTGTTTCAGCAGGCAGTTTCTTTAGATCAATGTACATTAGTCCACTGTATGGAATTCCTACAATTGTGCAAAATCCATTCACTTGTTAATAGGAATTCTGGGTTGTTTCCAACTTGGATATATCCTGGATGAGTTTCTATACATATTCTTGTACAACTCTGTGTGAATGTATGCTCATTTTTAAAATAAATGCTTAGAAGTAGAATCTCTGGTTTGTGATAGGTATATATTTGTGTTTTTAGGAAATCACCAAAGAGTTTTTCAAACTGGTCATGCTTTTTACAATCCTGTAGAATATAAGCATCCTTACCCTCTAACATCTTTAAATAACATTTTCTATATCTTACCTGACTCTCATGTTATTATTGGCTATAGTACAGTCTGCTTACTATACAAGCAAGAGTCTATTTCACTTAATCTTTACAAAATATACTGATATAGCTACTATTCTATCTTTATATTTTAAGAAATTCCTGTATATAAAATTTGAGCTGAGGGCCTAAATGTTCACAGCTATTCAATAGTGGAACTGGGATTTGAATTCATATGTTACTACTAGGGTTTGATATCTCTTATTATCCCATGTCATTTTTTAAAAATACAGTCTTTAGTAAGAATAAAGATTTAAGGATTTAATTTTGAGGAAGCATTAAAATGTTGTTTAAGTTTTCCCTACTGTACTGTCAAAAAGGCAGTGCCAATGAGAAGCTCAGTTTCTGAGCTCACATCTTGACTTAGCTGTTTATTAGATGCATATACTTGCACAGTCTTTTAAGACTAAATTTTGTTGAATTTTAAATGGCTGTAATAATAGGCCTTTTCTTACAGGGCTCCTGTGACAATGCAATGTGATTAATGAAGGTAAATGCTGATCTTAATTCCTTACACGCAGGGAAAACCAACAGGCATTACTGCCTCCAATCCCCGAGTACTAAGTGAGTAAATAAACTGATAAATAGACAAAGCAATCAAATCAGTGAAAATAAGAGAAAGAGTCTCTTGGAGAAATATTTTATTTTATAAAATGTATAAGATTTTAGGCTCAAATATTAATGTTAATATCATATTACATAATCATACTTAGTTTCAGTTCAGTTCAGTCGCTCAGTCGTGTCCGACTCTTTGCGACCCCATGAATCGCAGCACGCCAGGCCTCCCTGTCCATCACCATCTCCCAGAGTTCACTCAGACTCACATCCATCGAGTCCGTGATGCCATCCAGCCATCTCATCCACGGTCGCCCCTTTCTACTCCTGCCCCCAATCCCTCCCAGCATCAGAGTCTTTTCCGATGAGTCAACTCTTCGCATGAGGTGGCCAAAGGACTAGAGCTTCAGCTTTAGCATCATTCCTTCCAAAGAAATCCCAGGGCTGATCTCCTTCAGAATGGACTGGTTGGATCTCCTTGCAGTCCAAGGGACTCTCAAGAGTCTTCTCCAACACCACACTTCAAAAGCATCAATTCTTCGGCGCTCAGCTTTCTTCACAGTCCAACTCTCACATCCATACATAACTACTGGAAAAACCATAGCCTTAACTAGACAGACTTTAGTTGGCAAAGTAATGTTGCTGCTTTTGAATATGCTATCTTGGTTGGTCATAACTTTTCTTCCAAGGAGTAAGCGTCTTTTAATTTCATGGCTGCAGTCACCATCTGCAGTGATTTTGGAGCCCCCCAAAATAAAGTCTGACACTGTTTCCACGGTTTCCCCATCTATTTCCCATGAAGTGATGGGACCAGATGCCATGATCTTAGTTTAAGTTCTCCTTTATAAAATTTACATTTTAGCACGTGTTCCCTCTGAGAGGGTGCTCCCTCTAAAACACTACATAATCCTAGATTTAAAAGTGGCGTACATTCCTCATCAGGCTTCCCTGGTGGATCAGTCAGTAAAGAATTTGTCTTCAATGCAGGTAGATCCGGGTTCAATCACTGGGTCGGGAAGATTCCCTTCAAAAGGAAATGGCTATCCATTCGAGCATTCTTGCCTGGAGGATTCCATGGACAGAGGAGCCTGGCACGCTGCAGTCCATGAGGTTACAAAAGAGCTGACTAGGACTTAGCAACTAAACCATATTCCTCATCAAATGGAGAAAGCCTTATATAGAGTAAAGACAGAGAGAAAAAAAAGGCTCATTCAGGACATGGTGAACAAGATATAATCGACATTGCAAGAGTACCTTAAATCAGTCTTCCTGAAGTGGATTTCTTTTTGTTTCTGAGGAAGTTTGCATTAGATTTCTATGAGTTATACTCAAAAAAGATTCACCATACACACATATTCAGTATTTTTGCTGGACAACCAAACATCCTTTTTCTGAGATCCTTTTTCTCATTTTAGTTTAGCTATGCATTCTTTCAGGGACTCTCACATTTTATTACAGATGTAGGAATTATCACTGAAAAGTTATTAATAAAGAAAAAAATAATACTTAATTTGCCTTGTGGTGGAATTTCAGGCATCTGTTGCCCAGGACAGATTTTGGGTATGACGAGTCACTGTACTGACGACCAGGTACTGTGAAAATATTGTTATCATTCATTTAGAACACTTTTGTTTGAGTAATGTTTCAAATACATTCTTGATGTCACGTTTAATGTGAAATTAGCAAGGGAAAGTTTCAATGCTCTTTGATACAGAGATCACAGGATATAGTAATAAAATCACATGGTCTCCATTAGACAGATCTGAGCCCCAAAGGGCAGGACTTATTTTTTGTGTTTCCCATTTATATATTAACACATTCTTAAAACCAAGAACAATGACTAGAATGTATTAGGCATTCAATAAATTTTTGTTGAATAAATAAATGCTTTAACCCAAATTTAGTCACCTACTGACTGTGTTTCATAGAAAAATTACTTAACCTTTTGAAATGTGTTTCCTCCAAATCTGAATTTTGTTGTATTCATTAGAAATTGTTGGAAGAGGCAGGATTCTTTTCAAAATACACAAAATGATATTGAAATATAACCCATGGTAGAAATATAGAAAAAAATATTTATACATATATGTTTCGAGCAGTTTGATTTTCTAAATGGGTGGTGGGGCAAGGGGTGGACCAGAGATTCTAATGTCTTAGTACCAAGATTTTGTGAGGACTGTGCTTCTTGACCTACTTCTTGAATAAGGGTTTTGATGAGTGAGAGGATCTGGCTTATAAGAATGGAATGGAAATAATGTACCAACCAGGAGATCTCAAACGTGTGAGAGCCTTAAGTGAAGTCGCTCAGTCGTGTCCAACTCTTTGCCACCCCATGGACTGTAGCCTATCAGGCTCCTCCGTCCATGGAATTTTCCAGGCAAGAATAGTGGAGTGGATTGTCATTTCCTTCTGCAGGGAATCTTCCTGACCCAGGGATGGAACCAGGTCTGCCCACATTGCAGGCAGATGCTTTACTGTCTGAACCACCAGGGAAGCCCAAGAGCCTTAAAGTATAGGGATTTAACCCCTTACTAGATTTATCAACCTTCAGAAATAATTCTGCTACACTTTTGGATAATATTTCTGGTAGATGCTGACAAGTGTTTTGTCTGTATTCAAAATCTGCCAGCTTCAGTTAAAGTCCATTTGTAGGACAAGAATAAGAAAGGCTTTTTTTTTTTTTTTTTTTAAGAAAAAATTGACAGTGCTATAGCTTCCATGATCATGTGTTTGGACTCTAGCATTCTGAAGAAAGAACTATGAATTATCCCAAATAATTTTTCTGTTAATATTTATATATCACAATCAAAGGAGGATTGGGAGTTTGGCACTAGCAGATGTAAAATATTATATTTGTAGGATGGATAAACAACAAGGTCATATTGGATAGCACAGGGAACTATACTCAATAATCTATGTAAAGCATAAAGGAAAAGACTATGGAAAAGTATATGTGTATGCATATATATGTATAGATACAGCTGAGTCACTTTGCTGTACAGCAAAAATTAATACAACATTGTAAATCAATTATACTTCAAGAAAACATTTAAAAATGATTTGTTAGGTGGAATAAGCAGTGTTGGTCTTGGGCTAATTATTCTCTACTAATGAGATAAGATGGAGAAGGAAATGGCAACCCACTCCAGTATTCTTGCCTGGAGAATCCCAGGGACAGAAGAGCCTGGTGGGCTGCCATCTATGGGGTCACACAGAGTCAGACACGACTAAAGTGACTTAGCAGCAGCAGCAGCAATGAGATCAGAACTTTCTTAGAACTCTACCTGATGCTCTAATAACCATGAGGTTTTTGTCTTTCTATTGGGAACATAATATCATCAGCCCTTTTCGTGCTCTGGTAAGTATTGCCTCAGATTATCTCTGAAGGTCTTTCTCCATTCTTGTCTAGTTCATCAAATGCATATGTGAATCAGAACTCTACTGACTGTGTGAGGAACACCTAACTGATATCTGGAATTCTCTCTTTGTGGGGTTCTCTCTTGTTTGGGACCACATCCAGTGAACTATGCCTCTCTTCTTCTTGTCTCCTTAAACTATGGACTCCTTCTTCTCAACTCAGGGAATTCACCTGCTTCTTTCTGGACTTCTGTCCTTGCAATGCAACCTGGAAACTCTATGGATACAGTACAATAGTAAATTGGGACACGTGTGAGTGTCTTAGTCTGATCAGGCTGCTAACAGAGGTACATGGTCTTGGTGGCTTATAAACAACATAAACTTATTCCTCACATTTCTGGAGGCTGGGAAGTCCAAGATCAAGGTGAGATGTCAATGTCTGGGTTTCACCCAGAAACCCACTGTTTCTGGTTACTAGATGTCCCTTCTCTCACTGTGTTCTCACATGGAAAAGGAGTAAGGGAGCTCTCTTGGGCCTGTTTTATAAGAATACTAATCCCATTCACGGGGGTCCCACCCTCATGAGCTAAGCATCTCTTAAAGTCCTCACCTTCAAATATCATCACACTTAAGACTAGGTTTTGGAGTTACCTGGTGGTCCAGTGGTTGGGAGTCCACCCGCCAGTGCAGAAGAAACGGGGTCCATCCCTGGTCCAGGATGATCCCACATGCCTTGGGGCAACTGATTCTGTGTGCTACAGCTACTGAGCCCACATACGACAACTAGCAAAGCCTGCGTGTCTAAGGCCCATGCTTTACAACAAGAGAAGCCATTGCTATGAGAAGTCCATGGAACCCAAGCAGAGAGCAGCCCTCACTCGCAACAACTAGAGAGAGCTTGTAAGCAGCAACAAAGACCCAGTGCAGCAAAAAGAAAAAGAAAAAGAAAAAGACTAGGTTTCAACATATGGATGTGTGTGGGGGGGACACAAATATTCAGTCTATAGTGCGAACTATACTAAGTAGCCCTTCTTCACAGCAGGAGTTACAACTGCAATCTGGCATCTGTTTGGGTGGTGATTTGGCACTTGTTACCCACTTCCTGGTGGCTCAGTTAGAATCGGCCTGCAGTGCCGAAAAAGGGAATGGCTACTCACTCCAGTATTCGTGCCTGGAAAATCCCATGGGCAGAGGATCCTAGAGGGCTACCATCCATAGAGTCGAGAAGAGTTGGACATGACTGAGGGACTAACACTTTCACACACTAAACTCTAAATTCCATGACATTAGGACCCTTATCTGTTGTCAGTCACTATCTTATAATTAGCAACTAACAGTTTCTCCTGCGTAGTGGATATAAATAACATTCTTAAACGAATGGTCTTAACACACTTTACATCTGTATTCTTTTCTTGGAAGTTTGGACTGTAAATTCATCAGACCAACTTCCCTTTTATTCTGAGGGAAATTTAGCCTCTGGGAATGGCTTAAAATCTCCTATGACAACAAAGTGTTGTGTCTCTTGCCCAATTTTAGAGATATTAGGAAGAGTCTCTTTAAAAAAAAATTATATTTTGCAAATGAGTTAATTATTTTTGTTTGGATTATAGTGATTCTGTAATTGTAGATTAATTGGTTCCATCTGCTCTGTGATTTTCCAATTAACAGGTAATAGCTTTTGAAAGTTAGTTCATTTCTGACATGTGCAGGAATGTATTTAAGATGGTAATTTTTCCCCTTAATGCTCTCTGCTGCTACTTTTTTTTTTTTCTCAAGTCCTGAGGCATATGGTATATTTTTCCTCTCTCTGTTATTTGAGGGCTTTTCAGGACAAATCTTCCTGAACAGGGTCATAAACTTCTTCTTCTTTTTTTTTTTTTCTTTGTAACTGGTATTCTGGGTTCACTTATTATTTGCTGCTGTTCCTAGTATTGATTAATGACAATAATTTTTAAGGCTAGAGGTATTTTATTATTTTTTAATTTAAAAATTGACTGACTGTTTGATTAAGTTTCTTCCAGCTGAGTTTTCATATTAATAGAGATTTCTGACTGCAGAATAATACCTGCTGTAAGTGGGCAGGAGGAATGGAGAGTGAAGGAGGGAGCTTTCAAAATTATCTGAGCATAAATATTCAAGTCTATCACTTCCTACTACAAAGCTGACCTTGGACATTACATTACCTAATTGTAGGTATTCTGAAACACTTGAAGTTTTTGGAGTATCTCCTTTCCTTCTCTTTATCGTAAATGCCATCACCCAGGTCAAACAATTTTTAGAACCTCCAAGGTCTAATTTATATGATTTTGCTAAATAGTGACAAAGTGTGGACGTATTAATAATAGAGAAACTAGTCAAGTAACCAAAAGCTTCCAAGTGGACCAGTGCTTCCTCTGAAAAACAAAGGGCTTTGCAGGTAGTGCCAGTGGTAAAGAATCTGCCTGCTATTGCAGGAAATGTAAGAGATGTAGGTACATTCCCTGGTCAGGAAGATCCCCTGGAGGAAGGCATGGCAACCCACTCCAGTATTCTTGCCTAGAGAATCCCATGGACAGAGGAGCCTGGCGGGCTACAGTCCACAGGGTTGCAAAGAAATGGACACAGCTGAAGTGACTTAGAATGGACAAACTAGATTTATTTTCCTTCTTTAAAAAAGAAATAAAGAGAAAAGCAGGCAAAATAGATGAAATAAGGGTCTTCAAACACTGGACAACAGGCAGAACAAGACTGTGATGTTTTCATAAATTAGATGTGCGGAAGCAGCTTCCAGGCCATGATGCAGAGAGTAAGACTTCAAACAGAGAAATTTTGCTGCATTGAAGATTCAGTCTTTCAGTGCTCAAGAAGAGGTCTAGGGGCCCAACCCATTTGACACCAGTCCTGATAATATGGCACAGTTGCCCAGGGCATCACAAGCTGAAACAAGTTTTGAGCAGAACGCTGCTGCTAAGACAGTTTTACTGTGAAAATCTGGAAGTTGACCTCCTTGAGAAAAAGCACATGAGAATGGTGTATAAATGAGAACCCTTGGCTTCCCTGAGCCTCAGAAGAAAGAGAATGATGTGGGCTCACAGCAGAAGGCAGGGAATGCAGAGAGGTGGAAGGAGTAGTGGTCAGCGCCGAGAAGAGCGACCTCAGAGTTTTTCAGTTCTCCAGTCTAACCCTGGCAGGGTAGATCACATTCATATACCAGAAGTCCCATATACCATGAAACAGCAGCCTACTTTTAGCATTTCAAATTATTTTAAAAGAGTAGAAGGAGTAATTTTAGCACAGATCAGATCACTGACAATAATGTAACTAGTGACATCTAACAGGGGGATGAGACATTTTTTTTTCTTGAATCCAGGGTAGGGTCTACAGGTTGGTTGGTCTCCCTGTGTCCCTAGATCTCATGCGGAAAGTCTGATCAATGGAATTACAGATTCCATTCTGTTAGGCCTATGACAGAAATGGTAGGTTGCCATGGGCAGTTCAGATTTCTTTTTCTAGGTCTGATTTAAACCTCCACTTTTCTGTGTCCAAGGTAATGATGGATTCCTCAAGAGGAAGAGCTAGTAACATTCCATAGTACCATCTCATGCATTTTGCAACTTCTGTCAAGAACTCTTAGGTCCAAAGGACTGCTGCTTCCTGGCAAGGAGGAATGGGGTCATATCCTCATTACATGGTCATCATTTCCACCTTGACCTTGCACCTACAATGAGGGGATCTGCTGACGTTTTGTCAAAGTGCAAGGAGGCCATATCCAACCACAATGTCTCCATTGTAGAGGGAGCTCAGAGTACATGCAAATCCTGGTGCAAGACTTTGCTGAAGTTGCAAAGTTAAACGGAACATGTGCATATTCACACAGGTGAAATTTTCTTTGCCTGCTCAAATTATGGCAAGCTGTTTACAGAAATGATATGAAACTGCCTGCCTGCACTGGCAACACGGCAAACTTCCTCTCTTAGATTGAACTCCAGGATGCTGCTGAAGTCAGCTGTAGGCTTGAAATGAAATCCCTTTGGTAGAAAGTTAATGGCACAGGGTTTGAGGCTTCAGGTTGCACAGTGGCTTCTGCAACTTTAGAGAACTAGTAAGTTGAGGACTATTGATAATAAAGGTAACACTTGTGTTGTTATATTCCTAAGTTGATTTTTTTTAAGGGATGCAATTTCTGAAACCAAATCAAAGTTCTGTCAGGGTTGAGTGATGAAGTCAAGAAGTAGTTAGCAATTAATGTTACTAAAAGTAGCCCATTTTAAAATGCAAAATTAAAGCACAAAATTTCTAAAACAATTTTTATACAATTCTGTGAAGCATTAAATGACATTTAAGTGTCCTCTGATAGGAATATTTGTATTATACAATGATGCAAAATATGCTTATGTGATGACTCTGTGCCTCTCTAAAAGAAAGG
Organism: Capra hircus; assembly: GCF_001704415.2. Lineage (NCBI taxonomy): Eukaryota > Metazoa > Chordata > Mammalia > Artiodactyla > Bovidae > Capra > Capra hircus. The sequence continues at coordinate 10,920,210 of NC_030822.1, read as the reverse complement.
TCCTTAAGGACATGACTGTCTGCTACAAATATTTTAAGATACATAGTGAAAGTAGTCCTAGGCATCAGAAAATACAATTTTATTTGTATCTGATTATAGTCACATACTGGCCTTCGGCTATGCTAAAATTGGGTCCAGAGTAAGTACTATCTCAGATTATTATTAGGTACACTTTTGAATATTACATTCTTTAATAAAATATAGATTCTGCTGCAATATTGTAAAGAAATGACTCATTTGAAAAGGCCCTGATGCTGGGAAAGATTGAAAGCGGGAGGAGAAGGGGATGACAGAGGATGAAATGGTTGGAAGGCATCACCAACTCAATAGACAGGAGTTTGAGTAAACTTTGGGAGTTGGTGATAGACAGGGAGGCCTGGCCTGTTTTACTCCATGGGGTCGCAAAGAGTCGGACATAACTGAGCAACTGAACTGAACTGAATTACAACACTGTGTAAAAATTCTTATACAGTAATTTAAGCAACAGCAAAGTTTAAGTGAAGCTACATGTTAAGTAATTAAAATCACATGGTATTGGGAAAAGAAAAGGAAAGCAAATTAATGGAACAGAAAGAAGAAATCAGAAAAAAAATACACATATATGGATATTTAAATTACAACAAAGTGCTATAGAACCATGGGGGAAATGAATGTCATCTCAATAAATGATACAGTGACAATTGGATATCCACACTGGAAAAAAAAAGGAATAAAATAATCTCTTCCAACAACGAGTCAAATAAACACAAAATTCCAGTTGGATTGGCGATATCATGCATACATTCACAGCGTCTGTAATCCAAGATAAAGTGACCAAATAAGCAGGAAGATTCAAGCATTAACAATGAGAAAAGTCAATCAATAGCAACAGAACAAGAAATGTTAAACACGGTGGAACAACAACAACAAAAAACACATGGTGGAATTTTTAGACAAATATGCTGAAAGATAGCATTTATAAATATGGCATATATGTTCAAGAAGGAATAATAAATTATTAAATCTATGAGAAGAGAATGGAAGATGCAAAAGCAGGACTTAAAATTTATGACATTGGAAAATATCTGAAACAAAAAATACACTGAGGGATATTAATAGAGATTGGATATTGCAGAATAAAAAGACACATGAATTTGAAGACACAGCGATAGAAACTATGCAAAATAAGGCACAATTAGAAATGAAAGACTAAAACATTTTCTACTGAAATTTAATAGCATAAATTTACAGAAAAAAAAAAGGCTATCTCCATAGTTTTGGAATAGGGAGCATTCTCAAGGGGTCAGAGATTACTGGAGTTGAAATAGAGACTCTGTGTCAAAAAAGGACAAAAAAAAAAAAAAAAGAGAGAAGAGATAGTCAGAGGATGGGATGCATAAAACCAAGATTACAAAAGGCCTACATAACGCCAAATTTTAGGTTATGATCACAGAAGTGATTTAGGAGAACAGACTCACTGGTGGGGTGAGTTACAAAGGCATGACAGGCCCAGTGTTTGATTGCTTAGTTGCTCAGTCCTATCTGACTCTTTGCAACCCCATGGATTGCAGCCCACAGCCTCCTCTGTTCATGGGGGTTCTCCAGCAAGAATACTGGAGTGGGTTGCTATGCCCTCCTCCAGGGGATCTTCTGAACCCAGGGATCGAACACAGGTCTCCCACATTGCAGGTGGATTCTTTACCATCTGAGCCACCAGAGAAGTCAGACAGGCCCAGAGTTACAGTTTTAGAGTGAGCTAATAGTTGACAAAACTAAATTTCAAATCTAATTCTTTCTCACTTCAAACCCATGCTCTTTCCAAAAGAAAAAGAAAAAATCTTACCCTTTATAAAATGTAAAATGCCACATAGTAATTAAATCTGAAGAATTTCATAGACTCAAAGTGGAAGTTTCAGACCTGGATCAAAGGAATATGTTGGAATCAAAACATCTTGTATTCTTTCTCCCAAGAAAACTCAGCTATCAAATGAATAATCCATGATTAGGTGTGAGCCAGCCAGGCTAAAGTCATAAGGACACACAATCACCTAAGACCACCACAATGGCACTTGCTTGATTGTGAATTTAATTAGCTAATGAGACATGCATTGTGTATTGACTATAAGTTCTAATGGTATATTTCTGGAAATTTGGTTATACTTCCTAGTTTTGCCATGTCCAATGATTCATGAAATAGATACTGTTAGCCTTTCCTGGTGCCTCTGCACAAACACATTCCAATGATTGAGAAGGCCTGGCTCTGAATTTGAAAAGAAAAGGCAAACAAAATGAGGCTAGTCTAGAGAGAACGATGCAAAAAAATAGTCATTCTTTCAATAGAATCATAATTTATAGTATAAATATAAGATTGAATGACTTAACACAACCTTTCTCAGCACTGTCTGTGGGCAGCAGTTTATCCATGTTTAAAACAGCCAATATTCTTAACAAGTTATTCAGGTTTCAAGCATATATTTCTTTCATAATATTAAATTTTATATTTTGAAATAATGATAGTTTCACATTAAGTTTTAATAAAAAATTAAAGCTCCTATGCCCCCTTTATTAGTTTCTTCTTAAGGTAATAGCTTGCAAAATTAGAGTTTAATATCATAACCAGGATATTCCCATGTACACAATTCAACAATTTTATTCTGATTTCTGTAGTTTTACTTGTACTCATTTGTCGCATGGGCAAGCGTGTGTGTATGTATTTCATTCTATATAAGTTTACCGAGTGTAAAGTTAATAATGTCTTTACTTCCACAGTCAAGAAACAGAAGTTTCACCACCACAAGGATCCACCTTTTGGTCCTTTGATAATCAAATCTCCCTCCTCCCTATTTCCCTCCTGTATTACTAACCTTACAACCACTGATCTGTTTTCCATCTCTACAATTTTTCCTTTTCAGGAATGTTATGTAAATAAAATTATTCAGCATGTAAATTTTGTGGCTGTCTTTTTTTCGCTCAGCCAAAATTCCTGTAGATTCATTCAAGTAGATGAGTATAATAAATAGTTTCTTTTTGCTGTTGAGTAGTATTCTATGATATGAATACATTACAGTCTGTTTAAGTATTGGGTTGGCCAAAAAATTCATTTGGGGTTTTTCCACAAGATGAATGAACTTTTTGGCCAACTGAATATTAATCCATTGCAGGATAGCTGGATTGTTTCCAGTTTGGTTTATTATATATGAAGCTCTTACATACATCTGTGTATAGGATTTTTATAAACATAAATTTTAATTTTTCTGGGATCAATGCCCAAAAGTGCAACTGCTAAGTCAGATTGCTAATGATCTGTTTAGTTTTACAAGAAACTAACAAGCTGTTTTCTAGAGGAAGTATACTGATTTTAAAGAAACAGAAATAGTGTTTCTTGAGCACTTACTATGTGTCAGGTGCTTAATTTGTTAATTCATGCTTAATTTATTTAACAAACATTTGTTGACCACCTACTACAGTCATGGTACTATTCAAGAACTGGGACTAAAGTGATGAACGGAACAGTTTCCCTGCCTACATTCTAGTATATGAAGAAAACAATGATAAATATATAAATATAAATAATAATCTTAGACAGTGGTGAGAGAAATAAAAGCAATAAGGCAGGCAATGGTTTGGAATATGGCAGCGGAGGCTCACTTTAGCTAAGGTGGCCAGAGAAGGCGTCTCCAAAGTGGTGACTTACAAGCTGAAAACTTTTATGAGAAGGAAGGAGCCCAGCATATATATGGGGAATGATGGGTTCCAAGTAGAGAGGATGGTGCATGCCCAGGCTCGGAAGTTTGAACGATGCTGGCAAGGGTGTGAGACAGAAAGGAACGGAGTGGGAGAGCAGACCGCAGATGGAAGTAGAGAAGGGAGAGAGGCTGGAGGAGCAGATGTGTCTCTCACTACATACTTCACTTTCAGGTCTCAAGATGTTTTGTTGTTTGATATTTAAAACTATTAGGGGCTTTTTCACAAAGGAGGGGTAGGCTCTGACTCACATTTGGTACCTTGTGGAGAACAGACAAGATGACCTGTAGAGTGAGGTCTCGTCAGGAAAATAAAAGCCCTGTTACCTCACTTGAACCCTCCCTACTTGGGATAGAACCCTACCCAAGGGTAAGCGGAGGGATATTTAGGCAGAAGGACACCACTTGGGGCAGCCAGGACCCAAATCCCAGTCAACTCAATTTCTTTACAGAAGGTGGGGAAGGGTCCCTAGATGCAATGAGACAATTTTGAGGTTTGAAGTTCAAATTCTGACGGCCATTCCGCAGTAGCCTCAGAAAACTTATTTAATCTTTCTGGATCCCCGTTTCCTTATTTTGGACTAAAGTAACAAACCTCACAGGACTGTTAAAAAAAAAACTAAACAGGAAAGGAGCTTCCGGTTCAAGATATTGGAGTACAAGGATGTGCACTCATCGTCTCCCATGACAGCACCAAAATCGCAACTAGCTGCTGAACAACCATTGACGGGACACTGGAGCCCACCAGAAACAGATACCCCACGTCCAAAGGCAAAGAAGCAGCCACCACGAGACAGCAGGAAGAGTACAATCACGATAAAGTCAGACCCCACGCCTGCCAGGTGGGTGACCCACAAACTGGACATCAAAACAATAATACCAAAGAAGCTCTCCCACTGTTGTGAAGGTTCTTACCCCCACGTCAGGCTTCCCAGCCTGTGGATCCAACAAAGGGACTGGGAATCCCCAGGAAATTTGGCCTTGAAGGACAGCGGGATTTGACTACAAGACTTCCACAGGATGTGGGCAAACAGACTCTAGCCTTGGAAGGCACAAACAAAACCCTGCACACACCATGACCCAAAGGAAAGGGAGCAGTGACCCCACAGGAGACTGAACCAAGACTAGCTGCTAGTGCTGGAGGGTCTCCCATGGAGGTGGAGGTCAGCAGGGTCGGGGGCACTGGCAGCAGCAGGCTGAGAAGTCCCCCCGCCTTGGCATAAGGCCTCTTGGAGTTTGCCATTAACCCTCCCATAGAGCCCATATACCCCAGGGCTGGGCCGCCTCAGACCAAATAACTTGCCAGGTAGGGAGCAACTGCAAGGCCCTACCCACCACAGCAAGACCCAATTTTTCCCACTGCCAATCCCTCACATCAGAAGTTTACATAAGCCTCTCAGCCTCCTCTATCAGAGGGCAGACAGAAGACGCAAGAAGAACCACAGTCCCTCAGCAGCTAAAACAAATAAATGAAACCATGTCAATGAGAACTTTTCCTCAGGGTCTCATTCTATGGCTCATATTGGCCTTGAAGAAAAATCAGTACAGGACCCAAGTGCTGCTAAGTTGCTTCAGTCATGTCGACTCTGTGCGACACCAGAGATGGCAGCTCACTAGGCTCCCCCGTCCCTGGGATTCTCCAGGCAAGAACACTGGAGTGGGTGGCCATTTCCTTCTCCAATGCATGAAAGTGAAAAGTGAAAGTGAAGTCACTCAGTCGTGTCCGACTCTTAGCGACCCCATGGACTGCAGCCTACCAGGCTCCTCTGTCCATGGGATTTTCCAGGCCAAAGTACTGGAGTGGGGTGCCATTGCCTTCTCCAACAGGACCCAAGTACCTCCTGGCATTTCTTGACACAAGATTCCCTTAGCAAGTAGTAAGATTATGAAATTATATAAGCCATAGCTTTAAAAAGTGATAATTATGAAATCAAAACATGAATGTTTATGTAGATATCAGAATTTGATTTCAAATTCATATCAGCAACTCACTCTCCCAATTAAATAGACACACAAAAAAGTGTGAATTTCTTAGGGATTTCAAATTCCTTTCATTCTTGGGCAAAGGTAACTGTTAATTGCACATCTGTGATTATTATAATCAATGTTAATTTACTATAAACCGGTTTGATCATTGTTGTTTATCTATAAACAACATATGCAAAGAGACTCACGGTTTGAAAATATCTCTATAGTCTTGGCTAAATAGGAATTAGGAGCAGATTTCAAAATAAACAAGAACATACTCCTGTTCTGATTCACATATGAAAGATAAAAAATAAAAACCTGCAAAAAGGGAAACTGTTTCACAGGGCTTAGGCTGAGCAAAGACAAGTTTCAAAATGTCTACACGTCTATAAATTTTGAGTATCCCAGATGGACTGTAGTTTCATGGATGTATTCTCCCCTATCTTATCAAGTTGTATCCATTAAGAATCTAACTTTCTGTTTTCATGTCAATCATACCTCAATAGAGTATTTTTTTCAAAAGATAAACTGCAATAAAACTGGAGACCTTCTCATTTAAAAAATCAGTTTAAAAGGACTTAATGTTTTTTCAATCCTATTCTTAAGCATTTTTATCTGCCTAGAATTCTAAATGAATGGTCACCTCTTTACACATTGGCAAAGAAATGGAAAAGTCCAATTCCTCAGCTGAATTAATGTTATATTGGGGTCTCTTGCTTAGTTCAAGTAACCAATGTGGTAGAAACTAGGCAACCACAGGCATAATGGAGCATTACTTGTAAAAGCATTTGTAAGTCAATAAGTAATCACTTTGTTCCTTTGGGAAAGTTTATTCATAGAGGAAGCTTATTAATTTCATTTTTGGTTTCTTTCTAATCAGACTCTGCATCTCTGTTCATACCTGCTCCTGGGTGTCAAGTCTCAAGTGTGACAGGGAAAGGGAATGAGTAACCACTCCTTTTGCTCAACACTTTGCACCAAAGGAAGCCAGAAAATATGGACTGAGAACAAAGACCCTTCTAAAACCACCAAAGCCATGAATAGGTACAGACAGCATCAGGTTACAAAATCTAGACTGTCAGAATTCCAAGGCTTCAAAGTCCATCAGATAAAAGGGATTCAGAATTGACTTAAGATAATTAAATTGCTGCTTTGAAATGACTTTTCAGTTTCAGATATTTTACAGTCTTTATACTTCTCATTCTTTGCATCAATTGAAAAGTTGTGTTGGTGTTATCACCTAAATTTCATCACTTATTTAAAGTCATTCATGTCACTCTTTTTTTCTTTTGTAAATCAATGAATGCTTTGTGGTGATGACCTTAATACAGAGAAGATGACATATAGAGTTGGTGTATTCATCATTTGTCGCCCTAAGTCATACAAGACGTGTTAGAAAACTTGCTTGTATTTACTAACTACAATGAAACTGCCTAAATTCTAGTTCAATTAATATGTGCTTCTGTGTTGTTTGAAGGAAAAAGTCAGGACGTGATTTGATATGCTATTATTAGAAATAATACTTTGTCTTATTAAGAGGTGCTATTTTTGTCATTTACCCCCCAAAAGTACCATTAGAAAGAATTATTCTTGACTTTTTTTTCTTTTTGTGGGTTCAGAATTAGATGATCTTTGATAAACTGCAAATGTGACACAAATCAAGTTTTGAAAGAGTCATTTAAAGATTCATTTAATAATTCATGGGACTATGAAAGGGCAGCAATTAGGGAAAACATAAATAGATACCATGTTCAAATAAAATTAGGATAAAATAATTTAAATTGATCAAATCTTAGGGAAACAATAAAAAAGAGAATATTTTTCACATCTGGGCAGAACAATCTTGAAATAAAAAAATAAATTACTTAAATATGGAAGCATCTGACTATATTAAAAATTATATATTTTATATATGTATAAATGTTTATATAGACAACCAAAGAATAACTATATTTGTAAACATCAATAAATAGAAAAGCACAAATGCTCAGGCAGTTCAAGATCTTTAGGAATATGTTCTGAACCATTAGCAGCATCTATGGGTATAAATGCTATGGGTTTACACTAGATGGAACTTTTTTACTTTTTAAACTACGTACTTGTAGATTTCACTATTTTTATAATAGATACATAACTTTGTGATTATAAAATAAAATGCTTTTAGTTAGAAAATAAAAGAAATGCATTTTGATATCTAAAATAAGGAAAGGCATTTAAAGATCCAAATCTTAAGGTTATGATTTCCTTTTTCTTGTGAAATAATGTTTCTGAACTTTTCTTGACATCTTAAGAGATCCAGGTTTGCTTTGAGGTTTGAGTAATGACTGGGTAGACTCATATTTGATCTGTCATTTCTACTCTTTTAATTACTGTGGAAGATTGCTTAGCTACTGAAGAGAGATTCCTGTACTAACAGGATGGTTATTTGAAGAGAAGCAAAATTTGGCATCAACTGAAAAATCATCAACTCCTAGTATTATTTAAACCACTTTCTAGATAGAATTTACTGAAAACATTTACATGAAACATTAAAAAACCGACACTTTAAAACCAGAGAATCTGCTTTTGATCCCTTTGCCGGAATAATTACTGATGCTTGAGATTACAAGGAGTTTATGGAAAATACTATTTATCTAGATTCAAATATTAATAAAGACAGATGGTATTTTAGAAAAGGGAAACAATAATCAAAAAATCAATACTGATGATTCAGTATTTCTTTTGTTTAAATGAATTTGTTTGTTTATTTAGAGCCAACTGCTCTTATATTTTGTGGCTGCATTTTTAAACAAAAAATGTGTTTAAATTTTCTGCAAAACCCAGTTATTTCTTTGTAACTGAACCATCAATTTCAATTTAAGCGTCCACTATAAAATAGAATTTCTAGACGATTCTGTTGCTATAAAAATGGTTAAGACAAAGTTCCTGGCTTCCCGAATTTAATTCTTGTCTTTGTAGCTAGCAAGCTAATACCAAGTTTTGTTTTCAATTCTATCTTTTGTGATCGAAATATTGTTAGATATTTCTAACAGGGTATTATTAAAAGCACACTCTTCAGGGTTGCTCCTGTAAACTTCCCTTTCTTCTTCTTATCACAGGTTTTGAAGGCTGGATGGAAACTTATTAACTTCAATAACAACAAAAGAGCAACGGCAATAGTATCTATGCAACACAGAACTGTGCTGAGAATTGAAGGCACCGAAACAGACAGGTTAACAAACAACTAGCAGAGGAAGGATTTAAGCCAAGAGTCATCTGACTAACCCGGAGAAGGGCATGGCAACTCATTCCAGTATCCCTTGCCTAGAGAATCCCAAGGACAGAGGAGCCTGGCGGACTACAGTCCATGGGATCACAAAAAAAACGAACAGAACTAAAGTGACTTAGCATGCACTCACACACATCTGACTCCAAAGACCTGTTAGAGCATCTCATTCAGTTTCTTACCAAAGCTGTCGGTATGTCCTACCATTAAAAGGACAGATTTGGATTTAATTATAATGTGCTCAGTCCCCTAACTTTCCCTTGATATCTGTGCGACTCTGACCAAAGCATCTAAGTCTAGTTTCCACTTGTATAAAACAAGCACTCCAATATCTGGTTTAAGGGTGCCATGAGAAGTCAAAGAGACAGTAGGCGTAAAACAGCACAGTGTCTGCATGATTTTAAGCACTTATATATGTGGCAGTAGTAATTATTATTATTTTAAACATAATATTATAAATAGCCAAATGAGTCAGTAAAAAGAACTTACTTGCGCACAGTTAAGAGGCATCAGAACTTGAACCTGGGTCGCTTGAAAACCAGTTGTGTCTTATCTCTCCAAGTGGTTATAATTTCCATGTGGTCCATAGCAAAAGCATCATCAGTCTGTGGACATGTATAAAACTTTTAAATACCCTGTCAGGTAGTTTCATGATGTTTACATTCTTAAGGCTGATATCTGACAACCGTATAACTGTCAGCCTCTGACTAAGCTAATAGGCCACGGTTCCATTAGCAGGTGAGATCTATTCAGTAAGCCACGCCTCTATTCACAGGTGATCACCGTCCCCACTATGTCTTTACAACTCTTGCCCCAATTAAGAGCCCATTAATCCACTGAGTTTCAATACAAATCACCTTCGTATTTTGAACAGACTTCATTTCAGAGAAACTAACTTGTACCTTTAAGGTGAAGACCCATAGAGTTTATCGTTACTGGGCGAAGGTTTCTAAGCTCCAGTTGAAACTAGTGCCAAAACTGTGCTCAGTTTGGAGGCAAATGTCTTAAAAATAGAGAGTATCAAATCATTATCATCTTCAGAATAATAATACTTTTGACTGGGACAACAAGATAGTGTTTATCTTGTGATAATGTTCACCACTTTGAACACTAGACATCCATGATTTCATCTGGTCATAACTAAATTGCATATGACCTCTTTTAGAATAAGGATGAAACCAAGGCTCAGACACGGTAAGAACTTACCTGATATATCACACAGTAAGATTGGTGAAATGAAAAATGTGCCTTTTATTTTCACTTAAAAAACTAAAGAAACTTTTGACCAACCCAATATCTTTCTACTGTAAGACAGAGTTCCTTTAGTAAACGGACTATATATAATGTGACTTATTTTCCTTTAGTCAGAAAGTCAGTCTTACTCTTTTGCAACCCCATGGACTGTAGCCTGCCAGGCTCCTCTGTCCAGGGAATTTCCCAGGCAAGGACATTACAATGGGTTGCCATTTCCTCCTTCAGGGGATCTTTCTGACCCAGGGATCAAACCCATGGCTCCTGTGTTGGCAGGTGGATTCTTTACCACTGAGCCACCAGGGAAGCCCAGGTATTGCAATTAGGGGGCAGTGTGTACCTATAGCCTATATTACTAAATAAACAGTGTCTCCTAGAAAATAGGTACAGATGTATTTGTACCTTATATAGGTAAATATATATCTTACAAACTTAGATGACATAATATAGAGAAGTTACCTGATAGATTATGAAATGCTGAGCCTTTGAAGAGGAGAAAATATGGCAGAAATGTTACCGAGCCAGATCCAGCCTCCTGATGCACATGGATGCGAACGCTGAGAAGCTGAAATTCACAGTGGAGAGTTTATTCACAAATGAGGCCAAATGAGGAGAAGGGAGAATAATTCTCATGTTCCTCTCCTCAAGAGTGAGAGGTTGGAATATTTCTGGATGAACAGGGTGGTTCTAGGCATTGGTAAAAGGTGACTAGAGGAAACTGGTGAGGTCCTGGGTGTAGTGCGCAGTGCATCTGGGCCGCAGGCGTCTGCATATTCAAAACGACGGCACTTAGCATCTTAAGAGGGTGGAGTTTTCCTGCCCTGTGACATTAAAGGGACACCCAAAAGATACCTTCACAGGTGCAGTTTACAGGCCTGTGGTCCCAACCAGCCCCCAACAGGCTTGCACTGGGCAGAATTGGATGCTAAATTCCTGAAAACTACTGAGCTCCGTGAAACTGGGAAGGAAAAAGAAATACCCTCCCTCCCCTTGCAACCTAAAGCCAAGTTAAATCAATGAAGGCAGTATACAAACAAAAGGGTTTTTAACAAGCTGTTCCCTTAACAGTTCTGTAACACAAGTTCAAGAATTTCTAATAGTTATCAGTTTCATTAACTCCATGGGACGTAGTTTCAGAAATATTACCCGACTTGGCATCAGAAGAGCCTGGGCTGAACTCTGAATCCATCACGTATTTGTTGGGTGACCTTGTACTTAACCTTCCTCAATTTTAGTTTATCTTTAAAAGTACATCAAAGTATATTTTTTTTAAGAGTGAAAAGTGATACACAAAAGTTATATATATCTATATGTTTACCTATCTATAAAATTTAGCCTTTCTAGAGGTAAACATCCAAAAATTTAAGAATTATAATTCTTTTTTAAGGTAAATCCACATTTGAGTTGCCTTCAAGTTCCATGTCATCCATGTGCTTCTTTTTGTCTTTTTCTTCTAATTTTTTTTCTTTTCTTTCTCAGAAAGGAGCTTCCAGAACACATCCTCAAAAATGGTAACCAGTGGGTACTTAATGATTTCCAGTCCCCATGGAACTGGATGGTGCATGTAGTTGGGTCGCAGTTGCCTGAAGCCCTTGTTCTTGGCCCTGAGCAGCCCAGTAAGGCTGCATAGCTGGGAACTGCCTAAAGTGACAGGATGCTGGCCTATGTCCTTTTCCCTGTCAGAGTCATCCTTTGTTTTTTTTTTTCCAACAGAAAGTGGGCTCAGACAAGCATTTCCTGCTCTTGGCACTAGTGTGAACACTACAGAATAAGGATTTGCCTCTCTCGACTGAAATTTCCAAATCACTAAGAGAATTTCATTATCCTTTGTTAAAAATTTCTCACCTCTGCTCCAATATTGGACAGGGATTAAATTTGCTTTTGGAATTGTGTTTTCAAATGTAAATGAAAATGCCACTTGCTGTCAATTTTGATAAGTCATTTATATGTAAAATCTCCCTCCCTCTCCTCAAAGTACGGCAGCTGTTTGGAGACTTGATGAATCATTTAACAAGGAAAACCAAGTAGAGTTAATAAATGTTCTTTTCTTTCCCATCTTAAAATTTTCTTAATTATTTTCATTGCAATGTTCATTTATGTTGCCTTTCATCACTAATTTCAGATAATGTTTAATAATACCAACAAAATAAACATGATTAACATTTCAAAAAATATAATATCAGTTTTACAAGATAACCATTTTGCAAATGTTGAACTACAATTTCTGGTGTTTTCATCCATTTTTTTTTTATTACAAAATAAGTGTGGAAACTAGCGAGAAGTCATAAGGACTTCACTACAGGAATTCATACTCTAAATCAGTAGTTCTCAGAATTTGGCATAGTTCTGTTGTTGCTGCTGTTCAGTTGCTAAGTCCTGTCCAGTTCTTCATGACGTCATGGACTGCAGCATGCCAGGCTCCCCTGACCTTCACTATCTCCCAGAGCTTGCTCAAATTCATGTCCATTAAGTCGGTGATGCTATCCAACCATCTCATCTTCTGCTGCCCCCTTCTCCTCCTGCCCTCAATCCTTCCCAGCATCAGGGGCTTTTCCAGTGAGTCAGCTATTAACATCAGATGGCCAAATTACTGGAGCTTCAGCTTCAGCAACAGTCCTCCCAATGAACATTCACGGTTGATTTCCTTTAGGATTGACTGGTTGGATCTCCTTGCTGTCCAAGACTCTCAAGAGTCTCTTCCAGCACCACGGTTCAAAAGCATCAGTTCTTCGGTGCTGTCTTTTTTTTTTTATGGTCCAACTCTCATATCCGTTCTTGACTACTGGAAAAAACAGCTTTGACTATATGGACCTTTGTTGGCAAAGTGATATCTCCGCTTTTTCGTATGCTATCTAGGTTTGTCATAGGTTCTCTTCCAAGGAGCAAGTGTCTTTTAATTTCATGACTGCAGTCACCGTCAACAGTGATTTTAGAGTCAAAGACAAGAAAATCTGTCACAGCTTCCACCTGGCATGCCTCAGAAACACCTAAAAGGCTTAAGAAATAAATGGACATTCCTGGGCCCCATGTCAGTTTCTGATTCAGCAGGTCTCTGAAGGGATCACAGAACATACAGATCCAGAAAATTCCTAGGTGAAGCTCTGTTGCTGCTCAGGGGGATCTCACGCTGAAAATTCCTCTAAATTATTCTGATAAGCATATTAAAGTAATATAAGCAAGGAAAAGGATGGAAGACTATATACTAAAATTTTGCTCTGAATCACTTTGCTTTCACAATAATAGATATTTTTGTCATGTTTTGGAGGTATGCAAATTAAGGCTTAGACGTGTTAAGGAACATCTCAAAGCTACTTAAGAAAGGATGAAACTGGAATTCAAAGGGTTGCCAGTGGGGTTCTAAAACTGGGTTCAGGGACTTCCCCTGGCAGTCCAGTGGTTAAGAATCTGCACTTCAAGTGCAGAAGGTGTAGGTTCGATCCCTGGCCAGGAAACTAAAATCCCACACAGGAACTAAGATTGCATATGCCAAGTGACATGCCAAAAGATAAAAGGAAAAAAAAATCTAGGTTAGAAAATTCAAGCACTTTTAAGGGAAATACATTTAATATACTTAAGAGAAGCCGTTTGAATGATAAATGGCCACTGACAGTCAGTCCCAGTTTCTGGAAGACAACAGGAAGCAGTGGAGATTAGTGACCATTAGAGGAAATCTCTGGCTCAGACTTCTATCATAGAACTGTGCCCCCTTTATATGCTGAAGTTCAAACCCCCAGTACCTCAGAATGTAACTTTATTTGGAGACAGAATCTTTAAAGAGGTATTAAGATTAAATGATGTCATGCTCAGTTTGTGTCCAGCTCTTTGCAACCTCATGGGCTGTAGCCTGCCAAGCTCCTCTCTCCATAGAATCTTCCAGGCAAGGATACTGGCTGCTGCTACTGCTGCTAAGTCGCTTCAGTCGTGTCTGACTCTGTGCGACCCCATAGACAGCAGCCCACCAGGCTCTCCCATCCCTGGGATTCTCCAGGCAAGAACACTGGAGTGGGTTGCCATTTCCTTCCCCAATGCATGAAAGTGAAAAGTGAAAGGGAAGTCGCTCAGTAGTGTCCGACCTTTGCGACCCCATGGACTGCAGCCTACCAGGCTCCTCCATCCATGGGATTTTCCAGGTGACAGTACTGGAGTGGGGTGCCGTTGCCTTCTCCCAAGGATACTGGAGTAGGTTGGATTTCATGTGATAAGCCTAATCCAATACACCTGGTGTTCTTAGGTGACGAAAGATCAGATTACACAGAGACGACCTTGCGAGGACACAGGAGGAGACCACCTGTAAGCCAAGAAGAAAGGCCTCAGAGGAAGCCGGACCTGCCCGCTCCTTGAACTTGGACTTCTGGTCTCCAGACTGTGAGAAAATAAATTTCTATTTTTTAAGAAGATATCCAGTAGTGGTATCTTGTTATGGCAGGTCCAGTGAACTAATACAAGAATATTGTATATTAGCCAACTACATCTTCAGACTGTTTCCAAGAAGTCAGAAATTTGGAATATATGCAAAATCTTCTGATTTTCAAATCTTGGCAACTAAATCAAATTTATTTAAAACATTGCAGATATAATTCTGCAGATAAAATAAAAGAGTTAATTTCCATGGTCTGCATGGAATTTGTAGCACAAAATGATTGTTTAACAAATGTTAGTGTTCCTTTCTTCTTAGGCAATAGTAAAATTTTGTGGCATTGTTGGAAACATTGTCATTTATCTTAGAGAGATTCCCCTGGAGTTTTGGGAATAGAAACCACTTAAATGTGGTCTGTTACCTTCCTTTCTTGTTCTTTCAGTTTGAAGCTGATACCAGAAGACACTCTTGAGAGAGTTGAGATTGAGAAATGTGGAAAGGGAGTCAGTTTCTGCAAATTCTGAGAAACAAACACAAAGCACCAGAAAAAAGTGAATTTGGGGGAGGTGGAGCAACTTTGTTTTCTAATGAAGAACTGCAACATGGGAGCCGTGGTTGTTGTGCCTCTTTTATGAGACCTCTTTTTGGAGGTCTCTTTTATGTGCCTCTTTTGTGGACACTTATCAGAAAGATGCAAATGGACAAGGGCAGATTATAGCTACCCATTTTTCCAAAACACAGGCAGAAGGATAAGAAATATGATTGAAAATTTTTCATTTCCTTCTGAGTAAAGGATGCATTTAAAAGACAATTGTGTGGGGCTTCCCCAGTGGGTCAGCAGTAAAGAATCTGCCTGCAATGCAGGAGACCAAGGTTCAATCCCTGGGTCAGGAAGATCTGGAGGAGGGCATGGCAACCCACTCCAGAATTCTTGTTTGGAGAATCCCATGGGCAGAGGAGCCTAGCAGGCTATGGTATACAGGGTTGCAAAGAGTCAGATGAGACTGAAGTGACTGCACATGCGGAAGGTACCAAGGGGACATGCAGGAATGTTAGCACAAGTTCAGTGGGAATTTGAAGTCTGTCTTTGAACAGAAAAAAATTTTGAAAAATTTTAACTTCAGAACCTCTGTACTAAGCACCACATTACATTCATCAAGTCTGAGTTTCCCTGCTGTCTGTGTTTACTGTAATCTTGGGAAAAAGACTGTATTTCCTGCTACAATGGAATTTCGTTAGAGTGACTCTCAGGTTTTTGACTGCAACCCCAATAAAAATAGTTTTACATCATTATTTAGTACATACAGATACATGGATATAGCTGAAACAAACATTTTATGAAACAATTAAACATTTCATCAAACATCACTATGCACGATGGCTCAGTATTTGCTTTTCTATTTCATTTTTCGAAAATACTGGTTACAGTCACCAAATCAACTTTATGATCCTCTAGATAGGTGGTAACCTACAATTTAAAAACTTAAGATACTGGAAAAACTGCTTTAAAAATTTTTTAAAGAAATTGAAAGGGCCAAGAAGGGTGCATAGACTGATAATTCAGTTTGATCTGTGCATATCCATAGAAGTTATTCTCAGATTGATGTAACAGATAGATTAAATGTTAAGATTTAGGAATAAGTTGAGAACACACTACATTTCATGTATTTTTCTAGGTGGTTATATAAATGAACACAAAATTTTAAAGAAGGTTCCTTCATCATGAAAGAAGGTTCCTTCTTCTATGAAGCAGCTGTTGATAACAAAGACGTTCATAATTTAATGATGGGTTCTAATAAAAGCTATGAATAAAATGCAGCCTCATGAGACAATGGAAAATTACTAGGAGGAGTATATTTTTAGGTAATGTAGACACAGTAGTAGTTTCCAAAGGATTAGTTATGTGTTCCAGAATCAGTTACGTGTTTCTCTAATTATGTTTCAGAAGAGGAAAAGAATAGGTGGAAGGTTATGTTTTGCCAGATGAGTAAAATGAAGCAAGGGAAGGGATGAGACATAGGGAGCCGCCGTGTGTGCGTAAGGAAATGACGTTCATGAAACATTATTGAATGTAAACTGTGGAAGGAGAGAGTTGAAGACCTGACAGAGTTCATGGTAAGTAAAATAAGTAGTAAGGTCAGGGAATTACAGAAAAGATGGGGTTGAGTAATTACTGGAATAATTGCCTTTCCAGAATAAATTAGTTGGAAGTGTTATCATAGATTTTAACTTTTGAAAGCAAGATTCTAGAAGTTGTACAGCTACAGATAATAATAAGACTTAGTCTATATTTATTGAAAAAAGTTGCCAAGGTGACAGAGAGGAAAACAGAGCTTGAAGTGAGACACTCAAACACTGAGACACTAAGTTGCTGGATGGATCACCTCTAGAAATGTGCAAACATCCAAAATGAGAGTGACAAGGTGCTGAAACTTTCAATGATTAAAGAATGTTCAAGAGGTCTACAGATGACTTCATATAACAGGACATAACCATACATAGGTTGTAATCTGATGGTATGTGCTTCAGAAGATCTGTATTTGCCCCCAAGAAGAAGGAAGAAACAGTTTCTTACTATAAAACTAGGTAAAAAGAATGCTGGTCCCAAATCTAGGCCCAGGAGTAAGAAGAGTTTGACATCATCATCATCAATATCGATGATAGTAACAGTTTTCATACTGGCAATAATATCTCCGCGTATATACTTGCTTCCTTACTTTAAGTGAGGCTCTCCAAAGTCTATTTTAGGTCTCCATACTCCACGCCTTCATGTATCCATGATCAGCCTAAAGAAGAGCGCGTAAGCTTAGAAGATAACTGGCTGAGGTGCGTGCGTAGATAACCAAGCAGAAAAGAGCTCCTTTCTCTCTCATTACCTGTCAAGTTTCTCCCTAGGACAATGCCTGACAAGCAGAATGAACTCAGTGGTGTTTTGGGAAGGAAGAGAGAATACAGAAAATCAGGAAGGAAGGAGGAAAGGTTGCAATTAGGCACTCATGCCTGCTCTGTTGTGTACGGAGCTCCAGGAATACATATCCCAGTTATACCAAGCGAGGATGATGAGGTCAAGGCAGGGAGCTCTCCTATCAGGCAATGAGGCAAGTCTTCATAGAAAGGGAGAAATGAAACCCCCTTGGGCTTAAGAAGTCCAAAGCTCCATAGTGGCTGTTTATGTTCCCCTAATTCCCTAGGGCAACGGGGTAGAAGGAAATTGTGTTCCCAACTCAGAGTGACACTGAACCTTTTTATTTAGCCACGGTCACTCTCAAAGTTCTGCCTGCTTCAAAGAAAGTTATCCTGGACTATTTTTATAAAGCTTTGTCTCCCTGGAGTAAACTGCTGCATTCTGGGGAGAACTGCTGCTCCCTTCCACTCGGCACTGTTTTATATTTCTCAAGCAGCCTCCATCCCAGAGTAACCCACAGCCATGCTTCACAGGTAATGGCACTTAACGTTTCTGAGTACGTCAAGTACTTATCACCTTGCAGGCACTCGGCAAACCAACTAATAACTCCACAGAAAGGCACTGTGGGAAACACACGCTTATTCAAGTTTAGAAAGGTGCAACTTAAGGGAGGAAGCAATATCAATACATCCACCGACAAGGATACAGAGGCAGACGGAGCAGGATCTCGGGCTCACAGAGAGTGCTCCCCAAGACTGTGCTAAACACGAGTACAAATGAACCCTGTCACAGGTGAACAGTGCTAACACTCCTTGAATTCCTTGCTGAAATGATTATATTTGAAGAAATAGCAGATGAGTTCATATAAATAAGTAAAGAGGACTGATTTGATATTAACAAGTAAATAGGTCTCTAGGCGTAGGTACATAAGGGTGAGACTCATGAATCTGTGCCAATGCTTTGAAAGTTGAAAACCCTTTCTGTTTCAAACATTGAGCCTGAAAAATAAAACAACTCCCCATACTATTTCATGTTACTCCATTTAGACAGCGTCTATTACAGACACACTATTGTTCTACCTATTTGTGCATCCATCCGAAAATGTGTACAGAGTGCTTGATATATACTGGATATTCTGCTACTCATTGACGGTAGTATGGTAAGACAGGCAAAATCCTTGTATTTAAGGTGTTTCCTGTCTAATGAGAAGACTAGAAGCTAAATGAGCAATTACCATGAGCCCTGTGATTCTACATCAGAAGAATAGGACATCGTGGTGTGGTTAAAGATGGATCAGAGGAAAATCAAGGAAATCAAGGAAAATTTCTAAGAAAAAGTAATATTTAAGGGATACAGTTTTTAGGCATAGAAATTAGCCAGATACAAGGCTGAATTTTACCTAGATTTCTTAACAGTAATAAGACCTAACTACCGACATGTTTGTGAACTTCCCCGATGGCTCAGTAGTGAAGAATCCGCCTACGATGCAGGAGACGCAGAAGACTCGGATTTGATCCCTTGATTGGAAAGATCCCCTGGAGAAGGAAATGGTGACCCACTGCAGTCTTCTTGCCTGGAGAGTCCCATGGACAGAGGAGCCTGGCGGGCTATAGTCCAAAGAGTCGCAAAGAGTTGGACTTGACTAAGCACACACTAATGTGCATGCTGTTTTATATAATTTACACCGTATTTACAAACTTGCTGTCAAGTTAGATATCCTAACCCCTTTGAGAGAACTGGGATTACTACCAAGTGAAACACCTAAGAGTAAAAAAGGCCCAGAAAAGTTATAGTAGCCAAGACCTGACAACTAAAAAGCGTCAGAGGTCCAACTTAGGGTCAGGATTTGACTCCTGTTTATAATGATAATCCAATAAAACCTGATGAAGAATTAAGCTCACTCATTCTCAGACTGATTTATTCAGAAAATCCCTTTTCTAGAAAGGTACTTTCTATGTCCTATTTTAACGAGATGCTTAACTTTATCTTTTGCTCAAAATTAAAGGGGCCCTTTTCTTCCAAAAGAGAATGTAACATCAATGGAAGCTTCATAAACAGGTGACACTCTAACACACTGGAAATAAAAGCTCTTAATAAGCTGTATCAGACCTCTACATCAATATAGCCAGGCAACCATGGCTTTTCTCAGGTTTGAAATCATGAAGCAACAGCATAAGGTGCTAAGAGCAAATAGTATCATGCTAAGAAGCTTCAGTCATTCCTGACTCTGTAAATAGTATCATGCTAAGAAGCTTCAGTCATTTCTGACTCTGTGCAACACTACAAGACTCTAGCCTGCCAGGCTGCTTCATCCCTGGGATTCTCCAGGCAAGAATACTGGAGTGGGTTGCCATGCCCTAAGAATAAATAGTCTCCTATTTAAAACAAATATCAGGGACATTCCTGGTGGTCCAGTGGTTAAGACTTAGCCTTCCAAAGCAGGGAGTATGGGTTCAATCCCTGGTCGGGGAGCTAAAATCCCACATGCCTCGCCACTACAAAACTGAAACATAAAACTGAAGCAATATTGTAACAAATTCAATAAAGACTTTTAAAAGTAGTCCATGTTAAAAAAATAAATAAATCTTAAAACAAACCCACAAATATCCATGACAGCATATAACATAGAACTTGCCAGGGGAAGTGATTTTTGAATAATTGTTTTTAATGCATGTCCTTATTTTCTTGCACAGACAGTAATAAGTATCTACCTGGTAGAAATACACAAGTAGTCCCAGGGCTTGAACATTTCCATAAATCGGTAGTATTGTCATGAAAAGACTCAGTTTCCTAGCATCCGCCATTGCAATGAAGCAGATTGGGGCTGAAAAACAGACATTAACTGGAGCTCTGGTTGTTTGCCTTATTCTGCTTCTCTGTACCAAGCTTTTTTGTTTAAGCTAATTCCCCATTTTCTAGCTGTGAAATAAAGAAGTTGGTGTTCTCAAGAATCCCTATAGACCAAAACTCCATGGTTGCCGAGATGGTGATTGATATACTCATGGTTATATATACACACCAAACAGAAGATTTGACATATTCACTAGCAGCATTTATTTAACAATCATTTAGCTTCTTTTTCCAGGCTTGGTGCTGCCCACAGAGACAGGCACAGTCCCATATTCTAGAGAATTAGATTTATATTGATCCAATATTCACATAAATACAAGTAGAGTCCTATAAGATATACTGACTATCTGGAGGGGGTAGCTATTCCCTTTTCCAGGGGATCTTCCTGACCCAGGGATCGAACTCAGATCTCCTGCACTGCAGGCAGATTCTCTGTAAGATTTATGACACAATATAAAGATAAGCAATGTGAAGAGAAGGTACAAAAGGTGAGCCTGACTTAGCCTGGGAGGTGGGATATGAAAGTCTCTCCCAAGAAAATAACTTTTAGGCTAAGATGTGAAAGATGTAGACATGATCCAGCAAAGAGGGGGAAAGAGCACTGCAGAGAGATGTGATTCAGAGGTGAGCAGGATGCGTTTTTGCAGGTGGCAGTGGTTCACTGTGGGCTGAGAACAGGAGTGGGATACGGGGCTGAAGACGGAGCAAAGGGCCAGACTCAGCACGGTTTGGGGGCTGTGCTCAGGTTTGAAATGAGAGTCATAGGAACCCATTCAGATATTTGAAGTCATAGAGGTAAATGTGTGTGGATGTGATGTAATCACCATTGTGATCGAAGAGACCAATCCAGTTTGGATTTGGAAGAAAAAGAACTGTGGTTCACCAAGCAAAAAGTTGTGATGTTTAATTTTATGTCTCAACTACAGTGAGCCACAGGATACCCAGGGAGCTGGTGAAACATTGTTTCTGGTTGTATCTGTGAGGGTGTTTCTAGAACAGATTAGCATTTGAACTGGTGGATTAAGTGAACCAGATGGCCCTCTGCAATGTGAGTGGGTGTCTCCAGTCTGTTGAAGGCCTAAATAGATCAAAACAGTAGAGGATGGTGGATTCTTTCTGTCTGACCACCTGAGCTAAGACATCGATCTTCTCCTGCCCTTGGAGCTCTTGGTTCACAGGCCTTCAGACCTGGACCAGAATCTACAGCATCGGCTCTCTGACTCTCAGGCCTTTAAACTACACCCCTGGCTTTCCTGGATCTCAGTTGTCATCACCAAATTGAGGACCTCTTAGTCTCAAGAATTATGTGAGCCAATGTCTTATAGTAAGTGTCTTTTTCTTTCTTTCTGCCAATATCTTATAGTAAGTGTCCTTTTCTTTCTTTCTTTTCTTCCCCTCTCTCTCCCTCTCACTCTTTCTCCCTTTCTTTCTTTCTCCCTCCCCCTTTCTTCCTCACTAGCTCTCTACCTACCTCTAATTTTTTTCACTTTTTCTGGATATTGAAAACATAGGATGCAGAGGATATTGCAAACATCCAAGGAAGACATGATAAAAAAATTTGTCCTAAAGAGTTGTTGAACGTGATAGAGAGAAGAGAAAACATTCCAGAATTATTGATATAAGTGGGACTAGTGATGTATTGGCTGTACTTTAGGAACAGTTTAGGGAGAGTTTAGTGTCAAGAATGACTCCTAGGTTTTTGGCTTGTCAGAATCATATCAGTCAGAAATATTCTCTGAAAAGGTTAACATAGATAACATTATAAGAAGACCAAGATTAGGGTCAAGAGAGTACTCATCATTTCTTTTTTGATGCTGAGAATGTAAGTTGTCTTTCATAAACCAGGTAGATGTGTTGAGTAGGGGCTTATGGATTTAGAATTAAGAACATTGATCATTATTGTATGCACATTCTTGGAAGTTATTTGCAGGTACTCTGGTAGTTGAAGCATTAAAAAGAGAATTTCTTACTTAAATAAAGAATATTACTCTGGCTGTAGACGGTCTTGCTATTTTCTGACATATGGAGCCGAGCAGAGCATGTCACTTGAAAGACTTAGCTTGGACAAACAGACTTAGATATCAGGGAAGACCCAAGTTAATATAGACAATAAGAGGAGCTAGAAAGGTGGGTTTTGGAATGTATTTATTTCTTGAGAATGTTATACCAACTCAGCACAGGTTAGGTGGCTTAAAACAGCAGACATTTACTCTCTTACAGTTTCGGAAGCCAGTATTCTGACGTCAGATTTTCAGCAATGCAGACTCCATTTGGAAACCCCTAGGGGTAATTTGTGCCATATTTGTTTCCTTGCTTTCCAATGATAGGTGATTCCTAGCATTCCTGGTGTTCCTTGGTTTAGAGACACATCCCTTCACTCCCTACATCTACCTTTACGTTGCCTTCTCTGTGTTTCTGCGTTCTCTCCTACTGTTTCAAGGACACAAGTCTTTATATTTAGCGTCTACCCTTGTGGCTCAGCTGGTAAAGAACCTGCCTGCAATGCTGGAGACCTGGGTTCAATCCCTGGGTTGGGAAGATCCCCTGGAGAAGGGAAAGGCTACCCACTCCAGTATTCTGGCCTGGAGAATTCCATGGACTATACAATCCATGGGGTTGCAAAGAGTCAGACACGATTGAGCGCCTTTCACTTTCACCCTAAATTTTGGGGAATCTCATCTCTAGATCCACAGCTCAGTTCCTCTGTGTGAATGCTCAGTCACTCAGTTGTGAGTGACTCTTTGCAACACTATGGATTGCAGTCCCCCAGACTCCTCTGTCCATGGGATGCCCTCCTCCAGGTGATCTTCCCAACCCAGGGATTGAACTGGTGTCTCTTACATTCCTGCATTGGCAGGTGGGTTCCTTACCACTAGTGCAACCTGGGAAGCCCTTAATTACATCTACAAAGACCATTTCACATTCACAGGTCTAGGACTTGGATATATCTTTTGTGGGGATACAATTCAACCAACTACAGTGGAATATCAACATATAGATAACAGGGCCAGCAAGGGTTGAGGTTATATAGGGAGTGACTATAGATTAATCAGGAGAGAGTAAAGAATGGAGACTTGAGGAAATAGCAATTTTTAAGAAAATCCAGGCAAGGTGATTTTAAGAATATGGCATCACAAAATTCAAAGGAAAAGAACTATTCAGAAAGAAGTTGAAGGAAAAAATAAGCATAGCAGAAAGTTTGAAAAGCATCCTATAAATTGCAAATAACATGGTGATTGACTTTACATGAAAAGATTTAGGTGGGGTGATGATATAAAATCCTTACAACCACGGTGACTGACTTTACATGGAAAAACTTAGGTGGGGTGATGATGTAAAATCCTTACAACCCTGCAGTGTAGATAATGTTATCTAAAATTTCAGACAGCAGCATAAAAGATGCTAATTTGTTCAGAGTCACAGCTAATAAGCATTGGAACAAAAATATGAATTATCTATCTCATTAGCTCTAAATAATAAAATATAATAGAAAGAACAGGGTTGGGAGTCAGCCATTTCCTAACTGTGTGAACTTGGCGAGATTAACTAAATTCTTTGAGCCTCAGTTTTCACATCTGGAGAGGTGGGTTAATAATTGTATCTGTTTCCCAATTTGGTTGCAGGGAAAAATACAGAAAATGGAGGTTTAAAGTATGTGCTTAGTTGCTCAGTCCTGTCTGACTTTTCACGATCCCATGGACTGCAGACCACCAGGCTCCTCTATCCATGGGGATTCTCCAGACAAGAATACTGGAGTGGGTTGCCATGTACTGCTCCAGGGTATCTTCCCAACCTAGGGATGGAACCTAAGTCTCCTGTATTACAGGTGTATTCTTTACTGTCTGAGCAACCTGGCCTATACAAATGACTTTATATGCTTTTCATAATTTTTCCCATAAAAGTAGAGACCGATTAATCAACCATAGGTAGAGATTATGGATAAAATCTCTCAGCATATAGCAATATTTGTAACAAAGTTTTTAAGTAGGTCCAAGTGTAAGACAGAATTACCTCCCCAATTGTGTTGTATTTGTTACTAATAAACATTTTTTTAAGTATTTTAAAATAAGAATCTAGGAAAACTATAAAAATATTATATATATATTTTAAAATAACTATAGTCTCATAAGTAAAGTTCTGAAAACCTGGTTAAAAATGTACTTGGTTTCTCCCTTGTCAAATATCTTTTCATCATCACAATATAATAACAAAAAATGACAGTGACTCACATACCCAGGAAATAGAATCCAAGTTGTTGGTGGCATCTTTTGAAGAACTGGTCTAGGAAAAAAGTGTCTAAATATATAGAAAATATTTTTGGAGTAGTTAAGAACTTAGGAAAACAGCTGAAATTACTTATGTATTTTATCTATTTATGTTTATTTTTGGCTCAATCAGGTCTTAGTGAAGGGACACGAGAACTTTCCTTGAAGCATATAGACTCTTGTGGAGTGTGGATTTCTCTCCAGTAAAGGCATGTAGGCTCCAGAGCGCACGGGCTCAGTAGCTGCCCTAAGGCATGTGGGATCTTAGTTTCCTGACCAGAGATGGAACTCATGTCCCTGCATTGGGAAGCAGATTCTTAACCACTGGGCCAGCAGCGAAGTCCCTGAAATTACTTCTTTGTTTATCATTATATATGAAAATGTACATTGTTGTATTACCTACTAAAAAAAATATTTAAAAAATTATAATAAGAAGCCCAAGAAAATATTATTCTTTTTGTACTAATGAAAATAAAGGAATCACATGTTATTTTATTTTTTTAATTTTTCTAATTATAGGGATTATAAATAATGTGCAGCATAGGTTCTAGTTAAGTGAAATAAAAGATGATCACAAAACAACACAGTGTCAGCAACACACAATAATTTTTCATGTGGGAAGAGATTGAAACACAACATTCCCAAAGAGAGTTGTTGCAAGGTTGTAGGATTTTTGATATTTCCAAGTTTCATGTTTTAAATTGTTCTTAGGTGTTAATTTTAAATAAAAACATGTACTGTTTGATATTAGAGTTTGAGGAATTGATTGAGCCAGAAATTACACTGTTTCTGTATACAGTTTAATTGACTCTTACTCTCCTTTCAAATCTTCTATACATGTCTGATACCTCCAAACCCATATTCCTCTTCTTTTAGAAATAACCTTCTAAAGGTGGAGAAGATTAATGTCACAAGATTGTACCATTTTATCTTTCTGTTGCCTTTAATAAGCTATATCCAACAATTTCCCCAGTGGCTCAGTGGTAAAGAATGCACCTGCAATGCAGGAAGTCACAGGAGATGCAGGTATGATCCCTGGTCAGGAAGACCCCCTAGAGAAGGGCATGGCAACCCAATCCAGTATTCTTGCCTGGAGAATCCCATGGACAGAGGAGTCCGGTGGTCTATAGACTACAGGGTCACAAAGTGTCAGACACAATTGAAATGAATTAGCGTGCATGCATGCGACCGTATCTTCACCTACATTCTCTCCATCCTCTGTGAAATACTGATGATATCTATCTGAAGCCTCAGAAAACCAACTCAAACTCACTCAAAATATACCAGCTTATGTATCTGAATATCTGGGGCCTGAGCTGACTTTCATCTCAGGCCTATGCAACAGTATTGTCGGGGCTCATTCCACTGGCCTCAAGCTCCG
The DNA here is from genome assembly GCF_001704415.2 of Capra hircus. Lineage (NCBI taxonomy): Eukaryota > Metazoa > Chordata > Mammalia > Artiodactyla > Bovidae > Capra > Capra hircus. The sequence goes on along the minus strand of NC_030822.1, from coordinate 10,894,246 downwards.
GACGACTCTGTGCTACATTTGTGCATATGAGCCATGTTCTTTGCGTCATATTCTCTGTTCTTATCACATTCTCAAATGATGTCTTCACACTTCAAAACTTTAATGACTGCAGGTCCAGAGATGAAACGATGCATAAACTGAGAGAGATGTTGGGCTGCTACAGAAGAAGTGAGATGTTTCACAGACACCGGTGTCAAAGTGCTTCTTCTCATTCAGTAACCACTCAGTATCAAATGGTAGGGAGTCTAGTATGGGCTGCAGATTTAAACCATGTTTTGAGTTCTAAAAGACAAATGACCAAGGATTTTTTCATAAAAGCTGCAGAAAACTTTCATGGTTGTCCCAGTTTGTTGAAAAGGGATTCCTGATTCATCAAATTTAGAAAGCCAGGGCTACCATTTTCTCCTCTCTCTTTCTTCTGTCCCATCTTCCTTGCCTTATCAATGTGTATTGATCTAACTCCGGGAGTTGGTGATGGACAGGGAGGCTTGGCGTGCTGCGATTCATGGGGTTGCAAAGAGTCGGACACAACTGAGCGACCGAACTGAACTGAACTGATTGCTTTCAAGAGCTGCACACATTTTATATAATCAATCATTATACATAATTTACTGTTTCCTGTGGAGCAGTGGATATTTATTTCCTTATTCTTAATTTATTTTGCTGTCATAAAAAATACATTTCTTGATACATAAATCCTGGTGTACCAGTGTTATTTCTGTAGATTAGATGTCCTAAATGAAATTCGTTGGAAATAGCTTTTGGACATTCTTTGCAAAGACTATATATAGTTTTATTAAAGTTATAAAACTTACTTTCAATAAAATGTTGTTATTAAACTGCAAAGAATTTAATTTCCAAGGATGACTCAAAAAATGATTATTTAGAGACAAATAGGTAGTTTCATTAGAGTGTTTTAGCAAAAGTTTCAAACTGGCTCTTTGCTTATTGCCAGGCAAAGCCATTAGCTCTCTTCCTCAAGATTCCCTCCTTCAGGATCTGGCCAATTTATCACTTTGGACAAATACAATGAATGAATGCTTGTGTGTGTGTGTGTGTGTGTGTGTGTGTGTGTGTGTGTGTGTTTTAACAACTTAGTGTCTTTCTCAGGATAAATGTATTTTGAAAAGGGAACCATGGTACCTTTCATCCATTTCACGTGTGATCGCCTTGTATTCTCATATCAGAAAATTCTACACTTTCACATGTAATTTTCAGAAGACTATCTAGTTTCTAACTTCCATGCCCACTCCTGATGCCTTCATTTGTTTTGAATACTTTGTGTCTCTCCCATAATACTAATGATGGCAATCAATACTTGGAACACTCCGTGTGCTTACCTCATTTCATCTTCTCGTAACAGTCATCTGAAGCAGGTAGCCTTACAATTCCTGGTTTAAATGCATGAAGATTAACACAGTCATGCTCAGGATCAGACTTAATAGGCTGTGGAGCCTGGACTGAACTCATGAAATGTGGACTAGAGCCTGTACATTGAATTTCTTAGAATTCCTGCTTGGAACAATGTTGACTTCCCATAGGTATCAAAAATTGGCATCATTCAGAGAGGCTTGAGAAAGGTATACATAATTTGCTATGAAGAAGGCCAATGGAGACCTCTGAGTTTATGAAAAAACAATCCAGGTCTCCTTGGTGAGTTGGGTTTGAGATGGACATGAGAAAGATAATTAGGTCCTCACCTTCCTCAGTTTGTTAAATAACAGTATATAATCACAGATCTGCACTCCTAAGGCTACCATGTATAAAACTTTATATTAATCTGGATAGACAGCAACAAAAGGACGTGATTTATACCTTCAAGAGCCAACCCACCGCTGTCTAGACCCGAGAGGAATCATAAAAAGGTAAGGAGTTGCCAAAGAAAACCTGATCTAGAAGGAAGTTAAGTAGGCATTTTAGGTTTTCTATTCCTCTGGTCTCGAGCTACTTAGACTGCCTTGTTCTGGTCCTGACTGAATAAACAGATTTCCACTCAGATTAAGTTTCTGGTTTTGAAAATCCACACCACCTCTGGGCTTTGTTTTAACTTTAATTTCCAGAGTCAAAGCTTCCCTGGACTTTTAAGATTTAGCCATGCTGTCCTGTTTGGACTTTCAGCTTCTGTACAATTATTTCTAGTTGCTGTCAACAACCTAGTCTCAGGAGATGACTGAAAAGACAGCCAATCCCCACTCTCCAGTTCTCTATGGGCTCTCATTTAATACTGATTTCTAGGTCTCATGAATCCAAGCAAAGCTTCTGAGTCAGGGAACATATTTATGTGCTGAGAGAATGACGTGCCCCAACTCTGCATGGGCAGAAACACTTGTTCTCAGGACCCTTCTGTACCTTGCCCTATGGATTGGCTCATCTGACTGTTCATTCATAATCTTTATTATATTTCTGAATTCATGCTAAGAATTTAACAAGCACTATCACATTTGATGCTCAGGAAAACTCTGTGAGGTCAGTTCACTCATTATAACCACTATAAAGGTGAGAAAACTAAAGCTCAGAGATGTTACACAACATTTCTAAGGTCTCATGACTGGTGGACAGTGAAGCAGGATCTTGACTGATTCCAGTACTTTTAACCTTGACCTTTACTCAAGACAAGGGAAATACGTATATCGTTTTCTACCCATAGATCGTGTGCAGGTCATTCCAAAAAGTGCATTTCATTGTCAAATTTTCACCTCTTAAATTAGCAGAGCTTGTGAACCCCAAACAGGTATTATAAAGAAAAATTATTAGAGACGTCCCTGTGACTCAGATGGTAAAGGAGTCACCTGCAATGCAGGAGACCCAGGTTCAATCCCTGAGTCAGAAAGATCCCCTGCAGAAAGGAATGGCTACCCACTCCAGTATTCTGAAAAATATTGGAGAAAACAGATACTTCCAATTTTGCAGTCTATGTCTTGGTGCTCAGGCACCCCTTACCTGGCCACAGAAATGAATGCTGGAGGGAAATGGAAAGTCTTATGCATTGCCTAACTAAATTTTGTTTAGTGATATAACTACAGTAAATAGATAATATTTAACATCTTAACAAGAACAAAGTTATTTACTTCTAGTTGTTTGAAAAGAAACACTTGTAGACAATAATGTAAGATTCTTCAAAGACCAAGAAATCTGAATAAAAAGATCTTATTTTAAAATAAAATCAGAATATCCAAAGCTAGTCCACATGGGTTTATGACTTCTTAGGGCTTCAGTATTAGTCACTCAGTCATATCTGACTCTTTGTAATCCCATGGACAGTCTGTAGGTCTTCTCTGTCCATGGAATTCTCCAGGCAAGAATACCGAAGTGGGAGCCATTTCCTTCTCCAGGAGATCTTCCCGACCCAGGGGTTGAACCCAGGTCTTCTGCATTGCAGGCAGATTCTTTACTTTCTGGTACTTCCCTGGTAGCTCAATTGGTAAAGAATTTGCCTGCAATGCAGGAGACTCCAGTTCAATTCCTGGGTTGGGAAGATCCTCTGGAGAAGGAAACAGCTACCCACTCCAGTATTCTGGCCTAGAGAATTCCATGGACTATGTCCATGGGGTCGCAAAGAATCGGACATAACTGAGCGACTTTCACTTCGCTTCTTTACACTCTGAGCCACCAGGAATGCCCCCTCTTAGGGCTTAGGGCTTAGGGCTTCAAGTCGCTGAGGAATCCTCTTAGCATTACCACTCACAGGGTTATAATTTCATAATGTGTTATTCAACTGTCTCAATTTTGATACACCCACTTTTCTCAAATTTTAAGATAAAATGAAACAGAGTATTGTGAAAAACAGCAGTCTCTAAGTTCCAATTACCCCTTTGGACAAAAGCTCTGCAGAAAGTGAAGAACAAAGTCTTCATTCCCACGTCAGATGGGCTGGTTAAAAAGAACTAATTGCATAATAATTAACATTTTTAAGAAGCCAAATAGTGCAGACTTTATTTCCTCTCAGGAGACTTCACCTGCAATAAGAAAATCCGACATGCTGGCACAGAGAGTAGGTCAGGCTCTTTGAAGGCAGATGTACGAAGTAGCAGGTATGTTGCAGTTTCCATGGAACACTTTTTCTAAAGGTGACCTCTCATGAACTGTCTTCGGACTAATGCTCCTATTCACTACCTCCTTCTGATTTTGATATGAGTTTGAATACAATATCTGTGTGGTGCTAGGAGACACATCTGATTTTTACACGTCTCTTAAACAATGGCTAAATACCATCAACAATGGCATTTTCATCTCTCATGTCCAGTCTACATTAAAATGTGCTCTCATCTTTCACTCAAATTGCACTAGCTGTATGCTTTTGTCTTTCAGGCCTGCAATATTGGAAAGCAGGGCACAGGTTCTCTTGTGACTCATTATTTTAACAATATTCAATATTTCAGTCATCTCACAGAGGCATTGAAAGGAACTACATTCCTGCTCGCATGTCACTTAAGCATGTGCTGTGTGCTGTACTCAGTCACTCAGTTACATCCGACTCTTTGGGACGCAAGGGACTGTAGCCCACCAGGCCCCTCTGTCCAGGTGGATTCTCCAGGCAAGAATACTGGAGTGGGTTGCCATACCCTCCTCCAGGGGATCTTCCCAGCCCAGGAATTGAACCCAGGTCTCCCGCATTGCAGGTGGATTCTTGACCATCTGAGCCACTAGGGAAGCCAATTTAAAATAAGGAGAGAAACACACACACACAAAAACAACCCTTCTCTGAAGCTGTCAAATCCTATTAAAATTATGGTCCATTTTTGCTGAAGCCACCTCAGGCAGACCTCACCATACATTTCTTTCTTAATTCTGTAACAGTGAGGCTGTTTAGATACTTATTATTATTATTATTATTTTTAAGCAGAAGGCCAGAGGATAAAAACTGGAGGAATCTACACAGGAAAAAAATATACTATATGAAAAATAACATTTCACTGTGACTCATATGAAAAAGACCCAGAAACTTCGGTGAGCAGTTAACAGGCTGTTAGTGAGTGTTTATGATGTGCAGAGCTTTGTGGTCAATCATATATAATCTGGTGGTGAATGCATTTATTTGTGATCCTATTGAACCATTCATCACTAGAGCTGTGCTGCTCAAGTCGGGTCTGTGTACTGGGTAAGTTTATAAGTATAAAAATTGAGAGATAACACTAGGAACACTTTTTTAGAAATATTTATTTATTTGGCTACACCAGGTCTTCATCTTGGTATGTGGAATACTTAGTTGCAGCATGTGAAATCTTAGTTGCAGCTTGGATATAGTTCGCTGACCAGGGATTGAACCCAGGCCCCCTGCATTGGGAGCATGGAGCCTTAGCCATGCACCATTAAGGAAGTCTCAAAATTAGGACTTTTTATATGAATGTAACAGAAATTTTACATCATTTGCATCATTTTACATCATTCTAAAAGTTTTCAAATACTTACATTTTAAATTTATTTTTTTCTTTTTCTTTCTTTCTTCCTTTCACAGGTATATTGACTTTCCCCCCACCTCTTTAGAGAAGTTTCTCTGAGCTATCTGAAGTGCTGTCTCCAGGCCGCATTCCTCATTTTGCCCCAAAGAAAACTTAATTTTCAACTCTCATGTTGTGTATTTTTTTAAGTTGACACCTGTTTCTCAAGTAGATTCTGACACTTGTCAGCACACATAAGCCAATTGATCATAATCAGTTTCTCTATGTGTGCATATATAAACATATATGGTATATTAATTATATATGATAATTCTGCTAATTATATTGATATATTATTAACAGTAAATATTATTAATTTGATTATTTGGAAAACTCTGATAAATATCCCAAGACGAAAAGGAAATGAGATGGCTGGAAAACAATGTATGATTTACATTCATCATTCCAAATTCTCATCTGTTGCTGGTTAAATGAACTCTACTGATCAGCCAAAGTTGTGCTTTTACCAGTAGTCATGTATAGATATGAGAGTTGGACCATAAAGAAAGCTGAACACTGAAGAATTGATGCTTTTAAATTGTAATGTTGGAGAAGACTCTTGAGAGTCCCTTGGACAACAAGGAGATCAAACCAGTCAATATTTAAGGAAATCAGTCCTGAATATTCATTGGAAGGACTGATGCTATTGGTGAAGCTCCGATACTTTGGCCATCTGATGCAAAGAGCTGACTCATTAGAAAAGCCCCTAATGCTGGGAAAGATTGAAGGCAGGAGGAGAATGGGGAAGTAGAGAATGTGGATGGTTAGATAGCATCACCAATGCAATGGACATGAGTTTAGGCAACCTCCATAAGACAGTAAAGGACAGGGTGTGCTGCAACTCATGGGGCTTCAAAGAGTCAGACATGGCTTAGTGACTGAACAGCAGTGACTGATTAGTAACATGAAATCATCTGAGCACTGGTTAGAAATTAAGACCACTCCAGGCCTACTGAATCTGAATCAATATTTTTCAAGATTCCCAGGTGATTTGTATGCATGTTAAACTGTTAAACTTTGAGATGCATTGGCTCTGAAAACCTATTGTGCTGCTGCTGCTGCTGCTGCTAAGCCGCTTCAGTCGTGTCCGACTCTGTGCGACCCCTTAGACGGCAGCCCACCAGGCTCCGCCATCCCTGGGATTCTCCAGGCAAGAACACTGGAGTGGGTTGCCATTTCCTTCTCCAATGCATGAAAGTGAAAAGGGAAAGTGAAGTTGCTCAGTCATGTCCGACTCTTAGCAACCCCATGGACTGTGGCCTACCAGGCTCCTCCGCCTGTGGGATTTTCCAGGCAGGAATATTGAAGTGGGTTGCCATCACCTTCTCTGGAAAGACTATTGTGGGGACTCTCAAAAAATAGAACATGTCATATTCTTCAAGAATAAAACTAACATTAAAAACTTTCACTGCAATATACAGTATATTTCATTTGTCAGCTCTTCAACTCACAAAGAAAAATGCCAACGTACACCTAAATCCCTAATTTGGATTCATTTTGATTCTAAACTTATTCTCAGCAGCCTTTTGCTACTTGTGTGGCAGAACTCCTTGAAGAGAACAAGAGGAAATCCTAGCGCTTGCCTGGAATTCATATTGGCAAAGATTCAAATGTAAGTCACCCTGGGCACTTTCAATTTAATATAGGCAAATTTAGTTATTCCATATGAACCCTGATCTAAGATATAAGGAAACTGGGCCATAGACCTTCCTGGTAAGGCTTGGTATTAGATGGCTAAAACAGGAAAGAGAACAGGGATTAAACACCAGCAGAATGAGCATTTTCTTGAAGAGTTCTTCATTCTAGATGTCCACTACAAAATATTCAATAAAGAAAGAAAGGCTCATTCTTTGATTCACGCCCATGGTGTTTTTCTCACCAACCAAACTCTGAGCTTTTGAAGGACCATGCTAAGTATGTTCCTAAAAACCACTGGATCTTATCATGCCTATTGCTGGTCATTTCTTCCCCTAGGCTAACTCACTTCCTTGAATATGATTCTGCTGTTACAATTTGCACACCTCCCAGGGAGGCAAGTTGACACAGGGGAAAAAACATATAGCTTGTTCTAGAGACAGACAAAAATATAAATGGTTGGCCATAGTGTGCCAGGAGCCAGCATGAGGAACTCTGCCTGTGGCAAAGGTCATGAGGAAGGAGGCTTTGGCATACGCAAAGGCAGGATCAAGCCTCAGGAAACCCCCTGTTCCCGAGCATCTACCCCCAAAACCAGAGTCTGCCTACTTTACCGCTTCATGCTCTCACCTACACCTCTGACTTTATGGGGGGCTGTCCCCCACCACCTCTCTCGGAGAAGGAGTTAACTTGCAGCTCCAGTTAATAAAAATTCTTGGGTGTGACAAGGGTGTCTCAGGTCAAACCTCTCTGCTTGCAGACTAGCTTGTGTGGCAGGATTATCCAGACTCTTGCTACTACGTACATGATTGTTTACAACCTCTCAACCATAAACAGCACAGAGAGTTTGGAGTATTTTGAAAGTCTTAGTTAGCATTGGGTATTTCTAAAGATAAAAATCATGTTGATGAAGGGTTTTTCATTTATTGGGCTAATGTTTGCTGCTAAACCCCCTGCCCTTATACATGTTAATGAATATATAACTAGCATATAGGAGAAATAAGTATTAACCTTTAAGATTAACCATGTTAAACCTTAGGCTAAGTAAATTCCTTTCTTAATTATAACCCACTACACCCTCACCCTATAGGAATGCAACTTTATCTGGTACCTTTGGAGGGTGGCGCCTGGTTTAAGAAAAAATCACCCCTGGAAAATAAGTTTTCTGGTTGACAGACCATTATCAGAAAGAAAGGATCATAAAATGTTAGCAGGCCCCCTGGCCAGAAGATGATGTAAACCCCTAAGACCTTTTTGTATACATTTATATGAAGCACCTGATTTTGATAAACGTCAGGACTGCTGACCCCACCGTGACTTTAAAATTTCCATTTGTCTCTATGTGTAACAAAAGGTATATAAGCAAACCTGAAAATAAAGAAATTGGACCAGTCACTGGAAAGACTGGTTTCCCCTGTGTGGTCTTTTCTTGTTCTCTTCTTTTCTGGCTGAATTCCCATGTGGAGCGTGGAAGCTCACCATGTCTACTTACTTGCCCTGGCTTCTAAGACCCACACGAGAGGGAGCCCAAGGGCTCCGCTATTCAAGTGGGCACCAGTGGCCTACGTAGATGGTGCAAGTTCCTTGTCTTGGAGTTTTATTGGTTTTCCACATAAACCAAGTTATTCAGCATCTTTTTCTCCACTTTTTTTTTCCTACTACACTATTTCTCTCTAATCTCCCTCCATATCTTTAATTAAGCAATTAATTCCTAGGACGCTGACTCCATCCCCGCTTCGAATTCCCTTGATCCACTAGAGCTGGACCCCACTGGACCCTGGCAATAGTGGGCTTTGAACTCCAAAAATTCTTTTCCTCTAAAATCCCTGTTGACTTACACAGCACTTCAATTTATTGCAGAATGGAAGTTGGATGAATAAAATAATGAATGAATGGAATGAAATAACTAAATATCAGTTAAATTATTCTGATAAAATATAGTGCCCATCATTTTTTATTTGTCCTGGGAGGTTATCTATTCTTATGTTATATTGTCATCCTTACAGTTATACTTGATTACAATGCAGTTTTACAGTTCCAGTTGATATGCTAACTTGTCTCATTGGAGAAGCCTTTTCTAATCAGGTCAAAGCATTTTGTTTTTTCCTTCCTGTAAATCTACATAATCCATATATTTCAAATACTGATTTCATTTCACTCATGAAAATTCAACAGTTATGCTAAACATTGTGTTCTGGAAGTTCCTTAGGTAGGCTCATTACAATCTTCTTGAAAATAAAACTCAATGTAAACTGATTTCCTTTGGTAAATTAGAGCTGAATGATGTTTATTATGGAGAAGGCAATGGCACCCCACTCTAGTATTCTTGCCTAGAAAATCCCATGAATGGAGGAGCCTGGTAGGCTGCAGTCCATGGGGTCACTAAGAGTCGGACACGACTGAGTGACTTCACTTTCACTTTTCAGTTTCATGCATTGGAGAAGGAAATGGCAACCCACTCCAGTGTTCTTGCCTGGAGAATCCCAGGGACAGGGGAGCCTGGTGGGCTGCCGTCTATGGGGTTGCACAGAGTTGAACACAACTGAAGCAACTTAGCAGCAGCAGCAGATGTTTATGAGTTAGGTATATCTTCTACTTTAGGAGACAGCAACCCTCTCTTGAGAGTGAAATACCCTATTATTACAGTCCAACTCATAAGCTATTTTAAATATTGACTCACAAGCTCAGGAAAAAAAAATTGGCAAGACCAATCAGAGAGTCAGAGTTTGTATAGGATGTAGCTGTTTGAAAATTAAGAATCTTAGACAAGATGCAAAAGAGTGGGAAAAAAAAAAAATCCACAAAGAGAAGTCCTGAAGATGGGTAGGAAGTAAGGAACTGGTGTTGAAAGCATTGGAAAAGATGAGAATGTCTTTGTAGCAAAATCATTAGGAATGACTGATACATATGAACTAAGCATGGTATAGGTGTGATACACAAACAGCAACTAATCTATGATGAGAAATAAGTAGCAGATAAGGATCTGTTTTTCCTATCAAAGCAGGTTTTGTTGTTGTTCAGTTGCTAAGTTGTGTTTGACTTTTTGCAGCTCCACAGACTGGAGAACACCAGGCTTCCCTGTCCTTCACTATCTCCTGGAGTTTGCTCAAATTCATGTTCATTGAGTCAGTGATGCTATCTAACCATCTCATCCTCTGCTGCCCTCTTCTCATTTTGCTTTCAATCTTTCCCCACATCAGGGTCTTTTCCAATGAGTCAGCTCTTTGCATCAGGTGGCCAAAGTATTGGAGCTTTTTAACTTCAGCATCAGTCCTTGCAATGAATAGTCAGGGTTGATTTCCTTTAGAACTGACTAGTTTGATCTCCTTGCTATGCAAGTGACTCTCAAGAGTCTTCTCCAGCATCACAATTCAAAAGCATCAATTCTTCTGTTCTTAGCCTTCTTTATGGTCCAACTCTCATATCTGTACATGACTACTGGAAAACCCATAGCTTTGATTATATGGACCTTTGTCTGCAAACTGATGTCTTTGCTTTTTAATATACTGCCTAAGTTTGTCATGGCTTTCCTTCTAAGGAGTAAGGGTCTTAGTTTCACAGCTGCAGTCACTGTCAGCGTTGAGTTTGGAACTCCAAAAAATAAAACCTGTCACTGGGTCCCCTTTGTTCCTTATTTACCATGAAGTGATGAGACCAGATGCCATGATCTTAGTTTTTTGTACGTTGAGTTTTAAGCAAGCTTTTCCACTCTCCCCTTTCACCTTCCTCAAGATGTTCTTTAGTTCCTTTTCACTTTCTTCCATGAGAGTGGTATCATCTGCATATATGAGTTTGTTGATATTTCTCCTTGCAATCCTGATTCCAGCCTGTGATTCATCCAGCCCGGCATTTTGCATGATGTACACTGCATATAAGTTAAATAAGCAGGATGACAATATACAGCCTTGGCATAATCCTTTCCCAATTTTGAACCACTCCATTGTTCCATATAAGGTACTAACTGTTGCTTCTTGATTTAAATACAGGTTTCTCAGGGGACAGGTAAGGTGGTCTGGTATTCTCATTACTTTAAGAACTTTCCACAGATTGTTGTGATCCACACAGTCAAAGGCTTTAGCATAGTCAATGAAGCAGAAGTAGATGTTTTTCTGGAATTCACTTGCTTTCTCTATGATCCAACAAATCGAAGCAACTTGATCAAATCAAAGCAGGTAGCTACAATAAATTTTTGGAAATTTATACTCAGTTTTATCCAGCTAATCTCTCACTTTTCTTGCCATTATGTTTAAGTGCTTTAAAATAAAATAGTTCAAAAATAGCTGTAATTTGCATTTCTTGCTATGGAGGAGGAGGAGGAAATTATCCTTTACCCTTCTGGCTTCTTCTGTCTGGTTTAAGAATTAAATTGGCCTAAGTCAGATTAATAGGAGAAAATTAAACAAAAGTTTAGCAATGTGTATACATGGGAGAGACCCAGGAAAACTACATAAGTCACCAAACTAAGTTTCTCTGTGTGTGTGTATGTTTTATTTATTTTCCAAATTGGCCAAAAGAAAGTGAAAGTGTTAGTCACTCAGTCGTGTACCACTCTTTGCAACTACATGGACTGTAGCTTGCCAAGCCCCTCTGTCCACAGAACTCTCCAGGCAAGAATACTTGAGTAGCCATTCCCTTCTCCAGGGGAATCTTTCCACCCCAGGGACTGAACCCAAGTCTCTTGCATTGCAGTAGTTTCTTTGCTGCTTGAGCCTCCAGGAAAGCCCCTAAATGGCCAAAACCTTCACCTTAAAACCCATGTTCAATGAAAGACAAAAGAAAACGTTGGCAGAGTAGTGGTTTGGGACTTCAAAGGACTGTAAGGCAATACACATGGAGATGGAAAAACAAGTTTGTTGGGCCAGGTTGAGACAGTGAGACATAGGCATGAATTTTAGCAAACAGGCTTTGCTAGGTTTCTCCCTCTCTTCGTCGCTGATAGCTCAGTTGGTAAAGAATCCACCTGCAATGCAGGAGACCCTGGTTTGATTCCTGGGTCAGGAAGATCTGCTGGAGAAGGGATAGGCTACCCCCTCCAGTATTCTTGGGCTTCCCTTGTGGCTCAGCTGGTAAAGAATCCACCCATAATGCAAGAGACCTGGATTCAGTCCCTGGGATGGGAAGATCCCCCAGAGAACAGAAAGGCTACCCACTCCAGTATTCTGGCCTGGAGAATTTCATGGACTATGTAGTCCATGGGGTCGCAAAGAGTTGGACACAACTGAACAACTTTCACTTTCACTTTCCCTGTCTACACACTTAGTTCATACTATAGCTCTAAAGTCATAGCTCTTTCCTGGGGCAGGTTCTACACCTACATTCTTTTAGGTAGTTGGAGGGGAAGTTCTAAGGCTTGTCCTGTGTCTTTGGGGCTTTAAAAATAATCAGCCTAAATAAATAGTCATGCAAAAGAGATGTAATTTGAGGCAGTAAATTGTGCCACCCTACATCACCTCAACTCCTATTGCTCACCACACACCACCCAGCCTGAAACTATACTTAACCAATTTCAAGTAATTGCATTTCCTTAACTGATGGCATGCTTTATTTTCCCTAGGTGTTAAGAACTGTGATAATTAAATGAGGCAAATAACTTCTTCTTTGTCCTTTTTATAGCCCAGGAATCAGCAAACTTGAAGTCAGTTCAGTTGCTCAGTCATGTCCGACTCTTTGTGACCCCATGGAATGCAGCACTCCAGGCTTCCCTGTCCAGCACCAACTCCCCAAACTTGCTCAAACTCATGTCCATTGAGTTGGTGATGCCATTCAACCATCTCATCCTCTGCCATCCCCCTTCTCCTCCTGCCTTCAAACTTTCCCATCATCAGGGTTTTTTCCAATGAGAATCCATCTGATTATAAATAAGTGAATATAGAAGTTTTAGAGTCACAAAAACAGAGGATGTTGGACACCTAAAGCTTTGAAATAATGAGGCTTGAGATCAGAGAGCTCTTGAATTTCTTCATCCCTTTAAATTCTGAAATTCTATCTCAAAAGTCCCTTCTTTCAGCGAAGGGGAAATTTACAGGATTGCTGTCAAGGTCTATTCCAGGCAAGGATACATTTTCACCTCTTCAAAACCTCTTCCTGATGCTCGTTGGGTTTCTCTGTCCTCAACAGTTGGCCTACCTGATATTTCTTTAACACTCACATCATATCTCTTTTCTCTGTTTTCCTCCATCCTAGAAATCTTTCAAGAGGCAGAAGAAAGATGAGACAGATGAGGCCGATACTTTCAGAGACAGGTTGAGGCAATGGGTAAATTCAAATAGAGATTCTATTTCTCCCAGACCCTATGTTCATTTCACCTCATCTGGCTTCAATCCCAGCTTCTTGTTCTTGTTTTTATTTCCCCTCTGCTTTTTCTTTCCTTGAGCTGCATTTCTGATGCCAGGTGGGAGCAACAGCTGAACACTGTGGAGGAGCAAGATACAGAGGGCTGGATGAGGATGTTAATGATGTTCTCTGACAAAGCCATCCCATTCCAGCCTCAGTGATGGATAGTATCACTGGAGCAAACCCCACAAAAGTGTTCAACTTTTCTCATGAGTCTGCAGTTTCTTCCAAAAAAGTGAAATTGTATCAAATGGTAAAGGAAACAGACATCTGTTTCCTTCAGCAGTAACTTTCAGACAGGGCAACATAATATAAAATAAAACCCAAGGCCAATTCCTGATTGAATTGACCCGAGTTAAACTCTGATTGAAATTTGTAGCCTTTAGAATAGAGTTCACATAAGAATTGCTATTTTTTGAAGTGTCTGTACATGTCAAGTTGTACTGCTGCTGCTACTAAGTCACTTCAGTCGTGTCCGACTCTGTGCGACCCCACAGACGGCAGCCCACCAGGCTCCCCCTTCCCTGGGATTCTCCAGGCAAGAACACTGGAGTGGGTGGCCATTTCCTTCTCCAGTGCATGAAAGTGAAAAGTGAACGTGAAATCGCTCAGTCGTGTTCGACTCTTAGAGACCCCATGGACTGCAGCCTACCAGGCTCCTCCGTCCATGGGATTTTCCAGGCAAGAGTACTGGAGCGGGGTGCCGTTCCAAGACAATTCAGGGAGGATATGAAAAAGTTATTCATTTGCTTGTCAACAAATATTTGTGACTATTTGCAGTAAGTGTCATGAATGTGCCTGGCAATAAAGTATCTGTTAGGTATCAGGCAGCTTGCTAGGCTCCATCATCATTATTTCTATGTGGGCCACAGAGAATTGTAGCAAAATTCATGTTGATGCCTTTCTGAATTATGGGAACTATTTCCTATGAGATTCACATTTCTTAAGAGGGGAATGGCATACAGTTCCAAGCTATTATTAAGACTGAAGCCATCTGAACACCTCCAAGATGACTAGTACACGACAAGGGCATCAGTGACACTTCATGGCTTTGGGATAATGTCCTGGGATATTTGGGGCTTCCCTGGTGGCTCAGATGGTAAAAAAAAAAAAAATCTGCCTGCAATGCAGGAGTCCCCAGGTTCAATCCCTGGGTCAGGAAGATCCCCTGGAGAAGGAAATGGCTACTCACTCCAGTATTCTTGCCTGCAGAATTCCATGGACAGAGGAGTCGGGTCAGACACGACTAAATGACTCACACTTTCACTTTCCTGGGGTATTTACTGATTGTTACGTGTAGAGATCTGATATTGACAGAAGAATAAGGAAATGTGGTGCACTTATTTTTCTAAAATACAGTTTGTATAGAAATGACATGGTTAAATCTATATGATAAACAAATAATAACTCTACACCATTTTGCCTATTAACACTTCAATAGCAACTTACTTTGGAGAAGGCACTGGCACCCCACTCCAGTACTCTTGCCTGGAAAATCCCATGGACAGAGGAGCCTGGTAGGCTGCAGTCCATGGGGTCTCTAAGAGTCGGACACGACTGAGCGACTTCACTTTCACTTTTCACTTTCATGCATTGGAGAAGGAAATGGCAACCCACTCCAGTGTTCTTGCCTAGACAATCCCAGGGATGGGGGAGCCTGGTGGGCTGCCGTCTATGGGGTCACACAGAGTCGGACACGACTGAAGTGACTTAGCAGTAGCAGCAGCAGCAACTTACTTATTTAAACTGGGCTCATTAGAGTCTTTAAGAACATCTTAGCACACAACAACAACACCCAAAGGGCCATAGGAAAATTAAACCAGAAGCCTAATTTATCTGGTGGTCAAGTACAACCATGTCATTGGATGTGCTAAGAATTGTTTCTCTGTAAGGATAGTTGATATACAAAATCTAGTACGGCAGAAACTTGCAGCCAGACATAAAACTTATTTGAATGAGATTTCAGGGCTTTGATATCATCTATTTTGACCCGCAATTTTTCAAATGAGACAATTGAGATGCAGGGAAATTATTTATGGACTTTAGTCTTAGCAAAAAACAGATGTGCTTGTTTCAGAACAGGTTAGACCAATAACAATAATAGTTGAGTTTTTGCTTTTCTTGATTTTCCACCATCTCTCTCTTTTCCTCTCTTCCTCATCTGTCTCTCTCTCTTGCCTTATACCTCTCTTCTCCCTTTCTATGATATCTTGCCCCTTGTTCCATAAATAATTTCTTGGTTGATACTTGAGCAGAACATAGTACAAATGGAGCCAGAAAAAACAAAATATCTAAATGCAAATTATCCCAGCTTGCATTATCTGGGGTAGTAGCAATGTTACAGAAAGAGATTTCCTGCCATTATGGCTATTACTTAAGGATACATTTTGACAGTTTTCAAACCTTAATAGCTTGCAACCTATGGTTGTGTCAATAATGTAACTTGCCTTATTAAACAAGAAAGAGAAAAGTAAGGGAAAATGATTCCAGATTTTATTTTGCATTCTTCGTTCAAACAAGAAAAGCAGAAAAGAAACAAAGCATAAAAGAACTTTCAAAGGAATATTATGCAACTTAGATCAGCTTGTATGATCATTCAGTGTTACTAATGATATAGAAGCAGCAGGAGTGCTTCAGAATATTTTTATAAAGTAGGGAATATAAGTTTTAGGACATGAATTCACAGCTATTGGAAACAAGAAAACCAGATCCTGTGCTTCATCCACTCACTGCTCTGATAACTCACCCCACCACCGCCCCTCCCCCAAACCAGCTGAGCCCCTGCCTGCGCCCCACCCCACCTCCCGGTTCTGCCTCCGCTGTCTCTATGTCTCTAGCGTGGCTCTCTCTCGCTCTCTCTGTTTTTCTTCCTTTCCTGCATTCATCTTTTCTTTATCTCTTCCTCTCCTTTTATTCTCTCTCATAGGAGGGGAATTTAAGCTCTCACGCCCTGCTGTACTCTATGAAAAAACTGAGTTTTGCATGTTTGTAAAATACAATTGTCTTTTGTTTACAATTTACATTTTACATTGAATTTACAATACAATTATTTTTAATCAACTTTTAGCAGCAAACTCCCCAGGAATGCCAAGATGAATTAGTCCATCCCAGACTTGTCATAGTTTCCTAGGTGGCACAGTGGCAAAGAATCTGCCTGCCAATGCAGGAGACTCAAGAGATGCTGGTTTGATCCCTGGATCAGGAAGATCCCCTGGAGTAGGAAATGGCAACCCACTCCAGTATTTTTTCCTGGAAAATTCCATGATCAGAGGAGCCTGGTGGGCTACACAGTTCATGGATTGCAAAGAGTCAGATATGACTGAGCACATGAACAGACACAAACACACACGCACACGCACGCGCGCACACACACACGCACACACACACACGTCAAAGTCAGTCTTTCAAGCAAAGAAGTGCGTCCTGATTTGGCGAATGACCAACATTCCTATTCATATTTGGCTGCTTTTACCTCAAAGTGAATAGCAGTCCAAGAATTTGAGATAATGCTGGAGTACGGCAGGTCTTTCTCTGCTAAAACTTGCTCTTAGAGAAAGATCTGAGATTCATTCACACTGTATTAACTAATGAACATATAAAGTGCTAGGAAAGAGATTGTGCGCTCAGTCGGGTCTGACTCTTTGCAGCCCCGTGGACTGTAGCCCATTGTGCTGCTCTGTCCATGGAGTTTTCCAGGCAAGAATCCTGGAGCAAGTTGCCATTTCCTACTCCAGGGGATCTTCCCAAGCCAGGGATCAGACCCACATCTCTTGTGCCTCCTTCATTGCAGGCAGGTTCTTTACCATTGCGCCACCTGGGAAGCCCTAGGAAAGAGATTATAGACTTTAAAGAGATATACTTTAGTCAGGTCCAAGCACCAAGTTAAAATGGTTACCTTGGAGCTATAAAAATTAAGCATATCATGAAGGCAATCTCATACCCCTAAAACAGGTAACAGTTGTTTGGCCCTGAGGAGAAAGAATTAAAGAAGAGAAAGAAGGAAACAGAAAAAAGAAAAGAAATGAAAAAGATAATTAAAGATAGCATAGGGACACTATTTGAATTGAAACGGAAACTGCCAATTTATATGTGGCCATGATGTCAGACTATATGTAAAAGAGATAAATTGCATTATCTATCATCTCACCGGAATATATCCTTCTACTTAAATGACTTCTTCCAACCCCCTTGACCAGTTTCCTATATTCTTTAGTTTGCTATTCTCCTGGTATTTCCTCCTCATTATAATGTTTGAGGCATTTTTTTTTAATTTGAGAAAAAGAGAAAGGATCTTTGAACTGTATCTTGAGGTTTTTACAGGAAAGGTTTGAAAGAAACTCAATGGATATGCTAAATAAATACACTCCTGGAGACAGCAACTTGAGGTTGTGCCCTCAAACTTTAACTGAATAAGACTTTTGCAAGATAAATTGTGAATCAATGCAGTTCTTTCCCAAGTGGAGTATAAGACTATATTCATACTTGAATTTTATAGATATTTCATTTATCTCTCTGAGTTTTCTTTTTTAAAAGAATATTGCATTTCTGATTCATTATTTTAATTTTGTTTTTAACATTTCTGAGATTAGCCTCTCAGGTCAGCTACTCCTCAATGCAAACATACTTCATCTAAATTCTGTTACTAGAAGATTCAGTAGTGTTTGGTAAGTAACATACTTTAAGATGAGACAGGTTTCAATTGCAAGCTATGTTCCTTATTAATTGTATGAATTTAGATATGTTATTAACTTCCTGAAACAAAAGTTTCTCATCTACAATATGATGCATTAAATTAATTCATCTCACAGTGTTGTTATGAAGACTAACAAACCAGGGTCTCCTCAGAGCAGTTATTTAAACCCTGACCTGGGTGTCTAGTGCAGCCTAACTCACTATGGAGATTTTAATTTGCTAAAATAATGTTGAATGGAGATCTTCAGATATGACTTAATGGGAGCCACACATCATAAATTCCAAGAGGGCAAGATGGGGATTTCTGCTAGCCAGTCTGCTTCCATGAAGCCCAGGGCACCTCTTTGATAAGATCGGAAGTCATCAAACAAACATGAGGCATCTTGATTTTTCTGCTCTGTCAGGGAAGGTTTGGGTTTCTTGACTCTAAGCTACCTACCCCAGTTTCCCATCTCCGTATATCTCCTCTCAAAGCATACACTGTGTTACACTGGATTCCCTGCCTGGAAATTAATTTAAAAAGAAGCCTTCTTACACTCAGGATTCAAATCCAATAAATAATAGCTACCTACCCCATCTTGGACTTTGCCAAATTATATAGGCTGAGTTGTGTTTATGCTTCATGACAGGATGTGTTTAAAGAAAAGTTGTATTTTAGGGTCCTGGTCTGTGTGCGGGTTGGGAAAGAACTTTCAGACACAGTGTACTGCAGAAGGAAGTGTGTTTATTAAGAGTAAAGAGCAGAGGTAAAGAGGGGTGTTGCAGATATGAGGCAGAATAAGGGAATAGAGTTCGTCAGAGCAAGAGGTGCTGTTAGTACAGCGGGCTGGCTCAAGGGAGAGCCAGTGCCTTTCGTGGGCTAGTAGCCAATTTTTGTAGCCTCAAGACAAACAAAACGCCTGCTGGAAGGGTAGTATTAGGTGATTGGTTAGGGTGCTAGAGGGTGGGTATTTTAACCTAATATGAAGTCGGGGAGCTGGCTGATTTAGATCAGGGGGCTTATGGCAATGGTGGCTATGGGGCTTGATCAGTTCCAGAGATAAACTTAGGATGGGTTTCTGCACCTGTGACCTTGGTATAGGGCTCCACATTTCGTCTCTAATGACCCCCAACCAAAGCTCTTTCTCTTGAAGCAGTCTCAGAGTCAGGGAAGGCCCAGGCCATACAGATACCCCAAGCAGTCTAGTAGTGTGATATCTCTTCAAATTTCTGTTCCATTAATATTTTAATGCTTATCTAGAGGGAAGGATAAATGCTATGTGGAGTAAAGGCAGAGGGTAGCAAAAGAGAACCAGTATTTACAACTTTTAGGGTCTCTTTCATTACAATGAGAAATTCAGCTCAGTTTCAAAGTTGAAAACTCACCATCTAATAAAAAAAACTCTATAGTTAGTTGTATCTTCTCAATTTATCCGTGTTTATTCTCAGTATACAACTCAGGGTGTTATCAACACTCCCCTTGAAAACGTAACTTACCAAAGTAGTACTTCCGAGCATTTGAGAGGTCCATCTTGCTATATTTTCAGTATTTACGTGTATGTGTGTGTGTGCTCCTGTGTATGTGTGTGTATTTGATCACTGTCCCTTTGGGTATCTCTCTGGTACTCAGAGAACATTTTGCCTCCAGAAAGCTATGGAATGGAATATTCCATCCATATTAATTAAATCACCCACAATTCCACTCTAAACTCAAAACTAAAAATTTATACCTTATTTAACTCCTATTTCAAATTAAATCTAGCCACATTCCTCTTAAAGGGCTTCAGAAGTTCTACAAGATTAATTGATAAAAGAAGATACTCATTATAAAATGCCTATAACATAGAGGTGCCCTAAAGTAGAAATTAAATCCCTTCTTCAAATCAAATTACTGCGAATAAATAAATTCAAGACTAAATCCCTTTGCTGTTGTAAATTCAAGTCCAAAGGAAATTAGCTTGTTCTTACGTGTTAAAGCACAAAAAGAAGTCAACATTCTTAACTTGTCTTAAAGAAATTAAAAATCTTTGCCTTTCCCCCCACTGATTTCCTCTTAGCTGCATGGTTTCCTCATGCCTGGGAGGAGCTGAAGTTTTGTTATCCTTGCTCTTTCCAGTGTCTTCCACTGGAATAGATATACATGTTAATTTTCTAGGGCTGTCAGAACAAAACACCACACACTGGAGTGTTCCCCAGCGGTCCCCAACCTTACTGGCACCAGGGACCAATTGCACATAAGATGATTTTTCCATAGACCACGGTCGGGGGAATGATTTCAGGATGATTCAAGCACGTTATGTTTCTCATACACCTTATTTATATTATGATTACATCAGCTCCATCTCAGGTCAACAGGCATTAGATCCTGGAGTTTGGGGACCTCTGATGTAAACAATAGAAATGCATCTTCTCACCAATCTGGAGGCTCTAAGTTCAAGATCAGGGTGTTGGTAGGTTTGGTTTCTTCTGAGGCCATTTTTCTTCCCACTGTGTCCTCACATCATTGTTCCTTTGTTCATGCGTGTGCTGGGTATTTCTCTTTGTGTATGTATGTGAGCATGTGTGTGTCCAAATTTCCTCCTCTTATAGGGACACCAGTCATATTGGATTACGCCTGCCTTCATGACTTTCCTTTAAGTGAATCACTTCTTTAAGACCTTATCTTCAAATGCATAGACTCGGAGGTACTGGAAGTTGGTACTTCAACACGTCAATTTTGAGGGAACACAATTTAGCCCCTAACAATGCAATCCTTCAGGATCTCAGAGGTATAATTAATTCTATGTCAGTTCTCTCAAGGGTCCAAAGGGACTCTAGGATAAACAAATTATTAAAGCACCATTCCAGCTACCAGAAAATTAAAAAAGAAAGAAAGTCAATTCTCATCACCTACAGTAGCGTATCCAGGAACCTGTATTTCTGAAATTAAGCCTTTGATGCTGCCGAAATCTATTGCAGTAACTCAGTGATGCCTGAGAGGTGTCAGGAAGAGAAATCCTTCATTGTATTAGCTTTGCCAGGGTACGTGTGTGCTAAATCTCCTCAGTCCTGCCCGACTTAGTGCAACGCTATGGACTGCAGGCCACCAGGCTCAAATGCCAATCAACTTGGGTCTCCCTGGAGAACACCAACTCTGAATTTATTATTAGTTGGGAGACATCTTCCATCATTAGATTATTTCCATTTACTTTACCATTTTTCAGGGGTGGGGGGATGCAGTCATGTAAAGTATCTCTTTAAGCAGAGAGATCTTCAACATAATTGTATCTTATTAATCTTTAAAAATTTCCAAAGGGGCAGCCACTTATTGAGCTGTCATTTAATTTCACCCAGAGTATTAAAAATCTCTTGGTTTTCATGTTTTCTTTGTTCCCATATCTCTGGCACCTCCATGGTGAAATGGTAAAACCACCTGCAGATTCTTTAGTGAATGGATGTTTTATACCTGTAACAGCAGTGTTTGCCTCTTGCTGTAATTGCTAAAGCTTAAGTAATGTTTCCTGGGCTTCCCTGATGGGTCAGATGGTAAAGAAACTGCCCATAATGCAGGAGACCAGGGTTCAATCCCTGGGCCAGGAAGATCTCCTGGAGAAGAGGATGACAACCTACTTCAGTATTCTTGCCTGGAGAATTCCATAGGCAAAGGAGTCTGGTGAGCTACAGTCCATGAGGTCACAGAGTCAGGCACGACTGAGTGACTAAAACACACACTCAGGTAATGTTTCCTAGGGAATTCCCAAGGTGCTCTTGGTTCTTTGGAACCAAGCTGGTCACATGTTTCTCCTGAACAGAAGAGGAAGTGCCAGAACACAGAGGGAATGGACTGCACATGGTTTCAAGAGACACAGAGTTTAAAACAGATTCTGCATGGGGAGGAAGTTCATTTATAAAGGCATGAGCATCTATGTCTCTGCTTATGCGTCTCAGACACTATCTCTCTTCAACCCTTGAATGTTCCAGACACTGAGCAGCATTTGCTTTTGAGCCATCGTTTTTGGGAAGTTCTGGCAAAATGCCTCTAATATTCTGATTTCTTCTATTACTTTGTACTTTCAGAAAGTTCACCCACTTGACTTCCGAAGAGTTAAACCTGCTTATTAAATTTCATCTGATTTTATCTTTATTTTATCTAGGGCTGTTTTATCTAGGGCTGATTTTATCTGATTTTATCTAGGGCTGTTTGCTGGAAGTAAGTGCCTTAGTTTTATTGCTTTCCTTTGCTTTCTGGCCCTGACATTTGTTTTTTCTAACAGGCTTCTTTACAATTTGCTTTATGGTAAGATTCAGTAAAATTTCATAAGTAAGTGATATGAAATTAATGAGTTCTGTCAGAAGCATCTACACTCACTTTAGTATATTGGATTAGCCTACCCAGTGACTAGTCTCCTGTCAGAGAGTCAATAACCCAGACCTGCAGCTGAATAAAACATTCTCCCAGTATTAAAGAAGAGAGACACTTTTATTAACGAAAGAAAAAAAACAAGCTGGTCACATATTTCTCTCGAACAGAAGAGGAAGCGTCAGTACACAGAGGGAATGGAAAGCACATGGTTTCAAGAGACACAGAGTTTAAAACAGATTCTGCACGGGGCGGAAGTTCATTTATAAAGGCATTCTCAGCTGTATGACAGCCCGGAAACTTACTGCTCATATGCCCTTCTGTAAACGTAGATTCAAAGAGCTAATTGAGATAATCAGAGACAATGAAACAAGAATTTGTGAGTTGGGTGGTGAGGCCCTGGGGAAATTGAGGACTGTTATGTCAAGTAAATATGTACATTTCAGACACATACAAAACCCAAAAATCTTCAACAAGAATGCATGCTGAAGGAAAACAAAACTTCATCTGAGGCTTTCATTCCAAGATGTATGAGCAGACTTTAGGACATGGTACAAAAAAGTGATAATAGCATATAAAATCTTCAGTGAATAAGGGAGTACCATAATTATTGTATTGCTCCTAATCTAAAAATACAGGATATTTTTAAAGCATGATTTTTAAGTATAAATATAATTACTAGCAAAAATATCAAGCAGGACATGAAACTATAAGAGAAGAAAATACTCAACTCATGAAATCAAACTCAGAAAATAAAAGAAACAATTCATATAAATGTGAAATATATTTGTAACTTAACCAGCTACAATGGAATCATGCTTGTTTGTGCTTATGCTCCGTCATAGTTGCCATTTCCTCCCCCAGGCGATCTTTCTGACCCAAGGATCGAATCCCTGTCTCCTGTGGCTCCTGAATTGGCAGGCAAATTCTTTACCACTGAGCCACCTGGGAAGCCCATAACAGAATCATAGATGTATTAAAATATTTTTAAATACAGCTACTCTTTTTCAGTCAATAAAACATATTTTATGCAAATGCAATTTGTAAGCTCTAAAACAAATGCTGCTGCTACTGCTAAGTCACTACAGTTGTGTCCTACTCTGTGCGACCCCATAGATGGCAGCCCACCAGGCTCCCCCATCCCTGGGATGTTCCAGGCAAGAGTACTGGAGTGTGCCTTCTCTGCTAAAACAAATGAGACAGTGTCAAATTTGACAACTAAAACTTTGGACAAATATTTATAAGAAAAGCAAATATATATAATAGAAGCAATATTAATATATAATTTAAATGTTAGAAAGAAATAAGAGCATTGTGTGGAAATAAATTGGGATGTAAAGTCACAAATCACATTGTCTAGTAATACAGTATCAACACAAATAAAGAAAAAAGAGGTACACCTAGCGTAAATTATTGTAAGATCCTGGGAAACCTCTACCAGATCACGAAACATTGTTAAAATGACATAGAGCTTGAATCATTAATATATTAGCTAAGAGATTTGGACTTTGTAAGTAAACCAAAATATGTTTAAATCCCACTTCTCAGCTTGCAAGCTTCCCTGATGGCTCAGACAGTAAATAATCTGTGTGCAATACAGGAGATCTGGGTTCGGTCCCTGGGTTGAGAAGAACCCCTGGAGAAAGGAATGGCTACCCACTCCAGTATTCTTGCCTGGAGGAGCTCATGGACAGAGGAGCCTGGCAGGCTGCAGTCCATGTGGGTGCAGAGTCAGACACGACTTGGCAACTAACATTTTCACAGCTTGCAACGTGCATGTGTGATAAGTTGTGTCCGACTCTTTACAACTCTATGGACTGTAGCTCACCAGACTCCTGGGTCCGCGGCATTTTCCAGGCAAGAATACTGGACTGGGTTGCCATTTCCTCCTCCAGGGGATCTTCCTGACTCAGGGATCAAATTAGCATCTCCTATGTCTCCTACATTGCAAGCAGATTCTTTACTACTGAACCACTGAAGAGAAGTAACTTCTTTGGGTTAGTCTGTCTACAGAAGACTCAGTGGCCTCATGGGTACAATGCAGAAAAGAAAAACAAACAGTTTTCTGGATTACTGTGACATTAGCAATGTGACATAGAAAAAAAATGTTTGGTACACTGCTTAATATATAGAAGAATTGCAAAATATTTTAATTATTATGATCATTACTACTCTTATTGGGTATGGACAATTTATCATAAAACCAACAATCAAAAATCTCAATAAGTGTAAGTGATCTATAGTACAAGAAACACAGAAATTAATATTAAAAGTTTACATTTACTATAAATATATTAAAATTAAAATAAATATATTTCCACAAATAAAATTCCTTTTCATAATTAAGTAGCTATTGTTTATAAATTAAAATTATAGTAGAAAGAGTGAGAAAGACATTATTACTCGGGAACCAATAATGTTAAAGAGAACACATGTGTTGTTCCCTTAAACTCAGGAATTAGACAAAGATTCCCACCATAAGACAATCAACAGTGAGCAGTATGCTGCTGCTGCTAAGTGACTTCAGTCGTGTCTGACTCTGTGTGACCTCATAGACAGCAGCCCACCAGGCTCCCCCATCCCTGGGATTCTCCAGGCAAGAACACTGGAGTGGGTTGCCATTTCCTTTTCCAATGCGTGAAAGTGAAAAGTGAAAGTGAAGTCCCTCAGTCATGTCCAACCTTCGTGACCCCATGGACTGCAGCCTACCAGGCTCCTCCGTCCATGGGATTTTCCAGGCAAGAGTGCTGGAGTGGGGTGCCATTGAGCAGTATACATATTATTAAGACACATTTTACTGAAGGATATAACTTTCAATTTAAATAAATGAGGGGAAAAACTTAATGACTTTCTGTATAGGAGCCTCAATATGTCAATTGTCTCTTAATGAGTTTATAAATGCTCAATTTACCTGTTAAGGAGTGTATGGAATGATTTCAATTAAAGTAAAAATTCCACATAATTTTTAAAATATTTAACAAAGTTGTTTTAAACATCATATACAAGAAGAAAGCGTGATAATTACTAGAATATTTTCGCAAAAAGACTAATGTGAAGAAATAGATTAACTAAATAAACTATTTAGAACTATTTCTATTCAATAACTATGTATGTATATCCTACAATAATTTAAATTTGTGACATTTTCTCAAGAACAAACAGGCTGTTGAAAGAAAGAATAAATATAGTTTATAAAACCTTAGTGAAAGTAAACTTGGCACTTTCCTATGGGGAAAGAAAGTGTTTTTTAATAACAATTATTGGGAGAATTGACTAAATAAGAGACAAAAATTTAAAACCACCTCTCTTATACACATTACAAAAATTTTCTTTTTATCTTATCCAGGAACTGCAACTTTTGCATTCACCCACTCACGTTTTTATAACACATTTTTTTCAGTGTCTTTAAAATTAATACATATACATCATGGAAGATGGGAATATAGGGAAAATTGCATGGAAGATATTAAACAATATTTATGGATCTTATTACCTAAAGATAGCTGTGGCTAACATTCAGTATTATAGTTTGTCCAGCTTCTCCCTCTCTATATAGGTATATATATTGTAGATAGATATGTATATATATAGAGAGAGATAGATATGTATATATAGATATATATTATAGATATATCTGTATATATATAGAGAGAGATAGATATATAAGTTATACTTTGTCCAGCCTCTTTATATATATGGCTTTCCCTGGGGGTTCAGATGGTAAAGAATCTGTCTGCAGTGCAGTAGAGCCAGGTTCATTCCCTCGGTTGGGAAGATCCTCTGGAGAAGGAAATGGCAACCCACTCCAGTATTCTTGCCTGAAGAATTCCATGGACAGAGGAGCCTGGCAGGCTACAGTCCATGGGGTTGCAAAGAGTCAGACACAACTGAGTGACTAACACTTTCACTTTCATATGTATGTGTGTGTATATATATATATACACACACTTGCAATACTTAAAGCTTCTTGCTGCCAGGCAAGACTTAGCATAGAAAAACTTTGCGAGTTACCCTTGATAACCCACCCTGCGCCCAGCACTCCAATCATGTTGCACAAATAGGCCTTCTGACCCCACAGGTCCATGACAGTGGAGATGGGAGAATCCACTGAAAAAAACCTCAAATATATAGACTCAGAGAACAGACTTTTAGTTGCAGGGGGGAAGGACAGGGGGAGGGGATAGTTAGGGAGTTTGGGATGGACACATACACACTGCTATACTTCTAACTGATAACCAACAACGACCTACTGTCTAGCACATGGAATCCTGCTCAATGTCATATGACAGTCTGGATGTGAGGAGAGCTTGGGGGAGAATGGATGCATGTATATGAATGGTTGAGTACTTTTATTATTCACCTGAAACTGTCACAACATTGCTAATCAGCTATATCCCGATACCAAATGAAAAGCTTAAAAGTAAAAATAAAATAAAATGCGTATTAGGTAACAAGGCATGTTACGGTAATTCTTTGGGAGAGAAGAGACTCCTGCTGAACTCCAAATGCTTCAATTAGATCAGAGCAGCTGTCTGTGCAAAATTCTGTCTCTGGCTTATCATTACAATGGAGGCTATATGATTTTGATTTTAAGAATACAGATTTTAAAACTAGGCAGTAACATACCAGCTTTGTGAACTCGAGCTGGTTTTTTTCAGCTCATTGTTCCTCAGTCTTTCTCTAAAAATTAGCAGCACTAGAGAAGCAATGTCTTAGGATGTCCCAATTTTGAGTTAATTAAATGAAATAATACATGACAAAAGTTTTGAGGTCAAAATATATAATAATATAGTTAGTGATTAACAAAGTGATTTCAGAGACTCGTTTGTCTGGGTTTTTATTTCAGTTCCATCACTTGGGTAAGTTTTCAAATCTTTCTGTGCTTCTTTTTCCTCATCTGTAAAATACTGGTAGTAATTGTACGACCATGTAGGCTTATTGTGAACATAATGAGTTCACACATAGCAAGGTTTAGAAGAATGCCTGGCATTTCTAGAAATGTCAGATTTTTCTGTCACCATTTTATAGATGAGAAAACTGAGGCATAGAGAAGTGAAGTGATTTGCTCAATGTCACAGCAACTCAATGGAAGAAGTTTGCATTGAAACTCAGGCATTGGACTTCATAGTTTATTTTCTTAACTACTGTAATACCTGTGTTTAATATATATTATATATTATTTTTATTGTTAGTAGTTAAGTCAGAGGTGGCACACAAGGATGATTTCAAAACATTTTCTAAAAACTAGAGAAAAAAGAAAGATTAAGAAATGAATCCTGCTCATTTCTTGGATAGTGGTTATTGCTCCTATGTATGTATATATGTGTATATATATAAGTATCAATACCTATCCATTTATGTATATCACATTTAATCCTCTACCTCTACAATCCATATAATATGATTCTCATTTAGATAAAGATTGAGTGTGAGGAATGCTATGCTTTAATTATATGTGAAACTAACATTAGAATTAAAATCTAACCCCAAAGCCTGGGTCTATGACACAACACTATGCCAATGTCTTAATATTGGTTCTGATGTTCATTTTGCTCCTGCATAATCACTGTACTAAGAACCTAGGCTTGTTTCATATTTAGAGTAATCTGCAGAAGACACTTTCATTGCCTTGGTTTCCCTGGAAATCTCAGGCTCTGAGGAACATCAACAAGGGGGGACAGGGCGTCAGGAGATGGCAAAGTGAAATAATCAGAGTTTCACTGACGACTTCCTCCCTCCCCACTCAAAAGAACCTTTTCCAGAAAAACAGAAATACAAAATGGGTCCATGATAAAAATACTAATAATATGGTAGTTCCCATCTTCAAAGCCTTTGATAGTGCTAAGTGTTCTATTGGACAGAAAACATCAACATTCTTTCTCCTCCTTTGATCTGGATCTTGAATTATTTGATATTCTGGTGCCCAGAGTCTACCCTTTCAAGGTTTTCAGGGTAGTTACTCCACAGCCATGCTCTCTGTTTCATTTCTGGGTAAACACTACAGCTTCATTCAGGAGAGATGGGATTGCTTCAGTAGTAGGCACTCACTGGCTGCCTCCTCAGCTTCCTTTTTTTCTGCCAGCAAGAGTTGAATGTCTTTTTGGTAAATTACTTCTCTACCATTGCGCTACAGCCTTACTTTTGGTAGAGACTGACCCCCAATTCCTGGGCTTCCCAAGTGGCGCTAGCGGTAAAGAATCTGCCTGCCAATGCAGGGGACTCAGGAGACGGGTTCAATCCCTGGGTCCGGAAGATTCCCTGGAGTAGGAAATGGCAAACTGCTCCAGTATTCTTGCCTGGGAATACTATGGACAGAGCAGCCTGGCAGGCTACAGTCCATGGGATCGCAGAGTCCCACACTGCTGGGAGCCAGCGTGAGGAACTCTGCCCTTGGCAAAGGTCATGAGGAAGGAGGCTCAGTATTATGCAAAGGCGAGATCGAGCCTCAAGAGACCCCCTGTTCCCAAGCATCTACCCCCAAAACCAGAGTGCCTACTTTACTGTTTTATACTCTCACCTATACCTCTGACTGTACGGGGGGCTGACCCTCCACCACCTCTCTCGGAGAAGAAGTTAACTTGCAGCTCCAGTTAATAAACATTCCTGGGCGTGACAAGAGTGTTTCCACTTACAAACTCCTCTGAAGTTTCTCTAGCCTACCTGAACAGGTTCGTCCGGCCACATGTGATTGTTTACAGCCTCCCAACCATGACAGGCATGAGATGCTTTAAATTTTCTATATAAAGACTCTTTTGAGAAGTTAGAAAATTATTAGTATGGTAGATTGATTAGAAATTATACTGGTGAAAGGTTTTCATTTGTTGAGCCAATATTTGCTGCTAAATCTCCATATTCCCTGCCCTTATAATGAATATAACTAGCATATAGGAGAAATGAGTATTAACCTTTAAGATTAATCATGTTAAACCATAGGCTAAGTAAATTCCTTTCTTGATTGTAACCCACTACACCCTCACCCTATAAGAATGCAACTTTATTTGGAGGGTGGCGCCTGGTTTAAGAAAAAATCACCCCTGGAAAAAATAAGTTTTCTGGTTGACTGACCATTATCAGAAAGGGCCATAAAATGTCAGCAGGCCTCATGGCCAGAAGATGATGTAAAACCCCTAAGACCTTTGTGTAATTTTATATGAAGCACCTGATTGTGACAAGGGTCAGATCTGCTGACCCCGTGTGACTCTGTATTCATCCCTATGTATAACAAAAAGTATATAAGCAAACCTGAAAAATAAAGAAAACGGATCAGTTTCTGGAAAGACTGATTCCCCCGTGTTGTTCTTTCTTTCCCCTTCTGGCTGCCAAGTTATTCAGCCTCTTTTTCTCCACTAATTTTCCTACTAATCTCTTTTCTAATCTCTCTTTATATCTGTAATTAAATAAGTTTTTCCTAGGACGCCAATTCCATCTCCCCTTCGAATTACCCTGGATCCACCGGGGCTGGACCCCGGCACCACACGACTGAGCAACTGAGTGCTCATGACCCTATTCCTAGTTTCAGAGGTGGAGCCTGATTGGTCTGGCTAATGATTGGTCTAAGCTAATGTTCCATCCCCTCCAGCTACAGTGATTGGTTCAGGAATGGATGAAGGATCCCGTTTTGGCCAATGAAAGAGACTGAATCTAAACGTCTGAGCACCATCTATTTTATATTAGCTGCTTAGTCTTGGCTAAGTTACAATGCATAAATTTCTCCATCTATAAATTTATATATAAAATTTGATAGGAGAATTATTGATAGATACATGCTTACTGAATGCCATGAGAATTATTGAATGGGTAACTCCATAGTTTAGCTGTGCAATGCTTAAGGTCCTTGGGGCCCTCCACTGTTCACCATAGCAAAAAGAAGCTATTAATTCAATAGGAAAATGCTGCTGCTGCTGCTGTTGCTAAGTGGCTTCAGTCGTGTCCAACTCTGTGCGACCCCATAGACGGCAGCCCACCAGGCTCCCCCGTCCTTGGGATTCTCCAGGCAAGAACGCTGGAGTGGGTTGCCGTTTCCTTCTCCAATGCATGAAAGTGGAAAGTGAAAAGTGAAAGTGAAGTCGCTCAGTCGTGTCTGACTCTTCGCGACCCCATGGACTGTAGCCTACAAGGCTCCCCCCCCATGGGATTCTCCATGCAAGAATACTGGAGTGGGTGGGACGCCATTTCCTTCTTCAGAGAAATGCTAGTGAAAGCAATTCCTTTTAAAGATGAAGAGTGCGCTGATCAGAAGGTGGAGTGGCTAGGCCTAACAGTATGAAAATATGTTTCAAAACAGTATGAAGTCCTTCTTTTTGTTTGATTAGAAAATACTGCTTTCTAATCTATTCCTGATCACCTTGATCTTGCTTATTCAGCTGAACTTTCTTCCCCCCTGAGCTAGGAAAATTCTCAGTATTAAAAGAGGCAGGAAAAGTTAGTCTCTCAGTCATGTCCCGACTCTTTGCAACCCCATGGACTGTAGCCCACCAGGACCCTCTGTCCATGGGATTCTCCAGGCAAGAATGCTAGAGTGGGTTGCCATTCCCTCCTTCAGGGGATCTTCCTGATCCAGAGGTAAAACTCACATCTCTTAAGTCTCCTGCATTGCAGGCAGATTCTTTACCACTGGGCTACCAGGGAAGCCCTCAAAGAGGCATGCTGCTGCTGCTAAGTCGCTTCAGTCGTGTCCAGCTCTGTGCGACCCCATAGACGGCAGCCCACCAGGCTCCCTCGTCCCTGGGATTCTCCGGGCAAGAACACTGGAGTGGGTGGCCATTTCCTTCTCCAATGCATGAAAGTGAAAAGTGAAAGGGAAGTCGCTCAGTCGTGTCTGACTCTTAGAGACCCCATGGACTGCAGCCTACCAGGCTCCTCCGTCCATGGGATTTTCCAGGCAAGAGTACTGGAGTGGGGTGCCATTGCCTTCTCTGCAAAGAGGCATAGGGCTCCCTTAATTAATGCAAAACAATGTGAAAAAAATCAGAAGATACCGGTTTCAGAGAAGTTGCTACTAATGCTAAATATGTTAATTTCCTCATTTGGACAATAAAATGATCACCAGGTTCCACAGAGGTACAAATTCCTGTTGCTGCCTGTTGTCACCTTGTAAAATTTTCACTTCATTCACTGCTATTGAACAATTCACTGCTATTTTAGAACAATAATTTTGGCTTCATTATTCCAAAAGACCAAATTGTTATCTAAATAAGCTACTGATTGAGTCACTTCTGATCTTTGCCATAATTCACAACAATGTTTAAAAATTCTAATCACTATTAATTATAACCCAGATGCAAAAAAAATAATAACAGTTAACTTTTCTTGAGTGTTTTCTTGTGCCAGAGATTATTGTTAGCAATTTATACATATTAACTAATTAAAACTTCCCAATGCAGTCTGATGGGATAGGTTTATTGTTATCATAAACCTCATTTTAGAGGTGAGACAAGGCATGCACAGAGAATTAATGCAACTTGCTCATGTTTTTTTTACTAGTAAATATTATAGCCTGGATGGGAACTCAGACAGTCTGTCTCCTGGAGTCAGTCTCCTATTGACTGCAGGACACAGCAAAATGTAATTGCTACCTCCTCAATTTTCCCATGTGCCTTTTGCAATAGTAGCAAACCCACGCTATACATTATAGTTTAGCTATACCAAATCAGGAGACTGTGCCTCCCAAATTCTTTTTGCAAAAAGAATTAAACCCTATCAAAAGTTATAGGTAGCATGCAGACAGTATCGACAATCTGGTTTATGAGTAGACCTAACGAATAAATAGGAAAATTATAAAATCGATTTTGAATATTTGTTGTAGCTTTAGGGAAGTTCTCTTCTATTTTAATATTCACTGAAACGGTCCAAACACCTGAATACAAAAAGTTTAGGACAGAAAAGAGAAAAACAACTAGGAACCAAACAACATTAAGCTTGATGTTGTTCAGTTGTCAATTTGTGCCCAACTCTTTGTGACCCCATGGACTCCAGCATGCCAGGCCTTCCTGTCCCTCACCATCTCCTGAAGTTTGCCCATGTTCATGTCCACTGAAGCTATTAAGAAGCAAATTTATTTCGCTTGTATCTGAATGAAATTATTGTATCTGAATCAAAGAGTAAACACAAAACTGTGTCTAAAACAACAATAACTTCCAAGTTGTTTTTTAATTTTTAAATTCTGAGTAATTACTTTTAATAATTATTTTAAAGGTAATATATGACATATTTATTTTTTCATATTTAGAAATAGCCAAGTGTCATTCTGGGGAGAATGAGACTGAGCTATTCCTCATCTTTCTTTTATGCTTCCAATATAATCTTTATTTTCCCCACCTCCATTCTAAATTAGCCTGCTCTTTTATCCATCTTATTAAACCCCTATCCTCTATTTACAAAGAAACAGGAAAGCTAAACTGATACATTAATCCCTGGTCATGAAAAGGGGTATATTTCTGATCCTTATTTATATGCAATATAATCACTTTATAAGAAGTGACAAGAACAGTCCTAGAATAATAAGTCCAATGAAATAAAACAAACCAAGTGAAAATAGCTGAAAATTTTAAAAAGCAAAAAAAGAACTTTTGAAGTTATTCCCTGATTTTACTTTGTTTTCAGTTTTCCAAAACAGAAATAAAGAAGGAAGAGAGGAAAAGAGAACACACAGAAACAAAGGTTCCATAGGCAGGGGGAGAAGGTGGATAATAAGTTTTCTTAAATGTTTCTATTTTCTCATTTATGTTCTTCATTTCTGGCTTTTCTGTTTCATTGTCCCCAGGCACCTGGGCTTTGATGGAGATGCAAACTCAGTAACTCCCATGAATCCAGTGCCGCCTGTTACCTTTATAATCAGAGCCCATATGATAATTACTGCCATGTGTATAATCAGTGTTCCTGAACACACTCAGGTACTATTACTGAGTGATAAGGCAGACATATGTTTTGTTTTACATTTTATGAGATAGGCAATGGATGTAAATTTACTGTTTTGCACAATCAGATGATATTTCATCATAATGTAATTAGTCAATTAATGAACAAATATTGCTGAGAATTTAACACGACTCCAGAATGTGACATAGTCTTAAGGCCCAAGGCTAACTGAGTGGAGTATATTTCCTATTGATGTGGTAACCACAATTCTAAATATTGCCTGGAATAAAGTAATTTATTACAAATGAAAATACATATCACCCATGTAAGTTAATGATTTCTACTTCTAAAAGAAAAATGGAAGACTACTGTAATAAAGTATCAAAAATATGGGAAGTCAGTAGTTGTGAACCTGCTGTATTTATCAAACACTGGTCCTACCTGCATAAATGCCCCTTTGGTGTATTAGAATATTTGAAGTCAAGATCTGCAGATGAATGTGAACATTACAGGCACTGTATTTAGCAGAGGGCTGGTAACTAACTCTGGTGGCTCAGAGGTTAAAGCATCTGCCTACAATGTGGGAGAACTGGGTTCAATCCCTGGGTCAGGAAGGTCTCCTGGAGAAGGAATTGGCAACCCACTCCAGTATTCTTGCCTGGAAAATCCCATGGACAGAAGAGCCTGGTAGGCTACTGTCCATGGGGTTGCAAAGAGTCGGACACGACTGAGTAACTTTCTTTTTTCTTTCTTTGGTAACTAACTCATCAGAACCAGTCATTGGGAATTGCCTTACACAAGGGAGGAAATGTTATGGACACAATAAAATTTAGATTCAAATAAAACTCTTTCCTTGGCACCCAAAAGAAACACAAGATATCTTTCCAAGCCACTTTTTCTGTATGCAAACAAAATGCTTGAGAATCCATGGCCCTGATATCATTTCTATATGATTAGAACAATGCTCATCTTTTACAGTCTTTAAATTTGACTCCATAGGCAGTTTTTCCCACTTAGAGATTTGCTGGTTCTTGAAGTACTATTATTGCACAGTGAGGATTAGAATCTGGAAACTGGAGTCTGATTACCTGCCTTCAAATCCCTGTTTGTCATCTTCTCATTCCTATAAATTCAACTTATTTTTATTTTGTCAGTTTTATCATCTATAAAAAGGATCATGATAATATTGTTGTGCACTTCCTAACTATTTGTGTGAATTACATTAGTTTCTACATAGAAAGTGCTTAACCCAGGAGTTAACTCTAAATATAGTGCAATTTTATAGTAAATGTATTGGGGTAAAAGGAAACCGCTGAATATTGAGTGAGGGCTAGAAAGTGAAGGGTAAGAGAATGAAGAGCAAAAAGCATAAAAAAGATTTTCTAAAGGTCAAAAGAGCTCTTTCTTCAATCATTGGCCATATTTTGGTTTCTTAATACTACAGGTCTCGAAGAAACACTCCCTAAGACAGCAAGATGAATGATCCCAGGGTATTGAAAACAGACGCTGGGCGTCAGGATTGAAAAAGGGAGAACAGCTGGGTGTTTTCACTGATGTGACAAGTTTGTTTGCAACATAAGGTATTTGACTTTAGCCTCATATTTTAAGCCCCATTTTATATATTTATTTAACAGATGAGCAGATTGTAGCGCAAATTCACCTTTTGTGCTTTCTTTTACGTGAGTTTCCTAAGCCATAATATAAAGTCATATACTAAAAGTGCTTCCTCTTTTTGAAATCAAACTTTCAGATAAATGGGAGTTTTGCCAGAGATATTATCAATGTAACTGAGAGAGAATAATAAATAATATTTGCTTTGTTTTCCTTTGAGGATGGCAAAAACAAAATTAAGATGACATGCACAAAGACCACATCAATCAACAATATTGCAAGGCAGACTGGTTTAAAATCCTTTCTCAATGTGTGATCTTCATCAAATTATTTAATCTTTCTAAAATTTGGTTTTCCAATCATGAAATGGGGATCATAGCCGTCCTAGTTTTTAGAATGTTTGAAACATTTAAATGAGTATATACAAAGTTTGTAGAACAGAGCTTGCATATAACTACCCCTCAGTGTTTGCCCATTTAGTGTCGTTATCAGTGATTGATATCTGATGGAACAGGTCCTATTAACTTGTTTCCTATGATGTACCTCATAAGTACAATCAATTTCCTGAACATGGCTAAGAAGAAACCAGTTCTAAGGAACAAAATGGAGAGCGAGTACATATTTATCATCAACTTTTCTACAAAGACATAGATTCCTGTAAAGATGGAAGATACCCCTTGGAAAGATAACCCTTCCATTCCACACTCCAGAGAATCTACACGATGGTCATGACAGCCACATTATTTCATGAATGATGAAATTCACCAGCTGCCCCCCTTTGGGAAAATGGTGCCCACCCTTACAATTACGAATGTGGTTGAGCACTTTTGTGGATAACATTCCATGAACTTGTCTGGTGCTCCATACTCTTGATCTTAAAGTCAAGCCTATTTCCTCCATCAAACGCACACACCCTGAATGCATTCACAACACAGCAGAAGACAGAGTGGCCTCTTGCAAACATCTTTCTGAAAAGCTACCAAACTATACTAACAATGAAGACACTCATTTTCCAAAACTCCATATTTGCCCTTACTCTTTTTTTTAAACAAGAGGATTTTAATGCAGGGAGTTTATGTGTTTGTTTTTTACCGAGGTGAAGAGGAGCTGAAAAGCCAAAGGAGGAACAATGAGGTCACCCAGAATATGACAACAACCGCAAAAGTCTACCACCCTCTAATAGAGAGACAAGGGAGGAGGTTCAGAAAGAGAGCCTAGGGGCTTATGTCTGTTGTTGGAAGTTGGAGCCATGAAGGGTTGAACCACCAGGGAGATGCAGCTGCTTCTGGAGGTGCCACCCAGTCAAAAACGAAAGGGAAGAAACACCCAACCTTATTCTCTCTTCCCACCACCCATCTCCAGCCAGTGATTCCCGTTAGCCAAAGCCAGCTGACATGGGGGCTGGGGAAACTCAGGCTGCATGGGGATCAAAGAATTCTTAGCTCTAAGGAGAGGATTTCCCCCAGAGTGAAGAAAAGATAATAAAGGAAAAAATATATATTATTTGACACACGGTTCATGCTTCAACCTCTAACAACTTACCAAACTGGTATTTGGTATCCTATCTGATATTGTAGTAAGCACAGATATTTAATATCTAAATGTTTGCTAATAGAGCTTCCATTCTCTTTGCCCTGAAGGCTGGAAGGACAAAAGAAAGGGAAGCCAAGGTGTACTTTGAACGTCTCTGTTCTGAGATATCTGTTTCTTCGTATATTCAGCCTCATAGGACATGGTTTTAGCACCTTTAAATTAGTTTAACTTTTAGAAACTTTCCCAAGTTAAAACAATGACTGAGTTATAAGTCAAGATACCTGGGGCAGGATAAATGTCCATCATCTCTCTCACAGTTGGAACTGTAATACCCATAAATATCATTTGGAATCCCAAAGGACCATAAAGCTCTGTATAGTCAAAGCTAAGGTTTTTCCAATAGTCATGTACAGATGTGAGAGTTGGACCACAAAGAAGGCTGAGCACCAAAGAATTGATACTTTTGAATTGTGGTAAGGAGAAAACTCTTGACAGTCCCTCGGACTGCAAGGAGATCAAACCAGTCAATCCTAAAGAAAATCAACCCCAAATATGCATTGGAAGGACTGATGCTAAAGCTGAAGTTCCAATACTTTGGCTACCTGAGGCAAAGAGCTGATTCATTGGAAAAGACCCTGATGCTGGGAAAGATTAAAGGCAAAAGGAAAAGAGGGTGGCAGAGGATGAGATTGTTACAGCATCACTAACTTAATGGACATGAACTTGAACAAACTCAGGGAGATAGTGGAGGAGAGGGAAGCCTGGTGTGCTGCAGTCCATGGGTTCACAGAATTGGACGTGACTTAGTCACAGAACAGCAACAACAAGGCCCAAATAAAGGTCATTTTCTTTTCTTCCTCTGGAGCTAAGAAAGAGACATCTCTTTTTCATGATATTAAAAAATGGAATTTTTACAGCATCATTTATCTTATAGTCCCAGCAATTAGGAATCCCAGTTAGTGGAGAGATACCTTGGTTCAAAGAAGCATGGGCTCTGCCTTTTAGAAGACTAAGTGTTGTATACAAACCTTTTCCTTTTAGACATCATTTTGCAGGAGAATGAACTTGCCCCATCTCCCCTCTACACTGTGAGCTCCTGGAAGCCAAAAACCAGGTTTGATTGTCTATTTCAGTCTCTTTCTCTAGTTATTAGCACAGGTCCTTAATTTTAACAAAACAGTCAATTAATTGATTCTTTCAAAAAGTTCAGAAATCTTTTCTGAACAGTCCCACTCATATCATATGATCCTTCGTTGGTATTTCCTAAGGCTCAGATACGACAACTACTGAATAACTAAAATCTTCTAGAACCGTCCAAATTTTGAACATTCTACATACCATTATGGCAAATGCCAGCAAAGATGTCTAAATTTCTGGCTTGAGTAATATCAGTGCATTGGATGAACTTTATACAACTGGGGCAGAAAACTGTGAAACTTCAAGACCCTCTGCTCAGCCCTAGTTTATTAATCAACATGACACAAAATACAGAGTATACTTCTGGAGTCTAAAGGTCTTGTGTCCAAATCCTCATTCTTTTTTTTTTTACTAGAGGTTTTCCAAAGAGTTTTCAAGAGTTTAAAAAAATTTTTTATTTGATTGCTTTTGGTCTTAGTTGCAGGCTGTGGGATCTTCAGCTGCAACATGTGGGATCCAGTTCCCTGAACAGGGATTGAAACTAGGCCCCCTGCATTGGAAACATGGAGTCTTAGACACTGGACCACCAGGATATTCACTCCATGATTTCTTTTTCCTTCAGAAAGCACTGTTCAGTCAGAATTTAACATGGAAAGCAGATACAGATAATAGATCAAGTTTGAACTTTCCTCTTGGGGGCAGGATGAAAAACCTACATGCCAACCCATTTGGTTCCCCCTCTGTCGTGCCTAACTCACTACCCTGTGTCCCCCTGCATTCACAAACACAAAGTTCTCTGGACACAAAGGTGGGAAACCACTGATTTTGTCTTTCAGAACTTGAGTTTAATCATCTCTAAATTAGGAATGATAATACTTATCTGAATCAAGCGTGTTTATCACCAAAAAATTTCACAGCTGCAGCACTGATTTAGTGTTTCATCTTCAGATAAGATCTTACTCTTGGAAGCTTTCTTCTAGTTGGGGAGAATGAATTTGTGAACAGTATAAGTTTCCAACTTAAGTCCTGGCTCTTCACATTTTCTCCAAATTCCACTTGGAAATGAAACAATATTTTCTTTATCGTATTTCTCTCTTCTTGAGCTTGACATACAGAGCTAAACATTTCAAGCTGAAGGGAATTTGGCTTCAGTTTTTAATGTAAAATGGACCATTAGTATAAGACATGAGTGAAATGGATGGAGGCCATCTTACAAATAATCAACTCAAGTCAGATCCAAGTTGACCCTAGGCAGCACTTTTATCAACTGGTTAACAGGTACACAACATAGATCACCAGTTTTATAGCCTTCCATAGCAGATTGAAGTATTTCCAGCCTGTGCTAACAGTTCTTCACCAGCCTCTTCTTGCCAACCCCTTCCAAAACCAATGAAACATATTTCCCAGTTTTGTAACCTACCATACAAGTTACGCTACTAATTTCTATATCAATTACTTACTGCTACATGAAAAACCACCCCAGAAGCAAAATGTAAAACTACTGTCAATAATTTATATTTGCTTATGATTCTGAGTTAGCGATTTGGGTTGTGTTCAGCGAGATGCTTTTTTTTTTTTTTTAATTGCTAGTTTCACCAGGGTACTTTATAATCTTGCACTTAGAAACTGCCTCAGTTGTGACCACATCATCTACAATGGCCACAGGCATGTGCCTGGGCTTTGCCAAGTGTCAGCTACAGCATCTCTGCTCTCTTCATTTCCAAGTGTCTAAGCCAGGATCATTGCCATCTTGGTCATAGTGTTCCCACTACCAATAAAAGAGGCTAAGGCCCAGTGTGCAGATACCTCTGCTTGTGCAGCATTTGCTGCTCTTGGCAAAATTCAAAGCACAGATCCAAAAGTTGATGACATACATTTCTTCTCTTGATAGGGAGCATGCCAAAGCCACATGGAAAAGGTTCATGTATGCAATGTCAGTGTGTGCCTAGTCACTCAGTCACGCCTGACTCTTTGTGACCCCATGGACTGTAGCCTCTTGGGCTCCTCTGTTCAAGGGGGTTCTTCAGGCAAGAATAATGCAATGGGTTTCCATGCCTTCCTCCAGAGGATCTTCCCAACCCAGGGATCAAACCCAGGTCTCCCGCATTGCAGGTGGATTCTTTACTGTCTGACCCACCAGGGAAGCCCAGGCATACAAGGATGGGAAGAATTATTGAAGCTCTTTTTGAAAACACTCTAACACAGATTTATTATAATGAATTGTGAGTTGTTTTCTTTTTTTTTTTTTTTTTGAAAATCTATATTTATCCTGATAATCAAGTAAGGAAGATTAGGAAAGTCTTATTTTAAAAAAAAATGAGCAATAATGAATTCAAAGTTTTCCCAGAATTGTTTCTCAATCACTCGAATTTAGAAATACTTTTTCAGAAGTGAGATAGGAATGTGGAGTTGAATCTTGTATCTTGAGAAGTATTCATTATCCTTGGGTTTCTTGATGGAAGGCCAAAATATTCTTGAAAGAATATTGACAGCTCACAATTTCTTGAGAGATGAGAGAATCAGACTTTAAAACTTGTAGGAACAGAGGTAGATGAAAAGAATATGAAGCAAAAAACCTAACAGTGATCTGTTAGTGGGTATAGTGTGACCTCCACTAGGACATAATGAAATCTCAAGCATTTTGAGCATTTCTGCCTCTCTCTTTCAGCTTTAATTTCTAGAGAGTCATAATCTGCAATAGCCTACATTTATCATATACTGTTTTTTACTCAGCCGAGAGCCAGCTAACTAGATATGGTCTTCATGAATTGGGTCCAGTAGGAACTAGATATTTATTCAAAAGGTGACTATGGTCTCATGGGGGGAATAAATGGATGCTGGCAACCAATAAGTAGCAAAAGTCCACTCACTCTGTCTGATGAAGACTGTTATGCCTACAATAGAGGTATCTGACAAGTCATTTCCAAAGCGGCAAGCAGAAGTTTCATAATCACTTCTTTAAATTATTGAAATGCCAATGATAAGTCAATTTCAGGGACAAAAGAATCTTCTTCATTTTCCTTCTGGATCAACATTGAGGACTTTACTGGGCATACACCTTGAAGAAACCACAATTCAAAAAGACACGTGTACTCCAACGTTCATAACAGCACTGTTTATGATAGCCACTACATGGAAGCAAGCTAACGTCCATAGATAGATGAATGGATAAAGAAGCTGTGGTACATGTATACAACAGAATATTACTCAGCTACAAAAAATGAATGAGTTTGAGTCAGTTGAAATGAGGTGAGGTTAAATGAAATGAGGATAAACCTAGAGCCTGTTATATAGAGTGAAGTAAGCCAGAAAGAGAATAGGAGATATCATTATTAACACATACATATGGAATCTGGAAAAATGATACTGATGAACCTATTTGCAGGACAGGAGTAGAGACACAGACACAGAGAATGGACTCGTAGACACAGTGGGGGGAAGGAGAGTGTGGGGTAAATTGGGAGAGTGGCACTGATGTATATACACTGCCTTGCATATAACAGACAGCTGGTGGGAAGCTGCAGTAGAGCACAGAGAGCTCAGCTGGGTGCTCTGTGATGACCTGGAGGGGTGGAATGGGGAGTGGGGCAGGCTCAAGAGGCAGGGGATATACGCATACTTATGGCCAATTCACATTGTTGTACAGCAGAAACTAACACAATGTTGTAAAGCAATTATCCTTTAATTAAAAATACATTGAAAAATAAATGAAAAACACAGAAGACTTTTGGTCTTGGCATGGAGGATGTGACTTGATTGAGCAGAACTACCAGAAACCCTTCTTCTTCAATGGTAAGTCCTCTGGACCCTCTTCTATCTTGTGGGATTCCTGTCACTCGGGAAAGGGAAAAAGTCAAAGCCTCACCAGACCTGATGAATTAGCACACTGTCTCTTGGAGCTTCATCCTCATATGCCTGCGTACACTGCCCTCTCAGCAAACCCTGCAGGGCTGAGGTCATAACTCCACCTCCAGCTGTGACTGTCTGGTGTGTGATGGTTCAGAATCTGATGACTCAAAGCCATCATCCCAGGTAGCAGCCGGCTGTCTTTGGATTTCTCCTCTCTCCTAATGTTCCATTAACCTCTCACAGCTGGTCTCCCTTGGCACCATCAGCACTCTGGCTGATCTCTCCCCTTCTGGCAGCGAGGTTCGTCATGAATACATCCTCCCCCTGCTTCTCCTCCTCTCCGCCTACCAGCGCTCTCTATTAGTGCCTACTGTGCCAGAGGCCATCCATCCCGCTATCTGTTCAGCATCAGCTTCATTGGGTTTCAGCTCTGTTGGACCCTAAGGCAATGTGGGTCCAGGACCATTAGATACTGGTTGGAAGCAATGTTAGGGTACCTACTTGTGTAAGAACAGGAACTCTAGGAGAGTTGACCTCATTCCCTTATTGACCTGCTAGCATGCTCTTGTTCAGACTCCAATATCTGTAAGTGGATGCTCTCTTGCCTGGCTATAGCTCAAATTAACTACAACAATAAAAATCATAGCAACAATGGTTAATACAGTCATAATTAAAAACACTATCATTATAATAATGCTGGTCAATTTCATATAGAGGGTGTTAACTGTGCTATAACCGAGCCAAATGCTACACTCTCCGATTAAATTCTAACAGTGGCTCTGTGAGTTAGGTAATGATGGTAAGGCTATACCAGGTCACAGAAAGTTTAATAAAGCTGCCCAAGGCCATCCCACTGGTAAGAAAAAAGCTTGTACTTGATCCTGACTTCTCTATTATTTCTTTAAAGCCTGAGCTTTTAACCATTATGCATACTAATAGAATACCTACCAGCTTGGGATTTTATCTGTACCAACATTTCAAAACTAAATGTCGTCTAGTATTCAAACCATTACAAAGGTTGATAGAAATGAATCTGGTCTACTTAAATATATAGTGCATTTAGTTTGTATGAATTTAAAAATAAAACATCAAAAGAATTCCCAAGTGTAGTTCTTCAGATAACCAAGGAC
The DNA here is from genome assembly GCF_001704415.2 of Capra hircus. Classification (NCBI taxonomy): domain Eukaryota; kingdom Metazoa; phylum Chordata; class Mammalia; order Artiodactyla; family Bovidae; genus Capra; species Capra hircus. The sequence goes on along the minus strand of NC_030822.1, from coordinate 10,851,713 downwards.
ATTTCCTCCCTCTCTCCTATTTTTAAGGGCAATGCAATTGGAAAGGTGTGAGAAGCACTGATGATTCTTGGCTATTTGATTCATAATTACTTTTCTCATCAGAATAAGTCAGAGTGTAATTTGCAAGAAAACTAGGGCCATGCCTACTTACCTGTCCCAGTGCTTAAGATAGTGTCTGGCATACTATGGATGCTCATAGCTGTTTAATGAAGAAGGAAAGAAGAAAAGAAAAAGAATGATGTCAAGAAAGAGGCATCTCCAGTGATGACAGTACCATTCCTATCAACGGTACAGACAGTTCACTTCCTTGCTGCTGGTTTCCTGTGTCTCCATCTGAGGGCATTATTTGGACTTAGGAGTATTTGTCCTTTATGCTGAGCAGTTCAGAAGGTCCGGGAAGTTAAGCCCCCAAGAAGCTCCCTTAATGAGTAATTCAAGTTTGTGGATAAATAACCCAGTTTCTTAACCCCTCAGTGGGTGATTCTAAGTGAAAAGAAGAAAGGAAGGAAGTAGGAAGAAGTGCAATGGAATAAAGAAGAAAAATAATCAAAGAAAGAAAGTATAAATGGAGAAATAGAAAAAGAAAAAAGAGCCAACAGGAGGAATGGAAACAAGGAAGAAGGGAGGGAGGTAAAGAGACAAAGGGGAGAAAATGACAGAACGGAGAAAAAGGAGCGGAGGGAGAAGCAGAAAGCTAGAGCGGAGGCCATAAGAAAAATAAGCAAAAAGGAGGGAAGTGAAAAAGAAAGAATGAGAGGACCAGAAGGATATTAGGAGGAAGAAGCTAAGGCTCAAGTAAGAAAGGAAGATTAAAGGACTTAAGATATTTGTAAAAAGAAAAAAAAAAAAAGTAGTAAAAGAAACAGGCATTTAGAGACGCTGATGGCAGGGAGACACAGAGGACATTGTAAAAATAATTTCCTAAACAAACCGACACATTGTTGTGTTTCTCTCCCACAGTGCAGAAGAGCATCCCCTCATGTCTGATTACAACGCCTGGTTCAGTATGAAACACCATACCCAGGTTATAGCAGCAGGGTCTTGGTTATCTCCTGAAGGACTGCTTGCCTATCTTCTGTGTAGACGCCATGTCTCCCCTATTGCACCTTGGGTTCTTCGGTTGTTCCCCATGAAAGACAAGCTTGAGAAATACAGACTGGGGCAGCCGTAGGTTAGGCCACCTTGAGCATCTCCGTACATTTCAGGGGGCTGGGGACAGATGTATGATGCATTCCCTGGATCAAGGAGAACTTATAAGTCAGGAACAAATTTACTGAATGAGACAAATGCCTATCATTGGCATGACATTTCCACTGTGGTTAAATACATTCTTATTTATGAGTGAGAAACTTTTTCTGTCACAAGATAATTATTTATAACCCAGTCATTGAGAAAATTACTCATTTTTTCTTTTAAAAATATTTTCCATTTTAAGTAATTATTTTTTCCTCTAGACTGAAAAGATCGACCCAACCTCAAAGATGGTGACAAGAGTCAAGAATCTATAGTTTACAGTCAGCTCTGTCACCAGTTAGTAACATAGCCTGATGAACTATTTCATTCCCCTACATCTTTCTCCAGAGGAGTCTGGATAAATTCATTAGTATTCCAAGTGAGCTTTGTAGAACACCTTCTTGATCTCCAAGAACTGGGGAGACAGGGAGGGAGCCAGACCCTGTGGTCATGTTTCATGAGTCCTGAGACTTCCCTGATGGTCTAGTGGGTTAGACTCTGCACTTCCAATGCGGGGGGCCAGGGTTTCATCCCTAGATCCCACATGCCACAACTAAGAGCTCTAAGGTCACAGTGAAGAGCCAGTAAACCAAACAAAATTTTAAGAAAGAAAATAAAAATAAAGCAGTCCTGATGATTGATTTCACCATGATGAGGTTCAAATAAGCTTTCCTTCAAAGAAAAATTTCCATGAAAAATGTGAATAATGTTAACAGCACATTAATTACAAAATAATAATATTAAACATGTTTAAACTCCTTTTCAAGTCTTCTTCTATCAATCAATTCTAGTTTATAAAAAAGCGAATAAACCAAGATAAACATCCTGTAAAAACAGTCTAAGCCACAAATGGCATTTTCTTTCAATGGAAGTGGACAGAATTATTCTAAAGCAGAATTCGAGAATGTATTAAATTATAGAGACATTTGTAGAGACGCCTGCCAAATGTGTTTCTGTGGGTTTGTTTACTCTTAAAATCTTTTGTCAATTTCCCCCCCGCAGACTACAAGCAGGGCTGCCAAGCTTTCTGAGAAGCTCTGCAAAGGCATGTCTTTAGAAAGGTAGTTTAGAGGATGTACCACCTCTTATCAAAATGTCAGAGACGCACACACGCTGAGACGATTTCCTCTCTCCTTCCACAGGCATTAGCCCTCAGTCTGTGGATTAGATGGCTATCACGGAAAGCGAGTGGAAAGAGACATTAAAATATTTCTTGCCTTAAGTTCCCTTTGTGTTTTGTCCAGGCCAGAAGGGAAGTCAAAACTGCTTCTCTCCAGGGTTGGCAGTTTCCAAGAGTTCAAGCTGAGTGTGGGGTAAGGAGCAAGCAGCTTCTTGGGGCCCCTCAAGCTCCAGCTGTTTTCTTGATTTGTCTGTGAAAGAAGCAGGAAAAGGTGAAACGTATTAAGGAAATGAAATGCAAAGGTGGGAGGTGGGAACTCCTTGCTAAATTGTAGCTGCAAATTGATTTAAGAAAAGGTTCCTGGGTAGGAGCAGCAATTATGTGAAAATGGAAGTATTCCTGGATACTTCTGAAGGTCATCAAATACTTCACCACTTCTGTGACTCTGAGGGACAGAAGACTGTTTTGTTTGTTCGGAAGTTTACAGTCACAGCTCCTTACCCCAGGCTTCGAGTCACACCTGCAGACAAGACATTATTCTGGGACTCTCAGGCTCCCTCAGACCATCCGAAGCAGATGAAAAAGTTCCTCCCCAAAGAGAGAAAGCTGTTTCTTTGCAAGTAGATTGTTCTTATCAAGATAATTCCACGAAATGTTTATTCTTTAAAAGTAATTCTGTAATATGGATCCTGTTCTGTAGAAAGAAGATGAGGAACCTTATAGTAAAATGATCATCAATTAAAAATCCTGGCGTTTTCTCTTACTAGCTGGTGGACCATAGGCAAGTTACTTCATCTGTTTTCTCATCTGTGCCTGCTAAGTCACTTCATTCACGTACTACTCTTTGCAACCCCATAGACTGTAGCCCATCAGGCTCCTCTGTCCATGGAATTCTCCAGGCAAGAATACTGGAGTGGGTTGACATTTCCTCCTCCAGGGGATCTTTCCAACCCAGGGATCGAACCCATGTCTCCTGTGTCTCCTGCATTGGCAGAGGGATTCTTTACCAATGGTGGCTTAGGAGAGATGTCACTATTTTAGCTTAATTTGAAACAGGATAGTTCTGAGGTTGACAATTTTATGAAAGGGCAGAGTAGAATGAAAAAAAAGAAAAGGAATTAAATAGCTCATTTTACACGATTCATCCCCCTCAAACAATGAAGAAGTAAATGAGTTTACCCAGGAGGACTCTTGGGAAAATCAGCATTCTGCAAATGTCTATGTTGAAAACTGCTTGAAATTCTAAAAACACCTATCTGTTGTTTTACCAAAGGGAAAATATGTCACAATCCATGACAAGAATTAGAAATACCTCTGAATATGCCATAGAGAAAACAGCTATTTACTCAGCCAAAATAGCTCAATAACTTTATTGCTTAGAAAATGATTGTTTCTTCTCTGTAGAAATGATTTTCCCATTCTTGAAAGATATCCTCGGAACTGACTCAGTTTCTTTCAGGTAATCCTGAGATCTGAGCTTATCAAAAATGAGTCTGCAAGTCACCTTGAGAAGGGTGGCATGTTGAATTGAGTTAATAAACATTATTCATACATTCTGTTTTAAAATCAAATCACCAAATATGCTGTTAGGCTTTTATAATGGAGAATTGTAAAAGTAATAATGAAGTCCATGCATTATTTAAATATAAAATATAACACTGTAAACAATGCTATTGAGATACTGGATACAAACAAAAGGCAAAATGTTAACTATAGGAGTATAACTCAAAAGAAACAATGCATAAATGTGGAATGCAATATATATGTATTTGTATATAATTAAGATAAACATTAAATTACCAAGCAAATTATCCAGAAGGTAGAGGTCACATTAGGATTTAAAAATGAGGGAACACTCTACAGAGGAAGTATTATTTTACTTTGTATCTGGAAAAGTGGGTGTAATTTGTATAAACTTGTAGAGAAATTGGAGAAGGCAATGGCAACCCACTCCAGTACTCTTGCCTGGAAAATCCCATGGATGGAGGAGCCTGGTAGGCTGCAGTCCCTGGGGTCACTAAGAATCGGATACAACTGAGTATCTTCACTTTCACTTTTCAGTTTCATGCATTGGAGAAGGAAATGGCAACCCACTCCAGTGTTCTTGCCTGGAGAATCCCAGGCACGGAGGAGCCTCATGGGCTGCCATCTATGGGGTCACACAGAACTGGACACGACTGAAGTAACTTAGCAGCAGCAGTAGAGAAATTTAAAAAAAAAGAAAGAAAAAAAGCATCCTTGTTTATTGAGTTTGCTGAAGTAAAAGTGGGAAGGCCAAAAAAATGAGATAGGTGTAAGGACAGGAAATGGTAAATAGATTTGACCTTTGATATCTAGTAAGGACCCTGGTGGCTCAGAGGTTAAAGTGTCTGCCTGGAATGCAGGAGACCCAGGTTCAATCCCTGGGTCAGGAAGATCCCCCTGGAGAAGGAAACAGCAAGGAAGGAGCCTGGTAGGCTACAGTCCATGGGGTCTCAAATAGTCAGACACGACTGAGTGACTTCACTTTCACTTTTCTTTCACTTTCAATGACCTAAGTATGTTGGATGTCTGGCTAAGGTTTGTAGACTGTATCATGTACACATCCCAGGACCCAGGAAGGTTTTCTGACCAGGAAGAGAAGTAGAGTTTGAGGAATAATATGATAAAAGTGCAGGTAATAAGTTGGAGAAGAGCATGAATGGAGTTAGGACAAGCAGCTATCAATTCCTTTCAGAAGGTTTGGCTTGAGACAGAACACAAACAATATTCGAATATTTCAGATTTCAAATTATGACTGGCAATATTTATATGAGATGGGGAACCTTATGCAAACTGATGTTAACTGGGTTATCAAAAGACATGGCTCCCTCTGTCTACCCAGCTACAGAAGGATGAAATGATCTCTCTTGGTAGTCAGTGCAAGAACACTAAAGGGTTCCGACTATTGCTAATGTGTCCCAGATGCCCTGATGGCTCAGATAGTACAGAATCTTCCTGCAGTGCAGGAAACCTGAGTTTGTTCCCTGGGTTAGGAAGATCCCCTGGAGGAGGGCACAGCAACCCACTCCAGTATTCTTGCCTGGAAATCCCATGGACAGAGGAGCCTGGTAGGCTACAGTCCATGCAGTCACATGAGTTGGACATGCTGAGTAACTAACACACAATGTATCCTAAACGTCTACCATTCTGAGTAAAGCTGCTTTACTTTTCTGTGTGTCAATTTCCCTCTTTATAAAGTTGATTTAGTAATAGTTCAACTACTGTAGGAAAAGTTTAAATTAGTTCATCCATATAAATAAAGCAAACAGAATAGTGCCAGGTACATAGTAGATGCTACATGTGTTTTAGCTATTTTTATTATTTATTGCAGATGATGCAACTTTAAAGGCAGAAAGCGAATAGGAACTAAAGAGCCTTTTGATGAGGATGAAAGAGAAGGGTCAAAAATCTGGTTTTAAAGTCAACATTCAATAAAACAAAACTCATGGCATCTGATCCCATCACTTCATGGCAAATAGATGGGGAAAAAGTGGGAACAGTGACAGATTTTATTTTCTTGGGCTCCAAAATCACTGGAGACTGTGACTGCAGCCATGAAATTAAAAGTTGCGTTGCTTGCTCCTTGGGAGAAAAGCTATGACAAACCTAGACAGTTTGTTAAAAAGCAGAGACATCACTTTGCCAGAAAAGGTCCATATATATAGTCAAAGCTATGGTTTTTCCTGTGTTCATGTATGGATGTGAGAGCTGGACTATAAAGAAAGCTGAGTGCCAAAGAATTGATGCTTTTGAACTGTGGTGTTGGAGAAGACTCTTGAGAGTCCCTTGGACTGCACGGAGATCAAACCAGTCAATTCTAAAGGACATCAGTCCTGAATATTCACTGGAAGGACAGATGCTGAAGCTCCAATACTTTGGCTACCTGATGTGAAGAAATGACTCATTGGAAAAGACCCTGATGCTGGGAAAGATTGAAGACAGGAGGAGAAGGGGACAATAGAGGATGAGATGGTTGGATGGCATCACTGACTTGATGGACATGAGTTTGAGCAAGCTCCAGGACTTGGTGATGGACATGGAAGCCTGGCGTGCTGCAGTCCATGGGGTCGTAAAGAGTCAGACGTGACTGAGGGACTGAACTGAACTGATGACTTCCTTTAAAATCCAAACCATATGTGATGTGAGTGTTATGCTTCAGGGCATGATGTAGAAAATAATCACTGGCATTATTTCTTATTGCCCAAACTAGGCGTTTTTTACAATGGATTTTATCTTTTCTTATAAAATTTACCTACTAGTTAAGAGAAAAGGGTGATGAAATATTATCTGACAGTCTCTATCTTCCACCTATGGGCTTCCCAAGTGATGCTAGTGGTAAAGAACCCACTTGCCAATGCAGGAGATGTAAGAGACATGAGTTCAATCCTTGGGTTGGGAAGATACCCTGGAGGAGGGCATGGCAACCCACCGCAGTATTCTTGTCTGAAAAACCTCATAGATGGAGGAGCCTGGTGGGCTACAGACCAAGGGGACACAAAGAGCCAGACAGAGACTAAAGCAACTTAGCATTCATCGTCCAGCTATAAGAATATTTTCATTGTTTCCTTCTATGTTTTCTCTTCAGCAAAAGTAATTTAAAGAGACTATCTATCCATATATCTAAAAGGTATTGGTTGAAATGGAAACATGAAAAAGAAAGTGAAACTGTTAGCCCCTCGGTTGTGTCCGTCTGTCACCCCATGGACCATAGCCTGCCATGCTCCTCTGTCCATGGGATTCTCCAGGCAAGAATACTGGAGTGGGTTGCCATGCCCTTCTCCAGGGTATCTTTCTGACCCAGGGATCAAACCCGAGTCTTTAAAGCAAAAGTAATTTAAAGAGAATATCTATTCACTTATCCAAAATGTTTTGGTTGAAATGGAAATATACATATTAATAAAGGAGGGACTGAGCAACTCTAATATATGACCCCTAATACTTCTAATTGGAGTTTATCTAATACTGCATCCTTTCCCTTTGCCAGTAATACACAACCATCAAAAATCCATATTTATTCTTAATTTTGGCCACTTCTCTTCATATAAAGAAAATAAGAAGGTAGCTCTGCTCATTGGGAGTATTGCTGTCTTTAAGGACTACTCTATGTGAGATTGTAACACAAAGACCATAAATTTTTGGCTTGTACAATATACCCATATGTAAATCAAGTTCAGAATTTTTGGCTCATGCAATATTGAATCAAGCTCTTTTTCTTCCTCCTCCTTCAAAGGGAATCCTCTGTGACCAATAGGCTTGAGCTGAGCGAGCAATAACAGTGTGACTGTGGAGACACTATATTTTTCTGAGCCAATTTTTTGTGTACCTGCCTGTGTTACTGACCAGCTCTTGAATGATCCTGGCTCTACCATTCTCATCTTATCATATAGTCTCTCTCAGCTGATAGAACTAAAAACTACAAAACATTTGTGGAAGAATTTTTTTTTTTTAATTTGGAAAGACATCCATTTTCATTAACTGGAAGATTAGATTTATGTTAAAATGACCACACTATCCAAGTGAAGTGAAGTGAAGTCGCTCAGTCGTGTCCAACTCTTTGCGACCCCATAGACTGTAGCCCATCAGGCTCCTCCGTCCATGGGATTTTCCAGGCAAGAGTGCTGGAATGGGTTGCTATTTCCTTCTCCAGAGGATCTTCCCCACCCAGGAATTGAACCTGGGTCTCCCACATTGCAGGCAGACGCTTTACCATCTGAGCCACCAGGGAAGCCCTGTAGATCACCCTATCCAAAGTGATCTACAGAATCAGTCAATGCCTATCAAAATCCCAGTGGCATTTTTAAAAAATAGAAATAGAAAAACAATCCAAAACTTCATGTGACACCACAAGGAACCAAAAATGGCCTGATCAATCTTAGGGGGGAAGAGTAAAGCTGTAATCACCACACCTTCTGATCACAAAATATATTACAAAGCAACAGTAATTACTAGAGTATGATACCGGCATAAACACAGGTCTATAGACCGACGAAATAGAATAGAAGTCCAGAAATAAGACCACACAGAAACAAGCAATGATCTTTGACAAGGTTGCCAAGAATATACAGCATTGAAATGACAGTCTCTTCTACAAATGGTGTTGGTAAAATTGGATGTCCATATGGGCTGCTTTTTTCTTAAGGTGCATAATTCTTTGTTGGAGATGACATGGAATTTTTTTCAGCTTATATCATAATTCTCATCAGAGATCGAGCTATAAATGTACACTGTTTTTCCTACCACAGGTAATTTTTGTACCGAAGAGTTTGCTCAGCTGTATGACCCAAGCCACAAGTATATATGCACTGAAATCTTGCCACCCTATATGAAACATAATTATTTTTCTAGAAATATGCTATTTCTAGAAGCTGAAGATAAAACATTATGCTTTCTTCTTATTTTTGAGGTTAAGAGAAACAATAATTTGTCCTTTATTTTGGAGGAGACTTCCTGACCTAATTTCCAAATTTTCATAGGCTTTATTTCCCACCTTCCAGATTCAGTATTCATACCAAGACCCACAATCTACTTGACATTCCTTGCTCATATGATTGGCACCCCATTCCAGTACTCTAACCTGGAAAATCCCACGGACGGAGGAGCCTGGTAGGCTTCAGTCCATGGGGTAGCTAAGAGTTGGACACGACTGAGAGACTTCACTTCCACTTTTCACTTTCATGCATTGGAGAAGGAAATGGCAACCCACTCCAGAGCTCTTGCCTGGAGAATCCCAGAGACAGGGGAGCCTGATGGGCTGCCATCTATGGGGTCACACAGAGCTGGACACGACTGAAGTGATTTAGCAGCAGTGCTATTGATTTACTGAGTCAAGGGAAGTTTATGTGGAAAAATCACATAGTCAAAATCCCTTTATACTATAACAGTACAAAGGGTGAGAATGTCAACATAACCCTATTGAAGTGAAAGTCGCTCAGTCATGTCCAAATCTTTGTGACCCCATGGACTATACAGTCCATGGGATTCTCTATGCCATAATACTGGAGTGGGTAGCCTTTCCCTTTTCCAGGGGACCTTCCCAACCCAGGAGTTGAACCAGGGTCTCCTGCACTGCAGGTGGATTCTTTACCAACTGAGCTATCAGGGAAGTTCATAGCTTCCTTGTTATAACCCTTTCTTTTCTCGTCATTTCTTGTCATAACCCTGGACAAGAATATACATGGAGACTGTTGTCTGTCTGCTATGATGGTAAACTGCTTTTTGCCCTCTTTTTGGTAGAAATGGAAAAGAACGTGGCTGACAATCAATGACTATATTTATCTAAGACCATGCTAACCACTTTCCGTAAACATTCCAAATAAGAAGTGCTATTTGACTGAGTTTGGAGGAAATCTACTTTCATACTCTAAGACGAGAAAGGGGGCAATTTCAGAGGATTTCACTTGCCTTTCCTTACTATGATAAATCTTAGTCCATAGGTCAGGGAATAATATAAGTGTGTAAATTATCAAGTATGTCCATTCCAACTGATCTTTGGAGACTGGGAAATAACCACAGGTTAACTATAGACCTAATAGATCACTGTAAGCCGGATATAGATAAAGACTCCATTTATTACCTCACTCACTCTAATAGCATCAATGAATAGCATATGGGTGTCACTGAAAATTCAGCCCCTGTGTCCAACAGTCCTTACATTGTCTGGTCATTCTCTTGTCCTCAGTGTGTGATTTTAGTTACTGAAAAAGGAGAGCAAGTCATTATTGAGCACATTTGGTGCTGCAAATTCTTTCTTCCTGATGAGACAGCTTCAGCTTCAAAAACTGGGCTCTAGATCTGAAAAGTGGCTTAGACCATAAAACGAGTCAAAGAATCTCTGATTTCTGTTATTTTAGGGTTCTGTTATCTCCACTGGTATCAAAGAACCCAGTTTTGTTACACAAAGCATCTTCTTCTGTTATGTCTAATTTGGAGAACAGAGTCACCTCTGATTTTAGTACCCACTGCCTGTGCATTATTTTTTCCAATAAACTTTAATCTAAATCTTACTTTTTTATTGCCTTTATATTTTTGTGAGAACACTACAGTTTTACTTTCTGAGCAAAATTTCAATTACATATTACAGCATTATCAGCTACAGTCACCAAACTTTAGATCCTCAGGCATTATTCCTATTATAACTGAAAGTCCACACCTCTTTATCAGCTTCTCCCTATTTGCCTCACCCTCATGCCAGTCCCAGCAAACACTTTTCTACCCTGTTTCTATGAATTCAACTTTTTTCTCTTTTTTTTTAGATTCCATGTGTAAGTCATATCAAGAAGTACATGTTGTATTTGTCTGGCTTATTTCACTTAGCATAATACCCTCCAGATTCATCCATGTTGTTGAAAATGGCAGGGTTTACATCTTTTATAAGGACAAACAATATTCCATTGTGTGGATATTATGCTTATTATATTATATTAATCCATATATATGTATATGTATAAATTATATATATATGTATATATATATACACACACATTCTACTGCTGTGATATACAAGGAAATACAGATATTTCTCTCAGCTATTTCATTAATTTTGGATACTTACTCAGAAGAAGGATTTTAGATCACATGATAGTTCTATCTTTTGTTCATTAAGAAATCTCCATCAGTTCAGTTTAGTTCAGTGGCTCAGTCATGTCAAACTCTGTGACCCCATGAACTGCAGCACGCCATGCCTCCCTGTTCACCACCAACTCCCCGAAGCTTGCTCAGACTCATGCCCATTGGGTCAGGGATGCCATCCAACCATCTCATCCTCTGTCATCCCCTTCTCCTGCCTTCAATCTTTCCCAGCTTCGCGGTCTTTTCCAATGTGTCAGTTCTTTGCATCAGTTGGCCAAAGTATTCTTTGAAATATCCACACTGTTTTCTGTAATACCTGAACCAGTTTATATTCCCAGCAACAGTGTATGAATGCTTCCTTTTTCTCCACATCCTTGCAAGCGTTTGATATTGTTGTCTTTTTTATAGTAGACATCCCAAAATGTGCGAGGTAGTATCTCACATTTGCATTTCCTAATGATTTGCATTTCCCTTATAATTAATGATGATGAGTGCCTTTTCAGGTACCTATTTTCTTTGGAAAAATTATTATTCAGGTCCTTTTCCACTTTTAATCAGAATTTTGGGGGGATGTTGAGTTGTATTAATTCCTTGTATATTTTGGATATGAACCACTTATTGGATATGTGGTTTGTAAACATTTTCTCCCATTCCATATGTTGACTTTTCATTATGTTGATGATTTCCTTTGCTTTGCAAAAGCTTTTTAATTTGTTGTAGTCCCACTTGTTTATTTTAGCCTTTGTTTTTGGTATAAAATCCAGAAAATAATCGCCAAGACCAATGCCAAGGAGCATAACTCCTAATACTTTCTTCTAGGAACTTTGTAGTTTCAGGTCTTATGTTCAGGTTCAAGATCTATTTGGAGTTGATATTTTTGTACTGTGTACGACAGAGATTTCATTCTTTTGCATGTGGATGTTCAGTTTTCTCAACATCTTTTATTGAGGAAACTGTTTTCTGTATTACTTATTCTTGGAGACTTTGTAGAAAATCAATTGACCATATGCATGGGTTCATTTCTGAGCCTTGTGATATAGTCTGAAATCAGAAAGTGTGATGTCTTCAGCTTTGCTATTCTTTCTCAAGATTGCTGTTTGAGGTCTTTTGTGGCTCCATATGAATTTTAGGATTGTTACTTCTATTTCTATAATAAAAGCCACTGGAACTTTAATGGCATTTGCATTGAATCTGTAGATTATTTTGGGTAGTATAGACATTTTGACAATCATTTTTTCTAATCCATGGATTTGAAATATCTTCCTATTTAGTTGTGTTTTCTTCAACTTATTTTCTTCAGTATGCAGATCTTTTACCTCTTTGGTTAAACGTATTTCTAAGTATCTTATTCTTTTTGGTGTGATTGTAAATGGAATTATTTCCTTAATTTATCTTTTCAGTAATCCATTGTGAGTGTACAGAAACTTGTTCAAATTCCCACAGCTAGAATATTATAGCATTGCAGAATTTAAAAACAGACATTCTTCCCTTTGAAGACTGAGTTCCTAACAGCCTATGGAACTCTCTCCTTTTCTCTCAACTGGTAAGCTTCTCTCTTCTGAGATGGTGACCCTTTTAAGGGAACTTCTTTATTCCTGGGTTCTCAAATTCTCGATGTCATGAACCACGTTTTATGTCTGGATTATACATGAGTTCTTCTTGCAGGTGGCTCCAGTCTAATAATCCAAGAATCTGAAGAGTTTTAATGAATGCTATTTGATCATCATTTTTAACCTCTGATATTTAGTAGGTATTTAGGGCTTCCCTTGTGGTTCAGCTGGTAAATAATCTGTTTGCAATGTGGGAGACCTGGTTTGCTCCCTGGGTTGGGGAGATCTCCCGGAGAAGGGAAAGGCTACCCACTCCAGTATTCTGGCCTGGAGAATTTCATGGACTATATAGTCCACGAGGTTGCAAAGAGTGGGACATGACTGAAAGACTTTCACTTTTACTTTTCGTTTAGTAGGTATTTCTCATTTTCCTTTACTTATGCTTCTCTGAGAAAGCAGGAGCTATGTTTCACTTACGCAGATATGCCCAGTGCCTAGTAAGGTGGCAGAAATATTTTGATCATTCTGTACAAACTTGATGAATAAAAAAATGAATAGAGAAGACCTCTTTTAAGTTCTAGCATTTCATTTACTTTGATCATCCTGCATCAGTTTAGGATGATGACTCACAAAACAGGAGTTCAGGTCATAAATCTAATATCCTATAACCATATGTCTTTGGAGAAGTTCCCAAAAACATATGAACTCCAGTTTATCCATCTGTGAAATGAGACATACACTTTAAGCTGTCAGTTCAGGGATAAGAGATAATGCGTAGGAAAAAGTCCTGTCATTTTAAAGTTTACAGAAGTGGAAAAAAATGATTACAGATACTAAAAATAACCATGTACTCTTTAATCAAGGATGTTTTGAGAATTTCCTTTAGCTCTTTTAATCTATACCAATCACATCATTTTGTTGTTAACTTACTTTTCAAACATCTACATTTTATTTCCTCACCTATAAATGGTGACTTAAGGGTTAGACTTTATTCCCTTGCATTTTCTTCTGGATGTATTCATAGATAGGAAAGAGTCTGCCTGAAAAGCAGTTCTGTCCTGGGGTTGGGAAGATCCCCTGGAGAAGGAAATGGCCACTCACTCCGATATTTTTGCCTGGAGACTTCTATGGACAGAGGAACCTGGTGGACTACAGTCAGTGGGGTCACAAAGAGTCAGACATGGCTGAGTGACTAACACTTCATAGCATATACTCAATAAAACTCTTGGGTGCTTTAGGTGGTGGTGGTGGTGAAGTTGCTCAGTCGTGTCCGACTCTTTGCGACCCCGTGGACTGTAACCTACCAGGCTTCTCCGTCCATGGGATTCTCCAGGCAAGAATACTGGAGTAGATTGCCATTTCCTTCTCCAGGGGATCTTCCTGACCCAGGGATCGAACCCGGGTCTCCAGCATTGGAGGCAGACGCTTTAACCTCTGAGCCACCAGGGACCCCAAATACTCTTTAAAATAAAATTCCTCTGAGACTTTTATTTTCTTTGATAATATAAAATGTCACCATCCCTATGGGTTCTTTCAGATTGCACTTCATCTGGTTATTAGTTTGGTTCAGTTTGGTCAATCAGTTGAGTCTGACTCTTTGCAATCCCATGGACTGTAGCATGCCAGGCCTCCCTGTCCATCACCAACTCCTAGAGTTTAATCAAATTCATGTCCGTTGAGTCAGTGATGCCATCCAACCATCTCCTCCTCTGTCATCCCCTTCTCCTGCCTTCAATCTTTCCCAGTATCTGTGTCTTTTTAAATGAGTCGTTCTTCACATCAGGTGGCCAAAGTATTAGAGTTTCAGCTTTAGCATCAGTCCTTCCAATGAATATTCAGGACTGATGTCCTTTAGGATGGACTGGTTGGATCTCCTTGCAGTCCAAGGGACTCTCAAGAGTCTTCTCCAACACCACAGTTCTAAAGCATCAATACTTCAGTGCTCAGCTTTCTTTATAGTCCAACTCTCACATCCATACATGACCACTGGAAAAAACATAGCTTTGATGAGATGGACCTTTGTTGACAAAGTGATGTCTCTGCTTTTTAATATGCTGTCTAGGTTGGTCATAACTTTTCTTTCAAGGAGCATGCATCTTTTAATTTGGTGGCTGTAGTCACCATCTGCAGTGATTTTAGAGCCAAAAGTAAAGTCTGCCACTCTTTCCATTGCTTCCCCACCTATTTGCCATGAAGTGATGGGACCAGATGTCATGATCTTAGTTTTCTAAATGTTGCGCTTTAAGCCAATGTTTACGCTCTCTTCTTTCACTTTCATCAAGAGGCTCGTTAGTTCTTCTTCACTTTCTGCTGTAAGGGTGGTGTCATCTGCATATCTGAGGTTATTGATATTTTTCCCGGCAATCTTGATTTCAGCTTGTGCTTCATCCAGTCCAGCATTTCTCGTGATGTTTTCTGCATATAAATTAAATAAGCAGGGTGACAATATACAGCCTAGATGCATTCCTTTCCCAATTTGGAACCAGTCTGTTGTTCCATGTCCAGTTCTAACTGTTGCTTCTTGACCTACATACAGATTTCTCAGGAGGCAGGTCAGGTGGTCTGGTATTCCCATCTTTTAAAGCATTTTCCAGTTTGTTGTGATCCACACAGTCAAAGTATTTTGCATAGTCAATAAAGATTTTCTGGAACTCTCTTACTTTTTCCATGATCCAACAGATGTTGCCAATTTGATCTCTGGTTCCTCTGCCTTTTCAAAATCCAGCTTGAACATCTGAAAGTTCACGGTTCATATACTGTTGAAGTCTGGCTTGGAGAATTTTGAGCATTACTTTGCTAGCATGTGAGATGAATGCAATCATGCAGTAGTTTGAGCATTCTTTGGCATTGCCTTTCTTTGGGATTGGAATGAAAACTGACCTTTTCCAGTCCTGTGACCACTGCTGAGTTTTCTATATTTGCTGGCATATTGAGTGCAGCATTTTCACAGCATCATCTTTCATGATTTGAAATAGCTCAACTCTATTTCCACCCATTAAATATTCTTATCCTTTACACACACACACACACACACACACACACACACACACACACACATATATTCTTTTGGAATTGTCAAGTCTCTCTCCCTAATAGCTTTTGACTGACTTGTCTTTGATTTCCAAATGGATAGAGTGGGGTGAAGAAAGAAAAGAAAAGTGTAAGATAAGAGGTAGTAAGTCATAAGTAATATTGACTGAAAAGGAACAGAGGGATTTTCCTTTGCCTTTCAAAGTTGGCTCAAATTTACTTTTGAAATCACTTTCAGGAGGAAATAGATTACAAACACAATTTTCTCAAGAGATCACCCAACTTCTTTTTATCCTCTGTGCTTTTCAAGGAAACACAATAGATGGGTGGGACTTGTGAAACCTAAACCACTTTCCTAAACAGGAGAATGAGTTCAGAAAAGAAGTTTCTGCACTCCTGAAACTCTCCAGTGACACGAACATTGCAGCTTTCTGAAGTGGCATTTATTTCATCTTGGGATTTAAACATGCTGAAAAAGAACCACTTCCTGAGTACACTGCCACGTTACATAGAACAGTCCAATGCACATGCAATTGAAGTGAATGAAATGGAATTTTGGAAAAGATTTACAGGAAAAAAACTACACTTGAAGCAAAAATTCTTTGCTCAGAGGCATCTGCATTTGCGCTAAATGGTCTCTAAGATGGACAGTTGTCCTCATTCTTTCCCCCGTCACTCTTTTTTTTTCCTGAAATGTCTTTTCATTTATGGGAAAGTGGGATGTTTCTGACCACAGTAACTTGGGGAAAGAAAAGCATTCCTAAGTAAGACACTAGAGTAAATAGACTCTGACAGCATTCTTCCTAAAAACTCAAATCATTTTCTTGGTGACATTTGTCATCATCACGATTGAAAATTTATTCTATGAAATAAATTTATACTCTTGAAAATTTATTTATCCCCTACCCCGATCAACACAGCCAGAGGAGAATCATACAATGCAACTTTTCTGATGGAATTTAGAAAAAAAGATTCAAATTTTTCTTTTTGAAATTGGAACTAGGTTATTCAGTTTCTTTTACCTATCTTTACCAAAAACTATATGTGTGTGTATGCTCAATTGTGTCTGATTCTTTTTAACTATCGACTGCAGCCCTCCAGGCTCCTCTGAACATGGGATTGCTCAGGTAAGAATACTGGAGTGGGTGGCCATTTCCTTCTCCCAAAACTATATAAGGTGCACAAAACTGAAGCAAATATTGATGAAAAATCTAAACACAGATTGAATTCTTGAAAGTGGCATTTTGCCTGCTAGTCACATGGCCTCTTGCTAGTCTTGTGTGCTTAGCAAATCAGTTGTGTCTGACTCTTGGCGATCTCATGGACTGTAGCCCGCTAGGCTCCTCTGTCCATGGGGTTCTCCAGGCAAGAATACTAGAGTGGGTTGCCATTCCCTTCTCCAGGGTATCTTCCCAACCCAGGGATTAAACCTGGGTATCCTGGAGCTTCTGCATTGCAGGCAGATTCTTTACCATCTGAGCCATAGTCTGGCATTAATTTGTACAGTATATACTATAGTATAGACCCTTGGCCAAAACACTTTCTCTTTCTATCCTTAAAATAAAGGAGGTCATAAAATAATGAATATGAATTCAGAGGTCTTTATTAATGCTTACTCCTTGGAAGGAAAGTTATGACCAACCTAGATAGCATATTCAAAAGCAGAGACATTACTTTGCCATCAAAGGTCTGTCTAGTCAAGGCTATGGTTTTTCCACTGGTCATGTATGGATGTGAGAGTTGGCCTGTGAAGAAAGCTGAGCACCAAAGAATTGATGCTTTTGAACTGTAGTGTTGGAGAAAACTCTTGAGAGTCCCTTGGATTGCAAGGAGATCCAACCAGTCCATCCTAAAGGAGATCAGTCTTGAGTGTTCCTTGGAAGGAATGATGCTAAAGCCAGTACGTTGGCCACCTCATGCGAAGAGTTGACTCATTGGAAAAGACTCTGATGCTGGGAGGGATTGGGGGCAGGAGAAGGGGACAACAGAGGATGAGATGGCTGGATGGTGTCACCAACTCAATGGACATGAGTCTGAGTGAACTCTGGTAGTTGGTGACAGACAGAGAGGCCTGGCATGCTACGATTCATGGGGTCGCAAAGAGTTGGACATGACTGAGCGACTGAACTGAACTGAACTATGAGACCTTTAAAATTTCTTTGGGTAATAAGCTCTTTTGAGGCTCTGATAAATTCTCAAAAAAAAAAAAACATAAGCACACAAAATTTTATTCTCAAATTCAAGAGCTGATGTACCTGTGTCCTGAAGAACATAAAAGAGAAAATAATCTTTTTGGACTCATCTTGTTAAGGGCACAAAGCATGTACAACTGAAATGACTTGAAAATATATATAAAGTTACAGTTCACAAATTCAAATGTGACTACAAGGGTTTCAGGCAAGCAATATACATGTGTAAAGGGACAAGGACCAAGAGTTAATATTAACTCTTGTTAATATTAATAAAAATCTCCATTATTTTAAAGCTATGATATTCATAGACAGATGGACAGATAGATACATATAAAAATAAATAGGCACGTATATACAGATTGGGTTGGCCAAAAGGTTTGTTTGGGCTTTTTCATAAGATGATATGGGAAAATCCAAATGAACGTTTTGATCAACCCGATACCTATCAATGCATACATATACTGTGTGTGCATGTGTGTGTGTGTGTATATATATATTTCATAGGATGAGTAACATGAGTTCAGTGATTTAGCCCTTGTGCTACCACTCTGTGATCTTTGAAAAAGAGCAGAGCTATGTAGCAAATAATGCCTATGACAGACAAGGCTTGCATACTACTCACTCACTAGGAATGGGTGAAGAGTTGAGATGAAAAAAAAAGAAAAAGGAGTTAAGAAAGACATCATTGCAAAACCAGGCTTTCTGATGCAGAGTTAGAAAAAGTCATCACAGTCAAGATTTGCCCACATGTTATAATGCATTCATAAATAGCACCTTAGGCGACACTGACATCCATACATATGCTTTCAAAAAAGTACTTTAACTCCTAGAGGAGTGGTCAGGTGTTCCAGGATCTATGTCTTAAGGGAACATGCCTGCTTTTCAGTGTGTGTGCATACGCTATTTCAGTTGTAGGAAATTATTGCCTCTCATTCTCTTTGCCACTGATGTTCAACATGCTTTGGCTCCACTCTGGGGCCTTAGACCTAGCGCTTTTGTGGATCCTATTGGCTTTGATTAAAGAGAGAGAGAGGGAAAGAATGGTTTTAAATAAACCAAAAAAATCGGAAGCTCCAATCACTCCAAGTGGCAGCAGTGTCATTAAGTATGACAAGGAATGTATATTTATATTATATTTAGGAAATTTGTGAATGCTGATGAGGCTTTTCTGTTTTTTACCCTGGGCAATGTCACTGCACTGCCGTGAATGCTGCTTGAACATATATATTTCTCCTTTTTCCTCTTGCCTGGGTTGTAGGTTTATTGACTATTTATCCTGATCTGAATAGTTAGGGAATGTACCTGTGGTTTTTATTGGAGGCTAATTTCAGTGACTGCTTGGCCAAAGGTCATCTTAAACAGAGTTAAATCATAAGTTGACTGTGGTAAGATAACCCATTTGCCTACACCTCTGCCACGCTCTGTCCTGGTGCATCGTCATGGGGAGCCGGTCAAGTGCGGTCTCAGTTTCCTCATCTATAAAACAGAGATAACATTGTAATTTCCTTTACTGAGTTTTGGGGAGAAAAAAAAATCATCACATGAAAGCATTTAGCATATTACAGGGTATGCGGTAAAGTCTGAAAAATGTTAGCCATTTATGAATCTGTGTGTGCTTAGTTGCTCAGTCATGTCCGACTGTTTGCAAAAAAGTTCTTCATCAGTTAGTGCCTAGAGGGCAAAAGGAGTGTGGCAGGCAGATCTCATTTATCTCCAAGATTCCTGCCCCTCCCCACTATCTGATCCCTGTATGACCCTTTCTCCTTGAATGTGGGTGGGATTCAGGAGTACAATGAGTCATTGCGCCTGTGATTATGTTACATTATACATCAAAAGGGATATTTCAGATGTAACTAAGGTCCTTAGTCAACTGACATTGAGTTAAAAAGTGAGCTTATCCTGTGTGGGCCTGACCTAATCAGATGAGTCCTTAAAAGAAAGAAAGTGAAAATGTTAATTGCTCAGTTGTGTCTGACTCTGCAATCCCATGGACGGTTGCTGGCTAGTCTCCCATGTCCATGGAATTTTCCAGGCAAGAATACCAGAGTGGGCTGCCATTCCCTTCTCCAGGGGATCTTCCCAACCCAAGGATCAAACACTGGTCTCCTGCATTGTAGGCAGATTCTGTACCATCTGAACCACCAGAGAAGCCTGGTTAATTTACTTTGAAATCAGCCTTACCCTTAATTGTTAAGCTACATATATCAACATGTGAGATACTTCAAAAGCCTCTAGAACAGCAATTCTAAGTCTGCTCCCTAGTTCTTGTGCGTTAAGAGCACTGCCTTTCAATATAAGACCATACCTATCAATGTAAGCCATCAATCAAGGCCTCAGAATCAGAAGTCTAACTTTGGCAAAAAGTAGGCTTCTTCAGAAATATGATCAGATTCTATTTATATCACCTACCAAAAAACCGAAGCATCATGAAACTATTCACATAATGAGAAGAAATATATACATGCATACATATGCGGATATATATGTGTGGATGTAAACGTACAAATAAACACACACAACATATAAATTTATGTGTGTATAATATATTATATACATATATGCATATATTGGACCCACAGGAATGTTTATGTGGCTTAAGTAAAGCAAGATTGAGAAAAATAAATGCTGCTTTTCCCTTTCATCACTGAGAAGTGGTTCTCATCAGCCCTTTCTTGTGACTATACTTTGTCTATCTTTTCTCTTCCATGCCCTCACCAACCCTAACCAAATCCTTGGTATGAACTTCCATACAGCGATGCCAAAGTTGACTTGGGCTCCTGAGATAGCTATGTTGGATAGCATGTTAGTTTTGCTAAATTTGCAGGTAATTTCTTTTTATGTCTTTTAAGTATTGAGAGGGTTGCCTGTTTTAGCACTTTTCCATTGTATTCTTCACTCAACTTCTAGACTTCATAGCAAAAGACCATGAAGTTCCCCAGGGAGAAGTAACTGCTGGTTTTCCAATCACACAAGGTCATGTGTGATTCAGTTCAGTATCACTCTTGGTAAGAAGCACCCACCCCTGTGAGGGATGTTAGAAATGAATGTGAGAGTGGTATCTCTGGTAATAGAGGCCTAGAGTGACTTCATTTCCTCTGATCAGCTGGAATCCTCCATTTTTCAAAAGCACTTAATACCGGGATATGTACCCATTTATTCATTATCCACATTCAGTGGCATGCTGGGGCTGGAAAGACCTCAAATCATGAAATCCCGTTGCTTGTTTCTCCCATGGCTCTGCTAGCTACAAAGGAGACTGAGAGAGAGAATGAGTGTTTATGCGTGCGTGTACAGGGTCATATGGTGGGTGTTTTCTCTTGCACAGACTTACATGAAATTGTTTAGGGAAATAGCTATTTGAGATTAGCTGCTTAGTAAGTCTGTTTGCCTATGTGTTTGTTGTTTCTCTCAATTGGATAGGAACTATATACCCTGGGCATCTCTCTTTTGATAGTTGTATCCTGTTTATTTCTTCAAGTATTTTATCTGGATGCCATCTTAGCTCTTCAAATATATGCTTCAACTTTATTGATATCACTGAGAGCTACACCTTGGGCACACATCACTCAGTAAGTCTTCCATGTAGCTTGTTCTTTCATACACAGCACAATGTAGCCTGATGAAGGACTCAGGGGAGACTATGTCTTAAAAATTTCCCCTGTAAATGGATTAACCTGCATTCATTGCTTACACGGTGACCCACAAAAGGTGAAAAACTATAGACTTAATTCATGTGTGATTTTTGACATAAGGACTATGTCTTACTTCTATGGGTGGCTATAGACTGGGTGGCTTAGAAACAACAGATGTTTATTCCCACATTTCTGGGCGTTGAACGTCTGAGATTAAAGTGCTAGCAGTATCAGAAGGCAGGAGATGGATAAGCTCACTTTTACTGATGTTTCCCTGAGAATTATATATATTTTTTTATTCTTTGTCAGAGATTGATATCTTGTGATGTCAACTGACACTTTATACGCGAGCTTTAAAGTATATGCAGTGTTCAGCATTAATAGTGTGCTTGAAAAACGCTTAGATATGAATGGGTTCTACTCAATTAAATCATAAGAAAAAAATGAATAGAGATCTGGAGCATGGAATTATTGCTTTAGTCTGGCTGTCTTTCGTTTCTGCTCCTGTTTTGCTTCCAGTGTTATTGACATACAGCATGGTATAAGCTTAAGGTGTATAGCATAGTTATTTGTACATACATCACGAAATGATCACCACAATAAGTTTAGTGAACATCCATCATCTCATGCAGTTACAAATTTAAAGAAACAGGAAAAGTTGTTTTTCCTCTGAGGAGAACAGTTAGAATATACAGTCTTAGCAGCTTTCACATATAACATACAGCAGTGATAATTCTATACATCAGGTTTTGCATTAGATCCTTGGTACTTCTTTATCTTATAATTTGAAGTTTGTTCTTTTGGACTACCTTCATACAATTTCCTCTCCCTGCAACCCCTGCCTCTGGTAATCACTAATCTATTTTTTTTCTATGAATTTCTTTGTTTTTGAAAAACAATCGACCTACAATGTTATGTTAGCTCTTGGTGTATAACATAGTGATTCAATACTTCTATACATTTCCAAAGGATCACTATGATAAATCTAGTTATGATATATCACCTTACAAAGATACTATGCAATTATTGACTATATTCATTACTCACCACACTTCATATGGATGACTCAGTTATTTTGTAACAGGAAGTTTTACCTCTTAATCTACTTCACCTATTCCTCTCATCTAGCTCCCTCCCATATGGCAACTACTTGTTTGTTCTTTGTATCTATGACTAAGGTTCTGTTTTGCTATGTTGGTTCATTTGCTTTGTTTTTTAGATTCCACACATAAGTGAAAGCATATGGAATTTGTTTTTTACTGTCTGACATTTCACTTAGCATAATACCCTATAGGTCCATCCACACTGTCACAAATGGCAAGATCTCATTTTTGATGGCTGAAGAATATTTCACTGTGTATATGTATACACCAGGAGCTAATTCCCTGGTGGCTCAGTTGGTTAAAAAAAAAAACCTGCCTGCAGTGCAGGAGACTCGGGTTCAGTCCCTGGGTCAGGAAGATCCCCTGGAGAAGGAAACGACAACCCACTCTAGTACTCGTGCCTGGAAAATTCCATGGACCGAGGAGCCTGGCAGGCTACAGTCCATGGGGTCGCAAGAGTCGGACACAACTTAGCAACAGAACCACCACCAACATAATGTTGCTGCAGCTGCAGCATTCTCATGGAGTTTACATTTCAGGGCAGCGGAAGGTGGACAAACTAAGACCTATAAACTATGTGGTCAGTCGCATAGACGTAAGTTCCACAGAGAACAGTGCAGAGCAAGGAGGGTGGGTGGAGGGCGAGGGCAAGGGCAGTGTTGTGTTTATGGAGTGCTCAGGAAGGTTTGATGAACTCTCGGTATTTAACTGCGGACCTGAAAGAGGTGAGGAAACAAACGTTACATGCGATAGCTCCAAGTTACGTCAGTCACATCATGGTCCATGTGATGTGCACTCTCTAGCATGGGACCCAAACTGGGGTAAATTGCTGTCAAAAATAAGAACTTTTCTTAATGCTAATGTACAAACAAGCTCTTGGTAGCAGACTTAGCTAACATTTTGGAAGAATGTGCCTAAGAATGGCAAAGGAAATCAAAATTAAGCTCAAGACTCTTGACCCAGTCCTGACTAGAGATTTCTTAAAATTATTAGTTTTCTCCACACTAGTTTGAACAAATTCTATCACATATAAATGGAATAGTCATGTCTTACATGTCTATTTATTATTTAGAAAATGTAAAAATTTTATATGTGTATCACATTTTCTTTATCCATTCACTTGTCAATGGGCACTTAAATTGCTTCCATAACTTGGCTATTGTCAATAGTGCTGCAATAAACATGAGCACAGATGTCTCTTCAAGATACTGGTTTTATTTCCTTTGGATGTCTATCCAGAAGTGAGGTTGCTGGATTGTATGGCAGCTCTATTTTTAATTTTTTGAGGAAACTGTATTGTTTTCCATAAAGTGAATTCACTCAGTCGTGTCTGACTTTTTGCAACCCCATGGACTGTAGCCTACCAGGTTCCTCCATCCATGGGATTTTCCAAGCAAGGGTACTGGAGTGGGTTGCCATTTCCTTCTCCAGGGGATCTTCTCAACCCATAGATTGAACCCAGGTCTTCCACATTGCAGGAAGAAGCTTTACAGTCTGAGCCACTAGGGAAGCCCCTAGTGTTTTTCATAAAGCCTCTACCAATTTCCATTCCATCAACAGAAACTTGTTGAGTAGATCTGGAGTGTTCTCAACACACACACACACACACACACACACACACACACTCAATATTTATACAGAAAATGTAAATATAAAACACTAACATTGCTAATTGGAAAAGCCTACAACCCTTGCCCTCTAATTCTTAAGAAGCAAGCATAGATAAAACACTTTACCTAATTCTGAGTGAAATCCACCCAGATACATTGCTTCTAATTGCCTCTTCTACTCTGACACTATAATCTGGTAGTCATGCTGGTATCTATATCATTGCTATATTTCTGTAAACATCCCACTTCTTCTATTAAAACACACCACAGTCAAGAGAGACAAATAAATGGAAGACAGGTATGGCAGTATGGTATATTCTTGTTATAAATATAAAGGTATGTACTCCAACTCCTGGGCTTCCCAAATGGTGTTAGTGGTAAAGAACCCATCTGCAAATAAGAGACGTGGGTTCAATCTCTGGGTCAGGAAGTTCCCCTGGAAGAGGGCATGGCAACCTACTCCAGTATTCTTGTCTGGAAAATCCCATAGACGGGAGCCTGGTGGGCTACAGTCCATAGTGTCACAAAGAGTCAGACATGACTGAAGCAACTTAGCACACACGTATACACTCCAACACTAAGGCAAGCTGTTTACCAAGCATCCACAATATACTACTCATTCTGAAGACCATCAAATTTAAAACAGCTTATTCTAGAGGTCTGCAGGTGGTGATAACTGATAATTCCAGGTTCAGTGGTACGTGCAGGGGTGGGGACCTGACTCGTCTTTGAATGGTGAGACTTCTAGGTCCTAGAGAGAACGGCTCCAGAATGGACAAACTTTGATAAAAGGGTAAAGGTAAGGATGATTCAGGGTATGAAGCAAAGAAAACTATTCTATACACTGGAAAGAAAAGTTCAAAGAGCTTTTTAAAAAATTTTTTTTAAATTAATTTCTTTAATTGGAGGCTAATTACTTTACTATATTATGGTGGTTTTTGCCATACATTGACATTGACAAAGAATTTCTTTAAGACAGAAAATGAAAAAGGAAAGGAATGATGTTCAAAGACAATGCAGTGAAACCTGCTTACTAGTTTCTTCTAGAGTCATTCAATATGATTTAGCATTTATAAAAAATGGGGAGCATATTTAAAATTATTCTTAATAATTGGACATAAGGAGGATTCCATCTTTATGTTTGTATTGATTTAAATATCTCTTTGAACATAGGCAGGAAAAGAGGAGAGAAAAATAATCTTGGGAAAAAGGGAAGAGAACCATTCTCCTAAAAATGTATTTTATTTTCCCTCTTAATCTGTAGGAGAGATAGTAACTTCAAAAAGCCCCTTAGCTTAAGCTCACAGAACATACTGCTCCTCCTCAGTGGAGTTTGCAAATTCAGGTCAGCAATTATTCCTAATAAGTAATCACCCCATTAAATATTTCATCAAGGAGTTGGTTGCTGTGCCCATCTGTCTTGTCCATTTTCAATTACAGTGACCATAATTCTTTTATGGGGAGGTGCATGTAACTTTTCAAACTGCCTTACATTTTTCTCCTGTAAAATTGAAAGTTTATGGGATTTCCATAGGATACAACTGATAGTAGGCATTGAAATTCTGTCCCTTTATTCTGTCTCGTTTTTAAAGTCAGGGCCATTTCCACCTATTCTTAACATAGAAGTTGTTAAGAAAAGGGGTATAAGACAAGACAGGCAATTATGCTGGTATTTCTATTTGCCTCTCTTATCTGTAGTAAATCATTCAGTGACAACTGTCAGACTTCCCCCTCACACAAACTGACCAGCTTAAAGATTAGAAGTTTCTCCTCTATTAGGGAAAATCCACTGGAAAACAAAGAGTAAATCAAACACTAATGGACCTTAGCTTCAGGTGCTCCTTTGCAAGGAGACAGAGAGGCACTGGAGAACCACACCCACTCCACGACTCACATGTGTCCTTTCCTCTGTTTCTTACTTCCTTAGTAAACTGAAGTCAAAGCAACCTTGAACTAATCCAGATCATCATTCTCAATGGAAATATTGATGAGGTCTTAGGATCTAGCCAACATATCAGAATCTTCCATTTCTCTTTTTTTGTAACATGTAAACAACATTCGTCTAATGGATTTCTCCATGTTAGGAATTCTAAGCATATGAATTCTTTTCACACTCAATGACAATTGAAAGTTTAAAGACTTAAGGGTTCAGTGTGCTGGAAGTGTTCACTATGTGGATAGAAAGTCACCCAGGCTGATAAAGAGAGTCAGGAATGACAAGGAGACCAGTACACAGCAAAGAGGAATAAGGGGAGTCCTCGAGAAGGTCCCCGGAGAAACACCTGGAATATAATCCCCTTAGGTTTAAATCTAGTGACCATACAAGCGTAATGCTTCAGAGACAATTCGAAGGTCTGGGGAACGCTTTCCAGAGGCACACTAGCCTAGAGGCCAGGAAATGGTGGTGTTTTTGTTTTATGGTTGCTAATGAAATCTGTCCAGACTAAGAAGAAAGGGAAAAAAAGACTCTAGACAGCTTTTTAAAATGAAGATTAGTTGTCCTGCTAAATACTCGAGAAAAAAATTAGAGCCTATTTTGCATGAATTGTTAACTTCTAAAAAGAAATGGATGAGGACCAAAATAACTCAATAGAGATTATTCTCGTTTAAAGAACTCAAGAGAAAAATAAAAAGGAAAGGAGAAAGCAGAGAGTAGACACAGGTAATGGAACTCGGATTCTCTGGCAGGGTCTATGTTTTATAACTGTTTATTTATCAGCAGCCCAGGTGGGATCACTGCAGAATGCAGTCTCAGATAGCACATAATTTATTACAAAGTTTAATTTCTACCTCCCTCAGGAGCATGGGGTTTTATCTCTGGAATATCAGCCGCGGGAGGATTCATATTAACTAGAGGAGCAGCTAGGACTGGGTGATAATTTTAAAGCTTTTAGACAATGCTACATATCCCTAGGCTCTGGATCTGCAGTAAAGGACATTCTAATAATTGATGTTCATCATTTCATTAATTGCTTACTGTGAGTGAAGTATGTTAGAGGTGACTCTCTTTTCTTATTGGGAGATGAAGTTATCTTTTATGCTGGAGAAAGCCATCTCCTGTGGTGATTCAGACAATCTGGACTTAACTTTCAGAGCTTCTTAAAATGTCCAAATCCCTCTTAACATATATTCTCAATGTACTTTGCTTAGTTGCTCAGCCGTGTCTAACTCTCTGTAGCCCCATGGACTGTGGCCCAGCAGGCTCTTCCGTCCATGGAATTTTCCAGGCAAGAATACTGGAGCAGGTTGCCATTTCCTACTCTAGGGATCTTCCCGACTCAGGGATCGAACCCACGTCTCCTCCATTGGCAGGCAGATTCTTTACCACTGAGCTACCTGGGAAGCTCAATAGGCAGAGAGAAATGCAGAAGAAAGAGCAGAGATTGAACTGACCATTTGCTTAGTGGAGTTTTATACAGCTCAGATGCCAAGGGAAAGTGTGTAACAAAATAGCAAAACCACTGCCCTGTCTGAGGTCCTATTAATTAGTTCAGTTGCTCAGTGGTGTCTGACTCTTTGCAACCCCATGGGCTGCAGCATGCCAGGCCTCCCCATCCATCACCAACCCCCAGAGTTTACTTAAACTCATGTCCATTGAGCCAGAGATGCCACCCAACCATCTCATCCTCTGTTGTCCCCTTCTCCTCCTGCTCCCAATCCCTCCCAGCATCAGGGTCTTCTCAAATGAGTCAGTGCTTCACATCAGGTGGCCAAAGTATTGGAGTTTCAGCCTCAGCATCAGTCCTTCCAATGAACACCCAGGACTGATTTCCTTTAGAATGGACTGGTTGGATCTCCTTGCAGTCCAAGGGACTCCCAAGAGTCTTCTCCAACACCACAGTTCAAAAGCATCAATTCTTTGGTGCTCAGCTTTATTTGTAGTCCAACTCCATACATGATTACTGGAAAAACCATAGCCTTGACTAGATGGACCTTTGTTGGCAAAGTAATGTCTCTGCTTTTTAATATGCTGTCTAGGTTGGTCATAACTTTTCTTCCGTCTTTATTTAACTAGCAAAATGGGTCCCTGATGCAATTCCTCCTTACTCCCTCTGTGGACATCACTCCAGTCTTGTGCAATCATTCCTTGCACATTCCTTGCCTGGATAAGGTCCTGACTGATCTCGCTTCTTCCCTTCTTATCCTCCCTAAAGACGCTTTTCTACACAGCAGCTAAGTAAATCTGATCACTTCACTTATCTGCTCAAAACTAACTGGGTAACTTTATTTCACATTCATAATATATCCAAGACTTTTGCCACGGTTCACAAAATTCTACATAATGTGGGTCCTGGTTCTTGCTTACTCCTCTGATATATTTTACCTCCTGGATGGAACAACAGACTGGTTTCAAATAGGAAAAGGAGTATATCAAGGCTGTGTATTGTCACCCTGCTTATTTCACTTATATGCAGAGTACATCATGAGAAATGAGGGACTGGAAGAAACACAAGCTGGAATCAAGGTTGCTGGGAGAAATATCAATAACCTCAGATATGCAGATGACACCACCTGATGGCAGAAAGTGAAGAGGAACTAAAAAGCCTCTTGATGAAAGTGAAAGAGGAGAGTCAAAAAGTTGGCTTAAAGCTCAACATTCAGAAAACGAAGATCATGGCATCTGGTCCCATCACTTCATGGGAAATAGACAGGGAAACAGTGGAAACAGTGTCAGACTTTATTTTCGGGGGGCTCCAAAATCACTGCAGATGGTGATTGCAGCCATGAAATTAAAAGACGCTTACTCCTTGGAAGGAAAGTTATGACCAACCTAGATGGCATATTCAAAAGCAGAGACATTACTTTGCCAACAAAGGTCCGTCTTGTCAAGGCTATGGTTTTTCCTGTGATCACGTATGGATGTGAGAGTTGGACTGTGAAGAAGGCTGAGCACCAAAGAATTGATGCTTTTGAAGTGTGGTATTGGAGAAGACTCTTGAAAGTCCCTTGAACTGCAAGGAGATCCAACCAGTCCATTCTGAAGGAGATCAACCCTGGGTGTTCTTTGGAAGGAATGATGCTAAAGCTGAAACTCCAGTACTTTGGCCTCCTCATGCGAAGAGTTGACTCATTGGAAAAGACTCTGATGCTGGGAAGGATTGGGGGCAGGAGGAGAAGGGGACGACCGAGGATGAGATGGCTGGATGGCATCACGGACTCGATGGACTTGAGTCTGAGTGAACTCCAGGAGATGGTGATCGACAGGGAGGCCTGGCGTGCTGCGATTCATGGGGTCGCAAAGAGTCGGACACGACTGAGCGACTGAACTGAACTGAACTGAACTGAACTGAATCAGTCAGACTGGGCTTCTGTTTATCACACAAGTTCCTGCTCAGAGTAATGATACTTATTTCTGTCTATACCTAGAATGGGTTCCCCTGGTTGCTCAGACAGTAAAGAATCTGCCTGCAATAGAGGAAACCCAGGTTTGATACCTGGGATAGGAAGATCCCCGGGAGAAGGGAATGGCTGCTCATTCCAGCTTTTCCCACATCTGCAAAATGCCATGGATAGAGGAACCCGGAAGGCTGCAGTCCATGGAGTCACAAAGAGTTGGACAGGACTGGGTGACTAACCCTTTCATTTCATATCTAGAAGACTCTTTCTTAGGTACTCCCACAGCTTGCCCTTTGGCTTAATTCATGTATATATTTTTGATACCAATTTCTTGGACCAACAGATACAAAATGGAGGCAACCTTGTTGCCATTTGCTTGGTTTTCCTTCACAGCTCTTATCACTTGCTGTGTTTAGTTTCTGATCTTTCTGCTCCTTTGAGAATGGAATATTAGCACTGCATTTCTAGTGCTTAGAACACTTTCTGATGCATAGAAGACACTAAGGAATAACTGATTGAGGGATAAAAGAGAAAGAGATGAAGGGAGGGAAGGAGGCATAAGGGAGGGAGAAAGAAAGGAAGGAAAGAAGGAACACAGAACTTAAATTTACCAAAAAAACTAAGCAATTCATAACCTTTTATCATTTATTACCTAAAAGGATGAAATAAAAAGATTTAGCATACCAAGAAAGTACAGGTAAAATTCCAACTCCTGAGAAACTTCAGACATGCAAACCTTCTTTCCCCCTTTCCTCCCCGTCCTGGCTGGGAGGCTGGAAAGAGGCAGCTGCAGTACACACCCTTGCTGCTGGGGAACCAGTGCCAGGAGGTGGCAATGCCAGTGGCCAGGAGTGGGCCATCCCAAACCTGTGCAGACCCAGAGCTTGCAGCCGCTTGATACACTCCGAGCCCAGCCAGGGCAACCTCACCTCCCGCTTCCACTTGTTCTTGGTTAAATGCATTTAAAAAGAAGAAGAAGCAAATTGAAAGAAGCAAATATTTGCAGTAGGAATGACTATGTGATGATAAAGAGGAAAAGCAAATTTAAGAGTTACTAATTTGCTTTTCTTTCTTTTTGGCTATCAATTTAATGACCAACAAACACACAAAAAAGGCACCAAAAAAATTTTAGAAGAAAAGCCAGAAAGAACTGAGATTGTCAACCAGCATCAGCTGTAAATCAATTTTTGATCAATTACATTAAATGACATGGATCTTATACACCAGCTATCAGGGTTCACACTGATTGTATTGATACTGCTCATTTGACTAATTTGCTCGTCTAGTATAAACACCAACAAACAACCATAAACATCAGTACATTGTGGATAATTTCTTCCCCATCTTGACTGTTGGAAAATAAAATTTCCGCAAATATTTTGTTTTACCTCAACTCACCATCTAGTGGCAAAGTAGGTGAACACTGGATTTCTGTTGAAAATAACATGTCCTCCCCAAAAATATTTGCCTAGTGTTTACTTTGCACCAGGAATTGTATTTAGTACAGCATTAAGAGGAGGTGCTTAATACATAATGACAAAACTTACAGTGGGTATTACTGGACTTCCCTCGTGGTCCAGTGGTTAAGACTTGGCCCTCCAAAGCAGGGAGCGTGGGTTTGATCCCAGGTCAGGAGCTAAAATCCCACATGCCTCTCCACCGGAAGACTGAAACATAAAAGAGAGGCAATATTGTAACATATTCAATAAAGCCTTTAAAAATGGTCCACATGAAAACAAATCTTAAAAAATGAGAGAGTGTTATCATCCTATTTTGCAGATGAGAACATCAAAGCCAAGAGTGATGGATATAGGAAGTAGTCCAGCTGATAAGTGAAAAGAGCCCATATACCTGCCCAGAACTGTGCCCCCATCTCATCATAATGCCCTCTCATTAAATTGGAGGAGGTATAGTCTACGGCTAGGTAACAATCTTTTCTTCTGAGAAATTAGCCTGAACTTGGCACAACTGGCAAATAGTAATAGTTATCACATAATCTTAGCGAGTGTTGATTTCCAGAACAATGTCACTTGGCCCCCTGGGTTACTAATCCAGAATGGTCCAGGTACCTGCCCATGGGAAGAGTAGCAGCGTGCATACTGATGACCCTTAAATCATGGAAACTTGAATAAGTCAATGTAAAGACTTTAGTGAACATACAGAGTACAGGCCTCTGTAGGAGTAACCTCCACTAGGCAATGAACATATTTCTGGGTTGAGAGACCAAACACATTTTAGTTCACATCAGAATTTAAATGTGTATCGTTAGCAAATATAAATAAAACCACGCTCCAGACAATATGGTTAAACTTAATAGGCAGATGGAAACTATATCTAGAAAATCGAAACTCAAAGATTAAGAATTTTTTTAGTGCATTTTGGGGCCCACTGGGGCTATTTACCATATTCCAATTCTCATTCTTTAAAGTATGAAATATGTTTAGTGTGCTTTGAAGTCGGGCACAGCCATCTGTCTTTCTTAAGACCATGGTACATGAGAGAAAACTCTGCTTCACCTTCCAGAGCCAAGCGGTTAAAAACTAGTGCCCAGTTCCCTTTATTCCTTTTTCCCTGGCACAGTGATAGTAAGGTTCACGATGGTGGAGGTTCTCATCAGCTTGGGTCCTGATGGAACAATGAAGACCAACTTCACATGGACACATGGTTGCATGTGAAATAAAACTGTTGTTTTAAGCAACTGGGATTCGGCCATGACTTGAACCAGCCGAGCTCATCCTTAAACAAGAGAGAAAGTCAAATCTGATGTTTGTTGTTCAGTCACTCAGTCGTGTCTGACTCTTTGAGACCCTAAGGACAGCACACCAGGCTTCCCTGTCCTTCACTATCTCCCAGAGTTTGCTCAAGTTCATGTCCATTGAGTCAGTGATGCAATCTAACCATCTCTTCCTCCACTGCTCTCTTCTCTTTTGCCTTCAATCTTTCCCAGCATCAGGATCTTTTCCAATCTGACATTGCTGCTGCTAAGTCACTTCAGTCTTGTCTGACTCTGTGCGACCCCATAGATGGCAGCCTACCAAGCTTTCCCGTCCTTGGGATTCTCCAGGCAAGAACACTGGAGTGGGTTGCCATTTCCTTCTCCAATGCATGAAAGTGAGAAGTGAAAGTGAAGTCTCTCAGTTGCGACCCCATGGACTGCAGCCCTCCAGGCTCCTCCGCCCATGGGATTTTCCAGGCAAGAGTACTGCAGTGGGGTGCCATTGCCTTCTCCGAATCTGACATTATTCTGACATTATTTGGGATGGAGGGTCCTCTGAGTACAACCATTTCAGGGTCATCTACAAAATGAAAATAATCTCATGGGTAATCATCTTGGTGCCATGAGCCACTGATGTTGTCTAATTAACTCATCTGTATCTTATTATTCTTTACCAAAATATCTTTCAATGAGAACTTTTCTTACCATGTAGCCTGCAGGAAGTAATGGGAAACAGCCGCCCTGCCTGTCAATTATATTTCTCCGTCATTGAACTGATTCTTTGGCATCTTAAACTAGTCAGAGTCCTATTAGTTTAGCTTATATAGCTCTGGCCCTGAGAGGCTGACTGCATGTGTAAGGGTCCATCGGCTAAAATGGGCTTGGGAAAACCACACAACTGCTCCTAAGATGCAGAGGGAGAGACAGAGGCAGATAAATTGCCTGGCTATTTCCAACAAGATCCTTGTTTAAATTCTGCTCTCATGAAAAGACCAATCACCCCTTAGTCCTTCTGAAGCTGATGAAGCAAAATATGTTCATAAAGCTATGTCTATACTTTTAATCAGTGCTCTTCAGACATTTATTTCTGGTCAAGAAGGCAGGTGGGAGAGCAGGGGTGTCTCTGCTTTCCCTATTGGATTTCCAGATTGCCTCATGTGCTTGGATATTTTGTTGAACAAATAACCTCCTCCATCAAATTGACAAGTCTTTTTGGTTAACTTGTTTCCATAATAAATGTTGCATCACCTACATCTATTTTTATTAAACAAGGTGTGGTGAGGAAAGAGAAAAGCTTTGTACAGTCAGTGGGCAATTCTGTTTTCAGCAGCTATGGTATTTTTAATTCATGTTTTTATATCCTTTAGGATAATGTGTACCAGATTATGAATGTCAGGCATGTAATAAGATTATTTTCTATTGCCATCCATTTTCATAGGAATTCATGGACAGGTTCTACCGGTTGAGACCCACAACTATTTGACAGCACCTGACTTATAAATTACTCCATTCCTTCAGCTGTTGATTGATTTCTGGACATAAATAACAAAGGAAATGCCAGAGTAATAATTCATCCGTTCTTTGTGGTCACGACTTGTGTTTCAGAAACATTGTTTATTTTGCTGGGGTTCTGACTGGACTTATAATTTATCTGGCCCTGTGCACACACTGCTTTTGTTTTTGCTCCCTCAGATTATTGTCCCCAGGAAGGAACAGCAAGCATCACCCGTTCAAGTGACTAAATCCAAAGCTCTGTACACCGACAGCCACGAATTCTGAACTGAATTTGCTAGAAAGAAGCCAACACAAACTGTTGAGAGAAAGCATTAGCTAAACCCAATTGTGGGATTAATTGCAAATCCATCAGCCTAATAAAAGATGTATATCAATGCAGGATACCTGGGTTCAACCCCTGCATTGGGAAGATCCTCTGGAGAAGG
This sequence comes from Capra hircus, assembly GCF_001704415.2. Classification (NCBI taxonomy): domain Eukaryota; kingdom Metazoa; phylum Chordata; class Mammalia; order Artiodactyla; family Bovidae; genus Capra; species Capra hircus. The sequence continues at coordinate 10,817,661 of NC_030822.1, read as the reverse complement.
GAATAGCTAGCCACTCCAATATTCTTGCCTGGAGAATTCCATGGACAGAAGAGCCTGGTGGGCTACAGTCCACGGGGTCACATAGAGTCAGACATGACTGAGCAACTCAACAACAATTGCTTTACAGTGTTGCATTAGTTTCTGCTGTATACAACACAAATTAACTATTATATATATATATATCTCCACCCTGTTGAACCTCCCTCCCACAATCCCACCCCATCTAGGCCATCACAGCACGGAGCTGAGCTCCCTGAATGTACAGCACGTTCCGGCAGGCTGTTTGTTTTACACGTGGTAGTGCATCTGTGTCAATGATACTTTCTCAAACATCCCCCCCTCTCCTTTGCCCACTGGGTCCACAAGCCCATTTTCTATGTCTTTGTCTCTATTCCTTCCCTCAAATAGGTCCATCAGTAGCATTTTTCTAGATTCCACATATACGTGTTAATATATGGTATTTGTTTTTCTCTTTCTGATTCACTCTGTGTGACAGACTCTAGGTCCATCCATCTCACTATGTCAGACTCAACTGTGTCCCTTTTAATGGAGTTTCTTTGCATTTGTCCGTTGCTTCCCTCCCTTATTTCCACCTCCCTGTTTCCATCCTTTCCTCCTTTCCTCCTTCCCTCTTTCCTGAATAAAGCACTCATTAGTGTCTAGCACAGACTTCTTAACTCAACTGGACTATTCTTCATACTTCATTCTCCTCAAGTCCTGTGCCCTCGCTCACAGCTTCTCTGTCTGGAATGCTCTCTTCATTTTCTATGAACATAAGTAGTCTCCATTCTAAAGCTACTGGATATAATTCCTTTTCCACTAAGTCCTCAACAAACACTTGAATCTGTATTACCTCTCTCCTATGGCATTTACTAAAATACTCATTATTTTAGAAATATTTTCAAGTTCGATGCTCACCTTTTCTACCCATCTAGGTTTGCCTGGAGAATCCCAGGGACAGAGGAGCCTGGTGGGCTGCTGTCTATGGGGTCGCACGGAGTCGGACATGACTGAAGCGACTTAGCAGCAGCAGCAGCAGCAGGTTGTGAACATGCTAATTGTTTATGGGAAGAGTGCTGTGCTTAGTCACTCAGTTGTGTCCAACTCTTTGTGACCCCGTGGACTTCAGCCCACCAGGTTCTTCTATCCATGGGGATTCTCCAGGCAAGAATACTGGAGTGGGTTGCCATGACCTCCTCCAGGGGATCTTCCCAACCCAGGGATCAAACCCTCATGCATTCCAGGTGGACTCTTTACCATCTGAGCCATCGGGGAAGCCCAGACCGTATCTTAACTCTGAGGCACCCGCATTGCCTTCCATTGAATGTATAGAAATAATATTTACACAAAACCCAAATGATAACAATAAATACTGCAGAAAGGTCAAACTCTAGGCTGCAGATATATCTCAGTTCGAGACTCCCCTCTGTAAATTTACTGATTTGAAATTCTGAAGACCTCTCTGCATCTCAATTGCCTGCTGTACAAAGTGGAGAGAACTACATTGGAACATTTATGACTTCAAAATTCATGTCTCTAATACATACCTTCTGTTAAATGATTCAACATCAGATAAATCAGAGCATCTCACTATCACAGATAGAGGCTTTAAAACATTCAGGGATAATTTTACAGACTCTCTCTGGATAAAAGAGTCAACATATCAAAACCCTTTAATGTAATAATAGCAGATATTCATTACTGAGCACTTCATAGAAGGCAGCTACTGTGTTAGGTGGGTTTTATTTTTATTGGAGTATAGTTGCTTTACAATGCTGTGTTGCTTGCTACTGCACAGCAAAGTGTATCAGCTGTACATACACATATACGCCCCCTGTTTTGGACTTCCTTCCCATTTAGGTCACCACAGGGCACTGAACAGAGTTCCTTGTGCTACACAGTAGGTTCTCATTAGTTACCTATTTTATATTTGTGTGTGTGTGTGTGCGTGTGCGCGTGCACGCGTGCTCGGTTACTCAGTCACATCTGACTCTTTGCAACTCCATGGACTGCATCATGCCAAGCTCCTCTGTCTATGGGCTTCTCCAGGCAAGAATACTGGGATGGTTTGCCATTTCCTTCTCCAGAGGATCTTCTCTACTCAGGGATCATACCCTTGTCTCCTATGTCTCCTGCATTGGCAGGCGGATTCTTTACCACTGAGCCACCTGGGAAGCCCAACATAGTAGCATACATATGTCGGTCCCAATTTCCCAATTCATCCTACCCCCACCTCTTCCCTCCTTGGTGTTCATATGTTTGTTCTCAACATCTGTGTCTCTATTTCTGCTTTGCCAAAAGGTTCCTTTGTACCATTTTTCCCAGGTAGCTCACTGGTAAATAAATAATCCACCTGCCAAGCAGGAGACTCATGTTCAATCCTGGGGTCAGGAGGATTCCATGGAGAAGGAAATGGCAACCCACTCCAGTATTCTTGCCTGGGAAATCTCATGGACAAAAGAGCCTGGCAGGCTACAGTCCATGATGTTGCAAAGAGTTGGGCATGACTTAGCAACTAAGTAGCAACAATACCATTTTTCTAGATTCCACATATATGTGTTGATATACAATATTTATTTTTATCTTTCTGACTGACTTTGCTCTGTATGAAAGACTCTAGGTCCATCCACTTCTCTGCAAATGACACTATTTTGTTCCTTTTTAAAATTGCAGCCATGAAATTAAAAGATGCTTACTCCTTGGAAGGAAAGTTATGACCAACCTAGATAGCATTTTCAAAAGCAGAGACATTACTTTGCTGACTAAGGTCCATCTAGTCAAGGCTATGGTTTTTCCTGTGGTCACACATGGATGTGAGAGTTGGACTGTGAAGAAAGCTGAGCGCTGAAAAATTAATGCTTTTGAACTGTGGTGTTGGAGAAGACTCTTGAGAGTCCCTTGGACTGCAAGGAGATCCAAACAGTCCATTCTGAAGGAGATCAACCCTGGGATTTCTTTGAAAGGAATGATGCTAAAGCTGAAACTCCAGTACTTTGGCCACCTCATGCGAAGAGTTGACTCATTGGAAAAGACTCTAATGCTGGGAGGGATTGGGGGCAGGAGGAGAAGGGGACGACAGAGGATGAGATGGCTGGATGGCATCACTGACTCGACAGACTTGAGTCTGAGTGAACTCCGGGAGTTGGTGATGGACAGGGAGGCCTGGCGTGCTGCGATTCATGGGGACACAAAGAGTCGGACACGACTGAGCGACTGAACTGAACTGAACTGAATATTCCATTGTATATATGTGCCATATCCTTATCCATTCTTCTGCTGATGGATATTTATATTGCTTCCATATCCTAGCTATCGTAAATAGTGTTATAGTGGACATTAGAGGGCATGTATTATCTGGAATTATGGTTTTCTCTGGGTATACATCCATGAGTAGAATTGCTGGGTCATATGATGGTTCTTTAGTTTTTTGAGGAATATCCTTTTCCACAGTGGCTGTATCAATTTACATTCACACCAAGAGTGCGCAAGGGTTCCGTTTTCCCCACATCCTCTCCAGCATTGTTTGTAGATTTTTTTTTTTTTTATGATAGTCATTCTGACTGGTGTAAGGTGTTACTTCATTGTAGTTTTGATTTGCATTTCTCTAATAATTAGGGTTGTTGAGCATCTTTCCATGTGCTTCTTGGCCATGTACCTTTTTTGGAGAAATCTCTATTTATGTCTTCCACTCATTTTTTTACTGGGTGTTTGTTTTATTGATACTGAACTGCATGAATTATTTATTCTGGAAATGAATCCCTTGTCAGTTGCTTTGTTTGCAAATATTGAGCTAAGTATTTTAGATTATGCTCTCCAATCCTCACCAGAACAAATAAATAAAATCATGTAATAGACTTTATTGCACTTATTTTACTTGTGAGAAAAACTGAGGCACAGTTAGGTTAATCACTTGGCCTATTCAAAGTCAGAATTCAACCAATGTCTATCTGACACTCTTTCTACCAAAGGCATAGGTAAAAAGTCTTATGTAGTCTATGCTGCTGCTGCTGCTAAGTCACTTCAGTCGTGTCTGACTCTGTGTGACCCCATAACCGGCAGCCTACCAGGCTCCCCTATCCCTGGGATTCTCCAGGCAAGAACACTGGAGTGGGTTGCCATTTCCTTCTGCAGTGCATGAAAGTGAAAAGTGAAAGGGAAGTCGCTCAGTCATGTCCGACTCTTCGCGACCCTATAGACTGCAGCCTACCGGGCTCCTCCATCCATGGGATTTTCCAGGCAAGAGTACTGGAGTGGATTGCCATTGCCTTCTCCGTATGTAGTCTATATACGTTAATTGGTATCAACACATAGTATATTAACATGATTTTGGGGGCACAGAGCATAATTAATATTTTTCAATATTTCATGTAAGTTCAGTTTCTTTCAATTAACTTTTAAACTTGACATTAAAGACCTTTGTCAATTGCCACCCCTAATAAGTGATGTTTTAATTAACTCAGTAGTAGCCAGTGACAATGCCTGAAGGGGCATGGAACCTGCAACATACTCTCTAATGCCAATAAAGCCAAGCATTTCCAGTAGTGGATATTGTTTGCACAGAATCCTCTATGCTCTGCCCTTGTCCGCATGCTCCGTGGTATACAGCAGAAGGCTGGAACTAACGATGCAGGCTGGACGCAGGGAACACAGCCAACAGAGACAACCAAGACAATGTAAATCACGTCTTCAAGCAAGATCTCCACATTCTAGTCTGTGATCGTCCAGACATAGGGACCAAGATGAATTCTCTATCTCTTATGGAATTCTCCTAGAAATAGCTCAGTCATCCTGTTGAGCCAACATTGCCGCATCTTCGTGTGTGCATAAAAGCCAATGTCAAAGGCACATTTAACAACTGACAAAGCATTCAGTCACTTGTTTGATCCTAACCATCCTCTGAGGGAGGTGTTCCCCTAACCTCTTAGTTACAGAGAATGGTTGGTGTTCTCATATTCTTTTATTTCCTTTTGAAACACTTCCCACCTTCATTTTTCTCCCTTGTAACTATTCCAACAATTTTATACATAGCCACTAATCTTTTAAATCACATGCAGTCTTGCACTGTATATGTATTTATTTTAGACAAGTAAACACTGCTGTACAATAGACCACATTTTGTACATTTTTTTCCCCTTCACTGCTGTATTTTTAAGATTGATCCATGGTGCCATGTGTATGTCTACCTTTTTATTTAGCCTTAATTGATGGCATAATTTACAGTGTGTGTCTGTGGTATATAAATTATCTTGCCCTAATGATAAACATAGAGATGGTCTATGACTTAATCTTTCTCCAAACAATACTATACTGAATATTCTTATACAGAAACCCATATGAGCCATTCTCAAGGCAATTAGCCATAGAAATGCCCATAGAAAATTTGACTAAATATTGCTTTAAAGGTATGTAGAATGACTGCATCAGTCTGGACTTGAAGAAGCAATGCTCAGGAATCCTGTGACTCCATACTCACTCCCATACTTGGCATTTTTTAGCTTGCTAATTTCTTCCAATCTGATGCAGGCAAAGTGATATTTGTTTAATTTGTATTTTGCTTGTATTGAATCTGAAATCATATACCTTCCATAAAGACATGAATTTTTGACTATGTTTAATGATATATCTACTTTTGGCAAGGAATAGGCTCTCAGTAAATGTTTAACTGAACGTTTCATCATATACTGAGGGTCTGTTTGCATATTTGCTACTACTACTCTACTATTACTACCGTTACTGTTTTTATTACTATTTTGTCTATTGGGTTTTCTGCATTTTCTTTTTGATTTGTGTGAGTTCTTAGTATAACATAGATATAAATAATTATATTTTATTTAATCTCTTCTTCCAATCTGTCATCTTTTAGCTTTTTCCCACCTCCTTACCATAATAGAAGTCCCTAATTTTAGTATAATTAAATAAACAAAAGGTTTGCCATGTGGTCTATTCTATGATAATTAGTATAACAAGCTTTCTCCAATGTACAGATTATAAACATGTGCTTCTCAATTTCTTATATCAACTTTAGTACTTTTACGTTTCACAGTTTCATAATTTATCTGGAATATACATTTATAGGTGATATTACAAGAAAAAAAGCTGAATTTTTTAATCCCCCCCCCCATATTTTGAAGCAAATTTCACATTATCTATTAATGTTACTACAATAGTGTCACTTTAAAGACCTGTATAGTTTCTTTCTGGTTTAGTCCTCTGTGGACCCACAGACAACAAAATCTACATGAATAGTGTCCTTGAAGTTGGGCACAGTGATGACCTATGCTCTTGTTAGATATTGCTCTGAGCAAACTTGACTCATCTCCAGTTACAAAGACAGTGCCTGAATTTTGCATTATAAATATTTGTTGCAGGATTTTGGTTCAGTTCAGTTCAGATCAGTCGCTCAGTTGTGCCCGACTCTTTGCAACCTCAAATCGCAGCACGCCAGGCCTCCCTGTCCATCACCAACTCCCGGAGTTCATTCAGACTCATGTCCATCGAGTCAGTAATGCCATCCAGCCATCTCATCCTCTGTTGTCCCCTTCTCCTCCTACCCCCAATCCCTCCCAGCATCAGAGTCTTGTCCAATGAGTCAACTCTTTGCATGAGGTGGCCAAAGTAATGGAGTTTCAGCTTTAGCATCAGTCCCTCCAAAGAAATCCCAGGGGTGATCTCCTTGCAGTCCAAGGGACTCTCAAGAGTCTTCTCCAACACCACAGTTCAAAAGCACCAATTCTTCGGTGTTCAGCCTTCTTCACAGTCCAACTCTCACATCCATACATGATCACTGGAAAACCCATAGCCTTGACTAGACCAACCTTTGTTGGCAAAGTAATGTCTCTGCTTTTAAATATCCTACCTAGGGTGGTCATAACTTTCCTTCCAAGGAATGTGTCTTTTAATTTCATGGCTGCAATCACCATCTTCAGTGATTTTGGAGCACAAAAAAACAAAGTCTGACACTGTTTCCAATGTTTCCCCATCTATTTCTCATGAAGTGATGGGACCAGATGCCATGATCTTTGTTTTCTGAATGTTGAGCTTTAAGCCAACTTTTTCGCTCTACTCTTTCACTTTCACCAAGAGGCTTTTTAGTTCCTCTTCACTTTCTGCCATCAGGGTGGTGTCATCTGCATATCTGAGGTTATTGATATTTCTCCCAGCAATCTTGATTCCAGCTTGTGCTTCTTCCAGCCCAGTATTTCTCATGATGTTCTCTGCATATAAGTTAAATAAGCATGATGACAATATACAGCCTTGATGTACTCCTTTTCCTATTTGGAACCAGTCTCTTGTTCCATGTCCAGTTCTAACTGTTGCTTCCTGACCTGCATATAGGTTTCTCAAGTGGCAGGTCAGGTGGATTTTGGTAAGTAACATTGAATCAAGTTAAGGAAGTTCCTGAAGTGAAAAGAGTTTTTTAAAATGTTTTACTTCTTTGAAAACAGAAAACATGATTTTTTTTCTTTGATTAATAAACTAGAAGAATTATATTAATTAATTTTCTGATAAATGAAAAAATCATGGGTTAAATGACTTGATCACATGTGTTTTAATGGACTACAGTTTTATTAAGTATTTTAATATCCATAGTCTTCCAAAATAACTTTATTACTGTGCATTCCCACCAGCAAAAATTGAAAGTTCCTCTTGCTCCATAATCTTATCAGCATTTGATATCATCAGTGTTTTGGATTGCGGCATTTCTGTTAAGTAAGTAGAGGTAGCTCATTGTTTTGATTTGCAATTCCCTAATGGCATATATGACTTTGCTAACAAGGGTCCATCTAGTCAAGGCTATGGTTTTTCCAGCAGTCATGTATGGATATGAGAGTTGCACTGTGAAGAAGGCTGAGCACCAAAGAATCGATGCTTTTGAACTGTGGTGTTGGAGAAGACTCTTGAGAGTCCCTTGGACTGTAAGGAGATCCAAACAGTCCATTCTAAAGGAGATCAGCTCTGGGATTTCTTTGGAAGGAATGATGCTAAAGCTGAAACTCCAGTATTTTGGCCACCTCATGTGAAGAGTTGACTCATTGAAAAAGACTCTGATGCTGGGAGGGATTGGGGGCAGGAGGAAAAGGCGATGACAGAGGATGAGATGGCTGGATGGCATCACCAACTCAATGGACATGAGTAGTGAACTCCGGGAGTTGGTGATGGACAGGGAGGCCTGGCATGCTGCAATTCATGGGGTCGCAGAGTCAGACACAACTGAACTGAACTGAATGGCATATATATGATTATTGAGCATCTTTAGTATGCTTATTTTATCTTTGATAAGATATCTGTTCAGGACTCTGTTCTTCTTTAACATTATGTTGGTTGTTTCAGGTCTTTTGTTCTCCATAGAAACTTTGGAATCATTTCAATAATGTCTTCAAAATAATTTGCTGGAATTTTGATTAGGAATGTGTTGAATCTAAAATCAAATTGGGAAGAACTGACATCTTCACAACATTGTCTTCCTACCCATGTCCATTTATCTCTTTAATTTTTTTATTAGAGCTTAATAATTTTTTTTCTTATAGAGTTAATACAGAGCTGTTAAATTTATACCTAAATATTTCATACTTTGGGTATTAATGTAAATGGTATTATGCTTTTACTTTCAAATTCCACTTGTTCATTGCTAGTATTATAGGAATGCAGGTGACTTTTGCACATTAACCTTGTATCCCATAACCTTGACTTGTTCCTGATGTTAGAGAGAAAGCTTCAAGCTTCTCACCACTAAGCATGATGTTAGCTGTAGCCATTTTGAAGGTACTCTTAATCAAGTTGAGAAAGTTCCTTTTCGTTTCTTGTTACTGAGAGTCTTTATCATGAATGGGTGTTAAATTTTGTCAAATGTATTTCCAGTGTCTGGTGATATGAACATGTGATTTTTCTTCTTAGCCTAATGATGTGATAAAGTACACTCACTGATTTCCAAATGTTAAAATGGCTTTGCTTACTTGAGATAAAAACTGTTTGGTCATTGGTAGCTAACTCTTTTTATACATCGTCAGGTTCAATTTGCTAATAAAAACCAACAATCCTTCTAGATCCTTCAGGAAAATGAGGTCACAAGGCAAACTGCTGCCTCCAAAACTGGAGAGAAAGGGAAAAATGCAGATAATTACAACTTACCAAAGCAGAGACCGAGGAGCAGAAGCCCTTAGGGAAACGGTGCCAGAGGAGGGCAGCCTCAACTGTAACTGACAAATTGCTGGAGGCTCAGCGTGGAAAAGTCTGAGAATTAAAAACTCCAGAGGGGCCCAATCATAGAAGGATGCCTATGTCCTCCTTATGAGTTTTATATCCAGCAGCTCAACAGTGAATTCAACCGGTTCTTACAGTGAACACTGGAGAAAAATCTTCTCCTGTTTCATAAAGGGAAGAAGAAATGTAACCTTTTGAAATAATCCTGAACAATCTGCTTTTCTTAATAAGACCTGCCTTAGGAGAGACTGTTTTATCAGAACCTTAACACGCATACTTAATTTAGTTAAGTGAAATGTGATACTTGGAACTCACTGGAGACAAAGTGTTAAGTAGGCAACGAGCACCTTAAGATCCAGAACCCTCTTCTTGATTTCTCTCTCCTCTATTCCTACTAAGAGTTGATCTGTTTTATCTTCTATTTGTTACAGATTGTTCGACAAAAATATTAAGTAAAGAGAGCGTATCTCATCCAAATTAGATTTTCCAAATATCAGCCAAACAAATATATATCTTAGTTGAACATTAGAAAAAAATTAGGGGTAAGATTAGGTCAAAGTGCCTTTACAGTCCCTAGAAATCATGTACATCACACACTCAGCCAGCATATTTATCTTGAAAAAAAAAAGGAAAATAGACCCAAACAAACAAAAAATAGTCCTGATTTTTTTTTCTATATGGAATCATTAATTCTTGATTAGAGGCACGAACTACTTGGAAATGGATGCCAGAAGATAAGAAAATTAAAATACTCCTAATAATGGGCTCTAGGATTATGTACTTAAAACATTTCTCTCTCACCAGCTTATCAGGCGACCAAAAAATTGAAAGCAATTTGCATTGGAAATAGAGAGACATTTTATGATGGTTACACTCTCTGCAGCATTCTGGAAAAGCCAATAAAAGCAATTATTGTGCAGTTGTGTTGCTCATTAGATAATCAGTGTAAACAAATAGCACAGCTCAGAATCAATCACCTGTTTCTCCTAGAAGCAAAGGGAGCTTGGTACATGGAGAAGGAGGAAATATTCTGGACAGGACTGGCTCTTCTGGGTTAGCTTCTGAAAGCAGCTGTTATTTTACATGACATATATGTTTGTTCGCGAGGGTATCAAGATGCCCTCAGTAACACACTGAAAGGCAGAATGAGGGAAAAAGAGAGGAGTGCCCCATTTGTAACTCCTTTATAACAGCCTCCAGAACATAGTAAGCACAGGCAGATATTGGTTACTAGAGCTGAATAAAGATAGTGAAAAATAAAAGAATTCCTATCCTTGGAGAACAGTAAAAAGAGGGACAAGGGAGAGTCCTCCAGTCTCGATGCTTGTTACAGTCAAAGTGTCCTTGTGCCCGGGACTCAGGAATTATGTCATTCCCACTATCATGATGTGACCCCCTTTACACAAACATACTAATTAACAGAGCTCCTCCTTCCTAATATAATATCAAAGAATCCTTCAGGGAAAAACAAGGTGATTGTCTTCAACTTTATCTAACACATTGTAACAATATTTCTCAACTGGCAGTCATTTTGCCTCTCACCCACTGGTACCATTTAGTAACATCTGGAGATATTGGTTGTTACAACTGAGAAAGGTATTACTGGCATCTAGTAAGTAAAGACCAGGGACGCTGCTAAACATCCTTGAATTCTCAATGAAACTGGAAAGAAAAAATACGTCATCCAATGCACAGGACAGATTCCTTCTAACAGAAAATTATCTATTTCAAAATATTAATTGTTCCAAAGTTGAGGATTGATGCAATAAATAACAGTAGGTAAAATCAGCTGTACATGAAAGATCAGTCCCTGTTGCTGTTTATTTGATTTCCTGACGCTCTATAAGAATCTTAAGTTTTCCTTAATAGTTACTAGAAAGAAATCTTAAATAAGATATTGTCTCTCAGGGACAGACCTAACATTAAAAGGAGTGCTTGTTCAGATTGCGCCCCTCTTAGCTCCATAGAATAATGTTCCATTATTGTCATCAACATATATTTTACCAAAGCAAAGTAAAGCCTTTCCTTTTCATCACATGGGTTAAGATACTGTGGCATAGTTACAGCTATCTTACCACTGAGATCTCTGCCCTACTTCCCCAAGAACTGAATACTTTAATATTTCAAAATCTCAGGGCACAGTGTTGCTGGAGAAAGTTGAAGTGATTCTTCATACATGCTTTCTTCTTCTCTACAACTAAGTAACTGATGTCTTTCACCAAGACAATTAGAATAAAAACTGAAGTAGTCCTTGGATCCTTTGATTCAGTCATTAATTATCTCAAGATACATATTGACCTCAATATTCATAGGAAGGACTGATGCTGAAACTCAAGCTCCAATACTCTGGCCAACTGATACCAAGGGCTGATTCACTGGAAAAGACCCTGGTGCTGGGAGAGACTGAAGGCAAAAGCAGAAGGGCGTGACAGAGGATAGGATGGATGGATGGCATCAGAGACTCAATGGACATGAGTTTGAGCAAACTCCAGGAGATAGTGAAGGATAGAGGAGCAGAAAGACTCTCTCCCATCCATTGGATTTTCCAAGCTGGACACATGGGTTTCATCCTTGGCTCCTCCTCTTCATCATCATAGCCACCTAGTCATTTGTCTGCATGTTTTAACCAATTCTTCTTGATTGTACTTTTCTTAACCCATCTATGTCTGTCTTCAGTGCAATGGATTTTTGTGGGTGACCATTTTCCCAGGAATTGCTGGCAACCCTCTCAAATTGGTCTCCCTGCTCCCAATTTCTTTTCTTCTCTAAAATTAGACCCTGTCATTTCTTTATTTAAAAGTTGTCATTAACTATTTTTTAGAGTCAAATCCAGACTCAGTAACTTGGTCTGCAGTACTCAATCTTCTGATCTTTATATCTCCTGTTTTCTTCTCTCATTATTTGCATTCTTCTTCCTCTACTAACTGAACAATATAACGCAATTTACCAGAAGCAAACTTGTTTACTTCCAAACCTTTGCCACTATTCCTTCTGCCTGGAGCTCTATTATACTATTATTCAAAAGACTAACACATATGTATTCTTCAGGACCCAGTTTAGAGTTTAATCTGGAAAGCTTTTCTTGATTGATTCCCTAACCCCTCAGGTCCTGTGATACACGCACACACACACCCCCTACACACACCCCTACACTCCCCTACCTTATAACTCTGCCTTGCTCAGGTACACCTCATTTTTCCTCTTGAAAGCACTAGGCATTTGTGTTAGCACCCTGCTGTTCAGTGGTAAAGAATCCGCCTGCTGATACAGGAGATGTGAGTTTCATTACTGGGTTAGGAAGATGCCCTGGAGAAGGAAATGGTAACCCACTCCAGTATTCTTGCCTGGGAAATCCCATAGACAGAGGAGCCTGGCAGACTGCAGAGAGTCTGTCTGTGGAACAGAGAAACATGAGCAGTCAAGAATTTCATTCAGAAAAAAAAAAAAAAAAGGTTTTAAATGTGTTCATGTTGCAGAGTCTGAGAAATACAAGGGTGGACCAGAATGCCAGGAAAGTAGTTTGCAGGACTCCCTGGCTGTGTGATGTCTTACAGCTACACATTCGTGCAGGACCATTTGCTCGGGTCGGAATTTGAAAGTGCCTAGGAAGGGGGATTTCCAGTGGTCATGTATGCATGTGAGAGTTGGACTGTGAAGAAAGCTGAGCACCGAAGAATTGATGCTTTTGAACTGTGGTGTTGGAGAAGACTCTTGAGAGTCCCTTCGACTGCAAGGAGATCCAACCAATTCTGAAGGATACCACCCCTGGGATTTCTTTGGAGGGAATGATGCTTAAGCTGAAACTCCAGTACTTTGGCCACCTCACGGGAAGAGTTGACTCATTGGAAAAGACTCTGATGCTGGGAAGGATGGGAGGCAGGAGGACAAAGGGATGACAGAGGATGAGATGGCTGGATGGCATCACTGACTCGATGGACGTGAGTCTGAGTGAACTCTGGGAGTTGGTGATGGACAGGGTGTGCTGCACTTCATGGGGTCGCAAAGAGTCGAACACAACTGAGTGACTGAACTGAACTGAGAAAGGAGGTCTCTGGTGGCTCAGACAGTAAAGAGTCTGCCTACAATGTGGGAAACCCGGGTTTGATCCCTGGGTCAAGAAGATCCCTTGGAGAAGGAAATGGCAACCCACTCTAGCGCTCTTGCCTGGAAAATCCCATAGACAGAGGAGCCTGGCAGGCTACAGTCCGTGGGTCACAAAGAGTCAGACACCACTGAGTGACCTCACTTTCACTTTCAGGAAGGGGATCAAAAGAGGATTAGTTTCTGAATGACTCACCTCTAAGCTTGGTGGTCTGTTCCTCTCAGTCTTGAAATTGGCCTTTGGATCATAAATAAAAAGCACTTTTTAATATAATATAGAACAAATGAGGGGAAAACTCATCTTTTAAATTATTTTCTTCTGAGTCAAAAACATCTCTAAAAATTAAAGGAATTTCTGGCCTTTTACTCACAGACATGAATAGATATCTAGGTTCAATTAAGATTTGTGTAAAAAGTAAAGAAGAGGGGAGGACAGAAAGAGTAAGAGAATGGGAGAGAGAGAGACAGAGGAAGTCTTTTTCCTAAAAGACAACTGAATGGGGTGGGTGGGGTGGGGGGGGTGGATTCCCTTTCTTAAAAGATAGCTGAATAAAATATACCCTTGCAATGACTTTGAATAGCCCAGGTGGTTCTGGCGCAATAAATGTACATTTCCAAGTTATTAGTGATTTGCAAACATGATTCACCTGTGGCTGATTTATGAGCATCAAAACATTGATACATGAATTTGTTCCTGAATTCCAGCATATCCTAGTGAGCCAGGGGACTATTTACAACCCTTTGCATTCTTGTAGGTGTGGGTTGCAGATGTTTCATTTCATTGTTGATAATATGCATTCATAAATATATATGTAGGCAGACACTTGAAAATTTGGAAGCTGTTTTATTATTCAAAATATATTCAATATGCCTCTAACCCTTGTATCTCCACAACATCATTCTTTTTCATTCCTGCCTTTTTTTTTTTTTTACATCTATATAATCAGCTTACTTGCATTCTTTTCCCACCTGATCTTGTCTATATTGAACTGAAGGTGTTTTTAACCTCTATGGATCCCAATCTCACTCATTTTCCTTTTCTTCCACTTAAATTTATATTCTAAAATGGTATTTAGTTTTATCAAACTCTAGGTAGGAGAGCAGGAAGACATCCTTAGATGGAAATACAGTTTCCTTCATTTACTACCTATATGACATTGACAAGTTATGTAACTTCTCTAAATTTCAGTTTCTTTACTGGTGAAGTGGAGGTAATATGACCTACCACATAAGTTTATTTTACAATCGTGAAACATGGCCTTCTTTGTTCTATAGAGGATTTTACACCACCAAATAGTTCTCCTTTTTTTTTTTTTCCTTTTTCGTACCTGAATTATCTATCCTGTGTCTGAGAATATAGCTGAGTGTGAAAATAGGTAGAGTGTAGCAGATTACGTGGCAGAGATGTGCTCCACAATGATAAACATGACCCAAAAATGTAGTAAGAAAAGGAAGCATAGTTTTATATAACATGGTTTTACTTAACATCTTTTTCTGTTATTCCAGATATGCCAATTCATGAACCTATGACTTTCAGGCCAAAATCTTGTTTTGATTGTGATGATGCATTTTAGAAGGCCAAGGAGAAAATAAAATACCTTTTAAAAGAAATTTTTAAGTGATATAACTTTAATTTCTGTGCACTTCTGTGGGTGCTATCATCTGTAGGATACAAACCTGATATCTTTTAAAATCACTAACAGGGATGACATCTGTTCCATCAAATTTCATTAACTTACATCCTTATGTGTGCTAAAGAAAAAAAAAAAAAGGTATGTAAGGGATTATTTAATGCAGAATACGTTCCAAACTTCCTTTCATACCTGCCCAAAGTATGTGTGAACATATGTGGAGCCTTCTTCCTTCTCAATGGCTTCCTGAATCCCAGCTTTGCCCCAGATTTCTTCCTGGCTAGTCTTTCAGGAAAATAAGAATTGTGGGTACCTGTTAAGTAATCTCCATTTCAAGACCCAATCACTTTCCATACAAACTTTTATTGCAACAGGCCAGCCAGTAAATATTTTAGGATTTGAAAACCCCGAAGTGTTTGTGGCACGTACTCAACTCTGCTACGGTAGCAGAAAATCAGCCATGGATGAAATGGAGACAAATGAGTATGGCTGTGTTGAAATAAAATTTCATGTACAATATTGGCAGAGAGCTGGGTTTGCTCATGGGCCAAGTTTGCAAACCTGGGGTCTAGATCACCTGGGGTTAATTTCTATGATCTAATATTACTCCCTTCAAACAGGTCAACATTAAGGAGCAATATCAAAATGTTGATATCAGAATGCAACTAAGGAAAATGTCCTGTGAGATGAGGGGAACAACAGAAACTCAGACTTTGGCTGCAAAATTGATATCTACAGGCTAAGCACCATATGGGGGAGGCACTAAGGTGCCCTCAGGTTATCAGTGGTAAAGAACCAATTCTTTTCCAACCCATATGGGTTGGAAAGTATTAAATTATATACTTTGATGACAATGGCAAATTGTTCTGAGAAATTCCTAAATGTTTAATTTCATTTTTGGTATTCTTCTCAGTGTGAACCAGTAGCACCCTGATTAGGACCAGCAGAGGTCCATGGACCATCCTCTGAGGATGCTAAGTGGTGTGTGAAAGGCAAGTGCCTGCCTGGATATGTTTCAGCCTTAAAGTCTTTATCATTCATTGTTGTTCAGTCACTAAGTCCTGCACTTCTCCCTGGGATCCCATGGACTGCAGCACACCAGGCTTCCCTGTCCTACACTATCACCCAGAGTTTGCTCATGTATGGATACTGCATCCTTGAAGCTATCTAGCAATTTCATCCTCTGCCACACCCTTCTCTTTGTGCCTTCGATCTTTCTCAGCATCAGGGTCTTTTCCAGTGACTCAGCTAGCTTGTCTCATCTAGGTGGCTGAAGTATTGGAGCTTCAGCTTCACTATCAGCTCTTCCAATGAATATTCAGGGTTGGTATCCTTTAGGATTAACTAGTTCAATCTCTTTGCAGTCCAAAGGACTCTCGAGAGTCTTCTCCAGTCCCACAACTTGAAAACGTGAATTCTTCAGTGCTCAGCCTTCTTTATGGTCCAACTTTCACATCTGTACATGACTAGTGGAAAAACCATAGCTCTGACTCTTCCGACCTTTGTCAGCAAGGTGATGTCTCTGCTTCTTAACATGCTTTCTAGATTTTCATAGCTCTCCTTCCAAGAGCAACTGTCTTTTAGTTTCATGGCTGCCATCAATATCTGTAGTGATTCTGGAGTCCAGGAAACTAAAATCTGTCACTGCTTCTGTTTTCCTCTTCCATTTGCCATGAAGTGATGAGACCAGACACCATGATCTTCATTTTTTTGAATGCTGAGTTTAAAGCCAGCTTTTCACTCTCCTCTTTCACCCTTGTCAAGGGTCTGTTTAGTTCCTGTTCACTTTCTTCCATGAATGGTATCATCTGCATATCTGAGGTTGTTGATACTTCTCCTGGCAGTCTTGATTCTAGCTTGTATTTTATCCAGCATGGCATTCCACATGATATAGTCTGCATATAAGTTAAATAAGCAGCCTGACAATATATAGTCTTGTCATACTCTTTTCTAAATTTTGAACCAGTCAATTTTTCCATGTCCAGTTCTAACTGTTGCTTCTCAACCTGCACACAGATTTCTCAGGAGGCAGGTAAAGTTGTCTGGTATTCCTATCTCTTGAAGAATTTTCCACAGTTTGTTGTGATCCACACAGTCAAAGGCTTTGGGTACAGCCAAAAAGCAGAAGTAGATGTTTTTCTGGAATTCTCGTGCTTTCTTGATGATCCAACAGATGTTGGTAATTTGATCTCTGGTTCCTCTGCCTTTCTAAATCCAGCTTGAACATCTGGAAGTTCACAGTTCACATATTGCTGAAGCCTGGCTTGGGGAATTTTGAGCATTACTTTACTAGCATGTGAGATGAGTGCAATTGTGCAATAGTTTGAACATTCTTTGGCATCACCCTTCTTTGGGATTGGAGTGAAAACTGACCTTTTCCAGTCCTGTGGTCATTGCTAAGTTTTCCAAATTTGCTGGTATATTGAGTGCAGCACTTTAATATCATCATCCTTTAGGATTTCAAATAGCTCAGCTGGAATTCCATCACCTCCACTACCTTTATTTGCAGTAATGCTTCCTGAGGCCCACTTGACTGCACATGCCAGGATGTCTGGCTCTGGGTGAGTAGCCAACCACACCATCATGGTTATCTGTGTCATGAAGACCTTTTTTGTATAGTTCTTCTATATATTCTTCCCACCTATTCTTAATCTTTTCTGCTTCTGTTAGAGCCTTATGGTTTCTGTCCTTTATTGAGCCCATCCTCACTATGACCCATCTGTCTTGGCTGGCCCTGCACATGGGTCACAGCCTCACTGAGTTCTGCAAGCTGTCTTTATCATACTTGTTCACGAGATTATCTGCTGCGCTC